>NW_028324177.1:4487699-5835398 GCF_054372755.1 Phalangium opilio
GATCTACGTCAGGTCTAGGCTATATTTAGCGCCATCATGTCGGCCTAATTTTAAATGCATATGGCAATGTTAATTTAAACTTTTTTGCTCCTACATAAAATTTACAATTAAAAAAAAATAAATTTAATATAGAGTTAACAATTAATAATTATTGCTTCGAAATTATTGCTAAAATAGTAGTGTACGTACGTAGATGACGCAACGGCGTAATTATTATATTACCAATGCCAGGGGTAAATAACGAAAGGAGTTAGAGACGCTAGCTTCCGTAGTGTAGAATACAGTGGGACTTTCAAACGTAGACACAGAAAAGAGAAAACGCCTCGGTCGCGCCGCCTATAATTCAAAATAAGTATGCTATTTTGCAACCAATAGCGTGGCAGCAAAGATTCGAAAGGCATGCTGGGATATCGATTTTCTCCTGTCTGCTAGTGTTCGTCTGCTTACGACTGAGTGACAATTAGGGTTAGAGTAAAGACTATCGGGTGATACTAGTTTACCTGCTAATGTTTTATTTTGCCACCGATTTTTGCTAACCCGGCCGGGCCGGCATCAGTCTGGGAAATAAGGATATTTTTTAAACTAGTCCTTGGGACCAGTGACCCCCCTAGTCCCCGAAATAATTAACTGGTCTCCGGACTGGTCCCAGCCTTTGTTCTCCTATAGATATGCAATTAATAATCTGGTCCTGAGGACCAGTAACCCTCACTTGTTGAATTAAAAAACTAGTCCAAGCAATTAATAAACTGGTTTTGGACCAGAGGAAGTGTGCTATTTCCCAGACTGGCCGGCATCAGTCTGGGAAATAGCACACTTCCTCTGGTCCAAAACCAGTTTATTAATTGCTTGGACTAGTTTTTTAATTCAACAAGTGAGGGTTACTGGTCCTCAGGACCAGATTATTAATTGCATATCTATAGGAGAACAAAGGCTGGGACCAGTCCGGAGACCAGTTAATTATTTCGGGGACTAGGGGGGTCACTGGTCCCAAGGACTAGTTTAAAAAATATCCTTATTTCCCAGACTGGCCGGCATAACTTTTTCTGATTCTAAATATTAAACGGCGTCTGCTTCTGTGTCTGCTTATACTATGGTAAGCCTTTGACAAAACTTAAATGAATATAAATTAAACGTTTATTGTCAATTAAAATAAAAATGTAGATAAAATATTAGAAAGGCGACTTCCCACAATATATTAAAGTAAATTAAAATTAAATTTAAAGTAAAACTGCGACTAAATAACTGTATTTAAACCGATTAGTTTATTTATAGAAATACATAATTATAAGTAAACAAAGAGAAATGACCAGGAAACATTAGAAAATCCAATTTTAATTGATACTTAATTGTTCCCGTGCGTTTTCACAAGTTTATTCGTTAAATTAAGAGCTGGCATAATGATTTTCTTCTTGGTAACCTTTTTTCTTTGAATGCTTGAAGGGGAAGTGAAGTGTGGGAACTATAGGGAAGGGAGGTATCCTAAATCCAAATGAAATAGTTCATAAAATTAGTCTTCTCTAAGATTTTGTCAAGATGACTAAGTATATTAGTTTATAACTCGTATGTAATCGTTCCCAAGAGTTTTTACTCATTTGCTCGTCAAAATTACACCCAGCATTACGTTACTTCCTAATTTTTCAACGCTTTTTCCCAGTACAAACACCAAAAAACTTAATAAACATAATTATTGATTAATATTTAATGGTTTCCGAGCGTTTTTACCTGTTTGCTCGCTTAATTATGACCTGGAATAACTGTTTTCTTTTTGCTAACCATTTTAGTGTGCTTGAAGGGGAAGTGAACTCGTAGGGGAACTATAGGGCGCTAACAGTTCTGACCCTGAAACGTCACACCCTTCTATCTCTTACTGGAGTTTTATCCCCCCTGACGGATGGAAACAGTATTCTACGCGCAAAAATGCCAACCAGAGGGGGCTGCGTGACGTCAGACTATCTCTTCCCCCTAGCCAGCTGTTAGCTCCCTATAGGGGGAGGGAGGTTTTACAAACCAAAATTAATACAGAATAAAATTATTTTTTCCCAACAATTTCTCAAGAAACTTCATATTTATAATTTATAACTGATATTTAATCGTTCCCAAGCGTTTTTATTAGTTTTCTCGCCAAAATTACACCCGGCATAACGTTTAATTTTTTGCTAACCCTTCCTAGATGGCTGTAGCTCCGCGTCAACCAATCAGAGGGAGAGGGATGAAGGGTCGCCACCAGGGCCGGAAATAAGTAAAATTTCTTATAGAGCTATATCAGTTGAAGGGGGGAAACGTCACAGTTGGGCCTGCCAATAAACGTTCCGGTTTTCACCCTCCCTCCGTGCGGGCCGCTGAAGAACTCTATGCTAAATTTCCCGCACAATATGGCGCCTAGGCGGGGACTAGCGAAACCGCGCCTCAAAATCTCTCCTTTCCCCCCGAATTGAAATAGCTCTAAAGGACATGTGTCCACTGACCCCCTCTTTGATTGGAAAATTTATAGGACATTGTCCACTGGAGTGTGCAAAAATAGTGTCGCATCTTCATAGTCAAGCTATCAAAACTTGAGAAATATTTCTTGGTCAACCGTCCAGTGACCCCCTTGGTTTTTAGAAAAATTATAGGACATTTTAAAATTTTATTGGACAATGTCCAGTGTCCTGTGCTTATTTCCGGCCCTGGTAAAATGTATTCATTAAGGTGCACTTGAATTAGAAACATGCAACTTTAAAGTTGGTAAATTCCTTATTCGATAATGAAATGGAATTAAATGTCGTTTTTGCATCCTTCAATACAGTTTTAGTTGTTTTAATTTCTTTAGTCACAGATACAGCCGATGATCCTGATCCCACAGTTCCCACTAAGCCTTGGCTCACTGGGCCGACTCTGTAACCGCGCACTTACGGCAAAACAAGTTTGATCACATTTTGAGGATTTCCCCGGCTTCAAATTGCAAATTGTTGACTTATCTTTCTTCTTTAAATCGCTGTTTACTCGCGATTGAATATAATAATTATATTGGGTTGATTTATGAGAAGACTTCACAACATCGACACCCGCCATTTTACTTTACCCAGAATACCTTGCGGCGCGAGATTTTAAGGCAAAACTTTTAAGGTTCTGCTCTTATTTACAATACAGTTCCAAAGATGGCACTACGTTAGTTACAAATTCTATGACGTTTCAAGGTCCCACTGTATTCTAAATTACGGAAGCTAGCGTCTCTAACTCCTTTCGTTATTTACCCCTGCCAATGCTTATTTTTATTGAGATAAGATTATTTATAAAAATAATATTGAACTTTTTTCTTAAGATTTGTGATGAATATTAATTGATTACTCTTATTAGTTATTAAAATTAAGAGTTAATTAAATAAAATATCATTAACATTTATAGGCAAATTTAAACTTGAAATGATAATTATTTTTTGTCTGAACTTGTTACTGAAATGTGAAAAGAACCTTAGAAAGTGCTTTTGCTTGGTAAAATTTATTTTTTGGATTATTTGAGTAATCAAACTTTAATAGAAATATTTTATTGCGAATGCCAATACTTAAAATTAAACATCAAATTATCATTTTTGTTTGTCCAAAACTGTAACGTGCTTATCTAATCCCAACACCCAAATTCCCAAATTAAATGTACAGGTATAGTTAACCCCAAAAATGTGTCTAAGTAACTTAAAATATAAACACTTACATAGATGGTAATATCATAAACTTGCTTAGTTACAGAAGTTACCCTGATATACTCTCTAGAGACTACGGTATAAACTTCGTTTGGTTTACTAATCAAATATCTCTTACGTTAAAAATGTGTTTAGTTATTATTAGATTTTAGACTTTTCGACGAGTAGAATTAACTTAAAATATAAACAGTGTTTAGTTATTGTTAGATTTAAGACTTTTCGACGATTAGTATCCCTAAAATAATTTTGTAAACTTTCTAATGCTAAAAACGCGACATACTTTACTGCCAATCTACCATTCGCGAATTTCCCGCCAAGAGTTTATAATTCAGAGGCGCTGCGTATTAGTTTACCTCACGCATACGCGCGCTACCATGGAAACGGCCCACCCCTAACTTAACGAGAGGCGAGAGTAACGCGCCCGCCGCTCTAGTAACGAGAGTCACGTGGTCCCCCTCCTCTCTCTCTCTTTCTCTCTGGCAAAAAAAAAATAGCTAGCCCGTCAAGGGAAGAGTGAGATACTGTTGGTGAAAATCGCTACTAGGTACTAAGCCTCAATAGCTCAGTCTGTAAGGCGTTGTACTCTGGTGCCTGTGTGGATACAGACGTGGCGGGTTCAAATCCCGGTCGTGCCAAAAAATTAATTCTTCAATGGTGAGAAATTAACGGGACATCGTATAGATGTCGCTAAAGTTCGTATTTCTAGCGGGAAGTTTGAAATAAAGTAACTTTATTTATGATGGATTCTCCCAGGTCACATGAAAAATAGGGGGCAGAAAGGGGGGGAGATGACGCCCAGCCGTAGGAGGTAATTGCAATGCTTCCGCAGTCTATAGACAGCGAAAGCAAAAAGAGACCCCCCCCCCACAGAAATAGATACTGTCGAATGTGCTCAAACTCGGTAACCGTAAGGTAGCGTGCGGAAATCATCAATTAACCTAACCTTATCCACCACAGTTCTATAAACCTTGGACTGGTCGACACTTATAACAGTGTGATCAGCCTTTCGGCGTATTTGCTTGGGGATTGGTACTTGGATTGGTTCCGCCGGCGGTTCGTAAATGCCTATAAGCCCCATTAACCGATCCATGTTAACCAAATCTTCGGTGGTATGGTTAAGTCGGAACCCCTTAACCTTCATCTCGACGGCTGTCGATCCGGTATCAGGGTTCACAACTCGGTATGCGTAGTTCTTACCTCCACCACTCGCATATTCTTCGATGTAGGCCTGGGGTCCGTACTTTTCAGGGCCGGATTAAGAAGATTTGCGCCCGGGGGCAGTGGCTCGATGGGCGCCCCCTCCCTTGGCCCCATAATTTATAAAAACCAGCTAGAAATTTTAACAATTTTGTTTTTATTAGAAATATAGGGAGTTAACAGTTCTGACCCTGAAACGTCACACCCTTCTATCTCTTAATGGAGTTTCATCCCCCCTAACGGTTGGAAACAGTATTCTACGCGCAAAAATGCCAACCAGAGGGCAGCTGCGTGACGTCAGACTATCTCTTCCCCCTAGCCAGCTGTTAGCTCCCTATTGTAATTTTGTTAAGTGAAAAGTATCCCTATGCTTGGCTGATACTCACTCATACGCTCAATTTTAGTTGAATAAGTGACTAATAAATTTAAAAATAGTAAGCAAAAAGTGACTAAATAAGGGCAAATTAAGCTATAAAATAAGGGCACTTTAAATGAAATGTTTTCAGACATGATCGATTTTCATAATTATTTTCAGTAGTTAGAGATATTTTAATGGTCGGTGCCGTAATTATGCCCAATCTATGGGCTTAGATATTTCCAGTCAAAGGAAAGGTCCAATCATAAAATTTCTACGGCGAAGTTGAATTAAACCATTTTGGAGCACCGCTCAGAATGCAAAGTAATTGATGTCGTTTTAAATCAAAACTAAAACATTCATTTGAATTGGATTGATTATAAATATTAAGTTAGATATTGGATGAGCGAGCGAAGCGAGCTCCACAATTTTTTGGGTTTGATCAACTGTAATCTCGCTGTTTTTGCATTTAAACCGTCATACAGTCAAATATATTACGTTTAACCTTGTGGTCGAGAAGATAAATAACACCGAAAGACTCAAAAATCCAAAAAAATTGACAAATAGTAACTAATTTTTGGAATAGTGACTTTTAGTAACCGAATTTGAAAAAAGTGACTTAGTATCAGCCCTGCCTATGTCTTTGAATAGGCTTTTCTAGATTTAGACTCGGAAAATCTATTTATCGTCTCCTCCCAACTACTTTGGTGTAATAAATTGGTCTCGATAGCTAATATACCTATTTAAAAACGAAAAACAGTCCCGTAATCATTCAAAACTAACGTCATGTTTTTGAGTTTTTCGAAAATTTAATAAAACAATCGTTCAGATTTGGGTATCACCAGACTTCTTGGGCGCCCCTATTTTGCTGGCGCCCGGGGGCAGGTGCCCCCTCTGCCCCCCCTTAATCCGGCCCTGCGCGCCTCGTGAATCTGCGTTCGCGAGCTAAATAAAAGAGTGCAACAGCGCGTGCGCTGTTGTTTGGGGTATAAAAATACACCCTTTTCCCATTAAAACACCCTTCGTGCGTTAAACATTTACTAAGGGTATGATAATACACCTTCGAATTTTTAAAGGGTTTTTATTAACAACTCAGGAGGTGCTAAAACACACCTAAAGGAGTTTTTTTGACCAAAATACCTTTTTAGGTACAGATTCACACCCCCAAAATACCCTCTTTTTTATACAGTGTACTCTTACGCCGGTGTTAGTGGACAAATAAGCCCCACCCTTTTCATGTACGTCATTGCTCTGCGCTTTCCTATTGGATCCCGTGGGGATAGGTCATACAGACGCAATTGACATATTCCGAATAGAGAATAAAAACCTCGAGAAAAGTAAACAAAAAATGGAGGCTGCCAGCGGTGCTGAAACGGTTCGCGAATGGTTTTTAATTGCCATTAACAAGTTAGTTAAAGGTTTTGAACCTAACTTAATGGATTTTGAATACGTGTCTCTACGTGAAAATCGTTCGTTCTATAATTATTTCTAAATCGAATCAAGTGTACTATAGTGACGATTTCGTGAGTTCCAAAACCAAACCAAGGCTTAACGAAAAGGTAAATGAGATAGATGGTGGAAAACATTCAGTAAACATTCAGTAAGATAAAATATTAAGTCCCGCCTTGGTTCCCAGCCTCCGCCCACTCATGAGGGGGGATTGTCGACTATCACGCGCGCACCGGACGCCTTTTTAGGCCTTCTTATAGTAAATTCCTTCTTGGTTCATATATATAAAGGGGAGCAAAAATAATTTTTTTTATATAAAAATGGAGAGTTCCGGGAAAATTTAAATATTTTGAAAACTTCTCAACATTTTGAACTAAAATCTTCCAAACCTTAGTTTCTTAATCGTATCTAGTGGTGTACCAAATTTGGAAAAAATCGATTGACCCATGGTGACATCACTGGTCGAAATCGCATGGAATGCCCCGGCATATTCACCCTTCTTTCTCGTTCATGGTCGGGAAGCCACATTACCCATCGACATTGTGCTCGAAAACGAACTAGAAGGGAGTCAAATCTAGGAGGGAAAAAACTTGGTACACTTCCGCGAAATCGTTGCACAGCGTGAAGAAAATGGCAAGCAATAAAGCAAAGACCTATACGATAGCGGACGGACGGATCGACGATATCATACAAATGACCTAGTCTACGTTAAGACGCCTACTCGGAAGGTAGGCCGGTCCGAGAAACTACTACATCAGTACCATGGACCTTTCAGGGTCCTTCGCCAAATTCCACCCGTGAATTACGAAATTGAAAATCGGCTGGGAAAAAAGGATGTTATTCACGTTTCTCGAATGAAACCGTGTATCAGCCGTATTGATGCCGACACGGAAAATATTGCTGATACCGACGACGGAGGAACAGCTTTGGAACTGGACACAGATAATGCTAGAACGCCTGTAAACACGGACGAACACAAAACCGAACATTGAACCGTAATAACGCCACCACTGAAATCGGTCCGGTTCGCGGACCGGGGTGATGTCCGAACAATCACCGAAGAACCTCCATGGCCGTCCGAAACAGTTATCCCACCGCCACCAACCAACCTATGCCGGGGTACTCGCACAAGGAAGCCAGTCGAGCGTTAAGAGGCCGGTTTTTAATAAGAACAAACAAGCTAGGACTATCCGACGAAGTGATCAAGGACTTCCTATATATCTGATGGAGTTGCCAGGGGCGTTCAAATGAAAACGTCCAAGTATTCGAAAAGACATTAATGTTAAATCGGGACGCTTTTTCTTAGCGGGAGGGATGCGTTTCGATTATTCTATTATTACCATTACGTCATGTACATTACACATTAACTCATGTTAGTAATTTCACGTAAATAAATTTCGCCGCTTGGTTTAACGCGCTTATCCGTACGCCGTAACCCGTACTCTAAACCCCGCTTAAAAGCCCAAATACGTATAATCTCCTCCGCTAGGGGAAGGGGGCACATCTCTCTATCGGAGAGTAACAACGAACCCCTCGCGGGTATAAAAGGTAGCCCCGACCCATAGAGAGACAGAATTTGGTGATCTCGCTTCTCGATCAGACCTTTGAACCAAGTCCTCTCGAACCTTTGGCGACAAGGCCTTTAGTCTTACCCAAATTTAGTAGGAGGTCAGAGTACGTGTTAACGACGAGGAGACGAGACAAAGTTCGCGGCTTAAAGTAAAGAGACCGTCCCGTTTCTTAACAATAGTGAAACATCCAAGAAATACTTACGAATGATTTTAAAATTAAATGCTATTTTTGAGATGTTTTTAAATTTCAAATTAGCACCTCCGACCTAGACAATTTTTCGAGGTGGGTGTCGCTACATTCTGAGATGACAATTTTAAACGCCTCTTTGCGTGTGTGATTGGGTGAATGGTATGTGTCGCCCCTATAAAAATTAATACCGTAATGTTGCATCTTGCAAATGTTTTAATTTGATTTTAATGGTGATTGTTCTCAAAAAATTGATAAACTGGTTCGGACAAAAATTGCCGAATGCATTAAAAACAAACAGTTAGATAAAAGGATGTACTTTAGATTTGTAGCAAGTAACCTTAAACCGCCACATGTTTATGGTTTGCCTAAAGTCCATAAAGAATGGGGTCCATTAAGGTTAATTGTCTCCAGTATTGATGGCCCCACTTAATTTTAGCTAAAAATCTCGTACCAATAATCTCTCCACTAATAAATAATACTGAACGAAGTCTAAAAACTCTTATGATTTCGTTGAGAAAGTTAAAAAGATCAAAGTAAATAATTCTGATTCTCTCCTTAGCCTAGATGTAATAAACTTATACACTAGAGTATCTATTTAAGGCGTTCTAGATGTTTTAAGATGTAAATTAGTAAAAGACCCCGCCTTAATAAATAGAACAGATTTAACCATTGATTCAAGCGTAGAACTTAGCCGAATTTGTATAGAAAATACATATTTTAGCTTTAAAGATCAATTTTTTGTACATACAAAAGGTTTAGCTATGGGTAATCCACTTTCGAGTGTCTTAGCTAATTTATATATGGAATTCATTGAAGAAAAACTATTTAGTCACAAAAGAATGGCAAGAAATATTAAATTTTGGGTAAGGTTCGTCGAAGACATTTTCGTCATATTAAAAAATGTGAGAAATAATACAAATTTGTTATTAGATTTAGTGAATAGTTTAGATAACTCTATTAAATTTACGATTGAATTAGAAAATAATGGCAGTTTACCCTTTTTAGACATAATGACCAAAAGATTAGATAACAACAATAGTTTAAAATGTACCCTTTTTCAAAAACCCACTCACTGTAAAAAATTTCTAGATTACAATTCCTGCCACAGCCAAAATGTAAAGTTAGGTATAGTAAAAAGCTTAAAACACCGTATAGAAAATATCTCCGACGAGCCTGAGACTGATAAAGCCATCGTTAAAGATCAGTTAATTAATAGTAATTACCCAAATGGTTTAATTGATTCAATTTTTAAAAGTAACATTGTTAATAACGATTAAAATAGACCTAAAGACTCAACCATGCTTAGCGCTCCCTTACATTAGGGGAATTAGTGAAAAATTAGGTAGATTATTAAAAACTAAATTCAACGTTAAATTATTCAATGTAGGTGGACAAAATTTAGACAGTCACTTAGTTAAAAATAGGCCTAAAAGAGATATTAACCTATTGGATAATCGCTGCGTAGTTTACCAAGTTAAGTGTGAAACATGCGGCGAAACGTATGTTGGTGAAACACAACAAACGTTAAAAAATAGGTTCTCAGGGCATAAGCAATGTATTAAAAATTACAATAAAGAAAGTGGCATAGCGGTTCATGTTTGGAAGGCTAAAGGTCACGTAATTGATTTTAAACATCCAAAAATTCTGTATCGGGAAAAACACTGGCGAAAAAGAAAATTTATTGAAGGTATATTTATTAAAAAATCAGGAAAATTAAATTTAAATCAAGGTTGTGCTGAAGCAAAATATTGGGGAGTCATAGACGACAAACATTTTATTCAAGAGAGGGCGTGATAAGATTTTTAAATCCGAGGTCACAAGTTTCCGTTACGAGAATCTACTATTTTTCATCCTCTTTGCGCTGCTCAATTTCAACTTGAAATGGTTGAGTAGCGGTGAATTTTCCAAAATCATTAGTGACTGCTACGTCAGAGCTTTCGTCAAATACGGTAGAACCAATTGTTGAACTCCGTCCAGCAGCGACGCTTAGAGCACAAGCACGACCATGTACGGCGCCTTTACCTTGACCTCTAACATGACCTTTTTCAGTCCCTCTACGTCGACCTCTAACATGACCACGTCCAGCCCCTCTACCTCGAACAGAAACACGTGCAAAACCAACAACCTTACCGGCGATAGCTAGATCCCCAGTTCCATCCTCAACATCCCGACGGACGTCAGCTGCATCCCCAAAAATCTGATCGACGTTTGCTCCAAAAACTTGACCTTGAACAAGTCCACCATTTTCGTGAGCTACGTTGTCTGCTTTACGTCCTCTGTTTGAAAAATCTGGCAAAAGATAAGCAACTCGGACCAAAAAGTTTGAAATTGAGTAGCGTCAGAAGTTTATGATTTCTTATCCTGGGAAGTATTGGACTCTAACCATATCCAGAACCATCTCTGTTAGCCAACTTCTAATTAGGTCCGATCACCGCGCCACCTACGGCGCTTCTCTTATTTTTGTGCTGTCAGGCTGATTTGCGCGCCAGCAGCGGGAAAGTAACGAAACTTTAAGGTGTGTCCTGTGATTTGAGGTAACGAATCAGAAACGGTGGCAAGAACAGCTTTTTTAATAAAGTTTGCTAGAAATTCCGGTCAAACTAGTGTGGGGTCCTAGGTTCACGGATTTTAATGGATTTTCATAGAGTTCTAGCCAGACGGCTTTTTAACGATTGGAGCTGATGAAGTTTTGAACACGCCCCACAGTTTGAGTGCCACAGCCTCTCGGCGTGGGATTTTTTTTCAGTAGATTTGATCGTTTTCCTAATGGGGAGGAAACTTTCGACCCTCTTTTGCGATTGCCATAGGCAATTTTGACTAGCAGGGATGGTTTCTATATAAAGCCTTAGTGTCCAATACTTCCCAGGATAAGAAGGCATTAACTTCTGGTAGCGTCCATCAGCAAGCCTAGCCTCTGCGTCCCTTAAGTTCTTTTAATTGAGAACATATTTAGGCTTTCTATTTCTGGTTATTTGTCTTCCTGCCATAGCTGCGTTATAATCTATTCCTTTTGCGTTCTCCACCCATCGAAGTATATCTATTAAAATTAGAATTTCGATATGACGGATCAACTGTTCTTATTTCTAGAGTGGCCTTAACATCAAACTATTAGTGGGAATTACCCAAAAAAATCCAAATGTTAGCGTGCGATATATTGATTCTTTTTTTAAGCCAGTTATTGAACGACTCCACGTCGTTGTTCGTCTTCCTAGAATTACCATGACCGCAAAAGTTTTCTGGCCCGACTCGTTCAAGCCATTGTGTCCGTAAGTAGTTCATCAGGATCATAAGTTGGTATAATTCAGGTTCCTTTTCTAGAATTTGTGTCATTTCGTGGCGCACAAGCTTCGCACCTTCTGGAATATCATTCAAGGGTAGCAAAGGAATTGCCATGAGCTTCCTTATGGCAAGCTTGGTTACTTCATGACTACGATATTTATCGACCAGACCGAGATTTTGAGTTTTTCCCCATATGGCCTATACATAAATTTTGAAAATCATTACCCATGAAATATTACCTAAATAAACTATCTAAATTTGATGCGAATACAATACCTGCGTGAAATGATAGAAACATCCTCTTGTTTGAATGGGAAGAGTGAAAACATTCCGAGCCGCATTCATGAGAGCCGTTTCGAAATCTGTAATTACTAAATTTGGTCGAAGGCTTGGGAAACGATCACGTAATGTATGGAAAATTTTTTCGTAAGAATTTTGAGCACAGTCACTCATTAGAACGTAAACAAAGGGAAACACCTGAAATATTAAAATTAACATGAAAAATTTAATCCCAATTGGAAAATATATTTTGAATTACATGATCGAAATTGACTAAATGAATAGTCAAGAGCTGGTAAAACATCCTCGGAACCACTTTAAACGTTCCATCAGCATGAATCTCGCGAATACCTGACATTTGCTCATCATTGAAATTAGGTGATATGAAAAGTATGCTTTCACGACCACTGTCTGATTCAATTTTCCCAACGTAAAAATCCTCTCCGTGCAGGGTTTTCGAATACCTTGGGCTAATTCGTAATTCCTGGTCTAATTCAGTCACACTTTGAGGTAATTTTGGCAAGCTTTTTTTCTTTTTTTGTTTAATGAAGACTCGACGTCATTAAAAGCGACGTTGTTGTTATCCATCCTAATATATAATTGAATATAAATAACCTGAACCAAACCAAACCTAACCTAACACTAATAATTTGGAAAAGGCATATTATTTGAGAAGTCAATGAAGCTAAACATCAATATTTTGGAAAAGTTGTAACATTGAATTGGCTAAAAAATAATACTAAGCTTCTACATGTAGTTCAATATAATTTACGAAGACAACTTTCACGTGACTAAAGGGTCTCGAATCAGAGTATTCCACTAATTGTGTTGCCTCATTTATTAGATACTCTTAAGTTTGTGTTAAAAAATAGCACACGCAAACGGTAAGCGCTATCAAACGGTAGCTATTAAATATACAGTAATTTCTAGAACAAGAAATTTAAGTGCTGTATGCGTGACTTGGTGCAAAAGTAGGCGCAATGGGACTGTAGTTGAATATTACTCAAACATTAATTTCAATAATTTTGAAAAGGCAATATGTAGTTCTCGAGTTCATTGACGTATTGCTATTTAGACATACTTGTTATTATTGCATAAAGTAACTGCCGGGAATTCCACTTTTCCAGATCTATCTATAGCCACGCTCTGCAAAGTTGGATGTCGAAAGTAATCTGACATGAACTCGAAAATGTGATAAGCGCAACAGAACAAGAGCGCGATACCACACAGCGCTTTAAAAACACTGGCAACATTAAACATTTTAGAAGGAGCTTTTACTGTAACTTCTTTAAAATCGCGAAACAAATTTGTCTGTTTTTTCAGCAAAACCATAATGATTTACGTCTTCTTCACTTCTTATATTTAAAAATGTCAATAATTAAAACTTAAAATGTTAATATCTGCAGTTTATGGAGTTAGTTTTCTACACTTTATAGCTTTTACTTTTTCAAGACATGTTTTCTACACTTTATAGCTTTTACTTTTTCAAGACAATTTTTTATTAAGTTCCTCAGATCTATGAAAGAACGTTTTCGTCATTTTGGGTAAAGTTAATATATTATGCTCTGTCTATAGAGGAATGTCTCAATTTTACTCTTGTATTTCGAAACTTATGATAACACGTCAAAGGATTCGGTGTTGTTTCGTACGTTTCCATAGTAACAAAAACACAACCTTACAATATGATCATTACCTTTTTTTAACGTCAATTTGCGAGTAAAACTACAATGTTATAGTATACAGTAGCTTATGTGCAATCTTAACGAATCAATTTCAGGAAAAGCGTAAGCAAGTATACTGGCTATATTTCGAAGCAAAAAAAGAAAACAAGAAAAAAAAAATTATATTTCTTAAACCTCTTTGTTATTTCCTGTGGAATTAATAATATTTTATTAAAAATGTTTACAAATTCAACCGTCATTTAAGAATTTAAGGGAGTTCTGTTTTGTATAACATTGTTATCCTACAAGCGGCTTCTTATCTCCAGGTGGGATAAGAGCGTTTTGTTTCATTTGAGCAGCTCCGATTTGGTTTATTACTAGATAAATTGTGTTATAGAAGTATTAAGACAGTTGCTTTTCAGCCTACTTCCTATTGATTTTAATCAAAATTTAATCTAAATTCCACTTCTACTGCTTTTCACATTCTTTTAAGGTAGTAAATATTTTGACATGTTATAAGGGGTGAAAATTTTAAGTCTAGGGAGAAAGCTAAAAAGATGTTGTATGATACTTTTATTCATTGCCGGGGCAAAGCAGTTTTTTCAAAATTAAGCTAAATCAGTTGAAGCGCGCACTCGCAAAGAAACGGGGTTTGCGGAAATGTTTAAAGGAAGGGGTGACTTGCATATGTAGACAGGAAGAACCGTGCTATTTTTTTTTAAATGAAGGGTGACTTGCACTTGTAAACTTGAAAAATCCTGATAGTTTTTTAAAGTATTAATTAATTCCAAATCAAAAGTGAGCAATAAACTTAGGGTCAGCTGCCCTAATTTGGAACGATTTTCTTAAAATCGTAATAACTTAAGTTTGAGAGCTTCAAATGAATATTTTAAGGGCTCATTTAAAAGAATGAACATCCTTCTATCCATAAACTACGGCCTCAAGACTCTATCTTAAATTCCAGAGAAGATACAAGCATAATTAGACAACCTCATATTTTGCATAATTTATTTTTTCCAAAATGAAGGGAAAGTTCTCCCATGGGTCTCGGGAAATAAGCTTTCAGGGCCAATGGGAAAAACATAGGCTTACGAAAACGATTCCATTGAAAACTTCGGATCTTTCACTTCACATTAAAAACTTTAAACGCCAGGTTAGGGCCAAAAATTATTGAGAAAACTCGAATAGAAAATATGTCATCATTTGCCTAAAATGGAACACCCCGAAACACGGAAATTTACTCTATCTTTTTACATCCATAACTAATGTTTTACTCACTAAAGGACAACAAAAAAGACCTTAGAAGATGCGTTGATTCATTACCTGTTTAATAAAAATGTGGCTCCCTTAGATAGCAAAAATTTTGTCGCTTCCGTAATTGAATTTACTGTAACATATAAATTATTCAAATAAGTTTACACCCTTGATTAATAATGAATCTCCGATTGTTAACCTGTTATATGTATACCATTTAGACTTGGGGCGCTCACATCATTAGTTGTTTCCCTTCTTTGCTATATGTAGTTTCTTTAGCTTCCGCACTCCATTCTCTTAGGTTTCCCAAGAATTCGTTCTGTAACCACTATAAACCAAACATTCCTTACGGTGTTATAACTATTAGCAAAACTTTATTTAGTGAAAAGTCTAACCTCGAATTTGCTATCATTTAGTGATGTAAAAGGGTCCAAGTTTGGATTTCTTTTCAACTTTCCATTCGCCAGAATTGGTTTTCATATCTTTATCTATCCTACTTAACGACAATCATTAAACAGCGTTTCACCTTCATCTGGTGGGTCACCGCCAATTCCAATCGGTATTTATTGGCTTATAAGAACAACACCACGCACTAGTCTTTCGTGTAAACCAAGGATAAATTATTGTAGAAATCGTTCCCACGGTGGACTTGTTGTTAACAAACGAGAGCCAATTGGCCTCTAACTGACATAGTAATAAAATCAAGGTTAAATGTGGCGTCACGCATCGAAGAACCCCTCCCTCCCCCCTTGTCACGGACCGTCATAAACTTACAAACCCCATTCCCCATGAGAGTGTGACGTAGTTTATGGACGGTCCCTTACCATTGAATGACATGAAAAGAACTCTTACAAAACCATAATATTTTCTTTTTTGCAACATATTAAATGAAAACATGGGGATTTCCATTAGATCGAAGTGCCGCGCCTTGGGCGGTTTACGAAATGTGGTTAAAAGCCTCCAGGGGATGCACTGTACGAAAGTGATCATAGTCATTTTTTTCCTATAAACGATTTGAACTTTTATGTATAAGGGAAAGTTTATATACGCTATAATCCGTGACATTTACTTTGATATTATTGTAAAATGATGTTTGTAATGACCAATTTATATCTTATTCAGAGAGAATAAGCATGTTAATGTAAATTTTTGAGATATTATCGGATTTTAAAGAAGGATGTGTTAAATTTTTGTGGGTAATGAAATTGAAATACGTAAAAATTCTCAAAACGTATTAGGCAAACTGTCAGGATTGAACACCTTTAATTTCATCTTGGATAATCCCGCACACCTTTCGCGATTGAACGCCTTATATTTTCAAGCTGTTTAAGAATGAAAAATTGCGTTCAAGTTCAAATACCCATTGAACGCTTGTTTCGTAGAGTGTTTCACCAAAAATAGATAATATTGCAGAAAAGAAAGGCTTAATAATGCCTATAACAATGTTTGAAAATTTACGGTATATAAGGCGATTGATTCACAATAAATGGTTAAGAAACACGCAATAGCGTGAACGTTAGGTGGAATTCCTGGCATTGGGAGGCTAGACGTTTCTCGTAACCCTAGACGAACGTCGCGTACATCTTAATCATAACGGTGGGAGTTGAAGCCAAAAATTGCTCTATGCGAAAACGTTTCCTCCTATTTGTCAACTGACAAGTCCAGTATAATACCTCTCCGTGACGTCATCGTCAAAAGCCGTAATCTTACATGCGAGCCCTAAAACTGAACTACTTTAACTTAAAATCCTTACGTGCGAGAAGACCTCTTATTAGTAGGCTAATATATTTTTATACGTTAATCTTGCCTGACCTATAATTTCATTTTTTACATTGTCGAATTATCTAATAATTTATTTTTTTTACTTGAGTTCTTTCGAAAAGAAACCCAGTAAGTCATCGAAAAAACACCAATACTTTTATGAACGAATACCCGCGCGCCATAGAACAGATTTCTTTATTGAACAACTTAACGTGCGTCTTAGAACTAAGAACATTTTCAGTTTCGAACATTTGTTGAACGTTCAGTTTCGAACACTCGTTTTGCGTTCAGTTTTGAACACTCGTTTTGCGTTCAGTTTTGAACACTCGTTTTGCGTTCAGTTTTGAACACTCGTTTTGCGTTCAGTTTTGAACACTCGTTTTGCGTTCAGTTTTGAACACTCGTTTTGCGTTCAGTTTTGAACACTCGTTTTGCGTTCAGTTTTGAACACTCGTTTTGCGTTCAGTTTTGAACACTCGTTTTGCGTTCAGTTTTGAACACTCGTTTTGCGTTCAGTTTTGAACACTCGTTTTGCGTTCAGTTTTGAACACTCGTTTTGCGTTCAGTTTTGAACACTCGTTTTGCGTTGTTTTGAACACTCGTTTTGCGTTCAGTTTTGAACACTCGTTTTGCGTTCAGTTTTGAACACTCGTTTTGCGTTCAGTTTTGAACACTCGTTTTGTGTTCAGTTTTGAACACTCGCTTTGCGTTCAGTTTTGAACACTCGCTTTGCGTTCAGTTTTGAACACTCGCTTTGCGTTCAGTTTTGAACACTCGTTTTGTGTTCAGTTTTGAACACTCTTTTTGCGTTAAGTTTTGAATACTCCTTTAGTGTTCTATTTTGAACACTCGTTTAGTGTTTTGTATCGAACAAAACGCTGTGCTCGTAAGGAAACAGTCCAATGAGCGCCACTTTTTTCAATATAGAAAATGTTTCTCTAACAGTGTAGGAATATGGCTGGATGAAATATTAACATTGAATTGTCACATTGATTTTGTCATTGAGACACGTATATGGCTATTAAAACCATGCTCCAGTCACACCTAAATATTACGGCCTTTAATACTACCTTAAAATGAATACAGATATTGCAAAACCATTGCGCTAGATTAATAACGAAAATGCCAAAGAGGTCTTCAGCCTTATTAGCAAGAAATTAGGCGCAAGTCAATAAACTATATCATATTTATATTAAAAATATACTAATTTTGATGTTTAAAGTTAAAAATGAGAAGGTACCCCCATACATTGGTGAAAGATTCCCTGCTCAGAATTCTTTTAAAAACACTAGAAGTCGTAAAACTGACTTTGAGGAAGAGGATTTTACATCTTAATTTAGAAACAAGTGTATCAAATACACCGGAATTAAACAATGGATGCTTTGCCAAGGAATTTTAAAAAATTGAACACTATTGGACAATTCAAAACAGAATTGACCTTATTTTTAAACGAGAAAATCCATTGAGAAATTTTAAAGTTCAAAATTTTAATTTAACTTGGACCCTTTTGTAAATATAAGATATGATCTTAAAAGGATATCCCGAATAAAAAGCATTTTATTATAATTTATTGTTATTAATCGGCGATATTTTGATCCCAAAAACGTATCGGAGACGGAGTCTACCCATTCAGCCGAATACCATTGGAACGAATCCAATTCGTCCGAAAATTTCAAGCTAGTATATTAGTTTATTTGATTTCGAAGTGGTCTGCGTTCCACCGTGATCTAGTGGTAAAGCGTCGGATCGTTACGCAGAAAATCTTCGTTCGAATCTCCATCAGGAAGGTGAGTTTACTAAAATCGAATTATAAGTATAATTCTGAGTAATCTATAATAATCGAATTTAATTTAGAATGCGAATTTATAATTCAGCAGTATTAAGGATTTCACAACGAGAAATATAGCATTGTTAGGTTGAGTTACAAATTGGATGTTATAGCTGGGGTATTTTATTTTTGTTTTTTGGTTAGGTTGGGTTATGTGGTTCACGGGTAGTTGAGCGGTTTTTAAAAGAGCGTTTTGGAATAAAGCGGTTCCTAAAACAGCGGTTTGCAAAACCGCGTGGAAGCAAAACCGCGGTTGCTGTTTCCGCGTTTCTCAATGCAGCGCTATTTCCCAAAACAGCGGTTGCTGTTTCCGCCCAAACTGTGATTGATAGGGAGGGAAATATCTATTATATTAAGTATATAGAACAAAGAACAATTATATGCAAAAAGGAGTAATGTTATATCGGAAGTAAATATAAGATATAATTTTTTGGAAAAGGCATATTATTTTGGGAAGTTAATGAAGATAAACAACAATATTTGGAAAAGGCGTCCTTTCGTACGCTCAAGATATAAACGCTGTAATCAAAATGCGCTAAAGCGAGAAATGGCTACAATGGCAAACGCGTTTATGAAAATGCGGTTTTGGACAATCCTGTTTTGATAACACGCCCAATCGATAACATACCGGGTTATGTTAGGTTAGGTTTGGTTAAGTTAGGTCAGTAATGTTTTATAAATCATTTAACAATGTTACGCCTTTTCCAAAATATTGATGTTTAGCTTCATTGACTTCTCAAATAATATGCCTATTCCAAATCATTACTGTTATGTTAGGTTAGGAGGACGTCTCTTCCTCTTTGGAGCGGTTATACATTTCAAGTAAGTGTATCCCTTATGGAATAAAAAATATATAAATAAAACCATCAAATTCTACTCTATTTGAGTCTTTTCGGGTATGCAATATTGGGTTAATTGTGTAACAATAAGAAATAAATTTATGAGATAGGCTGTATTAGTGAGGACACGTATGAGATAGGCTGTATTGGTGAGGACACGTATGAGACAGGCTATATTAGTGAGGACACGTGAGAGAGGTGATAGAGATATGCGCGAGATCACGAGAAGTCAGTGAGTAGATTTTTGACCGTTGAGTATGGTCGCGTGTTTTTTGGTTTTGCGTTGTTTTTAAAAAGTAAAGTTTCAAGAAGAGTGTTAGGCTTAGAGAGAATTGTAAAACTTAGAAAATTATCTTTAGCGCTTTTAGTTTACCTTGACCAGCCATGGAACTAACGGTATCACAGCCGGTCCACGAATGCAATCCTAGTAGAGAGCTGCAAACTTTTTTTCCAAGAGCTGAAGCCATTTTAGATATGTCAATGATTCTAACTTTGGCATGAGTTCCTCTACTGACGAAAATATTGCTTTTAATTTCCGTATTAAAAGCCAAGGACAAAATCAGAACGTCTGTATCGTCGGAGAGGCATACTAAGCTTTCGTACTCTTCAGAAGCGTGTTTTGCATGTAAAAGTAAGCGAGTATCAGCTTCTTCGTGACTAGACTCAAGTTCTCCTATCTCTTCGATGTCCATTTTGGTGACTTTTATGCATTTCTCTAAGCAAGTGACGTACAAAACAACGTCAACTAGTCGATCTCTTCTCTTTTGTTCTTTCCAGCTCTCCGTCAAAAACTGTATAAGGTTGTTTTTGCTTTCAGAACAAGATAAAATACGCCTCCAATTTTTAATTTTATGGTTTGGCCTAATTTGATTAAAAGAAAGGCCTTCAGTACACCCTCTTTTCACTCGTTCTGCTGACTTTGTAGACTTAGACTTATAAACACCAAAAACTACGTCAATTCTTTGACTTCCTATGCCAGCCTTAAGAATCTGACGAAAAATGTGATCGGAAAGCTCTTCAAAAGTGTGATTTTCTCCGTGCAGCTTCTGAATCGGCGCCATTCCATCGATAAGTGCAGCATTTGGTCTTGGAATATTTTCAGTTGGAGCCACCTTGTTCTCAAGATATTTTCCAAAGAGCTTTGTTGGTTTTTTTTAAGCTGCCATCGGCGTTCGCCAGTGTCCATGGTAAAGGTCCCAATGGATGGCTGAAAACGTCTTGCATGTCGAGTTTTCGATTTTCCGCAATCAAAATTATGTTAGCAAAGAGCCTTTGGTCAGATTTTAGGACGATGTCGTTATTTTTAACATTCGTCGACGTCGTCATAAAAATACCACGTTATCTTTATTGCGTTGTATTTTGGTTTGACTAATTCATAACACTAGGCTAACAGCGCCGCTTGTAGTGAATCTAAACCATTGCTGCACTTATATTAAAATGTGTTATTTTTTAAGTTTAAAACGAAATAATTATTAAAATTATCATCTCCAACTGAATAAGGTAATTTTTATTTTTTTGAAAAATATATAAAGCAGAATAAAACGCTCCAGATTTGACTAAAAGTAAGGCAGCCCCTAAATATTTCTTTAAACCACTTATTCATAAATTAACGTAGGAAAGTAAATAATAGCTTAAAATTCAGCTTATTTAATGTAGATATGATATATGATGTTGAATATTTTCCAAGTCGTAGTATTTTCCTTTAATAAAACAAAACATCGTATCTTTAGGAGGTCAAAATCTCTTTTTTGGTAATTTTCAGCAAAAATATGCAATTTTTGATGAAACACCAGTGTGAATAAATTAAAGAACTGTTTAACATCTTCCATTTGAGATATTAAACATTGCAATACAATTAGTAGTTCATTAGATACAGCCGATTTAAATTTTCCTTAAGCCGCCATCTTGAAACCGGCGCCATCTTGAATAGCTGGGCGATAGACAGTGCCATCACACGGTTTTGCAAACCCTATCCAACCATCTTTCCGAAAATTACATTCGTTTTTAGTCCTTAGAGTTGGTACCCGAAAATGTAGGTGGCTCATACACTAGTATGATTGAAATCGAGGTAGAGCACCCGCCCCCGCGCATTCGTCCAATGGTATTTCCGCTGCCTCGTCTAATTCCTCCGCCATCTTCCTAAGCCTCTCTCCTGATTTTTTACTAATATCGGTGCGACATAGTGTTTTGAAATCCGCCTCGAGGCTTTTGTCAAGGGGATACATTGTATGATCCCTATGTATTCTAGCAAAAATTAGAGCATGTGGGAGACATAGCCGATCGTTATTTTTGATTTGTATAATGCATTTCTTCTCCCTGGCAAAAGTCTCAAAACTACAGATTCCAATAGCCTTTCCTCGGCGAGCGCCTTGGGGCAACCTCACGCGCTGTATGTTTATTCCTATAGGTCCGAGAAAAAACTTTGACCCCCCTTCGGAATTGTAAGCCTTATCAGCGACTACTTCTAATATAAATCCAATATCTATTTGGTCTCTTCTTCTAAAACTAAAGTCCGCGGTTTGAATGCCTGGATTACTAATGCTTGTCATTGAAATTGCAATCATGTCATCGGGTAAACAGTCGTCCAAAACGTACTCTAGGAAGTCGCTTACAGATTCGACGATGTTATTGTCGAATTGTACCTCCATTTCCCATCCATCAAGATTAAAATTGGGGAAGGACACTACCCCGCTAGAAATCACGTTTACACCTGGTGGTGCAACTAGCGGAGATGGGGGTGGAGGTGGAGGAGTAAGAGCCCCACCCCTACCTGTCCTTCCTCTTGATCCATTGACTCATGTTGAGATGGAGATATGGGGGGAGTACAATAGCCGTCTAAGAAAGAAACATCGGCGTTTTGAAAGGCCTCCTCCAGAGGCGATAAAGGAGGAGGATAGCTATTGTTAAACATAGACGGGGGTATAGAATAGTTTGCCATAAACGTGTCATCGGCATTTAAAAAGGCTATTTCTAACGAGTCTGGAAAGTCGACTAAAAAACTATCATCTTCAATAGGGAGTTCAATTTCTACATTAGAGTTGGCCATTGCGATAATTTAAAAATACAAATACCACAAAATACTAATAATAAATCTGAATAGGCTTAAATAATAATACTAAAACACAAAAATATACTAAAATACTAAAACAGTAAAGTACTTATAAAAAACTGAAAGTACTTAAAAAAAATTGAAAGTACTTATAAAAAAATTGAAAACACTTGTAAAAAATTTAAAACACTAAAACACTTGTAATACTAAGAGTTAAATACTAAAACACTTGTAAAAAATTTAAAAAACTAAGTTAAAATACTAAAACACGTATAAAAACTAAGTTAAAAATACTAAAGCACTAAGATATGGGCACGGAATAACTCACAAGTTTTGTTTGGGAGCAGAAGATTTTTTGGCTCACATCAACAACGGTCAGAACTAAACTGATGAGTAGCCTAGACTGATCCGCCCTTTTATACTTTCGTGATACAATTAGAAAAATAGATCCCCCTCAATGTCATAAACATGTCTTAACACGTTTGGGCTAGTCATAAAACACTCTAAATATAAATTCCATTGATAACAATACAACTGGTTCGACCACGCCGCCTTTTAAGGCCCTAAACCACCTGGTGTGGGGTTCAATTAAAGAATTGACAAAATAAATTCTTTTGTTCAAGTTCAGCCCCTTTTAAAGGCCATAGACCTCTTGGAATGCCCCAAAAGGACAAAGGGAATAGATGCTTTTGTTCCAGTTCAGCCCCCCTTTTCAAGGTCATAAACCAACTGGTTGGGTGGCCCAATTAAAGAAAAAATAAATTCCAATGCATCTAAGGAGCCCGAGGTCATTCACCCCTCCCAAAAGCCATAAATCATTTTGAGGAACTCTCAAGACTGAAAATAGGAATGATTTGAATAATTTTGATAAGTTTATTTCAACGCTTTAAAAATTTGAAATGTTTTTTTTTCAAATGACGCGTTTCGTGTTGTTAAAATGTAATGAATACGACTGTTTTCGTTCCGATGGATTATTCAATTCCCTATGTATTCCGATGGGATTTTAGGAATTTTAAATGACGCGTTTCGTGTGGGTATATGCAATGTAAATGTTCAAAAACGTTTTACTTTTAACACGAAATGTGTTGAGAAAAACTAAGTAACACCCTACACTATCACCACTGAAAAGGTTTTATCAAGGATGTAGTAGGTATAATAGCATTACAAAGAACAAATTAAGGAAAAAAATTATATTTATTTCGAGTTACATTTCAAGTTTTTTGATTGGTTCTTTCATAATTTAAAAAACGTAATAAGGTATGGAATATATTACAAGAATTGGATCTAACTTTCATGTCGCAAAAGTTCTTGAATAAATATTTCAATTATAGCTTTCTCGAGATTAACACGTTTAATTCTTAGTACAATATCGTCATTCGGAGTAAGTGTTGTTGGTATGGGTTGGATTGGCGGAATGACTTTTTCTTTCTCCCACTCTTCTTGAGGGACATCTCTGTACTTTCTGTTTGGTGGCATGTCTTTAGTCAATGGGTTTTGGATGAATATAGGCATGTTATTTGTTGGTAATCCTTGAAGTAATGGACAGTCTGCCTTGAATTTCTGATGCTCCTCGAAAACATGATCGTTAGGTTCCCATCCACGTAGCGTTAAGTCACAAAAATGGCATTTAACAGCGTCTGTCCCCGAACTTAAATAGTAAATCTCATGACGGGCTAGTTCTGACGGTTTTACAAACGTACTCGCAAATGCACCAAACGTTTCTAGACGGGTAATTTCTCGATTCATCTTATCCTGGCGGTGTCTAGCAATCAAATGAGGTCCGGACCAAATCAGACGCTATTTATATCCCAAATAAGGGGATGAAAGGTTAGATTGTAATGGATGCTGGTACTAAGCAGACGTTAATTCGCGAAGCTCTTTCAAAGCCAGGGAAAATACTGGCCGTTACTTTCATCCTAGTAACTGTATTTTTTGTTGAATTTGCATTTTGGTATTTTAAAAATTTTACTTTAATTTCGGGTAACGCAACAAAGACATAACATGTTGAGACTTGTCAGGATAATGCCTTCAGGGCAAACACCTGGAATCAATTAAATGTTTCGTGGTAAGAAGAGTCACCAACTAACAAAGCAATAAATCCGAAAATAGATTCCATTCATAACAATACAACTGATTCGACCATACCCCTAGACCCATTAAAACACGTCTTTATAGTAAAAATAAAAACGGATGGGGATAAATTCTTTTGTTCAAGTTCTGTCCCTTTTTATGGCCATAGATCCGTATATGGCCATACGTATAAATAAAAAGCCGATGGAATGTCTTAACACGTTGGTGTGAGTCATAAATCACTCAGATTCCATTGATAACAATACAACTGGTTTAGCTACGCCCCCTTTTAAGGTCCTATTGGGGTGGGCAATAAAGGACAATAAAAAAAAGCATCAGTCAATATACAAGCAGGCTAATTATCAACCCCGCACTCTCAAGAAAATCACGCAATAAAGATCATTCAGTCCTCAGCTTTTAAACCGTAAAGCCCTGCCGTAAGAATGTCCACCAAAGTAGGAGGTCGTGTTTTAGATTACCGCGTGAACGCCCGTGTTAGACTCGGGGCTGAATGCTCGGCGGTGTTTGGGGTAAATGGGTACGAGCCAAGCCTGCTTTTGACAAAAAAGGATGAGACAATTTTCAACATCTCGGAAGACGTTTTGAAGGAATTTATGGAGGAGTGGACGGAGATCTATTCAGCTATGGAAAGTGGCGACTGGGGTAATTATCGTTACTTGAACTTGAAAATAAAAATAACCGTTATGGAGGGGAGTATAGTATTCGACGATGGTAGCGTATTCACTCTAACAAAGGCCGAGGCAGGGAAACTGAACGAGAAATTTAGTTTTATGAGATTTCACTTCAAGCTTTTAAATGATCAAGCCGAAGTTATTAAATGCATGTACGAAGCTATTGTAAAACGCATGAATGATATATATCAAAAATAGTATGTAAGTCGCGGTACTATGTCGCACAATGATTACGACCGTGTAAAAAATTTCCTAGCAGCGTGTATAGTTCCTTCGAGCATTTTCGAAGATTTTTGTAACTTAGTTCGTGACAAAAACTTGACGCGTAAGCTACAATTATATAATTTATTCTACATTTGCTTAAATAACGACGCGTACATTCGCGAATTAACTGGAATTGATTGTGTTCATTAAAGGTTTTTGACTAAAATTCTGATTCATAATTATAATAAGCCTAGAATAACCTATCATAAGCCTATCCTTTTCAGGATCTACAATAGCATAAGAATACAATAGCATAAGCCTATCCCTACAGGTATCATCCAAGTGACGTCATAAAAAAATTAGCCGTGACGTCATCAAGAAAACCACCACCAGGTGGCTCAACAATTCAAATTTCCCGCCAAAACCATCACGTCATCAATTCCCCCCATCTTGTCCCCCTCCCCCTCAATTCCCCCCATCTCCCCCCACCCCAAGGATGGCTTTATAACCCAGGTTTTACCCCCCCTGAAAGAGGGGAAAGAAGGGGGGTAAAACCTGGGTTATAAGGCCGGCCTTACTCTCTTCTGCCTGTACTAATAACAAAACTGAATTTGAAACATCAAATATATTAATATAAGGAAGTTCTTTTAAGTTTCAAATTCACATTACGACTCGAATAAAATATTTTGACTTGTAAAAAAGGTTCGAGTACGCAACATCACATTTACTTGATACTGGAATTAAGAAATTGTGACGGCTCGAACTTGCTATGAAACCGAAAAGTCAAGTCTCACACCCGTAGGCGTATTTTTACTTTATAGGTGTGGATTTTCATTGTCTTGTTGAATTACACTCTTTGGAAACTCATCTTTGCGATTGCAAAACAATTCGTGCCGCAACTACCCCGGGCGTTCCTTGGTGTCTCTGATGTTTTGGAGAACAAATGCGAAACTATCAAGAACATTGTATTTTCCATCTATTTTATGGGTTGTTTCATTTTAGTGGAAAACTTTAAAGCCAACCTGTCGACCAAACTGACCGTGGACATTGATCGCAACATAAATAACTTAAACGATATCTTAAAATATCCCGACATGCCCATTTTATTTGAACCTAATGACTTTGAACTCTATCATTTCATTGAGGTAAAATGTCGCTTTTTGATAAGCGCATTCTTATTTGTTCGGTTCCCTGAACTGGAGAGAAAGTCTGACAGAGAAAATGGTGACTTTGATACTCATTAAATATTACGGAAATAGTTAGGTTCTAGAGGTAGAGAAAATACTCGTTTGTTGATGCAATGATTTCTGCTTCCAACGGCCACCCGAAATGTTTTTAAACAACATATAAATACAGGGTATTTTTGAAAAGTACATCAATAATGAAGGAACGTGTTTTTTGGCCCTTTGAGTGGAAAGTATCAAAGAACATGTGGTGTGCAACATTTGCTTACGGAGATTTGGCCCCCAACAACAATGTAGAGTGCGACTTTAATCCAAGTAATCAGCTTGTTTAGAGATTTTGGACAATTTCAATAGCCTTCAATCTAAAAACGTTTTGTACCTTTGCTCAGCAGAAAGGTATAAAATGTATAGATGTATGCCTTCGACGGTAATGTTGTTTCATGGTGCTTGATAATCTCCCAGCATCCACTGCATTCGAACAATTTTTGAATTTATTTTTGTGCGGTAATTAGTTAGCTAAACACCATGAAACTTGGGATTGGCTTAACATTCTCGTCGTAGGCATGCTTCTACACATTTCATAACTTTCCGCAGATAAGGTACTAAATGTTTTTAGATTGAAGGCTATTGAAATTGTCTAATAGTTCAAACAAGGTGGATACTCGGTTTAAAGTCGTACTCTACATTGTTGGATTTTTCTTTGCTATAGGGGTCAATGTTTGGGGGATATATCTTCGTAACCCTATGTTGTGCACCCCATGTTCATTGATATTTTCCAGTCAGTTGGGCCCAATAACCACGCTATTTCATTATTGATGGACTTTTCAAAAATCTGTCGAGGGATGGTCCGTGAAATACGTCACACTCCAAAGGTAGGCGGGAGTTTCTAAATTTCGGATAGGTCCAAGACAAATGGGTGACGTCACATTTAACATTAATTTTGTTACGAAATCATTAAGAGTGCGAATGGCTCTCTTTCGTTACAGAATGAATATACACCGTGGAATCAATCTCTAAAATTAATTATCAACATTTATGTTCCATCATGATAGAGTGGGCTATGCTTAAACTCCAGCTCTTTATTCGCCAATAATATTAGCGAGGATGAATCGGATCCCCCTTTCGATTGAAATGGTTACACCGTTTCTTTCCCACATTTTTGAAATCTGAATTCCACGCTCGATTAGACTAAGGTGTTCGTGTGACAATGTCGACCCCAATACTTTGTTAGAAAAAACCGACATATTTTTTCGGTCAATATAAGGCGAGTAATTAAGACGTGTCCCCATTGAATAACAAATCATGGAAAATATTCAAAGTTATTTAAGAACGAGTAATGATATCCTTGCCATGATTATGGCTTGACACCCGCTAGATCCGAGGGGCTGGTCACTAAGTGTGGTCGTTGTACACGACGGTACAATGGAAAGTGATTACGGGTAATTTATAAAACCCTGCCCATCACAGTGCTAAAATTATTTCGCGTAATCCGTAGCCGGTGAACAAGAAGCACGTACAAAGTAGCGAGAGGTTGTGACGTATCAAATGTAGGATGAGTTATGACCAAGTAACTCAAAAAAACGGAGGCGGAAATTCATTGATAGTGGCGACAGTTTATTTCGATATCCGACTTTAAATTCATAAATTCGCGCATCACGCTAATTTTCCATCAACTTTAAACTAGGTAGAAATTTTCAACCTAGTCTTAAGTTGATTTTATGATTGATATGAATGACTACAATTCAAACTCACCTTTTATCAGCGCACTAATGAAAGGCTCTTTGAAGAATACGAGCGAAGATTAGAAAAATTGCACGAAAACAGAGGACTTCATACACTTACCGTTTTCAACAAAGGAAAGGCAGCCATTTTGGCCATGGTTTCTAATTTGGAAATTATTTGTCTTCGGTCGTACACTTTGGGAAAGCCCTTACATTACGGAAAAAACACTTTCTTACCGAACTTTGCATATTTTTTCATGTCAACTAACGCAACCACATTCATTAAAAACGTCATAAACATAAGGTAATGTATTCTGCTAGTTACCTAAAGAGACAATAGGAACCTTTTGTTTCGTTGGGCTCTCCAAAACCTTTACTGCACTTCAAGCCTAAACGAAAACCAAAATAATTTTTGTTTCTATTGAACCTATAAAGACAGAACATTTACTGTTATTCTGCGTGTAATAAGAAGAACTTCCATCAAAAGGATATAAAGAATAGGTAGATTTTACTGATGACTAATATTTTTGTAACACCCTAAGAGCGAAGGCACTCGGGGTTGCCCGTCGGGACATTTTTTATTACTTTTCAGGCGGACATTATTCTATAAAGAAGGGTTTTTAAGGTTTGGCCGCCGTTTAAAAAGATGGCAAAAAATCGACCATTCAGCCCATCTAAAGGTTAAAGGAAACCAGTGTACTAAATATTTTTGGAATCGCTCGAAACGCGCGGACTTTGAGTTGATGATTTTATATTTCTGGTTGCCATTTTTTAAGATGGCGGCGGATTCGAAAAATCTTTCTTAGTACGCACCTACCTATGAGTAACGTTCCTGCAAATTTTCAGCCTTCTAGGTCACGCGGTTTGGGGTGGGCGTTGATTATCAGTCAGTCAGTCAGGAATTTGATTTGTATAGATATAGATTTTAGAAAACATGACGACCCGAAGGCTTGGCCCGTAATAGTAGCCACATCTTCCAGTAATAAAGAGGCATACAGAGTGTCAGAGTATAGCCCCTCGATGAGCTACCTTTAACTGTTTTAAAATGACTATTTCATTTTTATTTTACTTACAATTAAAATACTGTGACACGAACGGAAAAACTTGAGTGAGTACCCTCACGATGAGCATCCTTTGACATTGGTAAAACTATATGCCTATTAAAAGAAGTACAGAAAATCAGACTGAAGAGCTCCTATGTGCCCTATCAAATAATTATGACCCTTAATCTTTACTTCAATAAACTTACTTAGGTTATAATTGTAATATCCTGGGCCACAAGCTAGTACTTTCCTTAAAACTGTTCTCGATTTGTTGAAAAATACACTTAACTTCTAATAATAAACACCGCTTTAAGAAAATCCTAAATACATCGTCGATAAATACGTCTCATCGATTTCTTAGAATGTTGAAATAAGGGGAGCGGAGTTGAAAGCGTGAAACCCTTATTTATTGTCAACGGGTGACAGTAATTTTAAAGGGAGTATTAAACCTCCAATTTAAATTAAGGCAATACCATAATGCTCTCTTTGGCTTTCAATATATCAAGCAAACGTTAAAAACAATTCAAAATGTATAACCTTACTAGAACAATTAAATTCAATGCTTAAACTTACCATTATAATGCCCATCCTTTTAAAATACACGAACGAAAAATATCACCTCATCACAATTCTCTCCCATTCACTCTCCCTTCAATGACAAACGAAACATTTTACACTGGCAAAGGCAGTACTCATTCACAACGCCGCCGCCACCACCCCAACCGACAACGGGGCAGGTCAAACTAAGACCCACATCATAGATATTTATCATACGATGTGCCTAAAAAGTGATTGAAAACGTTCGCCGGGAGAGATTGTTTTAACCGGTGAAAACGCCGCGTAATGAAGCGTCAAAAACGTCGTACTTAAAATATACGCAAACCAGTGCGTAGAGCTCGGCGTTTTCTATCCATTATCCACAAATTAGTGGATAACCGATTATTTATAAAGAAAGTTTTGGATATAATACGATTTAAAGTGTAAGTGCTATGGATAATTTTCGAGTGCTGATAAAGATAAAATGACGTAGAATATGGATAGAGCTTTACCAGTGCAGAAGAACGTTTTCATCGAAGATATTACCATTTAGGTGGCGCCACGATTCGCGCGGAAACACAGGTATTTAAAAAAGGAGGGAGAAGAGCTTGAAGTTGAAAAAATCGAGACCATTGCTTTAATTTATTTCACATTAATTAATCCAATCAAATCATACTTATTATTACTGAAAACTGACATTGTAGACAAAGACGGGAAAGTCTAAAAGATAAATGTAGAAAATTAATTGCCTGAAGTACAGATATTCAAATTTTCACTTTTGAAGACAAATTTATAAAACATCAATTATTTGAATAAAAGTAAGCATTGCATTTTATTTTCTCTTAAAAATTTACAATTAGGTTGAGAAATCGGCCCTATAAAGAGAATTAAATGGGCAAAAAATCTTTAAGAGCTGATAAAATATAAACCATACGAAAAATTAACAAAAAGTATTCGTCAATTGTGAAAATTTCGAAAGTTTTGAAAATAAACGTGTTGTATAGCTCTCACAGATCACGAACACTCTACAGATATTTTCGACATTAATAACTACCTCACAATGAAAAGGCCTATGTTATTTTCCGCTTCGCCATATTTCCTATTTTAAAATATAAAAATGTATAATCATCAAGCTATCAGATCAGTCCTAAATCAAATCTTAGTCGAAAATAAAACCTATTATCCCTTAATAAATTCTTTGAAGTTGCCATTTTAACAGAACTGCTATTGAGAGCAAAATATTTTGATAATGTTGTTGAAAAATATTTTGGGCAAATGAAATTTTGGTGAAAAAACTAAGATGAGAATTTTTTCAAATAATTGATGTTTTATAATTATGTCTTCAAAAGTGAAAATTTGAATATCTGTACTTCAGGCAATTTTCCACACTTATCTTTTAGACTTTCCCGTCTTTATCTACAATGACAGTTTTTATTATTATCTGTACTTCAGTCTTAATTTTCATTAAAATTGTTTAGAAACCATAGGAGAGAAAGTCTTAGGGTGTTGTGCGTCCATCGCTAATCTAGCTTAATTACCAGCAGTCGGTAATCTAGCTTAATTACCAGCAGTTGGTAATCTAGCGTTATTACCAGCAGTCGGTAATCTAGCTTAATTACCAGCAGTCGGTAATCTAGCTTAATTACCAGCAGTCGGTAATCTAGCTTAATTACCAGCAGTCTGTAATCTAGCTTAATTACCAGCAGTCGGTAATCTAGCTTAATTACCACCAGTCGGTAATCTAGCTTAATTACCAGCAGTCGGTAATCTAGCGTAATTACCAGCAGGCGGTAATCTAGCTTAATTACCAGCAGTCGGTAGTCTAGCTTAATTACCAGCAGTAGGTGATCTAGCTATCCTACTTTAGTTATGTTTAAGGGCGTTTTATTCGCGGTAAATCGACTACCTAACCCATACAACTAAAACGTCGCGTGTTCCACAGTTTCAGGGTAAACCACGCAATTCAAAGTATGTAATTAAAACTATGAAAAACAATACTTGTACTTAATTGTTTTTAAAGAAACTTCAAAAGGCACCAATTTAATATTCAACCCTTGATCTTAAACCATTTTCAGACCTATCGAGCATATAGTCCACAAAAAATGGTCGAGAAACTTTGGCTATCACAGCAAATTTTTCTCATGATATTCGTATGGGAAAATTTCCAGTTTTTCGTCAAAATCTGTGATTAATTTCATGGAAATGAAAACCACTTTATTTTCTGGAATGAAAACTATGATCTCTTTCAAATTTTAACCACATTTTAGGGTGTCGGATTGTAGTACAATGGAAATTTTGAAAATTAGTAAATATAATACGAAAGACGTTATATCCATTCAAAAAACTACCCTTATACATAAAAGTCAGTATCAAGTCTTATCTAAGAGAGCTACCAAAATCTACGTGATTAGAAAGGCGTATACGAGAGAGAAAAAATTTTTTAAAGCAACATACTTAATCATGGTTGGAATTTCGACGATACTATCATCCTCTATCCTGAAAAAACAGATGATCGCGGCTCTTACTCGGGTCAGTTCAGTTCGGATAGACATTTCGTTCCTTCACGGTTTCGCCCAGTGGAAACCGAACACACAGGGATAAAAATTGCCTTACCTACTCTGCTTTTTTATCGAATTTCTTGACGCAAAGAAATTCGCCCAGCGAACACCTAGTTTAAAAGAACTCTATTCCGTGGTGTTTATGACCACTATAAATGGGGAAATACCAGAGGGCAGGTTTTCAGTCCTAGATTCGTAGTAGGTTTCGGAAAACATTTGCACCTCTACTTATTATGTTTTGGAAGAGACTCTTAGGAAAAAAACGATGACGGCTCAATCAGGGAAGAAAGGGCGAAATGGCTATGGCCCATCTGCGAGTATGAATGTCTCTTAGCGTACCTTGGCCACGCACCAACCCTACGATAGGCGATTTCTCATCAGAAACATTGTATTTGTATGAGGACAACCTTCTTTTTTAAAACACAGGGGGCATCCTAGACGTTTCCGCACCGTTCCAAAACACTGAGGATGCTGGGAGGACTCCTTTGCCGTAGATAGGTGTAGAGAAGCTGCGTTATGGGTATTGAGATTTGGACTCCATCCTCTCCTTCAAGGTGCCATGATCGCGGTTACGTTGACCCATCCTGTTCTTCCTCCTTGGGCGCTGAAATTTAATTTTGTTTAAAATTAACCGATTGAGGAAGTTGCCATAATTTAACTCATAAATTTTAATGAATATACTGCAGATTATGATAACTTTATAATTAATGATGTAGCTTAATTATAAGTTTAAAATTAACCGATTGAGGAAGTAACTATAGTTTAATGAATATTATTCTGTATTAAGATAAGGTACTATAGTTCAAATTTTAAATAAACCTAATGAGTAATTACTGTAGTTTAATTACTAGCTCTTGATTTTATTCATAATAGTAATGCCAATTTATAACCAAAGAATACATAAAATCGAAAATTATAAATTAGCCGGGGTCATCATATAATGAATATAGTATAGTAATACTAATTTCAGTCACTAGAAGGCGCGAAAAAGTGTAATGCGAACCGGGGTCATCTTGTTGGAAGAAAGTACACATGTTTTCTCATAACTCTGGGCTTCGTCTTGCTCTTTCTCGTACATGTTCGACCTGGACGGTTAGTAACTTAACCCCAGCAACATACTAGAAATTGTGTAAATTTCTTTAAAAAATATTTTAATGTCGGTATCTTTCCTATAATATATATTTCTTAGTTTGCTTAAACAAACTTACCTCGTCATATTCCATCAATGTACGTAATGTATTTTTGAGATTTGCTTTAAATTCTGATTTCAGAATTCAGAATTATTGGGAAACTGGACATCAAATCCGACAGAAGTATCTAATGCATGGGAAAGCGTGCTCAAAGTATATGAAGAAAGAACAAAGCATGGTATTCTTGAAGACGTCCTTTCATGATATCAGCATCATGTTTATGTTATTCGCGGTTTTAAACATACTGTCCATTTTTATCTTTTTCGCTGAACTCTGGTATGCGCAGAAGAATTCAAGGGCAGAACAAGCTCTCAGAAAAATGGAGCTGGATATATATTTCAGTTGAATCACGGCCTTTGATTTCCTTGTAACTGCAATGGATTGGTTCATATGCATTGACATTAAAACATATCAAAAGAGAGTGGAATGTTGAATATTTCTTCTCAAACTTTGCACTCCTCACTAACTTGAAACAAGGTTGAAGAAATAGCGTTAAATATTTCGAATTTACGCGTAAACAGCTTTCGAAATAAAAACTTGAATCATCAGTTGCCGATAACCAATGCGTTATTTTTCAAATTTTCAAAGCTTTATGAACTGTGAAATTATTAAGATTGTTTAATGTTTAACCCATTATTTATGATACCAACCATGTCGAAATCATGAGTTCATTTCTTGATTTTTTTAACTTCAATGTGATCATCGTATCAATAGCCTAAAAAGGAAACAGATGCGTTCAAAATTTGTCACTCATCCCTCTTTCTTGGGATCGAGTTAACATTGATTCGACAACACAATACAAGAAAAGGCGAGCACTGTATTTTACAAAGAAACATTTCGCCTATTCGTCGTAAATCGAATATAATGAATAATGTGACGCTTTGACGTCTTGACGACACATGGCTCTATTTTATAGGTTAATGAAGTAGGGAACCTTACGCGATGTAATTAAAACTTATATAGTTTTTAATTGTAATTTTTTATTGTTAAGTATTTTTCGTTATTCTTATCTGTACTAATAAAATAGAAAGGTAAAATTTGTTTGTTGTTTTAATGTATGTAGTGGGCAATCTCTAGAACTACTGAACCGATTCCAAGAATTTTCAAAACCAAAATATTACCTCTTCGAATCCAGTCGATGAATACCTACAAACTAATTTACTTTAGTATGTATTTACCGCTCTTTATTTACAAGCAACCGCTAAAGTTAAAATTACTGAATTATTTAAGCATTATTCGAAGCTCTATTTACAAATAGGTTGGCGTGTAAACAATATCCTCTAGTCATACAGCAACGAGTATGACTGTTAATGATTGTCCGATAACTGATATCGCAATATTGTTGTCGTCATGACAGTCGGCTCTATTAATGGTTCACGCTAATGCGCTTTCTTCCCTTCATTTGATGGGAATCGTCTGACCAGTCTGACTTATATATTGCTATTTCCAGAATATCGCGGAGAGGCATAGGATAGGTGTCAATCGTTAATAATAGCTAAGTTTCAGATGATATTAGGACGAAAGTTTCTTAAAAATATTTAACTAGAATTCATTTAAGGAATAGTCGATGAAAATAATTAATATCAATTACTATATTTAAATTCTTTAATAAATTTAACTCCGCTAAGGGAATATTCTTTTGTCAAAATTAGTATTTGACAAGTAATGAAAATAGCTTAAGAAGAAGATCACTACATGCAATTCATAGTCAATATATAGCGAATAATTAAGAACTTACTTATTTATTACATATCAAGGAAACTCTAAAGTTAATATAGGCCAATTAAAGAAATTGTTTTCGCGAAATGTTTATGAGAACCGATATTGAGATGTCGATTTCGGATGAATGACAAACGAGGAATCTTGTGAAACTCGTTTTATATCTGGAATGCAGATTTTACTCCGCGACTCATACTGTCTGCAATATTTTCCTTATATCTCTATGAAGAGAAATCCTACTAAACCATTTTTCTTCACAATACATATAAAACGAAAATAAAGGGAATTGTTTTTGGAATTTCGATGCGTTAAGTAGGTTTCAAGCTATAAAGCTTCGTTTCATTTGGTTATTCTAAGAATGACTTTTGATATTGATAGGTGTTTACATATTAATTAAACTATCCTAAACGCTAATTTGGACATTTCAGGATAAAGAAGGAAAGTTTTGCTTAATGTCTTTCATGATATTGATGACTTATGTGTTCTTAGTTGATTGAAAAGAAAACACTCAATTTCCGACATCAGCTGAATTAAATTTGGTTTTTCTTGTCCTCTTTCTAGAGACTCAACGGTTCAAAATGATTAATTAAGCCCAAATTAATATTATTCTGAGGTTAAACATACATTAAAATGAGAAGCTTTAGGTATTTTCATGGAACCAACTGTCATGAAAACAACAATAATCGGGTTACAACTTAGGAGGAGGTTCCATTATTTCAGTTCGGCTTGAGATAAATCGGTTCCAGTATGGTCAAACATTAACATTGACACTGGCACAGGGTATCGTGAAAGTATAATTCGAGGATAGTGCTTACACACCAATGTAATTGTAAACAGAGCTTTGCATAATTAATTAATTTAACTTCTGCGTTTAATTTTCAATAAAGAGAAATAATTACATTTCTAGTGTGTTACTGAAAAGTCTCTCAGAGATTAAGGGTGATGTTTTTTGGGCCATCTTGAGTCGAAAATGTTCTATGACATTTATTCACGGTTTTCAAAGTTAAGATTGGAGTTATTTACGGATGACTTCTTAAATTTCTTTATGAAATTAAAAGACAATGTTAATTTAATTAAGGAGTCATCCATAAAGCATTCAAATTATAGCTTGATGACAGTGGCTCGGATGACAAAATGCCATAGAACAAAATGGCTCGAAGAACATCACCCCTAATTTTTGATAGACTTTTCAGAAAAACCCTGTATAGGCAGAGAAGTTTGCGCTTAGACCTCCACTCGCCTCAGAGAGATAATATTTTGGTTTCCCAACTTCTATTTAAGTAGCATCATGTGCGTAGTTTACAATCAATGGCCTAAAAAGTCTACTTAATAAACTTTGTGTTAGGGAAAGATAATGATCCCAATCATGATTATAGTTGTCTATCGATTAGATCATCTAACGACAGTAACAATTATCTTTGTGAAACTTTATATTTTGTAAGCATGTGTGTACATACCTACACTTGAAAATGAGAATAGTGAATTTACTTGTGATAAAAATCATCCTAACCTCTAAATATTTATAATAGTAGAGGGGCAAGACAGTGCTTGCTTTTCGAATTTTCACCTTATATATTTGTCCAGGAATACTTAGATTTACTACTTGGAATCTTTAAAAGGCCATAGACCCCAAACAAATATCTGATTGACTGTGAGGGGAAGCGTCAAAAACTTTTAAACCGCCTGCTCCTCCTTCCTCGCGTCTCATTGGTTATGCGAATGTGTTGGACAAATCGAGATCACGTCCTTTTAAGCTGTCGTCTGCATCAGTTTCGGCTTCGAAATGGTCGGGAAGTGCGAGAACTTGGAATAGTTTGACGTTAACGACGTTTTTGAAGCGGGAATAGTGGTCGGCATTTGGATAGGATAATATCTGTTTGTTTTATCTTTATTCATAATTTGAAATTATCCACGGGAAGTCTATGATTAATGCAATGTAATCACGAATAATTATCTGATTATTATTCATGAATAACTGATTAACCAAAATTCTGTGGATTATCTTGTCCAAACGCCGACCACTAAGCGGGAAATTTTCTAACTGTAACTAAAGTCGACGATTTAGAAGTTAGTGTAGCTCGAAATTCAGTATTGAAAACGAATGCTTTAATAATCTAGAGAAAGGATGACGATTACCTCCCCTTAAACCCTTTGGACACACTTCAGTGTGTTTTCAGCTTTTTAACACTTTAAAACTTTCCACAATATCATATTTCCCAAACCTTTAGAAAACCCCAAATCTGAACAGTCACTGGTAAATGTAAACACCCTGACCCTAAGTATTGAACAAGGGACCCAAATGTGAACACCAATGTTAATCAAATGGGAGGAATAAAAAAGCCCCTAGGAAAAAAGGTACCAATACGTTGGGCGTAAATTCATGCTCCCAGATGAAAGTTCACGCAGATTTGATAAGTAAAATAGGATAATATTGTTGAAAATTATATTTTGAAATAATAAGAGAAGTAAAAATTCCATGTTGACACCCTAGTAACGTTCCTGTTACACCAACTTTTCTGCACTTGTTCAATCGATAAAAAGGTTAAATTCAACTCAAACATCAAGGTTTGCCGATGTATGTGTCACCCCTATTTATTTCAAATTTTGAGAAATTAAACCAATAAGAATTGCTTTATTGTAACTTATGATGATAAGTGAATGCATTTTTTATGTTTTAAAGGCTGGAAAGTTGAAGGCCACTGAGGAACTAGTAAAGTGGGCGCCTGATATTAGAAACCATTTTTGGTTCTGTGCTAGAAATTGCGAAGGTGACGTGGATAAATTGCAGGCTTCATTTCAAAGTGTATTAAACCATGTCACTGATTATCATGAATGGCTTACGGACTTTGGCACCGGGTACTCATGCGCACATGAAATACCGTTACCAAGTGCAGAAGAGCGAGATAAAAAATGGCTAGAAGTTAATTCGAAGGGGTATAACGCTCTAGAAGACATTGTGCTGAACAAAATTTTCCAAAAAAATTTACAATACTACGTTAATTTCAGGTATTATCGTTAGTAGTTATAGTATTTGAGTGACTCGGTTAATTTTAAATTCTTTTGTAACAGACACACGGGATTCGTTGAAGTTTTTCACAATCTTATGCTTGCGTATGTCTCTAAACGGAATTTTTATAGGTGAAAAAGAACCTTCAAATGTCATTCAGAAAACGGATTTTTTTGTACTAAGGTTTTGATATTTTAATTTAGTTGGGACAGCTATAAAGCTAGAGTAACGTTAGCCGCTATAGACCACAACCAACACGCCGATCGAAAACAGGCCCGTACGAAAGATGGACAGCTTAGGTATAGGTACTTCTATAGCAAGAAATCAAAAAGATATAACGTTGGGAAGGTTTTTGAGCCTAAACAATACAATTACATAGACTCTTTGATTGGAAGCATCTTTGTAGAAAAGGAAAATTACATGGTAAGTTAGATTAAAACCGGTAACAGTTCGCAAATGTCTCAGGTGGAAAGGTTTTACTTTTATAAACCTTTGACCCTGGTCGTTGCAATTCCTTTAGGAGCTCATTCTTGAACATTTTCTATTATTAAAGGGAAATGTATCAGACCCTTCTTTTATGGGAGAAAATGATCCCCGTCACATTTCTAGCAATATAAGTATTATGGAGAAACCACCTAACGAGGAGTAACTATCTAAGCACAAGTCAAGATTTTAATTTCATATACCTAGCCAGGTTTATGTGGAACTGAGGTCGTTGCACACTGAATTGTTTTAATAAAAATACTCATTTGATATTCAAAACAGAAAAACTTGTTTTATTTAACTAACATAAGCACTCATTTGATTTTACAAATAAAACACTCATTTGATATTACAAACAGAAAAGTTCAATAGTTCATCGGAACTGCCCCCCTTCTAAATGGCACATATTGAATATCTGGAGATGGATATGCTGCCCGAATTCGTAGCACGCAGCAAGCTGGGATCACAATGCGATTTCCGGCGCCTAATCGTCCAAATTCCATAAGCGTGTAATTTCGATATGCCTGATACCTAAACAATCAATTTGTCTTTTGAACTTATCTTTATGTTCAACTGTAAAGTATATAACTTACCTGAAATTATTATTTTCTGGGCCTAGACCTCGTCGAATGGCCGCTTCATTTCGAAATCGCATGCTCACGTATAAAAGTGGACGGTATAAACACATTAAAAAAAACATGGCTCTTTCAGAATTACAAACACGTTGTCTGCAACAGACATTTTCGTCTTCTGTTGGCATAGGCCGACAATTGCCACAGATACATTTATCTTTTTTGTCTCCTTTGAGGGATCCCGGCGCATAAAACAAAGGTTCTGGTGGATCGCCTCCCGCTGCTAGAACGATCAGGCTTCTTTCACCATTCGATTGTTGCACATCTATTTAGTAATATGATTTTTATAAGAACTTTTGATTGGTTAGTAATCAACTTCGCCGACAATCGTGATTACCTTTCGACATTGGCAAAAAATGTAAAATTGACAGAGCCTCTGGTATTTGTCTCGCTGTGACCCGAAAATACTCTTCCAACTGTTCACGGGTTGCCTCTGAAGCAGCTTTCTATATTTTAGAAGAAATGTTAAATGTAATAGGGAAAATGAAAGCGATTAGTCTTACATTTATTTCATAATTGTGTTGCTGTAAAGCATCGCAAACTTCGTTGTTAGTTTTTATTTCTTCCGCGTTCAACCTATCTGTAAAGGAACTTTTACCAGGAATGTTGCAAGACGGGGGCGATTTCTTATTGGTTCTCTTTTTCCACCAAATTAATTTTTTTTCGCGTTGATTTAGCCTTATTTGCAAATAAATCCTCTTCAGAACTTTCATCGCTGGATATTACCTACAAGACATTTACAAATAAATATTTTCCTTAGTTTTTACCCCTATTTTGCTCTAACCAGGGCAATTAACAGCCAAGATTTTAACTTACATTTCCCCTTTCTTCGTCCTTTTCAAATTCTTCTTTGTTTTTATCCCTATTTGAACACGAGATTTTGCCTGGAGCACATTTGCATTCCCGCGTACATTTCAAGTTCATTGAGCGGCAAGAACATCCTCCTCGCGTAATTTTTTCGCTACCATAATTTAGTGGTCGGGTGCAAGCATTGCGACACTTACACGGCTCTGTATTCGTAATGCTTTGCATTTTGTAGAATGTTGAATTACTAGGCCTTCAACAAACTTTCGAAGCTTCGTTGTGAGGTTTTAAAAAACGTAAAATCTTGATAATAATCAAAAGTAAATATGGGTCGCAAATAACAGAATAGGTAGTTATACGTAGGTCTAGTAAAGAGTACCGGTCTAGTTTGATCTGCAGACTAGGAATCCATGGGAAGGGAAATCCGAGAATTATTGTATAGAAAGGTTAAGCAAACCTCTAACCATTCCTAACTACCTTTGTGAACGTCTAAATTATGTCCACTGTTGAGGTTAAACTATTCAAGGTTGCTTAACGTCTCTATTGCTTGTTCGTGGAAAATTCAAAGCATCACAGGAGAGGGGACGAGTGTTTAGAATTTGTCAAGCCGGTGCTCTGAAGAAAGTGTGGGTCGAATGCTTTCACCCCATTACCCATTTACCTTCAATAAATGATAAACATCTGTAAGGCGTGGTATACCCCTTTCCCAAGTACGAAGAGGTTTTTTTTGTTCTGTAGTTTCAAGAAAATTTGTTTCACTAGACCTTGCCCATAGATAAGAACGACAGAATAACAAACCAGCATTAATAGACCTACCCATAGAATCGTGGGCCCCCTGTTGCGACTGCTATCCCAACTTAAACTGAAATACCTTAGGGCAAAAAAACCTCTATTCCTTCCGTCCGAAAACGAAAAATCCTACTGCGAAACTCTTTCTTGGAGGGGAAAAATTTCTAGACGGGTGTGGGAGACGAAAATGTTTCTCAATTCTGCCACTACTCAGAAAGTGCGCCAGAGTACAGAAAGTAAAATTTAGGGATTTCGTTGGCTAAGTCCGAGCCAAAATAGGTTGATAACGATCCTTTAAGCTTTGATATCAACATCCGTTAATTTACGATATGGGCTTATGATGGTAGTCTGTTTATAAGATTAAATCGTTACTTTAAGTGTCACAAGACAATATCTACTAGAGAGCTGCAACTCCGTTGAAGAACTCCGAAACCCGCTCGGTTCCGCGCTTAAGCGATGGGAACTGCAGGGGTTGGAAATGTTTTTCTGAGATAAAATTGGAGTTGGGTGGCAGTGGAAGTTTTCGTGTGCGGAGTTGGGAGGCAATGGCAATTATGATACTTATGATTCCGGAGTTGGGAGGCAATGGGAAATTATCTTAAAACATGGAAATCTACGGAGTTGGAAAACTTCAGTCTGGTAAGTGGTAGGGCTCCAATTTAAAAGCGGACTTTAACGTTGTTTGTCTTCAGAAGCTTCGTACGAAATTCTTTTTTCACCCCACGTGACACGTTCCCTCAGTGAGTGTCTCACACAATGGGGCCGCGGGCGCTTTTCTTTTCTCTTAAACCCATTGAGAAAAGTCTCCTTTCTAGCTTTGAGGCATAAAGTAAGGCAGTAGGCATATTGGCAGGCACAACTAATAACAGAATTGACTCTAGTGTAAGTATTTCTTGATTCGTAAAGTTCGTGGCCTTGTCCTTCAAAATAGCATTTGTGAAGCGAATCAGTCCGATTATAATTAAATAGCTAATTTAAGAAACTAAGCGTAAAATATGACTCAACGACAACGCGTAGTGCCTTTCCCCCCCAAATGTCTAGAAGAATTTTATGAGTAAATATTATTCCTTATTTGAAAATCATAATTTATAAGCACTCGTGATATCAATCTCAGGCCAAATTTTAAAGAAAACTAATGAGCTACACGTTTTACTTGAACTTTCTATTTTTTCAATTCTAAAGAGTAAAGAAATCTTCCAAAGACTAGAAACTAGAAAGGTTTTAAGGGACGAAGTTAGGAGTTTAAGAAATTTTAATTTTCATGGGAGGAGTTTAAGAAATTGTAATTTTCATGGGAGGAGTTTAAGAAATTGTAATTTTCATGGAAGGAGTTGAAGAAATTTTAATTTTCATGGAAGGAGTTGGGAGCAGTTTTAAATTATAAAAAAACCTCTTGGTTTGGACCAAGGCCGAAAAAACTAACGATATGTGTGAGGTTTATCAATTGGCTGAAGTTTCAGATATTGCAATTTTTTAGTTACTTTTATCCATTTAATCCTTGATCAATATTAAATTCAATCAACTGATTTTACTGTTAATCGATCTATTACCTCGAAATTAATTAAAAAATTACATATCTACGCTTTTTCAAGAACAATTACATTTTCCGAAAACATTTTATCATAAAATTAATTATTTTGAAGGGAGTACGTGTTGAGGGATCAATATTGAATATTTGAAATACTGTGTCGAAAAAGACCAAGCGAACTTTGACATAATTCGAAAGGAAAATGTAAATATTTAATAGTGGATGCCAAACCAGGGTGTTGCACGAATTCATACATTTAATTTCGTATATCGAAATGCTACATTTCTAATGTCGCGACTATGAAGGAAAGGTTGCACTGCAATTTCCCTCTTCGTACTTAAACTTTCTTGGGGGGGGGGTTAAGTTAAGTGTGACCTTCTTCGTTTAACTGGTAATGAATGGAAATGAATATAACAAGCCATTGGTACTGAAACGTAATTATTTTTATGTAATCTTTACCTATACCTTTGGTTATATTTATACCGATATCATATTTTTCCAGTGCTACAGATAGCTACCTACTAACAAAAACCACACAGGATAAACGATGTTGCTTTGTCTTAAGTATACGGCATTCGTTTATTAACTAGTCTGAACAAAATAAATTTAAATTATCATATTTTTTTTTAACATCATTCTTCTTAGCAACTTACCGATTTAGGTTTTTTTTTGATGCAAACTTGAAAATTTCTCAAGCTAGCAACAATTAAAACTATGTCCGTCAAGGTGCTTACACGAAATCCCTTCAAAATAATTAATTTCATGATAAAATGTTTTCGGAAAATGTAATTGTTCTTGAAAAAGCGTAGATATGTAATTTTTTCAATTAATTTAGAGGGAATAGATCGATTAACAGTAAAATCAGTTGATTGAATTTAATATTGATTAAGGATTAAATGGATAAAAATAACTAAAAAATTGCAATATCTGAACTTCAGCCAATTGATAAACCTCACACATATCGTTTGTTTTTTCGGCTTTGGTCCAAACCAAGACTTTTATTATAATATCTGTTACTTCAGTCTTAATGTAATTAAATTTTGAATAATTATGTCTGCTTTACCGTCATATATTTGGGGTTGATCTATTTCTAATTGCTTAAAGAAGTACTTAAGTATCGTTAATTACATTTAACATATATCCAATAACATTGATTTCGATAGGCATATAATGTTGCACTTTATTTATGAAAGAAGCTTAAAAACGACGGTTTTTGAAATATGGAAGAAAAATATTTGTTTCGTACACTGTATACATAACAGTGGTGTCGAGATCAGACCAACAGCTTCCTTTATGTACAACCTCCAATACTGCCAACGGGTCATGTCAAACTAAATTATACAGGGTGTAAATAAATGTTTAGAATTCATGTTTTATTGTATGCAAGTGACAACGAGTGACAAGGTAAAAAAGAATACTGGAGAATGCAACAAAATATTTAAAAGCACTGTCCTACGATTAGTCTAAGAACGTGGGCCTCAAATTACAACCTCTTAACTATTTGGTAAACACCTCAACGTAAATATTCGACGTTTCTACCATTGCGGTTTAGGCACTCTTCCAGACGACTGTCCATGTCTTGCAATACATTTGCAAGCAGTAAACTCATGACGCATGGTAAGACTAATGGTATTGCCGTCTTACGAAATCCTCGTCCGTTAAGGCTTGATGTAGGGGGGTATTATAATGCCGGTAGTGATGCCCTTGTAAATTGGCACAAACAGTAGAATGGCTTAGTGCAACTTCTTGTTCCACCGTTCGACTATTAGCATGGATTGGCTTCAAAATGTGGTACGATGTCAAAATCTCTATCCTCATTACAGACTATACAGTCTCTTCTACGTTAACGATCTTGCACTACCGAAATCACGAAGGTGCTCGCCAGTGTCGGAAAAGGTGCTTCGCACCCGATGTTGTCGGTGTGGAAACCGTTCGGCATAAAACACTGCCTTTAGTTGAACGATACTGCGACCTTCACCCAAAATAAACATCCTGTCCAATTTGTCCTGGTTAGAACAGATTGGCATTTTGCAAGGAAACGAGACTAACTACTGTAATTCTACTACTTAGCTCCTTCACTGAAGACCCTGTATATCAAAAGGGACCAGTTGAGTTTTCAAAGATTGCCAGATTGAGCAGGTCATGGGTTTTAAAGTGATGAAGGTCGCTTTAACGTTCAACAAGTGACACCGCAGTATGTTTTTGGTGCTCCAATGTCCTCACCCGATAGGTCCAAACAATTACCATCCTGGTTTTTAGGCTCATCATTGCGGTATTGCCGGTTCCATTAGAAATACAAGGTCTTTAGTGTTACAATTGTAACAATACTCCTGTTAAAAAGGCACACAAACTGTACCCCCGCCCCCTCCTCCCAAAAACACTTTTAAATTTCGCGCCTTTTCAATAGCTCTCTTTTCAATATGGGAAAAATGATTTTAAATTTTTTAAGTGTAAGAATTAAACAGGAAAATGGAGGCTGAGTGAAAGATAAATGTAGTTTTAATTATAATTTGTTAGTTTAATTATAAGGTATCCATGAATTTACCAAAAACATATGTGTTTTGGGTTAATTTGACATTAATTATACTTGATTAAGTTTAATTTAACGGTTTATCTAGTGTGGATTTAGTTTTTAATACAAGTTTCAATGAAATATTAACTTTAATTGCAATTACTCTAAAATATGTGTGCGCTTTTGATGGATTTTAATGATGAATTAAATTAATTCGAAAGTGAAATAGGAAACATCTGTGGCTGTGCGAAAAACTTGTGTTGTTTTAATCTTAATTTGAGCGCAGTTCGGGAGAGTGGATTAAGCTTAAAATGTTTTTCAATTTTTTAGCCTAATTGCAATGTTTATTGCAGTTTAATATTTTTGCCATTTATTCATCATTATGGTACCCTAAACTTTTGAATTTCGCGGCAATTAATGTACTTTAAAGATAGTTTAAATTAACTTAAGTGTGAAATAGAAAATATTGGGCTTTACCAATGGCTTGGGTAGTTTTAATCATAATTAAACGGTTTATTTAAAAGTTATTTGAGTTTTTATCCAAAAATGTATATTTTGGCTTAATTTCACGTTAATTATATTAAATTGAGTTAAAATTAACGTAGGATTATGTTTTGGCAGTGTATATTTAGGTTATAAAATGAGTTTAAATGTATGCATCACCTTAATTGCAATTTTTAGTGGAGTTTTCGATTCTCATTTTAGGCTAAACTTTTGAATTTCGCGCCTATTAAGGTACTTTGGAGATAACTTAAATTAGCTTAAGTGTGAAAGAGAAAACATGGGTCTTTACCAACGGCTTGGGTAGAAACAATCTTAATCAAGAACATCATTTAAGAGTTATCTGAGTTTTCATCCAAAAAATGTATATTTTGGTTTAATTTCACGTTAGTTACACTTAATTGCGTTGAAATTAACTTGTCATCAGTGCTCATTAAGCTTATAAAATGACTTTCAACAACTAGTTCACCTTAATTCTAATGTTTAGAGGAGTTTTCGATTATTTCCAATACATTGCGTTCAATTTTTATCATATCCTGTGCTAGGTTTGTGGTAAAGATTATATATACAATATGTTAATGAATGACGTTATTCCATAGTTTAGCTTAAATACCAGTAATTAAATCAAATACCTATACAATTCATAGCAATTTAAACCAATAAACAAACGGCAATGTGGACTATGGAAATAGCAAACAACGTAACCCTCCGTTTCTAACGTGGTTACGTTGAGAGAATCTGTGATGTAAAACTGAAAATTATTTCACCAATTAAATTATATAACGACACTGTCCTCCTGGATTAACCAGTACCACTGTTACTTATGAATTAAACAATCCACTGTTGGTAACAAATAGTTTATAAAATGATAACGTAACATCACAGTATGACTGATTCAATAGGATCAAAATTGTTTTAACGAATAATCTGGTCCTCTACATTGGTTAGGTTTCAGGAATTATACAACACACCTTCACAATTAGAAGCATTTTAGTGAGATTAACAAATAATGAAACCGTTTATACCTGTCCTCAAATGAGAATGTTGAATTAACTGAGCTAAGGTAAACACTACTCTTTTAACCGCCGTAGGGAAAACACATTGAATATTTGGTCATCTTTCCTGTAATATTTCGAAGTTGAATTCTTCACAGGGTGAAAACACTACCGTTGATTTCTAAACCATAATAACTTGGATATATATGCCATTTTTTACCAACAAACGGTCATGATGAATACAGTATTAAGTTACTCGTAAAACCTAGGCCCTAGGGTTAGGATTTGCAGCATGAATCGAAGCAGACTGCGTATTTTTGTAATTCCAATCCAAAACAGTGCTGGAAATAAGCTTTCTTATAATCTTTAAAAGGAAAGACACTATAAACACTATATTACATAGACAAACTAAAACTTAAGCCTTGGCCGTAAAGAACGTCGAAAAGCTTACTTTAAGTGATATAAAAACCTCTATTAACTGTAATTATTTACCTGAATTACTTTTCTAGACGAAAATTCGACCTGATAACGTCGTATTTCTTATTAAGGGTGCTACAGTTAATTAGAAAATACATATAAAGGTGCTCAAGCTCGGTTGAAATACCAAAGTAATTTGTTAGCGTCTACTGCTAAGAAATTATTAAAATCAGCAAGAAACCCAACATTTGAAATTTGTCAACGTATTTTGTTAGCACCCACAAACTTAGGACCTTCTAGTTGTCAACGAGAACGAAATGAAGAAAATAGGTTTAAGCGCGCTATAAGGTTAGGCTGACCTCTGACCCAAAAGTAATTTTTTGACGTACTGTCTTAATTAGTTAAATTACAAAAATTAGAATTCATTAATTAAAAATCGAAACAGGTAAGTTTCCCATTTAATAAATGCTTGTTAATTTAGAAGTATTCCGAAAACTTACTTCGCTATACTTTTTCCGTATGGCCTATGACCATTTCGTTAAAAAAACGAAAATTTTTTAATGCTTTTTCTATGGGACGCTAACCCTAAAAGGTGTGACTTTTTCTTTAACATTACGGAAGGGTGTCATGTCATATCTACAAGGGCCTACCGGCCCTGTAGAATTTTTTACTTTACCTCTCGTTGCGGGAGGTTTACATTTACATAAATGCTATATTATAACAGCATTATGAATCTTTTACGGTGCCATATCGAAAAGGGAAGCTGCAGCCTTAGAGATGGTGCATCTTCTTCATAAACGAATCGTTTAATCATCACGCACCCTTCCTACTAATTATGCCGACTGACAGGCGGACCTCCAAACCCATCGCGTCCTACTCTTAACTATAACGGAAGAGTATTTCAATCGGAAACATCCAATAAGCTTTACGGACGACCGATCATCGTACAAATTGACTCTTTCTTTCAATATACTTCGTAGTACTAAGGGAGCCTGAAACCAAGTGCAAATTAGCGTTAATTGTGAAATCCAATTAATTTAGTTTGATATCGCGGTATTCAAAAGAAAACAATACTGATTTTGTTTTTATTTTGAAACCATATATTTAATTTCAAAAATTGGTCGTGGATTAAGGCTTACGCAAGAGAACGATTTTAACCACTCCCAGTGACGATGATGACACGGAGAGGTATTAGACTGGACGCTTCTGCGTGTCTGTTACCGCGTTCGTATTTAATCGAAGTAGTTCGATGAAGTGTCAGCATCCCTTGAAAATAGACGAATGCGTCGGGCGCTGCGTTATCAGTATTAAAACATTAATTTGGGTCCTTTATGAAAAGGGAATGCCAAAGTATAATGGTTCTAGTGAGATGGACGAGCCGTACTAAATTGAAATTTCCCTTCCGATCGACAAAATTATCGCCAGATTCATTAACAACTGGTTGATGGCTACACCTACTAATTTAAAGGAATTCTAAAGTCTTCGTTACTCTTAAATAGTAAAGACATACTACCTGAAATAATTTCAATAGTAAAATAAAACCCGATCATGTTGTTGTAAAATGGTTTTAAATGAAACGGAAAAAACCAGTTATTTTAAAATTTTAAAAAATTCACTTCATTGTAGACATTATTCCGCAATGAAAATTAAAGCACTAGGAACTGTTAGATCCGAATGTAGTTTTCGTCCTTGCAAGTGGAGACTAGCTCAAATATTGATTAATAGAGTAAAATGAGACAGAGTATTTTAAAAAACATATTAAAAATCGTTCGTTACATAGAAATCAATAATTTTCAAAGGCATTGCTTTAACTTATTTGGTGTGATTATTCACTTATGGTATAGTTGAGTTACTTTCTTCAGTAGCTCGTGTTATTAGTTGCAAAAGGTTTCTTGTTAATTCTGAAAGGTGGCAGAAAAGCTCGCTCATAATGACAATGACAAATTAGCAACAGTAGGCTGTCAGCGATCCTGGGAAGACGATAAGCCTGCGCAGCTAGTTGGACATTTCCCTTTCGCGATCTGCTCGAGCAACTACAACGTCTTCTAAAAGTACGGGGCTGGGGGTTGGAGTAATATTAAATCCGGATGGCCAAAATGTTATTCAACACGAGGGACTCAAGAGCGAATATGTCAAGCCAATGACACTTTACCAAACTGGAAACATACTTGCAGCACCATAACATCACACGTTCTTACTATCAGAAGTGGTAATGAGAGGCTTAGTTAATGTCCGAATTAAAGGAAGTAGCTGCACTTAATTCTGTTTTCACCACAAGGAAATAACAAGAGCATCAAGTGCCCAACTTATAGGGTTGATTTTTCTAGTTTGTCAGAATATCTTGGAAAATCTACGTAAAGTGTTCATTAAAATGTTGAAGCACAAAGAGAGGCCAAATGTAATTTCTTCATAGGTAGCCGAATTTGAACCAATTTACCTCTTTTTTACGGACGAGTTTCATGTGTGACATCGGCTTTATAATAGAAGGTACGTTTGTACTTTGGTTCTTGGCAGGTAGTTATATCTAAGCAGCAAAGTGAGCGATTCGATGATCTCCGGTATGGTATTATTCGGGATGTCCCATCGGAGAGGACTTTGCGCGGAGTTAACTGGATAAATTATCGAATTAGAGCGCGCTTCATTAGACGTTTCATAAACAAGGCTCGTGAAGTCGTTGAATTAATTTTACTCGCGGCCGATTATACGCCTAATTTATAAGCACGCTAGCTAGCTCTCTTCAAATACAATAGTACTGCAAATAACACACCTCTGTTGTCATTCCAATTAAGTCCGCATCGTCTATATTTTAATTCAAGTGATTTACAAAGTTTTCTAAACCTGATTTCATAAGTTGCTTCCCCCTCGGTTTTTCGCGCACTTGAAAAATGTTACGATGTCTCTTTCAAACGTAGTGGGACAATAAGTCTTTTCGCTAAAGACGGAGGATTTTAAATCCTAATGGTGCCAATGACAAAGTTCTAGAATTACCAGAATGAGAGGACAACAATCGCCCACCGGTATCTCTGGTCAGCGTTGACAAAGGTTTCGTCTCTTCTGCTATATCTATTCATTCGATGACGGTTAACACTAAGAACGGATATAGCTTTTAAACCGTACTAATAGTGGCGCTCAATCGTCCTCCAGCTCACGGAATCTCCTTCCGATTTGACCCGTAAAACCCTCTACGGGCTTAATGGGTGTCATATGTCAAGGCGTTAAGTACCCTTCACCAACCATTCTTTAAAGGTTCGAACCGTTTTCTTTCAGCGATAATCTTGAAAAGGCCAGTTTGCTGAGTTTCATAAGCGTATAACTTAAAGTTTCCATTCTGCATGTTACTGCCCTTTTTAGATGTTTGTTACCCGGTAAATTGCCGTTTTTTCAGATACGGTATTTTTATATCACTAATCATTTATCAGAGAAAACTAAAACCGGCGTTAGAGCAGTATGAGCCACGAAACTAAGGAATCAAAATTTTGAATTACACTGTATAAAAGAGCAAGTGAAACGGCAGGGAAGTTAGCGCTTTCAACAGGCTTAAAATAGTAACGTGAAAATCTCATCATCTGGTCAGATAGATGTCTCTTTTCGCTGAACGCACCGGCCTCGTAATGACTATAAAAGATAGATTCTTTCCAGGTCAGTATAGAATGGCTGGCTTAAGCAACACGAAAGAGGCTTTGCCCCAAATCTGGTCCTCATCAATCTTCCATCGCAGCTCAGAATGGGGAACGACAACTGGGCTTTCACTTCGCACTATCGACATTTTACACCGTATTTCAAAGGCAAAAAGAAATAAAAGAATTTGAGGCAGTAGGAGAACCGACGTGTCATTCACGTTGCCTCAGCGCCAATGAAAAAATATATTTACCGCTCTCAAGTTCTCTGCAATTAAAAACAAATGCACATGCAAAGATTAGTCATTTCGGGAAAATGTGTTTCAACTCTGAAACTCAGCTTTGGAAAACACCAATGTAGTCCATTGGATGACACCGTGCCTTAATGGCCGTTTTAAAGTAACTTTCTAAGCTAGAACAACGTTGATTGGGCAATTTCCCCTTCCCGTTTGTTTACACATGATCTCTGTCTGAACTAGTTTATAGTGTCACCAATTAGATGATATTAACGTAGAGGCACATTTAGGGTCGACCCCGTAGTCCCTACTCTTTAAAGTATCCCAAAAGGTGGGAAGGAATTGACGAGAGGGTAAGTAAAAAAGTAACGGCTTATAAGGACTGAAACGTAAAAGCGCCACCTAACCTTACGATCGCTCTTTCGTTTCCTACTTTTCTCTGCCAGCATGCATGGGAGTGGGAGTAAGGAGACTCCGGTGAAAAATGGTGGGGCTAATTTGGGTGGCTCCTTCGTCGATGCATCACGTCAGTCGTCAGCCAGATATCGTCGGCATTTGTGCCTAATGGGTGAAAAGCTTTTACCCGGCAAGTACTTCTACCATACCCACTTGGCCCGACCGGCCATCAATCATTATCAGCAACGCTGCAGCGAAGAGACCATTCCGTACCCAACCTGATTTTTCATTGTTTCTCAACCATCACCTACTAGGCTTAGAATCATCACGGTCAAACTAAAATTAAAGGACAACGATGTGCGTTACTTTCAAAACGTATTAACGTACTATCACGGTTCCTTGAATTGTAAAGGGGAAGATTTCCATCGGAAAGTATTAACGTAAGCCAACGGTTCCTTGAAGACTGAGTAGTTCACCTCTGAAAGTATTATGCTGGGAACACGGTTTCTTGAAGTGATGGGCAAACAGTTGACCTCTGAACTTATCAATGCATTATCATGGTGTCTGACTTAAATATGCCAGATACGTATTGTATCTGTCTTTTGTTTAGAATGAGTTAATGAGACTGCAACGATCAGATATCCTTATTATCTAATTACCTATGCAATGAGTCAGAGGCACCTTGAAGTACTAGTTTTTAATAATAGCAGGTAGGAAATTATGATTATATTGTAAAAATATTTTATAAAATTACACTAAATATATCCTTTTTCGTTTTGCGCTCTTCAGAGCAGGAAAATGATTGTTCTGAACCATGTTGGCTGGCTGACCGTTTTTTCTCAACCTAGTGAAAGGTTAAACATGGAAGGGAGGTATCTGCTCGTGAAGCGTAGCTTAGGCAGACTCAGCTACATGTAGATTTTAGTACATCCAGGGAAGTAGAGTCTTCTTTACTATTATTCCCCGGTATTTTTATTTTTGGACCCATAACTCCTTTCTGCAAGGGGCTTGACTCATATTGTCTCAATTAAAAAAAATCCGAACTAAAACGTTTCTGAAGAAAAAAGAGAGCAGAAATTATAAATTGGTGAGAATCATGGGTAAACTATTTCACTATCTTGTAGCATATCTGATAGGATTTCTACTATGTATTTTCGTCTGAACTTTCCCTTTTCTTTATTAGTCCTTTAAGGATGAGAAAGTGAATTTGTGGAATCATCCATCCATTTTAGTCTCTGTGGAAAAACGCTAGCCCTACTTCTATTCCATCATAAATCTTAAATTTTCCCCAAAAAATTCGTCTAGAGCAATTTTTTATTCACCGCGGCTGAGCTGAGCTCGGAACTCATGCGTCAAGGTTTTTATTAATGACCTCGAACGTTAGAGGGCGCGACTGTCACCCATTCTCCCATCCCTGCCCACCTTCCTCCCGAAAGGATGAGTGATGAGATCGTTTCTCGCTCCGGGAGCGCATTAAGACCGACGACCGACTCAACGACTAAACCGCTCGATATCCAAGTCCAAGCCACTCTCCGCCTACTATGCCTATACACGTATTTTTAGGGCATACGTTCCTATGCCACATGAGCAACTACATGGTTCATGTTCGGATTGTCAGTTGCTGTGTTGTATGATGTTCAATGAACCAAATCCAGCAACGCCAATACACTTCTAATATAACCAAGACACATATAAGGAAGGAAGAATTAAGGGCCAGCAGTTTGTACATTACCACGATATCGTATTCATATGCTGTTGTTGTGTTCAATAAACATACACTGAAAACATCAAAAGACCATTTTCACGATAAAAAAGGTAGACTATAACCTCGGTATCGAGACATCCGAGCACACTCATGACACAAAATGATTATAGATTAAGCACCAATCGCGAGAAGGGCGGGACCGCCATGTTAGGAGAGTTCCCTAGCGCTAAGAGGCAACGTCAGATGGAGCTCGCCCTCGCTACACGGGGGAGGCTAGTCAACTCACACTGCCGCTTGCGGTGTTTCTTGGGAACTAGCCTTGCTGACTACCTTTCCTATGGCATTACAGGAATGATATATTTTGAAGAAAAAATAGTAGTCTAACAACTATCCACACCGGAATGTAACACTTTTGTGTCTTGTTACTCTCCCCTGGAGTAAAGAAATTTATGGAAGCACTTGCCTTATGCGATCGGCGTACAGGAATAGCAGTTGCGATTGAAAAAAAATAAAAGATTGACCGTTCAACACGCCATCTTCGTCGTCATTTCACTTCCGAGGGGTTCATTTATTTCGCGGTGGTGGTCAGTGGTCAATACTGAATTTTGCTCATCTCCTTTTCAGGGGTCATGGATGTAGTGGATGAAGTGCAGAGGAATTTTTTGGCATAAGATGATTCCCTAGAACTCTACGATGTGCTGTTTTACTGTTTGGCCCTTTGGAAAACGGGCAAGAATGTTTTCGTAAGTTTTGGAGGATAGAATGTAAAGTCAGGTGTGGATTTATGACTTCGGTTTCATTTTAACATTTCAATTGCTGGATCCTTACCATTTCTGCGAGGATCTAGTCATTCGCGAAAATTTTGTACACCTGATTTCTGATTTCTAAATTTTTATGAGCATTCCAATGATTACGGAATGAATTTCTTAATTTCCGTGATTACGGTTATTTTAGGTGATTTCCATAATCCTTACACTGATTTCCCGTTACTACAATCGGTGAAATCATGTAATTTATTAATTCGATCTCATACAGATCGATGAATGACTTTTTTAAAAAAACCCTAAAAATGACGTTTATGAAAACAGCTGGCTCGGTTCTATTCGATAAGAAGTTCTCGCGATCTAGCGGCAGTGAAATGCATGAAAGGTTTGGGGTTTCCGCGCATCCTATCCTTTAGGTTGGGTTTTCCAGCAATTCCCTACTAATGAGCGGAGATTTATCACGGTTCTCGGAGGGTAAGCCTTTCTTGCGAAAATATATGGACTATAAAAGAGTGAAGAAGACAAACCGAGATAGTTCCCTTTAGAAAAAGACAAGCACCCTCGTTGACCCTTCGTCGTTGTAACATTATGTTCTCCCTTTCTATTGTAGACGCTACTAACGATTAAAATAACTGGTGCGGCAGTGTTATAAATCAGGATTTTAGTGAAGTTATGTAATGTGCGAAAATTAATAGAACATTTTAATTAAGTATCTATTCTGCCAATAAAACCTTTCTAGAAAGTAACGATTCTGATGTCATTCCGACAAAGCCACAAGACAAATCACTCGGTTTTTCTTAAAATTGAAAAAGAGGCATAAGCTTGAATTCAAACGTCAACAAAGGCAAGACGAACGCGGTTGATACAACTTTTAATTTACCGCTGTAATCTGTATCTATTTTTGAATTAAATGGGGCATATTTCTTGACTATTTCGCTATGCAGATAGGTCTTATAATTTGTTCAAAAATCGATCAGAAATCTCTTGATTTTATCTTTCCCTTGCCTTTAAAGCTCAACCTATTTTAGGTAGACAAATTCATCAGCCTGAAATCGAGCGGATGAAAAATGATTGTTGAAAACCAGGCGACTTTTTGCGAACGTCCCCGCGACCGTTAGCGTCATTTATCAGAAAATAAGAGACAAGAGACGTCGTCGCTGAGCTTCTAGCTCAGAGAAACGCCAAAGAAAGACTCAGACAAGACATTCACTGGGAAAGAAAAAATGCCTAGAAGTTCTAGAGCTCCGATGTCGGGGTTGTTCCCGTCCGATGAAACAAGAGAACTTGTAGAAGATTGTGCTTGGAGGGACCTCAATTGCAAAAGAGCGTTTATGAATCGGGAAGGGATGAAGCCATCCATCTTGGGGCGAACCCCCCTTTTGTCACCCTGTCATCTGTCAGTGTCATCTAGACCCCATCACCCATCCCTACACACAGCAGACATCTAAGCGAAAAAGAAAACCCCCACCCTTACTCTTTCTAATAAAGCAAACGGTAATCATGTTAAATCTCACCGAAATGCAACGACTTAACGACCACTATTTAAAAACTATTTTCGAGAGCACTATTCGTATAAGCGTTTTATAAGGGAAAACCTATGTTCAATTCTTAGTAGTTTCAAGGAGGTGCCATCTGGTGAGCGACTTCTCATCTTCTATTTAAAATACCAATATTTAAAAATGTAAGGGTTAGTCCCCCTATTATCGGACACATTTTAAAAAATTATGGTTAAATGTAAGGAAATCACAGAAAACCTTTGAAAAGTTTATGAAATATATATTTTGAACGTTTCTGCACCTAATGGTATAGAAATAATTCCAAAAGAACGATGTAATGTTGTCCCAATCATGGATTTTATTCGGTAAGTATCGTACCCTATTATCGGCTATTTGAATGTTGATTCGGACACCCATGTTCCATTTATCGGACGCCTATACATCCAACTCGGACACTGGGATCTCAGAATCGGACAGTGGGTCTTTGTAGCCCGGACACTGGGATCTCAGTATCGGACAGTGGGTCTTCGCTATCGGACACTGGGATCTCAGTATCGGACAGTGGGTCTTCGCTATCGGACACTGGGATCTCAGAATCGGACAGTGGGTCTTCGTTATCGGACATTTGGATCTCTGTATCGGACAATGGTTCCTCAATTGGAATACCAATTTTTTTTAACAATAAAAGACCCGTGAAAATTGTTACTTTTCTGACACTTCTGGATCCATTCTGAACATCACTAACCGCTTTAAGCATTAAATATTTACAATCCCTCTCTTATTGTAAGCCTACGTTAAATATTTGTCTTTAAAACGTGTTTGAAAGCTGTCCGATAATAGGTTTTCTACATTAGATACGATTCGCGTTTTATTTTCATGTAAAGAAACCTAGAACTAACTGTTAAAGTAGCAATTTATAGAAAAAGATTCGGGCTTTACAGCCATACACATAACTTATAGTTGGCTTCTATTTATATACCTCAAAACACGATTTAAAAATGGGGGGGGGGAAGAATTTTTCCGGCCCCTCAATTAGTTTTAATTAATCAAAAAAATTGGATATCTGGTTCGTTCGCGCTTTCCTCCTCTGACATCGCGCCCCTTCTCTGTTTTTACATGCAACATATAGATTTCGACACCCTCTTTAAAACTAGGTAACTTACAGTGTTCCTTTTTTCCCCGGGCAGTTTTATAAACAACTTTTTAAAAATGTGTCCGATAATAGGAGCGTCCGAAAATAGGGGGACTAACCCTAGTTGTTTTAGGAGAAAAATGTTAACCCTTGGTTGTGCCAAGAAATATATTCGCAATTCCTATGGTTATTTTGAATTCCAAGAAAACTACATGCTCACTCAAAATTTAACATTATTATTTTATAATAATAACTGAAAGCCTTCAAAAACATCAAATAATTATTAATGTAAGATCGGGGATGATGGTCCCGTATTTCTTTCTTTTAAACCATATGGCTAATGAAACAAAAGTAACGAATTCCATGCCCTTCATTAGTTTTTCATCGTAAGAAGCATATAAAGGGAAGATTTCAAGAAAATTAGCCTCTTGTCATGACAGTGTGTGTTGTGTTAATTACAGCCCTAATTTTAGAGGACTTAATGAGACAGATGTAATCCCACACCTGACAAGAGATAGTAATAGCTCATTTAGTGGTTATTAACATGGAAACTATTGTCCTCAAAATATATGGCTATTGATTGATTATACGCATAATGTCGCAAGCATATTTCTCTATGATAATAAAGTTACCGTACTTAATTTTAAATATTCTAAAAGCACTAATATTTCGATTGTATGTACAAATTGATATGAATCTCCACTCTGATGAAAAAAACATCGGTTAACGCGAGTTCGCATTTTGCGCTTCTATAAAAGACTAGTAGTTAATAGTGATACGCGGTTCTAAAGTCTAGACTCTGACAGCCATGATAAACGAGCTCCTTTTCTCAGAGAAACCCTCCCCCCTTTCACCTTCCCTTCTGGGCTACACATTGCATCCGACGATAAGAGTAGAGCCAACGTTAAAATCCTCCTTCAAGGAAAAGTCGCACGAACGAACGTTTTTCGATTTAACGAGTAAAGGAAGATTTTGGTTAACGATAGCGCAAAAAGAAATTCATGCACTGAAGTATCAACTATAACCCTTTCACCCCCGTTTTGTGAAAATGCCGAATATTGAAGCACATACTATCACCGGTCTACAAGTTTCTATATTTTACGAATGGTCGTTAATTATTTTCAAGCCTGCTCTTGCAAATCTTAAAACATGACAATACTATACATTCATGGCTCCAATTTTCTTACGAAATCAGGAGAGCTGATACTACTCAAACGTTCTCCATGGAATAACTTGATCCGGTAGAGTTTGGTCTTGCATTCCTCCATATCTCCAGAATAATCCGGGTTTCGGCACCATAATGTTTTCAGATATAAAGAATGCCGGGAAACTTGAATGAATACTTGAAAAATTTAATCACAAAAGCATACTTTTTATATAACTCTACTTCTTATTTAACACGCCATCTGAATTATCCAAATGCGTTTATTAAATGCATGCTATTAATCTTTCTTAAAATTAGTTCCGATTCATACAAATGAAACTAGGGTGGTTTTCCTATGTCATGCAAAAAATCATATTTTGGGAAACTGATGTTCACAGATTGTCCCTTTAAATTTGTGAGATAAAGCATCTTAGGGTGGGCGGACTTGGGCGAATTTTTACCCTTATCTTATCCTGAAATCTGCTTTCTTCCTCATTCACGTCCCACCAATGCAAATTTATGAAACTATGATAGAAAAAACCCGAGAAAAATTCAAAAAGGGGGAAATTCTCTTTTCCATTTTTGTGGAAAATTTTCCGTTAATTACTTTCCGCATTAAAAACTCTGTAAATTAGCCATAATTGATTCGCTTTATTAAAAGAGGAACATCCATCATTGGCTGGCCAACGCTTGTCATCACCCCGACCCCTTTTGTCGATTAACGGAGCGCATCTCAAGGCGGGTTTAGTGATAATGGTTAAATATATCAAAGTGTAATCGTAATATAATTAATATAAATATTATTATCTTTGGATCATATTTACATTATACTTTGATATATAATAAGTAACAAAAACTGGAAACTCGAAAGTACAAAATATTTCCAAAATAAAATGACGGCTTGTCTTTTTTAACTAGTATATGCTAGGAGGCTCTTTTATCCTTATAATTCAAGTAATTGTTAGTGATTTATCATTCAGTTATCGAAAGCAAAAAGTTAAATTAATTCGAAACTTGAATAATATTTGCGAAACTAACTTTTAGTTTTTTTGTCATTTCAAAATATTAATTTTTATTTTTATCAACAGTTTTATAGCAATTTTCGCTTATAAGTTATTAGATAAACTAAATTCAGGTACTTTTTATATAAATGAGAAATCATCACGGTTAACATAGAATTGAGATATTATCACCATCAATACGTTACTGAAAGACCTAAAAAGTCATGTAGCGCCATCTAAGGCATTTTAAACGAGTATCGGTTTAGTATTCTAGAGGGCCGGTAGGCCCTTCTAGATAAGATCCCACAACCTCCCGTAATGTTAAATGAAAATTCACAGATTTTCGCCGATTTTCCCATAGGAATAACATGGGGTTTTTGGTGCTCCTGTACATCGAATCATTTAAAAACTACATGGAAGTTAGCTTTCGGAATACTTTTAAATTAACAAGTAACTATTCAAGGTGTGCCTTTTTCAAGTTTCATCAAATTTAATTAAGTCTAAGTATGTTAATTTAATTAAAAATGTAAGTACCTCAAAAGATTATTCTACAGCAGACGACGCTAATTGTTCGTTACTCTACAGTAGACGACGCTAATTTGCCATTTCACCGCCTTGAAACTTTAACTTGATATTTTTCAATAAATATAACACTATATTTATTAAAAACTTCTCTGGCGGGTCTAATTTTCGTTTAATTATGTGTCTCGGTTGAAATTCTATACTTAAGATACCTTTTTAATTTATATTTTAGATGTTAGTTTCGACCAAGGCTTAAGTTGCCTTACTTAGGCCATGGATTTATAATAGAAGCTTACGCTTCATGGATATTTCCCTGTAGCCTTCAGTAAGGCATTTTGATTTTAAACACATTTATGTCACAAAAATTCGCGCGGGTGGGGACTGGGGGCTGATGACGTAGAAATTGAGGCAAACGTTTTTCTTTTGGCGCGCGTGCGCGCGCTATTCAAAATTAGAACTCGATCACGTGAAAAACTTCAACCCCCCTCTGAATTTGCCTCAAATTCTATGTCACAAACGCGCGTGCCAGGCTGGTACTATTTCAGACGAGGAATAAATGTTGTGCGCGTTTTAAGGTGAGTGAAATATCCAGGAAGCGTAAGCTTCTATTATAAATCCATGCTTAGACAGACTATTGAGTGAGTCCATGTAATGGGTGATTGTAAAAGCTGGAAGGATAGATGGATCAGTGTTGGAAATAAGGATATTTTTAAAACTGGACCTGTGGCCTAGGTATTTTAATTAAAATAACTGTCCACGGTGCCAATCACTGTAAACGTACAAGGGCAGTGCGCGCAATGTCATGGATAATTGCAATCGTAAAGTGGACTGTAAAAGATACGGCTTTGATAGTTTAAAATCGTGGCAGGTTTGTTTTGAAGTTGACTATAAAGCTCGGGTTCTAAAACGAATTGTGAGCCGTATCATATAAGAATTAGTAGAAGTGTAGAGCCATTTTTAACCTCGTCCTAGAAGTGAAAAATTTCGCATTTCAGGCAAATATTATTTTATAATAGATTAATACAAATAAAGACTGAAGGAACAGATATTATATAAAAAAGGACTTGGTTTGCCCAAGCCTAAAAAACAAAACGATAAGAGTTTTTTCCAGTTGACTGAAGCGCGGATATTTTATTTTTCTATATAATTTTAAAGACAATCTGTATTTTACTACTCTTAAATTCAATCTCCTGATTTTACTGGTAATGGATTTATTTCCTATAAATTAATTGAAATAAAAAAATACTTATCTCAGATTTTTCATGATAAAAGTTTTACGAAAATGGAATTGTTGAAAAATCTGAGATAAGATATTTTATATCAATTAATTTATAGGAAATAAATCCATTACCAGTAAAATCAGGAGATTGAATTAAAGAGTAGTAAAATACAGATTGTCTTTAAAATTATATAGAAAAATAAAATATCCGCGCTTCAGTCAACTGGAAAAAACTCTTATCGTTTTGTTTTTTAGGCTTGGGCAAACCAAGTCCTTTTTTATATAATCATATTAAAGCAACCGATCCGATACTATCGGGAAACCCCGAGTATCGGTACCAATACCGATATGGTATCGGTACCGGTTAGTTTTTTGTAAAAAATAGCTTCTCATCCTTATATTGCCAGTTTAAAAAAAACAAATCCGACGAAGCACGGGCTTTAATAATATAGGCGGCTAAGCATGGATGATTTCATAAACACATAACAAAAGACTTATTTATCTGTAAAATGATGACTTTAAAAATCAAAGCCTTTCTGGCTTTTCCCCGAAATGGTTGAAATTTCATGAGGGGAAGGGACGGTTACTGTTTATTTTTAAATTCATAACAATGTAAGCTTAGCGGTTCGGACGGCCAACACCTACAACACTTTGTACTTTGGTTCCCTGAACGCTCAATACAATAGAGTGAATGGTCAGCGCCTCCACAAAGACGGTCAAGGGTAAGTTTTTAAAATTTAGAATTGAAGTGTAACGAGGACCTTTAGGTTTTGCCTTGAAGAAGTTAATAATTGATTATGAATAGTTTTAAATTTTGAATAATTTGAAATTACACGTTACAACAAAGAATAGAAAACGTAAAAAATTAAGTGAACAAAATGGAATGACTGAAGTACCAGATATTGAAGTTTTTCAGTTTAGAGGCATGCTTATTAAACATAAATTATTTGGAAAAAATGCTTATCTTCAGTTCTCTTCACCAAAATTCTGTTGCCCAAAATATTATATTATGAAATTTTGCAATATTTTCAAAAGAGCTCGCATCGAAGCTTTACTATGTAATAAACAAATGCGACATCGTTAAAATTTGCCGCAAGCATGTCCAATGTATAGTTCTTGAAAGGAAATATTGCTGATTAAAAGGGATAATAGCGTTTAATTTCATCTACTATTCGTTTAAAATACAACTTAATCATCTCTTTTATCCAAATTTGAATGAACGATTTATAAGTCATTTTGAATTTCCAACACAAGAAGGGGGAACCAATAGAAGCATAGCCGCGAAGCGAGTCATGGAACGAGTGACGTACATCACGTAGAGGGTCTATTTTTGACGTTTTTGTCTGTCTGTGTGTGTGACTGTCTGTTGTTAATCCCCAGGGGACCGCGTTCGCAGTTTGCAAAATCGGAGCCAATGTGTTCTCATAATTAATACCGAAGGGACATTAATGAAAACTGCCTTTGTAGACAAAGACTTGAAAAAGTAGAATGTAAGAGATACCCAAAGTTTCGCGATTTTGCAAGAAGCGTACGGGATTTGGTGTAAATGTTGGACCTCTCGATTTAACTATAAGGACAGTTTTTATAAATTTCCTAATATCTATGTAAGAACCTTCTCATCATTTTGTGAAAAATTATTACGAGGTTGTATGATTATTGTTGTATCTAAAGCATGGTTCTCACTTGGCGTAAATCACGACTTTTCTCCCGACGTCAAGCGACAACCGAAAAAAAACCTAGTTACGCTGGACAGAAATAACGTTGAGTGTGGCGATATTAGCTTCCTATTTTTTCGGCCGCGTTCAACGTTAACGCTCTGCGCGAGCCAATGAGCAATAAGCTAGAGTCGTGACGTCATTTTCGACCACGCGTGTTCGGAAGAGGCCGGCCGCGGTCCGCCATCTTTTTATTTATTTCGTACCTGATCGAGTCAATAACTAGTACAAATTCCTGAGAATGCCGAAGTTAAATGCTGAAAGGTTTATTGAAAAGGTTAGGAACGATACAAATATGTATGATATTAGAAACAAAGATTGCAACGAAGAAAGACAATAGATGGGCCGCAATTAGTGCAGTGTTCAGTTTTTCTGTTAAGCCTTGGTTCCATTATTTGCATGAACTACGCTAAGTGAAAACGCTATAACGCTGGACGACAACGTAAAAAACAAATCTGACGTTTGACGTCCAGCTGCAAAGTAGTGTTTCTCGGTCAAGTGAAAACCATACTTTATACAAATTAAGTTTTGTCATCGTGGATAAGGGAGTGGCTCAGTTGTATTTTTGTATATGAAAACAAAGGTTTCGGTGTTATTACGTTTCTATAGTTACTAAAACACAGCTTTGCATTATGATCATTACCATTTTTTAACATCAATTTGCGAGATCGATTTGTTTCACAAGCCTAACCCTTATGTTTATGCGTAAATTTGCTAATTTATCATTTTTCTCGTACAATCTCATCGTGTAATTTTTCTGGTGCAATGATTTTCGTGAAAGCATAGATTTTTTTTCCAATTTCGGGTTGTTATTTTGAAGGAAACAAAATCTAATTTCTGAAGCGTTGTGTTCATTAGTGAGAATTTAAAAGTAATGTAAAAGTTAATAGTTGGAGATTTTTAAAAGGCCTATAGAACAGGACTTTTGGGGTTTGATCTAGAACATTTGAACATAAAGATGAAAATTGGTACATGGGTTGTTTTTGACCCAAGAAAAATATACTAAGAGTCCCCTGCTGTAAAGCGTGAGCTTTCGCCGCCATCTTCGAAAATGGCCGTCGGGAATGCCAGTTACAATGTATTCCACACTCTTCTTCAAAAGTTATGAAAATCGGTGTACCTTATAGTTTGGTCGCCATATTGCTGATATCTAGATTCTGTTGTATTCCGTTGTTGTGAATTTCATTTTTCAAAAGGGCACGAAGAAGGAACTTCGCTACGACTCAAATATGTCCATTAAAATTGTCATCGATAGAGTGAGTATTATTTACTTGATCCAGCTTGGGGCAATGTTACGCAACAGTGCCATAATCTTTAGCGCACTTAAAACCACGTCGTTCTACTGATATCTCTCCTTTAATGTCTTTTCCTGACAAAGAGGGAAATTAATTGGTATCGTTCCTTTCAACCGAATTCCCAATGGACCGAAATCCCATTCGACCGAATATCCCGCAATGATTTTAGATTTCCAGCCCAATGGCTATATTCCCGATGGACCGAAATCCCAATCGTCCGAATAGGCCCCTAAAAAATACATGAATAAAACTTGAAACACTGTAGCCGTCAGCGATTCGGTGGTGTAGTGGATACGATGTTGGACTGCGAAGCGATAGGTTGTTGGTTCGAATCTCCGAAAGGTATGTTAATAATATTAAAAGTAAATGTTTCGTGATACTAATTAAAACGCTCACTTTCATTCCTTTCAAGGCAAGAGCTATATAGAATTAATAAACCAATTGTGCTTAAAAAGAAGTACAGTCTTAATGGTAGTTCCATCAATGTCTTTAAATTTTAAATAAAATTTTAATATTTTGGTTACGGGTGGGTTAGGTTAGGTTAGGTTAGGTTAAGTTAGGTTAGGTTAGGTTAGGTTAAGTTAGGTTAAGTTAGGTTAAGTTAGGTTAGCTTAGGTTAGGTTAGCTTAGGTTAGGTTAGCTTAGGTTAGGTTAGCTTAGGTTAGGTTTGGTTTGGTTTGGTTCCAATAATTCGTTGACACCTTTTCCAAATATGCTCCTTTTAATTAGCTACCACCTTTTCCAAAATATTCTCCCTTTAAATAGCTACCACCTTTTCCAAAACATTCTCCTATTAATTAGCTCCCACCTTTTCCAAAAGATTTTCCTATTAATTAGCTGCCACCTTTTTCAAAATATTCTCCTATTAATTAGCTGCAACCTTTTGCAAAACATTCTCTTACTAATTAGCTACCACATTTTCCAAAATATTCTCCTTTCAACTAGCTACTACCTATTCCAAAATATTCTCCTTTTAATTAGCTACCACCTTTTCCAAAACATTCTCCTATTAATTGGCTGCCACCTTTTCCAAAATATTCTCCTATTAATTAGCTGCAACCTTTTCCAAAACATTCTCCTACTAACTAGCTGCCACATTTTCCAAAATATTCTCCTTTTAATTAGCTACCACCTTTTTAAAATATTCTCCTATTAATTAGCTGCCACCTTTTCCAAAAGATTTTCCTATTAATTAGCTGCCACCTTTTCCAAAATATTCTCCTATTAATTAGCTGCCACCATTTCCAAAATATTCTCCAATTAATTATCTGACATCTTTTCCAAAATATTTCTATTATTGCTAATAAATTGTTCGTGGTAAGAGGCGGGCTTTTAATACTCATGTAAATAATCTTTTTACCTCCAAACAAGGTTGGGTTGGGTTAGGTTAGGTTACGTTAGGTTACGTTTGGTTAGGTTAGGTTAGGTTAGGTTAGGCTAGGGTAGGTGAGGTTCGCCGTAATTAAAACGTAGTTAAAATAAGTGCAGTAATACATTTTCAACTCCATTTATTTTAACAATAATAAGTTGTGAAATTAAAAATATATTTAATGCAAAACCACACAGTATGTCTTCTTCCAGTTCAATAGAATTTCGGTCCAATGGGACTATAATAAAATCGCACCTTTGGCTACGTTCGGTCGAATGAGACCCCAAAAAAAAACCCCTTCTGTCGAATGGGAATTCGGTTCAATGGGACCAAAGCAATTAATTGAAGTTCATAAGATATATTCTATAAGTTTATCACTGGTTACTGAGAGGTTGTCGTGAAGTGACGTAGGTGAAACATCATAGGCCAAGTACAAACTAAACAGGAAGATGGACTGCGAAACCGAGTGTAGTCAATTCTCGCTTGTCGTTCTCGAACTAGCTCTACATAAGTCTCTATCATTCGAAGTATAGGTATTGTCATACTTATGGAACATATCTTATAAACTTACGCTATCTGCAAAACCTTACCTAATACGTTCCTTGTTAGCTCTATAGGTGAAATCATATATTGTGTTTTACTTGTCGATAATTATGATCTAACGCTAAAACTACGACAATATTTTTCTTGCCGTCTTAAGCAATATTATGACGATGTGCGAAAAACTCTTTACATTACAAAATTCCATCCAGGAGATTTACCAATTCTCGAATTCCTATGCTTTACGAAAGATGGGTAAATTTAGAATGGGTTGCCAGCTCATTTTAGCTTATTAAAAATGTTGAATATTTATTGTAGAATGAACGTAACTTTTATTCCCACAGATAATATATTTTACACGGTAAGGACTGGCATCGGATTAAAGCGGGTGGAATCACTTGAGCTTGAAAAATTTCAATTATATTTAAATTCCGTTTAGGATGGAGATGTTTTTCAGCGTGTGACAACGGTTGACTCTGAGACTCTGACTTATTTAAGTGGATTTAATCGAACTCTAACACACATAAATTCGATTATTGAATATAACATATTGTCATATTTCCAAGAAGCCGAATACCATATATCACTGAGTGGAGTATTTCAGGTCTTTCTTCCGAAGGTGTGTATATATATTCATCTTTGGTAGACTTCTACCAAAACCCTTATTTTCTTAGGTGTGGATGATTATCGTTCTCTTTCTCGTCTTGTTCAATTTCTTCGCGATTGCCAATCTAATTGTAACGGGAGCACGCCTTGATTTTTTTGGGTTCTTCGCCATTTTCGAGAACAAATACCAGACTGCCAAGAAAGTTTTAATGTCCACCTATTTCGTAGGTAGTTTCATATTGATGGAAATCTTCAAAGCCAACCTGTCTACGAAATTGACGGTTGATATTGACCGTAACATAAACAATTTTGACGATATTTTTAACTACCCCAACAAACGGATTGTAGTGGAAAATGACATAAACCTCTTTTATTTCTTGGAGGTACAAAAGAGTGTCCTAAATAACGGCGCACGAAGAAAAAGCTATAATAGACTAAGGCTCATTTAATTGAATGAAGTTAAAACATGTCTTCGATTATAGTTAATGATATTCCAATCCTAAAAGTAATTTATACAGTTTGGTTCAAAACTAACAGAGGAACATTTCTTTTAGTATGTCGGGAAACACTTTTTGTAGTTTCTCTACAAATTTCTTCAAGCATTAAATTTTCTCGGTTTTTATTTAACTTAACTTCTCAGTTTAAGTGAATAACTGAGGGGTACTTTGTTCATGTACTTGCACCGCAATCCTTCAAATGACTCGAACGATATTTATTGTTTGCGAAACAGCCGAAGTTATTTTCTTCGTGTTTCGATGAAATGGATAAGGAACCTATAGTTTCTATTCCGATCGTATTATTGACATACATGTTTATGGCATAGGAAATGCGCAGGGATGTTAACGTTATGGGGGAAATCGCACGAAGATACGTACAATTCTCCAGAAAGGAGGGAGACAACGACGACGTCTTCAATGATGGGAACGCCATCTACATGGGCAGAATTCGTCATTTGGAGTACTATTGTCTTCAAAACTACCGCGCTCAAAAAGCTTTACATTACGCTAGCGATAATTTATTTTCCGTTGCAACCGCTTTTCAATTGTCCAAGGCAGCTTCGACTACAGTGAAAGACGCGGTGAATATAAGGTAATAGGCATTTTTATAAGCAGTATCGTTTGGTAACATTTTCTCTACGGGCCTGACTTATGAACTTTTGGGAAACTGGACATGATATCAGAAGCAATTATCTGTTGAACAGGAACGCGTGTTCAAAATATCTGAACGTAAAACTAAAGTTGGAGTTTTCGAAGACATCCCTCGGTGATGTTGGCGCAATATTTCTTGTGTACATCTTTACATTGATGATGGCCTTTTTCTTAATGCTTGGCCACTTACGACACGCTTTCAAAAATAGAAACATGGAACAAAGACTCAGAGATCTTGAACTGCGAACCTACAGCTTGCACTAAATATTACAAAAACACCCATCTGGAACCGTATCTCACGCGAAAAATGGACAATACTATCAATTTTGAATGAAAAACGAGTGTTAGAATTTAAAATATTTTGTTTTTCAAATTAGTGTTCGTAGTGACGTATAAAATTTTTCACATGTTTCTAGTGAAGTATGGGATTTTAAACACGTTTCTAGTGACGCAGGAGATTTTAAACAAGTTTCAAGTGATGCAGGAGATTTACCAGTTTATAGCGATGTAAAAGATGTGGTAAAAGTTTCTGGTAATTTAGGACATCTAAATGACGATTTCCCTTTTGGTAAAGTTGGCCAGTTATTTAACAAAGACTCAGAGGTCTTGAACTGCGGACCTACAGAATGCACTGAATATTACAAAAAACAAGCTCTGTAAACTTTGAGTGAAAAGCCACGTTTTATTTTAAAAATATATTTTTCAAATTAGTGTTTCTAGTGATAGACAAGATTCTATAGGTGTTTCTATACAGGTAGAAAAATCACGTTGACACAAAGATTTAATATAATGTTGAATAAACGTGCTTATTAATGTCTTTCACACAGTGCGCAAATCATCTTAAAACACGGTATTTCCAAACGTGTTTAGTTTGTAAAAATTACATTAATGTTCCGTATCGTGTTTTGTAGAACGTGTATTACTGGTTAGATTAACGTGTATACATAACCACACGGAGTAAAAACTGAGGTCTTATACCTTCAAGTTGTTGATTATAATATGTTATGATCTTGAAATATTATTGCACAAAAATTGTAACCCTAGCGTAGATACGAAAATATATTCCGTTGTATACCTGTACCCCTTGCCTGGTTCCCTATAATGGAATCTCGGGCATGAGTGATCTGGCGAAAAAGGGTGTAGCCATCTAGTTAGATAAAATTGTTTCAGTGGTGTAGTTTTGGTTTGAGCCACCGGGGACACCTCTTCGTTAACGACCCGGTATACACGATTCAATCAGTTATACATCGGAAGAAAATTCAGCGAGATCAGAAGCCCATAACAGACAGAATCTATAGCGGTATAATTCTGTGTAAGAGAAAAATTTTAACAAAGCTGTGGGGATACAAGCTTTCGAAGGGCGAACGTCCGTCCTACATCACCTCACCCTGCGAAAAGTCTTGCCGGCGGAGCGAAAATCATGTAGTTAAGAAAGGGTGAATATGAAACCTGGTTTTAAAATAAAAAAAGACACCCAGCTTGTATGTCTGTCTGTTAGTAACGCTTTCATAGCGTTTAGTTAGCGATTAGTTACCTTAATAAACGTATTTTTAAATATTAAGCATTCTCATCTAAAATTAATTTGGTTGTTGTAATGTTAAAATACAAAATGTTAGCATGATGGGCTAACAGGATTTTGTTTATTCAATATTCCTTTTTCTTTACATCGTTTAATAACTGTCTCGGATTGATGTAAAGTCAAATCTTTGCACATTTCTAACAAGTCATTGGTCAAGTCACTAATAACGGAGTGGACGAGTTTATTTAGCTCGCAATATTTCAAGATGGACTTCTTTAAATCGAAAATAGGCTTTTCTCGATTTGTCCTGGTTGCCTCTGGTTCGGTTTCATTTGACACTATGTCGGGCATTTCAATGTCAACGTTTCTTGGTGCATCTTCCGAGGCGTATTCGGCATTTTCATTGATATGGAAACTAGGGTGTCTATTTAATACATGACGGCGATATGTTCTGGCTTTCTTATACGTTTGACCACATCCGTCAATACCACATATCATTGAAAATCCAGGTTCATTTTCATGATTATGATGAATGTGAGTTAACAGTTAAGTAATTTTTTTCGCGACAAAATTGCATTTTTTACAAGAATACACTTTAATATGTCCTATTTCACTCATTTTGACGTCAAATGTTCGCGTGCTAATACATGTTTATACTTAAACAAGTTCAAAAGGTTCTGGCAGGAAATGAACAACCAAATATCTTAAAATGGAAAGAGCAAAGAGGAGGGAAATAGCGCCCGGTATAGCGGTTGATATCTTTATGCCCACAGGCTAACTAATACCTTAGCTACGAAGTATTTACTCAGTTTTGACTAAATAAAATCTAGCCGGTTGGGGTAGGTTACAAAAGGGTAGCAAGGGCTCACAAGGTAAAGTCCCTTGCTCCCGGTGTTTACGATAACATCAGTTTTTTCTATCTCTATTGAAAAGCTCTCGTTAGCCCCTCGCTCCTAAGGTGTGGCTTTTTAAGAAAGATGGAAAATCTCTAAAACTACCAAGACGCCATCGAGCGTGGAAAATAACCAGGGTCACTAAGCCATAGAAAATAAGGTGAATCATCCTCTTTGCCCTTCTGAGCGAGGTCTTTATAAAATTTCGCGCCAAAATTCGTTAGTTTTTATTACTCTTCGGTTGTGTGCTACGTGATTTCTAAATTTCGCAGCTTCTCGATTTGGCGGGAAACAAATCATTTTATTTTGAAATTAACCATTAAGTTATTCAAGCGCGTACCGAAGATGTCAGCTTCAAAAAACAACATTAAAGTACTATTGTGTAATGGTGAAAGTCGAAGGAAAGTTAAAATTAATGGGACAGATTTGTCATGCTTAATTTTAATTTTAACTTTAACTAAAGAACGCGAGCAATTTCAAGACGATGTAGGAGACAACATAATATATCAGGTAAACTTTTATCATATTAAGCGTTGACTATGTGAGTGACTGAGAGCCAAAATGTTTTCAAAATGAGTTTAAATTACGCTTAAGTATTAGCAAAAGTATAATATTCCATAGAAGTAACCACTAATAATATAGATAGTGACCCAAACTATAATTTTTTCATACGCTTCTCACCATTCCAGTAAAGGAATATATAAATTCTTTTTATACTTTTCAGACTAGGAGGATTCATACCATTTACACGAGCAGGCCTGGCTTTTGACTCCACCAGGTATTCAGGCCTCCTCGTGTAACTGCTGAAGCCTGGCCTCCATGTGTAAAAGGTATGAATCCTCCTAGTCTGAAAACTAAGTATATACACCAGACCCTCCTGGTTCAATATAATCTTCCGCTTACCTCACATCTTAAAGGGATACTTTATTTTAATTTCATTGCAATAAATCCCTATAAGGTTAATTTATTTCGATAGATAGACAAATAAGGATTCTGAAAATATATATGTTTTTATATTTTAGTTTAATTAATGATTTTTAAATTACGATTAAAAGATCCAAAATGCTCTTGTTTTGCGATCATGAGGGCACCTGGTGACACAGAGCCGAACCACCGAAAAACGTTACTAGTTCGTCTCTACCAATTTCTCCGTAGTGTTTTTCCTACTGGTAGGGGGATTCATTCTGTGAGCGCAGTATGATACAGATTGACGGGAATTGGTATGGCTGCTCACCAAATTCTTCTACTTCAGAAGAACTACCCTCAGATTCGTTTATTATAAATTGTTCCGAATTTTCTGAATCCAAAGAATCAGAGTTCGAACTTTTATCCTCAGATTCAGGACCGGAATGATCAGAAATACTTTCTCGTCTGACATTCTTAAGCATATAAGCAGACGACGATTCACCAGGCAAGCTGACCTAGATTCTCGTTCCTACTACTTTTTACTCCTTAAACGACAGTTTTCATTCCAACTACTACCAACCAATCAGAGGCCGAACTTTACCTACGTAGGTAATGGGTTGAAAATGGTGGCCGATTTTAAATCTGGCGTTCAAAATTTCAATTTTTATTCACGTTTATTTTAATTAATAAATTTTTCTCGCGATTTCTACTGACCCCCATGTTTTTAGGGGTGGTTAATTTATAGAAAACCAATGTTAGTGTGACCAACTCAGATAAAGCCGATTCTATCCCTTTAAGGCTTGAACAAGTTCTTCTTTACTGAACTTTTATATTGAAATTACACTGAAGAGGTATTGGAAGGTACGGGAGGGGAAAGCGGATTGAGAGGTTTTTCTCCTTATTTGAGCCTAATTTTTTTTCATGTGCATGCCAACTGAAAAATCCGGGAAAAGGCTCTATTTTCGTAATTTAAATTTCTATTTAAATTAACAAAAGATTTTTGGGAATTTCCAGGGACCAGTTTTCCATTTTTTCCCCAAAGAGAGAAGGGCAAGGTAAACTATGGTGGTAGTAAAGCCATATATATATAAAAACTATTTGGAAAGGCGCAGAATTCAAACGAAAAAACCAAAAAACACGGGGTTGGTCATGGGCTCCTCCTTTAGTATGATAATAATTAACCATATTTAATGTATCCGGATGATGAGGAAATTAATGGTAAAGGCATGACCTTTCATTTTCAATAGGTTTTGCTATTTTTAGAAAAGTGTGTAGAGTCTAAGACCATTAAACACAGATGGACTGGAATGGAGATAGGGCGGGTGGTTCCTAGTGGGAAGCGTCTCTCTAGCGCCTCTCTAGCGCTACGCCGCGAGCAATATTGAAACTATTTCCAATCAAACAAACAGGCGCGCGAAATAGCAGACGACATCAGGCCCGTTAAAGCTTCAAAGTCTATGTTAGTTTAGAACGTAACCTAAGTTAGAGAAAGTGTTTAATTGAATGTAAGTTACTTTCAATTATATTTCAGATTTAAATATTTATAAGAATTACTATACTAGCCTTAACCTATAGTTCACTTTTAGAAAGTTGATATTTGGGGTTCGGTATTTTGTAGAAAGTAATGCCTTTCATATGGGATTTATCAGAATAACGTTGATCATTTTTTCAAACTCCGAAAACGCACCTTTTGCTTGGCATCTTAAATACCCCCACTAATCCTTTAAATTACTCATATATGAAAACGAACATAAATGCCGAAAAAGCGGAGAGGAAAAACCTAACCGTGCCTAGACCTTACAATCATAAAAATTTAACAGAGCAGACGACACAATAAAGGTCACAAGATGCCTTGAAAAGTTTCGGCAGTCTCCCGCTAGGGGCGACGATACGCGCTGAAGTTTGAAGATAGGGGTTTTAGCTTATCATTCTAGTCCATCTGTGTTTAATGGTCATATTGGGGGTTCAAAGTCTATACTTTTAAGAGTTCATTCGCCCTTAAAATATTAAACATTAGCACGCTATAAATAATTATTCTCATCGTAACTTTATTTTGACAACAAACGGCCTGTCAGTTTTCGTTGTTCCGATTATGATAAGGTATTTTACAATTACAAATTGCTCATTTTTTGCTTTAATAGACCTTTGACGAGACTTACAAGAAACATGTTGATCTTGACAAATTTTCTGTCCTCCAACATCACATGAAAATAAGAGTTGTAAAAAAGGTTGGTCGCCAAATATAGGTCTAGCAATCATGTAGGTCTTATTTATGGGAATAATTCCAAATATATTTAGACGTTATTAGTCAACGATGAAGAAAATTTAACTACTGGGCGCCTGGAAACCCAAGTGCAAACTGCTGGTCTGCCTGAAAATTTAGATAACTTTAGTACTACCACACCTTTAGAAAACAGCGACACAACACAACCTTGATAATTTTAAAAAATAAAAATTAACGAGTTTCGCGACACCTCTTAAAATCTTGAATGTGAAGAGGCTAGTGTCAGACACCTCAATAGATTTCAAGAATGATATATTCAAACTAAGGTTTCCTTTAATGAAGGTCAATACAATTGTGTCAAAAAGAAGTACCCAAAACATCTGGTTCAAGAGCCAATTTTGCGCTTGAGTACGAATTACCAGCTTTACCTGTTTACATCACAAATTCTGCAACGTATAAATCGCTACCGAAAGAGAGAAAATACCAAGCAGATAAAGAAGTGGTGTCACTAATTTTTAATGATTTCTACCAGAAATATAGCTCTTTGTCAGTATTTATGTTTCCACTTTCATCATATGCCAATGTTAAAGTTCAAACTTTTTTTAAGATATCCCCCGTCACATGTGGTCATTGCGAAGTTATAAGTAAGAAAATATCCTCATTTAAAAGAAAATCAAGGATGTGACTTTGTAAGTTAAATCATATTGGTATGTTGGGTTGAGCACGCTGAAGAGTTCTAGCTTGCTAAGACAAATTGGTAGGAAGAAGGAAATTAGCTTTACTTGTTCCTTTCCATGATTAGCTAGACATATTTTACCATATCAGATACATATTTTTTCTTTCATAGGAAAATATGGGCCTCTCGCCTGTGCAACAAGTATAAAAACTTCAGAAGGCCGCTGAAAAATGATGAAAAATTGAAAGAAAAGAAATTTCAATACGCAAGAAAACGACATCTTGACAATGAATCGTTGGCACAAGTTGTAATTCTCGAACAGGAAACACCTGCAGAAGATGGTAGTCTCGAGCAGCAAACTCGAGCAAAAAGCGGTAATCGAGACAAGGAAGTGTTCCCAGAATGTAGCAATCTTTAGCAGCAATCGCCCGTACAAGGTGGTAATTTTTACCATAAAATACCTGCTCACCAGAATGAATCACGAACGATGGAAATCAATGATATGGTTAATTATGAACGACCGCAAGATGTCGAAAGACCTATAGTCGAGCACATATTGTCAAAGGACCTAGTCGAGTGCAAGTTGTCGAGGGACCTAGTCGAGAGCAAGCTGTCGAGGGACCTAGTCGAGAGCAAGCTGTCGAGGGACCTAGTCGAGTGCAAGTTGTCGAGGGACCTAGTCGAGTGCAAGTTGTCGAGGGACCTAGTCGAGTGCAAGTTGTCGAGGGACCTAGTCGAGAGCAGGTTGTCGAGGGACCTAGTCGAGAGCAGGTTGTCGAGGGACCTAGTCGAGAGCATAGGCGTAGAGTTCTATAGGCCCGTGGGGCCCGAGCCCCCCCCCAAAAAAATTTTAGAAGTGGCCACGGGCCCCTCCAAAAATTTGTCATCCATAATACCGAAATCATGAAGATAGTGACCTCATAAAAATAATTTTTGCGTTTAACTGACTGCAAAAAACCATTAAAACCACTACAGAACAGTGTTTTCCGAACAGAATAGTTTTATTTTGTTCTGTAATATGTAAACAAGACAACTCAAGGGCTGGGCCACAATAGTAGGCACATCGTTATCTGCTTAATTATTCTTACTTTGATAAATTTTCTTATGTTATAATTGTAGTAGTGCGACTAAACAGAGAACTTAAAATTTACTTCTGTAATATTTGTTATAGTGCCACATAAACAGAAAACTTTTAAATTTACTTATGTTATAATTGTAAACACCCGATTCCGAGAAGCTTTTGCTTTTAAAATTCCCCACGATTTCTTTGAATGTTGAAATAGGGGAGTGAGATTGAACGCGTGAAATACTTGTCGAAGGGTGATAGGAATTTTAAAGGGAGTATTAAACCTTCTATTTTAAGGCTATATCATAATGCTCTCTCTCGCTTGAAACATAGAGCAAATGTGAAACAAACAATTCTTAACCATACTAGTACAATTTAATGCAATGCTTAATCCTCTCATATTCACTCTTACTTCAATGACGAACGAAAAATATCACCTCACCACAATCCTCTCTCATCAGCTCCCTTTGACTCTCCCTTCAATGAGGAACGAAAAATTTTATACTGCCAAAGGTAGTACAAAGATGCTCCTATGTACATCATACGATGTGACTAAAAAGTGTAGTTTCTAAGAGTTGACCGTCCAGGCAACAGTGGCTGGCAACCCATCCTAACCACATTGGCTGGTTTTCATGGTTTTCACGTCAATTAAATTTAGATACTACAACAATTTCGTAGACCGTTGACACAAACAGGGCCGGATTAAGCAATTTTGCACCCTAGGCCATGATAATGTGTGCCCCCTTAAGTCGAAAAAAAGGAACAACAAATGTTCCTAAGGGGGAATAGTTTAACTCAATGCGCCCCCAACAAACCTTGCGTCCGGGGGCCAGTGCCCCCTTGGCACCCCTTTAATCCGGCCCTGGACACAAATAAGGGAAGGAATGAGGGATGGGATTGAAACCGAGCCTCCGAAATGAACTAGGCCCATGCATGTCAAATATCCAGTTTGTTAAGGAAATTATTTTCACCATATATGTGTACGAGATGGCGCTTATATTACCGTTGTGACAGGAATCTTTCTTAAACTATCGTTGATATTTTAGGGGCAGTCATAAAATTTTTATGATAGAGAAAAGTTTCATCCTAAAATTAACGTAAATGTTTTTGGGACTATTCACTTTTTATTGAATCTTTCGGTTAGATTGTATTGATGACAACAAAATAAATTATTTCAATTAAAATAATTCAGTAAGAGTAATAAAAACTTATCCTTACAACCCGCGACCTTGGCCCAAATACTAAAGCAGTCTACAGGGTCACGGGGTTGAACTTTGTTTATTTTACGGTAGTATAAGCGCCCCCAAGCGTAAAGCCACGTCGAACTAAATTGGTTAAAAAAATATTCTCGCTTCGCGACACGCATGGGCCTAGTTAATTTCGGAGGCTCCGATTGAAAAGTGCAACTGGTCTTCTGAAAATAACCCATATTTAGCATGCTCTAGTCTAGTATAGTCAGAAGCCGATTAGACTTTACACATGAAGTAGGTAACATGTGCCATTGTGCCTGGAGGAGCTACACGATATTATCTAAGCTCTTGGGGAAGAACCCCCCTTATGTGGAGGAACATAATTCGGTAAGGCGGCTCCTTCAGATCCTTGCGATCCTTCCGCTTTAAAAACCGATTTACCAGGTACATTAATTAGGGAACTACTATAATGACTGAATATTCTTTAGTTAAAACTATACACAATACCAAAGATTATTTGGGAATAAGGCACGAAGATCTTATCAATCTGGGTAACTTTTGCATAGACTATTTAAGACGCCGTGTATCTTTTTTTTACGAGAATTTTTTTCTGTTCTCGCGGCTACGGCGGGCCCAGCCTCTGGCGGCTCGGGAATCGGGATACCGCCGGCTTAGTGTAGTTTTCGAGTCTACTACTATTCGCAGAGCCATTTTTCTGTTGAAATGAAAAAAATTCCTATAATTTTTAGTTGAAGACTTATTAAATGACTCGAAAATTTTCGAAACTTGAGCTTCAAAACGTTTAATATAATATAACGACTAACAAACGATACCGCAAATTTGCCTTTCAAGCTTCCCGGTTATGTCGCCGGCGAGGTCGAGTCGAGGTCCCATGCAAGAAAATAGTAATAGCCGTCGCCGATTGGTCTGGTATTAAAGAGGCTATCTACGGTTAGGGGACTTATGATTGGTTAAAAGCTTTTTTGTTCGTCTGTTTAGTTTTTACTTCGGGAATGTCATGAAATCTATGGCCAAAGCTATGGAAAAGTGGGACTTACGTACTTTATGTGTGAAGCATAATCCGCTTTTGGAATAGTGCGACGAATGTAAGGCCAGGGATACTAGATGCTTTAAGAGGGATTCGAAGGGAGACGGAAATTGCGACAGAGTTATCGGCGTGTCATGCGCAGTACAGTCTACCGGACTTCTAGATTTTAGTGCAATTCAAAGCCGGATCAAGGATGATGGCGGGAGGATGCGAAATCTGAGAGAAATAGGCTTGCTGTGGAACGGCTTAGGTCCGGTGGAACGCAAAAAATGGGGGAATACTCGGAATAGGAATTCAATTTACTCGGAATAGGAATTCAATTTGTCCTTGATAGGGAAAAACAAGACGGCGCGCCTTATAGATCCCCGTTAAAAAAACCTCTGTCGCAGTCTCGTCTGAACGTACGTGAAAGGCTCGAGCTGATAATCCCTCTTTAATAATCTAGTATCCCTGGTAAGGCGCGGCGCTGGTAAAACTCCATAGAGTAGATAAACAATTTTCGAGGCACAAGTATAAATTAGTCTTATGGGTTAAGTTGCTCTCATGGTTTCCTAAGTTGGTGATTTTCCCGAGTTTTGAAAGTGGTCTCGAAATTTTTGTAAGGATTATTACATTCGCATTGTAATGCGCAAATACAGATAAATTTGTTTTAAAACGGCCTAGATTATCTTTAGAGGAAAACATAGTACATATATATACTTTATATACTTCATAAATATAATATATAATGTAGTATATATAAATTTATTACTTAATATTCGTTAGGAATTTATATACATCATGTGCATGCATCATGCATGATGCTATCTATGTATGAAATGGTGATTCCAAATATATGAAATCTGACGTCATCAAAGGGGGCCATTAATAAATCAGACGGGGGTTAAAATGGTCGACTGAGGTATGAATTCTTACCTCATGAGGTACATGTATGAATCCGGTGTTGTTTGATAGATCTGGTCGTGCTAAATAACAGAATATAAAATCTGACTGGAAAATACGCGGCTTAGGTTTAATCTGACGGCCTGATTCTTGCGTCAGACTACGACAACTTCGTGCCTCATAAAGCCAGATTCCCATGCGACCGAAAAAAAACCGGCGCAAATCACGCAGCATACGGAAGAAATTTTACCTTACGCCGTCACCCGGCTGTAGACTGTTCACACTACGACTGAATTTTGAGTTTGGCGGTAGATATTTTTTGGTCACGTGACAGATTAGAGTGGTTTCCATAACATTTATTTCGCACTCTGAATTGGTATCTCTGTCCCATTGTCGTTTAGATCGTACAAGAAAGTATATTTTCTAACCTCCTCAATAAAGACTTCCTTATTAACATCTTACCTATATATACTTCCATTAGATACATTTTTCTTTCTTCGTGGCATGTTTCCGACCAAAAAAATACATGGCGGCTATCAATCTACCTAGCGTATGCGTGCACTCTTGAAATTTATGACGTAGTCAGTGGGATAATTTCATTGGCTAAGACACCGGCGTACAGGGGCGGACTGGCCATAGGGCCCCAACTGCCACTGGCAGTGGGGCCCCAGACAATGTGAACCCTCCTTTTCGGGGTTTGCATATTTCCAAATTGGTCCTTCATTAACTCAAAATAGTTACGTATCCATAAATCGGACATTGGTAAATGGCATCTCATAAGATACTGTTCCTTTAATAATTTATAAAGCGGAAAGAGATAGTTTGGTAGTCTTATTGTTTTCGACTTTGCTTTTATACCTTGGCCTATCCCGCGAGAAACAAAACTTAAAATGGGTTTATATTTTACTTTCATGCTTAGTGAGAAAAGAGGAAAATATGGGACTAAGAGCACATTAAGAGATGGCTCAAGTTATAAAACTACAACTCTTCATCACATTTTCATTTTTACTGTTTAAGCTCTAGTTGAAGATAAATATATTTTTAAGTTTTATATTTATATTTATATATATATTCATATTTTCACAACCATCCCACTAGAATTTACCAAGGTCGAGGCCCGGCCGGGCCTTAGAGAGGGGGAAGCCCTCACATGAGCGATTTCCGTATGAGCGGATTCCAAACTAGCGGTTCCCTAACTAGCGGTCCTCATAACAGCGGTTCCCGAAATAGCAGTTTTCCCGAAATGACAGTTTACCCGTTACAGCAGTTACCGATACAGTTGTTCTCGTAAACGCGGCGTACCGTTACAGCAGTTCTCAAAAGAGCAGAAAAACGAGGATGCGAAAAACTATAGTTATTTATTATGGTGTAGGCTGGGTTATATGAACTCAAATAGAACTAGGTCAGATACGGATAATTTGGTTTGGTTAAAGTTGATTATTTGAACTCAATAGTATTAGGTCAGGTCAGGTTGGGTTGGGTTGGGATTTTAAGATTTTTTTTTCGTTTGGTTTGAGTTAGGTTAGTTATATTTTGGAAATTATGTAACAATGTTACGCCTTTTCCAAATTATTGTTGTTTATCTTCATTGACTTTCCAACTAATAATATGCCTTTTCCAAAATATTTTTGTTTTTCTTCATTGACTTCCCAAATAATAATATGCGTTTTCCAAAAAATTAGGTCACTTTACCAATGTTACGCCTTTTCCAAAATATTTTTGTTTTTCTTCATTGACTTCCCAAATAATAATATGCCTTTTCCAAAAAATTTGGTCACTTTACCAATGTTACGCCTTTTCCAAAATATTTTTGTTTTTCTTCATTGACTTCCCAAATAATAATATGCCTTTTTTAAAAAATTAGGTCACATTACTGATTAAATGATCACTGAATAAACTAACATAAAAAACGAACGAACATAACTGTATTGTTAAGAAATGCTCAAATTTTCCAAAATAGCAGCCGCTATTTCTAAAACAGCAGCTGCTCTTTCTTGAAGAGCAGTTTTGATTAACGCCGCTGTTTTTTCGGAATCTAGGTTGCTATTTCGAGAACTGCTCTTCCGAGAATTGCTGATACGAGTTACACCCCCCGAGAGGTACGGGCCCCGGGAAAATGGACCGAATTGCCCCCCTCTCTCGACGGCCCAGAAGATGTTGAAGCTTTTCCGTGGCCTATCGCAAGAGAAACAAAACTTAAACCTCCGTTTATATTTTACTTTCATGCTTAGTGAGAAAAGGGGAAAACAAGGGACTGAGAGCACATTAAGAGAAGGCTAAAGTTTAAAAACTACTACTCGTCATCACTTTTTGAATTTTACTGTTTAAGCTCTAGTTGAAGATAAATTTATTTTTAAGTTTTATATTTATATTTTTACAACCATTATCCACTAGAATTAACCAAGGTCGAGGCCCGGCCGGGTCCGCGAGAGGTACGAGCCCGCGAAAAAGGACCGAACTGCCCCCCTCTCTCGACGGCCCTGTGCATTATAACGACATACTCCCCTCTCATTTTAGGGATCGGCTTGGGGGGCCCTTTTTAAAACGGTGGCAGATGTCTGTGCAGCTTGCCAGTCCGCCCCTGTCGATGCTGCTTAACTTCTTCCATGATCCAACTCACTCTATTCATTGCGCTACTGTAGCTCGGCAACTCAAGGAAAACGCTATGATTTTATATGTGTAAACCCATCCCATTGAGTCGAAAGCTCTTCCATATAAATATTCCCATTCAGAAGAAAATCACTCTTTGGGCTATAAATTGTTTTTAATTTGGCTACAATTGTACAAATCTGAATTCGGTCCAACGGGATTCTATCCAATAGGAGTATACCAAGAAGGACATCTTCAATTAACTTTGATAGCTTGATTGTCCAACTGTTCTTTTACACAAATATCTGCGATGTAAGAAACGCTATTAAATCAATTGCTATTCTTCTATTGAACGAATAACTATTTCGGTGATCCAAAAGACTTATTTCAAATAGCTTGATTCAAAACTATTGATGTTTGACAAACAGTTCTACATTAACTAAGCAGGCCATTCACTTTCTGATTTACTGTAAACTGTTTGGGAAATAGAATCCAATTCTTTTCATTTCAGTACGGACAAGGGATAGCTAGCTCTTTACTAAAGTTCAGGTGCACGTTATTTTTAGCCTTTTCTTTTCATTATTAGGACTAGCAAGAAAAACCCTATGATTTTCCGCATGTTTTTAAGTGTAACTACGCGTTTAAGGTTTCATAATATTGTTTTTGGTAATAGCTGATTGAGACTGTCCAACTGGAGAATACGTCATCTTTTATGATATGGAAGGACAAATGAAGAAGAGTAAAAAATAGTACGGGGAAAATGTGACAGTACCCAGTAAGATTAGCCGGGAACACGCTGCTAGAGTTTATGACTTTGCCATTGTACATGTACATGGCCCCTATTAGGCACAAGTTCGAGCTGGTCAATTAACAGAATTTAGGGTAACTATAGAGCTGGAAACCCTAGAAAATGCACCAGTTCATCAGTGGGTGTTTGCTTCTTTCTTATTCATCCTCCCAAAGCTGTACTCAATTACTTGTGAATTCCAACAATGTATTTGAGCAATCTCTCCTAGCGTCAAGTTTAAAATATAATGTTTCAAGCTCAACCATCACGTTATCACATTTTGCAAAAGAATATTATCTTAGATTACAGTCCAAAAATATAAAAATTTTATAAGTTATAATTATTATTATATTATTGCTCATTTTCAACAAATAGTTCGGTTTAAAAACGTTTCATTAATACTAAAAACAATTTATTTTTAACATTATAGGAATTTGAAATCAAGTATTGGCTGGAACCCTACGACTCGTTCCATAGAATGTTTTACTACATTTTTGAAAACAACAGGCGTTTAAGGCTGGTGTAAGTTCTAATTTCCTATTTAAGGAACTTAATTGACAAGAGTTTGAAACAAACTAATGCCTAGAGAAGACGAAAAGTGCTTTATTCTTTTTCTCACGCGAGAGGCCAGGGATATTCATCTATACGTGACAGTAAAAAATGTACATCACAAGTGTGGTGAATGGTATAAATAATCCATTAATTGGTAAATACTTGGTACAAGCCATTATCACCATCGTTAGAAACTAGAATTCAATAAATCTTGAGCTATCTAAAAATAATTTGACTATTTATTAAGACTGAATCAGCAGTTCAAATTCTTGACAAGTATTTGATGTAACTAGAAAGATCTTGAGAAGAGGAATGATATTTCTTGTGTTAAAAGACCGTGCCAATCACCTCTGTCGCTCATACTTGTTATCACTATAACTACCAATAGCTACACGGCCCATCTAGTTTTCACCTCTTAGTGCAGGGAGGAATTTTTAAACAGTCGGACGGATGGAAATCTTGATCTGAATTTTCAACTACGTATCTTAAGGATCGTGTATGCTGCACCCTCATTGTATGAGAGAGGTGTCGCAAATGACTTAATCTCTTATTTGATAGCAATAAAGTTAAGCCGTCGATTATCACACTTTATTGCGCATGAATAAAAAATATTAGCTAATCGCTGTTTTTTTATTTGTGATTAGACAACATGGATTAGAACTGTTTTGTGGTTAAAAATGTTAAAAACCTAGTTAGCTATCACGGTGAGATTGTGTTGACTATTTCCATCTATATAACGTATTACCATGTTAAGAAACTAATGACGTGGTGTGCGCAAACCTATGATGATTAAGAGAAACTAGTGGACGGTTTTTTGGGGGAAGGTCGTCCTATCATAGAAATTTAAAAATACTGACGTATTATGATTCCTTCTCTTACCTTCCACTGTTGAATATTTCACGAGTTTTAGAAGCATTTTTAGTTTTTATAAGTGTTCAATATTATTTGTAAAATAAATTTATTTTAATATTTTTCTAAACAATATATTTTCTATCCAAAATAATTGCCATTATTGTAAAGAAGCGGGTTCAAGATGCTCTTTTAACACTTATTACAACCATGCTTTTATCGATCCAAAAATACGCAAATCAAGATTTCGGTATAAGCTAGTCGTGGTTGGTGGTGGGAAGGGCATGTTAGTTTCAAATGCGCTCATCTAAAACAATACCATGTTTTCTAACTCCGTAAGGTAATGTACGAGATGTTCTAGTCATTGTGGTTCATTCATTATGTTCTTACGCGTACGCGCTTACACAAAGAATTATATTTACAACTCGCTATTTTGAAAACACTTCCAGATCATAGTCGTAAAACCGATTAAGTCTTCCACTCTCCTAGCTAAAAAGAGCAAGCAACCCAGCCTCTATAAATTGCACCTTCATCGGCTGAAAAATCTCATTGTAGTAGAGCTACGGTTGTAACGGGGAGCCCGTTACAAGAGTTCACCACTAGGGGGAGCGACATAACAGATACCAGAGTTCCCCGCTAGACGGCCCAGGAAGATAAAACGTTAGAGCTGTCGTCTGCTTAAGAGCCGGATTGGACGATCCCCGAGGCCAGAGGGGATAAATTCAAACGGCAGCCCGGGAATCAGGGCAGTTGAAGGGTTACCGGCATCAAGATCAGTTAATACTTTTGTTATATTAAATTAACTTTATTTGCTTGTTTATATGTTATTTATCGGATTGTAATAGATATATGTTAATTTTGCTAACGGACTGTAAATATAACTTAACCCGGATTGATGTGATAATAAATATAATTAATTAACTGAAACTGCGTAGTCGTGTGCTTTCGGCTTAACAGTAGAACGCGCGATTACAATTGGTGCCCCGAGTGAGGAGTAACGTTTTGAATTTCGCGCCTTTATTTCCCGGATTTTGTGTTTGATGCGGACTTGCGTTTCATGCGGACGTCTTTTCACCGAGTGAACTTATTGGTATATTACTGGATTTGTGGGCTAATGTGCATCTTAGTGTGTTCCTTCTGCACAACGTGGGATTGGAACACCCTACAGTGAGTCCCTGATCCGGCCTGGGGGGATCTTTGGGGGTGTTCCGCAGACATCGGGAACACGCTACCAGCACGGCCAACTAGGACTCTACGAACGATAATTCAAATTTTACGTATTTCGTTACTCGGTTTTTGAAAACTCCGTATGTTTGCCCCGGTAAGCGTGAGCCAAGGCTTCCCCAGTGCTCTCTCTCGTGGGACCGCGTGATAGGGCGGGGCTTAAATTTCTCCTTGTGACGGAATCGGCTTTATCTGTCGGAAGCCATTCCACATTGACCGCCGAATTGTATCGTATCATAAGATTTTTTTTGCGCCCAACTGCGAAGACCAGTTTATCGCTATTATTTTCCTGAACTGCCTTATTAACGGCTCAACTATTTTCCGGTAAGGTTATGAATTCATTTCTTACTTAAGTTATCGGAGTTCTGAGAGAACCCTAAAACTAAATTATTATCTTAAGCCTCGGTCGATATTATAGGCTGAGTCATTGTGCATAGGTATAACCTACCCTCAGGGGCTGTCAACCTGGGCCTTGGTCTTATTGTCCGTCAAATATTATTAATTTAATAGCTCTTTATCTAATTAAATTCGAAATGGGGATCTATGATATGTTAGATCTTATACCTTATATAATTCCTCTAACAGTTGCAATAACGCTAGGGTATGTGGGAATTTTGATATGCCGTGAAATCGGTACTACTGTGGGATATAATAGACATACCCCGTTGCATGGGTTTAATGTTCCTCCCCCACGTCCGGGTAATAACCCCCAACTGCCAACTGGACCTGTTAAACATCTCGGGCCTCCTATATCTTTGACACTAAACCCAAAACCTGGTAATGAGTTACCATCTTCTCCCGGCAATGCTGAATTAATGGCCCGGTTCTTAAAGGATTGTCAGGATGGTAATTCCAAACGTAAGGGTTCTCAAGGTTCCAGACCCTCCCATAAGGCCAATTCCAGTAAATCATCTGGATCAGGTAGTTCCTTACGACCTTCGGATTTAGACGCCGTGGATATACAACGACGTAAAGATTGGCAAGCTTGGTCTAGGGTTGAAGCCGAGAGAATTAGGGCTAACGTAGATCAAGGGAAGGGTGATCCAATTCGGGACCCACCAAGGGGTGTTACCCCTTTGTCGCCTCTAAGGGTACCCCCTCAGCCAAATATCCCAGGATTGAGAACCTCATCCCCCATATTTCAGAGACAGGCTTTAGCCTCTGCGCTCCCTCACGTTTCTTTCAATCAGCCAGAAATTATTAACCGGCCCATCTCCTCAATACCAAGGAACCCGGGTGCCTTACCTAATAGGCAACAAAGTCGTAATCCTTCGGGGGAATCCCCTCGCAGATTAGCATCTGGTAATAGTTCGGGTAGGGGTCCTGTTCTTTTACCTCAGCATGTTCCGGTGGTTAATCCACAACGAACGCCACCTCGGGTAGCTCACAGAGTAATGGGTACCAATACCTCTCCCCAAGTTTTAGTTCAACTACCAAGAGCCAATCATTTTCAAACACCGCCTCGTGTGACGCATCGGGCTATGGGAACTAATACCTCTCCCCATGCCCCCCCCGGCTCAGAATATTTCTGTAGGCAATTCTCCCCAAGTATCATGTTTTGTAATGCGTAGAGTTATCGGAACCAATACTTCACCGGCTCAGCATGTTCCGGTGGTCAATCAGCCTCAACCACCACCCCGGGTAATTCATAGGGTTATGGGTACCAATACCTCACCTCCGGCTGCCCTAGCTCAACATGGTCCGGTGGTCAATCAGTCACAAACACCACCTCGGGTCATTCAAAGAGTTATAGGTACAAATACCTCACCTCCGGCTGCCCTAGCTCAACATGGTCCGGTGGTCAATCAGTCACAAACACCACCTCGGGTCATTCATAGAGTTATAGGTACAAATACCTCACCTCCTGCTGCTCCAGCTCAGCCTGGTTCGGTGGCCAATCAACCACAAACACCACCCCGAGGATTTCAGAAAGGAATGGGAACATCTATCTCCCCACCGTTGAACCTAAATAATCCGGTACGGGTCAACCCCGTTAATAGCCCAAGAAGAGGTCATTCCTCACTTGCTCAGTATGGTCCGGTGGCTCCCCATCCACAAACACCACCCCGTGTAACGCATAGCGTACCTGGTACTAGTATGTCCCCGCCAGGGAACCCCACCAACCCGGTGCAGATAGTAGCCACCTCCGCTAGCGGCACACGTTGTAACCCCGCACTGGGACCATCTATACTGTTGCCCAGCTTTTCGGGACGAGAAGATCCTAAGTCATATTTACGTCAAATGGAAATGTTCATTCGGTATCATAGATTTGGGGTTCAGGACCTAGAATTATTGATACCCCTATCGTTAAAAGGAGATGCCCTCAGCTGGTGGGAAACTCTTAGCCGCTATGCTAATCGTCCCGGGGATTGGGGGTATTTTCTTCAACAATTCAAGCAGGAATATTTGTCCTCCCGAAGGGACAGAGAAATTAGGGTCGCCCTTTATAGTATAAGACAGGCGGTTGGGGAAGATCTACAGTCATATCGTAGCCGAGTCGTACAGTTGAATGAAACTTTAGTTAACCCTATTGACGAACACGAGTTAGTTGAAATTTTAATCACTAATGTTTTACCGGACATTGCCTTGCTGTTACCGGAGGGTCTATGTCGTACCATGACTCAAGTACAGAGAGAGTTTAAGCGTATCCAGAGCAACTTCGATCGAAAGTATGCCGCAGGAGGATCAGGGGGTTATAATTCAAGTCCGGGCCCTAGGGTGCGATTTTCCGGTCCTCCGGGAACCGCGGCTTACTCTCCAGCCAGTAATAATGGTTCAATAGGCGGGCCTAATAGACCACCTCCATCCCAGGCATGCTATCGTTGTGGTCGTTTCGGCCATCTTCGTCGGGATTGTCAGAGACCCGTGGGAACACCACCTCGCCCAGTAAATTTACCAGCGCTTCCACCTGCTGCCCCACAAGGTCCGGCACCAGGTCAGGGAAACGCTTAGGACGCATCCGGAACGGGTCTCAGGATGTGCGCCGGAACCCACAAGACCCCATTCTCATTCAGTCAATCACCGGGGATAAAATTAACAACAGTCGACTTAAGGGTATAGCAATTCAGATTGCATGTCAACCATGTATTGCTTTTCTTGATAGTGGGGCAGACCGCAGTATTATTTCCTGGGACTTTGTACATAAATTAGGAGTTCTTGCGTTAATGGTCCCTCAGTCGAAAAGGGTTAGGGGTGTACAAAGGGGTATAACTACGACTTCTGTCGGTTATATTGATTTAGAGATAGATTTGGGAAGGCAAATGGGAACCATACCGGTACGCTTTCACGTCCTAGAATATATAGAATTCCTTATTGTCCTGGGAATGGACTTATTGGACGAGCTGCGCGCTAGTATCGACCATGAACGTAACGAATTCCGGTATTGTGGATATACTCTTCCCCTTATTTATTTGAGAGATCATGCGCCCGGGTTCACCCAGAGGCAAGAACTCGACACTGGGACAGTTGACGTGGCCCAGCTAAATATGGGTACTTTGACAGAACAAGAAGTAGGGGACTTAACCAAAATATGTCAAGAATTCTCCTCCCTTTTCTCCGGTCGCTCGGGTCGAACTCATCTCTTACGACACCGTATCAAGTTAAAACCCGGGACTATCCCTATCCACCGACAACCGTATAACCATAGCCGCGCAGCTAATGAAGAGATAGATAATCAAGTCAGGGACTTGTTGCAACAGGGGTTAATCAGGCCTTCTGATAGTCCGTGGGCATCGCGTACTATAGTAGTAAGCAAGAAAAACACTACCGAAAAGCGTATGTGTATAGACGGGACTCGGCTGAATAGCGTTGCTGTAGATGATCCCTACCCGGTACCGCGCATTAAAGACATCATAGATTCTATGGGAAAGCCCAAATATATCACTAAACTTGATCTAAAATCCGGTTACTGGCAGGTAGAGATGCACCCGGATGATATCGAGAAAACGGCTTTCGTTACCAGGGAAGGGAAATTTGAATGGCTTGTGATGCCGTTCGGTTTAAAGAATGCCCCGTCAACGTTTTCCCGGTTAATGAAGAAGGTATTGAAATACGCGAGGCGCTTTGGGGTCGGTGTATACCTGGACGATATTGTCATCGCCAACGCTAGCTGGGAAGAGCACATGGAAGCTCTGCGGTACGTGTTTTCACAACTGAAACACGCCGGTTTAACGCTCAATTTGAGAAAATCGAGTTTCGGAGTTTCTAAAGTCGCAGTACTCGGCTACGTTGTAAGCGCGCAAGGTGTCCAAATTGACCCGGAGAAAGTAGAAGTCATTAGGAATTTTCCCAGACCTCGAACAATGAAACAGGTTTCATCCTTTTTGGGAATGTGTGGTTTTCACTCCAGGTTTATCCCTCATTTCGCGGATCTTACGGCCCCTCTTAATCAATTAAAGCGTAAGCATCAGCGATGGCGGTGGGGTGACGAAGAGGAGAAATCTTATCAGGATTTAAAGCAGGCTATCGCGGATGCAGCTATGCTGCAGGCCCCAACCCCGGATGGGAAGTTTATCGTTACCACGGATGCAAGTGGCATCGGTATTGGGGGTATGTTAACCCAGATCCAAGGGGAAGTAGAAGTACCCCTTGCATATACCAGTCGCCTTTTAAGACCCCCAGAATTAAAATATAGTACCCCAGAACAGGAAGCCTTAGCGGTCGTAGAAGCCGTTCGTAAATTTCGCCATTATATAGAGGGCAGGGAATTTGCAGTCTTATCGGATCATAGGGCGTTATGCTGGTTATTACGGTTAAAGGATAAGAAAAGTCGGCTAATGCGGTGGGCCTTGGAACTACAGGAATTTATGCCGTTCGAAATCCTGCATAAATCCGGAAGGGGAAAACGTGGTTGCCGATGCCTTATCTCGATGCCCGGTATCGGATTTGGACACTGTCAGTCCAAAGGTTTTAGAAACGGACGACATAGATCAGTCGCCCGGTTCAGAGGGCCAGGACGTCCGGGTCAATATGGTATCGTGTAACCCGGTAGCGTTAGGTCTCCCGTTAGACGTAGCAACTAAGGCAGATATTAAGTTAGCACAGGCTAGAGATCCATACTGGCAGTCTATTAGACAGGATTTAGAAAAGGGAAAAGCGTCAAAATTGTATATCCTAAAAGATGATATGTTATACCGGATAGCCCAGGGTTTTCAGCCAGAAAAAATAGTTGTTCCCACCTCGATCGTGCCACGGATATGTCAAGCCTATCATGACCACCCACTATCAGGTCATAGAGGTCGCACAGCTACTTATAAACGGGTGCAAGCTAAATACTACCATCCTAAACTGTATTCCATGGTTCAAGATTATATCCGGGGATGCGAAACTTGTCAGAGATATAAGAGTAGAAATACTAAGAAACCAGGTCTAATGATTCCTTCGCATAAAATCCATCCCGGGGATTTGGTAAGGATTGATATTATGGGTCCCCTACCAGTAACGAAATCCCAGAATAGGTTCCTAGTGGTAATGGTAGATTATTTTACCAAGTATGTAGAGCTATTCCCGGCACGAAGTGTTACCGCCCCTATACTGTGTAAGATCTTACTACAGTATGTTTCACGTCATGGTACGATGACAGCTTTACTATCAGACAATGGGCCTCAGTTTATATCTGTACTATGGAAGCGCTTGTGCCGAATGTTAAAAATTCAGTTAAAATTTACATCCCCATATCACTCACAGGCGAATATGACCGAGCGGGCAAACAGGGTTATAGGTGAAATAATGAGTATTTATACCGGGAATGTCCATACGAAGTGGGACGAAAGTTTGCCCCTTATTCAGTTGGCCATTAACAGTGCCATCCATACTTCTACTGGTTCATCCCCCTTTTATTTACATCATGATTATGAGCCTACGTTACCCTGGGATGAGCGTACATTTGCCGGTATCCCCGAGGACATAGAGGGAGAGATTAGGGGTTATGAGGATGGGCCACTCCGGGAATGGCAACTAGCCATTGATTTTGCCCAGGAAATGAATGAGCAGGCCAGTGCCAAACAAAAACGATTCTATGACCGGAACTATTCCGATGGGGAACTAGAAGTGGGGCAGTTAGTCTCTCCAACGTAAATCCTCAAAGTGTGAGATGTCAGCCTCAGTTGACACTTTAAACTTTTGAGAAAAAGCACCGAAAATGGTACCACTTTGGAATCTTGTTTCCACAATAAGAAATTAATGTTACTCCCGTCATCAGATGCTCAATTTTGATATTTTACCTTTCTATCAAAACTTGACGCCTGAATAATTGCCGCCATTCTTAGCTCATCCTTATCTATGCGCCTTTTACAGCTTTTTTATGATGACCAGCCACTTTTGGCATATTCGGTACGCCACGGTAGACCTCGATCCATCTCTAAATCATTATCATACAAAGAGGTTTGAATAAGTTAGCACAGCTTGACTATTTGGTTTACTTTTCTGGTTAATGATGTATTTAAAAACCAAAACGTTATGTACGGGTCTTAGTTGCAGCAGAAGTAAGATGAGACTGGAAGTGAAGAGCTCAAGCATTGGTAGTAGATCCTGGCACTAGTGAACAAATTTGAGGATTTCATGTCGCTTCCATCACTAGAGGGAAAAAATTGGTCGAGTTTCAAAAAATTTCCTACCCATACATGAGGTAGCTCAAGCATATTTCCTAAAGCTACTTCGCAGAGGAGCAACAACCCGGTGTTGTTCTCTCGACTGGCGTGACAGTATTTGGCACTTTCAGAGACCTAAAAGAATCAAATATTTGAAGTTAGCAACCTATAATTTAACTCTTTATTAAAAGGCTATGTGTAGTACCGTATCTGCAAAGTACACTCCTTTTCCAAAGTTGTAACCATTAGAAGGAGCTTCTGGTGGAGCAATACGAAGGCCTTGAGACAAAATGCCCATTAAGTTTGGGGTTCTGGAACCATGCCATAGTAGCTTTCTATTAGGGAATTTTTGGAATTCTCGGTAGCGTTCGCGTTCTCCCTGACGAGTAATTCTAAATATTTGATCGACTTCAAGTTCACAATCACTGTGAAAATCAGCGCCCGTGTTGTTTACGTATGTTAATAATGTCTCGAATTCTTCAGAATCTCTATCTAATACTTCAATTTCAGTTTTCAATTGTTCATAATGTTGATCTATTGGATCTTTGGTCGTTCCACCTTCCTCTTCAACTAACTTGTAACCGATCTCCACTTCAAGAAGGAAATTTGGCATTTCTACCTTGGATTTTATTATCTCAACATTATCCAAAAGAGGGACCCTTTTGGTTCCAAAATCATGAGGTATTAGCGTGAAGAATGTATTGGTGCAAGCTATTAGCTGGGCTTTCTTGTTTTCGTTGGGTTCATCGTCGAGTAAAGCCAGGAGTTCCGTCAAAACGGAATACGCCTCTTCAATTTGGTTCTTCGAAAGTTTTCCTAGTGGCATTTTCTTCAGATCAATTTCTAACTCCCACACGGCCTTGTTCATTTTCTCCACGTCAAAGATAAGGCGAATTAGTTCTTGGATGGCGTTGGGAAGTTTAGATCCAGATCCTACAACCAGTTTTTCTGAAGTTCCATAGTCAATGTCAAGTGGATACATTTTTTTAGGAACCTTTGAGGCAGTGTGGCGTAACTCCCACGGAGTTCCTGTTTTTTCTTCGAAAAGCCTTTTGAATTCGGCAACAGCTTCATACTTAGTAACAAAGTGTTCCGTCTTGTTATCACCAATAGTAGTTCCAACACGTCCCCAGCTCCGAAACACATAGTAATCCTTTCCTTCGTCTGACTTTAGAAGTTGAAGCTTGTAAAACGAATTAGATCCTTGAGTAACGACGACGTTTCCGAGAACAGCGTTGAAAGCTCCTTCTTCGTTTTGAAACACGTGTGTGCTGGCTTCAAGATTTGAATCTGGGTCAACAGCTACGCTGCCTTTCACTGTCAGTTTAACTTTCGTGCTCTTTCCAGATGAGAATGTTGAGTCACTATTTCCTACAGCCGCACTTTTGAGTCTTTTTTCAGCAGCGTAAGAATTAATTCTGTCTTGAGGATTTCCACCCCAACTGGCTATGCGGTATTGTTGGATCGTAGAAACTAAACCTCCATATTCCACAGCACTTAAAAAGTCCTCAGATACAACGTGAACATCGTGTTCCTTAGCTTCACGAATTTCCTTGATATTTTTCTCAACATCTTCCTTGGTACTTATAACGCAAGCTGTAGTTTTGTCAATTTGAGAGACAACATTGCCTCCTAATCTCGCTATGCTTTTCTTTAGAGAATCTTTGGAACTATGGAGATTACCAATCAACACTATTTTAGTATCGTCCAATGGTTGTGGCTTTCTCTTGACACCCGAGGTTGATGGCAAATTTTCTGGTGTACTTGGAGTAGGTGCGTTTGTAGGAATGTAACGGTCTTGTTCTATGTATTCGTAGCTGTTTAAGAATGCATATTCCTCTTTTAGGTGATCTGGAATCTGGAAAGGCTTTCTTCTTGGTAGTTTTATTACATTTGTACATTTGCTCCATTCGCTTGCATTTCCAGTACAGTGATAACCATCATTTGAGAAAACCAATTGTCCACCGTCACTATCTGTGCAAGGTTCAAGAGATCCAAACGTCATGATATCGGAAAGTCTATCTAGAATTTCGCTGTTTCCTGAAGGAATTTTTTGGTCGTTATATTTTAATAGTTCCACCATTTCTTTTTTTTAATATTTTTTCAAGCTCGTCACAATGTTCATAAATTAACTGAGACTGTTCCTCAAGAATTTTCTTCTCGCCCCGATCAAGTAATTCCTCTTTCTTTATCTTATTTGGTGGAGTCACTTCAATTTTCTTTATCTTTTCTTTGATGGCCTTTTGATCTTCAACACAGAGTGTCTTAAATCCTCGTATTTTAGATCCATCTTCAAAAAACTTCAGAGTTTCTCTCGCTTGTACAAACCAATCAACGTGATACCACGCTGGTAGTGGACCAAATCGTCTAGCTTTTGCACTCTGTCTGTCAAGTTTTGAAATGCGAGCTTGATCTTTTACGATTGTTTCTCCACAACCTTTACAAGATGACCGATTACTTTTGGCATATTCAGTTGAGAAGTCTTGAATTTCAATGGAGGAGCTTTTTCTCTTCGTTCCTTTAGATGGGGTATTGCTTGAAGCAGCAGGTGCTGCTTGAGACCCACTCGGAATTTCACTCCTTATTTTCTCTTTATCTCTCCAACGTAAATCCTCAAAGTGTGAGATGTCAGCCTCAGTTGACACTTTAAACTTTTGAGAAAAAGCACCGAAAATGGTACCACTTTGGAATTTTGTTTCCACAATAAGAAATTAATGTTACTCGCGTCATCAGATGCTCAATTTTGATATTTTACCTTTCTATCAAAACTTGACGCCTGAATAATTGCCGCCATTCTTAGCTCATCCTTATCTATGCGCCTTTTACAGCTTTTGCATGATGACCAGCCACTTTTGGCATATTCGGTACGCCACGGTAGACCTCGATCCATCTCTAAATCATACCAGAGCTGTGCTAATTAGCTGACAACTAATTGAATTAGAATTAGCAATTAGGGAAATATTTATGAACTAATTAATTAGCCAATTAGCAATTAGACATAGAAACTAATTCAATTCAAATAGAAATTAGGCATTAATTTATCAAACTAATTAATTAGAATTACTAATTTCTAATTAATTACTTGTCTAATTAAGGTAAAAAAGAAACCATAAGTAAACATGAAAGTTTAAAAGTGCCCATGGATTTAGTACTTTGGTAATGCAAAGTTTAATGTTTTAATGCCATTGAAAAACGGGTACGGAAGCCATGAATTATTCTCGAAAAATGAGACAAGCCTCGAGCCTTCCGTCATGTTAAAATTTGTCTCATTTCTTCATTTTATTACACAGTTCCTATAAAGGACTCCTGAGTAGTAAATACATGCGCACTGCTATTAATTCGAGTAGGTAAAACAGTCGAAATTTCGACATGGGGCAGTTGCGAACTACGAAATTTCTCATGTTTGAGGAGCTGAAAAATATAGAGTAGCACTAAGGTTTCCTCATCGATATAATAAGGCTTTTTCATATTCAAATAGATGAATCAAGAGTTAATTCCTCGATTTTTTTACAACAAATTGGCGTAAAAGATTAATTGAAAATTCAATTGGCTAATTAGTTAATCCTAAATCTAATTAAATTTTAATTAGATAATTACCTTTCCGATTCATACTAATTAATTAGAATTACTTCTCAATTAGCACCAAGGTAATTAAGATTCAATTACCATTTTCAATTAGTAAATGATGCTAATTAATTAGAAATTCAATTAGCTAACTAATTAATTAGCACAGCTCTGAATCATACAAAGAGGTTTGAATAAGTTAGCACAGCTTGACTATTTGGTTTACTTTTCTGGTTAATGATGTATTTAAAAACCAAAACGTTATGTACGGGTCTTAGTTGCAGCAGAAGTAAGATGAGACTGGAAGTGAAGAGCTCAAGCATTGGTAGTAGATCCTGGCACTAGTGAACAAATTTGAGGATTTCATGTCGCTTCCATCACTAGAGGGAAAAAATTGGTCGAGTTTCAAAAAATTTCCTACCCATACATGAGGTAGCTCAAGCATATTTCCTAAAGCTACTTCGCAGAGGAGCAACAACCCGGTGTTGTTCTCTCGACTGGCGTGACAGTATTTGGCACTTTCAGAGACCTAAAAGAATCAAATATTTGAAGTTAGCAACCTATAATTTAACTCTTTATTAAAAGGCTATGTGTAGTACCGTATCTGCAAAGTACACTCCTTTTCCAAAGTTGTAACCATTAGAAGGAGCTTCTGGTGGAGCAATACGAAGGCCTTGAGACAAAATGCCCATTAAGTTTGGGGTTCTGGAACCATGCCATAGTAGCTTTCTATTAGGGAATTTTTGGAATTCTCGGTAGCGTTCGCGTTCTCCCTGACGAGTAATTTTAAATATTTGATCGACTTCAAGTTCACAATCACTGTGAAAATCAGCGCCCGTGTTGTTTACGTATGTTAATAATGTCTCGAATTCTTCAGAATCTCTATCTAATACTTCAATTTCAGTTTTCAATTGTTCATAATGTTGATCTATTGGATCTTTGGTCGTTCCACCTTCCTCTTCAACTAACTTGTAACCGATTTCCACTTCAAGAAGGAAATTTGGCATTTCTACCTTGGATTTTATTATCTCAACATTATCCAAAAGAGGGACCCTTTTGGTTCCAAAATCATGAGGTATTAGCGTGAAGAATGTATTGGTGCAAGCTATTAGCTGGGCTTTCTTGTTTTCGTTGGGTTCATCGTCGAGTAAAGCCAGGAGTTCCGTCAAAACGGAATACGCCTCTTCAATTTGGTTCTTCGAAAGTTTTCCTAGTGGCATTTTCTTCAGATCAATTTCTAACTCCCACACGGCCTTGTTCATTTTCTGCACGTCAAAGATAAGGCGAATTAGTTCTTGGATGGCGTTGGGAAGTTTAGATCCAGATCCTACAACCAGTTTTTCTGAAGTTCCATAGTCAATATCAAGTGGATACATTTTTTTAGGAACCTTTGAGGCAGTGTGGCGTAACTCCCACGGAGTTCCTGTTTTTTCTTCGAAAAGCCTTTTGAATTCGGCAACAGCTTCATACTTAGTAACAAAGTGTTCCGTCTTGTTATCACCAATAGTAGTTCCAACACGTCCCCAGCTCCGAAACACATAGTAATCCTTTCCTTCGTCTGACTTTAGAAGTTGAAGCTTGTAAAACGAATTAGATCCTTGAGTAACGACGACGTTTCCGAGAACAGCGTTGAAAGCTCCTTCTTCGTTTTGAAACACGTGTGTGCTGGCTTCAAGATTTGAATCTGGGTCAACAGCTACGCTGCCTTTCACTGTCAGTTTAACTTTCGTGCTCTTTCCAGATGAGAATGTTGAGTCACTATTTCCTACAGCCGCACTTTTGAGTCTTTTTTCAGCAGCGTAAGAATTAATTCTGTCTTGAGGATTTCCACCCCAACTGGCTTTGCGGTATTGTTGGATCGTAGAAACTAAACCTCCATATTCCACAGCACTTAAAAAGTCCTCAGATACAACGTGAACATCGTGTTCCTTAGCTTCACGAATTTCCTTGATATTTTTCTCAACATCTTCCTTGGTACTTATAACGCAAGCTGTAGTTTTGTCAATTTGAGAGACAACATTGCCTCCTAATCTCGCTATGCTTTTCTTTAGAGAATCTTTGGAACTATGGAGATTACCAATCAACACTATTTTAGTATCGTCCAATGGTTGTGGCTTTCTCTTGACACCCGAGGTTGATGGCAAATTTTCTGGTGTACTTGGAGTAGGTGCGTTTGTAGGAATGTAACGGTCTTGCTCTATGTATTCGTAGCTGTTTAAGAATGCATATTCCTCTTTTAGGTGATCTGGAATCTGGAAAGGCTTTCTTCTTGGTAGTTTTATTACATTTGTACATTTGCTCCATTCGCTTGCATTTCCAGTACAGTGATAACCATCATTTGAGAAAACCAATTGTCCACCGTCACTATCTGTGCAAGGTTCAAGAGATCCAAACGTCATGATATCGGAAAGTCTATCTAGAATTTCGCTGTTTCCTGAAGGAATTTTTTGGTCGTTATATTTTAATAGTTCCACCATTTCTTTTTTTTTAATATTTTTTCAAGCTCGTCACAATGTTCATAAATTAACTGAGACTGTTCCTCAAGAATTTTCTTCTCGCCCCGATCAAGTAATTCCTCTTTCTTTATCTTATTTGGTGGAGTCACTTCAATTTTCTTTATCTTTTCTTTGATGGCCTTTTGATCTTCAACACAGAGTGTCTTAAATCCTCGTATTTTAGATCCATCTTCAAAAAACTTCAGAGTTTCTCTCGCTTGTACAAACCAATCAACGTGATACCACGCTGGTAGTGGACCAAATCGTCTAGCTTTTGCACTCTGTCTGTCAAGTTTTGAAATGCGAGCTTGATCTTTTACGATTGTTTCTCCACAACCTTTACAAGATGACCGATTACTTTTGGCATATTCAGTTGAGAAGTCTTGAATTTCAATGGAGGAGCTTTTTCTCTTCGTTCCTTTAGATGGGGTATTGCTTGAAGCAGCAGGTGCTGCTTGAGACCCACTCGGAATTTCACTCCTTATTTTCTCTTTATCTCTCCAACGTAAATCCTCAAAGTGTGAGATGTCAGCCTCAGTTGACACTTTAAACTTTTGAGAAAAAGCACCGAAAATGGTACCACTTTGGAATTTTGTTTCCACAATAAGAAATTAATGTTACTCGCGTCATCAGATGCTCAATTTTGATATTTTACCTTTCTATCAAAACTTGACGCCTGAATAATTGCCGCCATTCTTAGCTCATCCTTATCTATGCGCCTTTTACAGCTTTTGCATGATGACCAGCCACTTTTGGCATATTCGGTACGCCACGGTAGACCTCGATCCATCTCTAAATCATACCAGAGCTGTGCTAATTAGCTGACAACTAATTGAATTAGAATTAGCAATTAGGGAAATATTTATGAACTAATTAATTAGCCAATTAGCAATTAGACATAGAAACTAATTCAATTCAAATAGAAATTAGGCATTAATTTATCAAACTAATTAATTAGAATTACTAATTTCTAATTAATTACTTGTCTAATTAAGGTAAAAAAGAAACCATAAGTAAACATGAAAGTTTAAAAGTGCCCATGGATTTAGTACTTTGGTAATGCAAAGTTTAATGTTTTAATGCCATTGAAAAACGGGTACGGAAGCCATGAATTATTCTCGAAAAATGAGACAAGCCTCGAGCCTTCCGTCATGTTAAAATTTGTCTCATTTCTTCATTTTATTACACAGTTCCTATAAAGGACTCCTGAGTAGTAAATACATGCGCACTGCTATTAATTCGAGTAGGTAAAACAGTCGAAATTTCGACATGGGGCAGTTGCGAACTACGAAATTTCTCATGTTTGAGGAGCTGAAAAATATAGAGTAGCACTAAGGTTTCTATTAGACATAATGTTTTTTTGTAGACTAGAGATAAGCTACGAAATTAGACCCTTGACCTCGGTTGGCCACGCCCCCTTTGTTTACTTGATGTTTCCCATTTTGGGGTGTAAAGTAGTTGCTTCCGAGTTCTGGTGTTTGCCGGTTAGGCTATGGTTAGGCTTAGTTAATTTGTTATTTATTTCTACTAATGTTATACTTTATTATAATTTAACTTGAATTAAATAAAACTCATTCATTAACAACGACACTAGAATAGATTATTTCAACATGGTAGCAGAGCGTGGTTCGAGCGCGGAACCTCGTTGTTAATGAACCCAAGGCCCGGCTGCATGCAAGAAGTTCTCATGTCAAGCGGTGGAAGTAACTAAGAGCCACCCCCCCCCCAAAGCGGCACTCAACAAGCAAGCCCAAACAAGACCGTGGAATCATGGCGGAACGGTACGATAGTGGTAGAGGAATGCCTGCTTTCGAATTTATGAAATTATCAGATGACAATTATACGGATTGGAAGGTAGACATGAAGAGCGCCTTATTGGATCAAGGACTTTGGGGGATCGTTGCCGACACAGAAACTCCTCCAGCGGAGACGGCAAGAGCAGACGAGAGAGAGCGATACAGATTACGGCAAGAGAAAGCGTTATCCAAGATCTTACTCGCAGTAGATAGCCAACATAAGAGAATCATAGCACCATGTACGACAGCGGTGGAGGCGTGGGAAAGGCTAAGAAAGCAACATGAGCCAAAGTCGAAAACACGCATCTTAAACCTGAGGGTGGAGTTACAAGGACTTAGATTCACCCCGCCAGAGTCTATGGCAGGGTATCTGGCAAGGATGGAAGAAGTCGTGGAAAAATTAGCGCAAGCTGGTGGAACTATCCCATCAAAGGAGGTGGCTTACCAGATGATTCATTTACTTCCCAGCGAATATTCTAATGTGAAATTCAGAATATGCAACTTAACGGACGAAGAATTCACTCCAGACAACGTAAAGACCCTCCTCATTGAAGAATTTGAAAGGCAGAAGCAAGAGGCGATAGCCGAAGAAATGGAGGAGGCAAAGACACACAGCGGATTTGCATCAAAAATGAATCAGCGAGGAGGTGGACGACCAAGAAGAAAGAAAAAGGAAGTGGAATGTTTCAATTGCCATAGAAAAGGTCATTTTGCAAGACAGTGCCCAGATCAATATGACGATACGAAAAAGAAGAAGAGCGTTACATCATCCAAAAGGGAAGGAAAATCTTTTTACGCGTCTGCGATGGTCTCCAAATCGGAAGAAGATACCTGGGTACTCGATAGCGGTGCTACACACCATTTTTGCAAGAGACGAGAATGGATGATTAACTACAAGAGTACAGAATTGAACGTGGATACGGCCGATAACGAAACCCAGGCCAAGGGGACCGGAGACGTGATTCTGAGGGTAAAAACGAACTACGGCGAAGAGGACATAACGTTACGAGATGTTTACTATGTCCCAACCTACAAAAGGAATTTGTTATCCGTAAGGAAGATAGACGAGCAGGGATACAAATTAACCTTTCACCAAGGCTTAGTGGAAGTATTCAATAAGGAGGATAATGAGGTATTCATGACAGCTACACTCCGAAGGAATAATCTTTACATGGTGGACGCCCGAGTAGAAGGAAAGGAAAGTAAAACGCCAACATGTAATGCCAGTACCGCAGAAGAAACGGAACTCTGGCACAGGCGACTGGGACATCCAAGTATCGATAGAATGATCGCCCTAAGTAACAAGAATATGGTGAAGGGATTGCCGACATTTCAGAGGAAATTAGGAGTATGCGTTCCATGCAGAGTATCAAAATCAACGAAGGCCCCATCAAAACTCATTGACAAGATCGTAACGACAAAGACCTTAGAACTGGTACATAGCGACTTGTGGGGACCTGCACCTGTCCAATCAAATGGAGGAGCAAAATACTTCGTGAGTTTCATAGATGACTTCTCAAGAAAGACAAGAGTTTGTCTTCTCGCATCGAAGAAAGACCTCTACAAGACGTTCCAGGAGTACATCGCTTGGGCTGAGAGACAAACAGGACATAAACTCAAGAGAATCCGAACAGACAATGGGTTGGAATATTGTTCCGGAAAATTCGAAGAAATATGCAACGGTGCAGGCATCCAAATGGAAAGGACCAATACCTATACTCCACAGATGAACGGCGTGGCGGAGAGATTTAACCGAACTGCGTTAGATGGCGTACGAGCACTTCTAGAAGATTCAGGCTTACCGCAACATATGTGGGCGGAAGCGTTACAGACATTTACCTACCTCAATAATCGCTTACCACATTCCAAGGTGATTGGAGTGGTTCCAGAAGAGCAATGGATTGGTAGGAAGTTGTCGGCTAGTCATTTGAAGCGCTTTGGTTGCTTAGCGTTCACCCATTTGCACAAACCCCAGAGGAGCAAATTGGAAAGGAGATCAAGGAAGGGAGTTTTCGTTGGGTACGCTGTCAAAACAAAAGGGTATCGCATATGGTTTCCTGAGGAAGACTTTACCGCAGAGACTAAACATGTCAGTTTCGATGAAGGCAAGAGAGGAATTGAAGCCATCTCACCCACGAAAAGAAAAAACGACAAGGTCACGGTGTACAATGACTATTGGCCAGAATTGCACAATGTAGAAGCCGAATATGAAAGCTCGGAAGACTCATCAGACACAGCATCAGAAGAAAATGACGGCACCTCGTCAGAAGAAAGCGGGGAAATAGGGTCCACAGAAACCAGTCAGGAAGAACTTGAGGACGGAAATAACACTCCTACCACGATATGGAAGAGGGAAATACAGCCAAGCAAAACAGGAGGAAGAACCTATGTATATTATCGTCCTGAGGGAGGAACGAGAAAATACAAATGCCTGAAAGATATTCAAGAGTATTTAGAAGAAAGGGGAGAGGTATTCGATGCTACGAAATTCGACTTCAGCACTACGAAGAAGAAAGCAAAAGAAAACGTAGAGGCAAACCTCATAGAAATCCCAAGAAGTTACGCTGATGCCATAGAAAGTGACGAAAAGGAACAGTGGAAAGAAGCAATGGATATGGAAATGAAGACTATTAGGCAGAGGAACGTATACGAGACCGTGAAGAAAACGCCGGAAATGAAGATTATCGGGACCAAATGGGTGTTTGCCATCAAGAGAAAATCGACGGGCGAAATTGCAAGATACAAGGCCCGGTTGGTGGCGCTGGGATACACGCAGAGATACGGCGAAGACTATGACTTGACGTATGCTCCAGTCATAAATTTCACACTAGTCAGGATATGCGTGTTCCTGTTTGTCACTTGTCTAGAATGGCAGCACAGACAGCTAGACATAAAGAGCGCATATCTCTACGGTAGCCTTGAAGAAGACATCCATGTTGCCGAACCAGAGGGTTATGCTACAGAAACAGGAGATACCGTATGGCACCTGAATAAAGCACTCTATGGGTTAAAGCAGAGCGGCCACCAATGGTTCAGGGAAATGGATGCCACATTGGCCAAACTTGGATATACGAAAGTCTTAGGTTGTAATTGCCTATACCGATATGGATCGCAAGCGGTATTAATAGTCTACGTAGATGATATCATCCTCTTTACCACGACAAGTGATACGATGAAGAAGCTCCTCTGCCAACTCAACTCCGTATTTGAGGTCACGGATTTAGGAGAGCTCCACTATTTCCTCGGAGTAGAATTTGAATTTCCCAGATCAGGCGAAGCAAAAATACATCAACAACGATACATAGAGATAATCAAGAAACAATTTGCAATGGAAACATCAGACAAGAAATTGGATATCCCACTCCCGAATGGAACATGCTTAACAAGAAACGAACACCACCAACCAGGAGAAGAAGATGGATATAGGAGAATCATTGGAACCCTCCTTTATCTGTCGCAGCGAACGAGACCAGACATAACATTCGTAGTGTCATGCCTGGCAAAATTCTCTTCGAATCCCGGGAAGCGTCATAGTGCATACCTAAGAAGAGTCCTCCAGTACGTGATTGACACCCAAGATTATTCCTTGCATTATCACAAGACATCGGATGCAGGTCTAATCGCATATTCTGATGCCTCTTGGGCTTCGGATACAGAGGACCGCAAATCCACCAGTGGGTTCATTGTCAACATCGGAAACAACCCAGTCCAGTGGCGATCAAGCAAGCAGTCCTGCGTTGCCTTGTCTTCAATGGAGTCCGAGTATATAGCACTAGCGGAATTAGCGAAAGAAATAGCCTGGTTGTCTCCGATCATGAATGAACTTCACAAACAATGCTGCCCCGATGAACTGAAATTAAGCTTAACCAGAGTGTACTGTGATAATCAAGCTGCAAATGACTTTGCCAAGAATGTAATTGAGAATAACCGCTCTAAACACATAGATTTGAGATTTCATTTTGTTCGTGATTGTTTAAATAATAAGTTGTTTAACCTAGTTTTTGTACGTACAAATGATAATATTGCAGATATTTTCACAAAGTTGTTACCGAAAAGAAAATTTCTAGAATTTTGTGTATTAATGAATCTATGTTAGCTTAATTATGATACCGTTTCGTAAGATTATCTTAGTCAAAGGGGAGTATTAGACATAATGTTTTTTTGTAGACTAGAGATAAGCTACGAAATTAGACCCTTGACCTCGGTTGGCCACGCCCCCTTTGTTTACTTGATGTTTCCCATTTTGGGGTGTAAAGTAGTTGCTTCCGAGTTCTGGTGTTTGCCGGTTAGGCTATGGTTAGGCTTAGTTAATTTGTTATTTATTTCTACTAATGTTATACTTTATTATAATTTAACTTGAATTAAATAAAACTCATTCATTAACAACGACACTAGAATAGATTATTTCAACAGTTTCCTCATCGATATAATAAGGCTTTTTCATATTCAAATAGATGAATCAAGAGTTAATTCCTCGATTTTTTTACAACAAATTGGCGTAAAAGATTAATTGAAAATTCAATTGGCTAATTAGTTAATCCTAAATCTAATTAAATTTTAATTAGATAATTACCTTTCCGATTCATACTAATTAATTAGAATTACTTCTCAATTAGCACCAAGGTAATTAAGATTCAATTACCATTTTCAATTAGTAAATGATGCTAATTAATTAGAAATTCAATTAGCTAACTAATTAATTAGCACAGCTCTGAATCATACAAAGAGGTTTGAATAAGTTAGCACAGCTTGACTATTTGGTTTACTTTTCTGGTTAATGATGTATTTAAAAACCAAAACGTTATGTACGGGTCTTAGTTGCAGCAGAAGTAAGATGAGACTGGAAGTGAAGAGCTCAAGCATTGGTAGTAGATCCTGGCACTAGTGAACAAATTTGAGGATTTCATGTCGCTTCCATCACTAGAGGGAAAAAATTGGTCGAGTTTCAAAAAATTTCCTACCCATACATGAGGTAGCTCAAGCATATTTCCTAAAGCTACTTCGCAGAGGAGCAACAACCCGGTGTTGTTCTCTCGACTGGCGTGACAGTATTTGGCACTTTCAGAGACCTAAAAGAATCAAATATTTGAAGTTAGCAACCTATAATTTAACTCTTTATTAAAAGGCTATGTGTAGTACCGTATCTGCAAAGTACACTCCTTTTCCAAAGTTGTAACCATTAGAAGGAGCTTCTGGTGGAGCAATACGAAGGCCTTGAGACAAAATGCCCATTAAGTTTGGGGTTCTGGAACCATGCCATAGTAGCTTTCTATTAGGGAATTTTTGGAATTCTCGGTAGCGTTCGCGTTCTCCCTGACGAGTAATTTTAAATATTTGATCGACTTCAAGTTCACAATCACTGTGAAAATCAGCGCCCGTGTTGTTTACGTATGTTAATAATGTCTCGAATTCTTCAGAATCTCTATCTAATACTTCAATTTCAGTTTTCAATTGTTCATAATGTTGATCTATTGGATCTTTGGTCGTTCCACCTTCCTCTTCAACTAACTTGTAACCGATTTCCACTTCAAGAAGGAAATTTGGCATTTCTACCTTGGATTTTATTATCTCAACATTATCCAAAAGAGGGACCCTTTTGGTTCCAAAATCATGAGGTATTAGCGTGAAGAATGTATTGGTGCAAGCTATTAGCTGGGCTTTCTTGTTTTCGTTGGGTTCATCGTCGAGTAAAGCCAGGAGTTCCGTCAAAACGGAATACGCCTCTTCAATTTGGTTCTTCGAAAGTTTTCCTAGTGGCATTTTCTTCAGATCAATTTCTAACTCCCACACGGCCTTGTTCATTTTCTCCACGTCAAAGATAAGGCGAATTAGTTCTTGGATGGCGTTGGGAAGTTTAGATCCAGATCCTACAACCAGTTTTTCTGAAGTTCCATAGTCAATATCAAGTGGATACATTTTTTTAGGAACCTTTGAGGCAGTGTGGCGTAACTCCCACGGAGTTCCTGTTTTTTCTTCGAAAAGCCTTTTGAATTCGGCAACAGCTTCATACTTAGTAACAAAGTGTTCCGTCTTGTTATCACCAATAGTAGTTCCAACACGTCCCCAGCTCCGAAACACATAGTAATCCTTTCCTTCGTCTGACTTTAGAAGTTGAAGCTTGTAAAACGAATTAGATCCTTGAGTAACGACGACGTTTCCGAGAACAGCGTTGAAAGCTCCTTCTTCGTTTTGAAACACGTGTGTGCTGGCTTCAAGATTTGAATCTGGGTCAACAGCTACGCTGCCTTTCACTGTCAGTTTAACTTTCGTGCTCTTTCCAGATGAGAATGTTGAGTCACTATTTCCTACAGCCGCACTTTTGAGTCTTTTTTCAGCAGCGTAAGAATTAATTCTGTCTTGAGGATTTCCACCCCAACTGGCTTTGCGGTATTGTTGGATCGTAGAAACTAAACCTCCATATTCCACAGCACTTAAAAAGTCCTCAGATACAACGTGAACATCGTGTTCCTTAGCTTCACGAATTTCCTTGATATTTTTCTCAACATCTTCCTTGGTACTTATAACGCAAGCTGTAGTTTTGTCAATTTGAGAGACAACATTGCCTCCTAATCTCGCTATGCTTTTCTTTAGAGAATCTTTGGAACTATGGAGATTACCAATCAACACTATTTTAGTATCGTCCAATGGTTGTGGCTTTCTCTTGACACCCGAGGTTGATGGCAAATTTTCTGGTGTACTTGGAGTAGGTGCGTTTGTAGGAATGTAACGGTCTTGCTCTATGTATTCGTAGCTGTTTAAGAATGCATATTCCTCTTTTAGGTGATCTGGAATCTGGAAAGGCTTTCTTCTTGGTAGTTTTATTACATTTGTACATTTGCTCCATTCGCTTGCATTTCCAGTACAGTGATAACCATCATTTGAGAAAACCAATTGTCCACCGTCACTATCTGTGCAAGGTTCAAGAGATCCAAACGTCATGATTTCGGAAAGTCTATCTAGAATTTCGCTGTTTCCTGAAGGAATTTTTTGGTCGTTATATTTTAATAGTTCCACCATTTCTTTTTTTTAATATTTTAATAGTTCCACCATTTCTTTTTTTTAATATTTTTTTCAAGCTCGTCACGATGTTCATAAATTAACTGAGACTGTTCCTCAAGAATTTTCTTCTCGCCCCGATCAAGTAATTCCTCTTTCTTTATCTTATTTGGTGGAGTCACTTCAATTTTCTTTATCTTTTCTTTGATGGCCTTTTGATCTTCAACACAGAGTGTCTTAAATCCTCGTATTTTAGATCCATCTTCAAAAAACTTCAGAGTTTCTCTCGCTTGTACAAACCAATCAACGTGATACCACGCTGGTAGTGGACCAAATCGTCTAGCTTTTGCACTCTGTCTGTCAAGTTTTGAAATGCGAGCTTGATCTTTTACGATTGTTTCTCCACAACCTTTACAAGATGACCGATTACTTTTGGCATATTCAGTTGAGAAGTCTTGAATTTCAATGGAGGAGCTTTTTCTCTTCGTTCCTTTAGATGGGGTATTGCTTGAAGCAGCAGGTGCTGCTTGAGACCCACTCGGAATTTCACTCCTTATTTTCTCTTTATCTCTCCAACGTAAATCCTCAAAGTGTGAGATGTCAGCCTCAGTTGACACTTTAAACTTTTGAGAAAAAGCACCGAAAATGGTACCACTTTGGAATTTTGTTTCCACAATAAGAAATTAATGTTACTCGCGTCATCAGATGCTCAATTTTGATATTTTACCTTTCTATCAAAACTTGACGCCTGAATAATTGCCGCCATTCTTAGCTCATCCTTATCTATGCGCCTTTTACAGCTTTTGCATGATGACCAGCCACTTTTGGCATATTCGGTACGCCACGGTAGACCTCGATCCATCTCTAAATCATACCAGAGCTGTGCTAATTAGCTGACAACTAATTGAATTAGAATTAGCAATTAGGGAAATATTTATGAACTAATTAATTAGCCAATTAGCAATTAGACATAGAAACTAATTCAATTCAAATAGAAATTAGGCATTAATTTATCAAACTAATTAATTAGAATTACTAATTTCTAATTAATTACTTGTCTAATTAAGGTAAAAAAGAAACCATAAGTAAACATGAAAGTTTAAAAGTGCCCATGGATTTAGTACTTTGGTAATGCAAAGTTTAATGTTTTAATGCCATTGAAAAACGGGTACGGAAGCCATGAATTATTCTCGAAAAATGAGACAAGCCTCGAGCCTTCCGTCATGTTAAAATTTGTCTCATTTCTTCATTTTATTACACAGTTCCTATAAAGGACTCCTGAGTAGTAAATACATGCGCACTGCTATTAATTCGAGTAGGTAAAACAGTCGAAATTTCGACATGGGGCAGTTGCGAACTACGAAATTTCTCATGTTTGAGGAGCTGAAAAATATAGAGTAGCACTAAGGTTTCCTCATCGATATAATAAGGCTTTTTCATATTCAAATAGATGAATCAAGAGTTAATTCCTCGATTTTTTTACAACAAATTGGCGTAAAAGATTAATTGAAAATTCAATTGGCTAATTAGTTAATCCTAAATCTAATTAAATTTTAATTAGATAATTACCTTTCCGATTCATACTAATTAATTAGAATTACTTCTCAATTAGCACCAAGGTAATTAAGATTCAATTACCATTTTCAATTAGTAAATGATGCTAATTAATTAGAAATTCAATTAGCTAACTAATTAATTAGCACAGCTCTGAATCATACAAAGAGGTTTGAATAAGTTAGCACAGCTTGACTATTTGGTTTACTTTTCTGGTTAATGATGTATTTAAAAACCAAAACGTTATGTACGGGTCTTAGTTGCAGCAGAAGTAAGATGAGACTGGAAGTGAAGAGCTCAAGCATTGGTAGTAGATCCTGGCACTAGTGAACAAATTTGAGGATTTCATGTCGCTTCCATCACTAGAGGGAAAAAATTGGTCGAGTTTCAAAAAATTTCCTACCCATACATGAGGTAGCTCAAGCATATTTCCTAAAGCTACTTCGCAGAGGAGCAACAACCCGGTGTTGTTCTCTCGACTGGCGTGACAGTATTTGGCACTTTCAGAGACCTAAAAGAATCAAATATTTGAAGTTAGCAACCTATAATTTAACTCTTTATTAAAAGGCTATGTGTAGTACCGTATCTGCAAAGTACACTCCTTTTCCAAAGTTGTAACCATTAGAAGGAGCTTCTGGTGGAGCAATACGAAGGCCTTGAGACAAAATGCCCATTAAGTTTGGGGTTCTGGAACCATGTCATAGTAGCTTTCTATTAGGGAATTTTTGGAATTCTCGGTAGCGTTCGCGTTCTCCCTGACGAGTAATTTTAAATATTTGATCGACTTCAAGTTCACAATCACTGTGAAAATCAGCGCCCGTGTTGTTTACGTATGTTAATAATGTCTCGAATTCTTCAGAATCTCTATCTAATACTTCAATTTCAGTTTTCAATTGTTCATAATGTTGATCTATTGGATCTTTGGTCGTTCCACCTTCCTCTTCAACTAACTTGTAACCGATTTCCACTTCAAGAAGGAAATTTGGCATTTCTACCTTGGATTTTATTATCTCAACATTATCCAAAAGAGGGACCCTTTTGGTTCCAAAATCATGAGGTATTAGCGTGAAGAATGTATTGGTGCAAGCTATTAGCTGGGCTTTCTTGTTTTCGTTGGGTTCATCGTCGAGTAAAGCCAGGAGTTCCGTCAAAACGGAATACGCCTCTTCAATTTGGTTCTTCGAAAGTTTTCCTAGTGGCATTTTCTTCAGATCAATTTCTAACTCCCACACGGCCTTGTTCATTTTCTCCACGTCAAAGATAAGGCGAATTAGTTCTTGGATGGCGTTGGGAAGTTTAGATCCAGATCCTACAACCAGTTTTTCTGAAGTTCCATAGTCAATATCAAGTGGATACATTTTTTTAGGAACCTTTGAGGCAGTGTGGCGTAACTCCCACGGAGTTCCTGTTTTTTCTTCGAAAAGCCTTTTGAATTCGGCAACAGCTTCATACTTAGTAACAAAGTGTTCCGTCTTGTTATCACCAATAGTAGTTCCAACACGTCCCCAGCTCCGAAACACATAGTAATCCTTTCCTTCGTCTGACTTTAGAAGTTGAAGCTTGTAAAACGAATTAGATCCTTGAGTAACGACGACGTTTCCGAGAACAGCGTTGAAAGCTCCTTCTTCGTTTTGAAACACGTGTGTGCTGGCTTCAAGATTTGAATCTGGGTCAACAGCTACGCTGCCTTTCACTGTCAGTTTAACTTTCGTGCTCTTTCCAGATGAGAATGTTGAGTCACTATTTCCTACAGCCGCACTTTTGAGTCTTTTTTCAGCAGCGTAAGAATTAATTCTGTCTTGAGGATTTCCACCCCAACTGGCTTTGCGGTATTGTTGGATCGTAGAAACTAAACCTCCATATTCCACAGCACTTAAAAAGTCCTCAGATACAACGTGAACATCGTGTTCCTTAGCTTCACGAATTTCCTTGATATTTTTCTCAACATCTTCCTTGGTACTTATAACGCAAGCTGTAGTTTTGTCAATTTGAGAGACAACATTGCCTCCTAATCTCGCTATGCTTTTCTTTAGAGAATCTTTGGAACTATGGAGATTACCAATCAACACTATTTTAGTATCGTCCAATGGTTGTGGCTTTCTCTTGACACCCGAGGTTGATGGCAAATTTTCTGGTGTACTTGGAGTAGGTGCGTTTGTAGGAATGTAACGGTCTTGCTCTATGTATTCGTAGCTGTTTAAGAATGCATATTCCTCTTTTAGGTGATCTGGAATCTGGAAAGGCTTTCTTCTTGGTAGTTTTATTACATTTGTACATTTGCTCCATTCGCTTGCATTTCCAGTACAGTGATAACCATCATTTGAGAAAACCAATTGTCCACCGTCACTATCTGTGCAAGGTTCAAGAGATCCAAACGTCATGATTTCGGAAAGTCTATCTAGAATTTCGCTGTTTCCTGAAGGAATTTTTTGGTCGTTATATTTTAATAGTTCCACCATTTCTTTTTTTTTAATATTTTTTTCAAGCTCGTCACGATGTTCATAAATTAACTGAGACTGTTCCTCAAGAATTTTCTTCTCGCCCCGATCAAGTAATTCCTCTTTCTTTATCTTATTTGGTGGAGTCACTTCAATTTTCTTTATCTTTTCTTTGATGGCCTTTTGATCTTCAACACAGAGTGTCTTAAATCCTCGTATTTTAGATCCATCTTCAAAAGACTTCAGAGTTTCTCTCGCTTGTACAAACCAATCAACGTGATACCACGCTGGTAGTGGACCAAATCGTCTAGCTTTTGCACTCTGTCTGTCAAGTTTTGAAATGCGAGCTTGATCTTTTACGATTGTTTCTCCACAACCTTTACAAGATGACCGATTACTTTTGGCATATTCAGTTGAGAAGTCTTGAATTTCAATGGAGGAGCTTTTTCTCTTCGCTCCTTTAGATGGGGTATTGCTTGAAGCAGCAGGTGCTGCTTGAGACCCACTCGGAATTTCACTCCTTATTTTCTCTTGATCTCTCCAACGTAAATCCTCAAAGTGTGAGATGTCAGCCTCAGTTGACACTTTAAACTTTTGAGAAAAAGCACCGAAAATGGTACCACTTTGGAATCTTGTTTCCACAATAAGAAATTAATGTTACTCGCGTCATCAGATGCTCAATTTTGATATTTTACCTTTCTATCAAAACTTGACGCCTGAATAATTGCCGCCATTCTTAGCTCATCCTTATCTATGCGCCTTTTACAGCTTTTGCATGATGACCAGCCACTTTTGGCATATTCGTTACGCCACGGTAGACCTCGATCCATCTCTAAATCATAGAAAGAGGTTTGAATAAGTTAGCACAGCTTGACTATTTGGTTTACTTTTCTGGTTAATGATGTATTTAAAAACCAAAACGTTATGTACGGGTCTTAGTTGCAGCAGAAGTAAGATGAGACTGGAAGTGAAGAGCTCAAGCATTGGTAGTAGATCCTGGCACTAGTGAACAAATTTGAGGATTTCATGTCGCTTCCATCACTAGAGGGAAAAAATTGGTCGAGTTTCAAAAAATTTCCTACCCATACATGAGGTAGCTCAAGCATATTTCCTAAAGCTACTTCGCAGAGGAGCAACAACCCGGTGTTGTTCTCTCGACTGGCGTGACAGTATTTGGCACTTTCAGAGACCTAAAAGAATCAAATATTTGAAGTTAGCAACCTATAATTTAACTCTTTATTAAAAGGCTATGTGTAGTACCGTATCTGCAAAGTACACTCCTTTTCCAAAGTTGTAACCATTAGAAGGTCCTTCTGGTGGAGCAATACGAAGGCCTTGAGACAAAATGCCCATTAAGTTTGGGGTTCTGGAACCATGCCATAGTAGCTTTCTATTAGGGAATTTTTGGAATTCTCGGTAGCGTTCGCGTTCTCCCTAACGAGTAATTTTAAATATTTGATCGACTTCAAGTTCACAATCACTGTGAAAATCAGCGCCCGTGTTGTTTACGTATGTTAATAATGTCTCGAATTCTTCAGAATCTCTATCTAATACTTCAATTTCAGTTTTCAATTGTTCATAATGTTAATCTATTGGATCTTTGGTCGTTCCACCTTCCTCTTCAACTAACTTGTAACCGATCTCCACTTCAAGAAGGAAATTTGGCATTTCTACCTTGGATTTTATTATCTCAACATTATCCAAAAGAGGGACCCTTTTGGTTCCAAAATCATGAGGTATTAGCGTGAAGAATGTATTGGTGCAAGCTATTAGCTGGGCTTTCTTGTTTTCGTTGGGTTCATCGTCGAGTAAAGCCAGGAGTTCCGTCAAAACGGAATACGCCTCTTCAATTTGGTTCTTCGAAAGTTTTCCTAGTGGCATTTTCTTCAGATCAATTTCTAACTCCCACACGGCCTTGTTCATTTTCTCCACGTCAAAGATAAGGCGAATTAGTTCTTGGATGGCGTTGGGAAGTTTAGATCCAGATCCTACAACCAGTTTTTCTGAAGTTCCATAGTCAATATCAAGTGGATACATTTTATTAGGAACCTTTGAGGCAGTGTGGCGTAACTCCCACGGAGTTCCTGTTTTTTCTTCGAAAAGCCTTTTGAATTCGGCAACAGCTTCATACTTAGTAACAAAGTGTTCCGTCTTGTTATCACCAATAGTAGTTCCAACACGTCCCCAGCTCCGAAACACATAGTAATCCTTTCCTTCGTCTGACTTTAGAAGTTGAAGCTTGTAAAACGAATTAGATCCTTGAGTAACGACGACGTTTCCGAGAACAGCGTTGAAAGCTCCTTCTTCGTTTTGAAACACGTGTGTGCTGGCTTCAAGATTTGAATCTGGGTCAACAGCTACGCTGCCTTTCACTGTCAGTTTAACTTTCGTGCTCTTTCCAGATGAGAATGTTGAGTCACTATTTCCTACAGCCGCACTTTTGAGTCTTTTTTCAGCAGCGTAAGAATTAATTCTGTCTTGAGGATTTCCACCCCAACTGGCTATGCGGTATTGTTGGATCGTAGAAACTAAACCTCCATATTCCACAGCACTTAAAAAGTCCTCAGATACAACGTGAACATCGTGTTCCTTAGCTTCACGAATTTCCTTGATATTTTTCTCAACATCTTCCTTGGTACTTATAACGCAAGCTGTAGTTTTGTCAATTTGAGAGACAACATTGCCTCCTAATCTCGCTATGCTTTTCTTTAGAGAATCTTTGGAACTATGGAGATTACCAATCAACACTATTTTAGTATCGTCCTATGGTTGTGGCTTTCTCTTGACACCCGAGGTTGATGGCAAATTTTCTGGTGTACTTGGAGTAGGTGCGTTTGTAGGAATGTAACGGTCTTGCTCTATGTATTCGTAGCTGTTTAAGAATGCATATTCCTCTTTTAGGTGATCTGGAATCTGGAAAGGCTTTCTTCTTGGTAGTTTTATTACATTTGTACATTTGCTCCATTCGCTTGCATTTCCAGTACAGTGATAACCATCATTTGAGAAAACCAATTGTCCACCGTCACTATCTGTGCAAGGTTCAAGAGATCCAAACGTCATGATATCGGAAAGTCTATCTAGAATTTCGCTGTTTCCTGAAGGAATTTTTTGGTCGTTATATTTTAATAGTTCCACCATTTCTTTTTTTTAATATTTTTTTCAAGCTCGTCACGATGTTCATAAATTAACTGAGACTGTTCCTCAAGAATTTTCTTCTCGCCCCGATCAAGTAATTCCTCTTTCTTTATCTTATTTGGTGGAGTCACTTCAATTTTCTTTATCTTTTCTTTGATGGCCTTTTGATCTTCAACACAGAGTGTCTTAAATCCTCGTATTTTAGATCCATCTTCAAAAAACTTCAGAGTTTCTCTCGCTTGTACAAACCAATCAACGTGATACCACGCTGGTAGTGGACCAAATCGTCTAGCTTTTGCACTCTGTCTGTCAAGTTTTGAAATGCGAGCTTGATCTTTTACGATTGTTTCTCCACAACCTTTACAAGATGACCGATTACTTTTGGCATATTCAGTTGAGAAGTCTTGAATTTCAATGGAGGAGCTTTTTCTCTTCGTTCCTTTAGATGGGGTATTGCTTGAAGCAGCAGGTGCTGCTTGAGACCCACTCGGAATTTCACTCCTTATTTTCTCTTGATCTCTCCAACGTAAATCCTCAAAGTGTGAGATGTCAGCCTCAGTTGACACTTTAAAATTTTGAGAAAAAGCACCGAAAATGGTACCACTTTGGAATCTTGTTTCCACAATAAGAAATTAATGTTACTCGCGTCATCAGATGCTCAATTTTGATATTTTACCTTTCTATCAAAACTTGACGCCTGAATAATTGCCGCCATTCTTAGCTCATCCTTATCTATGCGCCTTTTACAGCTTTTGCATGATGACCAGCCACTTTTGGCATATTCGGTACGCCACGGTAGACCTCGATCCATCTCTAAATCATACAAAGAGGTTTGAATAAGTTAGCACAGCTTGACTATTTGGTTTACTTTTCTGGTTAATGATGTATTTAAAAACCAAAACGTTATGTACGGGTCTTAGTTGCAGCAGAAGTAAGATGAGACTGGAAGTGAAGAGCTCAAGCATTGGTAGTAGATCCTGGCACTAGTGAACAAATTTGAGGATTTCATGTCGCTTCCATCACTAGAGGGAAAAAATTGGTCGAGTTTCAAAAAATTTCCTACCCATACATGATTTAGCTCAAGCATATTTCCTAAAGCTACTTCGCAGAGGAGCAACAACCCGGTGTAGTTCTCTCGACTGGCGTGACAGTATTTGGCACTTTCAGAGACCTAAAAGAATCAAATATTTGAAGTTAGCAACCTATAATTTAACTCTTTATTAATGAATGAATGAATGAATATTTATTGTGCATATAAAAAACCACGAAGGTTCACGAGAATATACACAGTTGTAATGATATCATATTTGCATTTCCTAACTGTTAAGAATATCAAATGGAAGACAAATTAAAAACAAACCAAGAGAAACCTTATTAATCCAGCTCCTTGTATTTAACATTAAATATATCAAAATTTTCGCCAAAACTGTTAACTGTAATTTGCATTCTTTTAATTGGATTTAAGTGGTTAAGAGATTCTCTAAATGTTTTTCTAAACCTTCCAGACTTGGGGACTAGAAAGTCCAACCGTCCTAGCAAATCTGGAAGAGTTATGGAAGAGTTATCCTATTATTAATTAATTTATGTAGAAATTTAACGTCGTTAATAAGGAGAATGTGAGCTATAGTAGGAATGTCCAAATACCCTAGTAAAATATGGTAATCATATGGAGCCTTTTTCATGAAATAAGTATGGCAATATTCAATAAACTTCCGTTGCACATTCTCAAGAAGTACCTTTAGATATCTACTACAACCACACGGGGCACTTGTCTGGTGGACAAGGGTCCGGCTGAAGACGGTGCAGGCTGCCCTGCGCAAGCTTCAAAGGCTTGCCTGCATTGGTGTTACAGGGGCCATGAGATCGACCCCAACTGCTTCCCTGGAGGTGCTTCTTGACATGCTACCTCTTCATCTTTTCATTGAGGAGGAGGCTGTCATGGGGGCCTACAGGCTCCACATTAATGGCTGTTGGGTTCCAAGACTTTGGGATTACAGCCATACGAAGCTCTTTCGGGAGTACGCTGCACTTGAGCCGTCGTTAACGATGTGCTCTGACAAAACCGTTACCAGCTTTGATTTCACTAAGCCATTCAGCATCCACTTTCCCAGTCGGGCCGAGTGGACTAACCTGCTGCCTCTTGGCACTGGGGGTGAAACTATTTGGTTCACCGATGGTTCCAAGACTGATTCCGGCGCTGGCGCCGGCTATTACTGCCAAACTACAAGGGTCGGTTTTTCTGCTTGCCTGGGCACCTTTGCTGGTGTGTTCCAAGCGGAAATTGCCGCGATCTGTTATTGCGCAGACTACTGCATTAACAAAGGGTATAACGGACGGACTGTGAGGATTTATTCTGACAGTCAGGCCGCCCTGAATGCGCTGGACCAGTGTCAGATTACCTCTCAACTGGTGCGTAGCTGCCTTGATCTGCTAGCGCAACTGGCGTCCTGCAACAGGGTTCTGTTGTACTGGGTGCCAGGGCATAGCGGTTATTATGGCAATGAGCAAGCCGATAGATTTGCGAAAAGGGGCGCGGAGGCCAAGCTCTTGGGGCCGGAGCCGGCCGTCCCCATCCCCTACGGGCATGTCAAACGGAGCCTGCATGACAGGATGACTGTCATACAAAACCAGCTCTGGCATGACATGGATGGCCAGAGACAGACAAAACAGTTAGTCAATGGTCCCTGCAGGTCTCGTGCTAGAGACCTAATTTCGCTCAGCAGATGGGATATTAGGCTGGCCACCGGTCTTCTGACCGGACACTGTCGGCTAAATAGGCACCTCCATCTGATGGGTCTTGCTGACGACCCCCTCTGCAGGTCGTGCCAGGAGAAGGAAGAAACATCCGCTCACGTACTTTGCGAGTGCGACTTCTTCGCCTCGCTTAGACTAGAACATTTTGATTCACACACTGTGGAGCCCTCGCGGGTCTCCTCTTTTACGGTGGAGCGAATTCTTCGCTACGCTGCGGCTACGGGCCTATTCAAGGCCTGATTTTGAGGTTACACAATATGCCTTTGGCATCGGTGCTAGGGCGTGAGCCCCACCTCATCAACAATAATAATAATACTACAACCACCCCAGGCCAAGCCACCATACAGGACCCGTGATCTCACTAGGGCTTGATAAAGAAGACGGAAATGGTCTAGGGAATGCAATTTCCTACACATCTTCAAGCAAACAGCCAGAGTACGGCGACTTAAAGCAACGCATTTATGTACTTGCTCGGTAAAATAAAGTCCTCTGTCAAAGATCACGCCAAGATCTCTCACAGTGGACTTAAGGGGTATGTGAGCGCCCTCAATGGTATAGTCGTTGGAAATTTCTCTAGCAATTCGCCTTGTAAATGTGACATGCACGGATTTGGTTGGATTTACTGGTATTTTGTTAAGAGAGCACCATCTTCCTATAGAGTCAAGGTAAAGTTGAAGTAATTTACCGTCTAACTTAGAATTAATACTTTTGAAAACTTTATTGTCATCAGCAAATTGAAGAATACGGGAATGTAAAACCGAAAATTGTAAATCGAAAAGATACATATTAAAGAGTAAGGGTCCAAGAGATGATCCCTGTGGAACCCCACAATTAACTTCGTATGTTTTCGATGTGATTATGCCATTGCATTTCAAGACATTGACTCGATTCGCCAGATAGCTAGCAATCCATTCCAAGATATCACCCCCCAATCCAAGGGCCTCTAACTTGTCATGAAGGTAAGAGTGGGAGACGCGGTCGAAGGCCTTGGCCAGGTCAAGGTATACAACATCGACCTGGCCCCGGCACTCGACCTCAGGAGCCACGTAATCCATAAAGGAAACGTGGTTCGTTTCCACACTCCTACCCGGAACAAAGCCATGTTGACAGTCGTTGGGTAGCAAGCTAAACCAACGCTGTAAATGTACGTGTACTACTCTATCAAATACCTTAGCGAGAACGCAAAGAAGGGAAATCGGACGGTAGTTTCGGACATCGCTGGATTTTCCAGACTTGTAAACCGGGACAATGACAGCTTTTTTCCAAAGCGTTGGGAATGAGTGAGTACGGAAGGATAAATTAAATATATGCTCCAATATAGGTAACAATATATTCCCACAGCCCTTGATAACAAACGACGGAATTTTGTCGAAACCAGTAGAGAGTTTGTTGGGTAGACGATTAATAGCAGCATATATGTCCGCTTGAGTTAGTTTTAAACAGTTATGAGGCGTTGTAACTAAGGTAGAAGTATCAAAAGTGTATTTTGAACTAGTTTCAGTATTGTCAGTCGAAATTGTTGAGAAATGCGCCATGAATGTTTCCCCCAATTGCTCCGGATCAGTAATGATTGTCTTACCAATTTTCAATAATATATCAGAGTGTCTGTCTTTTAGATTACCATTGATAAAACTCCAAAATTTTTTGGGTTGGGACAAGGCGTCTCGACAAGATTTTACTGCCATAGCAGCTTTGTCACTTACTGTAAGCCTTCTCACCAACGAACGGGACAGCCTAAAATTAGCTATGTCGGAGGCTAACCCCGACCTCTTTTTCTTATTATATAAAAAAGACTTGGTTTGCCCAAGCCTTAAAAACAAAACGATAAGAGTTTTTCCAGTTGACTGAAGCGTGGATATTATTTTTTTTCTATTGAATTTTAAAGACAATCCGTAATTTACTTCTCTTTAGAATTTAATTCAATCACCTGATTTTACTGCTAATGGATTAGTTTCCTATAAATTAATTGAAATAAAAAATTACTTATCTCAGATTTTTCAACCACAATTCCATTTTTCTGAAATGTTCTCTTTTCAAGAGAGAAAGTGGAACGTTTCAAGAGTGGCAATCGTAATTTCCTCCAATCTAAGACTGGACATTCCTTAACCCCCGTACTTTAGTTTTCAAATAATGCTCTCATTAATAATGTATTATATGCGGTCTTTTCGAATACAAAAGGGGGCTGTTATCACCTTTCTTATATTTTATAAAGGGGTCCGTTTCTTTAAGCACAGTCACAATTATTGTGTATATCAGTACTTGTGGGGAAAATTTTAGAAGTGTTGGTTGAGTTGCTGTTTAGTTGACAACATTATGAAAACTTCATTTGTTTAAAACCTTTTGAAAGGAAAATTCCCTGTAATTAAAAAAGAAAGAGTCAATTTGATATCCCTCAAAATAATAGCTGCACGATAAAATGTTTCAGGAAAATGGAATTGTTGTTGAAAAATCTGAGATAAGTAATTTTTTATTTCAATTAATTTATAGGAAACTAATCCATTAGCAGTAAAATCAGGTGATTGAATTAAATTCTAAAGAGAAGTAAAATACGGATTGTCTTTAAAATTCAATAGAAAAAAAATAATATCCACGCTTCAGTCAACTGGAAAAACTCTTATCGTTTTGTTTTTAAGGCTTGGGCAAACCAAGTCTTTTTTATATAATATCTGTTCCTTCAGCCTTAATTTGTATTAATTACATTTTATTTTTCACGCGATGCTTTCCAGCACTGGTAGCCAGGTGGCGCTAGTATCTACTTGTCTACTTTTTAATATAGGGAGTTGCACATCCTATAGAGCGACAAATGTTTTTCACGCGCATCCTTTATCAATGTTCAAGCCATCAAAACTTCGGAAAAGTTTACTGGTCAACCGTCCGGTGACCCCTTTAGTTTTAAATAAATATAATGGAACATTTTAAATATTTATTGGCCAATGTCCAGTGTCCTGTGCTTATTTACGGCCCTGAGATAGTTACACCTATCCTGACCTGGGCCGGAAATAAAAACAGCACACTGAACTTTGTCCAATAAAATTTTAAATGACCCATAATTTAGAAAATCGCGTCTGGGATTTTCTATATATACTCAATCCTAACTCTTAATGTTAATCTCTACGGAGCTTAACATTACGACGTGAAAAGAATTTTCAGAGTTAGACCCAAGGTTTCGCAACCAAGGGGGTGTACTTTTTTCACAACAAAACTTTACAGCAATATATTAGCAAAGGCACATCTCTCAGTGTAAAGTTTAGTTAACCATTTTGTATAGATTTTAAAAAAAGTTATTTCTAAACCATGCGCCAGCACGCGCACATTTCATTGAAAGTTTGTTATTTAAGAATTTCTCCTTCTTTATACTAAGAATCTTCATCAAACATTGACAACGAGCGTTCCAAGACTCGAACCTGCAATGTTTTGCTCGAATGCAAACGAGTTATCCATTACGCCACATGCTCGTATTTGTAACAGCAAAAAAATATCCAAACATTGTATTTATAGGATATTTCTTTTATGATGTATAAAAGATCTGTAAAAATAAACACCGAGCTTGCCAGGATTCGAACCTGCAATCTTCTGCTCCGTATGCAGAAGCGTTATCCTATTCGCCACAAACCCGCTTGAGGCAGAATAAATGCTATGCAAACAGTGTAATATATGTAACGGTTTTACCATGATTTATAAATTAATCAAAATAAAATACTTAGACTTAATTGTTCTTAATCAAACTTCAGAAGTTCAACATTCCATAGTTGCTTGATAATTCAAAAGTGTTCTGAACCTTAACTTCGCAGTAGTTTCTGAGTTATTCGATGGAGTGGAACACCAAAAATCCCATGCTTTTTCTATGGGACGCTAAGCCTAAAATCTGTGAATTATTTCTTTAACATTACGGGAGGGTGTGGGTTCTTATCTAGAAGGGCCTACCGGCCCTCTAGAATTAAAATAATATTTTTTGCGCTTGATAGCTTTTTTGGAGGTCCAAAGAATACCAAAAGGGGAAGCCCCGATTATTACGCGGAATCTTGTTAGGGATCGAACTATCCATAGCTGACGTTATATATTCCGTTAATGTCTGGACACAAAAATTAACATCCTGCGAATCCAAAACCACCGACCAATCTGAATCGCGTAAAATTGAGTATAGCAAGTGATAGTTACCTTTTTTAAATTGATATACTGGTTGTAAATTAGGGGAGACCCTACAAATGTCAAATGGACAAAGCAAATAGAAAGGCGGATGGTAGTTGTCAATGTCCACAAATGGATCAAGGAGAGGTACAGTATCAATGCCGTGTACATTAGTAAGACAAAGGTCCAGAAGATTACCATAAGTGGGAGCTGGGTTAATTTGGTTTAAATTAAATTCATAACAAACATCGAGAACATGAGCAGCCTTAGTTCTAGTTTGGTGAGTGCATCCCACACTGCTACCCAGAGTCCAGTTGATACCGGGGAGATTAAAATCACCCAGAATCAGAATTTCACCGTCATAATCTACCAACGAGGATACCAAAACATTCTTAAATTTCCGATACTGAGCGTCGTCATCTGAGGGGCGAAAGTAACCAGTGCCAAGAAGAAGCGGAAGATTATTTTTTAGTTTAAACTCGACAAACACACCCCCTTCGGCACCTTCCAGGTCACTTCGACGGTGAAAAACAAGGGACTTCTTGATAGCAATGAGGGATCCCCCGCCCCTAACATTGACAGAATCCGGATCTGATCGATCCGCCCGAAAAATAGTATAGGAATTTGGAAAATAATCCGAATTAAAATGAGAGTGGTTAAGCCACGTCTCTGTTAAACAAACAATATCAAAATCATTAACGATTAGGTTAGTTAAAAAGGTACTAGACTTGGTTCGTAGACCGCGCACATTCTGATAAGCTATAGTCAGTTCTTTCATTCTTGGACATTTGAAGAATCCGCAGGGGAACCCGCGTCTGAGATTTCACCATGCAGTTCCGAGACATGTTTGTGCTCGTCTCTCGGTACCCCATGGAAATCTGTTAGAAAGCTGTTCGCAGGCCAAATATTGGGATCCCTCATTTTTGGTATGTCAGACTCATCATCACACGTCAAGTAGAATGACGAATGACGGGCATTCGGATTTTTAGTACGCAGTCTTATGCACTGCACCGACTGCACACCTGAATCAGCCCTCAAAAAATTTTGCAGTTCTTTCGACGTGATCCCAACATCCAACCCAGTGGCAAAGAGTGCTTTCTTGACCGCCTTCACTCGACGTGGTGCAGCCTTGATCCGGCTTGTCAAAGACACACCCGAGACCACAGGCTTAGATGCAGGAACATGACGAGTGGAGTTGATGTCAGTTTTTGTTTGCACAGCCTTGGGTAATGCTCCAGAGAATGAAGGAATGGAACCCTGTGGCCAGGGCAAGGCAGATGGGTTGAGAGCGCCAGGACGGTTAGCCAATGGTGGAAAAGATTGAGCTTCGTCCCTAGAAGCCCGTGACCCAAGCGGGGCTTGAAATGGTATTTGGCGACTGGCAAGTTCTCGACGAAGGCCAGCGTTCTCATTTTCTAATGAAGCCAGACGTTCTTGGAACTCTGATAACGTAGCTTGCATCTTAAGTAGGATGGTGTCGTTGCTATCCAATTTATTCATCATTTTGTCCAGTATCGAATCAGATTCCCTAGTGAGGCTATCAACGCTAAGTAGATGGACGAATGCTTCGTGCACCACCTCTAAGATGAGACCCTTATCGCCCTCAGCCAGCTTAGCAGGTGGTTTAGGCGCAGGTATGGCCCCATTGAACTCTTTATCGCGGGGTATGGCGCTATTACTATGTCGCCGAGCCGGACTTCTAGATTTGCGAGTAGCGGCTTTGCATTCCGTACAGGTAAAGTATGAATTAGGGGTACAATCTTTATGTACACGGCGCTTGCATAGTCCAGTGCAAAAATGACACTTTTGTTTTCCATAAAACCGATTATCGCAAACACAACAAGAGTCTGAAGAAGCAGGCATACCGTAGCAGACGATACCGGAGGTACAGAGTTTAATAAAAGGCTATGTGTAGTACCGTATCTGCAAAGTACACTCCTTTTCCAAAGTTGTAACCATTAGAAGGAGCTTCTGGTGGAGCAATACGAAGGCCTTGAGACAAAATGCCCATTAAGTTTGGGGTTCTGGAACCTTGCCATAGTAGCTTTCTATTAGGGAATTTTTGGAATTCTCGGTAGCGTTCGCGTTCTCCCTGACGAGTAATTTTAAATATTTGATGGACTTCAAGTTCACAATCACCGTGAAAATCAGCGCCCGTGTTGTTTACGTATGTTAATAATGTCTCGAATTCTTCAGAATCTCTATCTAATACTTCAATTTCAGTTTTCAATTGTTCATAATGTTGATCTATTGGATCTTTGGTCGTTCCACCTTCCTCTTCAACTAACTTGTAACCGATCTCCACTTCAAGAAGGAAATTTGGCATTTCTACCTTGGATTTTATTATCTCAACATTATCCAAAAGAGGGACCCTTTTGGTTCCAAAATCATGAGGTATTAGCGTGAAGAATGTATTGGTGCAAGCTATTAGCTGGGCTTTCTTGTTTTCGTTGGGTTCATCGTCGAGTAAAGCCAGGAGTTCCGTCAAAACGGAATACGCCTCTTCAATTTGGTTCTTCGAAAGTTTTCCTAGTGGCATTTTCTTCAGATCAATTTCTAACTCCCACACGGCCTTGTTCATTTTCTCCACGTCAAAGATAAGGCGAATTAGTTCTTGGATGGCGTTGGGAAGTTTAGATCCAGATCCTACAACCAGTTTTTCTGAAGTTCCATAGTCAATGTCAAGTGGATACATTTTATTAGGAACCTTTTTGGCAGTGTGGCGTAACTCCCACGGAGTTCCTGTTTTTTCTTCGAAAAGCCTTTTGAATTCGGCAACAGCTTCATACTTAGTAACAAAGTGTTCCGTCTTGTTATCACCAATAGTAGTTCCAACACGTCCCCAGCTCCGAAACACATAGTAATCCTTTCCTTCGTCTGACTTTAGAAGTTGAAGCTTGTAAAACGAATTAGATCCTTGAGTAACGACGACGTTTCCGAGAACAGCGTTGAAAGCTCCTTCTTCGTTTTGAAACACGTGTGTGCTGGCTTCAAGATTTGAATCTGGGTCAACAGCTACGCTGCCTTTCACTGTCAGTTTAACTTTCGTGCTCTTTCCAGATGAGAATGTTGAGTCACTATTTCCTACAGCCGCACTTTTGAGTCTTTTTTCAGCAGCGTAAGAATTAATTCTGTCTTGAGGATTTCCACCCCAACTGGCTATGCGGTATTGTTGGATCGTAGAAACTAAACCTCCATATTCCACAGCACTTAAAAAGTCCTCAGATACAACGTGAACATCGTGTTCCTTAGCTTCACGAATTTCCTTGATATTTTTCTCAACATCTTCCTTGGTACTTATAACGCAAGCTGTAGTTTTGTCAATTTGAGAGCCAACATTGCCTCCTAATCTCGCTATGCTTTTCTTTAGAGAATCTTTGGAACTATGGAGATTACCAATCAACACTATTTTAGTATCGTCCAATGGTTGTGGCTTTCTCTTGACACCCGAGGTTGATGGCAAATTTTCTGGTGTACTTGGAGTAGGTGCGTTTGTAGGAATGTAACGGTCTTGCTCTATGTATTCGTAGCTGTTTAAGAATGCATATTCCTCTTTTAGGTGATCTGGAATCTGGAAAGGCTTTCTTCTTGGTAGTTTTATTACATTTGTACATTTGCTCCATTCGCTTGCATTTCCAGTACAGTGATAACCATCATTTGAGAAAACCAATTGTCCACCGTCACTATCTGTGCAAGGTTCAAGAGATCCAAACGTCATGATATCGGAAAGTCTATCTAGAATTTCGCTGTTTCCTGAAGGAATTTTTTGGTCGTTATATTTTAATAGTTCCACCATTTCTTTTTTTTAATATTTTTTTCAAGCTCGTCACGATGTTCATAAATTAACTGAGACTGTTCCTCAAGAATTTTTTTCTCGCCCCGATCAAGTAATTCCTCTTTCTTTATCTTATTTGGTGGAGTCACTTCAATTTTCTTTATCTTTTCTTTGATGGCCTTTTGATCTTCAACGCAGAGTGTCTTAAATCCTCGTATTTTAGATCCATCTTCAAAAAACTTCAGAGTTTCTCTCGCTTGTACAAACCAACCAACGTGATACCACGCTGGTAGTGGACCAAATCGTCTAGCTTTTGCACTCTGTCTGTCAAGTTTTGAAATGCGAGCTTGATCTTTTACGATTGTTTCTCCACAACCTTTACAAGATGACCGATTACTTTTGGCATATTCAGTTGAGAAGTCTTGAATTTCAATGGAGGAGCTTTTTCTCTTCGTTCTAGGGCTGTGCGAATACTCGAATTTTCGAATAGTATTCGTTTAATTCGAATCGATTATTCGATTCGACGAATCGAATTTGCCATTTGGAGAAAAACGAGTATTCGAATTAAGAAACGATTATTCGAAAAGAAATTCGAATAACCGATTTACATACGAATACAGTTCCCTTAACCGAATAATCGCTTCCAAGGGGCTAAATTCGAATAGAAAACGAGTATCCGATTGGAAATGGGAGGGACTGTGGTCACATGACATATATGAAGCTGTTTCGTTTATGGAATTTCATTGCCAATGCGCAATTCGCGATGTTTTGTTTTTCTCTCACCAATTACTCAGTCTTAGGAAAAGTTCCATTCTATGTGGAACTACAATATTTTTACGTGTATTTAGGAAACGATTAATTGTTTTGAAAAGAACATCCGTCTGATAAAACCGAGTATTCATATTTTCGAGTATTCTTTTAAAAAACTAGTACTGCTAGGTGTATTTAGAAAACGATTAATCGCTTTGAAACGAATATTCGTCAGGTAAAACCGATTAATCGAAAAAAAACGAGTACTCGAACCAGCATTTTTGATAAACGAGTAATATTCGTTTGAACGAGTACTCGATTCGGATTTCGAATAGGAGATTTACTATTCGATTCGTATTCGATTCGGTTTGAAAAACCACTATTCGCACAGCCCTACTTCGTTCCTTTAGATGGGGTATTGCTTGAAGCAGCAGGTGCTGCTTGAGACCCACTCGGAATTTCACTCCTTATTTTCTCTTGATCTCTCCAACGTAAATCCTCAAAGTGTGAGATGTCAGCCTCAGTTGACACTTTAAACTTTTGAGAAAAAGCACCGAAAATGGTACCACTTTGGAATCTTGTTTCCACAATAAGAAATTAATGTTACTCGCGTCATCAGATGCTCAATTTTGATATTTTACCTTTCTATCAAAACTTGACGCCTGAATAATTGCCGCCATTCTTAGCTCATCCTTATCTATGCGCCTTTTACAGCTTTTGCATGATGACCAGCCACTTTTGGCATATTCGGTACGCCACGGTAGACCTCGATCCATCTCTAAATCATACAAAGAGGTTTGAATAAGTTAGCACAGCTTGACTATTTGGTTTACTTTTCTGGTTAATGATGTATTTAAAAACCAAAACGTTATGTACGGGTCTTAGTTGCAGCAGAAGTAAGATGAGACTGGAAGTGAAGAGCTCAAGCATTGGTAGTAGATCCTGGCACTAGTGAACAAATTTGAGGATTTCATGTCGCTTTCATCACTAGAGGGAAAAAATTGGTCGAGTTTCAAAAAATTTCCTACCCATACATGAGGTAGCTCAAGCATATTTCCTAAAGCTACTTCGCAGAGGAGCAACAACCCGGTGTTGTTCTCTCGACTGGCGTGACAGTATTTGGCACTTTCAGAGACCTAAAAGAATCAAATATTTGAAGTTAGCAACCTATAATTTAACTCTTTATTAAAAGGCTATGTGTAGTACCGTATCTGCAAAGTACACTCCTTTTCCAAAGTTGTAACCATTAGAAGGAGCTTCTGGTGGAGCAATACGAAGGCCTTGAGACAAAATGCCCATTAAGTTTGGGGTTCTGGAACCATGCCATAGTAGCTTTCTATTAGGGAATTTTTGGAATTCTCGGTAGCGTTCGCGTTCTCCCTGACGAGTAATTTTAAATATTTGATCGACTTCAAGTTCACAATCACTGTGAAAATCAGCGCCCGTGTTGTTTACGTATGTTAATAATGTCTCGAATTCTTCAGAATCTCTATCTAATACTTCAATTTCAGTTTTCAATTGTTCATAATGTTGATCTATTGGATCTTTGGTCGTTCCACCTTCCTCTTCAACTAACTTGTAACCGATCTCCACTTCAAGAAGGAAATTTGGCATTTCTACCTTGGATTTTATTATCTCAACATTATCCAAAAGAGGGACCCTTTTGGTTCCAAAATCATGAGGTATTAGCGTGAAGAATGTATTGGTGCAAGCTATTAGCTGGGCTTTCTTGTTTTCGTTGGGTTCATCGTCGAGTAAAGCCAGGAGTTCCGTCAAAACGGAATACGCCTCTTCAATTTGGTTCTTCGAAAGTTTTCCTAGTGGCATTTTCTTCAGATCAATTTCTAACTCCCACACGGCCTTGTTCATTTTCTCCACGTCAAAGATAAGGCGAATTAGTTCTTGGATGGCGTTGGGAAGTTTAGATCCAGATCCTACAACCAGTTTTTCTGAAGTTCCATAGTCAATGTCAAGTGGATACATTTTATTAGGAACCTTTGAGGCAGTGTGGCGTAACTCCCACGGAGTTCCTGGTTTTTCTTCGAAAAGCCTTTTGAATTCGGCAACAGCTTCATACTTAGTAACAAAGTGTTCCGTCTTGTTATCACCAATAGTAGTTCCAACACGTCCCCAGCTCCGAAACACATAGTAATCCTTTCCTTCGTCTGACTTTAGAAGTTGAAGCTTGTAAAACGAATTAGATCCTTGAGTAACGACGACGTTTCCGAGAACAGCGTTGAAAGCTCCTTCTTCGTTTTGAAACACGTGTGTGCTGGCTTCAAGATTTGAATCTGGGTCAACAGCTACGCTGCCTTTCACTGTCAGTTTAACTTTCGTGCTCTTTCCAGATGAGAATGTTGAGTCACTATTTCCTACAGCCGCACTTTTGAGTCTTTTTTCAGCAGCGTAAGAATTAATTCTGTCTTGAGGATTTCCACCCCAACTGGCTATGCGGTATTGTTGGATCGTAGAAACTAAACCTCCATATTCCACAGCACTTAAAAAGTCCTCAGATACAACGTGAACATCGTGTTCCTTAGCTTCACGAATTTCCTTGATATTTTTCTCAACATCTTCCTTGGTACTTATAACGCAAGCTGTAGTTTTGTCAATTTGAGAGACAACATTGCCTCCTAATCTCGCTATGCTTTTCTTTAGAGAATCTTTGGAACTATGGAGATTACCAATCAACACTATTTTAGTATCGTCCAATGGTTGTGGCTTTCTCTTGACACCCGAGGTTGATGGCAAATTTTCTGGTGTACTTGGAGTAGGTGCGTTTGTAGGAATGTAACGGTCTTGCTCTATGTATTCGTAGCTGTTTAAGAATGCATATTCCTCTTTTAGGTGATCTGGAATCTGGAAAGGCTTTCTTCTTGGTAGTTTTATTACATTTGTACATTTGCTCCATTCGCTTGCATTTCCAGTACAGTGATAACCATCATTTGAGAAAACCAATTGTCCACCGTCACTATCTGTGCAAGGTTCAAGAGATCCAAACGTCATGATATCGGAAAGTCTATCTAGAATTTCGCTGTTTCCTGAAGGAATTTTTTGGTCGTTATATTTTAATAGTTCCACCATTTCTTTTTTTTAATATTTTTTTCAAGCTCGTCACGATGTTCATAAATTAACTGAGACTGTTCCTCAAGAATTTTTTTCTCGCCCCGATCAAGTAATTCCTCTTTCTTTATCTTATTTGGTGGAGTCACTTCAATTTTCTTTATCTTTTCTTTGATGGCCTTTTGATCTTCAACGCAGAGTGTCTTAAATCCTCGTATTTTAGATCCATCTTCAAAAAACTTCAGAGTTTCTCTCGCTTGTACAAACCAATCAACGTGATACCACGCTGGTAGTGGACCAAATCGTCTAGCTTTTGCACTCTGTCTGTCAAGTTTTGAAATGCGAGCTTGATCTTTTACGATTGTTTCTCCACAACCTTTACAAGATGACCGATTACTTTTGGCATATTCAGTTGAGAAGTCTTGAATTTCAATGGAGGAGCTTTTTCTCTTCGTTCCTTTAGATGGGGTATTGATTGAAGCAGCAGGTGCTGCTTGAGACCCACTCGGAATTTCACTCCTTATTTTCTCTTGATCTCTCCAACGTAAATCCTCAAAGTGTGAGATGTCAGCCTCAGTTGACACTTTAAACTTTTGAGAAAAAGCACCGAAAATGGTACCACTTTGGAATCTTGTTTCCACAATAAGAAATTAATGTTACTCGCGTCATCAGATGCTCAATTTTGATATTTTACCTTTCTATCAGAACTTGACGCCTGAATAATTGCCGCCCTTCTTAGCTCATCCTTATCTATGCGCCTTTTACAGCTTTTGCATGATGACCAGCCACTTTTGGCATATTCGGTACGCCACGGTAGACCTCGATCCATCTCTAAATCATACAAAGAGGTTTGAATAAGTTAGCACAGCTTGACTATTTGGTTTACTTTTCTGGTTAATGATGTATTTAAAAACCAAAACGTTATGTACGGGTCTTAGTTGCAGCAGAAGTAAGATGAGACTGGAAGTGAAGAGCTCAAGCATTGGTAGTAGATCCTGGCACTAGTGAACAAATTTGAGGATTTCATGTCGCTTCCATCACTAGAGGGAAAAAATTGGTCGAGTTTCAAAAAATTTCCTACCCATACATGAGGTAGCTCAAGCATATTTCCTAAAGCTACTTCGCAGAGGAGCAACAACCCGGTGTTGTTCTCTCGACTGGCGTGACAGTATTTGGCACTTTCAGAGACCTAAAAGAATCAAATATTTGAAGTTAGCAACCTATAATTTAACTCTTTATTAAAAGGCTATGTGTAGTACCGTATCTGCAAAGTACACTCCTTTTCCAAAGTTGTAACCATTAGAAGGAGCTTCTGGTGGAGCAATACGAAGGCCTTGAGACAAAATGCCCATTAAGTTTGGGGTTCTGGAACCATGCCTTAGTAGCTTTCTATTAGGGAATTTTTGGAATTCTCGGTAGCGTTCGCGTTCTCCCTGACGAGTAATTTTAAATATTTGATCGACTTCAAGTTCACAATCACTGTGAAAATCAGCGCCCGTGTTGTTTACGTATGTTAATAATGTCTCGAATTCTTCAGAATCTCTATCTAATACTTCAATTTCAGTTTTCAATTGTTCATAATGTTGATCTATTGGATCTTTGGTCGTTCCACCTTCCTCTTCAACTAACTTGTAACCGATCTCCACTTCAAGAAGGAAATTTGGCATTTCTACCTTGGATTTTATTATCTCAACATTATCCAAAAGAGGGACCCTTTTGGTTCCAAAATCATGAGGTATTAGCGTGAAGAATGTATTGGTGCAAGCTATTAGCTGGGCTTTCTTGTTTTCGTTGGGTTCATCGTCGAGTAAAGCCAGGAGTTCCGTCAAAACGGAATACGCCTCTTCAATTTGGTTCTTCGAAAGTTTTCCTAGTGGCATTTTCTTCAGATCAATTTCTAACTCCCACACGGCCTTGTTCATTTTCTCCACGTCAAAGATAAGGCGAATTAGTTCTTGGATGGCGGGCGTTGGGAAAATTAGATCCAGATCCTACAACCAGTTTTTCGGAAGTTCCATAGTCAATGTCAAGTGGATACATTTTATTAGGAACCTTTGAGGCAGTGTGGCGTAACTCCCACGGAGTTCCTGTTTTTTCTTCGAAAAGCCTTTTGAATTCGGCAACAGCTTCATACTTAGTAACAAAGTGTTCCGTCTTGTTATCACCAATAGTAGTTCCAACACGTCCCCAGCTCCGAAACACATAGTAATCCTTTCCTTCGTCTGACTTTAGAAGTTGAAGCTTGTAAAACGAATTAGATCCTTGAGTAACGACGACGTTTCCGAGAACAGCGTTGAAAGCTCCTTCTTCGTTTTGAAACACGTGTGTGCTGGCTTCAAGATTTGAATCTGGGTCAACAGCTACGCTGCCTTTCACTGTCAGTTTAACTTTCGTGCTCTTTCCAGATGAGAATGTTGAGTCACTATTTCCTAAAGCCGCACTTTTGAGTCTTTTTTCAGCAGCGTAAGAATTAATTCTGTCTTGAGGATTTCCACCCCAACTGGCTATGCGGTATTGTTGGATCGTAGAAACTAAACCTCCATATTCCACAGCACTTAAAAAGTCCTCAGATACAACGTGAACATCGTGTTCCTTAGCTTCACGAATTTCCTTGATATTTTTCTCAACATCTTCCTTGGTACTTATAACGCAAGCTGTAGTTTTGTCAATTTGAGAGACAACATTGCCTCCTAATCTCGCTATGCTTTTCTTTAGAGAATCTTTGGAACTATGGAGATTACCAATCAACACTATTTTAGTATCGTCCAATGGTTGTGGCTTTCTCTTGACACCCGAGGTTGATGGCAAATTTTCTGGTGTACTTGGAGTAGGTGCGTTTGTAGGAATGTAACGGTCTTGCTCTATGTATTCGTAGCTGTTTAAGAATGCATATTCCTCTTTTAGGTGATCTGGAATCTGGAAAGGCTTTCTTCTTGGTAGTTTTATTACATTTGTACATTTGCTCCATTCGCTTGCATTTCCAGTACAGTGATAACCATCATATGAGAAAACCAATTGTCCACCGTCACTATCTGTGCAAGGTTCAAGAGATCCAAACGTCATGATATCGGAAAGTCTATCTAGAATTTCGCTGTTTCCTGAAGGAATTTTTTGGTCGTTATATTTTAATAGTTCCACCATTTCTTTTTTTAATATTTTTTTCAAGCTCGTCACGATGTTCATAAATTAACTGAGACTGTTCCTCAAGAATTTTCTTCTCGCCCCGATCAAGTAATTCCTCTTTCTTTATCTTATTTGGTGGAGTCACCTCAATTTTCTTTATCTTTTCTTTGATGGCCTTTTGGTCTTCAACACAGAGTGTCTTAAATCCTCGTATTTTAGATCCATCTTCAAAAAACTTCAGAGTTTCTCTCGCTTGTACAAACCAATCAACGTGATACCACGCTGGTAGTGGACCAAATCGTCTAGCTTTTGCACTCTGTCTGTCAAGTTTTGAAATGCGAGCTTGATCTTTTACGATTGTTTCTCCACAACCTTTACAAGATGACCGATTACTTTTGGCATATTCAGTTGAGAAGTCTTGAATTTCAATGGAGGAGCTTTTTCTCTTCGTTCCTTTAGATGGGGTATTGCTTGAAGCAGCAGGTGCTGCTTGAGACCCACTCGGAATTTCACTCCTTATTTTCTCTTGATCTCTCCAACGTAAATCCTCAAAGTGTGAGATGTCAGCCTCAGTTGACACTTTAAACTTTTGAGAAAAAGCACCGAAAATGGTACCACTTTGGAATCTTGTTTCCACAATAAGAAATTAATGTTACTCGCGTCATCACATGCTCAATTTTGATATTTTACCTTTCTATCAAAACTTGACGCCTGAATAATTGCCGCCATTCTTAGCTCATCCTTATCTATGCGCCTTTTACAGCTTTTGCATGATGACCAGCCACTTTTGGCACATTCGGTACGCCACGGTAGACCTCGATCCATCTCTAAAATCATACAAAGAGGTTTGAATAAGTTAGCACAGCTTGACTATTTGGTTTACTTTTCTGGTTAATGATGTATTTAAAAACCAAAACGTTTTGTACGGGTCTTAGTTGCAGCAGAAGTAAGATGAGACTGGAAGTGAAGAGCTCAAGCATTGGTAGTAGATGCTGGCACTAGTGAAAAAATTTGAGGATTTCATGTCGCTTCCATCACTAGAGGGAAAAAATTGGTCGAGTTTCAAAAAATTTCCTACCCATACATGAGGTAGCTCAAGCATATTTCCTAAAGCTACTTCGCAGAGGAGCAACAACCCGGTGTTGTTCTCTCGACTGGCGTGACAGTATTTGGCACTTTCAGAGACCTAAAAGAATCAAATATTTGAAGTTAGCAACCTATAATTTAACTCTTTATTAAAAGGCTATGTGTAGTACCGTATCTGCAAAGTACACTCCTTTTCCAAAGTTGTAACCATTAGAAGGAGCTTCTGGTGGAGCAATACGAAGGCCTTGAGACAAAATGCCCATTAAGTTTGGGGTTCTGGAACCATGCCATAGTAGCTTTCTATTAGGGAATTTTTGGAATTCTCGGTAGCGTTCGCGTTCTCCCTGACGAGTAATTTTAAATATTTGATCGACTTCAAGTTCACAATCACTGTGAAAATCAGCGCCCGTGTTGTTTACGTATGTTAATAATGTCTCGAATTCTTCAGAATCTCTATCTAATACTTCAATTTCAGTTTTCAATTGTTCATAATGTTGATCTATTGGATCTTTGGTCGTTCCACCTTCCTCTTCAACTAACTTGTAACCGATCTCCACTTCAAGAAGGAAATTTGGCATTTCTACCTTGGATTTTATTATCTCAACATTATCCAAAAGAGGGACCCTTTTGGTTCCAAAATCATGAGGTATTAGCGTGAAGAATGTATTGGTGCAAGCTATTAGCTGGGCTTTCTTGTTTTCGTTGGGTTCATCGTCGAGTAAAGCCAGGAGTTCCGTCAAAACGGAATACGCCTCTTCAATTTGGTTCTTCGAAAGTTTTCCTAGTGGCATTTTCTTCAGATCAATTTCTAACTCCCACACGGCCTTGTTCATTTTCTCCACGTCAAAGATAAGGCGAATTAGTTCTTGGATGGCGGGCGTTGGGAAGTTTAGATCCAGATCCTACAACCAGTTTTTCTGAAGTTCCATAGTCAATGTCAAGTGGATACATTTTATTAGGAACCTTTGAGGCAGTGTGGCGTAACTCCCACGGAGTTTCTGTTTTTTCTTCGAAAAGCCTTTTGAATTCGGCAACAGCTTCATACTTAGTAACAAAGTGTTCCGTCTTGTTATCACCAATAGTAGTTCCAACACGTCCCCAGCTCCGAAACACATAGTAATCCTTTCCTTCGTCTGACTTAAGAAGTTGAAGCTTGTAAAACGAATTAGATCCTTGAGTAACGACGACGTTTCCGAGAACAGCGTTGAAAGCTCCTTCTTCGTTTTGAAACACGTGTGTGCTGGCTTCAAGATTTGAATCTGGGTCAACAGCTACGCTGCCTTTCACTGTCAGTTTAACTTTCGTGCTCTTTCCAGATGAGAATGTTGAGTCACTATTTCCTTCAGCCGCACTTTTGAGTCTTTTTTCAGCAGCGTAAGAATTAATTCTGTCTTGAGGATTTCCACCCCAACTGGCTATGCGGTATTGTTGGATCGTAGAAACTAAACCTCCATATTCCACAGCACTTAAAAAGTCCTCAGATACAACGTGAACATCGTGTTCCTTAGCTTCACGAATTTCCTTGATATTTTTCTCAACATCTTCCTTGGTACTTATAACGCAAGCTGTAGTTTTGTCAATTTGAGAGACAACATTGCCTCCTAATCTCGCTATGCTTTTCTTTAGAGAATCTTTGGAACTATGGAGATTACCAATCAACACTATTTTAGTATCGTCCAATGGTTGTGGCTTTCTCTTGACACCCGAGGTTGATGGCAAATTTTCTGGTGTACTTGGAGTAGGTGCGTTTGTAGGAATGTAACGGTCTTGCTCTATGTATTCGTAGCTGTTTAAGAATGCATATTCCTCTTTTAGGTGATCTGGAATCTGGAAAGGCTTTCTTCTTGGTAGTTTTATTACATTTGTACATTTGCTCCATTCGCTTGCATTTCCAGTACAGTGATAACCATCATTTGAGAAAACCAATTGTCCACCGTCACTTTCTGTGCAAGGTTCAAGAGATCCAAACGTCATGATATCGGAAAGTCTATCTAGAATTTCGCTGTTTCCTGAAGGAATTTTTTGGTCGTTATATTTTAATAGTTCCACCATTTCTTTTTTTAATATTTTTTTCAAGCTCGTCACGATGTTCATAAATTAACTGAGACTGTTCCTCAAGAATTTTCTTCTCGCCCCGATCAAGTAATTCCTCTTTCTTTATCTTATTTGGTGGAGTCACTTCAATTTTCTTTATCTTTTCTTTGATGGCCTTTTGATCTTCAACACAGAGTGTCTTAAATCCTCGTATTTTAGATCCATCTTCAAAAAACTTCAGAGTTTCTCTCGCTTGTACAAACCAATCAACGTGATACCACGCTGGTAGTGGACCAAATCGTCTAGCTTTTGCACTCTGTCTGTCAAGTTTTGAAATGCGAGCTTGATCTTTAACGATTGTTTCTCCACAACCTTTACAAGATGACCGATTACTTTTGGCATATTCAGTTGAGAAGTCTTGAATTTCAATGGAGGAGCTTTTTCTCTTCGTTCCTTTAGATGGGGTATTGCTTGAAGCAGCAGGTGCTGCTTGAGACCCACTCGGAATTTCACTCCTTATTTTCTCTTGATCTCTCCAACGTAAATCCTCAAAGTGTGAGATGTCAGCCTCAGTTGACACTTTAAAATTTTGAGAAAAAGCACCGAAAATGGTACCACTTTGGAATCTTGTTTCCACAATAAGAAATTAATGTTACTCGCGTCATCAGATGCTCAATTTTGATATTTTACCTTTCTATCAAAACTTGACGCCTGAATAATTGCCGCCATTCTTAGCTCATCCTTATCTATGCGCCTTTTACAGCTTTTGCATGATGACCAGCCACTTTTGGCATATTCGGTACGCCACGGTAGACCTCGATTTATCTCTAAATCATACAAAGAGGTTTGAATAAGTTAGCACAGCTTGACTATTTGGTATACTTTTCTGGTTAATGATGTATTTAAAAACCAAAACGTTATGTACGGGTCTTAGTTGCAGCAGAAGTAAGATGAGACTGGAAGTGAAGAGCTCAAGCATTGGTAGTAGATCCTGGCACTAGTGAAAAAATTTGAGGATTTCATGTCGCTTCCATCACTAGAGGGAAAAAATTGGTCGAGTTTCAAAAAATTTCCTACCCATACATGAGGTAGCTCAAGCATATTTCCTAAAGCTACTTCGCAGAGGAGCAACAACCCGGTGTTGTTCTCTCGACTGGCGTGACAGTATTTGGCACTTTCAGAGACTTAAAAGAATCAAATATTTGAAGTTAGCAACCTATAATTTAACTCTTTATTAAAAGGCTATGTGTAGTACCGTATCTGCAAAGTACACTCCTTTTCCAAAGTTGTAACCATTAGAAGGAGCTTCTGGTGGAGCAATACGAAGGCCTTGAGACAAAATGCCCATTAAGTTTGGGGTTCTGGAACCATGCCATAGTAGCTTTCTATTAGGGAATTTTTGGAATTCTCGGTAGCGTTCGCGTTCTCCCTGACGAGTAATTTTAAATATTTGATCGACTTCAAGTTCACAATCACTGTGAAAATCAGCGCCCGTGTTGTTTACGTATGTTAATAATGTCTCGAATTCTTCAGAATCTCTATCTAATACTTCAATTTCAGTTTTCAATTGTTCATAATGATGATCTATTGGATCTTTGGTCGTTCCACCTTCCTCTTCAACTAACTTGTAACCGATCTCCACTTCAAGAAGGAAATTTGGCATTTCTACCTTGGATTTTATTATCTCAACATTATCCAAAAGAGGGACCCTTTTGGTTCCAAAATCATGAGGTATTAGCGTGAAGAATGTATTGGTGCAAGCTATTAGCTGGGCTTTCTTGTTTTCGTTGGGTTCATCGTCGAGTAAAGCCAGGAGTTCCGTCAAAACGGAATACGCCTCTTCAATTTGGTTCTTCGAAAGTTTTCCTAGTGGCATTTTCTTCAGATCAATTTCTAACTCCCACACGGCCTTGTTCATTTTCTCCACGTCAAAGATAAGGCGAATTAGTTCTTGGATGGCGGGCGTTGGGAAGTTTAGATCCAGATCCTACAACCAGTTTTTCTGAAGTTCCATAGTCAATGTCAAGTGGATACATTTTATTAGGAACCTTTGAGGCAGTGTGGCGTAACTCCCACGGAGTTCCTGTTTTTTCTTCGAAAAGCCTTTTGAATTCGGCAACAGCTTCATACTTAGTAACAAAGTGTTCCGTCTTGTTATCACCAATAGTAGTTCCAACACGTCCCCAGCTCCGAAACACATAGTAATCCTTTCCTTCGTCTGACTTTAGAAGTTGAAGCTTGTAAAACGAATTAGATCCTTGAGTAACGACGACGTTTCCGAGAACAGCGTTGAAAGCTCCTTCTTCGTTTTGAAACACGTGTGTGCTGGCTTCAAGATTTGAATCTGGGTCAACAGCTACGCTGCCTTTCATTGTCAGTTTAACTTTCGTGCTCTTTCCAGATGAGAATGTTGAGTCACTATTTCCTTCAGCCGCACTTTTGAGTCTTTTTTCAGCAGCGTAAGAATTAATTCTGTCTTGAGGATTTCCACCCCAACTGGCTATGCGGTATTGTTGGATCGTAGAAACTAAACCTCCATATTCCACAGCACTTAAAAAGTCCTCAGATACAACGTGAACATCGTGTTCCTTAGCTTCACGAATTTCCTTGATATTTTTCTCAACATCTTCCTTGGTACTTATAACGCAAGCTGTAGTTTTGTCAATTTGAGAGACAACATTGCCTCCTAATCTCGCTATGCTTTTCTTTAGAGAATCTTTGGAACTATGGAGATTACCAATCAACACTATTTTAGTATCGTCCAATGGTTGTGGCTTTCTCTTGACACCCGAGGTTGATGGCAAATTTTCTGGTGTACTTGGAGTAGGTGCGTTTGTAGGAATGTAACGGTCTTGCTCTATGTATTCGTAGCTGTTTAAGAATGCATATTCCTCTTTTAGGTGATCTGGAATCTGGAAAGGCTTTCTTCTTGGTAGTTTTATTACATTTGTACATTTGCTCCATTCGCTTGCATTTCCAGTACAGTGATAACCATCATTTGAGAAAACCAATTGTCCACCGTCACTATCTGTGCAAGGTTCAAGAGATCCAAACGTCATGATATCGGAAAGTCTATCTAGAATTTCGCTGTTTCCTGAAGGAATTTTTTGGTCGTTATATTTTAATAGTTCCACCATTTCTTTTTTTAATATTTTTTTCAAGCTCGTCACGATGTTCATAAATTAACTGAGACTGTTCCTCAAGAATTTTCTTCTCGCCCCGATCAAGTAATTCCTCTTTCTTTATCTTATTTGGTGGAGTCACTTCAATTTTCTTTATCTTTTCTTTGATGGCCTTTTGATCTTCAACACAGAGTGTCTTAAATCCTCGTATTTTAGATCCATCTTCAAAAAACTTCAGAGTTTCTCTCGCTTGTACAAACCAATCAACGTGATACCACGCTGGTAGTGGACCAAATCGTCTAGCTTTTGCACTCTGTCTGTCAAGTTTTGAAATGCGAGCTTGATCTTTAACGATTGTTTCTCCACAACCTTTACAAGATGACCGATTACTTTTGGCATATTCAGTTGAGAAGTCTTGAATTTCAATGGAGGAGCTTTTTCTCTTCGTTCCTTTAGATGGGGTATTGCTTGAAGCAGCAGGTGCTGCTTGAGACCCACTCGGAATTTCACTCCTTATTTTCTCTTGATCTCTCCAACGTAAATCCTCAAAGTGTGAGATGTCAGCCTCAGTTGACACTTTAAAATTTTGAGAAAAAGCACCGAAAATGGTACCACTTTGGAATCTTGTTTCCACAATAAGAAATTAATGTTACTCGCGTCATCAGATGCTCAATTTTGATATTTTACCTTTCTATCAAAACTTGACGCCTGAATAATTGCCGCCATTCTTAGCTCATCCTTATCTATGCGCCTTTTACAGCTTTTGCATGATGACCAGCCACTTTTGGCATATTCGGTACGCCACGGTAGACCTCGATTTATCTCTAAATCATACAAAGAGGTTTGAATAAGTTAGCACAGCTTGACTATTTGGTTTACTTTTCTGGTTAATGATGTATTTAAAAACCAAAACGTTATGTACGGGTCTTAGTTGCAGCAGAAGTAAGATGAGACTGGAAGTGAAGAGCTCAAGCATTGGTAGTAGATCCGGGCACTAGTGAACAAATTTGAGGATTTCATGTCGCTTCCATCACTAGAGGGAAAAAATTGGTCGAGTTTCAAAAAATTTCCTACCCATACATGAGGTAGCTCAAGCATATTTCCTAAAGCTACTTCGCAGAGGAGCAACAACCCGGTGTTGTTCTCTCGACTGGCGTGACAGTATTTGGCACTTTCAGAGACCTAAAAGAATCAAATATTTGAAGTTAGCAACCTATAATTTAACTCTTTATTAAAAGGCTATGTGTAGTACCGTATCTGCAAAGTACACTCCTTTTCCAAAGTTGTAAGCATTAGAAGGAGCTTCTGGTGGAGCAATACGAAGGCCTTGAGACAAAATGCCCATTAAGTTTGGGGTTCTGGAACCATGCCATAGTAGCTTACTATTAGGGAATTTTTGGAATTCTCGGTAGCGTTCGCGTTCTCCCTGACGAGTAATTTTAAATATTTGATCGACTTCAAGTTCACAATCACTGTGAAAATCAGCGCCCGTGTTGTTTACGTATGTTAATAATGTCTCGAATTCTTCAGAATCTCTATCTAATACTTCAATTTCAGTTTTCAATTGTTCATAATGTTGATCTATTGGATCTTTGGTCGTTCCACCTTCCTCTTCAACTAACTTGTAACCGATCTCCACTTCAAGAAGGAAATTTGGCATTTCTACCTTGGATTTTATTATCTCAACATTATCCAAAAGAGGGACCCTTTTGGTTCCAAAATCATGAGGTATTAGCGTGAAGAATGTATTGGTGCAAGCTATTAGCTGGGCTTTCTTGTTTTCGTTGGGTTCATCGTCGAGTAAAGCCAGGAGTTCCGTCAAAACGGAATACGCCTCTTCAATTTGGTTCTTCGAAAGTTTTCCTAGTGGCATTTTCTTCAGATCAATTTCTAACTCCCACACGGCCTTGTTCATTTTCTCCACGTCAAAGATAAGGCGAATTAGTTCTTGGATGGCGTTGGGAAGTTTAGATCCAGATCCTACAACCAGTTTTTCTGAAGTTCCATAGTCAATGTCAAGTGGATACATTTTATTAGGAACCTTTGAGGCAGTGTGGCGTAACTCCCACGGAGTTCCTGTTTTTTCTTCGAAAAGCCTTTTGAATTCGGCAACAGCTTCATACTTAGTAACAAAGTGTTCCGTCTTGTTATCACCAATAGTAGTTCCAACACGTCCCCAGCTCCGAAACACATAGTAATCCTTTCCTTCGTCTGACTTTAGAAGTTGAAGCTTGTAAAACGAATTAGATCCTTGAGTAACGACGACGTTTCCGAGAACAGCGTTGAAAGCTCCTTCTTCGTTTTGAAACACGTGTGTGCTGGCTTCAAGATTTGAATCTGGGTCAACAGCTACGCTGCCTTTCACTGTCAGTTTAACTTTCGTGCTCTTTCCAGATGAGAATGTTGAGTCACTATTTCCTACAGCCGCACTTTTGAGTCTTTTTTCAGCAGCGTAAGAATTAATTCTGTCTTGAGGATTTCCACCCCAACTGGCTATGCGGTATTGTTGGATCGTAGAAACTAAACCTCCATATTCCACAGCACTTAAAAAGTCCTCAGATACAACGTGAACATCGTGTTCCTTAGCTTCACGAATTTCCTTGATATTTTTCTCAACATCTTCCTTGGTACTTATAACGCAAGCTGTAGTTTTGTCAATTTGAGAGACAACATTGCCTCCTAATCTCGCTATGCTTTTCTTTAGAGAATCTTTGGAACTATGGAGATTACCAATCAACACTATTTTAGTATCGTCCAATGGTTGTGGCTTTCTCTTGACACCCGAGGTTGATGGCAAATTTTCTGGTGTACTTGGAGTAGGTGCGTTTGTAGGAATGTAACGGTCTTGCTCTATGTATTCGTAGCTGTTTAAGAATGCATATTCCTCTTTTAGGTGATCTGGAATCTGGAAAGGCTTTCTTCTTGGTAGTTTTATTACATTTGTACATTTGCTCCATTCGCTTGCATTTCCAGTACAGTGATAACCATCATTTGAGAAAACCAATTGTCCACCGTCACTATCTGTGCAAGGTTCAAGAGATCCAAACGTCATGATTTCGGAAAGTCTATCTAGAATTTCGCTGTTTCCTGAAGGAATTTTTTGGTCGTTATATTTTAATAGTTCCACCATTTCTTTTTTTTAATATTTTTTTCAAACTCGTCACGATGTTCATAAATTAACTGAGACTGTTCCTCAAGAATTTTTTTCTCGCCCCGATCAAGTAATTCCTCTTTCTTTATCTTATTTGGTGGAGTCACTTCAATTTTCTTTATCTTTTCTTTGATGGCCTTTTGATCTTCAACGCAGAGTGTCTTAAATCCTCGTATTTTAGATCCATCTTCAAAAAACTTCAGAGTTTCTCTCGCTTGTACCAACCAATCAACGTGATACCACGCTGGTAGTGGACCAAATCGTCTAGCTTTGCACTCTGTCTGTCAAGTTTTGAAATGCGAGCTTGATCTTTTACGATTGTTTCTCCACAACCTTTACAAGATGACCGATTACTTTTGGCATATTCAGTTGAGAAGTCTTGAATTTCAATGGAGGAGCTTTTTCTCTTCGTTCTAGGGCTGTGCGAATACTCGAATTTTCGAATAGTATTCGTTTAATTCGAATCGATTATTCGATTCGACGAATCGAATTTGCCATTTGGAGAAAAACGAGTATTCGAATTAAGAAACGATTATTCGAAAAGAAATTCGAATAACCGATTTACATACGAATACAGTTCCCTTAACCGAATAATCGCTTCCAAGGGGCTAAATTCGAATAGAAAACGAGTATTCGATTGGAAATGGGAGGGACTGTGGTCACATGACATATATGAAGCTGTTTCGTTTATGGAATTTCATTGCCAATGCGCAATTCGCGATGTTTTGTTTTTCTCTCACCAATTACTCAGTCTTAGGAAAAGTTCCATTCTATGTGGAACTACAATATTTTTGCGTGTATTTAGGAAACGATTAATTGTTTTGAAAAGAACATCCGTCTGATTAAACCGAGTATTCGTATTTTCGAGTATTCTTTTAAAAAACTAGTACTGCTAGGTGTATTTAGAAAACGACTAATCGCTTTGAAACGAATATTCGTCAGGTAAAACCGATTAATCGAAAAAAAACGAGTACTCGAACCAGCATTTTTGATAAACGAGTAATATTCGTTTGAACGAGTACTCGATTCGGATTTCGAATAGGAGATTTACTATTCGATTCGTATTCGATTCGGTTTGAAAAACCACTATTCGCACAGCCCTACTTCGTTCCTTTAGATGGGGTATTGCTTGAAGCAGCAGGTGCTGCTTGAGACCCACTCGGAATTTCACTCCTTATTTTCTCTTGATCTCTCCAACGTAAATCCTCAAAGTGTGAGATGTCAGCCTCAGTTGACACTTTAAACTTTTGAGAAAAAGCACCGAAAATGGTACCACTTTGGAATCTTGTTTCCACAATAAGAAATTAATGTTACTCCCGTCATCAGATGCTCAATTTTGATATTTTACCTTTCTATCAAAACTTGACGCCTGAATAATTGCCGCCATTCTTAGCTCATCCTTATCTATGCGCCTTTTACAGCTTTTGCATGATGACCAGTGACTTTTGGCATATTCGGTACGCCACGGTAGACGTCGATCCATCTCTAAATCATACAAAGAGGTTTGAATAAGTTAGCACAGCTTGACTATTTGGTTTACTTTTCTGGTTAATGATGTATTTAAAAACCAAAACGTTATGTACGGGTCTTAGTTGCAGCAGAAGTAAGATGAGACTGGAAGTGAAGAGCTCAAGCATTGGTAGTAGATCCTGGCACTAGTGAACAAATTTGAGGATTTCATGTCGCTTCCATCACTAGAGGGAAAAAATTGGTCGAGTTTCAAAAAATTTCCTACCCATACATGAGGTAGCTCAAGCATATTTCCTAAAGCTACTTCGCAGAGGAGCAACAACCCGGTGTTGTTCTCTCGACTGGCGTGACAGTATTTGGCACTTTCAGAGACCTAAAAGAATCAAATATTTGAAGTTAGCAACCTATAATTTAACTCTTTATTAAAAGGCTATGTGTAGTACCGTATCTGCAAAGTACACTCCTTTTCCAAAGTTGTAACCATTAGAAGGAGCTTCTGGTGGAGTAATACGAAGGCCTTGAGACAAAATGCCCATTAAGTTTGGGGTTCTGGAACCATGCCATAGTAGCTTTCTATTAGGGAATTTTTGGAATTCTCGGTAGCGTTCGCGTTCTCCCTGACGAGTAATTTTAAATATTTGATCGACTTCAAGTTCACAATCACTGTGAAAATCAGCGCCCGTGTTGTTTACGTATGTTAATAATGTCTCGAATTCTTCAGAATCTCTATCTAATACTTCAATTTCAGTTTTCAATTGTTCATAATGTTGATCTATTGGATCTTTGGTCGTTCCACCTTCCTCTTCAACTAACTTGTAACCGATCTCCACTTCAAGAAGGAAATTTGGCATTTCTACCTTGGATTTTATTATCTCAACATTATCCAAAAGAGGGACCCTTTTGGTTCCAAAATCATGAGGTATTAGCGTGAAGAATGTATTGGTGCAAGCTATTAGCTGGGCTTTCTTGTTTTCGTTGGGTTCATCGTCGAGTAAAGCCAGGAGTTCCGTCAAAACGGAATACGCCTCTTCAATTTGGTTCTTCGAAAGTTTTCCTAGTGGCATTTTCTTCAGATCAATTTCTAACTCCCACACGGCCTTGTTCATTTTCTCCACGTCAAAGATAAGGCGAATTAGTTCTTGGATGGCGCTGGGAAGTTTAGATCCAGATCCTACAACCAGTTTTTCTGAAGTTCCATAGTCAATGTCAAGTGGATACATTTTATTAGGAACCTTTGAGGCAGTGTGGCGTAACTCCCACGGAGTTCCTGTTTTTTCTTCGAAAAGCCTTTTGAATTCGGCAACAGCTTCATACTTAGTAACAAAGTGTTCCGTCTTGTTATCACCAATAGTAGTTCCAACACGTCCCCAGCTCCGAAACACATAGTAATCCTTTCCTTCGTCTGACTTTAGAAGTTGAAGCTTGTAAAACGAATTAGATCCTTGAGTAACGACGACGTTTCCGAGAACAGCGTTGAAAGCTCCTTCTTCGTTTTGAAACACGTGTGTGCTGGCTTCAAGATTTGAATCTGGGTCAACAGCTACGCTGCCTTTCACTGTCAGTTTAACTTTCGTGCTCTTTCCAGATGAGAATGTTGAGTCACTATTTCCTACAGCCGCACTTTTGAGTCTTTTTTCAGCAGCGTAAGAATTAATTCTGTCTTGAGGATTTCCACCCCAACTGGCTATGCGGTATTGTTGGATCGTAGAAACTAAACCTCCATATTCCACAGCACTTAAAAAGTCCTCAGATACAACGTGAACATCGTGTTCCTTAGCTTCACGAATTTCCTTGATATTTTTCTCAACATCTTCCTTGGTACTTATAACGCAAGCTGTAGTTTTGTCAATTTGAGAGACAACATTGCCTCCTAATCTCGCTATGCTTTTCTTTAGAGAATCTTTGGAACTATGGAGATTACCAATCAACACTATTTTAGTATCGTCCAATGGTTGTGGCTTTCTCTTGACACCCGAGGTTGATGGCAAATTTTCTGGTGTACTTGGAGTAGGTGCGTTTGTAGGAATGTAACGGTCTTGCTCTATGTATTCGTAGCTGTTTAAGAATGCATATTCCTCTTTTAGGTGATCTGGAATCTGGAAAGGCTTTCTTCTTGGTAGTTTTATTACATTTGTACATTTGCTCCATTCGCTTGCATTTCCAGTACAGTGATAACCATCATTTGAGAAAACCAATTGTCCACCGTCACTATCTGTGCAAGGTTCAAGAGATCCAAACGTCATGATTTCGGAAAGTCTATCTAGAATTTCGCTGTTTCCTGAAGGAATTTTTTGGTCGTTATATTTTAATAGTTCCACCATTTCTTTTTTTTAATATTTTTTTCAAGCTCGTCACGATGTTCATAAATTAACTGAGACTGTTCCTCAAAAATTTTTTTCTCGCCCCGATCAAGTAATTCCTCTTTCTTTATCTTATTTGGTGGAGTCACTTCAATTTTCTTTATCTTTTCTTTGATGGCCTTTTGATCTTCAACGCAGAGTGTCTTAAATCCTCGTATTTTAGATCCATCTTCAAAAAACTTCAGAGTTTCTCTCGCTTGTACAAACCAATCAACGTGATACCACGCTGGTAGTGGACCAAGTCGTCTAGCTTTTGCACTCTGTCTGTCAAGTTTTGAAATGCGAGCTTGATCTTTTACGATTGTTTCTCCACAACCTTTACAAGATGACCGATTACTTTTGGCATATTCAGTTGAGAAGTCTTGAATTTCAATGGAGGAGCTTTTTCTCTTCGTTCCTTTAGATGGGGTATTGCTTGAAGCAGCAGGTGCTGCTTGAGACCCACTCGGAATTTCACTCCTTATTTTCTCTTGATCTCTCCAACGTAAATCCTCAAAGTGTGAGATGTCAGCCTCAGTTGACACTTTAAACTTTTGAGAAAAAGCACCGAAAATGGTACCACTTTGGAATCTTGTTTCCACAATAAGAAATAAATGTTACTCGCGTCATCAGATACTCAATTTTGATATTTTACCTTTCTATCAAAACTTGACGCCTGAATAATTGCCGCCATTCTTAGCTCATCCTTATCTATGCGCCTTTTACAGCTTTTGCATGATGACCAGTGACTTTTGGCATATTCGGTACGCCACGGTAGACGTCGATCCATCTCTAAATCATACAAAGAGGTTTGAATAAGTTAGCACAGCTTGACTATTTGGTTTACTTTTCTGGTTAATGATGTATTTAAAAACCAAAACGTTATGTACGGGTCTTAGTTGCAGCAGAAGTAAGATGAGACTGGAAGTGAAGAGCTCAAGCATTGGTAGTAGATCCTGGCACTAGTGAACAAATTTGAGGATTTCATGTCGCTTCCATCACTAGAGGGAAAAAATTGGTCGAGTTTCAAAAAATTTCCTACCCATACATGAGGTAGCTCAAGCATATTTCCTAAAGCTACTTCGCAGAGGAGCAACAACCCGGTGTTGTTCTCTCGACTGGCGTGACAGTATTTGGCACTTTCAGAGACCTAAAAGAATCAAATATTTGAAGTTAGCAACCTATAATTTAACTCTTTATTATAAGGCTATGTGTAGTACCGTATCTGCAAAGTACACTCCTTTTCCAAAGTTGTAACCATTAGAAGGAGCTTCTGGTGGAGTAATACGAAGGCCTTGAGACAAAATGCCCATTAAGTTTGGGGTTCTGGAACCATGCCATAGTAGCTTTCTATTAGGGAATTTTTGGAATTCTCGGTAGCGTTCGCGTTCTCCCTGACGAGTAATTTTAAATATTTGATCGACTTCAAGTTCACAGTCACTGTGAAAATCAGCGCCCGTGTTGTTTACGTATGTTAATAATGTCTCGAATTCTTCAGAATCTCTATCTAATACTTCAATTGTTCATAATGTTGATCTATTGGATCTTTGGTCGTTCCACCTTCCTCTTCAACTAACTTGTAACCGATCTCCACTTCAAGAAGGAAATTTGGCATTTCTACCTTGGATTTTATTATCTCAACATTATCCAAAAGAGGGACCCTTTTGGTTCCAAAATCATGAGGTATTAGCGTGAAGAATGTATTGGTGCAAGCTATTAGCTGGGCTTTCTTGTTTTCGTTGGGTTCATCGTCGAGTAAAGCCAGGAGTTCCGTCAAAACGGAATACGCCTCTTCAATTTGGTTCTTCGAAAGTTTTCCTAGTGGCATTTTCTTCAGATCAATTTCTAACTCCCACACGGCCTTGTTCATTTTCTCCACGTCAAAGATAAGGCGAATTAGTTCTTGGATGGCGTTGGGAAGTTTAGATCCAGATCCTACAACCAGTTTTTCTGAAGTTCCATAGTCAATGTCAAGTGGATACATTTTATTAGGAACCTTTGAGGCAGTGTGGCGTAACTCCCACGGAGTTCCTGTTTTTTCTTCGAAAAGCCTTTTGAATTCGGCAACAGCTTCATACTTAGTAACAAAGTGTTCCGTCTTGTTATCACCAATAGTAGTTCCAACACGTCCCCAGCTCCGAAACACATAGTAATCCTTTCCTTCGTCTGACTTTAGAAGTTGAAGCTTGTAAAACGAATTAGATCCTTGAGTAACGACGACGTTTCCGAGAACAGCGTTGAAAGCTCCTTCTTCGTTTTGAAACACGTGTGTGCTGGCTTCAAGATTTGAATCTGGGTCAACAGCTACGCTGCCTTTCACTGTCAGTTTAACTTTCGTGCTCTTTCCAGATGAGAATGTTGAGTCACTATTTCCTACAGCCGCACTTTTGAGTCTTTTTTCAGCAGCGTAAGAATTAATTCTGTCTTGAGGATTTCCACCCCAACTGGCTATGCGGTATTGTTGGATCGTAGAAACTAAACCTCCATATTCCACAGCACTTAAAAAGTCCTCAGATACAACGTGAACATCGTGTTCCTTAGCTTCACGAATTTCCTTGATATTTTTCTCAACATCTTCCTTGGTACTTATAACGCAAGCTGTAGTTTTGTCAATTTGAGAGACAACATTGCCTCCTAATCTCGCTATGCTTTTCTTTAGAGAATCTTTGGAACTATGGAGATTACCAATCAACACTATTTTAGTATCGTCCAATGGTTGTGGCTTTCTCTTGACACCCGAGGTTGATGGCAAATTTTCTGGTGTACTTGGAGTAGGTGCGTTTGTAGGAATGTAACGGTCTTGCTCTATGTATTCGTAGCTGTTTAAGAATGCATATTCCTCTTTTAGGTGATCTGGAATCTGGAAAGGCTTTCTTCTTGGTAGTTTTATTACATTTGTACATTTGCTCCATTCGCTTGCATTTCCAGTACAGTGATAACCATCATTTGAGAAAACCAATTGTCCACCGTCACTATCTGTGCAAGGTTCAAGAGATCCAAACGTCATGATTTCGGAAAGTCTATCTAGAATTTCGCTGTTTCCTGAAGGAATTTTTTGGTCGTTATATTTTAATAGTTCCACCATTTCTTTTTTTTAATATTTTTTTCAAGCTCGTCACGATGTTCATAAATTAACTGAGACTGTTCCTCAAAAATTTTTTTCTCGCCCCGATCAAGTAATTCCTCTTTCTTTATCTTATTTGGTGGAGTCACTTCAATTTTCTTTATCTTTTCTTTGATGGCCTTTTGATCTTCAACGCAGAGTGTCTTAAATCCTCGTATTTTAGATCCATCTTCAAAAAACTTCAGAGTTTCTCTCGCTTGTACAAACCAATCAACGTGATACCACGCTGGTAGTGGACCAAGTCGTCTAGCTTTTGCACTCTGTCTGTCAAGTTTTGAAATGCGAGCTTGATCTTTTACGATTGTTTCTCCACAACCTTTACAAGATGACCGATTACTTTTGGCATATTCAGTTGAGAAGTCTTGAATTTCAATGGAGGAGCTTTTTCTCTTCGTTCCTTTAGATGGGGTATTGCTTGAAGCAGCAGGTGCTGCTTGAGACCCACTCGGAATTTCACTCCTTATTTTCTCTTGATCTCTCCAACGTAAATCCTCAAAGTGTGAGATGTCAGCCTCAGTTGACACTTTAAACTTTTGAGAAAAAGCACCGAAAATGGTACCACTTTGGAATCTTGTTTCCACAATAAGAAATAAATGTTACTCGCGTCATCAGATACTCAATTTTGATATTTTACCTTTCTATCAAAACTTGACGCCTGAATAATTGCCGCCATTCTTAGCTCATCCTTATCTATGCGCCTTTTACAGCTTTTGCATGATGACCAGTGACTTTTGGCATATTCGGTACGCCACGGTAGACGTCGATCCATCTCTAAATCATACAAAGAGGTTTGAATAAGTTAGCACAGCTTGACTATTTGGTTTACTTTTCTGGTTAATGATGTATTTAAAAACCAAAACGTTATGTACGGGTCTTAGTTGCAGCAGAAGTAAGATGAGACTGGAAGTGAAGAGCTCAAGCATTGGTAGTAGATCCTGGCACTAGTGAACAAATTTGAGGATTTCATGCCGCTTCCATCACTAGAGGGAAAAAATTGGTCGAGTTTCAAAAAATTTCCTACCCATACATGAGGTAGCTCAAGCATATTTCCTAAAGCTACTTCGCAGAGGAGCAACAACCCGGTGTTGTTCTCTCGACTGGCGTGACAGTATTTGGCACTTTCAGAGACCTAAAAGAATCAAATATTTGAAGTTAGCAACCTATAATTTAACTCTTTATTAAAAGGCTATGTGTAGTACCGTATCTGCAAAGTACACTCCTTTTCCAAAGTTGTAACCATTAGAAGGAGCTTCTGGTGGAACAATACGAAGGCCTTGAGACAAAATGCCCATTAAGTTTGGGGTTCTGGAACCATGCCATAGTAGCTTTCTATTAGGGAATTTTTGGAATTCTCGGTAGCGTTCGCGTTCTCCCTGACGAGTAATTTTAAATATTTGATCGACTTCAAGTTCACAATCACTGAGAAAATCAGCGCCCGTGTTGTTTACGTATGTTAGTAATGTCTCGAATTCTTCAGAATCTCTATCTAATACTTCAATTTCAGTTTTCAATTGTTCATAATGTTGATCTATTGGATCTTTGGTCGTTCCACCTTCCTCTTCAACTAACTTGTAACCGATCTCCACTTCAAGAAGGAAATTTGGCATTTCTACCTTGGATTTTATTATCTCAACATTATCCAAAAGAGGGACCCTTTTGGTTCCAAAATCATGAGGTATTAGCGTGAAGAATGTATTGGTGCAAGCTATTAGCTGGGCTTTCTTGTTTTCGTTGGGTTCATCGTCGAGTAAAGCCAGGAGTTCCGTCAAAACGGAATACGCCTCTTCAATTTGGTTCTTCGAAAGTTTTCCTAGTGGCATTTTCTTCAGATCAATTTCTAACTCCCACACGGCCTTGTTCATTTTCTCCACGTCAAAGATAAGGCGAATTAGTTCTTGGATGGCGTTGGGAAGTTTAGATCCAGATCCTACAACCAGTTTTTCTGAAGTTCCATAGTCAATGTCAAGTGGATACATTTTATTAGGAACCTTTGAGGCAGTGTGGCGTAACTCCCACGGAGTTCCTGTTTTTTCTTCGAAAAGCCTTTTGAATTCGGCAACAGCTTCATACTTAGTAACAAAGTGTTCCGTCTTGTTATCACCAATAGTAGTTCCAACACGTCCCCAGCTCCGAAACACATAGTAATCCTTTCCTTCGTCTGACTTTAGAAGTTGAAGCTTGTAAAACGAATTAGATCCTTGAGTAACGACGACGTTTCCGAGAACAGCGTTGAAAGCTCCTTCTTCGTTTTGAAACACGTGTGTGCTGGCTTCAAGATTTGAATCTGGGTCAACAGCTACGCTGCCTTTCACTGTCAGTTTAACTTTCGTGCTCTTTCCAGATGAGAATGTTGAGTCACTATTTCCTACAGCCGCACTTTTGAGTCTTTTTTCAGCAGCGTAAGAATTAATTCTGTCTTGAGGATTTCCACCCCAACTGGCTATGCGGTATTGTTGGATCGTAGAAACTAAACCTCCATATTCCACAGCACTTAAAAAGTCCTCAGATACAACGTGAACATCGTGTTCCTTAGCTTCACGAATTTCCTTGATATTTTTCTCAACATCTTCCTTGGTACTTATAACGCAAGCTGTAGTTTTGTCAATTTGAGAGACAACATTGCCTCCTAATCTCGCTATGCTTTTCTTTAGAGAATATTTGGAACTATGGAGATTACCAATCAACACTATTTTAGTATCGTCCAATGGTTGTGGCTTTCTCTTGACACCCGAGGTTGATGGCAAATTTTCTGGTGTACTTGGAGTAGGTGCGTTTGTAGGAATGTAACGGTCTTGCTCTATGTATTCGTAGCTGTTTAAGAATGCATATTCCTCTTTTAGGTGATCTGGAATCTGGAAAGGCTTTCTTCTTGGTAGTTTTATTACATTTGTACATTTGCTCCATTCGCTTGCATTTCCAGTACAGTGATAACCATCATTTGAGAAAACCAATTGTCCACCGTCACTATCTGTGCAAGGTTCAAGAGATCCAAACGTCATGATATCGGAAAGTCTATCTAGAATTTCGCTGTTTCCTGAAGGAATTTTTTGGTCGTTATATTTTAATAGTTCCACCATTTCTTTTTTTTAATATTTTTTTCAAGCTCGTCACGATGTTCATAAATTAACTGAGACTGTTCCTCAAGAATTTTTTTCTCGCCCCGATCAAGTAATTCCTCTTTCTTTATCTTATTTGGTGGAGTCACTTCAATTTTCTTTATCTTTTCTTTGATGGCCTTTTGATCTTCAACACAGAGTGTCTTAAATCCTCGTATTTTAGATCCATCTTCAAAAAACTTCAGAGTTTCTCTCGCTTGTACAAACCAATCAACGTGATACCACGCTGGTAGTGGACCAAATCGTCTAGCTTTTGCACTCTGTCTGTCAAGTTTTGAAATGCGAGCTTGATCTTTTACGATTGTTTCTCCACAACCTTTACAAGATGACCGATTACTTTTGGCATATTCAGTTGAGAAGTCTTGAATTTCAATGGAGGAGCTTTTTCTCTTCGTTCTAGGGCTGTGCGAATACTCGAATTTTCGAATAGTATTCGTTTAATTCGAATCGATTATTCGATTCGACGAATCGAATTTGCCATTTGGAGAAAAACGAGTATTCGAATTAAGAAACGATTATTCGAAAAGAAATTCGAATAACCGATTTACATACGAATACAGTTCCCTTAACCGAATAATCGCTTCCAAGGGGCTAAATTCGAATAGAAAACGAGTATTCGATTGAAAATGGGAGGGACTGTGGTCACATGACATATATGAAGCTGTTTCGTTTATGGAATTTCATTGCCAATGCGCAATTCGCGATGTTTTGTTTTTCTCTCACCAATTACTCAGTCTTAGGAAAAGTTCCATTCTATGTGGAACTACAATATTTTTACGTGTATTTAGGAAACGATTAATTGTTTTGAAAAGAACATTCGTCTGATAAAACCGAGTATTCATATTTTCGAGTATTCTTTTTAAAAACTAGTACTGCTAGGTGTATTTAGAAAACGATTAATCGCTTTGAAACGAATATTCGTCAGGTAAAACCGATTAATCGAAAAAAAACGAGTACTCGAACCAGCATTTTTGATAAACGAGTAATATTCGTTTGAACGAGTACTCGATTCGGATTTCGAATAGGAGATTTACTATTCGATTCTTATTCGATTCGGTTTGAAAAACCAATATTCGCACAGCCCTACTTCGTTCCTTTAGATGGGGTATTGCTTGAAGCAGCAGGTGCTGCTTGAGACCCACTCGGAATTTCCCTCCTTATTTTCTCTTGATCTCTCCAACGTAAATCCTCAAAGTGTGAGATGTCAGCCTCAGTTGACACTTTAAACTTTTGAGAAAAAGCACCGAAAATGGTACCACTTTGGAATCTTGTTTCCACAATAAGAAATTAATGTTACTCGCGTCATCAGATGCTCAATTTTGATATTTTACCTTTCTATCAAAACTTGACGCCTGAATAATTGCCGCCATTCTTAGCTCATCCTTATCTATGCGCCTTTTACAGCTTTTGCATGATGACCAGCCACTTTTGGCATATTCGGTACGCCACGGTAGACCTCGATCCATCTCTAAATCATACAAAGAGGTTTGAATAAGTTAGCACAGCTTGACTATTTGGTTTACTTTTCTGGTTAATGATGTATTTAAAAACCAAAACGTTATGTACGGGTCTTAGTTGCAGCAGAAGTAAGATGAGACTGGAAGTGAAGAGCTCAAGCATTGGTAGTAGATCCTGGCACTAGTGAACAAATTTGAGGATTTCATGTCGCTTCCATCACTAGAGGGAAAAAAGCTTGTGTCCCATTCGACCGAATCCCAATCGACCGAACGCGTTTCCCATTCAACCGAAAACAGCCCAAATGTGCGGTTTGGGGAAAATATATATCAAAATTTAAAAAGCAAACGTTTTCACTTTTTATAAGGCTTTTTTTCCCCTACAGTTTTCGTTGTATATATATATATATTGATGTTTGAAATGTAAAATTTAACTTTAAGAGTGATTGATAACTGAGAGAATTGCTAATAAAGGCGGCTTTCTTTAAATTAATAATGGCTACTTGTTTCAATTGAATAAGAAAAAGGATAAAACTAGTTACTATAATTGTAGAAATCCCTCCTGAAAGGTTCGAATAATAGAAGTAACCTAACCTAACCTAACCTAACCTAACCTAACCTAAACCTAAACCTAACCTAACCAAACCAAACCAAACCTAACCTAACCTAACCTAACCAAACCTGACCTACCCTAACCTAACCAAACCTGACCTACCCTAACCTAACCAAACCTGACAAAACCAAACCAAAACCTAACCAAACCTGACCAAACCAAACCTAACCTAACCTAACCTAACCTGACCAAACCAAACCAAACCTAAACCTAACCAAACCTAACCAAACCTAACCTAACCTACCCTAACCTAACCTACCCTAACCTAACCTAACCTACCCTAACCTAACCTAACCTAACGTAACGTAACCTAACCTAACCTAACCTAACCTAACCAAACCTGACCAAACCAAACCTAAACCTAACCTAACCTGACCAAACCAAACCTAACCTAACCTAACGTAACCTAACGTAACCTAACCTAACCTAACCTAACATAACCAAACCTGACCAAACCAAACCTTAACCTAACCTGACCAAACGAAACCTAACCTAACCTAACCTAACCTAACCTAAACCAAACCTAACCAAACCTGACCAAACCAAACCTAACCTAACCTAACCCAAACTAACCAAACCAAACCTAACCTAAACCTAACCTAACCTCACCAAACCAAACCTAAACCTAACCTAACCTAACCAAACTAAACCAAACCTAACCTAACCTGACCAAACCAAACCAAACCTAACCTGACCAAACCAAACCAAACCTAACCTGACCAAACCAAACCAAACCTAACCTAACCAAACCTGACCAAACCAAACCTAAACCTAACCAAACCTAACCTAACCTAAGCCTAACCTAACCAAACCTGACCAAACCAAACCTAACCTAACCTAAACCTAACCTAACCAAACCTGACCAAACCAAACCAAACCAAACCAAACCTAACCTAACCTAACCTAACCAAACCTAACATAACAGTAATGTTTTGGAAAAGGCATATTATTTGAGAAGTCAATGAAGCTAAACATGAACATTTCGGAAAAGGCGTGTCATAGTAAAATGATTTGTAAAATATTACTAACCTAACATAACAGTAAAGTTTTGAAAAAGGCATATTATTTGAGAAGTCAATGAAGGTATAAAACATCAATATTTTGGAAAAGGCGTAACATTGTTAAATGATTTATAAAATATTACTAACCTAACTTAACCAAACCAAACCTAACCAAACATAACAGTAATGTTTTGGAAAAGGCATATTATTTGAGAAGTCAATGAAGCAAAACATAAATATTTTAGAAAAGGCGTAGAATAGTTAAATGATTTATAAAATATTATTAGCCTAACCTAATCTAACCTAACTTACTATTTCCTTCTCTGGGTTTGAACCCGAGCCTCTGAATTAAAAGCCTGATATTCTACCATGCTGCTGCAGTGATTCGAAATCCTCACAGACATTTATTTAACTAATTCTTTCAAATAAATTCCCATTCAGCAGAAACCCGCCATTGGGCTGGAAATTTAAATATATTCTCCATAAAAAACCAAAAAGCGGTTTCGGTCTAATGGGATTCGGTCCAATGGGATAATACCGGAAAAAATTGGTCGAGTTTCAAAAAATTTCCTACCCATACATGAGGTAGCTCAAGCATATTTCCTAAAGCTACTTCGCAGAGGAGCAACAACCCGGTGTTGTTCTCTCGACTGGCGTGACAGTATTTGGCACTTTCAGAGACCTAAAAGAATCAAATATTTGAAGTTAGCAACCTATAATTTAACTCTTTATTAAAAGGCTATGTGTAGTACCGTATCTGCAAAGTACACTCCTTTTCCAAAGTTGTAACCATTAGAAGGAGCTTCTGGTGGAGCAATACGAAGGCCTTGAGACAAAATGCCCATTAAGTTTGGGGTTCTGGAACCATGCCATAGTAGCTTTCTATTAGGGAATTTTTGGAATTCTCGGTAGCGTTCGCGTTCTCCCTGACGAGTAATTTTAAATATTTGATCGACTTCAAGTTCACAATCACTGTGAAAATCAGCGCCCGTGTTGTTTACGTATGTTAATAATGTCTCGAATTCTTCAGAATCTCTATCTAATACTTCAATTTCAGTTTTCAATTGTTCATAATGTTGATCTATTGGATCTTTGGTCGTTCCACCTTCCTCTTCAACTAACTTGTAACCGATCTCCACTTCAAGAAGGAAATTTGGCATTTCTACCTTGGATTTTATTATCTCAACATTATCCAAAAGAGGGACCCTTTTGGTTCCAAAATCATGAGGTATTAGCGTGAAGAATGTATTGGTGCAAGCTATTAGCTGGGCTTTCTTGTTTTCGTTGGGTTCATCGTCGAGTAAAGCCAGGAGTTCCGTCAAAACGGAATACGCCTCTTCAATTTGGTTCTTCGAAAGTTTTCCTAGTGGCATTTTCTTCAGATCAATTTCTAACTCCCACACGGCCTTGTTCATTTTCTCCACGTCAAAGATAAGGCGAATTAGTTCTTGGATGGCGTTGGGAAGTTTAGATCCAGATCCTACAACCAGTTTTTCTGAAGTTCCATAGTCAATGTCAAGTGGATACATTTTATTAGGAACCTTTTTGGCAGTGTGGCGTAACTCCCACGGAGTTCCTGTTTTTTCTTCGAAAAGCCTTTTGAATTCGGCAACAGCTTCATACTTAGTAACAAAGTGTTCCGTCTTGTTATCACCAATAGTAGTTCCAACACGTCCCCAGCTCCGAAACACATAGTAATCCTTTCCTTCGTCTGACTTTAGAAGTTGAAGCTTGTAAAACGAATTAGATCCTTGAGTAACGACGACGTTTCCGAGAACAGCGTTGAAAGCTCCTTCTTCGTTTTGAAACACGTGTGTGCTGGCTTCAAGATTTGAATCTGGGTCAACAGCTACGCTGCCTTTCACTGTCAGTTTAACTTTCGTGCTCTTTCCAGATGAGAATGTTGAGTCACTATTTCCTACAGCCGCACTTTTGAGTCTTTTTTCAGCAGCGTAAGAATTAATTCTGTCTTGAGGATTTCCACCCCAACTGGCTATGCGGTATTGTTGGATCGTAGAAACTAAACCTCCATATTCCACAGCACTTAAAAAGTCCTCAGATACAACGTGAACATCGTGTTCCTTAGCTTCACGAATTTCCTTGATATTTTTCTCAACATCTTCCTTGGTACTTATAACGCAAGCTGTAGTTTTGTCAATTTGAGAGACAACATTGCCTCCTAATCTCGCTATACTTTTCTTTAGAGAATCTTTGGAACTATGGAGATTACCAATCAACACTATTTTAGTATCGTCCAATGGTTGTGGCTTTCTCTTGACACCCGAGGTTGATGGCAAATTTTCTGGTGTACTTGGAGTAGGTGCGTTTGTAGGAATGTAACGGTCTTGCTCTATGTATTCGTAGCTGTTTAAGAATGCATATTCCTCTTTTAGGTGATCTGGAATCTGGAAAGGCTTTCTTCTTGGTAGTTTTATTACATTTGTACATTTGCTCCATTCGCTTGCATTTCCAGTACAGTGATAACCATCATTTGAGAAAACCAATTGTCCACCGTCACTATCTGTGCAAGGTTCAAGAGATCCAAACGTCATGATATCGGAAAGTCTATCTAGAATTTCGCTGTTTCCTGAAGGAATTTTTTGGTCGTTATATTTTAATAGTTCCACCATTTCTTTTTTTTAATATTTTTTTCAAGCTCGTCACGATGTTCATAAATTAACTGAGACTGTTCCTCAAGAATTTTCTTCTCGCCCCGATCAAGTAATTCCTCTTTCTTTATCTTATTTGGTGGAGTCACTTCAATTTTCTTTATCTTTTCTTTGATGGCCTTTTGATCTTCAACACAGAGTGTCTTAAATCCTCGTATTTTAGATCCATCTTCAAAAAACTTCAGAGTTTCTCTCGCTTGTACAAACCAATCAACGTGATACCACGCTGGTAGTGGACCAAATCGTCTAGCTTTTGCACTCTGTCTGTCAAGTTTTGAAATGCGAGCTTGATCTTTTACGATTGTTTCTCCACAACCTTTACAAGATGACCGATTACTTTTGGCATATTCAGTTGAGAAGTCTTGAATTTCAATGGAGGAGCTTTTTCTCTTCGTTCCTTTAGATGGGGTATTGCTTGAAGCAGCAGGTGCTGCTTGAGACCCACTCGGAATTTCACTCCTTATTTTCTCTTGATCTCTCCAACGTAAATCCTCAAAGTGTGAGATGTCAGCCTCAGTTGACACTTTAAACTTTTGAGAAAAAGCACCGAAAATGGTACCACTTTGGAATCTTGTTTCCACAATAAGAAATTAATGTTACTCGCGTCATCAGATGCTCAATTTTGATATTTTACCTTTCTATCAAAACTTGACGCCTGAATAATTGCCGCCATTCTTAGCTCATCCTTATCTATGCGCCTTTTACAGCTTTTGCATGATGACCAGCCACTTTTGGCATATTCGGTACGCCACGGTAGACCTCGATCCATCTCTAAATCATACAAAGAGGTTTGAATAAGTTAGCACAGCTTGACTATTTGGTTTACTTTTCTGGTTAATGATGTATTTAAAAACCAAAACGTTATGTACGGGTCTTAGTTGCAGCAGAAGTAAGATGAGACTGGAAGTGAAGAGCTCAAGCATTGGTAGTAGATCCTGGCACTAGTGAACAAATTTGAGGATTTCATGTCGCTTCCATCACTAGAGGGAAAAAATTGGTCGAGTTTCAAAAAATTTCCTACCCATACATGAGGTAGCTCAAGCATATTTCCTAAAGCTACTTCGCAGAGGAGCAACAACCCGGTGTTGTTCTCTCGACTGGCGTGACAGTATTTGGCACTTTCAGAGACCTAAAAGAATCAAATATTTGAAGTTAGCAACCTATAATTTAACTCTTTATTAAAAGGCTATGTGTAGTACCGTATCTGCAAAGTACACTCCTTTTCCAAAGTTGTAACCATTAGAAGGAGCTTCTGGTGGAGCAATACGAAGGCCTTGAGGCAAAATGCCCATTAAGTTTGGGGTTCTGGAACCATGCCATAGTAGCTTTCTATTAGGGAATTTTTGGAATTCTCGGTAGCGTTCGCGTTCTCCCTGACGAGTAATTTTAAATATTTGATCGACTTCAAGTTCACAATCACTGTGAAAATCAGCGCCCGTGTTGTTTACGTATGTTAATAATGTCTCGAATTCTTCAGAATCTCTATCTAATACTTCAATTTCAGTTTTCAATTGTTCATAATGTTGATCTATTGGATCTTTGGTCGTTCCACCTTCCTCTTCAACTAACTTGTAACCGATTTCCACTTCAAGAAGGAAATTTGGCATTTCTACCTTGGATTTTATTATCTCAACATTATCCAAAAGAGGGACCCTTTTGGTTCCAAAATCATGAGGTATTAGCGTGAAGAATGTATTGGTGCAAGCTATTAGCTGGGCTTTCTTGTTTTCGTTAGGTTCATCGTCGAGTAAAGCCAGGAGTTCCGTCAAAACGGAATACGCCTCTTCAATTTGGTTCTTCGAAAGTTTTCCTAGTGGCATTTTCTTCAGATCAATTTCTAACTCCCACACGGCCTTGTTCATTTTCTCCACGTCAAAGATAAGGCGAATTAGTTCTTGGATGGCGTTGGGAAGTTTAGATCCAGATCCTACAACCAGTTTTTCTGAAGTTCCATAGTCAATGTCAAGTGGATACATTTTATTAGGAACCTTTGAGGCAGTGTGGCGTAACTCCCACGGAGTTCCTGTTTTTTCTTCGAAAAGCCTTTTGAATTCGGCAACAGCTTCATACTTAGTAACAAAGTGTTCCGTCTTGTTATCACCAATAGTAGTTCCAACACGTCCCCAGCTCCGAAACACATAGTAATCCTTTCCTTCGTCTGACTTTAGAAGTTGAAGCTTGTAAAACGAATTAGATCCTTGAGTAACGACGACGTTTCCGAGAACAGCGTTGAAAGCTCCTTCTTCGTTTTGAAACACGTGTGTGCTGGCTTCAAGATTTGAATCTGGGTCAACAGCTACGCTGCCTTTCACTGTCAGTTTAACTTTCGTGCTCTTTCCAGATGAGAATGTTGAGTCACTATTTCCTACAGCCGCACTTTTGAGTCTTTTTTCAGCAGCGTAAGAATTAATTCTGTCTTGAGGATTTCCACCCCAACTGGCTATGCGGTATTGTTGGATCGTAGAAACTAAACCTCCATATTCCACAGCACTTAAAAAGTCCTCAGATACAACGTGAACATCGTGTTCCTTAGCTTCACGAATTTCCTTGATATTTTTCTCAACATCTTCCTTGGTACTTATAACGCAAGCTGTAGTTTTGTCAATTTGAGAGACAACATTGCCTCCTAATCTCGCTATGCTTTTCTTTAGAGAATCTTTGGAACTATGGAGATTACCAATCAACACTATTTTAGTATCGTCCAATGGTTGTGGCTTTCTCTTGACACCCGAGGTTGATGGCAAATTTTCTGGTGTACTTGGAGTAGGTGCGTTTGTAGGAATGTAACGGTCTTGCTCTATGTATTCGTAGCTGTTTAAGAATGCATATTCCTCTTTTAGGTGATCTGGAATCTGGAAAGGCTTTCTTCTTGGTAGTTTTATTACATTTGTACATTTGCTCCATTCGCTTGCATTTCCAGTACAGTGATAACCATCATTTGAGAAAACCAATTGTCCACCGTCACTATCTGTGCAAGGTTCAAGAGATCCAAACGTCATGATATCGGAAAGTCTATCTAGAATTTCGCTGTTTCCTGAAGGAATATTTTGGTCGTTATATTTTAATAGTTCCACCATTTCTTTTTTTTAATATTTTTTTCAAGCTCGTCACGATGTTCATAAATTAACTGAGACTGTTCCTCAAGAATTTTCTTCTCGCCCCGATCAAGTAATTCCTCTTTCTTTATCTTATTTGGTGGAGTCACTTCAATTTTCTTTATCTTTTCTTTGATGGCCTTTTGATCTTCAACGCAGAGTGTCTTAAATCCTCGTATTTTAGATCCATCTTCAAAAAACTTCAGAGTTTCTCTCGCTTGTACAAACCAATCAACGTGATACCACGCTGGTAGTGGACCAAATCATCTAGCTTTTGCACTCTGTCTGTCAAGTTTTGAAATGCGAGCTTGATCTTTTACGATTGTTTCTCCACAACCTTTACAAGATGACCGATTACTTTTGGCATATTCAGTTGAGAAGTCTTGAATTTCAATGGAGGAGCTTTTTCTCTTCGTTCCTTTAGATGGGGTATTGATTGAAGCAGCAGGTGCTGCTTGAGACCCACTCGGAATTTCACTCCTTATTTTCTCTTGATCTCTCCAACGTAAATCCTCAAAGTGTGAGATGTCAGCCTCAGTTGACACTTTAAACTTTTGAGAAAAAGCAGCGAAAATGGTACCACTTTGGAATCTTGTTTCCACAATAAGAAATTAATGTTACTCGCGTCATCAGATGCTCAATTTTGATATTTTACCTTTCTATCAAAACTTGACGCCTGAATAATTGCCGCCATTCTTAGCTCATCCTTATCTATGCGCCTTTTACAGCTTTTGCATGATGACCAGCCACTTTTGGCATATTCGGTACGCCACGGTAGACCTCGATCCATCTCTAAATCATACAAAGAGGTTTGAATAAGTTAGCACAGCTTGACTATTTGGTTTACTTTTCTGGTTAATGATGTATTTAAAAACCAAAACGTTATGTACGGGTCTTAGTTGCAGCAGAAGTAAGATGAGACTGGAAGTGAAGAGCTCAAGCATTGGTAGTAGATCCTGGCACTAGTGAACAAATTTGAGGATTTCATGTCGCTTCCATCACTAGAGGGAAAAAATTGGTCGAGTTTCAAAAAATTTCCTACCCATACATGAGGTAGCTCAAGCATATTTCCTAAAGCTACTTCGCAGAGGAGCAACAACCCGGTGTTGTTCTCTCGACTGGCGTGACAGTATTTGGCACTTTCAGAGACCTAAAAGAATCAAATATTTGAAGTTAGCAACCTATAATTTAACTCTTTATTAAAAGGCTATGTGTAGTACCGTATCTGCAAAGTACACTCCTTTTCCAAAGTTGTAACCATTAGAAGGAGCTTCTGGTGGAGCAATACGAAGTCCTTGAGACAAAATGCCCATTAAGTTTGGGGTTCTGGAACCATGCCATAGTAGCTTTCTATTAGGGAATTTTTGGAATTCTCGGTAACGTTCGCGTTCTCCCTGACGAGTAATTTTAAATATTTGATCGACTTCAAGTTCACAATCACTGTGAAAATCAGCGCCCGTGTTGTTTACGTATGTTAATAATGTCTCGAATTCTTCAGAATCTCTATCTAATACTTCAATTTCAGTTTTCAATTGTTCATAATGTTGATCTATTGGATCTTTGGTCGTTCCACCTTCCTCTTCAACTAACTTGTAACCGATCTCCACTTCAAGAAGGAAATTTGGCATTTCTACCTTGGATTTTATTATCTCAACATTATCCAAAAGAGGGACCCTTTTGGTTCCAAAATCATGAGGTATTAGCGTGAAGAATGTATTGGTGCAAGCTATTAGCTGGGCTTTCTTGTTTTCGTTGGGTTCATCGTCGAGTAAAGCCAGGAGTTCCGTCAAAACGGAATACGCCTCTTCAATTTGGTTCTTCGAAAGTTTTCCTAGTGGCATTTTCTTCAGATCAATTTCTAACTCCCACACGGCCTTGTTCATTTTCTCCACGTCAAAGATAAGGCGAATTAGTTCTTGGATGGCGTTGGGAAGTTTAGATCCAGATCCTACAACCAGTTTTTCTGAAGTTCCATAGTCAATGTCAAGTGGATACATTTTATTAGGAACCTTTGAGGCAGTGTGGCGTAACTCCCACGGAGTTCCTGTTTTTTCTTCGAAAAGCCTTTTGAATTCGGCAACAGCTTCATACTTAGTAACAAAGTGTTCCGTCTTGTTATCACCAATAGTAGTTCCAACACGTCCCCAGCTCCGAAACACATAGTAATCCTTTCCTTCGTCTGACTTTAGAAGTTGAAGCTTGTAAAACGAATTAGATCCTTGAGTAACGACGACGTTTCCGAGAACAGCGTTGAAAGCTCCTTCTTCGTTTTGAAACACGTGTGTGCTGGCTTCAAGATTTGAATCTGGGTCAACAGCTACGCTGCCTTTCACTGTCAGTTTAACTTTCGTGCTCTTTCCAGATGAGAATGTTGAGTCACTATTTCCTACAGCCGCACTTTTGAGTCTTTTTTCAGCAGCGTAAGAATTAATTCTGTCTTGAGGATTTCCACCCCAACTGGCTATGCGGTATTGTTGGATCGTAGAAACTAAACCTCCATATTCCACAGCACTTAAAAAGTCCTCAGATACAACGTGAACATCGTGTTCCTTAGCTTCACGAATTTCCTTGATATTTTTCTCAACATCTTCCTTGGTACTTATAACGCAAGCTGTAGTTTTGTCAATTTGAGAGACAACATTGCCTCCTAATCTCGCTATGCTTTTCTTTAGAGAATCTTTGGAACTATGGAGACTACCAATCAACACTATTTTAGTATCGTCCAATGGTTGTGGCTTTCTCTTGACACCCGAGGTTGATGGCAAATTTTCTGGTGTACTTGGAGTAGGTGCGTTTGTAGGAATGTAACGGTCTTGCTCTATGTATTCGTAGCTGTTTAAGAATGCATATTCCTCTTTTAGGTGATCTGGAATCTGGAAAGGCTTTCTTCTTGGTAGTTTTATTACATTTGTACATTTGCTCCATTCGCTTGCATTTCCAGTACAGTGATAACCATCATTTGAGAAAACCAATTGTCCACCGTCACTATCTGTGCAAGGTTCAAGAGATCCAAACGTCATGATTTCGGAAAGTCTATCTAGAATTTCGCTGTTTCCTGAAGGAATATTTTGGTCGTTATATTTTAATAGTTCCACCATTTCTTTTTTTTAATATTTTTTTCAAGCTCGTCACGATGTTCATAAATTAACTGAGACTGTTCCTCAAGAATTTTCTTCTCGCCCCGATCAAGTAATTCCTCTTTCTTTATCTTATTTGGTGGAGTCACTTCAATTTTCTTTATCTTTTCTTTGATGGCCTTTTGATCTTCAACACAGAGTGTCTTAAATCCTCGTATTTTAGATCCATCTTCAAAAAACTTCAGAGTTTCTCTCGCTTGTACAAACCAATCAACGTGATACCACGCTGGTAGTGGACCAAATCGTCTAGCTTTTGCACTCTGTCTGTCAAGTTTTGAAATGCGAGCTTGATCTTTTACGATTGTTTCTCCACAACCTTTACAAGATGACCGATTACTTTTGGCATATTCAGTTGAGAAGTCTTGAATTTCAATGGAGGAGCTTTTTCTCTTCGTTCCTTTAGATGGGGTATTGCTTGAAGCAGCAGGTGCTGCTTGAGACCCACTCGGAATTTCACTCCTTATTTTCTCTTGATCTCTCCAACGTAAATCCTCAAAGTGTGAGATGTCAGCCTCAGTTGACACTTTAAACTTTTGAGAAAAAGCACCGAAAATGGTACCACTTTGGAATCTTGTTTCCACAATAAGAAATTAATGTTACTCGCGTCATCAGATGCTCAATTTTGATATTTTACCTTTCTATCAAAACTTGACGCCTGAATAATTGCCGCCATTCTTAGCTCATCCTTATCTATGCGCCTTTTACAGCTTTTGCATGATGACCAGCCACTTTTGGCATATTCGGTACGCCACGGTAGACCTCGATCCATCTCTAAATCATACAAAGAGGTTTGAATAAGTTAGCACAGCTTGACTATTTGGTTTACTTTTCTGGTTAATGATGTATTTAAAAACCAAAACGTTATGTACGGGTCTTAGTTGCAGCAGAAGTAAGATGAGACTGGAAGTGAAGAGCTCAAGCATTGGTAGTAGATCCTGGCACTAGTGAACAAATTTGAGGATTTCATGTCGCTTCCATCACTAGAGGGAAAAAATTGGTCGAGTTTCAAAAAATTTCCTACCCATACATGAGGTAGCTCAAGCATATTTCCTAAAGCTACTTCGCAGAGGAGCAACAACCCGGTGTTGTTCTCTCGACTGGCGTGACAGTATTTGGTACTTTCAGAGACCTAAAAGAATCAAATATTTGAAGTTAGCAACCTATAATTTAACTCTTTATTAAAAGGCTATGTGTAGTACCGTATCTGCAAAGTACACTCCTTTTCCAAAGTTGTAACCATTAGAAGGAGCTTCTGGTGGAGCAATACGAAGGCCTTGAGACAAAATGCCCATTAAGTTTGGGGTTCTGGAACCATGCCATAGTAGCTTTCTATTAGGGAATTTTTGGAATTCTCGGTAGCGTTCGCGTTCTCCCTGACGAGTAATTTTAAATATTTGATCGACTTCAAGTTCACAATCACTGTGAAAATCAGCGCCCGTGTTGTATACGTATGTTAATAATGTCTCGAATTCTTCAGAATCTCTATCTAATACTTCAATTTCAGTTTTCAATTGTTCATAATGTTAATCTTTTGGATCTTTCGTCGTTCCACCTTCCTCTTCAACTAACTTGTAACCGATCTCCACTTCAAGAAGGAAATTTGGCATTTCTACCTTGGATTTTATTATCTCAACATTATCCAAAAGAGGGACCCTTTTGGTTCCAAAATCATGAGGTATAAGCGTGAAGAATGTATTGGTGCAAGCTATTAGCTGGGCTTTCTTGTTTTCGTTGGGTTCATCGTCGAGTAAAGCCAGGAGTTCCGTCAAAACGGAATACGCCTCTTCAATTTGGTTCTTCGATAGTTTTCCTAGTGGCATTTTCTTCAGATCAATTTCTAACTCCCACACGGCCTTGTTCATTTTCTCCACGTCAAAGATAAGGCGAATTAGTTCTTGGATGGCGTTGGGAAGTTTAGATCCAGATCCTACAACCAGTTTTTCTGAAGTTCCATAGTCAATGTCAAGTGGATACATTTTATTAGGAACCTTTGAGGCAGTGTGGCGTAACTCCCACGGAGTTCCTGTTTTTTCTTCGAAAAGCCTTTTGAATTCGGCAACAGCTTCATACTTAGTAACAAAGTGTTCCGTCTTGTTATCACCAATAGTAGTTCCAACACGTCCCCAGCTCCGAAACACATAGTAATCCTTTCCTTCGTCTGACTTTAGAAGTTGAAGCTTGTAAAACGAATTAGATCCTTGAGTAACGACGACGTTTCCGAGAACAGCGTTGAAAGCTCCTTCTTCGTTTTGAAACACGTGTGTGCTGGCTTCAAGATTTGAATCTGGGTCAACAGCTACGCTGCCTTTCACTGTCAGTTTAACTTTCGTGCTCTTTCCAGATGAGAATGTTGAGTCACTATTTCCTACAGCCGCACTTTTGAGTCTTTTTTCAGCAGCGTAAGAATTAATTCTGTCTTGAGGATTTCCACCCCAACTGGCTATGCGGTATTGTGGGATCGTAGAAACTAAACCTCCATATTCCACAGCACTTAAAAAGTCCTCAGATACAACGTGAACATCGTGTTCCTTAGCTTCACGAATTTCCTTGATATTTTTCTCAACATCTTCCTTGGTACTTATAACGCAAGCTGTAGTTTTGTCAATTTGAGAGACAACATTGCCTCCTAATCTCGCTATGCTTTTCTTTAGAGAATCTTTGGAACTATGGAGATTACCAATCAACACTATTTTAGTATCGTCCAATGGTTGTGGCTTTCTCTTGACACCCGAGGTTGATGGCAAATTTTCTGGTGTACTTGGAGTAGGTGCGTTTGTAGGAATGTAACGGTCTTGCTCTATGTATTCGTAGCTGTTTAAGAATGCATATTCCTCTTTTAGGTGATCTGGAATCTGGAAAGGCTTTCTTCTTGGTAGTTTTATTACATTTGTACATTTGCTCCATTCGCTTGCATTTCCAGTACAGTGATAACCATCATTTGAGAAAACCAATTGTCCACCGTCACTATCTGTGCAAGGTTCAAGAGATCCAAACGTCATGATATCGGAAAGTCTATCTAGAATTTCGCTGTTTCCTGAAGGAATATTTTGGTCGTTATATTTTAATAGTTCCACCATTTCTTTTTTTTAATATTTTTTTCAAGCTCGTCACGATGTTCATAAATTAACTGAGACTGTTCCTCAAGAATTTTCTTCTCGCCCCGATCAAGTAATTCCTCTTTCTTTATCTTATTTGGTGGAGTCACTTCAATTTTCTTTATCTTTTCTTTGATGGCCTTTTGATCTTCAACGCAGAGTGTCTTAAATCCTCGTATTTTAGATCCATATTCAAAAAACTTCAGAGTTTCTCTCGCTTGTACAAACCAATCAACGTGATACCACGCTGGTAGTGGACCAAATCGTCTAGCTTTTGCACTCTGTCTGTCAAGTTTTGAAATGCGAGCTTGATCTTTTACGATTGTTTCTCCACAACCTTTACAAGATGACCGATTACTTTTGGCATATTCAGTTGAGAAGTCTTGAATTTCAATGGAGGAGCTTTTTCTCTTCGTTCCTTTAGATGGGGTATTGATTGAAGCAGCAGGTGCTGCTTGAGACCCACTCGGAATTTCACTCCTTATTTTCTCTTGATCTCTCCAACGTAAATCCTCAAAGTGTGAGATGTCAGCCTCAGTTGACACTTTAAACTTTTGAGAAAAAGCAGCGAAAATGGTACCACTTTGGAATCTTGTTTCCACAATAAGAAATTAATGTTACTCGCGTCATCAGATGCTCAATTTTGATATTTTACCTTTCTATCAAAACTTGACGCCTGAATAATTGCCGCCATTCTTAGCTCATCCTTATCTATGCGCCTTTTACAGCTTTTGCATGATGATCAGCCACTTTTGGCATATTCGGTACGCCACGGTAGACCTCGATCCATCTCTAAATCATACAAAGAGGTTTGAATAAGTTAGCACAGCTTGACTATTTGGTTTACTTTTCTGGTTAATGATGTATTTAAAAACCAAAACGTTATGTACGGGTCTTAGTTGCAGCAGAAGTAAGATGAGACTGGAAGTGAAGAGCTCAAGCATTGGTAGTAGATCCTGGCACTAGTGAACAAATTTGAGGATTTCATGTCGCTTCCATCACTAGAGGGAAAAAATTGGTCGAGTTTCAAAAAATTTCCTACCCATACATGAGGTAGCTCAAGCATATTTCCTAAAGCTACTTCGCAGAGGAGCAACAACCCGGTGTTGTTCTCTCGACTGGCGTGACAGTATTTGGCACTTTCAGAGACCTAAAAGAATCAAATATTTGAAGTTAGCAACCTATAATTTAACTCTTTATTAAAAGGCTATGTGTAGTACCGTATCTGCAAAGTACACTCCTTTTCCAAAGTTGTAACCATTAGAAGGAGCTTCTGGTGGAGCAATACGAAGTCCTTGAGACAAAATGCCCATTAAGTTTGGGGTTCTGGAACCATGCCATAGTAGCTTTCTATTAGGGAATTTTTGGAATTCTCGGTAACGTTCGCGTTCTCCCTGACGAGTAATTTTAAATATTTGATCGACTTCAAGTTCACAATCACTGTGAAAATCAGCGCCCGTGTTGTTTACGTATGTTAATAATGTCTCGAATTCTTCAGAATCTCTATCTAATACTTCAATTTCAGTTTTCAATTGTTCATAATGTTGATCTATTGGATCTTTGGTCGTTCCACCTTCCTCTTCAACTAACTTGTAACCGATCTCCACTTCAAGAAGGAAATTTGGCATTTCTACCTTGGATTTTATTATCTCAACATTATCCAAAAGAGGGACCCTTTTGGTTCCAAAATCATGAGGTATTAGCGTGAAGAATGTATTGGTGCAAGCTATTAGCTGGGCTTTCTTGTTTTCGTTGGGTTCATCGTCGAGTAAAGCCAGGAGTTCCGTCAAAACGGAATACGCCTCTTCAATTTGGTTCTTCGAAAGTTTTCCTAGTGGCATTTTCTTCAGATCAATTTCTAACTCCCACACGGCCTTGTTCATTTTCTCCACGTCAAAGATAAGGCGAATTAGTTCTTGGATGGCGTTGGGAAGTTTAGATCCAGATCCTACAACCAGTTTTTCTGAAGTTCCATAGTCAATGTCAAGTGGATACATTTTATTAGGAACCTTTGAGGCAGTGTGGCGTAACTCCCACGGAGTTCCTGTTTTTTCTTCGAAAAGCCTTTTGAATTCGGCAACAGCTTCATACTTAGTAACAAAGTGTTCCGTCTTGTTATCACCAATAGTAGTTCCAACACGTCCCCAGCTCCGAAACACATAGTAATCCTTTCCTTCGTCTGACTTTAGAAGTTGAAGCTTGTAAAACGAATTAGATCCTTGAGTAACGACGACGTTTCCGAGAACAGCGTTGAAAGCTCCTTCTTCGTTTTGAAACACGTGTGTGCTGGCTTCAAGATTTGAATCTGGGTCAACAGCTACGCTGCCTTTCACTGTCAGTTTAACTTTCGTGCTCTTTCCAGATGAGAATGTTGAGTCACTATTTCCTACAGCCGCACTTTTGAGTCTTTTTTCAGCAGCGTAAGAATTAATTCTGTCTTGAGGATTTCCACCCCAACTGGCTATGCGGTATTGTTGGATCGTAGAAACTAAACCTCCATATTCCACAGCACTTAAAAAGTCCTCAGATACAACGTGAACATCGTGTTCCTTAGCTTCACGAATTTCCTTGATATTTTTCTCAACATCTTCCTTGGTACTTATAACGCAAGCTGTAGTTTTGTCAATTTGAGAGACAACATTGCCTCCTAATCTCGCTATGCTTTTCTTTAGAGAATCTTTGGAACTATGGAGATTACCAATCAACACTATTTTAGTATCGTCCAATGGTTGTGGCTTTCTCTTGACACCCGAGGTTGATGGCAAATTTTCTGGTGTACTTGGAGTAGGTGCGTTTGTAGGAATGTAACGGTCTTGCTCTATGTATTCGTAGCTGTTTAAGAATGCATATTCCTCTTTTAGGTGATCTGGAATCTGGAAAGGCTTTCTTCTTGGTAGTTTTATTACATTTGTACATTTGCTCCATTCGCTTGCATTTCCAGTACAGTGATAACCATCATTTGAGAAAACCAATTGTCCACCGTCACTATCTGTGCAAGGTTCAAGAGATCCAAACGTCATGATTTCGGAAAGTCTATCTAGAATTTCGCTGTTTCCTGAAGGAATATTTTGGTCGTTATATTTTAATAGTTCCACCATTTCTTTTTTTTAATATTTTTTTCAAGCTCGTCACGATGTTCATAAATTAACTGAGACTGTTCCTCAAGAATTTTCTTCTCGCCCCGATTAAGTAATTCCTCTTTCTTTATCTTATTTGGTGGAGTCACTTCAATTTTCTTTATCTTTTCTTTGATGGCCTTTTGATCTTCAACACAGAGTGTCTTAAATCCTCGTATTTTAGATCCATCTTCAAAAAACTTCAGAGTTTCTCTCGCTTGTACAAACCAATCAACGTGATACCACGCTGGTAGTGGACCAAATCGTCTAGCTTTTGCACTCTGTCTGTCAAGTTTTGAAATGCGAGCTTGATCTTTTACGATTGTTTCTCCACAACCTTTACAAGATGACCGATTACTTTTGGCATATTCAGTTGAGAAGTCTTGAATTTCAATGGAGGAGCTTTTTCTCTTCGTTCCTTTAGATGGGGTATTGCTTGAAGCAGCAGGTGCTGCTTGAGACCCACTCGGAATTTCACTCCTTATTTTCTCTTGATCTCTCCAACGTAAATCCTCAAAGTGTGAGATGTCAGCCTCAGTTGACACTTTAAACTTTTGAGAAAAAGCACCGAAAATGGTACCACTTTGGAATCTTGTTTCCACAATAAGAAATTAATGTTACTCGCGTCATCAGATGCTCAATTTTGATATTTCACCTTTCTATCAAAACTTGACGCCTGAATAATTGCCGCCATTCTTAGCTCATCCTTATCTATGCGCCTTTTACAGCTTTTGCATGATGACCAGCCACTTTTGGCATATTCGGTACGCCAAGGTAGACCTCGATCCATCTCTAAATCATACAAAGAGGTTTGAATAAGTTAGCACAGCTTGACTATTTGGTTTACTTTTCTGGTTAATGATGTATTTAAAAACCAAAACGTTATGTACGGGTCTTAGTTGCAGCAGAAGTAAGATGAGACTGGAAGTGAAGAGCTCAAGCATTGGTAGTAGATCCTGGCACTAGTGAACAAATTTGAGGATTTCATGTCGCTTCCATCACTAGAGGGAAAAAATTGGTCGAGTTTCAAAAAATTTCCTACCCATACATGAGGTAGCTCAAGCATATTTCCTAAAGCTACTTCGCAGAGGAGCAACAACCCGGTGTTGTTCTCTCGACTGGCGTGACAGTATTTGGCACTTTCAGAGACCTAAAAGAATCAAATATTTGAAGTTAGCAACCTATAATTTAACTCTTTATTAATGAATGAATGAATGAATATTTATTGTGCATATAAAAAACCACGAAGGTTCACGAGAATATACACAGTTGTAATGATATCATATTTGCATTTCCTAACTGTTAAGAATATCAAATGGAAGACAAATTAAAAACAAACCAAGTGAAACCTTATTAATCCAGCTCCTTGTATTTAACATTAAATATATCAAAATTTTCGCCAAAACTGTTAACTGTAATTTGCATTCTTTTAATTGGATTTAAGTGGTTAAGAGATTCTCTAAATGTTTTTCTAAACCTTCCAGACTTGGGGACTAGAAAGTCCAACCTTCCTAGCAAATCTGGAAGAGTTATCCTATTATTAATTAATTTATGTAGAAATTTAACGTCGTTAATAAGGAGAATGTGAGCTATAGTAGGAATGTCCAAATACCCTAGTAAAATATGGTAATCATATGGAGCCTTTTTCATGAAATAAGTATGGCAATATTCAATAAACTTCCGTTGCACATTCTCAAGAAGTACCTTTAGATATCTACTACAACCACACGGGGCACTTGTCTGGTGGACAAGGGTCCGGCTGAAGACGGTGCAGGCTGCCCTGCGCAAGCTTCAAAGGCTTGCCTGCATTGGTGTTACAGGGGCCATGAGATCGACCCCAACTGCTTCCCTGGAGGTGCTTATTGACATGCTACCTCTTCATCTTTTCATTGAGGAGGAGGCTGTCATGGGGGCCTACAGGCTCCACATTAATGGCTGTTGGGTTCCAAGACTTTGGGATTACAGCCATACGAAGCTCTTTCGGGAGTACGCTGCACTTGAGCCGTCGTTAACGATGTGCTCTGACAAAACCGTTACCAGCTTTGATTTCACTAAGCCATTCAGCATCCACTTTCCCAGTCGGGCCGAGTGGACTAACCTGCTGCCTCTTGGCACTGGGGGTGAAACTATTTGGTTCACCGATGGTTCCAAGACTGATTCCGGCGCTGGCGCCGGCTATTACTGCCAAACTACAAGGGTCGGTTTTTCTGCTTGCCTGGGCACCTTTGCTAGTGTGTTCCAAGCGGAAATTGCCGCGATCTGTTATTGCGCAGACTACTGCATTAACAAAGGGTATAACGGACGGACTGTGAGGATTTATTCTGACAGTCAGGCCGCCCTGAATGCGCTGGACCAGTGTCAGATTACCTCTCAACTGGTGCGTAGCTGCCTTGATCTGCTAGCGCAACTGGCGTCCTGCAACAGGGTTCTGTTGTACTGGGTGCCAGGGCATAGCGGTTATTATGGCAATGAGCAAGCCGATAGATTTGCGAAAAGGGGCGCGGAGGCCAAGCTCTTGGGGCCGGAGCCGGCCGTCCCCATCCCCTACGGGCATGTCAAACGGAGCCTGCATGACAGGATGACTGTCATACAAAACCAGCTCTGGCATGACATGGATGGCCAGAGACAGACAAAACAGTTAGTCAATGGTCCCTGCAGGTCTCGTGCTAGAGACCTAATTTCGCTCAGCAGATGGGATATTAGGCTGGCCACCGGTCTTCTGACCGGACACTGTCGGCTAAATAGGCACCTCCATCTGATGGGTCTTGCTGACGACCCCCTCTGCAGGTCGTGCCAGGAGAAGGAAGAAACATCCGCTCACGTACTTTGCGAGTGCGACTTCTTCGCCTCGCTTAGACTAGAACATTTTGATTCACACACTGTGGAGCCCTCGCGGGTCTCCTCTTTTACGGTGGAGCGAATTCTTCGCTACGCTGCGGCTACGGGCCTATTCAAGGCCTGATTTTGAGGTTGCACAATATGCCTTTGGCATCGGTGCTAGGGCGTGAGCCCCACCTCATCAACAATAATAATAATACTACAACCACCCCAGGCCAAGCCACCATACAGGACCCGTGATCTCACTAGGGCTTGATAAAGAAGACGGAAATGGTCTAGGGAATGCAATTTCCTACACATCTTCAAGCAAACAGCCAGAGTACGGCGACTTAAAGCAACGCATTTATGTACTTGCTCGGTAAAATAAAGTCCTCTGTCAAAGATCACGCCAAGATCTCTCACAGTGGACTTAAGGGGTATGTGAGCGCCCTCAATGGTATAGTCGTTGGAAATTTCTCTAGCAATTCGCCTTGTAAATGTGACATGCACGGATTTGGTTGGATTTACTGGTATTTTGTTAAGAGAGCACCATCTTCCTATAGAGTCAAGGTAAAGTTGAAGTAATTTACCGTCTAACTTAGAATTAATACTTTTGAAAACTTTATTGTCATCAGCAAATTGAAGAATACGGGAATGTAAAACCGAAAATTGTAAATCGAAAAGATACATATTAAAGAGTAAGGGTCCAAGAGATGATCCCTGTGGAACCCCACAATTAACTTCGTATGTTTTCGATGTGATTATGCCATTGCATTTCAAGACATTGACTCGATTCGCCAGATAGCTAGCAATCCATTCCAAGATATCACCCCCCAATCCAAGGGCCTCTAACTTGTCATGAAGGTAAGAGTGGGAGACGCGGTCGAAGGCCTTGGCCAGGTCAAGGTATACAACATCGACCTGGCCCCGGCACTCGACCTCAGGAGCCACGTAATCCATAAAGGAAACGTGGTTCGTTTCCACACTCCTACCCGGAACAAAGCCATGTTGACAGTCGTTGGGTAGCAAGCTAAACCAACGCTGTAAATGTACGTGTACTACTCTATCAAATACCTTAGCGAGAACGCAAAGAAGGGAAATCGGACGGTAGTTTCGGACATCGCTGGATTTTCCAGACTTGTAAACCGGGACAATGACAGCTTTTTTCCAAAGCGTTGGGAATGAGTGAGTACGGAAGGATAAATTAAATATATGCTCCAATATAGGTAACAATATATTCCCACAGCCCTTGATAACAAACGACGGAATTTTGTCGAAACCAGTAGAGAGTTTGTTGGGTAGACGATTAATAGCAGCATATATGTCCGCTTGAGTTAGTTTTAAACAGTTATGAGGCGTTGTAACTAAGGTAGAAGTATCAAAAGTGTATTTTGAACTAGTTTCAGTATTGTCAGTCGAAATTGTTGAGAAATGCGCCATGAATGTTTCCCCCAATTGCTCCGGATCAGTAATGATTGTCTTACCAATTTTCAATAATATATCAGAGTGTCTGTCTTTTAGATTACCATTGATAAAACTCCAAAATTTTTTGGGTTGGGACAAGGCGTCTCGACAAGATTTTACTGCCATAGCAGCTTTGTCCCTTACTGTAAGCCTTCTCACCAACGAACGGGACAGCCTAAAATTAGCTATGTCGGAGGCTAACCCCGACCTCTTTTTCTTATTAAAATAATATTTTTTGCGCTTGATAGCTTTTTTGGAGGTCCAAAGAATACCAAAAGGGGAAGCCCCGATTATTACGCGGAATCTTGTTAGGGATCGAACTATCCATAGCTGACGTTATATATTCCGTTAATGTCTGGACACAAAAATTAACATCCTGCGAATCCAAAACCACCGACCAATCTGAATCGCGTAAAATTGAGTATAGCAAGTGATAGTTACCTTTTTTAAATTGATATACTGGTTGTAAATTAGGGGAGACCCTACAAATGTCAAATGGACAAAGCAAATAGAAAGGCGGATGGTAGTTGTCAATGTCCACAAATGGATCAAGGAGAGGTACAGTATCAATGCCGTGTACATTAGTAAGACAAAGGTCCAGAAGATTACCATAAGTGGGAGCTGGGTTAATTTGGTTTAAATTAAATTCATAACAAACATCGAGAACATGAGCAGCCTTAGTTCTAGTTTGGTGAGTGCATCCCACACTGCTACCCAGAGTCCAGTTGATACCGGGGAGATTAAAATCACCCAGAATCAGAATTTCACCGTCATAATCTACCAACGAGGATACCAAAACATTCTTAAATTTCCGATACTGAGCGTCGTCATCTGAGGGGCGAAAGTAACCAGTGCCAAGAAGAAGCGGAAGATTATTTTTTAGTTTAAACTCGACAAACACACCCCCTTCGGCACCTTCCAGGTCACTTCGACGGTGAAAAACAAGGGACTTCTTGATAGCAATGAGGGATCCCCCGCCCCTAACATTGACAGAATCCGGATCTGATCGATCCGCCCGAAAAATAGTATAGGAATTTGGAAAATAATCCGAATTAAAATGAGAGTGGTTAAGCCACGTCTCTGTTAAACAAACAATATCAAAATCATTAACGATTAGGTTAGTTAAAAAGGTACTAGACTTGGTTCGTAGACCGCGCACATTCTGATAAGCTATAGTCAGTTCTTTCATTCTTGGACATTTGAAGAATCCGCAGGGGAACCCGCGTCTGAGATTTCACCATGCAGTTCCGAGACATGTTTGTGCTCGTCTCTCGGTACCCCATGGAAATCTGTTAGAAAGCTGTTCGCAGGCCAAATATTGGGATCCCTCATTTTTGGTATGTCAGACTCATCATCACACGTCAAGTAGAATGACGAATGACGGGCATTCGGATTTTTAGTACGCAGTCTTATGCACTGCACCGACTGCACACCTGAATCAGCCCTCAAAAAATCTTGCAGTTCTTTCGACGTGATCCCAACATCCAACCCAGTGGCAAAGAGTGCTTTCTTGACCGCCTTCACTCGACGTGGTGCAGCCTTGATCCGGCTTGTCAAAGACACACCCGAGACCACAGGCTTAGATGCAGGAACATGACGAGTGGAGTTGATGTCAGTTTTTGTTTGCAAAGCCTTGGGTAATGCTCCAGAGAATGAAGGAATGGAACCCTGTGGCCAGGGCAAGGCAGATGGGTTGAGAGCGCCAGGACGGTTAGCCAATGGTGGAAAAGATTGAGCTTCGTCCCTAGAAGCCCGTGACCCAAGCGGGGCTTGAAATGGTATTTGGCGACTGGCAAGTTCTCGACGAAGGCCAGCGTTCTCATTTTCTAATGAAGCCAGACGTTCTTGGAACTCTGATAACGTAGCTTGCATCTTAAGTAGGATGGTGTCGTTGCTATCCAATTTATTCATCATTTTGTCCAGTATCGAATCAGATTCCCTAGTGAGGCTATCAACGCTAAGTAGATGGACGAATGCTTCGTGCACCACCTCTAAGATGAGACCCTTATCGCCCTCAGCCAGCTTAGCAGGTGGTTTAGGCGCAGGTATGGCCCCATTGAACTCTTTATCGCGGGGTATGGCGCTATTACTATGTCGCCGAGCCGGACTTCTAGATTTGCGAGTAGCGGCTTTGCATTCCGTACAGGTAAAGTATGAATTAGGGGTACAATCTTTATGTACACGGCGCTTGCATAGTCCAGTGCAAAAATGACACTTTTGTTTTCCATAAAACCGATTATCGCAAACACAACAAGAGTCTGAAGAAGCAGGCATACCGTAGCAGACGATACCGGAGGTACAGAGTTTAATAAAAGGCTATGTGTAGTACCGTATCTGCAAAGTACACTCCTTTTCCAAAGTTGTAACCATTAGAAGGAGCTTCTGGTGGAGCAATACGAAGGCCTTGAGACAAAATGCCCATTAAGTTTGGGGTTCTGGAACCATGCCATAGTAGCTTTCTATTAGGGAATTTTTGGAATTCTCGGTAGCGTTCGCGTTCTCCCTGACGAGTAATTTTAAATATTTGATCGACTTCAAGTTCACAATCTCTGTGAAAATCAGCGCCCGTGTTGTTTACGTATGTTAATAATGTCTCGAATTCTTCAGAATCTCTATCTAATACTTCAATTTCAGTTTTCAATTGTTCATAATGTTGATCTATTGGATCTTTGGTCGTTCCACCTTCCTCTTCAACTAACTTGTAACCGATCTCCACTTCAAGAAGGAAATTTGGCATTTCTACCTTGGATTTTATTATCTCAACATTATCCAAAAGAGGGACCCTTTTGGTTCCAAAATCATGAGGTATTAGCGTGAAGAATGTATTGGTGCAAGCTATTAGCTGGGCTTTCTTGTTTTCGTTGGGTTCATCGTCGAGTAAAGCCAGGAGTTCCGTCAAAACGGAATACGCCTCTTCAATTTGGTTCTTCGAAAGTTTTCCTAGTGGCATTTTCTTCAGATCAATTTCTAACTCCCACACGGCCTTGTTCATTTTCTCCACGTCAAAGATAAGGCGAATTAGTTCTTGGATGGCGTTGGGAAGTTTAGATCCAGATCCTACAACCAGTTTTTCTGAAGTTCCATAGTCAATGTCAAGTGGATACATTTTATTAGGAACCTTTGAGGCAGTGTGGCGTAACTCCCACGGAGTTCCTGTTTTTTCTTCGAAAAGCCTTTTGAATTCGGCAACAGCTTCATACTTAGTAACAAAGTGTTCCGTCTTGTTATCACCAATAGTAGTTCCAACACGTCCCCAGCTCCGAAACACATAGTAATCCTTTCCTTCGTCTGACTTTAGAAGTTGAAGCTTGTAAAACGAATTAGATCCTTGAGTAACGACGACGTTTCCGAGAACAGCGTTGAAAGCTCCTTCTTCGTTTTGAAACACGTGTGTGCTGGCTTCAAGATTTGAATCTGGGTCAACAGCTACGCTGCCTTTCACTGTCAGTTTAACTTTCGTGCTCTTTCCAGATGAGAATGTTGAGTCACTATTTCCTACAGCCGCACTTTTGAGTCTTTTTTCAGCAGCGTAAGAATTAATTCTGTCTTGAGGATTTCCACCCCAACTGGCTATGCGGTATTGTTGGATCGTAGAAACTAAACCTCCATATTCCACAGCACTTAAAAAGTCCTCAGATACAACGTGAACATCGTGTTCCTTAGCTTCACGAATTTCCTTGATATTTTTCTCAACATCTTCCTTGGTACTTATAACGCAAGCTGTAGTTTTGTCAATTTGAGAGACAACATTGCCTCCTAATCTCGCTATGCTTTTCTTTAGAGAATCTTTGGAACTATGGAGATTACCAATCAACACTATTTTAGTATCGTCCAATGGTTGTGGCTTTCTCTTGACACCCGAGGTTGATGGCAAATTTTCTGGTGTACTTGGAGTAGGTGCGTTTGTAGGAATGTAACGGTCTTGCTCTATGTATTCGTAGCTGTTTAAGAATGCATATTCCTCTTTTAGGTGATCTGGAATCTGGAAAGGCTTTCTTCTTGGTAGTTTTATTACATTTGTACATTTGCTCCATTCGCTTGCATTTCCAGTACAGTGATAACCATCATTTGAGAAAACCAATTGTCCACCGTCACTATCTGTGCAAGGTTCAAGAGATCCAAACGTCATGATATCGGAAAGTCTATCTAGAATTTCGCTGTTTCCTGAAGGAATTTTTTGGTCGTTATATTTTAATAGTTCCACCATTTCTTTTTTTTAATATTTTTTTCAAGCTCGTCACGATGTTCATAAATTAACTGAGACTGTTCCTCAAGAATTTTTTTCTCGCCCCGATCAAGTAATTCCTCTTTCTTTATCTTATTTGGTGGAGTCACTTCAATTTTCTTTATCTTTTCTTTGATGGCCTTTTGATCTTTAACGCAGAGTGTCTTAAATCCTCGTATTTTAGATCCATCTTCAAAAAACTTCAGAGTTTCTCTCGCTTGTACAAACCAATCAACGTGATACCACGCTGGTAGTGGACCAAATCGTCTAGCTTTTGCACTCTGTCTGTCAAGTTTTGAAATGCGAGCTTGATCTTTTACGATTGTTTCTCCACAACCTTTACAAGATGACCGATTACTTTTGGCATATTCAGTTGAGAAGTCTTGAATTTCAATGGAGGAGCTTTTTCTCTTCGTTGAAGTTCGTTCCTTTAGATGGGGTATTGCTTGAAGCAGCAGGTGCTGCTTGAGACCCACTCGGAATTTCACTCCTTATTTTCTCTTGATCTCTCCAACGTAAATCCTCAAAGTGTGAGATGTCAGCCTCAGTTGACACTTTAAACTTTTGAGAAAAAGCACCGAAAATGGTACCACTTTGGAATCTTGTTTCCACAATAAGAAATAAATGTTACTCGCGTCATCAGATGCTCAATTTTGATATTTTACCTTTCTATCAAAACTTGACGCCTGAATAATTGCCGCCATTCTTAGCTCATCCTTATCTATGCGCCTTTTACAGCTTTTGCATGATGACCAGTGACTTTTGGCATATTCGGTACGCCACGGTAGACGTCGATCCATCTCTAAATCATACAAAGAGGTTTGAATAAGTTAGCACAGCTTGACTATTTGGTTTACTTTTCTGGTTAATGATGTATTTAAAAACCAAAACGTTATGTACGGGTCTTAGTTGCAGCAGAAGTAAGATGAGACTGGAAGTGAAGAGCTCAAGCATTGGTAGTAGATCCTGGCACTAGTGAACAAATTTGAGGATTTCATGTCGCTTCCATCACTAGAGGGAAAAAATTGGTCGAGTTTCAAAAAATTTCCTACCCATACATGAGGTAGCTCAAGCATATTTCCTAAAGCTACTTCGCAGAGGAGCAACAACCCGGTGTTGTTCTCTCGACTGGCGTGACAGTATTTGGCACTTTCAGAGACCTAAAAGAATCAAATATTTGAAGTTAGCAACCTATAATTTAACTCTTTATTAAAAGGCTATGTGTAGTACCGTATCTGCAAAGTACACTCCTTTTCCAAAGTTGTAACCATTAGAAGGAGCTTCTGGTGGAGCAATACGAAGGCCTTGAGACAAAATGCCCATTAAGTTTGGGGTTCTGGAACCATGCCATAGTAGCTTTCTATTAGGGAATTTTTGGAATTCTCGGTAGCGTTCGCGTTCTCCCTGACGAGTAATTTTAAATATTTGATCGACTTCAAGTTCACAATCACTGTGAAAATCAGCGCCCGTGTTGTTTACGTATGTTAATAATGTCTCGAATTCTTCAGAATCTCTATCTAATACTTCAATTTCAGTTTTCAATTGTTCATAATGTTGATCTATTGGATCTTTGGTCGTTCCACCTTCCTCTTCAACTAACTTGTAACCGATCTCCACTTCAAGAAGGAAATTTGGCATTTCTACCTTGGATTTTATTATCTCAACATTATCCAAAAGAGGGACCCTTTTGGTTCCAAAATCATGAGGTATTAGCGTGAAGAATGTATTGGTGCAAGCTATTAGCTGGGCTTTCTTGTTTTCGTTGGGTTCATCGTCGAGTAAAGCCAGGAGTTCCGTCAAAACGGAATACGCCTCTTCAATTTGGTTCTTCGAAAGTTTTCCTAGTGGCATTTTCTTCAGATCAATTTCTAACTCCCACACGGCCTTGTTCATTTTCTCCACGTCAAAGATAAGGCGAATTAGTTCTTGGATGGCGTTGGGAAGTTTAGATCCAGATCCTACAACCAGTTTTTCTGAAGTTCCATAGTCAATGTCAAGTGGATACATTTTATTAGGAACCTTTGAGGCAGTGTGGCGTAACTCCCACGGAGTTCCTGTTTTTTCTTCGAAAAGCCTTTTGAATTCGGCAACAGCTTCATACTTAGTAACAAAGTGTTCCGTCTTGTTATCACCAATAGTAGTTCCAACACGTCCCCAGCTCCGAAACACATAGTAATCCTTTCCTTCGTCTGACTTTAGAAGTTGAAGCTTGTAAAACGAATTAGATCCTTGAGTAACGACGACGTTTCCGAGAACAGCGTTGAAAGCTCCTTCTTCGTTTTGAAACACGTGTGTGCTGGCTTCAAGATTTGAATCTGGGTCAACAGCTACGCTGCCTTTCACTGTCAGTTTAACTTTCGTGCTCTTTCCAGATGAGAATGTTGAGTCACTATTTCCTACAGCCGCACTTTTGAGTCTTTTTTCAGCAGCGTAAGAATTAATTCTGTCTTGAGGATTTCCACCCCAACTGGCTATGCGGTATTGTTGGATCGTAGAAACTAAACCTCCATATTCCACAGCACTTAAAAAGTCCTCAGATACAACGTGAACATCGTGTTCCTTAGCTTCACGAATTTCCTTGATATTTTTCTCAACATCTTCCTTGGTACTTATAACGCAAGCTGTAGTTTTGTCAATTTGAGAGACAACATTGCCTCCTAATCTCGCTATGCTTTTCTTTAGAGAATCTTTGGAACTATGGAGATTACCAATCAACACTATTTTAGTATCGTCCAATGGTTGTGGCTTTCTCTTGACACCCGAGGTTGATGGCAAATTTTCTGGTGTACTTGGAGTAGGTGCGTTTGTAGGAATGTAACGGTCTTGCTCTATGTATTCGTAGCTGTTTAAGAATGCATATTCCTCTTTTAGGTGATCTGGAATCTGGAAAGGCTTTCTTCTTGGTAGTTTTATTACATTTGTACATTTGCTCCATTCGCTTGCATTTCCAGTACAGTGATAACCATCATTTGAGAAAACCAATTGTCCACCGTCACTATCTGTGCAAGGTTCAAGAGATCCAAACGTCATGATTTCGGAAAGTCTATCTAGAATTTCGCTGTTTCCTGAAGGAATTTTTTGGTCGTTATATTTTAATAGTTCCACCATTTCTTTTTTTTAATATTTTTTTCAAGCTCGTCACGATGTTCATAAATTAACTGAGACTGTTCCTCAAGAATTTTTTTCTCGCCCCGATCAAGTAATTCCTCTTTCTTTATCTTATTTGGTGGAGTCACTTCAATTTTCTTTATCATTTCTTTGATGGCCTTTTGATCTTCAACGCAGAGTGTCTTAAATCCTCGTATTTTAGATCCATCTTCAAAAAACTTCAGAGTTTCTCTCGGTTGTACCAACCAATCAACGTGATACCACGCTGGTAGTGGACCAAATCGTCTAGCTTTGCACTCTGTCTGTCAAGTTTTGAAATGCGAGCTTGATCTTTTACGATTGTTTCTCCACAACCTTTACAAGATGACCGATTACTTTTGGCATATTCAGTTGAGAAGTCTTGAATTTCAATGGAGGAGCTTTTTCTCTTCGTTCTAGGGCTGTGCGAATACTCGAATTTTCGAATAGTATTCGTTTAATTCGAATCCATTATTCGATTCGACGAATCGAATTTGCCATTTGGAGAAAAACGAGTATTCGAATTAAGAAACGATTATTCGAAAAGAAATTCGAATAACCGATTTACATACGAATACAGTTCCCTTAACCGAATAATCGCTTCCAAGGGGCTAAATTCGAATAGAAAACGAGTATTCGATTGGAAATGGGAGGGACTGTGGTCACATGACATATATGAAGCTGTTTCGTTTATGGAATTTCATTGCCAATGCGCAATTCGCGATGTTTTGTTTTTCTCTCACCAATTACTCAGTCTTAGGAAAAGTTCCATTCTATGTGGAACTACAATATTTTTGCGTGTATTTAGGAAACGATTAATTGTTTTGAAAAGAACATCCGTCTGATAAAACCGAGTATTCATATTTTCGAGTATTCTTTTAAAAAACTAGTACTGCTAGGTGTATTTAGAAAACGATTAATCGCTTTGAAACGAATATTCGTCAGGTAAAACCGATTAATTGAAAAAAAACGAGTACTCGAACCAGCATTTTTGATAAACGAGTAATATTCGTTTGAACGAGTACTCGATTCGGATTTCGAATAGGAGATTTACTATTCGATTCGTATTCGATTCGGTTTGAAAAACCACTATTCGCACAGCCCTACTTCGTTCCTTTAGATGGGGTATTGCTTGAAGCAGCAGGTGCTGCTTGAGACCCACTCGGAATTTCACTCCTTATTTTCTCTTGATCTCTCCAACGTAAATCCTCAAAGTGTGAGATGTCAGCCTCAGTTGACACTTTAAACTTTTGAGAAAAAGCACCGAAAATGGTACCACTTTGGAATCTTGTTTCCACAATAAGAAATTAATGTTACTCGCGTCATCAGATGCTCAATTTTGATATTTTACCTTTCTATCAAAACTTGACGCCTGAATAATTGCCGCCATTCTTAGCTCATCCTTATCTATGCGCCTTTTACAGCTTTTGCATGATGACCAGCCACTTTTGGCATATTCGGTACGCCACGGTAGACCTCGATCCATCTCTAAATCATAGAAAGAGGTTTGAATAAGTTAGCACAGCTTGACTATTTGGTTTACTTTTCTGGTTAATGATGTATTTAAAAACCAAAACGTTATGTACGGGTCTTAGTTGCAGCAGAAGTAAGATGAGACTGGAAGTGAAGAGCTCAAGCATTGGTAGTAGATCCTGGCACTAGTGAACAAATTTGAGGATTTCATGTCGCTTCCATCACTAGAGGGAAAAAATTGGTCGAGTTTCAAAAAATTTCCTACCCATACATGAGGTAGCTCAAGCATATTTCCTAAAGCTACTTCGCAGAGGAGCAACAACCCGGTGTTGTTCTCTCGACTGGCGTGACAGTATTTGGCACTTTCAGAGACCTAAAAGAATCAAATATTTGAAGTTAGCAACCTATAATTTAACTCTTTATTAAAAGGTTATGTGTAGTACCGTATCTGCAAAGAACACTCCATTTCCAAAGTTGTAACCATTAGAAGGAGCTTCTGGTGGAGCAATACGAAGGCCTTGAGACAAAATGCCCATTAAGTTTGGGGTTCTGGAACCATGCCATAGTAGCTTTCTATTAGGGAATTTTTGGAATTCTCGGTAGCGTTCGCGTTCTCCCTGACGAGTAATTTTAAATATTTGATCGACTTCAAGTTCAAAATCACTGTGAAAATCAGCGCCCGTGTTGTTTACGTATGTTAATAATGTCTCGAATTCTTCAGAATCTCTATCTAATACTTCAATTTCAGTTTTCAATTGTTCATAATGTTGATCTATTGGATCTTTGGTCGTTCCACCTTCCTCTTCAACTAACTTGTAACCGATCTCCACTTCAAGAAGGAAATTTGGCATTTCTACCTTGGATTTTATTATCTCAACATTATCCAAAAGAGGGACCCTTTTGGTTCCAAAATCATGAGGTATTAGCGTGAAGAATGTATTGGTGCAAGCTATTAGCTGGGCTTTCTTGTTTTCGTTGGGTTCATCGTCGAGTAAAGCCAGGAGTTCCGTCAAAACGGAATACGCCTCTTCAATTTGGTTCTTCGAAAGTTTTCCTAGTGGCATTTTCTTCAGATCAATTTCTAACTCCCACACGGCCTTGTTCATTTTCTCCACGTCAAAGATAAGGCGAATTAGTTCTTGGATGGCGTTGGGAAGTTTAGATCCAGATCCTACAACCAGTTTTTCTGAAGTTCCATAGTCAATGTCAAGTGGATACATTTTATTAGGAACCTTTGAGGCAGTGTGGCGTAACTCCCACGGAGTTCCTGTTTTTTCTTCGAAAAGCCTTTTGAATTCGGCAACAGCTTCATACTTAGTAACAAAGTGTTCCGTCTTGTTATCACCAATAGTAGTTCCAACACGTCCCCAGCTCCGAAACACATAGTAATCCTTTCCTTCGTCTGACTTTAGAAGTTGAAGCTTGTAAAACGAATTAGATCCTTGAGTAACGACGACGTTTCCGAGAACAGCGTTGAAAGCTCCTTCTTCGTTTTGAAACACGTGTGTGCTGGCTTCAAGATTTGAATCTGGGTCAACAGCTACGCTGCCTTTCACTGTCAGTTTAACTTTCGTGCTCTTTCCAGATGAGAATGTTGAGTCACTATTTCCTACAGCCGCACTTTTGAGTCTTTTTTCAGCAGCGTAAGAATTAATTCTGTCTTGAGGATTTCCACCCCAACTGGCTATGCGGTATTGTTGGATCGTAGAAACTAAACCTCCATATTCCACAGCACTTAAAAAGTCCTCAGATACAACGTGAACATCGTGTTCCTTAGCTTCACGAATTTCCTTGATATTTTTCTCAACATCTTCCTTGGTACTTATAACGCAAGCTGTAGTTTTGTCAATTTGAGAGACAACATTGCCTCCTAATCTCGCTATGCTTTTCTTTAGAGAATCTTTGGAACTATGGAGATTACCAATCAACACTATTTTAGTATCGTCCAATGGTTGTGGCTTTCTCTTGACACCCGAGGTTGATGGCAAATTTTCTGGTGTACTTGGAGTAGGTGCGTTTGTAGGAATGTAACGGTCTTGCTCTATGTATTCGTAGCTGTTTAAGAATGCATATTCCTCTTTTAGGTGATCTGGAATCTGGAAAGGCTTTCTTCTTGGTAGTTTTATTACATTTGTACATTTGCTCCATTCGCTTGCATTTCCAGTACAGTGATAACCATCATTTGAGAAAACCAATTGTCCACCGTCACTATCTGTGCAAGGTTCAAGAGATCCAAACGTCATGATTTCGGAAAGTCTATCTAGAATTTCGCTGTTTCCTGAAGGAATTTTTTGGTCGTTATATTTTAATAGTTCCACCATTTCTTTTTTTTAATATTTTTTTCAAGCTCGTCACGATGTTCATAAATTAACTGAGACTGTTCCTCAAGAATTTTTTTCTCGCCCCGATCAAGTAATTCCTCTTTCTTTATCTTATTTGGTGGAGTCACTTCAATTTTCTTTATCATTTCTTTGATGGCCTTTTGATCTTCAACGCAGAGTGTCTTAAATCCTCGTATTTTAGATCCATCATCAAAAAACTTCAGAGTTTCTCTCGCTTGTACCAACCAATCAACGTGATACCACGCTGGTAGTGGACCAAATCGTCTAGCTTTGCACTCTGTCTGTCAAGTTTTGAAATGCGAGCTTGATCTTTTACGATTGTTTCTCCACAACCTTTACAAGATGACCGATTACTTTTGGCATATTCAGTTGAGAAGTCTTGAATTTCAATGGAGGAGCTTTTTCTCTTCGTTCTAGGGCTGTGCGAATACTCGAATTTTCGAATAGTATTCGTTTAATTCGAATCGATTATTCGATTCGACGAATCGAATTTGCCATTTGGAGAAAAACGAGTATTCGAATTAAGAAACGATTATTCGAAAAGAAATTCGAATAACCGATTTACATACGAATACAGTTCCCTTAACCGAATAATCGCTTCCAAGGGGCTAAATTCGAATAGAAAACGAGTATTCGATTGGAAATGGGAGGGACTGTGGTCACATGACATATATGAAGCTGTTTCGTTTATGGAATTTCATTGCCAATGCGCAATTCGCGATGTTTTGTTTTTCTCTCACCAATTACTCAGTCTTAGGAAAAGTTCCATTCTATGTGGAACTACAATATTTTTGCGTGTATTTAGGAAACGATTAATTGTTTTGAAAAGAACATCCGTCTGATAAAACCGAGTATTCATATTTTCGAGTATTCTTTTAAAAAACTAGTACTGCTAGGTGTATTTAGAAAACGATTAATCGCTTTGAAACGAATATTCGTCAGGTAAAACCGATTAATTGAAAAAAAACGAGTACTCGAACCAGCATTTTTGATAAACGAGTAATATTCGTTTGAACGAGTACTCGATTCGGATTTCGAATAGGAGATTTACTATTCGATTCGTATTCGATTCGGTTTGAAAAACCACTATTCGCACAGCCCTACTTCGTTCCTTTAGATGGGGTATTGCTTGAAGCAGCAGGTGCTGCTTGAGACCCACTCGGAATTTCACTCCTTATTTTCTCTTGATCTCTCCAACGTAAATCCTCAAAGTGTGAGATGTCAGCCTCAGTTGACACTTTAAACTTTTGAGAAAAAGCACCGAAAATGGTACCACTTTGGAATCTTGTTTCCACAATAAGAAATTAATGTTACTCGCGTCATCAGATGCTCAATTTTGATATTTTACCTTTCTATAAAAACTTGACGCCTGAATAATTGCCGCCATTCTTAGCTCATCCTTATCTATGCGCCTTTTACAGCTTTTGCATGATGACCAGCCACTTTTGGCATATTCGGTACGCCACGGTAGACGTCGATCCATCTCTAAATCATACAAAGAGGTTTGAATAAGTTAGCACAGCTTGACTATTTGGTTTACTTTTCTGGTTAATGATGTATTTAAAAACCAAAACGTTATGTACGGGTCTTAGTTGCAGCAGAAGTAAGATGAGACTGGAAGTGAAGAGCTCAAGCATTGGTAGTAGATCCTGGCACTAGTGAACAAATTTGAGGATTTCATGTCGCTTCCATCACTAGAGGGGAAAAATTGGTCGAGTTTCAAAAAATTTCCTACCCATACATGAGGTAGCTCAAGCATATTTCCTAAAGCTACTTCGCAGAGGAGCAACAACCCGGTGTTGTTCTCTCGACTGGCGTGACAGTATTTGGCACTTTCAGAGACCTAAAAGAATCAAATATTTGAAGTTAGCAACCTATAATTTAACTCTTTATTAAAAGGCTATGTGTAGTACCGTATCTGCAAAGTACACTCCTTTTCCAAAGTTGTAACCATTAGAAGGAGCTTCTGGTGGAGCAATACGAAGGCCTTGAGACAAAATGCCCATTAAGTTTGGGGTTCTGGAACCATGCCATAGTAGCTTTCTATTAGGGAATTTTTGGAATTCTCGGTAGCGTTCGCGTTCTCCCTGACGAGTAATTTTAAATATTTGATCGACTTCAAGTTCACAATCACTGTGAAAATCAGCGCCCGTGTGGTTTACGTATGTTAATAATGTCTCGAATTCTTCAGAATCTCTATCTAATACTTCAATTTCAGTTTTCAATTGTTCATAATGTTGATCTATTGGATCTTTGGTCGTTCCACCTTCCTCTTCAACTAACTTGTAACCGATCTCCACTTCAAGAAGGAAATTTGGCATTTCTACCTTGGATTTTATTATCTCAACATTATCCAAAAGAGGGACCCTTTTGGTTCCAAAATCATGAGGTATTAGCGTGAAGAATGTATTGGTGCAAGCTATTAGCTGGGCTTTCTTGTTTTCGTTGGGTTCATCGTCGAGTAAAGCCAGGAGTTCCGTCAAAACGGAATACGCCTCTTCAATTTGGTTCTTCGAAAGTTTTCCTAGTGGCATTTTCTTCAGATCAATTTCTAACTCCCACACGGCCTTGTTCATTTTCTCCACGTCAAAGATAAGGCGAATTAGTTCTTGGATGGCGTTGGGAAGTTTAGATCCAGATCCTACAACCAGTTTTTCTGAAGTTCCATAGTCAATGTCAAGTGGATACATTTTATTAGGAACCTTTTTGGCAGTGTGGCGTAACTCCCACGGAGTTCCTGTTTTTTCTTCGAAAAGCCTTTTGAATTCGGCAACAGCTTCATACTTAGTAACAAAGTGTTCCGTCTTGTTATCACCAATAGTAGTTCCAACACGTCCCCAGCTCCGAAACACATAGTAATACTTCCCTTCGTCTGACTTTAGAAGTTGAAGCTTGTAAAACGAATTAGATCCTTGAGTAACGACGACGTTTCCGAGAACAGCGTTGAAAGCTCCTTCTTCGTTTTGAAACACGTGTGTGCTGGCTTCAAGATTTGAATCTGGGTCAACAGCTACGCTGCCTTTCACTGTCAGTTTAACTTTCGTGCTCTTTCCAGATGAGAATGTTGAGTCACTATTTCCTACAGCCGCACTTTTGAGTCTTTTTTCAGCAGCGTAAGAATTAATTCTGTCTTGAGGATTTCCACCCCAACTGGCTATGCGGTATTGTTGGATCGTAGAAACTAAACCTCCATATTCCACAGCACTTAAAAAGTCCTCAGATACAACGTGAACATCGTGTTCCTTAGCTTCACGAATTTCCTTGATATTTTTCTCAACATCTTCCTTGGTACTTATAACGCAAGCTGTAGTTTTGTCAATTTGAGAGACAACATTGCCTCCTAATCTCGCTATGCTTTTCTTTAGAGAATCTTTGGAACTATGGAGATTACCAATCAACACTATTTTAGTATCGTCCAATGGTTGTGGCTTTCTCTTGACACCCGAGGTTGATGGCAAATTTTCTGGTGTACTTGGAGTAGGTGCGTTTGTAGAATGTTACGGTCTTGCTCTATGTATTCGTAGCTGTTTAAGAATGCATATTCCTCTTTTAGGTGATCTGGAATCTGGAAAGGCTTTCTTCTTGGTAGTTTTATTACATTTGTACATTTGCTCCATTCGCTTGCATTTCCAGTACAGTGATAACCATCATTTGAGAAAACCAATTGTCCACCGTCACTATCTGTGCAAGGTTCAAGAGATCCAAACGTCATGATTTCGGAAAGTCTATCTAGAATTTCGCTGTTTCCTGAAGGAATTTTTTGGTCGTTATATTTTAATAGTTCCACCATTTCTTTTTTTTAATATTTTTTTCAAGCTCGTCACGATGTTCATAAATTAACTGAGACTGTTCCTCAAGAATTTTTTTCTCGCCCCGATCAAGTAATTCCTCTTTCTTTATCTTATTTGGTGGAGTCACTTCAATTTTCTTTATCTTTTCTTTGATGGCCTTTTGATCTTCAACACAGAGTGTCTTAAATCCTCGTATTTTAGATCCATCTTCAAAAAACTTCAGAGTTTCTCTCGCTTGTACAAACCAATCAACGTGATACCACGCTGGTAGTGGACCAAATCGTCTAGCTTTTGCACTCTGTCTGTCAAGTTTTGAAATGCGAGCTTGATCTTTTACGATTGTTTCTCCACAACCTTTACAAGATGACCGATTACTTTTGGCATATTCAGTTGAGAAGTCTTGAATTTCAATGGAGGAGCTTTTTCTCTTCGTTCCTTTAGATGGGGTATTGCTTGAAGCAGCAGGTGCTGCTTGAGACCCACTCGGAATTTCACTCCTTATTTTCTCTTGATCTCTCCAACGTAAATCCTCAAAGTGTGAGATGTCAGCCTCAGTTGACACTTTAAACTTTTGAGAAAAAGCACCGAAAATGGTACCACTTTGGAATCTTGTTTCCACAATAAGAAATTAATGTTACTCGCGTCATCAGATGCTCAATTTTGATATTTTACCTTTCTATCAAAACTTGACGCCTGAATAATTGCCGCCATTCTTAGCTCATCCTTATCTATGCGCCTTTTACAGCTTTTTTATGATGACCAGCCACTTTTGGCATATTCGGTACGCCACGGTAGACCTCGATCCATCTCTAAATCATACAAAGAGGTTTGAATAAGTTAGCACAGCTTGACTATTTGGTTTACTTTTCTGGTTAATGATGTATTTAAAAACCAAAACGTTATGTACGGGTCTTAGTTGCAGCAGAAGTAAGATGAGACTGGAAGTGAAGAGCTCAAGCATTGGTAGTAGATCCTGGCACTAGTGAACAAATTTGAGGATTTCATGTCGCTTCCATCACTAGAGGGAAAAAATTGGTCGAGTTTCAAAAAATTTCCTACCCATACATGAGGTAGCTCAAGCATATTTCCTAAAGCTACTTCGCAGAGGAGCAACAACCCGGTGTTGTTCTCTCGACTGGCGTGACAGTATTTGGCACTTTCAGAGACCTAAAAGAATCAAATATTTGAAGTTAGCAACCTATAATTTAACTCTTTATTAAAAGGCTATGTGTAGTACCGTATCTGCAAAGAACACTCCTTTTCCAAAGTTGTAACCATTAGAAGGAGCTTCTGGTGGAGCAATACGAAGGCCTTGAGACAAAATGCCCATTAAGTTTGGGGTTCTGGAACCATGCCATAGTAGCTTTCTATTAGGGAATTTTTGGAATTCTCGGTAGCGTTCGCGTTCTCCCTGACGAGTAACTTTAAATATTTGATCGACTTCAAGTTCACAATCACTGTGAAAATCAGCGCCCGTGTTGTTTACGTATGTTAATAATGTCTCGAATTCTTCAGAATCTCTATCTAATACTTCAATTTCAGTTTTCAATTGTTCATAATGTTGATCTATTGGATCTTTGGTCGTTCCACCTTCCTCTTCAACTAACTTGTAACCGATCTCCACTTCAAGAAGGAAATTTGGCATTTCTACCTTGGATTTTATTATCTCAACATTATCCAAAAGAGGGACCCTTTTGGTTCCAAAATCATGAGGTATTAGCGTGAAGAATGTATTGGTGCAAGCTATTAGCTGGGCTTTCTTGTTTTCGTTGGGTTCATCGTCGAGTAAAGCCAGGAGTTCCGTCAAAACGGAATACGCCTCTTCAATTTGGTTCTTCGAAAGTTTTCCTAGTGGCATTTTCTTCAGATCAATTTCTAACTCCCACACGGCCTTGTTCATTTTCTCCACGTCAAAGATAAGGCGAATTAGTTCTTGGATGGCGTTGGGAAGTTTAGATCCAGATCCTACAACCAGTTTTTCTGAAGTTCCATAGTCAATGTCAAGTGGATACATTTTATTAGGAACCTTTGAGGCAGTGTGGCGTAACTCCCACGGAGTTCCTGTTTTTTCTTCGAAAAGCCTTTTGAATTCGGCAACAGCTTCATACTTAGTAACAAAGTGTTCCGTCTTGTTATCACCAATAGTAGTTCCAACACGTCCCCAGCTCCGAAACACATAGTAATCCTTTCCTTCGTCTGACTTTAGAAGTTGAAGCTTGTAAAACGAATTAGATCCTTGAGTAACGACGACGTTTCCGAGAACAGCGTTGAAAGCTCCTTCTTCGTTTTGAAACACGTGTGTGCTGGCTTCAAGATTTGAATCTGGGTCAACAGCTACGCTGCCTTTCACTGTCAGTTTAACTTTCGTGCTCTTTCCAGATGAGAATGTTGAGTCACTATTTCCTACAGCCGCACTTTTGAGTCTTTTTTCAGCAGCGTAAGAATTAATTCTGTCTTGAGGATTTCCACCCCAACTGGCTATGCGGTATTGTTGGATCGTAGAAACTAAACCTCCATATTCCACAGCACTTAAAAAGTCCTCAGATACAACGTGAACATCGTGTTCCTTAGCTTCACGAATTTCCTTGATATTTTTCTCAACATCTTCCTTGGTACTTATAACGCAAGCTGTAGTTTTGTCAATTTGAGAGACAACATTGCCTCCTAATCTCGCTATGCTTTTCTTTAGAGAATCTTTGGAACTATGGAGATTACCAATCAACACTATTTTAGTATCGTCCAATGGTTGTGGCTTTCTCTTGACACCCGAGGTTGATGGCAAATTTTCTGGTGTACTTGGAGTAGGTGCGTTTGTAGGAATGTAACGGTCTTGCTCTATGTATTCGTAGCTGTTTAAGAATGCATATTCCTCTTTTAGGTGATCTGGAATCTGGAAAGGCTTTCTTCTTGGTAGTTTTATTACATTTGTACATTTGCTCCATTCGCTTGCATTTCCAGTACAGTGATAACCATCATTTGAGAAAACCAATTGTCCACCGTCACTATCTGTGCAAGGTTCAAGAGATCCAAACGTCATGATTTCGGAAAGTCTATCTAGAATTTCGCTGTTTCCTGAAGGAATTTTTTGGTCGTTATATTTTAATAGTTCCACCATTTCTTTTTTTTAATATTTTTTTCAAGCTAGTCACGATGTTCATAAATTAACTGAGACTGTTCCTCAAGAATTTTCTTCTCGCCCCGATCAAGTAATTCCTCTTTCTTTATCTTATTTGGTGGAGTCACTTCAATTTTCTTTATCTTTTCTTTGATGGCCTTTTGATCTTCAACACAGAGTGTCTTAAATCCTCGTATTTTAGATCCATCTTCAAAAAACTTCAGAGTTTCTCTCGCTTGTACAAACCAATCAACGTGATACCACGCTGGTAGTGGACCAAATCGTCTAGCTTTTGCACTCTGTCTGTCAAGTTTTGAAATGCGAGCTTGATCTTTTACGATTGTTTCTCCACAACCTTTACAAGATGACCGATTACTTTTGGCATATTCAGTTGAGAAGTCTTGAATTTCAATGGAGGAGCTTTTTCTCTTCGTTCCTTTAGATGGGGTATTGCTTGAAGCAGCAGGTGCTGCTTGAGACCCACTCGGAATTTCACTCCTTATTTTCTCTTTATCTCTCCAACGTAAATCCTCAAAGTGTGAGATGTCAGCCTCAGTTGACACTTTAAACTTTTGAGAAAAAGCACCGAAAATGGTACCACTTTGGAATTTTGTTTCCACAATAAGAAATTAATGTTACTCGCGTCATCAGATGCTCAATTTTGATATTTTACCTTTCTATCAAAACTTGACGCCTGAATAATTGCCGCCATTCTTAGCTCATCCTTATCTATGCGCCTTTTACAGCTTTTGCATGATGACCAGCCACTTTTGGCATATTCGGTACGCCACGGTAGACCTCGATCCATCTCTAAATCATTATCATACAAAGAGGTTTGAATAAGTTAGCACAGCTTGACTATTTGGTTTACTTTTCTGGTTAATGATGTATTTAAAAACCAAAACGTTATGTACGGGTCTTAGTTGCAGCAGAAGTAAGATGAGACTGGAAGTGAAGAGCTCAAGCATTGGTAGTAGATCCTGGCACTAGTGAACAAATTTGAGGATTTCATGTCGCTTCCATCACTAGAGGGAAAAAATTGGTCGAGTTTCAAAAACTTTCCTACCCATACATGAGGTAGCTCAAGCATATTTCCTAAAGCTACTTCGCAGAGGAGCAACAACCCGGTGTTGTTCTCTCGACTGTCGTGACAGTATTTGGCACTTTCAGAGACCTAAAAGAATCAAATATTTGAAGTTAGCAACCTATAATTTAACTCTTTATTAAAAGGCTATGTGTAGTACCGTATCTGCAAAGTACACTCCTTTTCCAAAGTTGTAACCATTAGAAGGAGCTTCTGGTGGAGCAATACGAAGGCCTTGAGACAAAATGCCCATTAAGTTTGGGGTTCTGGAACCATGCCATAGTAGCTTTCTATTAGGGAATTTTTGGAATTCTCGGTAGCGTTCGCGTTCTCCCTGACGAGTAATTTTAAATATTTGATCGACTTCAAGTTCACAATCACTGTGAAAATCAGCGCCCGTGTTGTTTACGTATGTTAATAATGTCTCGAATTCTTCAGAATCTCTATCTAATACTTCAATTTCAGTTTTCAATTGTTCATAATGTTGATCTATTGGATCTTTGGTCGTTCCACCTTCCTCTTCAACTAACTTGTAACCGATCTCCACTTCAAGAAGGAAATTTGGCATTTCTACCTTGGATTTTATTATCTCAACATTATCCAAAAGAGGGACCCTTTTGGTTCCAAAATCATGAGGTATTAGCGTGAAGAATGTATTGGTGCAAGCTATTAGCTGGGCTTTCTTGTTTTCGTTGGGTTCATCGTCGAGTAAAGCCAGGAGTTCCGTCAAAACGGAATACGCCTCTTCAATTTGGTTCTTCGAAAGTTTTCCTAGTGGCATTTTCTTCAGATCAATTTCTAACTCCCACACGGCCTTGTTCATTTTCTCCACGTCAAAGATAAGGCGAATTAGTTCTTGGATGGCGTTGGGAAGTTTAGATCCAGATCCTACAACCAGTTTTTCTGAAGTTCCATAGTCAATGTCAAGTGGATACATTTTATTAGGAACCTTTTTGGCAGTGTGGCGTAACTCCCACGGAGTTCCTGTTTTTTCTTCGAAAAGCCTTTTGAATTCGGCAACAGCTTCATACTTAGTAACAAAGTGTTCCGTCTTGTTATCACCAATAGTAGTTCCAACACGTCCCCAGCTCCGAAACACATAGTAATCCTTTCCTTCGTCTGACTTTAGAAGTTGAAGCTTGTAAAACGAATTAGATCCTTGAGTAACGACGACGTTTCCGAGAACAGCGTTGAAAGCTCCTTCTTCGTTTTGAAACACGTGTGTGCTGGCTTCAAGATTTGAATCTGGGTCAACAGCTACGCTGCCTTTCACTGTCAGTTTAACTTTCGTGCTCTTTCCAGATGAGAATGTTGAGTCACTATTTCCTACAGCCGCACTTTTGAGTCTTTTTTCAGCAGCGTAAGAATTAATTCTGTCTTGAGGATTTCCACCCCAACTGGCTATGCGGTATTGTTGGATCGTAGAAACTAAACCTCCATATTCCACAGCACTTAAAAAGTCCTCAGATACAACGTGAACATCGTGTTCCTTAGCTTCACGAATTTCCTTGATATTTTTCTCAACATCTTCCTTGGTACTTATAACGCAAGCTGTAGTTTTGTCAATTTGAGAGACAACATTGCCTCCTAATCTCGCTATGCTTTTCTTTAGAGAATCTTTGGAACTATGGAGATTACCAATCAACACTATTTTAGTATCGTCCAATGGTTGTGGCTTTCTCTTGACACCCGAGGTTGATGGCAAATTTTCTGGTGTACTTGGAGTAGGTGCGTTTGTAGGAATGTAACGGTCTTGCTCTATGTATTCGTAGCTGTTTAAGAATGCATATTCCTCTTTTAGGTGATCTGGAATCTGGAAAGGCTTTCTTCTTGGTAGTTTTATTACATTTGTACATTTGCTCCATTCGCTTGCATTTCCAGTACAGTGATAACCATCATTTGAGAAAACCAACTGTCCACCGTCACTATCTGTGCAAGGTTCAAGAGATCCAAACGTTATGATATCGGAAAGTCTATCTAGAATTTCGCTGTTTCCTGAAGGAATTTTTTGGTCGTTATATTTTAATAGTTCCACCATTTCTTTTTTTTAATATTTTTTTCAAGCTCGTCACGATGTTCATAAATTAACTGAGACTGTTCCTCAAGAATTTTCTTCTCGCCCCGATCAAGTAATTCCTCTTTCTTTATCTTATTTGGTGGAGTCACTTCAATTTTCTTTATCTTTTCTTTGATGGCCTTTTGATCTTCAACACAGAGCGTCTTAAATCCTCGTATTTTAGATCCATCTTCAAAAAACTTCAGAGTTTCTCTCGCTTGTACAAACCAATCAACGTGATACCACGCTGGTAGTGGACCAAATCGTCTAGCTTTTGCACTCTGTCTGTCAAGTTTTGAAATGCGAGCTTGATCTTTTACGATTGTTTCTCCACAACCTTTACAAGATGACCGATTACTTTTGGCATATTCAGTTGAGAAGTCTTGAATTTCAATGGAGGAGCTTTTTCTCTTCGTTCCTTTAGATGGGGTATTGCTTGAAGCAGCAGGTGCTGCTTGAGACCCACTCGGAATTTCACTCCTTATTTTCTCTTGATCTCTCCAACGTAAATCCTCAAAGTGTGAGATGTCAGCCTCAGTTGACACTTTAAACTTTTGAGAAAAAGCACCGAAAATGGTACCACTTTGGAATCTTGTTTCCACAATAAGAAATTAATGTTACTCGCGTCATCAGATGCTCAATTTTGATATTTTACCTTTCTATCAAAACTTGACGCCTGAATAATTGCCGCCATTCTTAGCTCATCCTTATCTATGCGCCTTTTACAGCTTTTGCATGATGACCAGCCACTTTTGGCATATTCGGTACGCCACGGTAGACCTCGATCCATCTCTAAATCATACAAAGAGGTTTGAATAAGTTAGCACAGCTTGACTATTTGGTTTACTTTTCTGGTTAATGATGTATTTAAAAACCAAAACGTTATGTACGGGTCTTAGTTGCAGCAGAAGTAAGATGAGACTGGAAGTGAAGAGCTCAAGCATTGGTAGTAGATCCTGGCACTAGTGAACAAATTTGAGGATTTCATGTCGCTTCCATCACTAGAGGGAAAAAATAGGTCGAGTTTCAAAAAATTTTCTACCCATACATGAGGTAGCTCAAGCATATTTCCTAAAGCCACTTCGCAGAGGAGCAACAACCCGGTGTTGTTCTCTCGACTGGCGTGACAGTATTTGGCACTTTCAGAGACCTAAAAGAATCAAATATTTGAAGTTAGCAACCTATAATTTAACTCTTTATTAAAAGGCTATGTGTAGTACCGTATCTGCAAAGTACACTCCTTTTCCAAAGTTGTAACCATTAGAAGGAGCTTCTGGTGGAGCAATACGAAGGCCTTGAGACAAAATGCCCATTAAGTTTGGGGTTCTGGAACCATGCCATAGTAGCTTTCTATTAGGGAATTTTTGGAATTCTCGGTAGCGTTCGCGTTCTCCCTGACGAGTAATTTTAAATATTTGATCGACTTCAAGTTCACAATCACTGTGAAAATCAGCGCCCGTGTTGTTTACGTATGTTAATAATGTCTCGAATTCTTCAGAATCTCTATCTAATACTTCAATTTCAGTTTTCAATTGTTCATAATGTTGATCTATTGGATCTTTGGTCGTTCCACCTTCCTCTTCAACTAACTTGTAACCGATTTCCACTTCAAGAAGGAAATTTGGCATTTCTACCTTGGATTTTATTATCTCAACATTATCCAAAAGAGGGACCCTTTTGGTTCCAAAATCATGAGGTATTAGCGTGAAGAATGTATTGGTGCAAGCTATTAGCTGGGCTTTCTTGTTTTCGTTGGGTTCATCGTCGAGTAAAGCCAGGAGTTCCGTCAAAACGGAATACGCCTCTTCAATTTGGTTCTTCGAAAGTTTTCCTAGTGGCATTTTCTTCAGATCAATTTCTAACTCCCACACGGCCTTGTTCATTTTCTCCACGTCAAAGATAAGGCGAATTAGTTCTTGGATGGCGTTGGGAAGTTTAGATCCAGATCCTACAACCAGTTTTTCTGAAGTTCCATAGTCAATGTCAAGTGGATACATTTTATTAGGAACCTTTGAGGCAGTGTGGCGTAACTCCCACGGAGTTCCTGTTTTTTCTTCGAAAAGCCTTTTGAATTCGGCAACAGCTTCATACTTAGTAACAAAGTGTTCCGTCTTGTTATCACCAATAGTAGTTCCAACACGTCCCCAGCTCCGAAACACATAGTAATCCTTTCCTTCGTCTGACTTTAGAAGTTGAAGCTTGTAAAACGAATTAGATCCTTGAGTAACGACGACGTTTCCGAGAACAGCGTTGAAAGCTCCTTCTTCGTTTTGAAACACGTGTGTGCTGGCTTCAAGATTTGAATCTGGGTCAACAGCTACGCTGCCTTTCACTGTCAGTTTAACTTTCGTGCTCTTTCCAGATGAGAATGTTGAGTCACTATTTCCTACAGCCGCACTTTTGAGTCTTTTTTCAGCAGCGTAAGAATTAATTCTGTCTTGAGGATTTCCACCCCAACTGGCTATGCGGTATTGTTGGATCGTAGAAACTAAACCTCCATATTCCACAGCACTTAAAAAGTCCTCAGATACAACGTGAACATCGTGTTCCTTAGCTTCACGAATTTCCTTGATATTTTTCTCAACATCTTCCTTGGTACTTATAACGCAAGCTGTAGTTTTGTCAATTTGAGAGACAACATTGCCTCCTAATCTCGCTATGCTTTTCTTTAGAGAATCTTTGGAACTATGGAGATTACCAATCAACACTATTTTAGTATCGTCCAATGGTTGTGGCTTTCTCTTGACACCCGAGGTTGATGGCAAATTTTCTGGTGTACTTGGAGTAGGTGCGTTTGTAGGAATGTAACGGTCTTGCTCTATGTATTCGTAGCTGTTTAAGAATGCATATTCCTCTTTTAGGTGATCTGGAATCTGGAAAGGCTTTCTTCTTGGTAGTTTTATTACATTTGTACATTTGCTCCATTCGCTTGCATTTCCAGTACAGTGATAACCATCATTTGAGAAAACCAATTGTCCACCGTCACTATCTGTGCAAGGTTCAAGAGATCCAAACGTCATGATATCGGAAAGTCTATCTAGAATTTCGCTGTTTCCTGAAGGAATTTTTTGGTCGTTATATTTTAATAGTTCCACCATTTCTTTTTTTTAATATTTTTTTCAAGCTCGTCACGATGTTCATAAATTAACTGAGACTGTTCCTCAAGAATTTTCTTCTCGCCCCGATCAAGTAATTCCTCTTTCTTTATCTTATTTGGTGGAGTCACTTCAATTTTCTTTATCTTTTCTTTGATGGCCTTTTGATCTTCAACACAGAGTGTCTTAAATCCTCGTATTTTAGATCCATCTTCAAAAAACTTCAGAGTTTCTCTCGCTTGTACAAACCAATCAACGTGATACCACGCTGGTAGTGGACCAAATCGTCTAGCTTTTGCACTCTGTCTGTCAAATTTTGAAATGCGAGCTTGATCTTTTACGATTGTTTCTCCACAACCTTTACAAGATGACCGATTACTTTTGGCATATTCAGTTGAGAAGTCTTGAATTTCAATGGAGGAGCTTTTTCTCTTCGTTCCTTTAGATGGGGTATTGCTTGAAGCAGCAGGTGCTGCTTGAGACCCACTCGGAATTTCACTCCTTATTTTCTCTTGATCTCTCCAACGTAAATCCTCAAAGTGTGAGATGTCAGCTTCAGTTGACACTTTAAACTTTTGAGAAAAAGCACCGAAAATGGTACCACTTTGGAATCTTGTTTCCACAATAAGAAATTAATGTTACTCGCGTCATCAGATGCTCAATTTTGATATTTCACCTTTCTATCAAAACTTGACGCCTGAATAATTGCCGCCATTCTTAGCTCATCCTTATCTATGCGCCTTTTACAGCTTTTGCATGATGACCAGCCACTTTTGGCATATTCGGTACGCCAAGGTAGACCTCGATCCATCTCTAAATCATACAAAGAGGTTTGAATAAGTTAGCACAGCTTGACTATTTGGTTTACTTTTCTGGTTAATGATGTATTTAAAAACCAAAACGTTATGTACGGGTCTTAGTTGCAGCAGAAGTAAGATGAGACTGGAAGTGAAGAGCTCAAGCATTGGTAGTAGATCCTGGCACTAGTGAACAAATTTGAGGATTTCATGTCGCTTCCATCACTAGAGGGAAAAAATTGGTCGAGTTTCAAAAAATTTCCTACCCATACATGAGGTAGCTCAAGCATATTTCCTAAAGCTACTTCGCAGAGGAGCAACAACCCGGTGTTGTTCTCTCGACTGGCGTGACAGTATTTGGCACTTTCAGAGACCTAAAAGAATCAAATATTTGAAGTTAGCAACCTATAATTTAACTCTTTATTAAAAGGCTATGTGTAGTACCGTATCTGCAAAGTACACTCCTTTTCCAAAGTTGTAACCATTAGAAGGAGCTTCTGGTGGAGCAATACGAAGGCCTTGAGACAAAATGCCCATTAAGTTTGGGGTTCTGGAACCATGCCATAGTAGCTTTCTATTAGGGATTTTTTGGAATTCTCGGTAGCGTTCGCGTTCTCCCTGACGAGTAATTTTAAATATTTGATCGACTTCAAGTTCACAATCACTGTGAAAATCAGCGCCCGTGTTGTTTACGTATGTTAATAATGTCTCGAATTCTTCAGAATCTCTATCTAATACTTCAATTTCAGTTTTCAATTGTTCATAATGTTGATCTATTGGATCTTTGGTCGTTCCACCTTCCTCTTCAACTAACTTGTAACCGATCTCCACTTCAAGAAGGAAATTTGGCATTTCTACCTTGGATTTTATTATCTCAACATTATCCAAAAGAGGGACCCTTTTGGTTCCAAAATCATGAGGTATTAGCGTGAAGAATGTATTGGTGCAAGCTATTAGCTGGGCTTTCTTGTTTTCGTTGGGTTCATCGTCGAGTAAAGCCAGGAGTTCCGTCAAAACGGAATACGCCTCTTCAATTTGGTTCTTCGAAAGTTTTCCTAGTGGCATTTTCTTCAGATCAATTTCTAACTCCCACACGGCCTTGTTCATTTTCTCCACGTCAAAGATAAGGCGAATTAGTTCTTGGATGGCGTTGGGAAGTTTAGATCCAGATCCTACAACCAGTTTTTCTGAAGTTCCATAGTCAATGTCAAGTGGATACATTTTATTAGGAACCTTTGAGGCAGTGTGGCGTAACTCCCACGGAGTTCCTGTTTTTTCTTCGAAAAGCCTTTTGAATTCGGCAACAGCTTCATACTTAGTAACAAAGTGTTCCGTCTTGTTATCACCAATAGTAGTTCCAACACGTCCCCAGCTCCGAAACACATAGTAATCCTTTCCTTCGTCTGACTTTAGAAGTTGAAGCTTGTAAAACGAATTAGATCCTTGAGTAACGACGACGTTTCCGAGAACAGCGTTGAAAGCTCCTTCTTCGTTTTGAAACACGTGTGTGCTGGCTTTAAGATTTGAATCTGGGTCAACAGCTACGCTGCCTTTCACTGTCAGTTTAACTTTCGTGCTCTTTCCAGATGAGAATGTTGAGTCACTATTTCCTACAGCCGCACTTTTGAGTCTTTTTTCAGCAGCGTAAGAATTAATTCTGTCTTGAGGATTTCCACCCCAACTGGCTATGCGGTATTGTTGGATCGTAGAAACTAAACCTCCATATTCCACAGCACTTAAAAAGTCCTCAGATACAACGTGAACATCGTGTTCCTTAGCTTCACGAATTTCCTTGATATTTTTCTCAACATCTTCCTTGGTACTTATAACGCAAGCTGTAGTTTTGTCAATTTGAGAGACAACATTGCCTCCTAATCTCGCTATGCTTTTTTTTAGAGAATCTTTGGAACTATGGAGATTACCAATCAACACTATTTTAGTATCGTCCAATGGTTGTGGCTTTCTCTTGACACCCGAGGTTGATGGCAAATTTTCTGGTGTACTTGGAGTAGGTGCGTTTGTAGGAATGTAACGGTCTTGCTCTATGTATTCGTAGCTGTTTAAGAATGCATATTCCTCTTTTAGGTGATCTGGAATCTGGAAAGGCTTTCTTCTTGGTAGTTTTATTACATTTGTACATTTGCTCCATTCGCTTGCATTTCCAGTACAGTGATAACCATCATTTGAGAAAACCAATTGTCCACCGTCACTATCTGTGCAAGGTTCAAGAGATCCAAACGTCATGATTTCGGAAAGTCTATCTAGAATTTCGCTGTTTCCTGAAGGAATTTTTTGGTCGTTATATTTTAATAGTTCCACCATTTCTTTTTTTTAATATTTTTTTCAAGCTCGTCACGATGTTCATAAATTAACTGAGACTGTTCCTCAAGAATTTTTTTCTCGCCCCGATCAAGTAATTCCTCTTTCTTTATCTTATTTGGTGGAGTCACTTCAATTTTCTTTATCTTTTCTTTGATGGCCTTTTGATCTTCAACGCAGAGTGTCTTAAATCCTCGTATTTTAGATCCATCTTCAAAAAACTTCAGAGTTTCTCTCGCTTGTACAAACCAATCAACGTGATACCACGCTGGTAGTGGACCAAATCGTCTAGCTTTTGCACTCTGTCTGTCAAGTTTTGAAATGCGAGCTTGATCTTTTACGATTGTTTCTCCACAACCTTTACAAGATGACCGATTACTTTTGGCATATTCAGTTGAGAAGTCTTGAATTTCAATGGAGGAGCTTTTTCTCTTCGTTCCTTTAGATGGGGTATTGCTTGAAGCAGCAGGTGCTGCTTGAGACCCACTCGGAATTTCACTCCTTATTTTCTCTTGATCTCTCCAACGTAAATCCTCAAAGTGTGAGATGTCAGCCTCAGTTGACACTTTAAACTTTTGAGAAAAAGCACCGAAAATGGTACCACTTTGGAATCTTGTTTCCACAATAAGAAATTAATGTTACTCGCGTCATCAGATGCTCAATTTTGATATTTTACCTTTCTATCAAAACTTGACGCCTGAATAATTGCCGCCATTCTTAGCTCATCCTTATCTATGCGCCTTTTACAGCTTTTGCATGATGACCAGCCACTTTTGGCATATTCGGTACGCCACGGTAGACCTCGATCCATCTCTAAATCATAGAAAGAGGTTTGAATAAGTTAGCACAGCTTGACTATTTGGTTTACTTTTCTGGTTAATGATGTATTTAAAAACCAAAACGTTATGTACGGGTCTTAGTTGCAGCAGAAGTAAGATGAGACTGGAAGTGAAGAGCTCAAGCATTGGTAGTAGATCCTGGCACTAGTGAACAAATTTGAGGATTTCATGTCGCTTCCATCACTAGAGGGAAAAAATTAGTCGAGTTTCAAAAAATTTCCTACCCATACATGAGGTAGCTCAAGCATATTTCCTAAAGCTACTTCGCAGAGGAGCAACAACCCGGTGTTGTTCTCTCGACTGGCGTGACAGTATTTGGCACTTTCAGAGACCTAAAAGAATCAAATATTTGAAGTTAGCAACCTATAATTTAACTCTTTATTAAAAGGCTATGTGTAGTACCGTATCTGCAAAGAACACTCCTTTTCCAAACTTGTAACCATTAGAAGGAGCTTCTGGTGGAGCAATACGAAGGCCTTGAGACAAAATGCCCATTAAGTTTGGGGTTCTGGAACCATGCCATAGTAGCTTTCTATTAGGGAATTTTTGGAATTCTCGGTAGCGTTCGCGTTCTCCCTGACGAGTAATTTTAAATATTTGATCGACTTCAAGTTCACAATCACTGTGAAAATCAGCGCCCGTGTTGTTTACGTATGTTAATAATGTCTCGAATTCTTCAGAATCTCTATCTAATACTTCAATTTCAGTTTTCAATTGTTCATAATGTTGATCTATTGGATCTTTGGTCGTTCCACCTTCCTCTTCAACTAACTTGTAACCGATCTCCACTTCAAGAAGGAAATTTGGCATTTCTACCTTGGATTTTATTATCTCAACATTATCCAAAAGAGGGACCCTTTTGGTTCCAAAATCATGAGGTATTAGCGTGAAGAATGTATTGGTGCAAGCTATTAGCTGGGCTTTCTTGTTTTCGTTGGGTTCATCGTCGAGTAAAGCCAGGAGTTCCGTCAAAACGGAATACGCCTCTTCAATTTGGTTCTTCGAAAGTTTTCCTAGTGGCATTTTCTTCAGATCAATTTCTAACTCCCACACGGCCTTGTTCATTTTCTCCACGTCAAAGATAAGGCGAATTAGTTCTTGGATGGCGTTGGGAAGTTTAGATCCAGATCCTACAACCAGTTTTTCTGAAGTTCCATAGTCAATGTCAAGTGGATACATTTTATTAGGAACCTTTGAGGCAGTGTGGCGTAACTCCCACGGAGTTCCTGTTTTTTCTTCGAAAAGCCTTTTGAATTCGGCAACAGCTTCATACTTAGTAACAAAGTGTTCCGTCTTGTTATCACCAATAGTAGTTCCAACACGTCCCCAGCTCCGAAACACATAGTAATCCTTTCCTTCGTCTGACTTTAGAAGTTGAAGCTTGTAAAACGAATTAGATCCTTGAGTAACGACGACGTTTCCGAGAACAGCGTTGAAAGCTCCTTCTTCGTTTTGAAACACGTGTGTGCTGGCTTCAAGATTTGAATCTGGGTCAACAGCTACGCTGCCTTTCACTGTCAGTTTAACTTTCGTGCTCTTTCCAGATGAGAATGTTGAGTCACTATTTCCTACAGCCGCACTTTTGAGTCTTTTTTCAGCAGCGTAAGAATTAATTCTGTCTTGAGGATTTCCACCCCAACTGGCTATGCGGTATTGTTGGATCGTAGAAACTAAACCTCCATATTCCACAGCACTTAAAAAGTCCTCAGATACAACGTGAACATCGTGTTCCTTAGCTTCACGAATTTCCTTGATATTTTTCTCAACATCTTCCTTGGTACTTATAACGCAAGCTGTAGTTTTGTCAATTTGAGAGACAACATTGCCTCCTAATCTCGCTATGCTTTTCTTTAGAGAATCTTTGGAACTATGGAGATTACCAATCAACACTATTTTAGTATCGTCCAATGGTTGTGGCTTTCTCTTGACACCCGAGGTTGATGGCAAATTTTCTGGTGTACTTGGAGTAGGTGCGTTTGTAGGAATGTAACGGTCTTGCTCTATGTATTCGTAGCTGTTTAAGAATGCATATTCCTCTTTTAGGTGATCTGGAATCTGGAAAGGCTTTCTTCTTGGTAGTTTTATTACATTTGTACATTTGCTCCATTCGCTTGCATTTCCAGTACAGTGATAACCATCATTTAAGAAAACCAATTGTCCACCGTCACTATCTGTGCAAGGTTCAAGAGATCCAAACGTCATGATATCGGAAAGTCTATCTAGAATTTCGCTGTTTCCTGAAGGAATTTTTTGGTCGTTATATTTTAATAGTTCCACCATTTCTTTTTTTTAATATTTTTTTCAAGCTCGTCACGATGTTCATAAATTAACTGAGACTGTTCCTCAAGAATTTTCTTCTCGCCCCGATCAAGTAATTCCTCTTTCTTTATCTTATTTGGTGGAGTCACTTCAATTTTCTTTATCTTTTCTTTGATGGCCTTTTGATCTTCAACACAGAGTGTCTTAAATCCTCGTATTTTAGATCCATCTTCAAAAAACTTCAGAGTTTCTCTCGCTTGTACAAACCAATCAACGTGATACCACGCTGGTAGTGGACCAATTCGTCTAGCTTTTGCACTCTGTCTGTCAAATTTTGAAATGCGAGCTTGATCTTTTACGATTGTTTCTCCACAACCTTTACAAGATGACCGATTACTTTTGGCATATTCAGTTGAGAAGTCTTGAATTTCAATGGAGGAGCTTTTTCTCTTCGTTCCTTTAGATGGGGTATTGCTTGAAGCAGCAGGTGCTGCTTGAGACCCACTCGGAATTTCACTCCTTATTTTCTCTTGATCTCTCCAACGTAAATCCTCAAAGTGTGAGATGTCAGCCTCAGTTGACACTTTAAACTTTTGAGAAAAAGCACCGAAAATGGTACCACTTTGGAATCTTGTTTCCACAATAAGAAATTAATGTTACTCGCGTCATCAGATGCTCAATTTTGATATTTCACCTTTCTATCAAAACTTGACGCCTGAATAATTGCCGCCATTCTTAGCTCATCCTTATCTATGCGCCTTTTACAGCTTTTGCATGATGACCAGCCACTTTTGGCATATTCGGTACGCCAAGGTAGACCTCGATCCATCTCTAAATCATACCATTTCAAATAATATTAATGAAACTAAATTGTGCACCCCACTAAAGTACAATTTTTAAAAACCATACGAATCAAATAATGTATCTAAAACAAAATCCTGGATCCCCTAAACCAGAAATCACTATGACCGTAAACCGTCCCCTCTATTTTACGAAACCTAACCATCCAGCATAATCTGATGTATCACGGGCACAAAGTGCAGTAGTGCACGAAAATTATCATCTTGTTTCCTTCACTCAAAAAAGCCCGCGAGATTTAAACTACCTTTCTTTCCTATCTCTCCTCTCCGGGCGCGATGCCCCCTCTCCCTCTTCCCCCTCTCACTAATATACCAGGCAGGCAGTTCCAGAGAGGAGAGAAAGAGGGAGATAGAAACGCGCTTTATAAAATCCGCCGAAAAATGGGAAAATAGGGGGTAGTAAAAACAATTTTCGGTACGTTTCGTCGTTTAGTCTTAGTCCTTTGCGCATGGGGCATTGACCTCCTCGCCTTATCTCTGTCATCCCCTACCTCAACTGTGCGCGAGAAAGCAGCGCATAGGTAGCTTTCTATTAGGGATTTTTTGGAATTCTCGGTAGCGTTCGCGTTCTCCCTGACGAGTAATTTTAAATATTTGATCGACTTCAAGTTCACAATCACTGTGAAAATCAGCGCCCGTGTTGTTTACGTATGTTAATAATGTCTCGAATTCTTCAGAATCTCTATCTAATACTTCAATTTCAGTTTTCAATTGTTCAAAATGTTGATCTATTGGATCTTTGGTCGTTCAACCTTCCTCTTCAACTAACTTGTAACCGATCTCCACTTCAAGAAGGAAATTTGGCATTTCTACCTTGGATTTTATTATCTCAACATTATCCAAAAGAGGGACCCTTTTGGTTCCAAAATCATGAGGTATTAGCGTGAAGAATGTATTGGTGCAAGCTATTAGCTGGGCTTTCTTGTTTTCGTTGGGTTCATCGTCGAGTAAAGCCAGGAGTTCCGTCAAAACGGAATACGCCTCTTCAATTTGGTTCTTCGAAAGTTTTCCTAGTGGCATTTTCTTCAGATCAATTTCTAACTCCCACACGGCCTTGTTCATTTTCTCCACGTCAAAGATAAGGCGAATTAGTTCTTGGATGGCGTTGGGAAGTTTAGATCCAGATCCTACAACCAGTTTTTCTGAAGTTCCATAGTCAATGTCAAGTGGATACATTTTATTAGGAACCTTTGAGGCAGTGTGGCGTAACTCCCACGGAGTTCCTGTTTTTTCTTCGAAAAGCCTTTTGAATTCGGCAACAGCTTCATACTTAGTAACAAAGTGTTCCGTCTTGTTATCACCAATAGTAGTTCCAACACGTCCCCAGCTCCGAAACACATAGTAATCCTTTCCTTCGTCTGACTTTAGAAGTTGAAGCTTGTAAAACGAATTAGATCCTTGAGTAACGACGACGTTTCCGAGAACAGCGTTGAAAGCTCCTTCTTCGTTTTGAAACACGTGTGTGCTGGCTTCAAGATTTGAATCTGGGTCAACAGCTACGCTGCCTTTCACTGTCAGTTTAACTTTCGTGCTCTTTCCAGATGAGAATGTTGAGTCACTATTTCCTACAGCCGCACTTTTGAGTCTTTTTTCAGCAGCGTAAGAATTAATTCTGTCTTGAGGATTTCCACCCCAACTGGCTATGCGGTATTGTTGGATCGTAGAAACTAAACCTCCATATTCCACAGCACTTAAAAAGTCCTCAGATACAACGTGAACATCGTGTTCCTTAGCTTCACGAATTTCCTTGATATTTTTCTCAACATCTTCCTTGGTACTTATAACGCAAGCTGTAGTTTTGTCAATTTGAGAGACAACATTGCCTCCTAATCTCGCTATGCTTTTCTTTAGAGAATCTTTGGAACTATAGAGATTACCAATCAACACTATTTTAGTATCGTCCAATGGTTGTGGCTTTCTCTTGACACCCGAGGTTGATGGCAAATTTTCTGGTGTACTTGGAGTAGGTGCGTTTGTAGGAATGTAACGGTCTTGCTCTATGTATTCGTAGCTGTTTAAGAATGCATATTCCTCTTTTAGGTGATCTGGAATCTGGAAAGGCTTTCTTCTTGGTAGTTTTATTACATTTGTACATTTGCTCCATTCGCTTGCATTTCCAGTACAGTGATAACCATCATTTGAGAAAACCAATTGTCCACCGTCACTATCTGTGCAAGGTTCAAGAGATCCAAACGTCATGATTTCGGAAAGTCTATCTAGAATTTCGCTGTTTCCTGAAGGAAGTTTTTGGTCGTTATATTTTAATAGTTCCACCATTTCTTTTTTTTAATATTTTTTTCAAGCTCGTCACGATGTTCATAAATTAACTGAGACTGTTCCTCAAGAATTTTCTTCTCGCCCCGATCAAGTAATTCCTCTTTCTTTATCTTATTTGGTGGAGTCACTTCAATTTTCTTTATCTTTTCTTTGATGGCCTTTTGATCTTCAACACAGAGTGTCTTAAACCCTCGTATTTTAGATCCATCTTCAAAAAACTTCAGAGTTTCTCTCGCTTGTACAAACCAATCAACGTGATACCACGCTGGTAGTGGACCAAATCGTCTAGCTTTTGCACTCTGTCTGTCAAGTTTTGAAATGCGAGCTTGATCTTTTACGATTGTTTCTCCACAACCTTTACAAGATGACCGATTACTTTTGGCATATTCAGTTGAGAAGTCTTGAATTTCAATGGAGGAGCTTTTTCTCTTCGTTCCTTTAGATGGGGTATTGCTTGAAGCAGCAGGTGCTGCTTGAGACCCACTCGGAATTTCACTCCTTATTTTCTCTTGATCTCTCCAACGTAAATCCTCAAAGTGTGAGATGTCAGCCTCAGTTGACACTTTAAACTTTTGAGAAAAAGCACCGAAAATGGTACCACTTTGGAATCTTGTTTCCACAATAAGAAATTAATGTTACTCGCGTCATCAGATGCTCAATTTTGATATTTTACCTTTCTATCAAAACTTGACGCCTGAATAATTGCCGCCATTCTTAGCTCATCCTTATCTATGCGCCTTTTACAGCTTTTGCATGATGACCAGCCACTTTTGGCATATTCGGTACGCCACGGTAGACCTCGATCCATCTCTAAATCATACAAAGAGGTTTGAATAAGTTAGCACAGCTTGACTATTTGGTTTACTTTTCTGGTTAATGATGTATTTAAAAACCAAAACGTTATGTACGGGTCTTAGTTGCAGCAGAAGTAAGATGAGACTGGAAGTGAAGAGCTCAAGCATTGGTAGTAGATCCTGGCACTAGTGAACAAATTTGAGGATTTCATGTCGCTTCCATCACTAGAGGGAAAAAATTGGTCGAGTTTCAAAAAATTTCCTACCCATACATGAGGTAGCTCAAGCATATTTTCTAAAGCTACTTCGCAGAGGAGCAACAACCCGGTGTAGTTCTCTCGACTGGCGTGACAGTATTTGGCACTTTCAGAGACCTAAAAGAATCAAATATTTGAAGTTAGCAACCTATAATTTAACTCTTTATTAATGAATGAATGAATGAATATTTATTGTGCATATAAAAAACCACGAAGGTTCACGAGAATATACACAGTTGTAATGATATCATATTTGCATTTCCTAACTGTTAAGAATATCAAATGGAAGACAAATTAAAAACAAACCAAGAGAAACCTTATTAATCCAGCTCCTTGTATTTAACATTAAATATATCAAAATTTTCGCCAAAACTGTTAACTGTAATTTGCATTCTTTTAATTGGATTTAAGTGGTTAAGAGATTCTCTAAATGTTTTTCTAAACCTTCCAGACTTGGGGACTAGAAAGTCCAACCGTCCTAGCAAATCTGGAAGAGTTATCCTATTATTAATTAATTTATGTAGAAATTTAACGTCGTTAATAAGGAGAATGTGAGCTATAGTAGGAATGTCCAAATACCCTAGTAAAATATGGTAATCATATGGAGCCTTTTTCATGAAATAAGTATGGCAATATTCAATAAACTTCCGTTGCACATTCTCAAGAAGTACCTTTAGATATCTACTACAACCACACGGGGCACTTGTCTGGTGGACAAGGGTCCGGCTGAAGACGGTGCAGGCTGCCCTGCGCAAGCTTCAAAGGCTTGCCTGCATTGGTGTTACAGGGGCCATGAGATCGACCCCAACTGCTTCCGTGGAGGTGCTTCTTGACATGCTACCTCTTCATCTTTTCATTGAGGAGGAGGCTGTCATGGGGGCCTACAGGCTCCACATTAATGGCTGTTGGGTTCCAAGACTTTGGGATTACAGCCATACGAAGCTCTTTCGGGAGTACGCTGCACTTGAGCCGTCGTTAACGATGTGCTCTGACAAAACCGTTACCAGCTTTGATTTCACTAAGCCATTCAGCATCCACTTTCCCAGTCGGGCCGAGTGGACTAACCTGCTGCCTCTTGGCACTGGGGGTGAAACTATTTGGTTCACCGATGGTTCCAAGACTGATTCCGGCGCTGGCGCCGGCTATTACTGCCAAACTACAAGGGTCGGTTTTTCTGCTTGCCTGGGCACCTTTGCTAGTGTGTTCCAAGCGGAAATTGCCGCGATCTGTTATTGCGCAGACTACTGCATTAACAAAGGGTATAACGGACGGACTGTGAGGATTTATTCTGACAGTCAGGCCGCCCTGAATGCGCTGGACCAGTGTCAGATTACCTCTCAACTGGTGCGTAGCTGCCTTGATCTGCTAGCGCAACTGGCGTCCTGCAACAGGGTTCTGTTGTACTGGGTGCCAGGGCATAGCGGTTATTATGGCAATGAGCAAGCCGATAGATTTGCGAAAAGGGGCGCGGAGGCCAAGCTCTTGGGGCCGGAGCCGGCCGTCCCCATCCCCTACGGGCATGTCAAACGGAGCCTGCATGACAGGATGACTGTCATACAAAACCAGCTCTGGCATGACATGGATGGCCAGAGACAGACAAAACAGTTAGTCAATGGTCCCTGCAGGTCTCGTGCTAGAGACCTAATTTCGCTCAGCAGATGGGATATTAGGCTGGCCACCGGTCTTCTGACCGGACACTGTCGGCTAAATAGGCACCTCCATCTGATGGGTCTTGCTGACGACCCCCTCTGCAGGTCGTGCCAGGAGAAGGAAGAAACATCCGCTCACGTACTTTGCGAGTGCGACTTCTTCGCCTCGCTTAGACTAGAACATTTTGATTCACACACTGTGGAGCCCTCGCGGGTCTCCTCTTTTACGGTGGAGCGAATTCTTCGCTACGCTGCGGCTACGGGCCTATTCAAGGCCTGATTTTGAGGTTGCACAATATGCCTTTGGCATCGGTGCTAGGGCGTGAGCCCCACCTCATCAACAATAATAATAATACTACAACCACCCCAGGCCAAGCCACCATACAGGACCCGTGATCTCACTAGGGCTTGATAAAGAAGACGGAAATGGTCTAGGGAATGCAATTTCCTACACATCTTCAAGCAAACAGCCAGAGTACGGCGACTTAAAGCAACGCATTTATGTACTTGCTCGGTAAAATAAAGTCCTCTGTCAAAGATCACGCCAAGATCTCTCACAGTGGACTTAAGGGGTATGTGAGCGCCCTCAATGGTATAGTCGTTGGAAATTTCTCTAGCAATTCGCCTTGTAAATGTGACATGCACGGATTTGGTTGGATTTACTGGTATTTTGTTAAGAGAGCACCATCTTCCTATAGAGTCAAGGTAAAGTTGAAGTAATTTACCGTCTAACTTAGAATTAATACTTTTGAAAACTTTATTGTCATCAGCAAATTGAAGAATACGGGAATGTAAAACCGAAAATTGTAAATCGAAAAGATACATATTAAAGAGTAAGGGTCCAAGAGATGATCCCTGTGGAACCCCACAATTAACTTCGTATGTTTTCGATGTGATTATGCCATTGCATTTCAAGACATTGACTCGATTCGCCAGATAGCTAGCAATCCATTCCAAGATATCACCCCCCAATCCAAGGGCCTCTAACTTGTCATGAAGGTAAGAGTGGGAGACGCGGTCGAAGGCCTTGGCCAGGTCAAGGTATACAACATCGACCTGGCCCCGGCACTCGACCTCAGGAGCCACGTAATCCATAAAGGAAACGTGGTTCGTTTCCACACTCCTACCCGGAACAAAGCCATGTTGACAGTCGTTGGGTACACACTCAAAACTAACTGTAAATCTAACCGTACGTTCACAATTTTTTATACAGAAAGTTGCCGTAATTATGATAAACAGCTCAACACTGTAGAATTTACAATAGTTTGCTGTTTTTTATTAGTTTACAGCCCATGCTGTAAAAATACAGCGTAATTTGCCGTTATTTTAATTTACTACCGTAAAAAAACAGTAATATACATTTTGTGGTGTTTAACAGCAGGAAAATGTAAAATGAACCACACATAGATGTTTTATTTCTAAACAGCACTAGCTGTGAAATAAACATCTATCCATACCGTCAACGTGACAATACAGTCGCACAAGAAAACATTTAGCAGTTATTTTATTCATTTCAGAATAAAACTCTTTCCCTTAATAGGCCTTTTCAAAAAGTCCCCTATACAAAATATGTAGCCGGGGGAAAAATCAGAGATGGAAGGCATTTTTCCCTCCCTAATTTCTGCGCGCGCATCTATGAAACGTCATTTTTAAAATCGCCTATTGTTTCCAAGTGCAACCTGACGCAATAGAGTTGTTACCGCGTTGGCTTGCACTGTCAAAAATCCGTAATCGGTGTAATTTGAGAGTGATTAGCCCCTTGTCAAATTCCCTTTCGAGTAACGTGACCTAATGAACAAGTTTTTTCAGGTCGTATTATATAACGTGTGCCCGTATTTGTTAGGTATGTTTACCGTTTCATCTACTTTTAAATTATGAATTTGGGCGGTTATGTTTTACTACTGCGCTTGGACAAAAAAGGGGATAAAATTAAAGATAGTACTTACACTACATTCTTGGAAGATTTAAGAATTGACGAAACTAAAAACTTTGATGACAAAAGATATGTGAGATCATCCTTTTTATATTGGTGTATTAGGTACATATATTAGGGGATGAGAAGGCAACCTGACCCACATAGTACTCATGGTGTGTTAGATTTTGTTACGCTATATAGTTTAGGTTTGGTTCTGTTAGCTTTGCTTTAACGGGGGATAAGGTTGCCGTCTTTTATCCCTATAATATATTGTTTCGTTACCTTTGTTTAAATTTACTTTAGAGAAAACGAGCTTTAAATTTTCGTATTTTTAAAGATCTTAGCGAGGGGCCAGTCACTCAGCGTAATTGTTGTACACGCTTGTACCCTTGATTGTACTAAATTGATTACGCGTAAACTTTAAAGGCCCTGCCTTTGAGAGTTCTAAAATGATTACGCGTAATCCGTAATCGGTGTACAGCATGGAGGAAGAAGGGCTGTGTACAGGGAATATGAGAGTGGATATCCCCTCGGATCTTAGTACTAAAAAGATTTGTTGTGCTTCAATACTATGTACGATACTATTTAGTATCGAATATCAACGTTATCATAATAATAATAAAGTTACGGTAAAACTATATGTATATATTAAATATTTTAAACTAAGGATGGTAACGATAGTTTACAAATTATTGTCTTTTACGCTGATATAAAACAAGATTTAATATTTTAGATGTTTAACTGCTCATTCGAAATGCATGTAGAAACTGATGAGTTCGAGAACGGTTATTATGTAAGACGTCACTAATCACTATAAATTGAGGTTCCAGCATTACAACTGTTGAACGTTACTAACTGAACTAAAGTGGTAAGTCTATCGTAATGTATTAAGTAGATTCATAGTCGTTTTATTATCAAATTTACTGAATTTGCAAAAATTCCCAACATATTTTTGAAATAGAGAGTTTCGCTTTCGTCAGGGAGAGGCAGCGTGAATAGCGCCAAAGAATTTAAATGTAAGGAATGGAAAGTTTCCATTGCTTGCTTTTAACTTCTTTGTTTGCATTAGGCAGCCTCTCCCTCTCTCCCGCGCCCCCTAAACGTTCCTGCTTTAAAACTTCTACCTGGGGCCTAACCTCTATTGAGTTCCTTCGTCACTCGTCAGTACGGTCACTCGAATTCGATCAGTTTACTTTTTTTTTTGCAATCGCGGTTATCGGGAGGCCGCAATTTTTTGGTTTTTTAAATCGTGATTACCGATTACGCTCGATTTAATTGGACTTGTGAAGTTTTGACATTGAAATAGGAAGTGTGGAACGTCTGCACATTTGGAGGTGAAACATTAAGTGTAAGTTTGATTTTTGTAATCATTTGTAAGAGTGCATGATTCTTTCAACATTTAGGCTCTCATGGTTAAACGCTTTAGGTAAATGGTCCATAAAGGTTCACTTTTGTGCTGCGTACGTTGTTTGAACAGGGAAACGAAAATTAATAGAAACTTTAGGCTTAACTCTAGCTCGTTATGTATGTTCCCTAAACTTATTTTTCCCGAAAAAAATGCAAATATTCATAGCTGCTCTAGTAAATTCATAAAAAACGGAAAGTAGTAAAAGTAAGGGAATTATAATTATTGAGAAAAAAGTTAAAAATCCTTAATATTAATTTGAATACATAGATGGAGGGAGAACCCGAAGGTCTAATCACTCTCAGATTCTTTGTACACCAATTACGAATTACGCTGAGTGACTGGCCCCTCGGGAGAACCAGTTCCATTCATTCACCCAAAATAGCTGTCTTCACAGAAAACAAAGTTATGGAATGGAATTCCTACCAGAGCTTTATAAAATCCGCTGAAAAACGGGAAAATAGGGGGGGGGGGTAGTAAAAACAATTTTCGGTACATTTCGTCGTTTAGTTTTAGTCCTTTTCGCATGGGGCATTGACCTCCTCGTGTTATCTCTGTGATCCCCTACATCAACTGTGGGCAAGAAAGCAGCGCATAGGCACCGCGGGGTTCCCTAGATTTACCCCCGTTTTCACCACGCATGGATCACGGCTGCCTATACTGATTCTCTCTCGCTCTTTCTCTCCTCTCTGTTCCTACAAAAGCAGGGAGAGGAAGAGGTCGCCTATGCTAACATAACTCTAATCTAGCGGGAAGGGGTAGAAAACGGGGGTACGAAATTATTATGTTCCTCTCGACACCTGGAGGATAATTCACCATGCCCAAAGTGACGTCACGAATTCTTTATATTTATATTCTTTGGCGCTATATGTGGGTTTCCATATTCACTACGTAAGAGCTGAACTCGCAGGTGCAAAGAAGACAAATAGATCGCCAAAATTTCCCTGCAGGTGGCTGTACAATAGCAATGTAAAATTTCCATAGAACCGCTCCTTGGGACCAACTCGCGAGATGTTTTAGCATTAAACCCGTCTTCTTAACCCCTTTTAGCCTATCTCAATACTTCACTGAAGATTGAAGAATTTGGAAACCCACCTATTCACGCTGCCTCTACCTGAAAAGGCGAGCCTTTCTCTCGGGCAAAAATAAGTTGGGATTTTTACATCATAATTTTTACCCTTTCAAGGACGGATCCTAGTATAGTGTAGAACCAAGTTCTCCATCCATCGAAATCATTACCAAATAGATTAATTATAGATAGTTTTCACACATGGAGGATTCATACCATTTACACCAGGAGGCCGGGCTATCTGGCGGACAAAAACCCGTCTGCTTTTGTCCTCCAGATAGCCCGGCTTCCTGGTGTAAATGGTATGAATCCTCCATGTGTGAAAACTATCTATTCTAGCTTTTTCGCTTTGTGAAAGCTTCGACTGAATCTTGTTGTTTGACGCTTCTCCGAGGGGCCAGTCACTCAGCGTAATCGGTGTAGAAGCATGTACCTTTGACTGTACTAAATCGATTACTCGTAATCTTTAAACGTCCCGCCCTTAACAGTGCTAAAATAATTACGCGTAATCCGTAATCGGTGTACAGGTAATTTGAGAGTGATTAGCCCCTCGCGCTTCTTCTCCATGCCTATATGGGAATTTACAACTAGTGCAACGTACCTATTTCTTTCACATTAGATTTCGTCGAGGGGCTAATCACTCTCGGATTCCCTGTACACCAATTTCGGATTACTCGTAATAATTTTAGCACTGTGAAATGCAGGGATTTTAAAGATTACGCGTAATCACCAGTCACAGGTACAGTGTGTACACCGATTACTCTAAGTGACTGGCCCCTCGGATTTTAAAGTATCATATTTATAACTGATAAATCTATAAGTAGTATACTTCAACCATAGCAAAATATTTAGATAGAAATTTTACATCTCTTATTTTCTATAGACTTCCACCCCTCCCACCGCCCAGTTTTAAAAGGTTTCTGATAAAATGAAGCCCACGAGAAACTGCGCTGTTTGCTTTTCATCTTTCGAGACAATCGAAAATTACATGAAACATTACAAACTCCACCAGAATGTGCCCAATGTTCAATATCCTTGCGGCTTTGATTCATGCGAGCAAACATTTTCAAATTATAACTCTCTAAAAAGCCATTGTCAAAGACAGCATAGAAAAAGACCACACGTTGAAAACGACACAAGAAATATACCTGGCACAAATTTAGCGCATTCTATCCAGTGTTATGTTGGGGATTGCAGTGAAGGTTTTATGAATTTTAAGGGTCTAATGAGACATCTAAAATCTCACATAATGCAAGGCATTGGCGTGGCCTGTCCTTACAAATGCAAAGAACTAAAATACTTCACAATAATATCTTCCTTTACGGCACATATATCACGATATCACAAAGGGGAAATAGAACCCCCCGAAAAGCGTGATCTCACAAAAAGATCTTTATCTTCCCCGGAAAAAATTGCCCAAAACTCCACTGAGTTTAATTTCGACAACAGTGATAATAATGTTTCAAAAATAAATTATAATGAAGAAACCGACTGTACTGATCCTGAAACCCACTTTGCTAGAAATTTAGGGCTTTTTTATTTAAAACTTGAAACGAAAAGGCTAATTCCGGTATCAACCATACAGACCATAATCGAAGAGTTTCAATTTTTAAGAGATATTGAAAATGATTACAATGAAAAAAAATTAAGAGTTAAACTTAATGATATGGCACTTGACGAAAACGTTGTTTCGGAAATTTTGAGAGCAGTAAAAGAAAGCGATTTACTAAAAACAACAAATGACTACAATTTTAAAACTGCATATCGCCGTGACGCATTTAACGAATCACATCTGAACTTTGTATCTCCAGTTAGCGTTTCACTTGGGTACCACGAAGGGAAAAAACTATTTTACCACTATGTCCCTATTAAATCTTCGCTTAAAACATTCATATCTAACCCCGAAGTAGCAAAAACTCTTCAATTTCCAAAGCCCACTTACGAAAAGGGCTCCAATTATGTTCTAAAAGACGTAACAGATGGTAAAGTTTATAGCGATATTTTTGGGTCTTCGGAATTAAATACAATCTACTTAATAGTGTTTCAAGATGGGTTTCAGATAGTTAATCCACTTGGCTCAGCAAAAACCAAAAATAAACTAATTGGGGTGTATTATACGGTCTTAAATCTTCCCCCAGAAAAGAGGTCCAATATCGACCATATTCAATTAATATCTCTTTGCAAGGAATCGGACATGAAAAAAAAGGGTGTGACGAAATTCTTTAGTAAGCTGGTGGATGATCTTAAAGATCTCGAAACAAATGGAATCGAGTTGTCTAACGGAAAACTTGCAAATGTCAAGCTTTTCTGCCTAGTAGGGGATAATCTTGGTTCTCACGAAGTAGGGGGTTTCCAACTCGCGTTTGCCAATGGGAAAATCTGTCGTTTTTGTGAAATTGACCATGTAGATATTGAAAATGATGTTGAAGCCCCAAAAAGATCTGTTGAAAATTACCAATCTGCTGTACTAGAGTTAAACACGGGTGAGAATGACTCTGTAAGAGGAATTAAATTCAATTCCCCATTTCATATTTTGAAAGTCTTTCACGTTTGTAATCCCGGATTACCACCCTGTTTAGCCCATGACCTCTTTGAGGGAATCGTGGCTTACGATCTACGTCTTTTTCTAAATAACTTGATTAAAGTTAAAAAATGGATTACATTACCACACCTAAATTTTCTAATTACCCACTTTAAATACCTTGGAAGTGACGCTAATAGCAAGCCGTGCCCCCAAATAGATACATCAACAAAGCTAACAGGAAATGCCTCTCAAAATTGGTGCATGCTTAGGATGCTTTCCATGATTTTGCGGGATTACGTTAAAGATGCATCCGATCCAGTGTGGTCTCTTTATTTACAATTGAAGTTAATCGTCGAATTCATTTGTGGCCCAAAAATATCGAAAGACGATGTATCTATTCTAATTGGGCTGCTAGACCAATACAAATCAGATTTATTAGAGTATTTTCCTAACTATAGACTTAAACCTAAACATCATTACGTCTTTGCACATTATCCAGAGTTAATATTGCAATTTGGTCCGTTAATAAGGGTTTTCACTCTAAGATTCGAAAGCAAAAACGGTTTTTTTAAAAAATTCGCTAGGCAAACAAAGAATTTTGTAAATCCAACGAAATCTCTCGCAGTCAAGCACCAAAAACTCCAAGCCTATTTATCAAGCGGATCATATTTTGGCCCAAATTTGGATTTTAATTTTCACGGGGGTACAAAATTTTCAAGAAAATATTTTGACGATGAGTGTGTTAAAGAAGCAGCGGGAAGGTTTCATCTAAATGAAATAAACAGTATATCTATCCCCAAGCTCTCTTATTTGGGGACAGAGTACGAAGTAGGCCATTTCATTGTCATTCGCAGTACCGAAGATGGCATTGATTTCGGGAAACTTGAGACTTTAATAGTAAAGAACAATGAGATATTTTTCCTAATGCGGAAATTTTCGTCAGTGTTAAATCTCACTCTCTTCGTTTATGAATTGTCTGAACTGAATGAATCGACCATAATACCGATTAAAGATGCCAATGACTACTACCCTTTACGAGGGTACCGATTTAATGGGAAAGAACACGTCTCATTAAAGCACCGAGTACATCACAGTCTTAGAGATGTCTCGTTGTAAAATGTAAGACAGACATTTATGAAGTATTGTGGAATTACAATAATATTTAATAATAATATCATTAGGGTTAGGTACTTGTGTATAAGGAAACAATTTAAATGAAAATAACATAGATTTTAAGCATGCCTCTGAATGCAGTATGGCAAAACAAGTCGTCTAACGTTCTTAACGGTTTTAATATTTTAATAAATGCATTAAATGTGTAATTAACGTCTTTTTTAATGAAAACTATTTAATTGCTATTAGAGTCAATGTAAAAAGGATAATTAGAACATTTAACAGTTTTAAAACTTGTATAGGAAGTAAAAATTTATTTACAGATGGCCAGTAATGAAGCTATGGAAACGGGTGAAGAGGAAACTAAGACTCTCATTGAAAAACATTTGTTACTCGCATTGCCGCAACTGTCAAAAAATCAAACTAGTCTAGCCAAGGTACTCGATTGTATATTAGCGCTAGGAGTTGAAAAACCGTCAGAATTTCACCTTATCAACCAAGATGATATCGACAAATCAATTTTGAAGCCTATTCAAATTAGAAAAATTCAGCAGTACGTAGAAAAAGACACTGGGACAAGTGATGAAACTATATCGAAGATTTCTGACGATCAAGCCAGTGGCTCAGCCAAAAAAGTAAAAATAACCTTTTCTAATTAACTTCCCTAAGTGTTTTCCACCATTAATTAGCAAAACTCTTATACTCCAATCAATTTTATAAAGGCAGTTGAATATAATTTAAAAATAAAGATACAGTATTGACTACCATATCTTGTTCCCTGCCGCTAACTTTAAAATTATCAAATTTATATCAAGCGCAACTGCACATAACCTTTAAAAACAGTAAACAAATAAGGGCCATTTGCAAGAATCACTTCATTTAGAGTTTTTAATTTTTACTTTCTCAAAAGTGGAAAATTTCTTAGATTAAATTTAAACATTATTGTTTTTAATCTTCATTAAATGGATTTTTTTTTCAGGTTTGTCAAACCAGAGCACCAAAATCTAATTGGGTCGAAATGTATAAGATTGATCCAGAAATGTTTCGCAAAAGTGTCAAATGTGCGTTATTAAGTGGGAAAAATCTCAATAAAAAAACCCGAAAAAATGCTGTACAGGATCTCTTGAACGATATTTTAAAAGTTTGCCCAAGACCATTGACAAGCCAGCTTATGGAAATTGCTAAGATGTTATATTGTGCATACCCGGAAGCAATATGCGACAAATACGATGGAGCAATTTTAGGTTGTGGATACTCAAGATTTGGTTATCAATTAAAAACCCGGATAGAAAATATGACCAGGGATAAGGATAACAACATACCAAATGTTAGAAAATCGCAAAAATCCAAGTATGTTAAAAGAGCAGACTGCATCAATTCTCACCCTCAAGTTGAACTATGCGAAAAAGAGAGTGCATTAGCGGCTCAAACCGACCTTAAGGCCCTTTCTCACGAACTCAATCCAGACACAGAAGTAGTGAAAAAGAAGCTTCATGAGAGTTATGTTTTACAAAGGGCTGATTTAAACAACGAGCTCCATGGGAAACAACTTCATGAAAATTGGCCTTTTCTATTTGAAATCTATGGCATTTACTTGCATAACCAGTTATTGCTCCAGAAAGATATAGGAAGTCTCTTCGCGAAATTTTTCATGGAAAATGGAAAGAAGATATTGGGTTTTTTTTCTCGAATAAAAACCAAGGAAATCAGAGAAATCATGAAAAAATATGATAGCAAATTTTCATTCGATAGTCAAAATTCTGTAGCCTGCATCATCCAATTACTTCTGACACATTTTAAAGAAGACCAGCAATGCCTTTTTCCTTGCTACGAGGTACTATTTTATCTTATTGTCGGAAATGATTGTAGACACTTTTCTGTATATTGTTTTCATATTTTATAGCCAGGAACTGATCTGAATTCTATTCAAAAGAAAATTAAAGCCCATCCATGTCTGGTGATATCTGGTTCGTTTTAACTCCATGTTTTTTAATGGTTTTTTCCTCGTTCAACATATTAATTGTTTTTTTTTTTACAGGGAGAGACATATTTACGGCTGACAACTTCATGGTTGCATTAGATAACCATATTGTGAATGACCATGTGAAAGGAGAACATCTGATGGATGCTTTGGGAGCGCTCTTAGGGACGTATTACATGGTTAATGTTAGCTATCCACCTGACTGCGCTTGCTTTTTGGAGTTTTTTCAACGGTAATGTCCTATACTCTACCGAAAAATAATACCCCTTATTTACAAAAATATTTTTGTTTTTGAAAATAGTTGTGCGGCCAAAATTAACCCACAAGAGGCGCAGGCAAGAAAAAAACCACCACCAATAAACCAAAAGGTTTTGGCTCTAATCAACAAGCTAGGAAACTATGAATGGTCAAGCGAAAGGTAATATGTATTTCCAAAACTGAGCGCCAAATTACGACTAATTCAAAAATGTTTTTTTATAATTGTTAATCGCTTTTTACAAATTTAGAGAGTTTTAAATATTTATGAAAGGGTTTATATAATATAAAACTGAAAAAACATTTTCACCATGCATTTTCGAAATACACTATTTATTTGAAATAAAATAATTTTGAATTATGTCCTATTTGACGTCTCACAACTTAAGAGAAATAATTAGGAAAATGTTTTAATACTTGATCTAACTTTTATTTTATCATTTTAGTGATATCAACATAATTGATAATTTGGAGGAAGACTAACCCTCGCCGATTTTTAATACGTTTAATAACTTTTAAAATTCAAAATAAACCATTTGTTATTCAATTGCTTTTCAAATTTCTTCCTGACTTATACAAAACAACTGTTTAAATTATGGTAAAATCTCGAAAATTAAAGGCCCTACTATTTTCAAATTTACAAGTTACTCCCAAGAAAACAGCGGGCTTTAGGGAAATGAAGGAAGGGTATGGGGTAATAAAAACTACAATTATAGTAAAATATATTGTTCAAGCTAATATAAAAAACTGCAACGAAAAGAAATATTATAAGAGCTTGGTGTGAACAAAACAGCAAACTTCATAAAATTAACATGGTAAAACGTTCAAGATAACAGCAACGTTTGTTAAATAAAGAGTTGAGGTTGTCTTACAGAAAACCCAACAATTTGTAACAAAAACAGTAAGCTTTGTTAAAATATACGGTTAAAATTGATGTCTTATGTACATCAATTAATATTAAAATTTATGGTTTAAGCGCCATCTTTTTAACAGCAACCAATAATATAATTTACAGTTTAAGTGGTGTTTTAAAAACAGCAAGCAATTTTGAAATTTACGTTTTGGTTGCTGCCAAAACCACAACAACAACACTAATAACATTGCCTATTAATGTTTTTTTTACAGTGGCTTCTGTGGTTTTTTAAACCTTAAGTGCTATTATTTTTACTGCTAGCATAACTGTAATAGTGATAGTTAACTAAACACTTAAATAAACATTTACTACGCAGTGAAAAAAACTGCCAGTGTACTTAGTTAAATTAACAGCAACCTGCTGGCATCAGGTGCTGCCAGTAGGTTGCTGTAATTTTGAAAGCAAGATTTTTCTGTGTGTAGCAAGCTAAACCAACGCTGTAAATGTACGTGTACTACTCTATCAAATACCTTAGCGAGAACGCAAAGAAGGGAAATCGGACGGTAGTTTCGGACATCGCTGGATTTTCCAGACTTGTAAACCGGGACAATGACAGCTTTTTTCCAAAGCGTTGGGAATGAGTGAGTACGGAAGGATAAATTAAATATATGCTCCAATATAGGTAACAATATATTCCCACAGCCCTTGATAACAAACGACGGAATTTTGTCGAAACCAGTAGAGAGTTTGTTGGGTAGACGATTAATAGCAGCATATATGTCCGCTTGAGTTAGTTTTAAACAGTTATGAGGCGTTGTAACTAAGGTAGAAGTATCAAAAGTGTATTTTGAACTAGTTTCAGTATTGTCAGTCGAAATTGTTGAGAAATGCGCCATGAATGTTTCCCCCAATTGCTCCGGATCAGTAATGATTGTCTTACCAATTTTCAATAATATATCAGAGTGTCTGTCTTTTAGATTACCATTGATAAAACTCCAAAATTTTTTGGGTTGGGACAAGGCGTCTCGACAAGATTTTACTGCCATAGCAGCTTTGTCCCTTACTGTAAGCCTTCTCACCAACGAACGGGACAGCCTAAAATTAGCTATGTCGGAGGCTAACCCCGACCTCTTTTTCTTATTAAAATAATATTTTTTGCGCTTGATAGCTTTTTTGGAGGTCCAAAGAATACCAAAAGGGGAAGCCCCGATTATTACGCGGAATCTTGTTAGGGATCGAACTATCCATAGCTGACGTTATATATTCCGTTAATGTCTGGACACAAAAATTAACATCCTGCGAATCCAAAACCACCGACCAATCTGAATCGCGTAAAATTGAGTATAGCAAGTGATAGTTACCTTTTTTAAATTGATATACTGGTTGTAAATTAGGGGAGACCCTACAAATGTCAAATGGACAAAGCAAATAGAAAGGCGGATGGTAGTTGTCAATGTCCACAAATGGATCAAGGAGAGGTACAGTATCAATGCCGTGTACATTAGTAAGACAAAGGTCCAGAAGATTACCATAAGTAGGAGCTGGGTTAATTTGGTTTAAATTAAATTCATAACAAACATCGAGAACATGAGCAGCCTTAGTTCTAGTTTGGTGAGTGCATCCCACACTGCTACCCAGAGTCCAGTTGATACCGGGGAAATTAAAATCACCCAGAATCAGAATTTCACCGTCATAATCTACCAACGAGGATACCAAAACATTCTTAAATTTCCGATACTGAGCGTCGTCATCTGAGGGGCGAAAGTAACCAGTGCCAAGAAGAAGCGGAAGATTATTTTTTAGTTTAAACTCGACAAACACACCCCCTTCGGCACCTTCCAGGTCACTTCGACGGTGAAAAACAAGGGACTTCTTGATAGCAATGAGGGATCCCCCGCCCCTAACATTGACAGAATCCGGATCTGATCGATCCGCCCGAAAAATAGTATAGGAATTTGGAAAATAATCCGAATTAAAATGAGAGTGGTTAAGCCACGTCTCTGTTAAACAAACAATATCAAAATCATTAACGATTAGGTTAGTTAAAAAGGTACTAGACGTGGTTCGTAGACCGCGCACATTCTGATAAGCTATAGTCAGTTCTTTCATTCTTGGACATTTGAAGAATCCGCAGGGGAACCCGCGTCTGAGATTTCACCATGCAGTTCCGAGACATGTTTGTGCTCGTCTCTCGGTACCCCATGGAAATCTGTTAGAAAGCTGTTCGCAGGCCAAATATTGGGATCCCTCATTTTTGGTATGTCAGACTCATCATCACACGTCAAGTAGAATGACGAATGACGGGCATTCGGATTTTTAGTACGCAGTCTTATGCACTGCACCGACTGCACACCTGAATCAGCCCTCAAAAAATCTTGCAGTTCTTTCGACGTGATCCCAACATCCAACCCAGTGGCAAAGAGTGCTTTCTTGACCGCCTTCACTCGACGTGGTGCAGCCTTGATCCGGCTTGTCAAAGACACACCCGAGACCACAGGCTTAGATGCAGGAACATGACGAGTGGAGTTGATGTCAGTTTTTGTTTGCACAGCCTTGGGTAATGCTCCAGAGAATGAAGGAATGGAACCCTGTGGCCAGGGCAAGGCAGATGGGTTGAGAGCGCCAGGACGGTTAGCCAATGGTGGAAAAGATTGAGCTTCGTCCCTAGAAGCCCGTGACCCAAGCGGGGCTTGAAATGGTATTTGGCGACTGGCAAGTTCTCGACGAAGGCCAGCGTTCTCATTTTCTAATGAAGCCAGACGTTCTTGGAACTCTGATAACGTAGCTTGCATCTTAAGTAGGATGGTGTCGTTGCTATCCAATTTATTCATCATTTTGTCCAGTATCGAATCAGATTCCCTAGTGAGGCTATCAACGCTAAGTAGATGGACGAATGCTTCGTGCACCACCTCTAAGATGAGACCCTTATCGCCCTCAGCCAGCTTAGCAGGTGGTTTAGGCGCAGGTATGGCCCCATTGAACTCTTTATCGCGGGGTATGGCGCTATTACTATGTCTCCGAGCCGGACTTCTAGATTTGCGAGTAGCGGCTTTGCATTCCGTACAGGTAAAGTATGAATTAGGGGTACAATCTTTATGTACACGGCGCTTGCATAGTCCAGTGCAAAAATGACACTTTTGTTTTCCATAAAACCGATTATCGCAAACACAACAAGAGTCTGAAGAAGCAGGCATACCGTAGCAGACGATACCGGAGGTACAGAGTTTAATAAAAGGCTATGTGTAGTACCGTATCTGCAAAGTACACTCCTTTTCCAAAGTTGTAACCATTAGAAGGAGCTTCTGGTGGAGCAATACGAAGGCCTTGAGACAAAATGCCCATTAAGTTTGGGGTTCTGGAACCATGCCATAGTAGCTTTCTATTAGGGAATTTTTGGAATTCTCGGTAGCGTTCGCGTTCTCCCTGACGAGTAATTTTAAATATTTGATCGACTTCAAGTTCACAATCACTGTGAAAATCAGCGCCCGTGTTGTTTACGTATGTTAATAATGTCTCGAATTCTTCAGAATCTCTATCTAATACTTCAATTTCAGTTTTCAATTGTTCATAATGTTGATCTATTGGATCTTTGGTCGGTCCACCTTCCTCTTCAACTAACTTGTAACCGATCTCCACTTCAAGAAGGAAATTTGGCATTTCTACCTTGGATTTTATTATCTCAACATTATCCAAAAGAGGGACCCTTTTGGTTCCAAAATCATGAGGTATTAGCGTGAAGAATGTATTGGTGCAAGCTATTAGCTGGGCTTTCTTGTTTTCGTTGGGTTCATCGTCGAGTAAAGCCAGGAGTTCCGTCAAAACGGAATACGCCTCTTCAATTTGGTTCTTCGAAAGTTTTCCTAGTGGCATTTTCTTCAGATCAATTTCTAACTCCCACACGGCCTTGTTCATTTTCTCCACGTCAAAGATAAGGCGAATTAGTTCTTGGATGGCGTTGGGAAGTTTAGATCCAGATCCTACAACCAGTTTTTCTGAAGTTCCATAGTCAATGTCAAGTGGATACATTTTATTAGGAACCTTTTTGGCAGTGTGGCGTAACTCCCACGGAGTTCCTGTTTTTTCTTCGAAAAGCCTTTTGAATTCGGCAACAGCTTCATACTTAGTAACAAAGTGTTCCGTCTTGTTATCACCAATAGTAGTTCCAACACGTCCCCAGCTCCGAAACACATAGTAATCCTTTCCTTCGTCTGACTTTAGAAGTTGAAGCTTGTAAAACGAATTAGATCCTTGAGTAACGACGACGTTTCCGAGAACAGCGTTGAAAGCTCCTTCTTCGTTTTGAAACACGTGTGTGCTGGCTTCAAGATTTGAATCTGGGTCAACAGCTACGCTGCCTTTCACTGTCAGTTTAACTTTCGTGCTCTTTCCAGATGAGAATGTTGAGTCACTATTTCCTACAGCCGCACTTTTGAGTCTTTTTTCAGCAGCGTAAGAATTAATTCTGTCTTGAGGATTTCCACCCCAACTGGCTATGCGGTATTGTTGGATCGTAGAAACTAAACCTCCATATTCCACAGCACTTAAAAAGTCCTCAGATACAACGTGAACATCGTGTTCCTTAGCTTCACGAATTTCCTTGATATTTTTCTCAACATCTTCCTTGGTACTTATAACGCAAGCTGTAGTTTTGTCAATTTGAGAGACAACATTGCCTCCTAATCTCGCTATGCTTTTCTTTAGAGAATCTTTGGAACTATGGAGATTACCAATCAACACTATTTTAGTATCGTCCAATGGTTGTGGCTTTCTCTTGACACCCGAGGTTGATGGCAAATTTTCTGGTGTACTTGGAGTAGGTGCGTTTGTAGGAATGTAACGGTCTTGCTCTATGTATTCGTAGCTGTTTAAGAATGCATATTCCTCTTTTAGGTGATCTGGAATCTGGAAAGGCTTTCTTCTTGGTAGTTTTATTACATTTGTACATTTGCTCCATTCGTTTGCATTTCCAGTACAGTGATAACCATCATTTGAGAAAACCAATTGTCCACCGTCACTATCTGTGCAAGGTTCAAGAGATCCAAACGTCATGATTTCGGAAAGTCTATCTAGAATTTCGCTGTTTCCTGAAGGAATTTTTTGGTCGTTATATTTTAATAGTTCCACCATTTCTTTTTTTTAATATTTTTTTCAAGCTCGTCACGATGTTCATAAATTAACTGAGACTGTTCCTCAAGAATTTTTTTCTCGCCCCGATCAAGTAATTCCTCTTTCTTTATCTTATTTGGTGGAGTCACTTCAATTTTCTTTATCATTTCTTTGATGGCCTTTTGATCTTCAACGCAGAGTGTCTTAAATCCTCGTATTTTAGATCCATCTTCAAAAAACTTCAGAGTTTCTCTCGCTTGTACCAACCAATCAACGTGATACCACGCTGGTAGTGGACCAAATCGTCTAGCTTTGCACTCTGTCTGTCAAGTTTTGAAATGCGAGCTTGATCTTTTACGATTGTTTCTCCACAACCTTTACAAGATGACCGATTACTTTTGGCATATTCAGTTGAGAAGTCTTGAATTTCAATGGAGGAGCTTTTTCTCTTCGTTCCTTTAGATGGGGTATTGCTTGAAGCAGCAGGTGCTGCTTGAGACCCACTCGGAATTTCACTCCTTATTTTCTCTTTATCTCTCCAACGTAAATCCTCAAAGTGTGAGATGTCAGCCTCAGTTGACACTTTAAACTTTTGAGAAAAAGCACCGAAAATGGTACCACTTTGGAATTTTGTTTCCACAATAAGAAATTAATGTTACTCGCGTCATCAGATGCTCAATTTTGATATTTTACCTTTCTATCAAAACTTGACGCCTGAATAATTGCCGCCATTCTTAGCTCATCCTTATCTATGCGCCTTTTACAGCTTTTGCATGATGACCAGCCACTTTTGGCATATTCGGTACGCCACGGTAGACCTCGATCCATCTCTAAATCATTATCATACAAAGAGGTTTGAATAAGTTAGCACAGCTTGACTATTTGGTTTACTTTTCTGGTTAATGATGTATTTAAAAACCAAAACGTTATGTACGGGTCTTAGTTGCAGCAGAAGTAAGATGAGACTGGAAGTGAAGAGCTCAAGCATTGGTAGTAGATCCTGGCACTAGTGAACAAATTTGAGGATTTCATGTCGCTTCCATCACTAGAGGGAAAAAATTGGTCGAGTTTCAAAAACTTTCCTACCCATACATGAGGTAGCTCAAGCATATTTCCTAAAGCTACTTCGCAGAGGAGCAACAACCCGGTGTTGTTCTCTCGACTGGCGTGACAGTATTTGGCACTTTCAGAGACCTAAAAGAATCAAATATTTGAAGTTAGCAACCTATAATTTAACTCTTTATTAAAAGGCTATGTGTAGTACCGTATCTGCAAAGTACACTCCTTTTCCAAAGTTGTAACCATTAGAAGGAGCTTCTGGTGGAGCAATACGAAGGCCTTGAGACAAAATGCCCATTAAGTTTGGGGTTCTGGAACCATGCCATAGTAGCTTTCTATTAGGGAATTTTTGGAATTCTCGGTAGCGTTCGCGTTCTCCCTGACGAGTAATTTTAAATATTTGATCGACTTCAAGTTCACAATCACTGTGAAAATCAGCGCCCGTGTTGTTTACGTATGTTAATAATGTCTCGAATTCTTCAGAATCTCTATCTAATACTTCAATTTCAGTTTTCAATTGTTCATAATGTTGATCTATTGGATCTTTGGTCGTTCCACCTTCCTCTTCAACTAACTTGTAACCGATCTCCACTTCAAGAAGGAAATTTGGCATTTCTACCTTGGATTTTATTATCTCAACATTATCCAAAAGAGGGACCCTTTTGGTTCCAAAATCATGAGGTATTAGCGTGAAGAATGTATTGGTGCAAGCTATTAGCTGGGCTTTCTTGTTTTCGTTGGGTTCATCGTCGAGTAAAGCCAGGAGTTCCGTCAAAACGGAATACGCCTCTTCAATTTGGTTCTTCGAAAGTTTTCCTAGTGGCATTTTCTTCAGATCAATTTCTAACTCCCACACGGCCTTGTTCATTTTCTCCACGTCAAAGATAAGGCGAATTAGTTCTTGGATGGCGTTGGGAAGTTTAGATCCAGATCCTACAACCAGTTTTTCTGAAGTTCCATAGTCAATGTCAAGTGGATACATTTTATTAGGAACCTTTTTGGCAGTGTGGCGTAACTCCCACGGAGTTCCTGTTTTTTCTTCGAAAAGCCTTTTGAATTCGGCAACAGCTTCATACTTAGTAACAAAGTGTTCCGTCTTGTTATCACCAATAGTAGTTCCAACACGTCCCCAGCTCCGAAACACATAGTAATCCTTTCCTTCGTCTGACTTTAGAAGTTGAAGCTTGTAAAACGAATTAGATCCTTGAGTAACGACGACGTTTCCGAGAACAGCGTTGAAAGCTCCTTCTTCGTTTTGAAACACGTGTGTGCTGGCTTCAAGATTTGAATCTGGGTCAACAGCTACGCTGCCTTTCACTGTCAGTTTAACTTTCGTGCTCTTTCCAGATGAGAATGTTGAGTCACTATTTCCTACAGCCGCACTTTTGAGTCTTTTTTCAGCAGCGTAAGAATTAATTCTGTCTTGAGGATTTCCACCCCAACTGGCTATGCGGTATTGTTGGATCGTAGAAACTAAACCTCCATATTCCACAGCACTTAAAAAGTCCTCAGATACAACGTGAACATCGTGTTCCTTAGCTTCACGAATTTCCTTGATATTTTTCTCAACATCTTCCTTGGTACTTATAACGCAAGCTGTAGTTTTGTCAATTTGAGAGACAACATTGCCTCCTAATCTCGCTATGCTTTTCTTTAGAGAATCTTTGGAACTATGGAGATTACCAATCAACACTATTTTAGTATCGTCCAATGGTTGTGGCTTTCTCTTGACACCCGAGGTTGATGGCAAATTTTCTGGTGTACTTGGAGTAGGTGCGTTTGTAGGAATGTAACGGTCTTGCTCTATGTATTCGTAGCTGTTTAAGAATGCATATTCCTCTTTTAGGTGATCTGGAATCTGGAAAGGCTTTCTTCTTGGTAGTTTTATTACATTTGTACATTTGCTCCATTCGCTTGCATTTCCAGTACAGTGATAACCATCATTTGAGAAAACCAATTGTCCACCGTCACTATCTGTGCAAGGTTCAAGAGATCCAAACGTCATGATTTCGGAAAGTCTATCTAGAATTTCGCTGTTTCCTGAAGGAATTTTTTGGTCGTTATATTTTAATAGTTCCACCATTTCTTTTTTTTAATATTTTTTTCAAGCTCGTCACGATGTTCATAAATTAACTGAGACTGTTCCTCAAGAATTTTCTTCTCGCCCCGATCAAGTAATTCCTCTTTCTTTATCTTATTTGGTGGAGTCACTTCAATTTTCTTTATCTTTTCTTTGATGGCCTTTTGATCTTCAACACAGAGTGTCTTAAATCCTCGTATTTTAGATCCATCTTCAAAAAACTTCAGAGTTTCTCTCGCTTGTACAAACCAATCAACGTGATACCACGCTGGTAGTGGACCAAATCGTCTAGCTTTTGCACTCTGTCTGTCAAGTTTTGAAATGCGAGCTTGATCTTTTACGATTGTTTCTCCACAACCTTTACAAGATGACCGATTACTTTTGGCATATTCAGTTGAGAAGTCTTGAATTTCAATGGAGGAGCTTTTTCTCTTCGTTCCTTTAGATGGGATATTGCTTGAAGCAGCAGGTGCTGCTTGAGACCCACTCGGAATTTCACTCCTTATTTTCTCTTGATCTCTCCAACGTAAATCCTCAAAGTGTGAGATGTCAGCCTCAGTTGACACTTTAAACTTTTGAGAAAAAGCACCGAAAATGGTACCACTTTGGAATCTTGTTTCCACAATAAGAAATTAATGTTACTCGCGTCATCAGATGCTCAATTTTGATATTTCACCTTTCTATCAAAACTTGACGCCTGAATAATTGCCGCCATTCTTAGCTCATCCTTATCTATGCGCCTTTTACAGCTTTTGCATGATGACCAGCCACTTTTGGCATATTCGGTACGCCACGGTAGACCTCGATCCATCTCTAAATCATACAAAGAGGTTTGAATAAGTTAGCACAGCTTGACTATTTGGTTTACTTTTCTGGTTAATGATGTATTTAAAAACCAAAACGTTATGTACGGGTCTTAGTTGCAGCAGAAGTAAGATGAGACTGGAAGTGAAGAGCTCAAGCATTGGTAGTAGATCCTGGCACTAGTGAACAAATTTGAGGATTTCATGTCGCTTCCATCACTAGAGGGAAAAAATTGGTCGAGTTTCAAAAAATTTCCTACCCATACATGAGGTAGCTCAAGCATATTTCCTAAAGCTACTTCGCAGAGGAGCAACAACCCGGTGTTGTTCTCTCGACTGGCGTGACAGTATTTGGCACTTTCAGAGACCTAAAAGAATCAAATATTTGAAGTTAGCAACCTATAATTTAACTCTTTATTAAAAGGCTATGTGTAGTACCGTATCTGCAAAGTACACTACTTTTCCAAAGTTGTAACCATTAGAAGGAGCTTCTGGTGGAGCAATACGAAGGCCTTGAGACAAAATGCCCATTAAGTTAGGGGTTCTGGAACCATGCCATAGTAGCTTTCTATTAGGGAATTTTTGGAATTCTCGGTAGCGTTCGCGTTCTCCCTGACGAGTAATTTTAAATATTTGATCGACTTCAAGTTCACAATCACTGTGAAAATCAGCGCCCGTGTTGTTTACGTATGTTAATAATGTCTCGAATTCTTCAGAATCTCTATCTAATACTTCAATTTCAGTTTTCAATTGTTCATAATGTTGATCTATTGGATCTTTGGTCGTTCCACCTTCCTCTTCAACTAACTTGTAACCGATCTCCACTTCAAGAAGGAAATTTGGCATTTCTACCTTGGATTTTATTATCTCAACATTATCCAAAAGAGGGACCCTTTTGGTTCCAAAATCATGAGGTATTAGCGTGAAGAATGTATTGGTGCAAGCTATTAGCTGGGCTTTCTTGTTTTCGTTGGGTTCATCGTCGAGTAAAGCCAGGAGTTCCGTCAAAACGGAATACGCCTCTTCAATTTGGTTCTTCGAAAGTTTTCCTAGTGGCATTTTCTTCAGATCAATTTCTAACTCCCACACGGCCTTGTTCATTTTCTCCACGTCAAAGATAAGGCGAATTAGTTCTTGGATGGCGTTGGGAAGTTTAGATCCAGATCCTACAACCAGTTTTTCTGAAGTTCCATAGTCAATGTCAAGTGGATACATTTTATTAGGAACCTTTTTGGCAGTGTGGCGTAACTCCCACGGAGTTCCTGTTTTTTCTTCGAAAAGCCTTTTGAATTCGGCAACAGCTTCATACTTAGTAACAAAGTGTTCCGTCTTGTTATCACCAATAGTAGTTCCAACACGTCCCCAGCTCCGAAACACATAGTAATCCTTTCCTTCGTCTGACTTTAGAAGTTGAAGCTTGTAAAACGAATTAGATCCTTGAGTAACGACGACGTTTCCGAGAACAGCGTTGAAAGCTCCTTCTTCGTTTTGAAACACGTGTGTGCTGGCTTCAAGATTTGAATCTGGGTCAACAGCTACGCTGCCTTTCACTGTCAGTTTAACTTTCGTGCTCTTTCCAGATGAGAATGTTGAGTCACTATTTCCTACAGCCGCACTTTTGAGTCTTTTTTCAGCAGCGTAAGAATTAATTCTGTCTTGAGGATTTCCACCCCAACTGGCTATGCGGTATTGTTGGATCGTAGAAACTAAACCTCCATATTCCACAGCACTTAAAAAGTCCTCAGATACAACGTGAACATCGTGTTCCTTAGCTTCACGAATTTCCTTGATATTTTTCTCAACATCTTCCTTGGTACTTATAACGCAAGCTGTAGTTTTGTCAATTTGAGAGACAACATTGCCTCCTAATCTCGCTATGCTTTTCTTTAGAGAATCTTTGGAACTATGGAGATTACCAATCAACACTATTTTAGTATCGTCCAATGGTTGTGGCTTTCTCTTGACACCCGAGGTTGATGGCAAATTTTCTGGTGTACTTGGAGTAGGTGCGTTTGTAGGAATGTAACGGTCTTGCTCTATGTATTCGTAGCTGTTTAAGAATGCATATTCCTCTTTTAGGTGATCTGGAATCTGGAAAGGCTTTCTTCTTGGTAGTTTTATTACATTTGTACATTTGCTCCATTCGCTTGCATTTCCAGTACAGTGATAACCATCATTTGAGAAAACCAATTGTCCACCGTCACTATCTGTGCAAGGTTCAAGAGATCCAAACGTCATGATTTCGGAAAGTCTATCTAGAATTTCGCTGTTTCCTGAAGGAATTTTTTGGTCGTTATATTTTAATAGTTCCACCATTTCTTTTTTTTAATATTTTTTTCAAGCTCGTCACGATGTTCATAAATTAACTGAGACTGTTCCTCAAGAATTTTCTTCTCGCCCCGATCAAGTAATTCCTCTTTCTTTATCTTATTTGGTGGAGTCACTTCAATTTTCTTTATCTTTTCTTTGATGGCCTTTTGATCTTCAACACAGAGTGTCTTAAATCCTCGTATTTTAGATCCATCTTCAAAAAACTTCAGAGTTTCTCTCGCTTGTACAAACCAATCAACGTGATACCACGCTGGTAGTGGACCAAATCGTCTAGCTTTTGCACTCTGTCTGTCAAGTTTTGAAATGCGAGCTTGATCTTTTACGATTGTTTCTCCACAACCTTTACAAGATGACCGATTACTTTTGGCATATTCAGTTGAGAAGTCTTGAATTTCAATGGAGGAGCTTTTTCTCTTCGTTCCTTTAGATGGGATATTGCTTGAAGCAGCAGGTGCTGCTTGAGACCCACTCGGAATTTCACTCCTTATTTTCTCTTGATCTCTCCAACGTAAATCCTCAAAGTGTGAGATGTCAGCCTCAGTTGACACTTTAAACTTTTGAGAAAAAGCACCGAAAATGGTACCACTTTGGAATCTTGTTTCCACAATAAGAAATTAATGTTACTCGCGTCATCAGATGCTCAATTTTGATATTTCACCTTTCTATCAAAACTTGACGCCTGAATAATTGCCGCCATTCTTAGCTCATCCTTATCTATGCGCCTTTTACAGCTTTTGCATGATGACCAGCCACTTTTGGCATATTCGGTACGCCACGGTAGACCTCGATCCATCTCTAAATCATACAAAGAGGTTTGAATAAGTTAGCACAGCTTGACTATTTGGTTTACTTTTCTGGTTAATGATGTATTTAAAAACCAAAACGTTATGTACGGGTCTTAGTTGCAGCAGAAGTAAGATGAGACTGGAAGTGAAGAGCTCAAGCATTGGTAGTAGATCCTGGCACTAGTGAACAAATTTGAGGATTTCATGTCGCTTCCATCACTAGAGGGAAAAAATTGGTCGAGTTTCAAAAAATTTCCTACCCATACATGAGGTAGCTCAAGCATATTTCCTAAAGCTACTTCGCAGAGGAGCAACAACCCGGTGTTGTTCTCTCGACTGGCGTGACAGTATTTGGCACTTTCAGAGACCTAAAAGAATCAAATATTTGAAGTTAGCAACCTATAATTTAACTCTTTATTAAAAGGCTATGTGTAGTACCGTATCTGCAAAGTACACTACTTTTCCAAAGTTGTAACCATTAGAAGGAGCTTCTGGTGGAGCAATACGAAGGCCTTGAGACAAAATGCCCATTAAGTTAGGGGTTCTGGAACCATGCCATAGTAGCTTTCTATTAGGGAATTTTTGGAATTCTCGGTAGCGTTCGCGTTCTCCCTGACGAGTAATTTTAAATATTTGATCGACTTCAAGTTCACAATCACTGTGAAAATCAGCGCCCGTGTTGTTTACGTATGTTAATAATGTCTCGAATTCTTCAGAATCTCTATCTAATACTTCAATTTCAGTTTTCAATTGTTCATAATGTTGATCTATTGGATCTTTGGTCGTTCCACCTTCCTCTTCAACTAACTTGTAACCGATCTCCACTTCAAGAAGGAAATTTGGCATTTCTACCTTGGATTTTATTATCTCAACATTATCCAAAAGAGGGACCCTTTTGGTTCCAAAATCATGAGGTATTAGCGTGAAGAATGTATTGGTGCAAGCTATTAGCTGGGCTTTCTTGTTTTCGTTGGGTTCATCGTCGAGTAAAGCCAGGAGTTCCGTCAAAACGGAATACGCCTCTTCAATTTGGTTCTTCGAAAGTTTTCCTAGTGGCATTTTCTTCAGATCAATTTCTAACTCCCACACGGCCTTGTTCATTTTCTCCACGTCAAAGATAAGGCGAATTAGTTCTTGGATGGCGTTGGGAAGTTTAGATCCAGATCCTACAACCAGTTTTTCTGAAGTTCCATAGTCAATGTCAAGTGGATACATTTTATTAGGAACCTTTTTGGCAGTGTGGCGTAACTCCCACGGAGTTCCTGTTTTTTCTTCGAAAAGCCTTTTGAATTCGGCAACAGCTTCATACTTAGTAACAAAGTGTTCCGTCTTGTTATCACCAATAGTAGTTCCAACACGTCCCCAGCTCCGAAACACATAGTAATCCTTTCCTTCGTCTGACTTTAGAAGTTGAAGCTTGTAAAACGAATTAGATCCTTGAGTAACGACGACGTTTCCGAGAACAGCGTTGAAAGCTCCTTCTTCGTTTTGAAACACGTGTGTGCTGGCTTCAAGATTTGAATCTGGGTCAACAGCTACGCTGCCTTTCACTGTCAGTTTAACTTTCGTGCTCTTTCCAGATGAGAATGTTGAGTCACTATTTCCTACAGCCGCACTTTTGAGTCTTTTTTCAGCAGCGTAAGAATTAATTCTGTCTTGAGGATTTCCACCCCAACTGGCTATGCGGTATTGTTGGATCGTAGAAACTAAACCTCCATATTCCACAGCACTTAAAAAGTCCTCAGATACAACGTGAACATCGTGTTCCTTAGCTTCACGAATTTCCTTGATATTTTTCTCAACATCTTCCTTGGTACTTATAACGCAAGCTGTAGTTTTGTCAATTTGAGAGACAACATTGCCTCCTAATCTCGCTATGCTTTTCTTTAGAGAATCTTTGGAACTATGGAGATTACCAATCAACACTATTTTAGTATCGTCCAATGGTTGTGGCTTTCTCTTGACACCCGAGGTTGATGGCAAATTTTCTGGTGTACTTGGAGTAGGTGCGTTTGTAGGAATGTAACGGTCTTGCTCTATGTATTCGTAGCTGTTTAAGAATGCATATTCCTCTTTTAGGTGATCTGGAATCTGGAAAGGCTTTCTTCTTGGTAGTTTTATTACATTTGTACATTTGCTCCATTCGTTTGCATTTCCAGTACAGTGATAACCATCATTTGAGAAAACCAATTGTCCACCGTCACTATCTGTGCAAGGTTCAAGAGATCCAAACGTCATGATTTCGGAAAGTCTATCTAGAATTTCGCTGTTTCCTGAAGGAATTTTTTGGTCGTTATATTTTAATAGTTCCACCATTTCTTTTTTTTAATATTTTTTTCAAGCTCGTCACGATGTTCATAAATTAACTGAGACTGTTCCTCAAGAATTTTTTTCTCGCCCCGATCAAGTAATTCCTCTTTCTTTATCTTATTTGGTGGAGTCACTTCAATTTTCTTTATCATTTCTTTGATGGCCTTTTGATCTTCAACGCAGAGTGTCTTAAATCCTCGTATTTTAGATCCATCTTCAAAAAACTTCAGAGTTTCTCTCGCTTGTACCAACCAATCAACGTGATACCACGCTGGTAGTGGACCAAATCGTCTAGCTTTGCACTCTGTCTGTCAAGTTTTGAAATGCGAGCTTGATCTTTTACGATTGTTTCTCCACAACCTTTACAAGATGACCGATTACTTTTGGCATATTCAGTTGAGAAGTCTTGAATTTCAATGGAGGAGCTTTTTCTCTTCGTTCCTTTAGATGGGGTATTGCTTGAAGCAGCAGGTGCTGCTTGAGACCCACTCGGAATTTCACTCCTTATTTTCTCTTTATCTCTCCAACGTAAATCCTCAAAGTGTGAGATGTCAGCCTCAGTTGACACTTTAAACTTTTGAGAAAAAGCACCGAAAATGGTACCACTTTGGAATTTTGTTTCCACAATAAGAAATTAATGTTACTCGCGTCATCAGATGCTCAATTTTGATATTTTACCTTTCTATCAAAACTTGACGCCTGAATAATTGCCGCCATTCTTAGCTCATCCTTATCTATGCGCCTTTTACAGCTTTTGCATGATGACCAGCCACTTTTGGCATATTCGGTACGCCACGGTAGACCTCGATCCATCTCTAAATCATTATCATACAAAGAGGTTTGAATAAGTTAGCACAGCTTGACTATTTGGTTTACTTTTCTGGTTAATGATGTATTTAAAAACCAAAACGTTATGTACGGGTCTTAGTTGCAGCAGAAGTAAGATGAGACTGGAAGTGAAGAGCTCAAGCATTGGTAGTAGATCCTGGCACTAGTGAACAAATTTGAGGATTTCATGTCGCTTCCATCACTAGAGGGAAAAAATTGGTCGAGTTTCAAAAAATTTCCTACCCATACATGAGGTAGCTCAAGCATATTTCCTAAAGCTACTTCGCAGAGGAGCAACAACCCGGTGTTGTTCTCTCGACTGGCGTGACAGTATTTGGCACTTTCAGAGACCTAAAAGAATCAAATATTTGAAGTTAGCAACCTATAATTTAACTCTTTATTAAAAGGCTATGTGTAGTACCGTATCTGCAAAGTACACTCCTTTTCCAAAGTTGTAACCATTAGAAGGAGCTTCTGGTGGAGCAATACGAAGGCCTTGAGACAAAATGCCCATTAAGTTTGGGGTTCTGGAACCATGCCATAGTAGCTTTCTATTAGGGAATTTTTGGAATTCTCGGTAGCGTTCGCGTTCTCCCTAACGAGTAATTTTAAATATTTGATCGACTTCAAGTTCACAATCACTGTGAAAATCAGCGCCCGTGTTGTTTACGTATGTTAATAATGTCTCGAATTCTTCAGAATCTCTATCTAATACTTCAATTTCAGTTTTCAATTGTTCATAATGTTAATCTATTGGATCTTTGGTCGTTCCACCTTCCTCTTCAACTAACTTGTAACCGATCTCCACTTCAAGAAGGAAATTTGGCATTTCTACCTTGGATTTTATTATCTCAACATTATCCAAAAGAGGGACCCTTTTGGTTCCAAAATCATGAGGTATTAGCGTGAAGAATGTATTGGTGCAAGCTATTAGCTGGGCTTTCTTGTTTTCGTTGGGTTCATCGTCGAGTAAAGCCAGGAGTTCCGTCAAAACGGAATACGCCTCTTCAATTTGGTTCTTCGAAAGTTTTCCTAGTGGCATTTTCTTCAGATCAATTTCTAACTCCCACACGGCCTTGTTCATTTTCTCCACGTCAAAGATAAGGCGAATTAGTTCTTGGATGGCGTTGGGAAGTTTAGATCCAGATCCTACAACCAGTTTTTCTGAAGTTCCATAGTCAATGTCAAGTGGATACATTTTACTAGGAACCTTTGAGGCAGTGTGGCGTAACTCCCACGGAGTTCCTGTTTTTTCTTCGAAAAGCCTTTTGAATTCGGCAACAGCTTCATACTTAGTAACAAAGTGTTCCGTCTTGTTATCACCAATAGTAGTTCCAACACGTCCCCAGCTCCGAAACACATAGTAATCCTTTCCTTCGTCTGACTTTAGAAGTTGAAGCTTGTAAAACGAATTAGATCCTTGAGTAACGACGACGTTTCCGAGAACAGCGTTGAAAGCTCCTTCTTCGTTTTGAAACACGTGTGTGCTGGCTTCAAGATTTGAATCTGGGTCAACAGCTACGCTGCCTTTCACTGTCAGTTTAACTTTCGTGCTCTTTCCAGATGAGAATGTTGAGTCACTATTTCCTACAGCCGCACTTTTGAGTCTTTTTTCAGCAGCGTAAGAATTAATTCTGTCTTGAGGATTTCCACCCCAACTGGCTATGCGGTATTGTTGGATCGTAGAAACTAAACCTCCATATTCCACAGCACTTAAAAAGTCCTCAGATACAACGTGAACATCGTGTTCCTTAGCTTCACGAATTTCCTTGATATTTTTCTCAACATCTTCCTTGGTACTTATAACGCAAGCTGTAGTTTTGTCAATTTGAGAGACAACATTGCCTCCTAATCTCGCTATGCTTTTCTTTAGAGAATCTTTGGAACTATGGAGATTACCAATCAACACTATTTTAGTATCGTCCAATGGTTGTGGCTTTCTCTTGACACCCGAGGTTGATGGCAAATTTTCTGGTGTACTTGGAGTAGGTGCGTTTGTAGGAATGTAACGGTCTTGCTCTATGTATTCGTAGCTGTTTAAGAATGCATATTCCTCTTTTAGGTGATCTGGAATCTGGAAAGGCTTTCTTCTTGGTAGTTTTATTACATTTGTACATTTGCTCCATTCGCTTGCATTTCCAGTACAGTGATAACCATCATTTGAGAAAACCAATTGTCCACCGTCACTATCTGTGCAAGGTTCAAGAGATCCAAACGTCATGATATCGGAAAGTCTATCTAGAATTTCGCTGTTTCCTGAAGGAATTTTTTGGTCGTTATATTTTAATAGTTCCACCATTTCTTTTTTTTTAATATTTTTTCAAGCTCGTCACGATGTTCATAAATTAACTGAGACTGTTCCTCAAGAATTTTCTTCTCGCCCCGATCAAGTAATTCCTCTTTCTTTATCTTATTTGGTGGAGTCACTTCAATTTTCTTTATCTTTTCTTTGATGGCCTTTTGATCTTCAACACAGAGTGTTTTAAATCCTCGTATTTTAGATCCATCTTCAAAAAACTTCAGAGTTTCTCTCGCTTGTACAAACCAATCAACGTGATACCACGCTGGTAGTGGACCAAATCGTCTAGCTTTTGCACTCTGTCTGTCAAGTTTTGAAATGCGAGCTTGATCTTTTACGATTGTTTCTCCACAACCTTTACAAGATGACCGATTACTTTTGGCATATTCAGTTGAGAAGTCTTGAATTTCAATGGAGGAGCTTTTTCTCTTCGTTCCTTTAGATGGGGTATTGCTTGAAGCAGCAGGTGCTGCTTGAGACCCACTCGGAATTTCACTCCTTATTTTCTCTTGATCTCTCCAACGTAAATCCTCAAAGTGTGAGATGTCAGCCTCAGTTGACACTTTAAAATTTTGAGAAAAAGCACCGAAAATGGTACCACTTTGGAATCTTGTTTCCACAAAAAGAAATTAATGTTACTCGCGTCATCAGATGCTCAATTTTGATATTTTACCTTTCTATCAAATTTTGACGCCTGAATAATTGCCGCCATTCTTAGCTCATCCTTATCTATGCGCCTTTTACAGCTTTTGCATGATGACCAGCCACTTTTGGCATATTCGGTACGCCACGGTAGACCTCGATCCATCTCTAAATCATACAAAGAGGTTTGAATAAGTTAGCACAGCTTGACTATTTGGTTTACTTTTCTGGTTAATGATGTATTTAAAAACCAAAACGTTATGTACGGGTCTTAGTTGCAGCAGAAGTAAGATGAGACTGGAAGTGAAGAGCTCAAGCATTGGTAGTAGATCCTGGCACTAGTGAACAAATTTGAAGATTTCATGTCGCTTCCATCACTAGAGGGAAAAAATTGGTCGAGTTTCAAAAAATTTCCTACCCATACATGAGGTAGCTCAAGCATATTTCCTAAAGCTACTTCGCAGAGGAGCAACAACCCGGTGTAGTTCTCTCGACTGGCGTGACAGTATTTGGCACTTTCAGAGACCTAAAAGAATCAAATATTTGAAGTTAGCAACCTATAATTTAACTCTTTATTAATGAATGAATGAATGAATATTTATTGTGCATATAAAAAACCACGAAGGTTCACGAGAATATACACAGTTGTAATGATATCATATTTGCATTTCCTAACTGTTAAGAATATCAAATGGAAGACAAATTAAAAACAAACCAAGTGAAACATTATTAATCCAGCTCCTTGTATTTAACATTAAATATATCAAAATTTTCGCCAAAACTGTTAACTGTAATTTGCATTCTTTTAATTGGATTTAAGTGGTTAAGAGATTCTCTAAATGTTTTTCTAAACCTTCCAGACTTGGGGACTAGAAAGTCCAACCGTCCTAGCAAATCTGGAAGAGTTATCCTATTATTAATTAATTTATGTAGAAATTTAACGTCGTTAATAAGGAGAATGTGAGCTATAGTAGGAATGTCCAAATACCCTAGTAAAATATGGTAATCATATGGAGCCTTTTTCATGAAATAAGTATGGCAATATTCAATAAACTTCCGTTGCACATTCTCAAGAAGTACCTTTAGATATCTACTACAACCACACGGGGCACTTGTCTGGTGGACAAGGGTCCGGCTGAAGACGGTGCAGGCTGCCCTGCGCAAGCTTCAAAGGCTTGCCTGCATTGGTTTTACAGGGGCCATGAGATCGACCCCAACTGCTTCCCTGGAGGTGCTTCTTGACATGCTACCTCTTCATCTTTTCATTGAGGAGGAGGCTGTCATGGGGGCCTACAGGCTCCACATTAATGGCTGTTGGGTTCCAAGACTTTGGGATTACAGCCATACGAAGCTCTTTCGGGAGTACGCTGCACTTGAGCCGTCGTTAACGATGTGCTCTGACAAAACCGTTACCAGCTTTGATTTCACTAAGCCATTCAGCATCCACTTTCCCAGTCGGGCCGAGTGGACTAACCTGCTGCCTCTTGGCACTGGGGGTGAAACTATTTGGTTCACCGATGGTTCCAAGACTGATTCCGGCGCTGGCGCCGGCTATTACTGCCAAACTACAAGGGTCGGTTTTTCTGCTTGCCTGGGCACCTTTGCTAGTGTGTTCCAAGCGGAAATTGCCGCGATCTGTTATTGCGCAGACTAATGCATTAACAAAGGGTATAACGGACGGACTGTGAGGATTTATTCTGACAGTCAGGCCGCCCTGAATGCGCTGGACCAGTGTCAGATTACCTCTCAACTGGTGCGTAGCTGCCTTGATCTGCTAGCGCAACTGGCGTCCTGCAACAGGGTTCTGTTGTACTGGGTGCCAGAGCATAGCGGTTATTATGGCAATGAGCAAGCCGATAGATTTGCGAAAAGGGGCGCGGAGGCCAAGCTCTTGGGGCCGGAGCCGGCCGTCCCCATCCCCTACGGGCATGTCAAACGGAGCCTGCATGACAGGATGACTGTCATACAAAACCAGCTCTGGCATGACATGGATGGCCAGAGACAGACAAAACAGTTAGTCAATGGTCCCTGCAGGTCTCGTGCTAGAGACCTAATTTCGCTCAGCAGATGGGATATTAGGCTGGCCACCGGTCTTCTGACCGGACACTGTCGGCTAAATAGGCACCTCCATCTGATGGGTCTTGCTGACGACCCCCTCTGCAGGTCGTGCCAGGAGAAGGAAGAAACATCCGCTCACGTACTTTGCGAGTGCGACTTCTTCGCCTCGCTTAGACTAGAACATTTTGATTCACACACTGTGGAGCCCTCGCGGGTCTCCTCTTTTACGGTGGAGCGAATTCTTCGCTACGCTGCGGCTACGGGCCTATTCAAGGCCTGATTTTGAGGTTGCACAATATGCCTTTGGCATCGGTGCTAGGGCGTGAGCCCCACCTCATCAACAATAATAATAATACTACAACCACCCCAGGCCAAGCCACCATACAGGACCCGTGATCTCACTAGGGCTTGATAAAGAAGACGGAAATGGTCTAGGGAATGCAATTTCCTACACATCTTCAAGCAAACAGCCAGAGTACGGCGACTTAAAGCAACGCATTTATGTACTTGCTCGGTAAAATAAAGTCCTCTGTCAAAGATCACGCCAAGATCTCTCACAGTGGACTTAAGGGGTATGTGAGCGCCCTCAATGGTATAGTCGTTGGAAATTTCTCTAGCAATTCGCCTTGTAAATGTGACATGCACGGATTTGGTTGGATTTACTGGTATTTTGTTAAGAGAGCACCATCTTCCTATAGAGTCAAGGTAAAGTTGAAGTAATTTACCGTCTAACTTAGAACTAATACTTTTGAAAACTTTATTGTCATCAGCAAATTGAAGAATACGGGAATGTAAAACCGAAAATTGTAAATCGAAAAGATACATATTAAAGAGTAAGGGTCCAAGAGATGATCCCTGTGGAACCCCACAATTAACTTCGTATGTTTTCGATGTGATTATGCCATTGCATTTCAAGACATTGACTCGATTCGCCAGATAGCTAGCAATCCATTCCAAGATATCACCCCCCAATCCAAGGGCCTCTAACTTGTCATGAAGGTAAGAGTGGGAGACGCGGTCGAAGGCCTTGGCCAGGTCAAGGTATACAACATCGACCTGGCCCCGGCACTCGACCTCAGGAGCCACGTAATCCATAAAGGAAACGTGGTTCGTTTCCACACTCCTACCCGGAACAAAGCCATGTTGACAGTCGTTGGGTAGCAAGCTAAACCAACGCTGTAAATGTACGTGTACTACTCTATCAAATACCTTAGCGAGAACGCAAAGAAGGGAAATCGGACGGTAGTTTCGGACATCGCTGGATTTTCCAGACTTGTAAACCGGGACAATGACAGCTTTTTTCCAAAGCGTTGGGAATGAGTGAGTACGGAAGGATAAATTAAATATATGCTCCAATATAGGTAACAATATATTCCCACAGCCCTTGATAACAAACGACGGAATTTTGTCGAAACCAGTAGAGAGTTTGTTGGGTAGACGATTAATAGCAGCATATATGTCCGCTTGAGTTAGTTTTAAACAGTTATGAGGCGTTGTAACTAAGGTAGAAGTATCAAAAGTGTATTTTGAACTAGTTTCAGTATTGTCAGTCGAAATTGTTGAGAAATGCGCCATGAATGTTTCCCCCAATTGCTCCGGATCAGTAATGATTGTCTTACCAATTTTCAATAATATATCAGAGTGTCTGTCTTTTAGATTACCATTGATAAAACTCCAAAATTTTTTGGGTTGGGACAAGGCGTCTCGACAAGATTTTACTGCCATAGCAGCTTTGTCCCTTACTGTAAGCCTTCTCACCAACGAACGGGACAGCCTAAAATTAGCTATGTCGGAGGCTAACCCCGACCTCTTTTTCTTATTAAAATAATATTTTTTGCGCTTGATAGCTTTTTTGGAGGTCCAAAGAATACCAAAAGGGGAAGCCCCGATTATTACGCGGAATCTTGTTAGGGATCGAACTATCCATAGCTGACGTTATATATTCCGTTAATGTCTGGACACAAAAATTAACATCCTGCGAATCCAAAACCACCGACCAATCTGAATCGCGTAAAATTGAGTATAGCAAGTGATAGTTACCTTTTTTAAATTGATATACTGGTTGTAAATTAGGGGAGACCCTACAAATGTCAAATGGACAAAGCAAATAGAAAGGCGGATGGTAGTTGTCAATGTCCACAAATGGATCAAGGAGAGGTACAGTATCAATGCCGTGTACATTAGTAAGACAAAGGTCCAGAAGATTACCATAAGTGGGAGCTGGGTTAATTTGGTTTAAATTAAATTCATAACAAACATCGAGAACATGAGCAGCCTTAGTTCTAGTTTGGTGAGTGCATCCCACACTGCTACCCAGAGTCCAGTTGATACCGGGGAGATTAAAATCACCCAGAATCAGAATTTCACCGTCATAATCTACCAACGAGGATACCAAAACATTCTTAAATTTCCGATACTGAGCGTCGTCATCTGAGGGGCGAAAGTAACCAGTGCCAAGAAGAAGCGGAAGATTATTTTTTAGTTTAAACTCGACAAACACACCCCCTTCGGCACCTTCCAGGTCACTTCGACGGTGAAAAACAAGGGACTTCTTGATAGCAATGAGGGATCCCCCGCCCCTAACATTGACAGAATCCGGATCTGATCGATCCGCCCGAAAAATAGTATAGGAATTTGGAAAATAATCCGAATTAAAATGAGAGTGGTTAAGCCACGTCTCTGTTAAACAAACAATATCAAAATCATTAACGATTAGGTTAGTTAAAAAGGTACTAGACTTGGTTCGTAGACCGCGCACATTCTGATAAGCTATAGTCAGTTCTTTCATTCTTGGACATTTGAAGAATCCGCAGGGGAACCCGCGTCTGAGATTTCACCATGCAGTTCCGAGACATGTTTGTGCTCGTCTCTCGGTACCCCATGGAAATCTGTTAGAAAGCTGTTCGCAGGCCAAATATTGGGATCCCTCATTTCTGGTATGTCAGACTCATCATCACACGTCAAGTAGAATGACGAATGACGGGCATTCGGATTTTTAGTACGCAGTCTTATGCACTGCACCGACTGCACACCTGAATCAGCCCTCAAAAAATCTTGCAGTTCTTTCGACGTGATCCCAACATCCAACCCAGTGGCAAAGAGTGCTTTCTTGACCGCCTTCACTCGACGTGGTGCAGCCTTGATCCGGCTTGTCAAAGACACACCCGAGACCACAGGCTTAGATGCAGGAACATGACGAGTGGAGTTGATGTCAGTTTTTGTTTGCACAGCCTTGGGTAATGCTCCAGAGAATGAAGGAATGGAACCCTGTGGCCAGGGCAAGGCAGATGGGTTGAGAGCGCCAGGACGGTTAGCCAATGGTGGAAAAGATTGAGCTTCGTCCCTAGAAGCCCGTGACCCAAGCGGGGCTTGAAATGGTATTTGGCGACTGGCAAGTTCTCGACGAAGGCCAGCGTTCTCATTTTCTAATGAAGCCAGACGTTCTTGGAACTCTGATAACGTAGCTTGCATCTTAAGTAGGATGGTGTCGTTGCTATCCAATTTATTCATCATTTTGTCCAGTATCGAATCAGATTCCCTAGTGAGGCTATCAACGCTAAGTAGATGGACGAATGCTTCGTGCACCACCTCTAAGATGAGACCCTTATCGCCCTCAGCCAGCTTAGCAGGTGGTTTAGGCGCAGGTATGGCCCCATTGAACTCTTTATCGCGGGGTATGGCGCTATTACTATGTCGCCGAGCCGGACTTCTAGATTTGCGAGTAGCGGCTTTGCATTCCGTACAGGTAAAGTATGAATTAGGGGTACAATCTTTATGTACACGGCGCTTGCATAGTCCAGTGCAAAAATGACACTTTTGTTTTCCATAAAACCGATTATCGCAAACACAACAAGAGTCTGAAGAAGCAGGCATACCGTAGCAGACGATACCGGAGGTACAGAGTTTAATAAAAGGCTATGTGTAGTACCGTATCTGCAAAGTACACTCCTTTTCCAAAGTTGTAACCATTAGAAGGAGCTTCTGGTGGAGCAATACGAAGGCCTTGAGACAAAATGCCCATTAAGTTTGGGGTTCTGGAACCATGCCATAGTAGCTTTCTATTAGGGAATTTTTGGAATTCTCGGTAGCGTTCGCGTTCTCCCTGACGAGTAATTTTAAATATTTGATCGACTTCAAGTTCACAATCACTGTGAAAATCAGCGCCCGTGTTGTTTACGTATGTTAATAATGTCTCGAATTCTTCAGAATCTCTATCTAATACTTCAATTTCAGTTTTCAATTGTTCATAATGTTGATCTATTGGATCTTTGGTCGTTCCACCTTCCTCTTCAACTAACTTGTAACCGATCTCCACTTCAAGAAGGAAATTTGGCATTTCTACCTTGGATTTTATTATCTCAACATTATCCAAAAGAGGGACCCTTTTGGTTCCAAAATCATGAGGTATTAGCGTGAAGAATGTATTGGTGCAAGCTATTAGCTGGGCTTTCTTGTTTTCGTTGGGTTCATCGTCGAGTAAAGCCAGGAGTTCCGTCAAAACGGAATACGCCTCTTCAATTTGGTTCTTCGAAAGTTTTCCTAGTGGCATTTTCTTCAGATCAATTTCTAACTCCCACACGGCCTTGTTCATTTCCTCCACGTCAAAGATAAGGCGAATTAGTTCTTGGATGGCGTTGGGAAGTTTAGATCCAGATCCTACAACCAGTTTTTCTGAAGTTCCATAGTCAATGTCAAGTGGATACATTTTATTAGGAACCTTTGAGGCAGTGTGGCGTAACTCCCACGGAGTTCCTGTTTTTTCTTCGAAAAGCCTTTTGAATTCGGCAACAGCTTCATACTTAGTAACAAAGTGTTCCGTCTTGTTATCACCAATAGTAGTTCCAACACGTCCCCAGCTCCGAAACACATAGTAATCCTTTCCTTCGTCTGACTTTAGAAGTTGAAGCTTGTAAAACGAATTAGATCCTTGAGTAACGACGACGTTTCCGAGAACAGCGTTGAAAGCTCCTTCTTCGTTTTGAAACACGTGTGTGCTGGCTTCAAGATTTGAATCTGGGTCAACAGCTACGCTGCCTTTCACTGTCAGTTTAACTTTCGTGCTCTTTCCAGATGAGAATGTTGAGTCACTATTTCCTACAGCCGCACTTTTGAGTCTTTTTTCAGCAGCGTAAGAATTAATTCTGTCTTGAGGATTTCCACCCCAACTGGCTATGCGGTATTGTTGGATCGTAGAAACTAAACCTCCATATTCCACAGCACTTAAAAAGTCCTCAGATACAACGTGAACATCGTGTTCCTTAGCTTCACGAATTTCCTTGATATTTTTCTCAACATCTTCCTTGGTACTTATAACGCAAGCTGTTGTTTTGTCAATTTGAGAGACAACATTGCCTCCTAATCTCGCTATGCTTTTCTTTAGAGAATCTTTGGAACTATGGAGATTACCAATCAACACTATTTTAGTATCGTCCAATGGTTGTGGCTTTCTCTTGACACCCGAGGTTGATGGCAAATTTTCTGGTGTACTTGGAGTAGGTGCGTTTGTAGGAATGTAACGGTCTTGCTCTATGTATTCGTAGCTGTTTAAGAATGCATATTCCTCTTTAAGGTGATCTGGAATCTGGAAAGGCTTTCTTCTTGGTAGTTTTATTACATTTGTACATTTGCTCCATTCGCTTGCATTTCCAGTACAGTGATAACCATCATTTGAGAAAACCAATTGTCCACCGTCACTATCTGTGCAAGGTTCAAGAGATCCAAACGTCATGATATCGGAAAGTCTATCTAGAATTTCGCTGTTTCCTGAAGGAATTTTTTGGTCGTTATATTTTAATAGTTCCACCATTTCTTTTTTTTAATATTTTTTTCAAGCTCGTCACGATGTTCATAAATTAACTGAGACTGTTCCTCAAGAATTTTCTTCTCGCCCCGATCAAGTAATTCCTCTTTCTTTATCTTATTTGGTGGAGTCACTTCAATTTTCTTTATCTTTTCTTTGATGGCCTTTTGATCTTCAACACAGAGTGTCTTAAATCCTCGTATTTTAGATCCATCTTCAAAAAACTTCAGAGTTTCTCTCGCTTGTACAAACCAATCAACGTGATACCACGCTGGTAGTGGACCAAATCGTCTAGCTTTTGCACTCTGTCTGTCAAGTTTTGAAATGCGAGCTTGATCTTTTACGATTGTTTCTCCACAACCTTTACAAGATGACCGATTACTTTTGGCATATTCAGTTGAGAAGTCTTGAATTTCAATGGAGGAGCTTTTTCTCTTCGTTCCTTTAGATGGGGTATTGCTTGAAGCAGCAGGTGCTGCTTGAGACCCACTCGGAATTTCACTCCTTATTTTCTCTTGATCTCTCCAACGTAAATCCTCAAAGTGTGAGATGTCAGCCTCAGTTGACACTTTAAACTTTTGAGAAAAAGCACCGAAAATGGTACCACTTTGGAATCTTGTTTCCACAATAAGAAATTAATGTTACTCGCGTCATCAGATGCTCAATTTTGATATTTTACCTTTCTATCAAAACTTGACGCCTGAATAATTGCCGCCATTCTTAGCTCATCCTTATCTATGCGCCTTTTACAGCTTTTGCATGATGACCAGCCACTTTTGGCATATTCGGTACGCCACGGTAGACCTCGATCCATCTCTAAATCATACAAAGAGGTTTGAATAAGTTAGCACAGCTTGACTATTTGGTTTACTTTTCTGGTTAATGATGTATTTAAAAACCAAAACGTTATGTACGGGTCTTAGTTGCAGCAGAAGTAAGATGAGACTGGAAGTGAAGAGCTCAAGCATTGGTAGTAGATCCTGGCACTAGTGAACAAATTTGAGGATTTCATGTCGCTTCCATCACTAGAGGGAAAAAATTGGTCGAGTTTCAAAAAATTTCCTACCCATACATGAGGTAGCTCAAGCATATTTCCTAAAGCTACTTCGCAGAGGAGCAACAACCCGGTGTTGTTCTCTCGACTGGCGTGACAGTATTTGGCACTTTCAGAGACCTAAAAGAATCAAATATTTGAAGTTAGCAACCTATAATTTAACTCTTTATTAAAAGGCTATGTGTAGTACCGTATCTGCAAAGTACACTCCTTTTCCAAAGTTGCAACCATTAGAAGGAGCTTCTGGTGGAGCAATACGAAGGCCTTGAGACAAAATGCCCATTAAGTTTGGGGTTCTGGAACCATGCCATAGTAGCTTTCTATTAGGGAATTTTTGGAATTCTCGGTAGCGTTCGCGTTCTCCCTGACGAGTAATTTTAAATATTTGATCGACTTCAAGTTCACAATCACTGTGAAAATCAGCGCCCGTGTTGTTTACGTATGTTAATAATGTCTCGAATTCTTCAGAATCTCTATCTAATACTTCAATTTCAGTTTTCAATTGTTCATAATGTTGATCTATTGGATCTTTGGTCGTTCCACCTTCCTCTTCAACTAACTTGTAACCGATCTCCACTTCAAGAAGGAAATTTGGCATTTCTACCTTGGATTTTATTATCTCAACATTATCCAAAAGAGGGACCCTTTTGGTTCCAAAATCATGAGGTATTAGCGTGAAGAATGTATTGGTGCAAGCTATTAGCTGGGCTTTCTTGTTTTCGTTGGGTTCATCGTCGAGTAAAGCCAGGAGTTCCGTCAAAACGGAATACGCCTCTTCAATTTGGTTCTTCGAAAGTTTTCCTAGTGGCATTTTCTTCAGATCAATTTCTAACTCCCACACGGCCTTGTTCATTTCCTCCACGTCAAAGATAAGGCGAATTAGTTCTTGGATGGCGTTGGGAAGTTTAGATCCAGATCCTACAACCAGTTTTTCTGAAGTTCCATAGTCAATGTCAAGTGGATACATTTTATTAGGAACCTTTGAGGCAGTGTGGCGTAACTCCCACGGAGTTCCTGTTTTTTCTTCGAAAAGCCTTTTGAATTCGGCAACAGCTTCATACTTAGTAACAAAGTGTTCCGTCTTGTTATCACCAATAGTAGTTCCAACACGTCCCCAGCTCCGAAACACATAGTAATCCTTTCCTTCGTCTGACTTAAGAAGTTGAAGCTTGTAAAACGAATTAGATCCTTGAGTAACGACGACGTTTCCGAGAACAGCGTTGAAAGCTCCTTCTTCGTTTTGAAACACGTGTGTGCTGGCTTCAAGATTTGAATCTGGGTCAACAGCTACGCTGCCTTTCACTGTCAGTTTAACTTTCGTGCTCTTTCCAGATGAGAATGTTGAGTCACTATTTCCTACAGCCGCACTTTTGAGTCTTTTTTCAGCAGCGTAAGAATTAATTCTGTCTTGAGGATTTCCACCCCAACTGGCTATGCGGTATTGTTGGATCGTAGAAACTAAACCTCCATATTCCACAGCACTTAAAAAGTCCTCAGATACAACGTGAACATCGTGTTCCTTAGCTTCACGAATTTCCTTGATATTTTTCTCAACATCTTCCTTGGTACTTATAACGCAAGCTGTAGTTTTGTCAATTTGAGAGACAACATTGCCTCCTAATCTCGCTATGCTTTTCTTTAGAGAATCTTTGGAACTATGGAAATTACCAATCAACACTATTTTAGTACCGTCCAATGGTTGTGGCTTTCTCTTGACACCCGAGGTTGATGGCAAATTTTCTGGTGTACTTGGAGTAGGTGCGTTTGTAGGAATGTAACGGTCTTGCTCTATGTATTCGTAGCTGTTTAAGAATGCATATTCCTCTTTTAGGTGATCTGGAATCTGGAAAGGCTTTCTTCTTGGTAGTTTTATTACATTTGTACATTTGCTCCATTCGCTTGCATTTCCAGTACAGTGATAACCATCATTTGAGAAAACCAATTGTCCACCGTCACTATCTGTGCAAGGTTCAAGAGATCCAAACGTCATGATATCGGAAAGTCTATCTAGAATTTCGCTGTTTCCTGAAGGAATTTTTTGGTCGTTATATTTTAATAGTTCCACCATTTCTTTTTTTTAATATTTTTTTCAAGCTCGTCACGATGTTCATAAATTAACTGAGACTGTTCCTCAAGAATTTTTTTCTCGCCCCGATCAAGTAATTCCTCTTTCTTTATCTTATTTGGTGGAGTCACTTCAATTTTCTTTATCTTTTCATTGATGGCCTTTTGATCTTCAACGCAGAGTGTCTTAAATCCTCGTATTTTAGATCCATCTTCAAAAAACTTCAGAGTTTCTCTCGCTTGTACAAACCAATCAACGTGATACCACGCTGGTAGTGGACCAAATCGTCTAGCTTTTGCACTCTGTCTGTCAAGTTTTGAAATGCGAGCTTGATCTTTTACGATTGTTTCTCCACAACCTTTACAAGATGACCGATTACTTTTGGCATATTCAGTTGAGAAGTCTTGAATTTCAATGGAGGAGCTTTTTCTCTTCGTTCCTTTAGATGGGGTATTGCTTGAAGCAGCAGGTGCTGCTTGAGACCCACTCGGAATTTCACTCCTTATTTTCTCTTGATCTCTCCAACGTAAATCCTCAAAGTGTGAGATGTCAGCCTCAGTTGACACTTTAAACTTTTGAGAAAAAGCACCGAAAATGGTACCACTTTGGAATCTTGTTTCCACAATAAGAAATTAATGTTACTCGCGTCATCAGATGCTCAATTTTGATATTTTACCTTTCTATCAAAACTTGACGCCTGAATAATTGCCGCCATTCTTAGCTCATCCTTATCTATGCGCCTTTTACAGCTTTTGCATGATGACCAGCCACTTTTGGCATATTCGGTACGCCACGGTAGACCTCGATCCATCTCTAAATCATAGAAAGAGGTTTGAATAAGTTAGCACAGCTTGACTATTTGGTTTACTTTTCTGGTTAATGATGTATTTAAAAACCAAAACGTTATGTACGGGTCTTAGTTGCAGCAGAAGTAAGATGAGACTGGAAGTGAAGAGCTCAAGCATTGGTAGTAGATCCTGGCACTAGTGAACAAATTTGAGGATTTCATGTCGCTTCCATCACTAGAGGGAAAAAATTGGTCGAGTTTCAAAAAATTTCCTACCCATACATGAGGTAGCTCAAGCATATTTCCTAAAGCTACTTCGCAGAGGAGCAACAACCCGGTGTTGTTCTCTCGACTGGCGTGACAGTATTTGGCACTTTCAGAGACCTAAAAGAATCAAATATTTGAAGTTAGCAACCTATAATTTAACTCTTTATTAAAAGGCTATGTGTAGTACCGTATCTGCAAAGTACACTCCTTTTCCAAAGTTGTAACCATTAGAAGGAGCTTCTGGTGGAGCAATACGAAGGCCTTGAGACAAAATGCCCATTAAGTTTGGGGTTCTGGAACCATGCCATAGTAGCTTTCTATTAGGGAATTTTTGGAATTCTCGGTAGCGTTCGCGTTCTCCCTGACGAGTAATTTTAAATATTTGATCGACTTCAAGTTCACAATCACTGTGAAAATCAGCGCCCGTGTTGTTTACGTATGTTAATAATGTCTCGAATTCTTCAGAATCTCTATCTAATACTTCAATTTCAGTTTTCAATTGTTCATAATGTTGATCTATTGGATCTTTGGTCGTTCCACCTTCCTCTTCAACTAACTTGTAACCGATCTCCACTTCAAGAAGGAAATTTGGCATTTCTACCTTGGATTTTATTATCTCAACATTATCCAAAAGAGGGACCCTTTTGGTTCCAAAATCATGAGGTATTAGCGTGAAGAATGTATTGGTGCAAGCTATTAGCTGGGCTTTCTTGTTTTCGTTGGGTTCATCGTCGAGTAAAGCCAGGAGTTCCGTCAAAACGGAATACGCCTCTTCAATTTGGTTCTTCGAAAGTTTTCCTAGTGGCATTTTCTTCAGATCAATTTCTAACTCCCACACGGCCTTGTTCATTTTCTCCACGTCAAAGATAAGGCGAATTAGTTCTTGGATGGCGTTGGGAAGTTTAGATCCAGATCCTACAACCAGTTTTTCTGAAGTTCCATAGTCAATGTCAAGTGGATACATTTTATTAGGAACCTTTGAGGCAGTGTGGCGTAACTCCCACGGAGTTCCTGTTTTTTCTTCGAAAAGCCTTTTGAATTCGGCAACAGCTTCATACTTAGTAACAAAGTGTTCCGTCTTGTTATCACCAATAGTAGTTCCAACACGTCCCCAGCTCCGAAACACATAGTAATCCTTTCCTTCGTCTGACTTTAGAAGTTGAAGCTTGTAAAACGAATTAGATCCTTGAGTAACGACGACGTTTCCGAGAACAGCGTTGAAAGCTCCTTCTTCGTTTTGAAACACGTGTGTGCTGGCTTCAAGATTTGAATCTGGGTCAACAGCTACGCTGCCTTTCACTGTCAGTTTAACTTTCGTGCTCTTTCCAGATGAGAATGTTGAGTCACTATTTCCTACAGCCGCACTTTTGAGTCTTTTTTCAGCAGCGTAAGAATTAATTCTGTCTTGAGGATTTCCACCCCAACTGGCTATGCGGTATTGTTGGATCGTAGAAACTAAACCTCCATATTCCACAGCACTTAAAAAGTCCTCAGATACAACGTGAACATCGTGTTCCTTAGCTTCACGAATTTCCTTGATATTTTTCTCAACATCTTCCTTGGTACTTATAACGCAAGCTGTAGTTTTGTCAATTTGAGAGACAACATTGCCTCCTAATCTCGCTATGCTTTTCTTTAGAGAATCTTTGGAACTATGGAGATTACCAATCAACACTATTTTAGTATCGTCCAATGGTTGTGGCTTTCTCTTGACACCCGAGGTTGATGGCAAATTTTCTGGTGTACTTGGAGTAGGTGCGTTTGTAGGAATGTAACGGTCTTGCTCTATGTATTCGTAGCTGTTTAAGAATGCATATTCCTCTTTTAGGTGATCTGGAATCTGGAAAGGCTTTCTTCTTGGTAGTTTTATTACATTTGTACATTTGCTCCATTCGCTTGCATTTCCAGTACAGTGATAACCATCATTTGAGAAAACCAATTGTCCACCGTCACTATCTGTGCAAGGTTCAAGAGATCCAAACGTCATGATTTCGGAAAGTCTATCTAGAATTTCGCTGTTTCCTGAAGGAATTTTTTGGTCGTTATATTTTAATAGTTCCACCATTTCTTTTTTTTAATATTTTTTTCAAGCTCGTCACGATGTTCATAAATTAACTGAGACTGTTCCTCAAGAATTTTTTTCTCGCCCCGATCAAGTAATTCCTCTTTCTTTATCTTATTTGGTGGAGTCACTTCAATTTTCTTTATCTTTTCTTTGATGGCCTTTTGATCTTCAACGCAGAGTGTCTTAAATCCTCGTATTTTAGATCCATCTTCAAAAAACTTCAGAGTTTCTCTCGCTTGTACAAACCAATCAACGTGATACCACGCTGGTAGTGGACCAAATCGTCTAGCTTTTGCACTCTGTCTGTCAAGTTTTGAAATGCGAGCTTGATCTTTTACGATTGTTTCTCCACAACCTTTACAAGATGACCGATTACTTTTGGCATATTCAGTTGAGAAGTCTTGAATTTCAATGAAGGAGCTTTTCTCTTCGTTCCTTTAGATGGGGTATTGCTTGAAGCAGCAGGTGCTGCTTGAGACCCACTCGGAATTTCACTCCTTATTTTCTCTTGATCTCTCCAACGTAAATCCTCAAAGTGTGAGATGTCAGCCTCAGTTGACACTTTAAACTTTTGAGAAAAAGCACCGAAAATGGTACCACTTTGGAATCTTGTTTCCACAATAAGAAATTAATGTTACTCGCGTCATCAGATGCTCAATTTTGATATTTTACCTTTCTATCAAAACTTGACGCCTGAATAATTGCCGCCATTCTTAGCTCATCCTTATCTATGCACCTTTTACAGCTTTTGCATGATGACCAGCCACTTTTGGCATATTCGGTACGCCACGGTAGACCTCGATCCATCTCTAAATCATACAAAGAGGTTTGAATAAGTTAGCACAGCTTGACTATTTGGTTTACTTTTCTGGTTAATGATGTATTTAAAAACCAAAACGTTATGTACGGGTCTTAGTTGCAGCAGAAGTAAGATGAGACTGGAAGTGAAGAGCTCAAGCATTGGTAGTAGATCCTGGCACTAGTGAACAAATTTGAGGATTTCATGTCACTTCCATCACTAGAGGGAAAAAATTGGTCGAGTTTCAAAAAATTTCCTACCCATACATGAGGTAGCTCAAGCATATTTCCTAAAGCTACTTCGCAGAGGAGCAACAACCCGGTGTTGTTCTCTCGACTGGCGTGACAGTATTTGGCACTTTCAGAGACCTAAAAGAATCAAATATTTGAAGTTAGCAACCTATAATTTAACTCTTTATTAAAAGGCTATGTGTAGTACCGTATCTGCAAAGAACACTCCTTTTCCAAAGTTGTAACCATTAGAAGGAGCTTCTGGTGGAGCAATACGAAGGCCTTGAGACAAAATGCCCATTAAGTTTGGGGTTCTGGAACCATGCCATAGTAGCTTTCTATTAGGGAATTTTTGGAATTCTCGGTAGCGTTCGCGTTCTCCCTGACGAGTAATTTTAAATATTTGATCGACTTCAAGTTCACAATCACTGTGAAAATCAGCGCCCGTGTTGTTTACGTATGTTAATAATGTCTCGAATTCTTCAGAATCTCTATCTAATACTTCAATTTCAGTTTTCAATTGTTCATAATGTTGATCTATTGGATCTTTGGTCGTTCCACCTTCCTCTTCAACTAACTTGTAACCGATCTCCACTTCAAGAAGGAAATTTGGCATTTCTACCTTGGATTTTATTATCTCAACATTATCCAAAAGAGGGACCCTTTTGGTTCCAAAATCATGAGGTATTAGCGTGAAGAATGTATTGGTGCAAGCTATTAGCTGGGCTTTCTTGTTTTCGTTGGGTTCATCGTCGAGTAAAGCCAGGAGTTCCGTCAAAACGGAATACGCCTCTTCAATTTGGTTCTTCGAAAGTTTTCCTAGTGGCATTTTCTTCAGATCAATTTCTAACTCCCACACGGCCTTGTTCATTTTCTCCACGTCAAAGATAAGGCGAATTAGTTCTTGGATGGCGGGCGTTGGGAAGTTTAGATCCAGATCCTACAACCAGTTTTTCTGAAGTTCCATAGTCAATGTCAAGTGGATACATTTTATTAGGAACCTTTGAGGCAGTGTGGCGTAACTCCCACGGAGTTCCTGTTTCTTCTTCGAAAAGCCTTTTGAATTCGGCAACAGCTTCATACTTAGTAACAAAGTGTTCCGTCTTGTTATCACCAATAGTAGTTCCAACACGTCCCCAGCTCCGAAACACATAGTAATCCTTTCCTTCGTCTGACTTTAGAAGTTGAAGCTTGTAAAACGAATTAGATCCTTGAGTAACGACGACGTTTCCGAGAACAGCGTTGAAAGCTCCTTCTTCGTTTTGAAACACGTGTGTGCTGGCTTCAAGATTTGAATCTGGGTCAACAGCTACGCTGCCTTTCACTGTCAGTTTAACTTTCGTGCTCTTTCCAGATGAGAATGTTGAGTCACTATTTCCTACAGCCGCACTTTTGAGTCTTTTTTCAGCAGCGTAAGAATTAATTCTGTCTTGAGGATTTCCACCCCAACTGGCTATGCGGTATTGTTGGATCGTAGAAACTAAACCTCCATATTCCACAGCACTTAAAAAGTCCTCAGATACAACGTGAACATCGTGTTCCTTAGCTTCACGAATTTCCTTGATATTTTTCTCAACATCTTCCTTGGTACTTATAACGCAAGCTGTAGTTTTGTCAATTTGAGAGACAACATTGCCTCCTAATCTCGCTATGCTTTTCTTTAGAGAATCTTTGGAACTATGGAGATTACCAATCAACACTATTTTAGTATCGTCCAATGGTTGTGGCTTTCTCTTGACACCCGAGGTTGATGGCAAATTTTCTGGTGTACTTGGAGTAGGTGCGTTTGTAGGAATGTAACGGTCTTGCTCTATGTATTCGTAGCTGTTTAAGAATGCATATTCCTCTTTTAGGTGATCTGGAATCTGGAAAGGCTTTCTTCTTGGTAGTTTTATTACATTTGTACATTTGCTCCATTCGCTTGCATTTCCAGTACAGTGATAACCATCATTTGAGAAAACCAATTGTCGACCGTCACTATCTGTGCAAGGTTCAAGAGATCCAAACGTCATGATTTCGGAAAGTCTATCTAGAATTTCGCTGTTTCCTGAAGGAATTTTTTGGTCGTTATATTTTAATAGTTCCACCATTTCTTTTTTTTAATATTTTTTTCAAGCTCGTCACGATGTTCATAAATTAACTGAGACTGTTCCTCAAGAATTTTCTTCTCGCCCCGATCAAGTAATTCCTCTTTCTTTATCTTATTTGGTGGAGTCACTTCAATTTTCTTTATCTTTTCTTTGATGGCCTTTTGATCTTCAACACAGAGTGTCTTAAATCCTCGTATTTTAGATCCATCTTCAAAAAACTTCAGAGTTTCTCTCGCTTCTACAAACCAATCAACGTGATACCACGCTGGTAGTGGACCAAATCGTCTAGCTTTTGCACTCTGTCTGTCAAATTTTGAAATGCGAGCTTGATCTTTTACGATTGTTTCTCCACAACCTTTACAAGATGACCGATTACTTTTGGCATATTCAGTTGAGAAGTCTTGAATTTCAATGGAGGAGCTTTTTCTCTTCGTTCTAGGGCTGTGCGAATACTCGAATTTTCGAATAGTATTCGTTTAATTCGAATCGATTATTCGATTCGACGAATCGAATTTGCCATTTGGAGAAAAACGAGTATTCGAATTAAGAAACGATTATTCGAAAAGAAATTCGAATAACCGATTTACATACGAATACAGTTCCCTTAACCGAATAATCGCTTCCAAGGGGCTAAATTCGAATAGAAAACGAGTATTCGATTGGAAATGGGAGGGACTGTGGTCACATGACATATATAAAGCTGTTTCGTTTATGGAATTTCATTGCCAATGCGCAATTCGCGATGTTTTGTTTTTCTCTCACCAATTACTCAGTCTTAGGAAAAGTTCCATTCTATGTGGAACTACAATATTTTTGCGTGTATTTAGGAAACGATTAATTGTTTTGAAAAGAACATCCGTCTGATAAAACCGAGTATTCATATTTTCGAGTATTCTTTTAAAAAACTAGTACTGCTAGGTGTATTTAGAAAACGATTAATCGCTTTGAAACGAATATTCGTCAGGTAAAACCGATTAATCGAAAAAAACGAGTACTCGAACCAGCATTTTTGATAAACGAGTAATATTCGTTTGAACGAGTACTCGATTCGGATTTCGAATAGGAGATTTACTATTCGATTCGTATTCGATTCGGTTTGAAAAACCACTATTCGCACAGCCCTACTTCGTTCCTTTAGATGGGGTATTGCTTGAAGCAGCAGGTGCTGCTTGAGACCCACTCGGAATTTCACTCCTTATTTTCTCTTGATCTCTCCAACGTAAATCCTCAAAGTGTGAGATGTCAGCCTCAGTTGACACTTTAAACTTTTGAGAAAAAGCACCGAAAATGGTACCACTTTGGAATCTTGTTTCCACAATAAGAAATTAATGTTACTCGCGTCATCAGATGCTCAATTTTGATATTTTACCTTTCTATCAAAACTTGACGCCTGAATAATTGCCGCCATTCTTAGCTCATCCTTATCTATGCGCCTTTTACAGCTTTTGCATGATGACCAGCCACTTTTGGCATATTCGGTACGCCACGGTAGACCTCGATCCATCTCTAAATCATACAAAGAGGTTTGAATAAGTTAGCACAGCTTGACTATTTGGTTTACTTTTCTGGTTAATGATGTATTTAAAAACCAAAACGTTATGTACGGGTCTTAGTTGCAGCAGAAGTAAGATTAGACTGGAAGTGAAGAGCTCAAGCATTGGTAGTAGATCCTGGCACTAGTGAACAAATTTGAGTATTTCATGTCGCTTCCATCACTAGAGGGAAAAAATTGGTCGAGTTTCAAAAAATTTCCTACCCATACATGAGGTAGCTCAAGCATATTTCCTAAAGCTACTTCGCAGAGGAGCAACAACCCGGTGTTGTTCTCTCGACTGGCGTGACAGTATTTGGCACTTTCAGAGACCTAAAAGAATCAAATATTTGAAGTTAGCAACCTATAATTTAACTCTTTATTAAAAGGCTATGTGTAGTACCGTATCTGCAAAGTACACTCCTTTTCCAAAGTTGTAACCATTAGAAGGAGCTTCTGGTGGAGCAATACGAAGGCCTTGAGACAAAATGCCCATTAAGTTTGGGGTTCTGGAACCATGCCATAGTAGCTTTCTATTAGGGAATTTTTGGAATTCTCGGTAGCGTTCGCGTTCTCCCTGACGAGTAATTTTAAATATTTGATCGACTTCAAGTTCACAATCACTGTGAAAATCAGCGCCCGTGTTGTTTACGTATGTTAATAATGTCTCGAATTCTTCAGAATCTCTATCTAATACTTCAATTTCAGTTTTCAATTGTTCATAATGTTGATCTATTGGATCTTTGGTCGTTCCACCTTCCTCTTCAACTAACTTGTAACCGATCTCCACTTCAAGAAGGAAATTTGGCATTTCTACCTTGGATTTTATTATCTCAACATTATCCAAAAGAGGGACCCTTTTGGTTCCAAAATCATGAGGTATTAGCGTGAAGAATGTATTGGTGCAAGCTATTAGCTGGGCTTCCTTGTTTTCGTTGGGTTCATCGTCGAGTAAAGCCAGGAGTTCCGTCAAAACGGAATACGCCTCTTCAATTTGGTTCTTCGAAAGTTTTCCTAGTGGCATTTTCTTCAGATCAATTTCTAACTCCCACACGGCCTTGTTCATTTTCTCCACGTCAAAGATAAGGCGAATTAGTTCTTGGATGGCGTTGGGAAGTTTAGATCCAGATCCTACAACCAGTTTTTCTGAAGTTCCATAGTCAATGTCAAGTGGATACATTTTATTAGGAACCTTTGAGGCAGTGTGGCGTAACTCCCACGGAGTTCCTGTTTTTTCTTCGAAAAGCCTTTTGAATTCGGCAACAGCTTCATACTTAGTAACAAAGTGTTCCGTCTTGTTATCACCAATAGTAGTTCCAACACGTCCCCAGCTCCGAAACACATAGTAATCCTTTCCTTCGTCTGACTTTAGAAGTTGAAGCTTGTAAAACGAATTAGATCCTTGAGTAACGACGACGTTTCCGAGAACAGCGTTGAAAGCTCCTTCTTCGTTTTGAAACACGTGTGTGCTGGCTTCAAGATTTGAATCTGGGTCAACAGCTACGCTGCCTTTCACTGTCAGTTTAACTTTCGTGCTCTTTCCAGATGAGAATGTTGAGTCACTATTTCCTACAGCCGCACTTTTGAGTCTTTTTTCAGCAGCGTAAGAATTAATTCTGTCTTGAGGATTTCCACCCCAACTGGCTATGCGGTATTGTTGGATCGTAGAAACTAAACCTCCATATTCCACAGCACTTAAAAAGTCCTCAGATACAACGTGAACATCGTGTTCCTTAGCTTCACGAATTTCCTTGATATTTTTCTCAACATCTTCCTTGGTACTTATAACGCAAGCTGTAGTTTTGTCAATTTGAGAGACAACATTGCCTCCTAATCTCGCTATGCTTTTCTTTAGAGAATCTTTGGAACTATGGAGATTACCAATCAACACTATTTTAGTATCGTCCAATGGTTGTGGCTTTCTCTTGACACCCGAGGTTGATGGCAGATTTTCTGGTGTACTTGGAGTAGGTGCGTTTGTAGGAATGTAACGGTCTTGCTCTATGTATTCGTAGCTGTTTAAGAATGCATATTCCTCTTTTAGGTGATCTGGAATCTGGAAAGGCTTTCTTCTTGGTAGTTTTATTACATTTGTACATTTGCTCCATTCGCTTGCATTTCCAGTACAGTGATAACCATCATTTGAGAAAACCAATTGTCCACCGTCACTATCTGTGCAAGGTTCAAGAGATCCAAACGTCATGATATCGGAAAGTCTATCTAGAATTTCGCTGTTTCCTGAAGGAATTTTTTGGTCGTTATATTTTAATAGTTCCACCATTTCTTTTTTTTAATATTTTTTTCAAGCTCGTCACGATGTTCATAAATTAACTGAGACTGTTCCTCAAGAATTTTTTTCTCGCCCCGATCAAGTAATTCCTCTTTCTTTATCTTATTTGGTGGAGTCACTTCAATTTTCTTTATCTTTTCTTTGATGGCCTTTTGATCTTCAACGCAGAGTGTCTTAAATCCTCGTATTTTAGATCCATCTTCAAAAAACTTCAGAGTTTCTCTCGCTTGTACCAACCAATCAACGTGATACCACGCTGGTAGTGGACCAAATCGTCTAGCTTTTGCACTCTGTCTGTCAAGTTTTGAAATGCGAGCTTGATCTTTTACGATTGTTTCTCCACAACCTTTACAAGATGACCGATTACTTTTGGCATATTCAGTTGAGAAGTCTTGAATTTCAATGGAGGAGCTTTTTCTCTTCGTTCCTTTAGATGGGGTATTGCTTGAAGCAGCAGGTGCTGCTTGAGACCCACTCGGAATTTCACTCCTTATTTTCTCTTGATCTCTCCAACGTAAATCCTCAAAGTGTGAGATGTCAGCCTCAGTTGACACTTTAAACTTTTGAGAAAAAGCACCGAAAATGGTACCACTTTGGAATCTTGTTTCCACAATAAGAAATTAATGTTACTCGCGTCATCAGATGCTCAATTTTGATATTTCACCTTTCTATCAAAACTTGACGCCTGAATAATTGCCGCCATTCTTAGCTCATCCTTATCTATGCGCCTTTTACAGCTTTTGCATGATGACCAGCCACTTTTGGCATATTCGGTACGCCACGGTAGACCTCGATCCATCTCTAAATCATACAAAGAGGTTTGAATAAGTTAGCACAGCTTGACTATTTGGTTTACTTTTCTGGTTAATGATGTATTTAAAAACCAAAACGTTATGTACGGGTCTTAGTTGCAGCAGAAGTAAGATGAGACTGGAAGTGAAGAGCTCAAGCATTGGTAGTAGATCCTGGCACTATTGAACAAATTTGAGGATTTCATGTCGCTTCCATCACTAGAGGGAAAAAATTGGTCGAGTTTCAAAAAATTTCCTACCCATACATGAGGTAGCTCAAGCATATTTCCTAAAGCTACTTCGCAGAGGAGCAACAACCCGGTGTTGTTCTCTCGACTGGCGTGACAGTATTTGGCACTTTCAGAGACCTAAAAGAATCAAATATTTGAAGTTAGCAACCTATAATTTAACTCTTTATTAAAAGGCTATGTGTAGTACCGTATCTGCAAAGTACACTCCTTTTCCAAAGTTGTAACCATTAGAAGGAGCTTCTGGTGGAGCAATACGAAGGCCTTGAGACAAAATGCCCATTAAGTTTGGGGTTCTGGAACCATGCCATAGTAGCTTTCTATTAGGGAATTTTTGGAATTCTCGGTAGCGTTCGCGTTCTCCCTGACGAGTAATTTTAAATATTTGATCGACTTCAAGTTCACAATCACTGTGAAAATCAGCGCCCGTGTTGTTTACGTATGTTAATAATGTCTCGAATTCTTCAGAATCTCTATCTAATACTTCAATTTCAGTTTTCAATTGTTCATAATGTTGATCTATTGGATCTTTGGTCGTTCCACCTTCCTCTTCAACTAACTTGTAACCGATCTCCACTTCAAGAAGGAAATTTGGCATTTCTACCTTGGATTTTATTATCTCAACATTATCCAAAAGAGGGACCCTTTTGGTTCCAAAATCATGAGGTATTAGCGTGAAGAATGTATTGGTGCAAGCTATTAGCTGGGCTTTCTTGTTTTCGTTGGGTTCATCGTCGAGTAAAGCCAGGAGTTCCGTCAAAACGGAATACGCCTCTTCAATTTGGTTCTTCGAAAGTTTTCCTAGTGGCATTTTCTTCAGATCAATTTCTAACTCCCACACGGCCTTGTTCATTTTCTCCACGTCAAAGATAAGGCGAATTAGTTCTTGGATGGCGTTGGGAAGTTTAGATCCAGATCCTACAACCAGTTTTTCTGAAGTTCCATAGTCAATGTCAAGTGGATACATTTTATTAGGAACCTTTGAGGCAGTGTGGCGTAACTCCCACGGAGTTCCTGTTTTTTCTTCGAAAAGCCTTTTGAATTCGGCAACAGCTTCATACTTAGTAACAAAGTGTTCCGTCTTGTTATCACCAATAGTAGTTCCAACACGTCCCCAGCTCCGAAACACATAGTAATCCTTTCCTTCGTCTGACTTTAGAAGTTGAAGCTTGTAAAACGAATTAGATCCTTGAGTAACGACGACGTTTCCGAGAACAGCGTTGAAAGCTCCTTCTTCGTTTTGAAACACGTGTGTGCTGGCTTCAAGATTTGAATCTGGGTCAACAGCTACGCTGCCTTTCACTGTCAGTTTAACTTTCGTGCTCTTTCCAGATGAGAATGTTGAGTCACTATTTCCTACAGCCGCACTTTTGAGTCTTTTTTCAGCAGCGTAAGAATTAATTCTGTCTTGAGGATTTCCACCCCAACTGGCTATGCGGTATTGTTGGATCGTAGAAACTAAACCTCCATATTCCACAGCACTTAAAAAGTCCTCAGATACAACGTGAACATCGTGTTCCTTAGCTTCACGAATTTCCTTGATATTTTTCTCAACATCTTCCTTGGTACTTATAACGCAAGCTGTAGTTTTGTCAATTTGAGAGACAACATTGCCTCCTAATCTCGCTATGCTTTTCTTTAGAGAATCTTTGGAACTATGGAGATTACCAATCAACACTATTTTAGTATCGTCCAATGGTTGTGGCTTTCTCTTGACACCCGAGGTTGATGGCAGATTTTCTGGTGTACTTGGAGTAGGTGCGTTTGTAGGAATGTAACGGTCTTGCTCTATGTATTCGTAGCTGTTTAAGAATGCATATTCCTCTTTTAGGTGATCTGGAATCTGGAAAGGCTTTCTTCTTGGTAGTTTTATTACATTTGTACATTTGCTCCATTCGCTTGCATTTCCAGTACAGTGATAACCATCATTTGAGAAAACCAATTGTCCACCGTCACTATCTGTGCAAGGTTCAAGAGATCCAAACGTCATGATATCGGAAAGTCTATCTAGAATTTCGCTGTTTCCTGAAGGAATTTTTTGGTCGTTATATTTTAATAGTTCCACCATTTCTTTTTTTTAATATTTTTTTCAAGCTCGTCACGATGTTCATAAATTAACTGAGACTGTTCCTCAAGAATTTTTTTCTCGCCCCGATCAAGTAATTCCTCTTTCTTTATCTTATTTGGTGGAGTCACTTCAATTTTCTTTATCTTTTCTTTGATGGCCTTTTGATCTTCAACGCAGAGTGTCTTAAATCCTCGTATTTTAGATCCATCTTCAAAAAACTTCAGAGTTTCTCTCGCTTGTACCAACCAATCAACGTGATACCACGCTGGTAGTGGACCAAATCGTCTAGCTTTTGCACTCTGTCTGTCAAGTTTTGAAATGCGAGCTTGATCTTTTACGATTGTTTCTCCACAACCTTTACAAGATGACCGATTACTTTTGGCATATTCAGTTGAGAAGTCTTGAATTTCAATGGAGGAGCTTTTTCTCTTCGTTCCTTTAGATGGGGTATTGCTTGAAGCAGCAGGTGCTGCTTGAGACCCACTCGGAATTTCACTCCTTATTTTCTCTTGATCTCTCCAACGTAAATCCTCAAAGTGTGAGATGTCAGCCTCAGTTGACACTTTAAACTTTTGAGAAAAAGCACCGAAAATGGTACCACTTTGGAATCTTGTTTCCACAATAAGAAATTAATGTTACTCGCGTCATCAGATGCTCAATTTTGATATTTCACCTTTCTATCAAAACTTGACGCCTGAATAATTGCCGCCATTCTTAGCTCATCCTTATCTATGCGCCTTTTACAGCTTTTGCATGATGACCAGCCACTTTTGGCATATTCGGTACGCCACGGTAGACCTCGATCCAACTCTAAATCATACAAAGAGGTTTGAATAAGTTAGCACAGCTTGACTATTTGGTTTACTTTTCTGGTTAATGATGTATTTAAAAACCAAAACGTTATGTACGGGTCTTAGTTGCAGCAGAAGTAAGATGAGACTGGAAGTGAAGAGCTCAAGCATTGGTAGTAGATCCTGGCACTAGTGAACAAATTTGAGGATTTCATGTCGCTTCCATCACTAGAGGGAAAAAATTGGTCGAGTTTCAAAAAATTTCCTACCCATACATGAGGTAGCTCAAGCATATTTCCTAAAGCTACTTCGCAGAGGAGCAACAACCCGGTGTTGTTCTCTCGACTGGCGTGACAGTATTTGGCACTTTCAGAGACCTAAAAGAATCAAATATTTGAAGTTAGCAACCTATAATTTAACTCTTTATTAAAAGGCTATGTGTAGTACCGTATCTGCAAAGTACACTCCTTTTCCAAAGTTGTAACCATTAGAAGGAGCTTCTGGTGGAGCAATACGAAGGCCTTGAGACAAAATGCCCATTAAGTTTGGGGTTCTGGAACCATGCCATAGTAGCTTTCTATTAGGGAATTTTTGGAATTCTCGGTAGCGTTCGCGTTCTCCCTGACGAGTAATTTTAAATATTTGATCGACTTCAAGTTCACAATCACTGTGAAAATCAGCGCCCGTGTTGTTTACGTATGTTAATAATGTCTGAATTCTTCAGAATCTCTATCTAATACTTCAATTTCAGTTTTCAATTGTTCATAATGTTGATCTATTGGATCTTTGGTCGTTCCACCTTCCTCTTCAACTAACTTGTAACCGATCTCCACTTCAAGAAGGAAATTTGGCATTTCTACCTTGGATTTTATTATCTCAACATTATCCAAAAGAGGGACCCTTTTGGTTCCAAAATCATGAGGTATTAGCGTGAAGAATGTATTGGTGCAAGCTATTAGCTGGGCTTTCTTGTTTTCGTTGGGTTCATCGTCGAGTAAAGCCAGGAGTTCCGTCAAAACGGAATACGCCTCTTCAATTTGGTTCTTCGAAAGTTTTCCTAGTGGCATTTTCTTCAGATCAATTTCTAACTCCCACACGGCCTTGTTCAATTTCTCCACGTCAAAGATAAGGCGAATTAGTTCTTGGACGGCGTTGGGAAGTTTAGATCCAGATCCTACAACCAGTTTTTCTGAAGTTCCATAGTCAATGTCAAGTGGATACATTTTATTAGGAACCTTTGAGGCAGTGTGGCGTAACTCCCACGGAGTTCCTGTTTTTTCTTCGAAAAGCCTTTTGAATTCGGCAACAGCTTCATAGTTAGTAACAAAGTGTTCCGTCTTGTTATCACCAATAGTAGTTCCAACACGTCCCCAGCTCCGAAACACATAGTAATCCTTTCCTTCGTCTGACTTTAGAAGTTGAAGCTTGTAAAACGAATTAGATCCTTGAGTAACGACGACGTTTCCGAGAACAGCGTTGAAAGCTCCTTCTTCGTTTTGAAACACGTGTGTGCTGGCTTCAAGATTTGAATCTGGGTCAACAGCTACGCTGCCTTTCACTGTCAGTTTAACTTTCGTGCTCTTTCCAGATGAGAATGTTGAGTCACTATTTCCTACAGCCGCACTTTTGAGTCTTTTTTCAGCAGCGTAAGAATTAATTCTGTCTTGAGGATTTCCACCCCAACTGGCTATGCGGTATTGTTGGATCGTAGAAACTAAACCTCCATATTCCACAGCACTTAAAAAGTCCTCAGATACAACGTGAACATCGTGTTCCTTAGCTTCACGAATTTCCTTGATATTTTTCTCAACATCTTCCTTGGTACTTATAACGCAAGCTGTAGTTTTGTCAATTTGAGAGACAACATTGCCTCCTAATCTCGCTATGCTTTTCTTTAGAGAATCTTTGGAACTATGGAGATTACCAATCAACACTATTTTAGTATCGTCCAATGGTTGTGGCTTTCTCTTGACACCCGAGGTTGATGGCAAATTTTCTGGTGTACTTGGAGTAGGTGCGTTTGTAGGAATGTAACGGTCTTGCTCTATGTATTCGTAGCTGTTTAAGAATGCATATTCCTCTTTTAGGTGATCTGGAATCTGGAAAGGCTTTCTTCTTGGTAGTTTTATTACATTTGTACATTTGCTCCAATCGCTTGCATTTCCAGTACAGTGATAACCATCATTTGAGAAAACCAATTTCCAGTACAGTGATAACCATCATTTGAGAAAACCAATTGTCCACCGTCACTATCTGTGCAAGGTTCAAGAGATCCAAACGTCATGATATCGGAAAGTCTATCTAGAATTTCGCTGTTTCCTGAAGGAATTTTTTGGTCGTTATATTTTAATAGTTCCACCATTTTTTTTTTAATATTTTTTTCAAGCTCGTCACGATGTTCATAAATTAACTGAGACTGTTCCTCAAGAATTTTCTTCTCGCCCCGATCAAGTAATTCCTCTTTCTTTACCTTATTTGGTGGAGTCACTTCAATTTTCTTTATCTTTTCTTTGATGGCCTTTTGATCTTCAACACAGAGTGTCTTAAATCCTCGTATTTTAGATCCATCTTCAAAAAACTTCAGAGTTTCTCTCGCTTGTACAAACCAATCAACGTGATACCACGCTGGTAGTGGACCAAATCGTCTAGCTTTTGCACTCTGTCTGTCAAGTTTTGAAATGCGAGCTTGATCTTTTACGATTGTTTCTCCACAACCTTTACAAGATGACCGATTACTTTTGGCATATTCAGTTGAGAAGTCTTGAATTTCAATGGAGGAGCTTTTTCTCTTCGTTCCTTTAGATGGGGTATTGCTTGAAGCAGCAGGTGCTGCTTGAGACCCACTCGGAATTTCACTCCTTATTTTCTCTTGATCTCTCCAACGTAAATCCTCAAAGTGTGAGATGTCAGCCTCAGTTGACACTTTAAACTTTTGAGAAAAAGCACCGAAAATGGTACCACTTTGGAATCTTGTTTCCACAATAAGAAATTAATGTTTCTCGCGTCATCAGATTCAAATTTTGATATTTTACCTTTCTATCAAAACTTGACGCCTGAATAATTGCCGCCATTCTTAGCTCATCCTTATCTATGCGCCTTTTACAGCTTTTGCATGATGACCAGCCACTTTTGGCATATTCGGTACGCCACGGTAGACCTCGATCCATCTCTAAATCATACAAAGAGGTTTGAATAAGTTAGCACAGCTTGACTATTTGGTTTACTTTTCTGGTTAATGATGTATTTAAAAACCAAAACGTTATGTACGGGTCTTAGTTGCAGCAGAAGTAAGATGAGACTGGAAGTGAAGAGCTCAAGCATTGGTAGTAGATCCTGGCACTAGTGAACAAATTTGAGGATTTCATGTCGCTTCCATCACTAGAGGGAAAAAATTGGTCGAGTTTCAAAAAATTTCCTACCCATACATGAGGTAGCTCAAGCATATTTCCTAAAGCTACTTCGCAGAGGAGCAACAACCCGGTGTTGTTCTCTCGACTGGCGTGACAGTATTTGGCACTTTCAGAGACCTAAAAGAATCAAATATTTGAAGTTAGCAACCTATAATTTAACTCTTTATTAAAAGGCTATGTGTAGTACCGTATCTGCAAAGTACACTCCTTTTCCAAAGTTGTAACCATTAGAAGGAGCTTCTGGTGGAGCAATACGAAGGCCTTGAGACAAAATGCCCATTAAGTTTGGGGTTCTGGAACCATGCCATAGTAGCTTTCTATTAGGGAATTTTTGGAATTCTCGGTAGCGTTCGCGTTCTCCCTGACGAGTAATTTTAAATATTTGATCGACTTAAGTTCACAATCACTGTGAAAATCAGCGCCCGTGTTGTTTACGTATGTTAATAATGTCTCGAATTCTTCAGAATCTCTATCTAATACTTCAATTTCAGTTTTCAATTGTTCATAATGTTAATCTATTGGATCTTTGGTCGTTCCACCTTCCTCTTCAACTAACTTGTAACCGATCTCCACTTCAAGAAGGAAATTTGGCATTTCTACCTTGGATTTTATTATCTCAACATTATCCAAAAGAGGGACCCTTTTGGTTCCAAAATCATGAGGTATTAGCGTGAAGAATGTATTGGTGCAAGCTATTAGCTGGGCTTTCTTGTTTTCGTTGGGTTCATCGTCGAGTAAAGCCAGGAGTTCCGTCAAAACGGAATACGCCTCTTCAATTTGGTTCTTCGAAAGTTTTCCTAGTGGCATTTTCTTCAGATCAATTTCTAACTCCCACACGGCCTTGTTCATTTTCTCCACGTCAAAGATAAGGCGAATTAGTTCTTGGATGGCGTTGGGAAGTTTAGATCCAGATCCTACAACCAGTTTTTCTGAAGTTCCATAGTCAATGTCAAGTGGATACATTTTATTAGGAACCTTTGAGGCAGTGTGGCGTAACTCCCACGGAGTTCCTGTTTTTTCTTCGAAAAGCCTTTTGAATTCGGCAACAGCTTCATACTTAGTAACAAAGTGTTCCGTCTTGTTATCACCAATAGTAGTTCCAACACGTCCCCAGCTCCGAAACACATAGTAATCCTTTCCTTCGTCTGACTTTAGAAGTTGAAGCTTGTAAAACGAATTAGATCCTTGAGTAACGACGACGTTTCCGAGAACAGCGTTGAAAGCTCCTTCTTCGTTTTGAAACACGTGTGTGCTGGCTTCAAGATTTGAATCTGGGTCAACAGCTACGCTGCCTTTCACTGTCAGTTTAACTTTCGTGCTCTTTCCAGATGAGAATGTTGAGTCACTATTTCCTACAGCCGCACTTTTGAGTCTTTTTTCAGCAGCGTAAGAATTAATTCTGTCTTGAGGATTTCCACCCCAACTGGCTATGCGGTATTGTTGGATCGTAGAAACTAAACCTCCATATTCCACAGCACTTAAAAAGTCCTCAGATACAACGTGAACATCGTGTTCCTTAGCTTCACGAATTTCCTTGATATTTTTCTCAACATCTTCCTTGGTACTTATAACGCAAGCTGTAGTTTTGTCAATTTGAGAGACAACATTGCCTCCTAATCTCGCTATGCTTTTCTTTAGAGAATCTTTGGAACTATGGAGATTACCAATCAACACTATTTTAGTATCGTCCAATGGTTGTGGCTTTCTCTTGACACCCGAGGTTGATGGCAAATTTTCTGGTGTACTTGGAGTAGGTGCGTTTGTAGGAATGTAACGGTCTTGCTCTATGTATTCGTAGCTGTTTAAGAATGCATATTCCTCTTTTAGGTGATCTGGAATCTGGAAAGGCTTTCTTCTTGGTAGTTTTATTACATTTGTACATTTGCTCCATTCGCTTGCATTTCCAGTACAGTGATAACCATCATTTGAGAAAACCAATTGTCCACCGTCACTATCTGTGCAAGGTTCAAGAGATCCAAACGTCATGATATCGGAAAGTCTATCTAGAATTTCGCTGTCCTATGCGCCTTTTACAGCTTTTGCATGATGACCAGCCACTTTTGGCATATTCGGTACGCCACGGTAGACCTCGATCCATCTCTAAATCATACAAAGAGGTTTGAATAAGTTAGCACAGCTTGACTATTTGGTTTACTTTTCTGGTTAATGATGTATTTAAAAACCAAAACGTTATGTACGGTTCTTAGTTGCAGCAGAAGTAAGATGAGACTGGAAGTGAAGAGCTCAAGCATTGGTAGTAGATCCTGGCACTAGTGAACAAATTTGAGGATTTCATGTCGCTTCCATCACTAGAGGGAAAAAATTGGTCGAGTTTCAAAAAATTTCCTACCCATACATGAGGTAGCTCAAGCATATTTCCTAAAGCTACTTCGCAGAGGAGCAACAACCCGGTGTAGTTCTCTCGACTGGCGTGACAGTATTTGGCACTTTCAGAGACCTAAAAGAATCAAATATTTGAAGTTAGCAACCTATAATTTAACTCTTTATTAATGAATGAATGAATGAATATTTATTGTGCATATAAAAAACCACGAAGGTTCACGAGAATATACACAGTTGTAATGATATCATATTTGCATTTCCTAACTGTTAAGAATATCAAATGGAAGACAAATTAAAAACAAACCAAGTGAAACCTTATTAATCCAGCTCCTTGTATTTAACATTAAATATATCAAAATTTTCGCCAAAACTGTTAACTGTAATTTGCATTCTTTTAATTGGATTTAAGTGGTTAAGAGATTCTCTAAATGTTTTTCTAAACCTTCCAGACTTGGGGACTAGAAAGTCCAACCGTCCTAGCAAATCTGGAAGAGTTATCCTATTATTAATTAATTTATGTAGAAATTTAACGTCGTTAATAAGGAGAATGTGAGCTATAGTAGGAATGTCCAAATACCCTAGTAAAATATGGTAATCATATGGAGCCTTTTTCATGAAATAAGTATGGCAATATTCAATAAACTTCCGTTGCACATTCTCAAGAAGTACCTTTAGATATCTACTACAACCACACGGGGCACTTGTCTGGTGGACAAGGGTCCGGCTGAAGACGGTGCAGGCTGCCCTGCGCAAGCTTCAAAGGCTTGCCTGCATTGGTGTTACAGGGGCCATGAGATCGACCCCAACTGCTTCCCTGGAGGTGCTTCTTGACATGCTACCTCTTCATCTTTTCATTGAGGAGGAGGCTGTCATGGGGGCCTACAGGCTCCACATTAATGGCTGTTGGGTTCCAAGACTTTGGGATTACAGCCATACGAAGCTCTTTCGGGAGTACGCTGCACTTGAGCCGTCGTTAACGATGTGCTCTGACAAAACCGTTACCAGCTTTGATTTCACTAAGCCATTCAGCATCCACTTTCCCAGTCGGGCCGAGTGGACTAACCTGCTGCCTCTTGGCACTGGGGGTGAAACTATTTGGTTCACCGATGGTTCCAAGACTGATTCCGGCGCTGGCGCCGGCTATTACTGCCAAACTACAAGGGTCGGTTTTTCTGCTTGCCTGGGCACCTTTGCTAGTGTGTTCCAAGCGGAAATTGCCGCGATCTGTTATTGCGCAGACTACTGCATTAACAAAGGGTATAACGGACGGACTGTGAGGATTTATTCTGACAGTCAGGCCGCCCTGAATGCGCTGGACCAGTGTCAGATTACCTCTCAACTGGTGCGTAGCTGCCTTGATCTGCTAGCGCAACTGGCGTCCTGCAACAGGGTTCTGTTGTACTGGGTGCCAGGGCATAGCGGTTATTATGGCAATGAGCAAGCCGATAGATTTGCGAAAAGGGGCGCGGAGGCCAAGCTCTTGGGGCCGGAGCCGGCCGTCCCCATCCCCTACGGGCATGTCAAACGGAGCCTGCATGACAGGATGACTGTCATACAAAACCAGCTCTGGCATGACATGGATGGCCAGAGACAGACAAAACAGTTAGTCAATGGTCCCTGCAGGTCTCGTGCTAGAGACCTAATTTCGCTCAGCAGATGGGATATTAGGCTGGCCACCGGTCTTCTGACCGGACACTGTCGGCTAAATAGGCACCTCCATCTGATGGGTCTTGCTGACGACCCCCTCTGCAGGTCGTGCCAGGAGAAGGAAGAAACATCCGCTCACGTACTTTGCGAGTGCGACTTCTTCGCCTCGCTTAGACTAGAACATTTTGATTCACACACTGTGGAGCCCTCGCGGGTCTCCTCTTTTACGGTGGAGCGAATTCTTCGCTACGCTGCGGCTACGGGCCTATTCAAGGCCTGATTTTGAGGTTGCACAATATGCCTTTGGCATCGGTGCTAGGGCGTGAGCCCCACCTCATCAACAATAATAATAATACTACAACCACCCCAGGCCAAGCCACCATACAGGACCCGTGATCTCACTAGGGCTTGATAAAGAAGACGGAAATGGTCTAGGGAATGCAATTTCCTACACATCTTCAAGCAAACAGCCAGAGTACGGCGACTTAAAGCAACGCATTTATGTACTTGCTCGGTAAAATAAAGTCCTCTGTCAAAGATCACGCCAAGATCTCTCACAGTGGACTTAAGGGGTATGTGAGCGCCCTCAATGGTATAGTCGTTGGAAATTTCTCTAGCAATTCGCCTTGTAAATGTGACATGCACGGATTTGGTTGGATTTACTGGTATTTTGTTAAGAGAGCACCATCTTCCTATAGAGTCAAGGTAAAGTTGAAGTAATTTACCGTCTAACTTAGAATTAATACTTTTGAAAACTTTATTGTCATCAGCAAATTGAAGAATACGGGAATGTAAAACCGAAAATTGTAAATCGAAAAGATACATATTAAAGAGTAAGGGTCCAAGAGATGATCCCTGTGGAACCCCACAATTAACTTCGTATGTTTTCGATGTGATTATGCCATTGCATTTCAAGACATTGACTCGATTCGCCAGATAGCTAGCAATCCATTCCAAGATATCACCCCCCAATCCAAGGGCCTCTAACTTGTCATGAAGGTAAGAGTGGGAGACGCGGTCGAAGGCCTTGGCCAGGTCAAGGTATACAACATCGACCTGGCCCCGGCACTCGACCTCAGGAGCCACGTAATCCATAAAGGAAACGTGGTTCGTTTCCACACTCCTACCCGGAACAAAGCCATGTTGACAGTCGTTGGGTAGCAAGCTAAACCAACGCTGTAAATGTACGTGTACTACTCTATCAAATACCTTAGCGAGAACGCAAAGAAGGGAAATCGGACGGTAGTTTCGGACATCGCTGGATTTTCCAGACTTGTAAACCGGGACAATGACAGCTTTTTTCCAAAGCGTTGGGAATGAGTGAGTACGGAAGGATAAATTAAATATATGCTCCAATATAGGTAACAATATATTCCCACAGCCCTTGATAACAAACGACGGAATTTTGTCGAAACCAGTAGAGAGTTTGTTGGGTAGACGATTAATAGCAGCATATATGTCCGCTTGAGTTAGTTTTAAACAGTTATGAGGCGTTGTAACTAAGGTAGAAGTATCAAAAGTGTATTTTGAACTAGTTTCAGTATTGTCAGTCGAAATTGTTGAGAAATGCGCCATGAATGTTTCCCCCAATTGCTCCGGATCAGTAATGATTGTCTTACCAATTTTCAATAATATATCAGAGTGTCTGTCTTTTAGATTACCATTGATAAAACTCCAAAATTTTTTGGGTTGGGACAAGGCGTCTCGACAAGATTTTACTGCCATAGCAGCTTTGTCCCTTACTGTAAGCCTTCTCACCAACGAACGGGACAGCCTAAAATTAGCTATGTCGGAGGCTAACCCCGACCTCTTTTTCTTATTAAAATAATATTTTTTGCGCTTGATAGCTTTTTTGGAGGTCCAAAGAATACCAAAAGGGGAAGCCCCGATTATTACGCGGAATCTTGTTAGGGATCGAACTATCCATAGCTGACGTTATATATTCCGTTAATGTCTGGACACAAAAATTAACATCCTGCGAATCCAAAACCACCGACCAATCTGAATCGCGTAAAATTGAGTATAGCAAGTGATAGTTACCTTTTTTAAATTGATATACTGGTTGTAAATTAGGGGAGACCCTACAAATGTCAAATGGACAAAGCAAATAGAAAGGCGGATGGTAGTTGTCAATGTCCACAAATGGATCAAGGAGAGGTACAGTATCAATGCCGTGTACATTAGTAAGACAAAGGTCCAGAAGATTACCATAAGTGGGAGCTGGGTTAATTTGGTTTAAATTAAATTCATAACAAACATCGAGAACATGAGCAGCCTTAGTTCTAGTTTGGTGAGTGCATCCCACACTGCTACCCAGAGTCCAGTTGATACCGGGGAGATTAAAATCACCCAGAATCAGAATTTCACCGTCATAATCTACCAACGAGGATACCAAAACATTCTTAAATTTCCGATACTGAGCGTCGTCATCTGAGGGGCGAAAGTAACCAGTGCCAAGAAGAAGCGGAAGATTATTTTTTAGTTTAAACTCGACAAACACACCCCCTTCGGCACCTTCGGCACCTTCCAGGTCACTTCGACGGTGAAAAACAAGGGACTTCTTGATAGCAATGAGGGATCCCCCGCCCCTAACATTGACAGAATCCGGATCTGATCGATCCGCCTGAAAAATAGTATAGGAATTTGGAAAATAATCCGAATTAAAATGAGAGTGGTTAAGCCACGTCTCTGTTAAACAAACAATATCAAAATCATTAACGATTAGGTTAGTTAAAAAGGTACTAGACTTGGTTCGTAGACCGCGCACATTCTGATAAGCTATAGTCAGTTCTTTCATTCTTGGACATTTGAAGAATCCGCAGGGGAACCCGCGTCTGAGATTTCACCATGCAGTTCCGAGACATGTTTGTGCTCGTCTCTCGGTACCCCATGGAAATCTGTTAGAAAGCTGTTCGCAGGCCAAATATTGGGATCCCTCATTTTTGGTATGTCAGACTCATCATCACACGTCAAGTAGAATGACGAATGACGGGCATTCGGATTTTTAGTACGCAGTCTTATGCACTGCACCGACTGCACACCTGAATCAGCCCTCAAAAAATCTTGCAGTTCTTTCGACGTGATCCCAACATCCAACCCAGTGGCAAAGAGTGCTTTCTTGACCGCCTTCACTCGACGTGGTGCAGCCTTGATCCGGCTTGTCAAAGACACACCCGAGACCACAGGCTTAGATGCAGGAACATGACGAGTGGAGTTGATGTCAGTTTTTGTTTGCAAAGCCTTGGGTAATGCTCCAGAGAATGAAGGAATGGAACCCTGTGGCCAGGGCAAGGCAGATGGGTTGAGAGCGCCAGGACGGTTAGCCAATGGTGGAAAAGATTGAGCTTCGTCCCTAGAAGCCCGTGACCCAAGCGGGGCTTGAAATGGTATTTGGCGACTGGCAAGTTCTCGACGAAGGCCAGCGTTCTCATTTTCTAATGAAGCCAGACGTTCTTGGAACTCTGATAACGTAGCTTGCATCTTAAGTAGGATGGTGTCGTTGCTATCCAATTTATTCATCATTTTGTCCAGTATCGAATCAGATTCCCTAGTGAGGCTATCAACGCTAAGTAGATGGACGAATGCTTCGTGCACCACCTCTAAGATGAGACCCTTATCGCCCTCAGCCAGCTTAGCAGGTGGTTTAGGCGCAGGTATGGCCCCATTGAACTCTTTATCGCGGGGTATGGCGCTATTACTATGTCGCCGAGCCGGACTTCTAGATTTGCGAGTAGCGGCTTTGCATTCCGTACAGGTAAAGTATGAATTAGGGGTACAATCTTTATGTACACGGCGCTTGCATAGTCCAGTGCAAAAATGACACTTTTGTTTTCCATAAAACCGATTATCGCAAACACAACAAGAGTCTGAAGAAGCAGGCATACCGTAGCAGACGATACCGGAGGTACAGAGTTTAATAAAAGGCTATGTGTAGTACCGTATCTGCAAAGTACACTCCTTTTCCAAAGTTGTAACCATTAGAAGGAGCTTCTGGTGGAGCAATACGAAGGCCTTGAGACAAAATGCCCATTAAGTTTGGGGTTCTGGAACCATGCCATAGTAGCTTTCTATTAGGGAATTTTTGGAATTCTCGGTAGCGTTCGCGTTCTCCCTGACGAGTAATTTTAAATATTTGATCGACTTCAAGTTCACAATCACTGTGAAAATCAGCGCCCGTGTTGTTTACGTATGTTAATAATGTCTCGAATTCTTCAGAATCTCTATCTAATACTTCAATTTCAGTTTTCAATTGTTCATAATGTTGATCTATTGGATCTTTGGTCGTTCCACCTTCCTCTTCAACTAACTTGTAACCGATCTCCACTTCAAGAAGGAAATTTGGCATTTCTACCTTGGATTTTATTATCTCAACATTATCCAAAAGAGGGACCCTTTTGGTTCCAAAATCATGAGGTATTAGCGTGAAGAATGTATTGGTGCAAGCTATTAGCTGGGCTTTCTTGTTTTCGTTGGGTTCATCGTCGAGTAAAGCCAGGAGTTCCGTCAAAACGGAATACGCCTCTTCAATTTGGTTCTTCGAAAGTTTTCCTAGTGGCATTTTCTTCAGATCAATTTCTAACTCCCACACGGCCTTGTTCATTTTCTCCACGTCAAAGATAAGGCGAATTAGTTCTTGGATGGCGGGCGTTGGGAAGTTTAGATCCAGATCCTACAACCAGTTTTTCTGAAGTTCCATAGTCAATGTCAAGTGGATACATTTTATTAGGAACCTTTGAGGCAGTGTGGCGTAACTCCCACGGAGTTCCTGTTTTTTCTTCGAAAAGCCTTTTGAATTCGGCAACAGCTTCATACTTAGTAACAAAGTGTTCCGTCTTGTTATCACCAATAGTAGTTCCAACACGTCCCCAGCTCCGAAACACATAGTAATCCTTTCCTTCGTCTGACTTTAGAAGTTGAAGCTTGTAAAACGAATTAGATCCTTGAGTAACGACGACGTTTCCGAGAACAGCGTTGAAAGCTCCTTCTTCGTTTTGAAACACGTGTGTGCTGGCTTCAAGATTTGAATCTGAGTCAACAGCTACGCTGCCTTTCACTGTCAGTTTAACTTTCGTGCTCTTTCCAGATGAGAATGTTGAGTCACTATTTCCTTCAGCCGCACTTTTGAGTCTTTTTTCAGCAGCGTAAGAATTAATTCTGTCTTGAGGATTTCCACCCCAACTGGCTATGCGGTATTGTTGGATCGTAGAAACTAAACCTCCATATTCCACAGCACTTAAAAAGTCCTCAGATACAACGTGAACATCGTGTTCCTTAGCTTCACGAATTTCCTTGATATTTTTCTCAACATCTTCCTTGGTACTTATAACGCAAGCTGTAGTTTTGTCAATTTGAGAGACAACATTGCCTCCTAATCTCGCTATGCTTTTCTTTAGAGAATCTTTGGAACTATGGAGATTACCAATCAACACTATTTTAGTATCGTCCAATGGTTGTGGCTTTCTCTTGACACCCGAGGTTGATGGCAAATTTTCTGGTGTACTTGGAGTAGGTGCGTTTGTAGGAATGTAACGGTCTTGCTCTATGTATTCGTAGCTGTTTAAGAATGCATATTCCTCTTTTAGGTGATCTGGAATCTGGAAAGGCTTTCTTCTTGGTAGTTTTATTACATTTGTACATTTGCTCCATTCGCTTGCATTTCCAGTACAGTGATAACCATCATTTGAGAAAACCAATTGTCCACCGTCACTATCTGTGCAAGGTTCAAGAGATCCAAACGTCATGATATCGGAAAGTCTATCTAGAATTTCGCTGTTTCCTGAAGGAATTTTTTGGTCGTTATATTTTAATAGTTCCACCATTTCTTTTTTTTAATATTTTTTTCAAGCTCGTCACGATGTTCATAAATTAACTGAGACTGTTCCTCAAGAATTTTCTTCTCGCCCCGATCAAGTAATTCCTCTTTCTTTATCTTATTTGGTGGAGTCACTTCAATTTTCTTTATCTTTTCTTTGATGGCCTTTTGATCTTCAACGCAGAGTGTCTTAAATCCTCGTATTTTAGATCCATCTTCAAAAAACTTCAGAGTTTCTCTCGCTTGTACAAACCAATCAACGTGATACCACGCTGGTAGTGGACCAAATCGTCTAGCTTTTGCACTCTGTCTGTCAAGTTTTGAAATGCGAGCTTGATCTTTTACGATTGTTTCTCCACAACCTTTACAAGATGACCGATTACTTTTGGCATATTCAGTTGAGAAGTCTTGAATTTCAATGGAGGAGCTTTTTCTCTTCGTTCCTTTAGATGGGGTATTGCTTGAAGCAGCAGGTGCTGCTTGAGACCCACTCGGAATTTCACTCCTTATTTTCTCTTGATCTCTCCAACGTAAATCCTCAAAGTGTGAGATGTCAGCCTCAGTTGACACTTTAAACTTTTGAGAAAAAGCACCGAAAATGGTACCACTTTGGAATCCTGTTTCCACAATAAGAAATTAATGTTACTCGCGTCATCAGATGCTCAATTTTGATATTTTACCTTTCTATCAAAACTTGACGCCTGAATAATTGCCGCCATTCTTAGCTCATCCTTATCTATGCGCCTTTTACAGCTTTTGCATGATGACCAGCCACTTTTGGCATATTCGGTAGACCTCGATCCATCTCTAAATCATACAAAGAGGTTTGAATAAGTTAGCACAGCTTGACTATTTGGTTTACTTTTCTGGTTAATGATGTATTTAAAAACCAAAACGTTATGTACGGGTCTTAGTTGCAGCAGAAGTAAGATGAGACTGGAAGTGAAGAGCTCAAGCATTGGTAGTAGATCCTGGCACTAGTGAACAAATTTGAGGATTTCATGTCGCTTCCATCACTAGAGGGAAAAAATTGGTCGAGTTTCAAAAAATTTCCTACCCATACATGAGGTAGCTCAAGCATATTTCCTAAAGCTACTTCGCAGAGGAGCAACAACCCGGTGTTGTTCTCTCGACTGGCGTGACAGTATTTGGCACTTTCAGAGACCTAAAAGAATCAAATATTTGAAGTTAGCAACCTATAATTTAACTCTTTATTAAAAGGCTATGTGTAGTACCGTATCTGCAAAGTACACTCCTTTTCCAAAGTTGTAACCATTAGAAGGAGCTTCTGGTGGAGCAATACGAAGGCCTTGAGACAAAATGCCCATTAAGTTAGGGGTTCTGGAACCATGCCATAGTAGCTTTCTATTAGGGAATTTTTGGAATTCTCGGTAGCGTTCGCGTTCTCCCTGACGAGTAATTTTAAATATTTGATCGACTTCAAGTTCACAATCACTGTGAAAATCAGCGCCCGTGTTGTTTACGTATGTTAATAATGTCTCGAATTCTTCAGAATCTCTATCTAATACTTCAATTTCAGTTTTCAATTGTTCATAATGTTGATCTATTGGATCTTTGGTCGTTCCACCTTCCTCTTCAACTAACTTGTAACCGATCTCCACTTCAAGAAGGAAATTTGGCATTTCTACCTTGGATTTTATTATCTCAACATTATCCAAAAGAGGGACCCTTTTGGTTCCAAAATCATGAGGTATTAGCGTGAAGAATGTATTGGTGCAAGCTATTAGCTGGGCTTTCTTGTTTTCGTTGGGTTCATCGTCGAGTAAAGCCAGGAGTTCCGTCAAAACGGAATACGCCTCTTCAATTTGGTTCTTCGAAAGTTTTCCTAGTGGCATTTTCTTCAGATCAATTTCTAACTCCCACACGGCCTTGTTCATTTTCTCCACGTCAAAGATAAGGCGAATTAGTTCTTGGATGGCGTTGGGAAGTTTAGATCCAGATCCTACAACCAGTTTTTCGGAAGTTCCATAGTCAATGTCAAGTGGATACATTTTATTAGGAACCTTTGAGGCAGTGTGGCGTAACTCCCACGGAGTTCCTGTTTTTTCTTCGAAAAGCCTTTTGAATTCGGCAACAGCTTCATACTTAGTAACAAAGTGTTCCGTCTTGTTATCACCAATAGTAGTTCCAACACGTCCCCAGCTCCGAAACACATAGTAATCCTTTCCTTCGTCTGACTTTAGAAGTTGAAGCTTGTAAAACGAATTAGATCCTTGAGTAACGACGACGTTTCCGAGAACAGCGTTGAAAGCTCCTTCTTCGTTTTGAAACACGTGTGTGCTGGCTTCAAGATTTGAATCTGGGTCAACAGCTACGCTGCCTTTCACTGTCAGTTGAACTTTCGTGCTCTTTCCAGATGAGAATGTTGAGTCACTATTTCCTACATCCGCACTTTTGAGTCTTTTTTCAGCAGCGTAAGAATTAATTCTGTCTTGAGGATTTCCACCCCAACTGGCTATGCGGTATTGTTGGATCGTAGAAACTAAACCTCCATATTCCACAGCACTTAAAAAGTCCTCAGATACAACGTGAACATCGTGTTCCTAAGCTTCACGAATTTCCTTGATATTTTTCTCAACATCTTCCTTGGTACTTATAACGCAAGCTGTAGTTTTGTCATTTTGAGAGACAACATTGCCTCCTAATCTCGCTATGCTTTTCTTTAGAGAATCTTTGGAACTATGGAGATTACCAATCAACACTATTTTAGTATCGTCCAATGGTTGTGGCTTTCTCTTGACACCCGAGGTTGATGGCAAATTTTCTGGTGTACTTGGAGTAGGTGCGTTTGTAGGAATGTAACGGTCTTGCTCTATGTATTCGTAGCTGTTTAAGAATGCATATTCCTCTTTTAGGTGATCTGGAATCTGGAAAGGCTTTCTTCTTGGTAGTTTTATTACATTTGTACATTTGCTCCATTCGCTTGCATTTCCAGTAGAGTGATAACCATCATTTGAGAAAACCAATTGTCCACCGTCACTATCTGTGCAAGGTTCAAGAGATCCAAACGTCATGATATCGGAAAGTCTATCTAGAATTTCGCTGTTTCCTGAAGGAATTTTTTGGTCGTTATATTTTAATAGTTCCACCATTTCTTTTTTTTAATATTTTTTTCAAGCTCGTCACGATGTTCATAAATTAACTGAGACTGTTCCTCAAGAATTTTCTTCTCGCCCCGATCAAGTAATTCCTCTTTCTTTATCTTATTTGGTGGAGTCACTTCAATTTTCTTTATCTTTTCTTTGATGGCCTTTTGATCTTCAACACAAGTAGTAGGGACTACCTAGATACGCATGGATCCAAGATGGCCGCCACCCCAAGATGGCCGCCACTACCCAACTCAAACCAAACTTCCCAGACAAGTCCGGACTGGCCCGAGCTCTTACAGGCTATTTTCAAACCCCATGACGTCATCTTCTTAACTCAAACCAAAACTTAAACTATATTCATCGCTGGCCTGCTAGTAATGGGCTCGATTTCGTAAAGAGTTAATTCCAAGATGGCCGCCACCCCAAGATGGCGGCCAGAACATCATCCACCAAACTTCCAAACAAAGATTAAGCTAAACTCCTACCTGACCAACCCTACCTTCCAGCATGCTATGACTCTTTAGAGGGGTTTTACCCATTTTTTCCCCCAAAACAAGCTTGGCTTAACCCTCGGAGGGTGTAGTTCTTTTTGCAAGATCCCCGTTTTAAATTTAAGACCAAAGATTACGTTATTGTATGAGAAAATCTTACCTGACATTCCCTGCCTTCCACCGTGCTATATCGCCGTCGATGAATATTAACGGGGGTGTTTAACCCATTTTTCCCCAAACAAGCCCGGATTAACCCTCCAACCAAAGATTGGGCCATAAAAAAAAATCCTACCTGACTTACTCGGCCTTCCACCATGCTATTAAGGGGGTTTTACCCCCTTTTAATAGCTCCAGACTACCACGAGTTCCTACCTTGTGTTATTTTCAACACCCATGACGTCATCTTCTTAATCAAAACAAAAACAAGCTATATTCAACCTTGGCGTCATCCCCCAATCTTACCCTGCCTGCTAGAGTGCTAGTAATGGGTGGTACCCCTTTAATAAACCCAAACCAGCCTGGACTTTAAAAAAGCTTACCTCCAGTCCTACCTTCCAGCGTGTTATTAAGGGGAAATGACCTATTTAATAACCCTCCGAACAAGCTCGGACTACCAGCCCTACTTGTAAAGCTGCTTTCAACCTGGGCATCCATGACGTCATCCTTCCAACTCAAACTAATATGAAATTATTGGCGCCATATTTAAAAAACTTCTCTCCAGCCCCACCTTCTAGCGTACTATTTTAGTAACCATTAATAGCTGTGACCCGTTCAATGGTCATGAACAAGTTCGAACCAGCCCTACTAGTAAAGGGTACCAAATTTAAAAACTTACAACCAGCCCCTCCTTCTAGCGGATTATTTTAGTAACTAATAAGGTAATTTACCCATATAATCAATTAAAACAAGTCCGGACCAGCCCTAGTCGTAGAAGGTGCTTTCAACCTGGGTGACTATGACGTCATCCTCCAGACTCAGACTCAAACCAAAACTAAAATATATTAATTATATAATTATACGATTTATGGAGAAATCTTACCTGATATTCCCTACCTTCCACCGAGCTATGGGTATTCCTGCCTTCCACCATGCTATGCCCCCCAAACAAGTCTAAACCAACCCAGACTTGTGTTATTTTGACAGATCCCTGTTTGAATTTCCTGCCTTAAGCCCATGTCTGAGAAACAAAGACTAATATACAAATAAAGATTTTTTAATAACAAATACCAAATAATATATATAATAAAATAAAGAATAACAAGAATATAAATATAAACAAAGATATTGCCATTGTTTGTCATTAAGAAGGTCAATACTTCTTTTCTTTGAGTTGTGGCTTGTTCCCATGTTACATACTAAATTCGAAATTAAAAAAAAACAAAAATATTTACCGCCGCTTTTATCGCTAATGAAACCACTTTTTAAATCGTAATTTTGAAGGTAATTGGTCTTATCTCTAGTGTAAAAAGCATCTTGTTCAAAGTGACATTTTGATTTTCAAAACTTGATATTTTAGTCGAAATCTTAACTGAAAGCCGCTCTTTAAATCGTAATTAGCGCCACTAGCTTCCTTTATTTATTTATTTATTTGTTGTTTGGTACATAAAGTCATAGGTTGACTTTTGGAGACCGCCTTGTACTACAAATGGTTATAATTATCACAGGTATTGCATATAAAAGTAAGAAATATATACATTTGGTTATAGTTATCACAGTAAATGGTATATAAAGTAAAAATACACAGAGAAGAAAAAAAAAAAATAAAAAAAATAAAATAAAACACAGCCTTGAAACAATTATTGGCTAAATAACAGTAGCTTTTAATAGTTGGTAGGAACTAATAGTAATTTGTGTTGGTATTTTGGGTGTAATGTAATATAAGGGCCTTTCGAAAACAAGACTTATCTTTAAGGGATACTAAATCTGCTGGGAGATCATTCCATAGGTTTATAATGCTGCGTGTAAAATGGTTTTGACGGACGGTTGTTGTAGCACGTGGTTTAGACAATTTATGAGGATGACCGCGCGTACTAGTATACACTGAAGACGTGAAAAATGTATCGAAGTGCAGATCTAGTTTGTTATTAAAAAAGTCATGAAGAAGACACAAGTCATTTATCTGGTGTCTTTGATGGATGGGGTTGATGGTTAGTTTAGATAATCTGTCGGCGGCTGGTAGTTTTTCTAATAGTGGTGATAATTTTGTAAACCGATTTTGGGCCTTCTGCAACGATGTCATTACATTTTTTCCAGAAGGGGTCCAAATAGATGAGCAGTAGTCAATATGGGGTAAAGCTAAAGCATTGTATATAGTACGTAACAGAGTCGGTGAGCGTCGTAGGAAGTTACGCCTAACCAGGCCAGTGATGCTATGGAGTTTTTTGCAAATTTTATTAGTGTGGGTAGTAAATTTAAGGTCAGTGTCGATATGCACTCCAAGGTCACGTTCTGATAAAGTGGTAGATAGCGGTCGACCGTACAGGTAGTAGGTGAATTTTGGGTTCGAATGACCCAGATGAAGGACAGTGCATTTGTCCACATTAAATTTGAGACCGTGGTTTTCAGCCCAATGCTCCACCGAATTGAGGTCAGCTTGTAGTAGGTGTGAGTCTGAGATAGTACGTATTTTAAGGGATAGTTTCGTATCGTCAGCGAAAAGTAACACTTGGGCAGATTGCACTACTTGAGGAAGCGAATTGATAAGAATGTTAAATAATAAGGGTCCGAGAATTGATCCTTGGGGGACACCTTTTGCCACTGACGCCCAGTCAGACACTATCCCTTTAAGGACAACTCGTTGGGTACGGTGGGTAAGATAGTCCTTCATCCAGTTTAAGGCTTGACCAGTTATGCCAGCCAAGTTTAACGCTTCTAAAAGTTTGGCATGAGGTATTGAGTCAAAGGCCTTGGCTAGGTCTAGATATAGCACATCAACATAGTAACCCTCATCTAACCATTCAGTCCATTTATCAGTGGCTTGGAGAAGGTTAGTGGTGCATGACCTTTTCTTCAGGAAGCCATGTTGGGCTGTAGTAAAAAAGTTGGTTTGTTCTAGATGGGATATAATTTGACGTTGAACAAGAGTTTCACAAATTTTTGCAACAACGTTTATGGAGCTGATAGGTCGATAGTTGTTAGGGAGTACTTTAGGTCCTTTTTTTGTGTATCGGTGTTAAATTTGCCTGTTTCCATTGATTTGGGAGAAGTCCAATTGCAAATGACTGAGAGATTAATGTATAAATTGGGGAACACAGTTGAGTAGCAAGACTGCGCAAGATATAGGGGTAAAGACCATCGGAACCGGGGGATTTGTTCGTTGGAAGACTTTTTAGGATGGCATGGATATCTTGCTCAGTACAAGTAAAATCTTGAAGGCCAGGCATAGGTAACGGTGAATATGATGGCGCATTTGGATCAGCAACAGTGGAGGAAAAGTAGTTCATGCATTCTGATGGCTGACGTCAAGTGGCGTAAGATAAACGATGCCGGATGAATTTTGATGAAAGACAGGCAGGGTAATCGAGGATTGTTAGAGAAAGATATTTTAAGTAAAGTCCTCTATTGGTTCTCGAAGATCATGGGCCGAGGCGTGGTTGTTTTTTCGTTACTTTCAAGAGGCCAATGGAAAACGCGTCAAATTAAGTCTTGCCGCGGAAGAAGTAGCAGGACTTAACTTAAACTCGATTTTCCTTCATTGCGGTAGTCAGTTGTATGGACGCATATGACACCGCAATGAAGATCGATTCTTGGCTATCAATTGGATCAGTGTTACTTTCTTTTTCCATACTATAATCGGTAATGTTTTATTTAATTATGAAAAACTAAATTTTTGTTATAAATGATTCCGAAAAATCTTACTTGATAGCCAACTTAGAACCCGACAAGTCGGGTTCTAATGAGTCGAATTTGGTCTCTTCCCAGACTATTCCTGAGAAGAGCCAGATGGAACAATCGAATTTGGTCTCTTCTCACACAGCTTTTGCTTTGTGAGTCCACGATCGGCGGGTAAAGACATCTTCGTACTGGTACTGAGTAGTTTTATGGATAAGCGTCTAGTTAAACAACTGATAACTCTCTCTTTAAAACACGGTTCTTATATACTAAAAGATCGAGGTCAAATTTAATATTAGAAGAGTTCTCTAGGCAATGCTTTCGATAAATTTATTTGTTACCGACCCCCAATCTTTAATCTATTTTATTGGATGCGGTTTAATTAACTATTCACGACTTTCACGTAGATGCTGCAAGGATGACGACTTAAAACCTTCCTTGTTTTGAGGAAAATATTTTATTGGATGCGGTTTAATTAACTATTGACGTAGATAGTTCGAGGATGACGACTTAAAACCTTCCTTGTTTTGAAGAAAATAATTTATTGGAAGCGGGTTAATTAACTATTCTTCACGCGCATTCTTCATCCATGATGAGTCTACGAACATTTTTCTTACACAGTTCCGTCGCGTATCTTGCTTTCTCTAACGCCTCAGAGGCTCAGAGAAAAGGAATATAATTCAAAGAGGGTAAGTATTAATTAATGTTATTTAGTTAGATTAATTACTAGTAGGATTAATTGTCTCAGTCGCAGGAGTATGATGTGGGATTTTGTTACCGATGCCTTGATGTCTCGACGATACGGAATGAATTTACATACTGTTGAACAACGAGATAATCGCTGGATTTTCGCTGTTCGTGCGATAAATCAGAAAGCGTTTCAACCGCATCAGTCTGGACTTAAAGATCAATCCTGGGCCTTGTTTCTAGTAAGTTATGTCATTTTTGTTAAATGGTAGAGTTGGAAAGTCAATTAGTATTAATTTCAGGATTACGGGAAGTTGAAAGGACGTAAAAAACCAGAGACGTCGGAAGAATACACCAAGTTGAGGTCTAATTTCTTTAATGCCATAATCAGATGCGCTTGTGATGGGATCATCTCAAAAGTTGATCGGCAAACGGCAGCTGATCTTGGTATTACACTCTTTAAGGATTATAAGTACTTTATGTATGAAGGTATGTCAATAGCGTTCATTTTTTTTTATCTTGAATTTATATTTTATTTTCATTTAATTCAATTTTTTTTATTTTTAACTATAGGAGAAAATATTCAGAAATATGAACACCATTTCCCCATTGTTGATAGCAGTTGTAAGTAAATGTTTATTTATTTATGTTTAGGAGTGAAGTTCTAAACCTTTTTACTTAAATTTTTGGTCTTTCTCAAATTAATTCGCGACCCTTTTCAGAGTAATTCGCGACCCTTTTCCCAATAATTTGCGATCCTTTTCCCAGTAATTCGCGACCTTTTTCCGAGTAATTAGCGACCCGTTTCCGAGTAATTAGCGACCCGTCTCCTATTAATTCAGGTTAATTAACATTAGTCTCTTAAACATTTTCAGCTTATGCATACTCGCGCTACAACAACGGCAGCCAAGACTCGAATGATAAATACCCAAATCCTGATCGCGGCCAAAATGATTTTGAAGGTCCGTTGCCTCAAGGCGATTATCTTTTCAGCGTCAGTATTGACGAAAACGGCAAAGTCACCAACACAAAATTATTAGGAGCGATGCCAGATGGTTATGACGTTAACGTCAAATCTGTTGACGCTCCTTACGAGTTTGTCAACACCAAAAAAATGCGTTTTGAACGTGTGCAACAAAATAATAATGTCAACAATAACGACAGTAACTCTTCACATTCATCGGGTGAAGAATCTTGTAGTAGTGATTTAATCGTTGAGGAACAACGTGACGCTGGTGGTCAAATTGTTGCCAAAAATAGTACACCCATTGTTGTTAAATTAGATCCAGGTTTTATATTGACGAATTTTGGCGAATCTGGGGACGAAATAGGTCAAAATTTGGATGTAGATGGGTTAAGGGAGGTGAAAAGCGAAGTCCAATCTAATTATATCGCGAATGGACAAACTGTTCATGCTCAAAACGGTGGAATTCATAAAAAATGGGTAAATGGAGGTAGAAAACTGGAAAATGGATGTACCGGTAGAAACACGATAACTGTACAACCTCGTCAAAAAGTTAAAAATGGGCGAGTTCGTCTGAAATCTGTAAAAGGACAAACTCGCGAATATTCGGTTAACGGAACTTCTCGTAAAAGTTCTGTAAATGGTACAATTTCACTTTGCGATAACGCTTCCAAATATAGTGTTAAACAGGAGCAAGTTGATATTAGCTGATAAATTTAATACCTCACTTAACAGTCATCAGACACGCATTAATTAAATTTTCACTACCCACAATCAATGAATTATTAACTTTAATCACCATGATTTAATTTTGACATTAACAGTCACTGCTGTTTTTTGTTTTTTCACGAACATATTCTCGAAGTTGTAAGCTTTTAAAATGATTACGGGTAATCTATTTTCTTTAACGCATGAGCTGTATAAAATTTAGGTTAAATAAAAAATGGCATAGTACGCTATAAAACGACTTTTATTTGCTTAATTTGCTCCAAATACCCACCTTAAAACTGTTGATTTTCAAAGAAACACGCACTTTTACCGGAGCAGTAATGCGGTAGAATGTTGTGTCTCGTATGGTGATGTCATAAGCGGATAATATGGCAGCTTCCTATAATTACCGGACGAAATAACACACAGCGATGCATTAGCATTTTCACCCAGCACATCAGAAGACGTTTAAAAAAAAAATCTACAGTTTAAACAACAAAATAAGCAATTAAAACAAGCCTAATGATTCTCTTTAGGGAGAAACAACTTGGAAGTACTTTCCATAACGAATTGCCTTCAATAATTTAAGCGAGACCAACTTGGTCTAAATTATTTCAATGGTGGAAAAATTAAATATTTACATTGGGTTTTTATTTAGAAAGCTTTTCACGCCTGCGTATTTAAAGGTTGCCTGATTTGAATTCAGTTCACAATTGGTCAGTTATTTAGGGTAAAATTTAGGTAATACGCCAGCGAATGTTTGTAAATTTGTTCTAGTTTAGACCGTGCTGCTGACGCGGGTGTACCAATTTTTTCAAAATAGATCAGTACTTTATCCGACATTTAGATGTACAAAAACAACTAAAGTCAACTTGATAAAATACGTTCTATGTTAATGGAACATTTATATTCATCAGGGTTCGTTCGTTATGGTGTTAGAATTTTTCTATGCTAATGGAACATTTATATTCAACAGGGTTCGTTCGTTAAGGTGTTAGAATTTTATAATAAATGCATCCATTTTAAAAATCTTTGGGGATTTACATTTGCAAGTGTTTTTGGAACTATCTTGAGACATAGAACAAAAAATGTCCGTACATTCGCAACTAAGATCCAGAACACAATGCGCGTTATTTTTGGCTCAAATTTCCTTCTCCTCTCGTTCGCAAACGTCCTCGCATTGTCCGTTTTAACTTAAGACCAATCCCGGGTAACACTCACTGTACTGTTATCGGAAGATTTGGGAATGCAAACGGCTGTGATGTCGGAACAATTATCAATTTCCTCGATTTCGCATATATCGACGCACTTCAAATCGGAATAAGGGCAAAAACCAATGGGACATTGGCAATAATACGTTGCATTATTAGTTTCATTAACGTGACATTCTGCATTAAGATTCTGACATTGAATAGCCGCTTTTGCTTCGCAAAAGTCAACGCAAATGCCGTCTTGACTTTCATAGTGGCCAGCTAAGCATTCGCAGTAAAATGTAGTATTTTCCTGACTCGATACGGCGCATTCGGCTTTAAGCTCTGAGCAGGCATTATCTCCCATATTTTTACAAATATTTACGCATGTTTGGGGTATTATCCTCAAACAGTCCAGCGGGACATTCGCAGTAATACGTTGAGTTGTCAATTTCATCAACACGGCGTTCTGCTTTAAAATCCTGGCATTCACTGTCACCTTTCACTCGACAAATATCACCGCAAATTTGGTTTTCATCTTCTAATAGCCCGGCGGGACATTCACAATAAGAAACAAGATTTGCATACGCAAAAAAAAAACTTGGACATTGAGCTAAATAGAGATTTCTAATTTTATAAAAACATATGTAAAAGTCAATTATGAATTTGTTAGCGGGAAGTTTAACATTTTCTCTCCCCATTATACAAGGTGTTTTCGACTGCCATAAATCAAAATGTGTGTTCTTACTCGAAAACCTGAGAAACACGTGAAACAGTGTTACGATTAATTCATCATATAGGACATGTCCCTTTTCTATTTTTATACTAGAGCTTTTTTTGGAGTCTGTAAATAAGCTAGCCAATCATTTTTGACAAGTTATGTACTTTGAAATATTACTCTAGGGTAATGCAAAAGAAAAAAATCCTAATGTATTTGGAGCTGAAAGGCGAATAAAAACAAAGAGACAATAATAGAGAAATTTCTTGACATGTCCTATATGATGAATTAATCGTAACACTGTTTCACGTGTTTCTCAGGTTTTCGAGTAAGAACACACATTTTGATTTATGGCAGTCGAAAACACCTTGTATAATGGGGAGAGAAAATGTTAAACTTCCCGCTAACAAATTCATAATTGACTTTTACATATGTTTTTATAAAATTAGAAATCTCTATTTAGCTCAATGTCCAAGTTTTTTTTTTGCGTATGCAAATCTTGTTTCTTATTGTGAATGTCCCGCCGGGCTATTAGAAGATGAAAACCAAATTTGCGGTGATATTTGTCGAGTGAAAGGTGACAGTGAATGCCAGGATTTTAAAGCAGAACGCCGTGTTGATGAAATTGACAACTCAACGTATTACTGCGAATGTCCCGCTGGACTGTTTGAGGATAATACCCCAAACATGCGTAAATATTTGTAAAAATATGGGAGATAATGCCTGCTCAGAGCTTAAAGCCGAATGCGCCGTATCGAGTCAGGAAAATACTACATTTTACTGCGAATGCTTAGCTGGCCACTATGAAAGTCAAGACGGCATTTGCGTTGACTTTTGCGAAGCAAAAGCGGCTATTCAATGTCAGAATCTTAATGCAGAATGTCACGTTAATGAAACTAATAATGCAACGTATTATTGCCAATGTCCCATTGGTTTTTGCCCTTATTCCGATTTGAAGTGCGTCGATATATGCGAAATCGAGGAAATTGATAATTGTTCCGACATCACAGCCGTTTGCATTCCCAAATCTTCCGATAACAGTACAGTGAGTGTTACCCGGGATTGGTCTTAAGTTAAAACGGACAATGCGAGGACGTTTGCGAACGAGAGGAGAAGGAAATTTGAGCCAAAAATAACGCGCATTGTGTTCTGGATCTTAGTTGCGAATGTACGGACATTTTTTGTTCTATGTCTCAAGATAGTTCCAAAAACACTTGCAAATGTAAATCCCCAAAGATTTTTAAAATGGATGCATTTATTATAAAATTCTAACACCTTAACGAACGAACCCTGTTGAATATAAATGTTCCATTAGCATAGAAAAATTCTAACACCATAACGAACGAACCCTGATGAATATAAATGTTCCATTAACATAGAACGTATTTTATCAAGTTGACTTTAGTTGTTTTTGTACATCTAAATGTCGGATAAAGTACTGATCTATTTTGAAAAAATTGGTACACCCGCGTCAGCAGCACGGTCTAAACTAGAACAAATTTACAAACATTCGCTGGCGTATTACCTAAATTTTACCCTAAATAACTGACCAATTGTGAACTGAATTCAAATCAGGCAACCTTTAAATACGCAGGCGTGAAAAGCTTTCTAAATAAAAACCCAATGTAAATATTTAATTTTTCCACCATTGAAATAATTTAGACCAAGTTGGTCTCGCTTAAATTATTGAAGGCAATTCGTTATGGAAAGTACTTCCAAGTTGTTTCTCCCTAAAGAGAATCATTAGGCTTGTTTTAATTGCTTATTTTGTTGTTTAAACTGTAGATTTTTTTTTTAAACGTCTTCTGATGTGCTGGGTGAAAATGCTAATGCATCGCTGTGTGTTATTTCGTCCGGTAATTATAGGAAGCTGCCATATTATCCGCTTATGACATCACCATACGAGACACAACATTCTACCGCATTACTGCTCCGGTAAAAGTGCGTGTTTCTTTGAAAATCAACAGTTTTAAGGTGGGTATTTGGAGCAAATTAAGCAAATAAAAGTCGTTTTATAGCGTACTATGCCATTTTTTATTTAACCTAAATTTTATACAGCTCATGCGTTAAAGAAAATAGATTACCCGTAATCATTTTAAAAGCTTACAACTTCGAGAATATGTTCGTGAAAAAACAAAAAACAGCAGTGACTGTTAATGTCAAAATTAAATCATGGTGATTAAAGTTAATAATTCATTGATTGTGGGTAGTGAAAATTTAATTAATGCGTGTCTGATGACTGTTAAGTGAGGTATTAAATTTATCAGCTAATATCAACTTGCTCCTGTTTAACACTATATTTGGAAGCGTTATCGCAAAGTGAAATTGTACCATTTACAGAACTTTTACGAGAAGTTCCGTTAACCGAATATTCGCGAGTTTGTCCTTTTACAGATTTCAGACGAACTCGCCCATTTTTAACTTTTTGACGAGGTTGTACAGTTATCGTGTTTCTACCGGTACATCCATTTTCCAGTTTTCTACCTCCATTTACCCATTTTTTATGAATTCCACCGTTTTGAGCATGAACAGTTTGTCCATTCGCGATATAATTAGATTGGACTTCGCTTTTCACCTCCCTTAACCCATCTACATCCAAATTTTGACCTATTTCGTCCCCAGATTCGCCAAAATTCGTCAATATAAAACCTGGATCTAATTTAACAACAATGGGTGTACTATTTTTGGCAACAATTTGACCACCAGCGTCACGTTGTTCCTCAACGATTAAATCACTACTACAAGATTCTTCACCCGATGAATGTGAAGAGTTACTGTCGTTATTGTTGACATTATTATTTTGTTGCACACGTTCAAAACGCATTTTTTTGGTGTTGACAAACTCGTAAGGAGCGTCAACAGATTTGACGTTAACGTCATAACCATCTGGCATCGCTCCTAATAATTTTGTGTTGGTGACTTTGCCGTTTTCGTCAATACTGACGCTGAAAAGATAATCGCCTTGAGGCAACGGACCTTCAAAATCATTTTGGCCGCGATCAGGATTTGGGTATTTATCATTCGAGTCTTGGCTGCCGTTGTTGTAGCGCGAGTATGCATAAGCTGAAAATGTTTAAGAGACTAATGTTAATTAACCTGAATTAATAGGAGACGGGTCGCTAATTACTCGGAAACGGGTCGCTAATTACTCGGAAAAAGGTCGCGAATTACTGGGAAAAGGATCGCAAATTATTGGGAAAAGGGTCGCGAATTACTCTGAAAAGGGTCGCGAATTAATTTGAGAAAGACCAAAAATTTAAGTAAAAAGGTTTAGAACTTCACTCCTAAACATAAATAAATAAACATTTACTTACAACTGCTATCAACAATGGGGAAATGGTGTTCATATTTCTGAATATTTTCTCCTATAGTTAAAAATAAAAAAAATTGAATTAAATGAAAATAAAATATAAATTCAAGATAAAAAAAATGAACGCTATTGACATACCTTCATACATAAAGTACTTATAATCCTTAAAGAGTGTAATACCAAGATCAGCTGCCGTTTGCCGATCAACTTTTGAGATGATCCCATCACAAGCGCATCTGATTATGGCATTAAAGAAATTAGACCTCAACTTGGTGTATTCTTCCGACGTCTCTGGTTTTTTACGTCCTTTCAACTTCCCGTAATCCTGAAATTAATACTAATTGACTTTCCAACTCTACCATTTAACAAAAATGACATAACTTACTAGAAACAAGGCCCAGGATTGATCTTTAAGTCCAGACTGATGCGGTTGAAACGCTTTCTGATTTATCGCACGAACAGCGAAAATCCAGCGATTATCTCGTTGTTCAACAGTATGTAAATTCATTCCGTATCGTCGAGACATCAAGGCATCGGTAACAAAATCCCACATCATACTCCTGCGACTGAGACAATTAATCCTACTAGTAATTAATCTAACTAAATAACATTAATTAATACTTACCCTCTTTGAATTATATTCCTTTTCTCTGAGCCTCTGAGGCGTTAGAGAAAGCAAGATACGCGACGGAACTGTGTAAGAAAAATGTTCGTAGACTCATCATGGATGAAGAATGCGCGTGAAGAATAGTTAATTAACCCGCTTCCAATAAATTATTTTCTTCAAAACAAGGAAGGTTTTAAGTCGTCATCCTCGAACTATCTACGTCAATAGTTAATTAAACCGCATCCAATAAAATATTTTCCTCAAAACAAGGAAGGTTTTAAGTCGTCATCCTTGCAGCATCTACGTGAAAGTCGTGAATAGTTAATTAAACCGCATCCAATAAAATAGATTAAAGATTGGGGGTCGGTAACAAATAAATTTATCGAAAGCATTGCCTAGAGAACTCTTCTAATATTAAATTTGACCTCGATCTTTTAGTATATAAGAACCGTGTTTTAAAGAGAGAGTTATCAGTTGTTTAACTAGACGCTTATCCATAAAACTACTCAGTACCAGTACGAAGATGTCTTTACCCGCCGATCGTGGACTCACAAAGCAAAAGCTGTGTGAGAAGAGACCAAATTCGATTGTTCCATCTGGCTCTTCTCAGGAATAGTCTGGGAAGAGACCAAATTCGACTCATTAGAACCCGACTTGTCGGGTTCTAAGTTGGCTATCAAGTAAGATTTTTCGGAATCATTTATAACAAAAATTTAGTTTTTCATAATTAAATAAAACATTACCGATTATAGTATGGAAAAAGAAAGTAACACTGATCCAATTGATAGCCAAGAATCGATCTTCATTGCGGTGTCATATGCGTCCATACAACTGACTACCGCAATGAAGGAAAATCGAGTTTAAGTTAAGTCCTGCTACTTCTTCCGCGGCAAGACTTAATTTGACGCGTTTTCCATTGGCCTCTTGAAAGTAACGAAAAAACAACCACGCCTCGGCCCATGATCTTCGAGAACCAATAGAGGACTTTACTTAAAATATCTTTCTCTAACAATCCTCGATTACCCTGCCTGTCTTTCATCAAAATTCATCCGGCATCGTTTATCTTACGCCACTTGACGTCAGCCATCAGAATGCATGAACTACTTTTCCTCCACTGTTGCTGATCCAAATGCGCCATCATATTCACCGTTACCTATGCCTGGCCTTCAAGATTTTACTTGTACTGAGCAAGATATCCATGCCATCCTAAAAAGTCTTCCAACGAACAAATCCCCCGGTTCCGATGGTCTTTACCCCTATATCTTGCGCAGTCTTGCTACTCAACTGTGTTCCCCAATTTATACATTAATCTCTCAGTCATTTGCAATTGGACTTCTCCCAAATCAATGGAAACAGGCAAATTTAACACCGATACACAAAAAAGGACCTAAAGTACTCCCTAACAACTATCGACCTATCAGCTCCATAAACGTTGTTGCAAAAATTTGTGAAACTCTTGTTCAACGTCAAATTATATCCCATCTAGAACAAACCAACTTTTTTACTACAGCCCAACATGGCTTCCTGAAGAAAAGGTCATGCACCACTAACCTTCTCCAAGCCACTGATAAATGGACTGAATGGTTAGATGAGGGTTACTATGTTGATGTGCTATATCTAGACCTAGCCAAGGCCTTTGACTCAATACCTCATGCCAAACTTTTAGAAGCGTTAAACTTGGCTGGCATAACTGGTCAAGCCTTAAACTGGATGAAGGACTATCTTACCCACCGTACCCAACGAGTTGTCCTTAAAGGGATAGTGTCTGACTGGGCGTCAGTGGCAAAAGGTGTCCCCCAAGGATCAATTCTTGGACCCTTATTATTTAACATTCTTATCAATTCGCTTCCTCAAGTAGTGCAATCTGCCCAAGTGTTACTTTTCGCTGACGATACGAAACTATCCCTTAAAATACGTACTATCTCAGACTCACACCTACTACAAGCTGACCTCAATTCGGTGGAGCATTGGGCTGAAAACCACGGTCTCAAATTTAATGTGGACAAATGCACTGTCCTTCATCTGGGTCATTCGAACCCAAAATTCACCTACTACCTGTACGGTCGACCGCTATCTACCACTTTATCAGAACGTGACCTTGGAGTGCATATCGACACTGACCTTAAATTTACTACCCACACTAATAAAATTTGCAAAAAACTCCATAGCATCACTGGCCTGGTTAGGCGTAACTTCCTACGACGCTCACCGACTCTGTTACGTACTATATACAATGCTTTAGCTTTACCCCATATTGACTACTGCTCATCTATTTGGACCCCTTCTGGAAAAAATGTAATGACATCGTTGCAGAAGGCCCAAAATCGGTTTACAAAATTATCACCACTATTAGAAAAACTACCAGCCGCCGACAGATTATTTAAACTAACCATCAACCCCATCCATCAAAGACACCAGATAAATGACTTGTGTCTTCTTCATGACTTTTTTAATAACAAACTAGATCTGCACTTCGATACATTTTTCACGTCTTCAGTGTATACTAGTACGCGCGGTCATCCTCATAAATTGTCTAAACCACGTGCTACAACAACCGTCCGTCAAAACCATTTTACACGCAGCATTATAAACCTATGGAATGATCTCCCAGCAGATTTAGTATCCCTTAAAGATAAGTCTTGTTTTCGAAAGGCCCTTATATTACATTACACCCAAAATACCAACACAAATTACTATTAGTTCCTACCAACTATTAAAAGCTACTGTTATTTAGCCAATAATTGTTTCAAGGCTGTGTTTTATTTTATTTTTTTTATTTTTTTTTTTCTTCTCTGTGTATTTTTACTTTATATACCATTTACTGTGATAACTATAACCAAATGTATATATTTCTTACTTTTATATGCAATACCTGTGATAATTATAACCATTTGTAGTACAAGGCGGTCTCCAAAAGTCAACCTATGACTTTATGTACCAAACAACAAATAAATAAATAAATAAAGGAAGCTAGTGGCGCTAATTACGATTTAAAGAGCGGCTTTCAGTTAAGATTTCGACTAAAATATCAAGTTTTGAAAATCAAAATGTCACTTTGAACAAGATGCTTTTTACACTAGAGATAAGACCAATTACCTTCAAAATTACGATTTAAAAAGTGGTTTCATTAGCGATAAAAGCGGCGGTAAATATTTTTGTTTTTTTTAATTTCGAATTTAGTATGTAACATGGGAACAAGCCACAACTCAAAGAAAAGAAGTATTGACCTTCTTAATGACAAACAATGGCAATATCTTTGTTTATATTTATATTCTTGTTATTCTCTATTTTATTATATATATTATTTGGTATTTGTTATTAAAAAATCTTTATTTGTATATTAGTCTTTGTTTCTCAGACATGGGCTTAAGGCAGGAAATTCAAACAGGGATCTGTCAAAATAACACAAGTCTGGTTGGCGGCCATCTTGGAATTAACTCTTTACGAAATCGAGCCCATTACTAGCAGGCCAGCGATGAATATAGTTTAAGTTTTGGTTTGAGTTAAGAAGATGACGTCATGGGGTTTGAAAATAGCCTGTAAGAGCTCGGGCCAGTCCGGACTTGTCTGGGAAGTTTGGTTTGAGTTGGGTAGTGGCGGCCATCTTGGGGTGGCGGCCATCTTGGATCCATGCGTATCTAGGTAGTCCCTACTACTAACACAGAGTGTCTTAAATCCTCCTATTTTAGATCCATCTTCAAAAAACTTCAGAGTTTCTCTCGCTTGTACAAACCAATCAACGTGATACCACGCTGGTAGTGGACCAAATCGTCTAGCTTTTGCACTCTGTCTGTCAAGTTTTGAAATGCGAGCTTGATCTTTTACGATTGTTTCTCCACAACCTTTACAAGATGACCGATTACTTTTGGCATATTCAGTTGAGAAGTCTTGAATTTCAATGGAGGAGCTTTTACTCTTCGTTCCTTTAGATGGGGTATTGCTTGAAGCAGCAGGTGCTGCTTGAGACCCACTCAGAATTTCACTCCTTATTTTCTCTTGATCTCTCCAACGTAAATCCTCAAAGTGTGAGATGTCAGCCTCAGTTGACACTTTAAAATTTTGAGAAAAAGCACCGAAAATGGTACCACTTTGGAATCTTGTTTCCACAATAAGAAATTAATGTTACTCGCGTCATCAGATGCTCAATTTTGATATTTTACCTTTCTATCAAAACTTGACGCCTGAATAATTGCCGCCATTCTTAGCTCATCCTTATCTATGCGCCTTTTACAGCTTTACATGATGACCAGCCACTTTTGGCATATTCGGTACGCCACGGTAGACCTCGATCCATCTCTAAATCATACAAAGAGGTTTGAATAAGTTAGCACAGCTTGACTATTTGGTTTACTTTTCTGGTTAATGATGTATTTAAAAACCAAAACGTTATGTACGGTCTTAGTTGCAGCAGAAGTAAGATTAGACTGGAAGTGAAGAGCTCAAGCATTGGTAGTAGATCCTGGCACTAGTGAACAAATTTGAGGATTTCATGTCGCTTCCATCACTAGAGGGAAAAAATTGGTCGAGTTTCAAAAAATTTCCTACCCATACATGAGGTAGCTCAAGCATATTTCCTAAAGCTACTTCGCAGAGGAGCAACAACCCGGTGTTGTTCTCTCGACTGGCGTGACAGTATTTGGCACTTTCAGAGACCTAAAAGAAACAAATATTTGAAGTTAGCAACCTATAATTTAACTCTTTATTAAAAGGCTATGTGTAGTACCGTATCTGCAAAGTACACTCCTTTTCCAAAGTTGTAACCATTAGAAGGAGCTTCTGGTGGAGCAATACGAAGGCCTTGAGACAAAATGCCCATTAAGTTTGGGGTTCTGGAACCATGCCATAGTAGCTTTCTATTAGGGAATTTTTGGAATTCTCGGTAGCGTTCGCGTTCTCCCTGACGAGTAATTTTAAATATTTGATCGACTTCAAGTTCACAATCACTGTGAAAATCAGCGCCCGTGTTGTTTACGTATGTTAATAATGTCTCGAATTCTTCAGAATCTCTATCTAATACTTCAATTTCAGTTTTCAATTGTTCATAATGTTGATCTATTGGATCTTTGGTCGTTCCACCTTCCTCTTCAACTAACTTGTAACCGATCTCCACTTCAAGAAGGAAATTTGGCATTTCTACCTTGGATTTTATTATCTCAACATTATCCAAAAGAGGGACCCTTTTGGTTCCAAAATCATGAGGTATTAGCGTGAAGAATGTATTGGTGCAAGCTATTAGCTGGGCTTTCTTGTTTTCGTTGGGTTCATCGTCGAGTAAAGCCAGGAGTTCCGTCAAAACGGAATACGCCTCTTCAATTTGGTTCTTCGAAAGTTTTCCTAGTGGCATTTTCTTCAGATCAATTTCTAACTCCCACACGGCCTTGTTCATTTTCTCCACGTCAAAGATAAGGCGAATTAGTTCTTGGATGGCGGGCGTTGGGAAGTTTAGATCCAGATCCTACAACCAGTTTTTCTGAAGTTCCATAGTCAATGTCAAGTGGATACATTTTATTAGGAACCTTTGAGGCAGTGTGGCGTAACTCCCACGGAGTTCCTGTTTTTTCTTCGAAAAGCCTTTTGAATTCGGCAACAGCTTCATACTTAGTAACAAAGTGTTCCGTCTTGTTATCACCAATAGTAGTTCCAACACGTCCCCAGCTCCGAAACACATAGTAATCCTTTCCTTCGTCTGACTTTAGAAGTTGAAGCTTGTAAAACGAATTAGATCCTTGAGTAACGACGACGTTTCCGAGAACAGCGTTGAAAGCTCCTTCTTCGTTTTGAAACACGTGTGTGCTGGCTTCAAGATTTGAATCTGGGTCAACAGCTACGCTGCCTTTCACTGTCAGTTTAACTTTCGTGCTCTTTCCAGATGAGAATGTTGAGTCACTATTTCCTACAGCCGCACTTTTGAGTCTTTTTTCAGCAGCGTAAGAATTAATTCTGTCTTGAGGATTTCCACCCCAACTGGCTATGCGGTATTGTTGGATCGTAGAAACTAAACCTCCATATTCCACAGCACTTAAAAAGTCCTCAGATACAACGTGAACATCGTGTTCCTTAGCTTCACGAATTTCCTTGATATTTTTCTCAACATCTTCCTTGGTACTTATAACGCAAGCTGTAGTTTTGTCAATTTGAGAGACAACATTGCCTCCTAATCTCGCTATGCTTTTCTTTAGAGAATCTTTGGAACTATGGAGATTACCAATCAACACTATTTTAGTATCGTCCAATGGTTGTGGCTTTCTCTTGACACCCGAGGTTGATGGCAAATTTTCTGGTGTACTTGGAGTAGGTGCGTTTGTAGGAATGTAACGGTCTTGCTCTATGTATTCGTAGCTGTTAAAGAATGCATATTCCTCTTTTAGGTGATCTGGAATCTGGAAAGGCTTTCTTCTTGGTAGTTTTATTACATTTGTACATTTGCTCCATTCGCTTGCATTTCCAGTACAGTGATAACCATCATTTGAGAAAACCAATTGTCCACCGTCACTATCTGTGCAAGGTTCAAGAGATCCAAACGTCATGATATCAGAAAGTCTATCTAGAATTTCGCTGTTTCCTGAAGGAATTTTTTGGTCGTTATATTTTAATAGTTCCACCATTTCTTTTTTTTAATATTTTTTTCAAGCTCGTCACGATGTTCATAAATTAACTGAGACTGTTCCTCAAGAATTTTCTTCTCGCCCCGATCAGGTAATTCCTCTTTCTTTATCTTATTTGGTGGAGTCACTTCAATTTTCTTTATCTTTTCTTTGATGGCCTTTTGATCTTCAACACAGAGTGTCTTAAATCCTCGTATTTTAGATCCATCTTCAAAAAACTTCAGAGTTTCTCTCGCTTGTACAAACCAATCAACGTGATACCACGCTGGTAGTGGACCAAATCGTCTAGCTTTTGCACTCTGTCTGTCAAGTTTTGAAATGCGAGCTTGATCTTTTACGATTGTTTCTCCACAACCTTTACAAGATGACCGAATACTTTTGGCATATTCAGTTGAGAAGTCTTGAATTTCAATGGAGGAGCTTTTTCCCTTCGTTCCTTTAGATGGGGTATTGCTTGAAGCAGCAGGTGCTGCTTGAGACCCACTCGGAATTTCACTCCTTATTTTCTCTTGATCTCTCCAACGTAAATCCTCAAAGTGTGAGATGTCAGCCTCAGTTGACACTTTAAAATTTTGAGAAAAAGCACCGAAAATGGTACCACTTTGGAATCTTGTTTCCACAATAAGAAATTAATGTTACTCGCGTCATCAGATGCTCAATTTTGATATTTTACCTTTCTATCAAAACTTGACGCCTGAATAATTGCCGCCATTCTTAGCTCATCCTTATCTATGCGCCTTTTACAGCTTTTGCATGATGACCAGCCACTTTTGGCATATTCGGTACGCCACGGTAGACCTCGATCCATCTCTAAATCATACAAAGAGGTTTGAATAAGTTAGCACAGCTTGACTATTTGGTTTACTTTTCTGGTTAATGATGTATTTAAAAACCAAAACGTTATGTACGGGTCTTAGTTGCAGCAGAAGTAAGATGAGACTGGAAGTGAAGAGCTCAAGCATTGGTAGTAGATCCTGGCACTAGTGAACAAATTTGAGGATTTCATGTCGCTTCCATCACTAGAGGGAAAAAATTGGTCGAGTTTCAAAAAATTTCCTACCCATACATGAGGTAGCTCAAGCATATTTCCTAAAGCTACTTCGCAGAGGAGCAACAACCCGGTGTAGTTCTCTCGACTGGCGTGACAGTATTTGGCACTTTCAGAGACCTAAAAGAATCAAATATTTGAAGTTAGCAACCTATAATTTAACTCTTTATTAATGAATGAATGAATGAATATTTATTGTGCATATAAAAAACCACGAAGGTTCACGAGAATATACACAGTTGTAATGATATCATATTTGCATTTCCTAACTGTTAAGAATATCAAATGGAAGACAAATTAAAAACAAACCAAGTGAAACCTTATTAATCCAGCTCCTTGTATTTAACATTAAATATATCAAAATTTTCGCCAAAACTGTTAACTGTAATTTGCATTCTTTTAATTGGATTTAAGTGGTTAAGAGATTCTCTAAATGTTTTTCTAAACCTTCCAGACTTGGGGACTAGAAAGTCCAACCGTCCTAGCAAATCTGGAAGAGTTATCCTATTATTAATTAATTTATGTAGAAATTTAACGTCGTTAATAAGGAGAATGTGAGCTATAGTAGGAATGTCCAAATACCCTAGTAAAATATGGTAATCATATGGAGCCTTTTTCATGAAATAAGTATGGCAATATTCAATAAACTTCCGTTGCACATTCTCAAGAAGTACCTTTAGATATCTACTACAACCACACGGGGCACTTGTCTGGTGGACAAGGGTCCGGCTGAAGACGGTGCAGGCTGCCCTGCGCAAGCTTCAAAGGCTTGCCTGCATTGGTGTTACAGGGGCCATGAGATCGACCCCAACTGCTTCCCTGGAGGTGCTTCTTGACATGCTACCTCTTCATCTTTTCATTGAGGAGGAGGCTGTCATGGGGGCCTACAGGCTCCACATTAATGGCTGTTGGGTTCCAAGACTTTGGGATTACAGCCATACGAAGCTCTTTCGGGAGTACGCTGCACTTGAGCCGTCGTTAACGATGTGCTCTGACAAAACCGTTACCAGCTTTGATTTCACTAAGCCATTCAGCATCCACTTTCCCAGTCGGGCCGAGTGGACTAACCTGCTGCCTCTTGGCACTGGGGGTGAAACTATTTGGTTCACCGATGGTTCCAAGACTGATTCCGGCGCTGGCGCCGGCTATTACTTGCCAAACTACAAGGGTCGGTTTTTCTGCTTGCCTGGGCACCTTTGCTGGTGTGTTCCAAGCGGAAATTGCCGCGATCTGTTATTGCGCAGACTACTGCATTAACAAAGGGTATAACGGACGGACTGTGAGGATTTATTCTGACAGTCAGGCCGCCCTGAATGCGCTGGACCAGTGTCAGATTACCTCTCAACTGGTGCGTAGCTGCCTTGATCTGCTAGCGCAACTGGCGTCCTGCAACAGGGTTCTGTTGTACTGGGTGCCAGGGCATAGCGGTTATTATGGCAATGAGCAAGCCGATAGATTTGCGAAAAGGGGCGCGGAGGCCAAGCTCTTGGGGCCGGAGCCGGCCGTCCCCATCCCCTACGGGCATGTCAAACGGAGCCTGCATGACAGGATGACTGTCATACAAAACCAGCTCTGGCATGACATGGATGGCCAGAGACAGACAAAACAGTTAGTCAATGGTCCCTGCAGGTCTCGTGCTAGAGACCTAATTTCGCTCAGCAGATGGGATATTAGGCTGGCCACCGGTCTTCTGACCGGACACTGTCGGCTAAATAGGCACCTCCATCTGATGGGTCTTGCTGACGACCCCCTCTGCAGGTCGTGCCAGGAGAAGGAAGAAACATCCGCTCACGTACTTTGCGAGTGCGACTTCTTCGCCTCGCTTAGACTAGAACATTTTGATTCACACACTGTGGAGCCCTCGCGGGTCTCCTCTTTTACGGTGGAGCGAATTCTTCGCTACGCTGCGGCTACGGGCCTATTCAAGGCCTGATTTTGAGGTTGCACAATATGCCTTTGGCATCGGTGCTAGGGCGTGAGCCCCACCTCATCAACAATAATAATAATACTACAACCACCCCAGGCCAAGCCACCATACAGGACCCGTGATCTCACTAGGGCTTGATAAAGAAGACGGAAATGGTCTAGGGAATGCAATTTCCTACACATCTTCAAGCAAACAGCCAGAGTACGGCGACTTAAAGCAACGCATTTATGTACTTGCTCGGTAAAATAAAGTCCTCTGTCAAAGATCACGCCAAGATCTCTCACAGTGGACTTAAGGGGTATGTGAGCGCCCTCAATGGTATAGTCGTTGGAAATTTCTCTAGCAATTCGCCTTGTAAATGTGACATGCACGGATTTGGTTGGATTTACTGGTATTTTGTTAAGAGAGCACCATCTTCCTATAGAGTCAAGGTAAAGTTGAAGTAATTTACCGTCTAACTTAGAATTAATACTTTTGAAAACTTTATTGTCATCAGCAAATTGAAGAATACGGGAATGTAAAACCGAAAATTGTAAATCGAAAAGATACATATTAAAGAGTAAGGGTCCAAGAGATGATCCCTGTGGAACCCCACAATTAACTTCGTATGTTTTCGATGTGATTATGCCATTGCATTTCAAGACATTGACTCGATTCGCCAGATAGCTAGCAATCCATTCCAAGATATCACCCCCCAATCCAAGGGCCTCTAACTTGTCATGAAGGTAAGAGTGGGAGACGCGGTCGAAGGCCTTGGCCAGGTCAAGGTATACAACAACGACCTGGCCCCGGCACTCGACCTCAGGAGCCACGTAATCCATAAAGGAAACGTGGTTCGTTTCCACACTCCTACCCGGAACAAAGCCATGTTGACAGTCGTTGGGTAGCAAGCTAAACCAACGCTGTAAATGTACGTGTACTACTCTATCAAATACCTTAGCGAGAACGCAAAGAAGGGAAATCGGACGGTAGTTTCGGACATCGCTGGATTTTCCAGACTTGTAAACCGGGACAATGACAGCTTTTTTCCAAAGCGTTGGGAATGAGTGAGTACGGAAGGATAAATTAAATATATGCTCCAACATAGGTAACAATATATTCCCACAGCCCTTGATAACAAACGACGGAATTTTGTCGAAACCAGTAGAGAGTTTGTTGGGTAGACGATTAATAGCAGCATATATGTCCGCTTGAGTTAGTTTTAAACAGTTATGAGGCGTTGTAACTAAGGTAGAAGTATCAAAAGTGTATTTTGAACTAGTTTCAGTATTGTCAGTCGAAATTGTTGAGAAATACGCCATGAATGTTTCCCCCAATTGCTCCGGATCAGTAATGATTGTCTTACCAATTTTCAATAATATATCAGAGTGTCTGTCTTTTAGATTACCATTGATAAAACTCCAAAATTTTTTGGGTTGGGACAAGGCGTCTCGACAAGATTTTACTGCCATAGCAGCTTTGTCCCTTACTGTAAGCCTTCTCACCAACGAACGGGACAGCCTAAAATTAGCTATGTCGGAGGCTAACCCCGACCTCTTTTTCTTATTAAAATAATATTTTTTGCGCTTGATAGCTTTTTTGGAGGTCCAAAGAATACCAAAAGGGGAAGCCCCGATTATTACGCGGAATCTTGTTAGGGATCGAACTATCCATAGCTGACGTTATATATTCCGTTAATGTCTGGACACAAAAATTAACATCCTGCGAATCCAAAACCACCGACCAATCTGAATCGCGTAAAATTGAGTATAGCAAGTGATAGTTACCTTTTTTAAATTGATATACTGGTTGTAAATTAGGGGAGACCCTACAAATGTCAAATGGACAAAGCAAATAGAAAGGCGGATGGTAGTTGTCAATGTCCACAAATGGATCAAGGAGAGGTACAGTATCAATGCCGTGTACATTAGTAAGACAAAGGTCCAGAAGATTACCATAAGTGGGAGCTGGGTTAATTTGGTTTAAATTAAATTCATAACAAACATCGAGAACATGAGCAGCCTTAGTTCTAGTTTGGTGAGTGCATCCCACACTGCTACCCAGAGTCCAGTTGATACCGGGGAGATTAAAATCACCCAGAATCAGAATTTCACCGTCATAATCTACCAACGAGGATACCAAAACATTCTTAAATTTCCGATACTGAGCGTCGTCATCTGAGGGGCGAAAGTAACCAGTGCCAAGAAGAAGCGGAAGATTATTTTTTAGTTTAAACTCGACAAACACACCCCCTTCGGCACCTTCCAGGTCACTTCGACGGTGAAAAACAAGGGACTTCTTGATAGCAATGAGGGATCCCCCGCCCCTAACATTGACAGAATCCGGATCTGATCGATCCGCCCGAAAAATAGTATAGGAATTTGGAAAATAATCCGAATTAAAATGAGAGTGGTTAAGCCACGTCTCTGTTAAACAAACAATATCAAAATCATTAACGATTAGGTTAGTTAAAAAGGTACTAGACTTGGTTCGTAGACCGCGCACATTCTGATAAGCTATAGTCAGTTCTTTCATTCTTGGACATTTGAAGAATCCGCAGGGGAACCCGCGTCTGAGATTTCACCATGCAGTTCCGAGACATGTTTGTGCTCGTCTCTCGGTACCCCATGGAAATCTGTTAGAAAGCTGTTCGCAGGCCAAATATTGGGATCCCTCATTTTTGGTATGTCAGACTCATCATCACACGTCAAGTAGAATGACGAATGACGGGCATTCGGATTTTTAGTACGCAGTCTTATGCACTGCACCGACTGCACACCTGAATCAGCCCTCAAAAAATCTTGCAGTTCTTTCGACGTGATCCCAACATCCAACCCAGTGGCAAAGAGTGCTTTCTTGACCGCCTTCACTCGACGTGGTGCAGCCTTGATCCGGCTTGTCAAAGACACACCCGAGACCACAGGCTTAGATGCAGGAACATGACGAGTGGAGTTGATGTCAGTTTTTGTTTGCAAAGCCTTGGGTAATGCTCCAGAGAATGAAGGAATGGAACCCTGTGGCCAGGGCAAGGCAGATGGGTTGAGAGCGCCAGGACGGTTAGCCAATGGTGGAAAAGATTGAGCTTCGTCCCTAGAAGCCCGTGACCCAAGCGGGGCTTGAAATGGTATTTGGCGACTGGCAAGTTCTCGACGAAGGCCAGCGTTCTCATTTTCTAATGAAGCCAGACGTTCTTGGAACTCTGATAACGTAGCTTGCATCTTAAGTAGGATGGTGTCGTTGCTATCCAATTTATTCATCATTTTGTCCAGTATCGAATCAGATTCCCTAGTGAGGCTATCAACGCTAAGTAGATGGACGAATGCTTCGTGCACCACCTCTAAGATGAGACCCTTATCGCCCTCAGCCAGCTTAGCAGGTGGTTTAGGCGCAGGTATGGCCCCATTGAACTCTTTATCGCGGGGTATGGCGCTATTACTATGTCGCCGAGCCGGACTTCTAGATTTGCGAGTAGCGGCTTTGCATTCCGTACAGGTAAAGTATGAATTAGGGGTACAATCTTTATGTACACGGCGCTTGCATAGTCCAGTGCAAAAATGACACTTTTGTTTTCCATAAAACCGATTATCGCAAACACAACAAGAGTCTGAAGAAGCAGGCATACCGTAGCAGACGATACCGGAGGTACAGAGTTTAATAAAAGGCTATGTGTAGTACCGTATCTGCAAAGTACACTCCTTTTCCAAAGTTGTAACCATTAGAAGGAGCTTCTGGTGGAGCAATACGAAGGCCTTGAGACAAAATGCCCATTAAGTTTGGGGTTCTGGAACCATGCCATAGTAGCTTTCTATTAGGGAATTTTTGGAATTCTCGGTAGCGTTCGCGTTCTCCCTGACGAGTAATTTTAAATATTTGATCGACTTCAAGTTCACAATCACTGTGAAAATCAGCGCCCGTGTTGTTTACGTATGTTAATAATGTCTCGAATTCTTCAGAATCTCTATCTAATACTTCAATTTCAGTTTTCAATTGTTCATAATGTTGATCTATTGGATCTTTGGTCGTTCCACCTTCCTCTTCAACTAACTTGTAACCGATCTCCACTTCAAGAAGGAAATTTGGCATTTCTACCTTGGATTTTATTATCTCAACATTATCCAAAAGAGGGACCCTTTTGGTTCCAAAATCATGAGGTATTAGCGTGAAGAATGTATTGGTGCAAGCTATTAGCTGGGCTTTCTTGTTTTCGTTGGGTTCATCGTCGAGTAAAGCCAGGAGTTCCGTCAAAACGGAATACGCCTCTTCAATTTGGTTCTTCGAAAGTTTTCCTAGTGGCATTTTCTTCAGATCAATTTCTAACTCCCACACGGCCTTGTTCATTTTCTCCACGTCAAAGATAAGGCGAATTAGTTCTTGGATGGCGTTGGGAAGTTTAGATCCAGATCCTACAACCAGTTTTTCTGAAGTTCCATAGTCAATGTCAAGTGGATACATTTTATTAGGAACCTTTTTGGCAGTGTGGCGTAACTCCCACGGAGTTCCTGTTTTTTCTTCGAAAAGCCTTTTGAATTCGGCAACAGCTTCATACTTAGTAACAAAGTGTTCCGTCTTGTTATCACCAATAGTAGTTCCAACACGTCCCCAGCTCCGAAACACATAGTAATCCTTTCCTTCGTCTGACTTTAGAAGTTGAAGCTTGTAAAACGAATTAGATCCTTGAGTAACGACGACGTTTCCGAGAACAGCGTTGAAAGCTCCTTCTTCGTTTTGAAACACGTGTGTGCTGGCTTCAATATTTGAATCTGGGTCAACAGCTACGCTGCCTTTCACTGTCAGTTTAACTTTCGTGCTCTTTCCAGATGAGAATGTTGAGTCACTATTTCCTACAGCCGCACTTTTGAGTCTTTTTTCAGCAGCGTAAGAATTAATTCTGTCTTGAGGATTTCCACCCCAACTGGCTATGCGGTATTGTTGGATCGTAGAAACTAAACCTCCATATTCCACAGCACTTAAAAAGTCCTCAGATACAACGTGAACATCGTGTTCCTTAGCTTCACGAATTTCCTTGATATTTTTCTCAACATCTTCCTTGGTACTTATAACGCAAGCTGTAGTTTTGTCAATTTGAGAGACAACATTGCCTCCTAATCTCGCTATGCTTTTCTTTAGAGAATCTTTGGAACTATGGAGATTACCAATCAACACTATTTTAGTATCGTCCAATGGTTGTGGCTTTCTCTTGACACCCGAGGTTGATGGCAAATTTTCTGGTGTACTTGGAGTAGGTGCGTTTGTAGGAATGTAACGGTCTTGCTCTATGTATTCGTAGCTGTTTAAGAATGCATATTCCTCTTTTAGGTGATCTGGAATCTGGAAAGGCTTTCTTCTTGGTAGTTTTATTACATTTGTACATTTGCTCCATTCGCTTGCATTTCCAGTACAGTGATAACCATCATTTGAGAAAACCAATTGTCCACCGTCACTATCTGTGCAAGGTTCAAGAGATCCAAACGTCATGATATCGGAAAGTCTATCTAGAATTTCGCTGTTTCCTGAAGGAATTTTTTGGTCGTTATATTTTAATAGTTCCACCATTTCTTTTTTTTTAATATTTTTTTCAAGCTCGTCACGATGTTCATAAATTAACTGAGACTGTTCCTCAAGAATTTTCTTCTCGCCCCGATCAAGTAATTCCTCTTTCTTTATCTTATTTGGTGGAGTCACTTCAATTTTCTTTATCTTTTCTTTGATGGCCTTTTGATCTTCAACACAGAGTGTCTTAAATCCTCGTATTTTAGATCCATCTTCAAAAAACTTCAGAGTTTCTCTCGCTTGTACAAACCAATCAACGTGATACCACGCTGGTAGTGGACCAAATCGTCTAGCTTTTGCACTCTGTCTGTCAAGTTTTGAAATGCGAGCTTGATCTTTTACGATTGTTTCTCCACAACCTTTACAAGATGACCGATTACTTTTGGCATATTCAGTTGAGAAGTCTTGAATTTCAATGGAGGAGCTTTTTCTCTTCGTTCTAGGGCTGTGCGAATACTCGAATTTTCGAATAGTATTCGTTTAATTCGAATCGATTATTCGATTCGACGAATCGAATTTGCCATTTGGAGAAAAACGAGTATTCGAATTAAGAAACGATTATTCGAAAAGAAATTCGAATAACCGATTTACATACGAATACAGTTCCCTTAACCGAATAATCGCTTCCAAGGGGCTAAATTCGAATAGAAAACGAGTATTCGATTGGAAATGGGAGGGACTGTGGTCACATGACATATATGAAGCTGTTTCGTTTATGGAATTTCATTGCCAATGCGCAATTCGCGATGTTTTGTTTTTCTCTCACCAATTACTCAGTCTTAGGAAAAGTTCCATTCTATGTGGAACTACAATATTTTTACGTGTATTTAGGAAACGATTAATTGTTTTGAAAAGAACATCCGTCTGATAAAACCGAGTATTCATATTCCCGAGTATTCTTTTAAAAAACTAGTACTGCTAGGTGTATTTAGAAAACGATTAATCGCTTTGAAACGAATATTCGTCAGGTAAAACCGATTAATCGAAAAAAAACGAGTACTCGAACCAGCATTTTTGATAAACGAGTAATATTCGTTTGAACGAGTACTCGATTCGGATTTCGAATAGGAGATTTACTATTCGATTCGTATTCGATTCGGTTTGAAAAACCACTATTCGCACAGCCCTACTTCGTTCCTTTAGATGGGGTATTGCTTGAAGCAGCAGGTGCTGCTTGAGACCCACTCGGAATTTCACTCCTTATTTTCTCTTGATCTCTCCAACGTAAATCCTCAAAGTGTGAGATGTCAGCCTCAGTTGACACTTTAAACTTTTGAGAAAAAGCAGCGAAAATGGTACCACTTTGGAATCTTGTTTCCACAATAAGAAATTAATGTTACTCGCGTCATCAGATGCTCAATTTTGATATTTTACCTTTCTATCAAAACTTGACGCCTGAATAATTGCCGCCATTCTTAGCTCATCCTTATCTATGCGCCTTTTACAGCTTTTGCATGATGACCAGCCACTTTTGGCATATTCGGTACGCCACGGTAGACCTCGATCCATCTCTAAATCATACAAAGAGGTTTGAATAAGTTAGCACAGCTTGACTATTTGGTTTACTTTTCTGGTTAATGATGTATTTAAAAACCAAAACGTTATGTACGGGTCTTAGTTGCAGCAGAAGTAAGATGAGACTGGAAGTGAAGAGCTCAAGCATTGGTAGTAGATCCTGGCACTAGTGAACAAATTTGAGGATTTCATGTCGCTTCCATCACTAGAGGGAAAAAATTGGTCGAGTTTCAAAAAATTTCCTACCCATACATGAGGTAGCTCAAGCATATTTCCTAAAGCTACTTCGCAGAGGAGCAACAACCCGGTGTTGTTCTCTCGACTGGCGTGACAGTATTTGGCACTTTCAGAGACCTAAAAGAATCAAATATTTGAAGTTAGCAACCTATAATTTAACTCTTTATTAAAAGGCTATGTGTAGTACCGTATCTGCAAAGTACACTCCTTTTCCAAAGTTGTAACCATTAGAAGGAGCTTCTGGTGGAGCAATACGAAGGCCTTGAGACAAAATGCCCATTAAGTTTGGGGTTCTGGAACCATGCCATAGTAGCTTTCTATTAGGGAATTTTTGGAATTCTCGGTAGCGTTCGCGTTCTCCCTGACGAGTAATTTTAAATATTTGATCGACTTCAAGTTTACAATCACTGTGAAAATCAGCGCCCGTGTTGTTTACGTATGTTAATAATGTCTCGAATTCTTCAGAATCTCTATCTAATACTTCAATTTCAGTTTTCAATTGTTCATAATGTTGATCTATTGGATCTTTGGTCGTTCCACCTTCCTCTTCAACTAACTTGTAACCGATCTCCACTTCAAGAAGGAAATTTGGCATTTCTACCTTGGATTTTATTATCTCAACATTATCCAAAAGAGGGACCCTTTTGGTTCCAAAATCATGAGGTATTAGCGTGAAGAATGTATTGGTGCAAGCTATTAGCTGGGCTTTCTTGTTTTCGTTGGGTTCATCGTCGAGTAAAGCCAGGAGTTCCGTCAAAACGGAATACGCCTCTTCAATTTGGTTCTTCGAAAGTTTTCCTAGTGGCATTTTCTTCAGATCAATTTCTAACTCCCACACGGCCTTGTTCATTTTCTCCACGTCAAAGATAAGGCGAATTAGTTCTTGGATGGCGTTGGGAAGTTTAGATCCAGATCCTACAACCAGTTTTTCTGAAGTTCCATAGTCAATGTCAAGTGGATACATTTTATTAGGAACCTTTGAGGCAGTGTGGCGTAACTCCCACGGAGTTCCTGTTTTTTCTTCGAAAAGCCTTTTGAATTCGGCAACAGCTTCATACTTAGTAACAAAGTGTTCCGTCTTGTTATCACCAATAGTAGTTCCAACACGTCCCCAGCTCCGAAACACATAGTAATCCTTTCCTTCGTCTGACTTTAGAAGTTGAAGCTTGTAAAACGAATTAGATCCTTGAGTAACGACGACGTTTCCGAGAACAGCGTTGAAAGCTCCTTCTTCGTTTTGAAACACGTGTGTGCTGGCTTCAAGATTTGAATCTGGGTCAACAGCTACGCTGCCTTTCACTGTCAGTTTAACTTTCGTGCTCTTTCCAGATGAGAATGTTGAGTCACTATTTCCTACAGCCGCACTTTTGAGTCTTTTTCAGCAGCGTAAGAATTAATTCTGTCTTGAGGATTTCCACCCCAACTGGCTATGCGGTATTGTTGGATCGTAGAAACTAAACCTCCATATTCCACAGCACTTAAAAAGTCCTCAGATACAACGTGAACATCGTGTTCCTTAGCTTCACGAATTTCCTTGATATTTTTCTCAACATCTTCCTTGGTACTTATAACGCAAGCTGTAGTTTTGTCAATTTGAGAGACAACATTGCCTCCTAATCTCGCTATGCTTTTCTTTAGAGAATCTTTGGAACTATGGAGATTACCAATCAACACTATTTTAGTATCGTCCAATGGTTGTGGCTTTCTCTTGACACCCGAGGTTGATGGCAAATTTTCTGGTGTACTTGGAGTAGGTGCGTTTGTAGGAATGTAACGGTCTTGCTCTATGTATTCGTAGCTGTTTAAGAATGCATATTCCTCTTTTAGGTGATCTGGAATCTGGAAAGGCTTTCTTCTTGGTAGTTTTATTACATTTGTACATTTGCTCCATTCGCTTGCATTTCCAGTACAGTGATAACCATCATTTGAGAAAACCAATTGTCCACCGTCACTATCTGTGCAAGGTTCAAGAGATCCAAACGTCATGATTTCGGAAAGTCTATCTAGAATTTCGCTGTTTCCTGAAGGAATTTTTTGGTCGTTCTATTTTAATAGTTCCACCATTTCTTTTCTTTAATATTTTTTTCAAGCTCGTCACGATGTTCATAAATTAACTGAGACTGTTCCTCAAGAATTTTCTTCTCGCCCCGATCAAGTAATTCCTCTTTCTTTATCTTATTTGGTGGAGTCACTTCAATTTTCTTTATCTTTTCTTTGATGGCCTTTTGATCTTCAACACAGAGTGTCTTAAATCCTCGTATTTTAGATCCATCTTCAAAAAACTTCAGAGTTTCTCTCGCTTGTACAAACCAATCAACGTGATACCACGCTGGTAGTGGACCAAATCGTCTAGCTTTTGCACTCTGTCTGTCAAGTTTTGAAATGCGAGCTTGATCTTTTACGATTGTTTCTCCACAACCTTTACAAGATGACCGATTACTTTTGGCATATTCAGTTGAGAAGTCTTGAATTTCAATGGAGGAGCTTTTTCTCTTCGTTCCTTTAGATGGGGTATTGCTTGAAGCAGCAGGTGCTGCTTGAGACCCACTCGGAATTTCACTCCTTATTTTCTCTTGATCTCTCCAACGTAAATCCTCAAAGTGTGAGATGTCAGCCTCAGTTGACACTTTAAACTTTTGAGAAAAAGCACCGAAAATGGTACCACTTTGGAATCTTGTTTCCACAATAAGAAATTAATGTTACTCGCGTCATCAGATGCTCAATTTTGATATTTCACCTTTCTATCAAAACTTGACGCCTGAATAATTGCCGCCATTCTTAGCTCATCCTTATCTATGCGCCTTTTACAGCTTTTGCATGATGACCAGCCACTTTTGGCATATTCGGTACGCCACGGTAGACCTCGATCCATCTCTAAATCATACAAAGAGGTTTGAATAAGTTAGCACAGCTTGACTATTTGGTTTACTTTTCTGGTTAATGATGTATTTAAAAACCAAAACGTTATGTACGGGTCTTAGTTGCAGCAGAAGTAAGATGAGACTGGAAGTGAAGAGCTCAAGCATTGGTAGTAGATCCTGGCACTAGTGAACAAATTTGAGGATTTCATGTCGCTTCCATCACTAGAGGGAAAAAATTGGTCGAGTTTCAAAAAATTTCCTACCCATACATGAGGTAGCTCAAGCATATTTCCTAAAGCTACTTCGCAGAGGAGCAACAACCCGGTGTTGTTCTCTCGACTGGCGTGACAGTATTTGGCACTTTCAGAGACCTAAAAGAATCAAATATTTGAAGTTAGCAACCTATAATTTAACTCTTTATTAAAAGGCTATGTGTAGTACCGTATCTGCAAAGTACACTCCTTTTCCAAAGTTGTAACCATTAGAAGGAGCTTCTGGTGGAGCAATACGAAGGCCTTGAGACAAAATGCCCATTAAGTTTGGGGTTCTGGAACCATGCCATAGTAGCTTTCTATTAGGGAATTTTTGGAATTCTCGGTAGCGTTCGCGTTCTCCCTGACGAGTAATTTTAAATATTTGATCGACTTCAAGTTCACAATCACTGTGAAAATCAGCGCCCGTGTTGTTTACGTATGTTAATAATGTCTCGAATTCTTCAGAATCTCTATCTAATACTTCAATTTCAGTTTTCAATTGTTCATAATGTTGATCTATTGGATCTTTGGTCGTTCCACCTTCCTCTTCAACTAACTTGTAACCGATCTCCACTTCAAGAAGGAAATTTGGCATTTCTACCTTGGATTTTATTATCTCAACATTATCCAAAAGAGGGACCCTTTTGGTTCCAAAATCATGAGGTATTAGCGTGAAGAATGTATTGGTGCAAGCTATTAGCTGGGCTTTCTTGTTTTCGTTGGGTTCATCGTCGAGTAAAGCCAGGAGTTCCGTCAAAACGGAATACGCCTCTTCAATTTGGTTCTTCGAAAGTTTTCCTAGTGGCATTTTCTTCAGATCAATTTCTAACTCCCACACGGCCTTGTTCATTTTCTCCACGTCAAAGATAAGGCGAATTAGTTCTTGGATGGCGTTGGGAAGTTTAGATCCAGATCCTACAACCAGTTTTTCTGAAGTTCCATAGTCAATGTCAAGTGGATACATTTTATTAGGAACCTTTGAGGCAGTGTGGCGTAACTCCCACGGAGTTCCTGTTTTTTCTTCGAAAAGCCTTTTGAATTCGGCAACAGCTTCATACTTAGTAACAAAGTGTTCCGTCTTGTTATCACCAATAGTAGTTCCAACACGTCCCCAGCTCCGAAACACATAGTAATCCTTTCCTTCGTCTGACTTTAGAAGTTGAAGCTTGTAAAACGAATTAGATCCTTGAGTAACGACGACGTTTCCGAGAACAGCGTTGAAAGCTCCTTCTTCGTTTTGAAACACGTGTGTGCTGGCTTCAAGATTTGAATCTGGGTCAACAGCTACGCTGCCTTTCACTGTCAGTTTAACTTTCGTGCTCTTTCCAGATGAGAATGTTGAGTCACTATTTCCTACAGCCGCACTTTTGAGTCTTTTTTCAGCAGCGTAAGAATTAATTCTGTCTTGAGGATTTCCACCCCAACTGCCTATGCGGTATTGTTGGATCGTAGAAACTAAACCTCCATATTCCACAGCACTTAAAAAGTCCTCAGATACAACGTGAACATCGTGTTCCTTAGCTTCACGAATTTCCTTGATATTTTTCTCAACATCTTCCTTGGTACTTATAACGCAAGCTGTAGTTTTGTCAATTTGAGAGACAACATTGCCTCCTAATCTCGCTATGCTTTTCTTTAGAGAATCTTTGGAACTATGGAGATTACCAATCAACACTATTTTAGTATCGTCCAATGGTTGTGGCTTTCTCTTGACACCCGAGGTTGATGGCAAATTTTCTGGTGTACTTGGAGTAGGTGCGTTTGTAGGAATGTAACGGTCTTGCTCTATGTATTCGTAGCTGTTTAAGAATGCATATTCCTCTTTTAGGTGATCTGGAATCTGGAAAGGCTTTCTTCTTGGTAGTTTTATTACATTTGTACATTTGCTCCATTCGCTTGCATTTCCAGTACAGTGATAACCATCATTTGAGAAAACCAATTGTCCACCGTCACTATCTGTGCAAGGTTCAAGAGATCCAAACGTCATGATATCGGAAAGTCTATCTAGAATTTCGCTGTTTCCTGAAGGAATTTTTTGGTCGTTATATTTTAATAGTTCCACCATTTCTTTTTTTTAATATTTTTTTCAAGCTCGTCACGATGTTCATAAATTAACTGAGACTGTTCCTCAAGAATTTTTTTCTCGCCCCGATCAAGTAATTCCTCTTTCTTTATCTTATTTGGTGGAGTCACTTCAATTTTCTTTATCTTTTCTTTGATGGCCTTTTGATCTTCAACGCAGAGTGTCTTAAATCCTCGTATTTTAGATCCATCTTCAAAAAACTTCAGAGTTTCTCTCGCTTGTACAAACCAATCAACGTGATACCACGCTGGTAGTGTACCAAATCGTCTAGCTTTTGCACTCTGTCTGTCAAGTTTTGAAATGCGAGCTTGATCTTTTACGATTGTTTCTCCACAACCTTTACAAGATGACCGATTACTTTTGGCATATTCAGTTGAGAAGTCTTGAATTTCAATGGAGGAGCTTTTTCTCTTCGTTCCTTTAGATGGGGTATTGCTTGAAGCAGCAGGTGCTGCTTGAGACCCACTCGGAATTTCACTCCTTATTTTCTCTTGATCTCTCCAACGTAAATCCTCAAAGTGTGAGATGTCAGCCTCAGTTGACACTTTAAACTTTTGAGAAAAAGCACCGAAAATGGTACCACTCTGGAATCTTGTTTCCACAATAAGAAATAAATGTTACTCGCGTCATCAGATGCTCAATTTTGATATTTTACCTTTCTATCAAAACTTGACGCCTGAATAATTGCCGCCATTCTTAGCTCATCCTTATCTATGCGCCTTTTACAGCTTTTGCATGATGACCAGTGACTTTTGGCATATTCGGTACGCCACGGTAGACGTCGATCCATCTCTAAATCATACAAAGAGGTTTGAATAAGTTAGCACAGCTTGACTATTTGGTTTACTTTTCTGGTTAATGATGTATTTAAAAACCAAAACGTTATGTACGGGTCTTAGTTGCAGCAGAAGTAAGATGAGACTGGAAGTGAAGAGCTCAAGCATTGGTAGTAGATCCTGGCACTAGTGAACAAATTTGAGGATTTCATGTCGCTTCCATCACTAGAGGGAAAAAATTGGTCGAGTTTCAAAAAATTTCCTACCCATACATGAGGTAGCTCAAGCATATTTCCTAAAGCTACTTCGCAGAGGAGCAACAACCCGGTGTTGTTCTCTCGACTGGCGTGACAGTATTTGGCACTTTCAGAGACTTAAAAGAATCAAATATTTGAAGTTAGCAACCTATAATTTAACTCTTTATTAAAAGGCTATGTGTAGTACCGTATCTGCAAAGTACACTCCTTTTCCAAAGTTGTAACCATTAGAAGGAGCTTCTGGTGGAGCAATACGAAGGCCTTGAGACAAAATGCCCATTAAGTTTGGGGTTCTGGAACCATGCCATAGTAGCTTTCTATTAGGGAATTTTTGGAATTCTCGGTAGCGTTCGCGTTCTCCCTGACGAGTAATTTTAAATATTTGATCGACTTCAAGTTCACAATCACTGTGAAAATCAGCGCCCGTGTTGTTTACGTATGTTAATAATGTCTCGAATTCTTCAGAATCTCTATCTAATACTTCAATTTCAGTTTTCAATTGTTCATAATGTTGATCTATTGGATCTTTGGTCGTTCCACCTTCCTCTTCAACTAACTTGTAACCGATCTCCACTTCAAGAAGGAAATTTGGCATTTCTACCTTGGATTTTATTATCTCAACATTATCCAAAAGAGGGACCCTTTTGGTTCCAAAATCATGAGGTATTAGCGTGAAGAATGTATTGGTGCAAGCTATTAGCTGGGCTTTCTTGTTTTCGTTGGGTTCATCGTCGAGTAAAGCCAGGAGTTCCGTCAAAACGGAATACGCCTCTTCAATTTGGTTCTTCGAAAGTTTTCCTAGTGGCATTTTCTTCAGATCAATTTCTAACTCCCACACGGCCTTGTTCATTTTCTCCACGTCAAAGATAAGGCGAATTAGTTCTTGGATGGCGTTGGGAAGTTTAGATCCAGATCCTACAACCAGTTTTTCTGAAGTTCCATAGTCAATGTCAAGTGGATACATTTTATTAGGAACCTTTGAGGCAGTGTGGCGTAACTCCCACGGAGTTCCTGTTTTTTCTTCGAAAAGCCTTTTGAATTCGGCAACAGCTTCATACTTAGTAACAAAGTGTTCCGTCTTGTTATCACCAATAGTAGTTCCAACACGTCCCCAGCTCCGAAACACATAGTAATCCTTTCCTTCGTCTGACTTTAGAAGTTGAAGCTTGTAAAACGAATTAGATCCTTGAGTAACGACGACGTTTCCGAGAACAGCGTTGAAAGCTCCTTCTTCGTTTTGAAACACGTGTGTGCTGGCTTCAAGATTTGAATCTGGGTCAACAGCTACGCTGCCTTTCACTGTCAGTTTAACTTTCGTGCTCTTTCCAGATGAGAATGTTGAGTCACTATTTCCTACAGCCGCACTTTTGAGTCTTTTTTCAGCAGCGTAAGAATTAATTCTGTCTTGAGGATTTCCACCCCAACTGGCTATGCGGTATTGTTGGATCGTAGAAACTAAACCTCCATATTCCACAGCACTAAAAAAGTCCTCAGATACAACGTGAACATCGTGTTCCTTAGCTTCACGAATTTCCTTGATATTTTTCTCAACATCTTCCTTGGTACTTATAACGCAAGCTGTACTTTTGTCAATTTGAGAGACAACATTGCCTCCTAATCTCGCTATGCTTTTCTTTAGAGAATCTTTGGAACTATGGAGATTACCAATCAACACTATTTTAGTATCGTCCAATGGTTGTGGCTTTCTCTTGACACCCGAGGTTGATGGCAAATTTTCTGGTGTACTTGGAGTAGGTGCGTTTGTAGGAATGTAACGGTCTCGCTCTATGTATTCGTAGCTGTTTAAGAATGCATATTCCTCTTTTAGGTGATCTGGAATCTGGAAAGGCTTTCTTCTTGGTAGTTTTATTACATTTGTACATTTGCTCCATTCGCTTGCATTTCCAGTACAGTGATAACCATCATTTGAGAAAACCAATTGTCCACCGTCACTATCTGTGCAAGGTTCAAGAGATCCAAACGTCATGATATCGGAAAGTCTATCTAGAATTTCGCTGTTTCCTGAAGGAATTTTTTGGTCGTTATATTTTAATAGTTCCACCATTTCTTTTTTTTAATATTTTTTTCAAGCTCGTCACGATGTTCATAAATTAACTGAGACTGTTCCTCAAGAATTTTTTTCTCGCCCCGATCAAGTAATTCCTCTTTCTTTATCTTATTTGGTGGAGTCACTTCAATTTTCTTTATCTTTTCTTTGATGGCCTTTTGATCTTCAACGCAGAGTGTCTTAAATCCTCGTATTTTAGATCCATCTTCAAAAAACTTCAGAGTTTCTCTCGCTTGTACCAACCAATCAACGTGATACCACGCTGGTAGTGGACCAAATCGTCTAGCTTTGCACTCTGTCTGTCAAGTTTTGAAATGCGAGCTTGATCTTTTACGATTGTTTCTCCACAACCTTTACAAGATGACCGATTACTTTTGGCATATTCAGTTGAGAAGTCTTGAATTTCAATGGAGGAGCTTTTTCTCTTCGTTCTAGGGCTGTGCGAATACTCGAATTTTCGAATAGTATTCGTTTAATTCGAATCGATTATTCGATTCGACGAATCGAATTTGCCATTTGGAGAAAAACGAGTATTCGAATTAAGAAACGATTATTCGAAAAGAAATTCGAATAACCGATTTACATACGAATACAGTTCCCTTAACCTAATAATCGCTTCCAAGGGGCTAAATTCGAATAGAAAACGAGTATTCGATTGGAAATGGGAGGGACTGTGGTCACATGACATATATGAAGCTGTTTCGTTTATGGAATTTCATTGCCAATGCGCAATTCGCGATGTTTTGTTTTTCTCTCACCAATTACTCAGTCTTAGGAAAAGTTCCATTCTATGTGGAACTACAATATTTTTACGTGTATTTAGGAAACGATTAATTGTTTTGAAAAGAACATCCGTCTGATAAAACCGAGTATTCATATTTTCGAGTATTCTTTTAAAAAACTAGTACTGCTAGGTGTATTTAGAAAACGATTAATCGCTTTGAAACGAATATTCGTCAGGTAAAACCGATTAATCGAAAAAAAACGAGTACTCGAACCAGCATTTTTGATAAACGAGTAATATTCGTTTGAACGAGTACTCGATTCGGATTTCGAATAGGAGATTTACTATTCGATTCGTATTCGATTCGGTTTGAAAAACCACTATTCGCACAGCCCTACTTCGTTCCTTTAGATGGGGTATTGCTTGAAGCAGCAGGTGCTGCTTGAGACCCACTCGGAATTTCACTCCTTATGTTCTCTTGATCTCTCCAACGTAAATCCTCAAAGTGTGAGATGTCAGCCTCAGTTGACACTTTAAACTTTTGAGAAAAAGCACCGAAAATGGTACCACTTTGGAATCTTGTTTCCACAATAAGAAATTAATGTTACTCGCGTCATCAGATGCTCAATTTTGATATTTTACCTTTCTATCAAAACTTGACGCCTGAATAATTGCCGCCATTCTTAGCTCATCCTTATCTATGCGCCTTTTACAGCTTTTGCATGATGACCAGCCACTTTTGGCATATTCGGTACGCCACGGTAGACCTCGATCCATCTCTAAATCATACAAAGAGGTTTGAATAAGTTAGCACAGCTTGACTATTTGGTTTACTTTTCTGGTTAATGATGTATTTAAAAACCAAAACGTTATGTACGGGTCTTAGTTGCAGCAGAAGTAAGATTAGACTGGAAGTGAAGAGCTCAAGCATTGGTAGTAGATCCTGGCACTAGTGAACAAATTTGAGGATTTCATGTCGCTTCCATCACTAGAGGGAAAAAATTGGTCGAGTTTCAAAAAATTTCCTACCCATACATGAGGTAGCTCAAGCATATTTCCTAAAGCCACTTCGCAGAGGAGCAACAACCCGGTGTTGTTCTCTCGACTGGCGTGACAGTATTTGGCACTTTCAGAGACCTAAAAGAATCAAATATTTGAAGTTAGCAACCTATAATTTAACTCTTTATTAAAAGGCTATGTGTAGTACCGTATCTGCAAAGTACACTCCTTTTCCAAAGTTGTAACCATTAGAAGGAGCTTCTGGTGGAGCAATACGAAGGCCTTGAGACAAAATGCCCATTAAGTTTGGGGTTCTGGAACCATGCCATAGTAGCTTTCTATTAGGGAATTTTTGGAATTCTCGGTAGCGTTCGCGTTCTCCCTGACGAGTAATTTTAAATATTTGATCGACTTCAAGTTCACAATCACTGTGAAAATCAGCGCCCGTGTTGTTTACGTATGTTAATAATGTCTCGAATTCTTCAGAATCTCTATCTAATACTTCAATTTCAGTTTTCAATTGTTCATAATGTTGATCTATTGGATCTTTGGTCGTTCCACCTTCCTCTTCAACTAACTTGTAACCGATCTCCACTTCAAGAAGGAAATTTGGCATTTCTACCTTCGATTTTATTATCTCAACATTATCCAAAAGAGGGACCCTTTTGGTTCCAAAATCATGAGGTATTAGCGTGAAGAATGTATTGGTGCAAGCTATTAGCTGGGCTTTCTTGTTTTCGTTGGGTTCATCGTCGAGTAAAGCCAGGAGTTCCGTCAAAACGGAATACGCCTCTTCAATTTGGTTCTTCGAAAGTTTTCCTAGTGGCATTTTCTTCAGATCAATTTCTAACTCCCACACGGCCTTGTTCATTTTCTCCACGTCAAAGATAAGGCGAATTAGTTCTTGGATGGCGTTGGGAAGTTTAGATCCAGATCCTACAACCAGTTTTTCTGAAGTTCCATAGTCAATGTCAAGTGGATACATTTTATTAGGAACCTTTGAGGCAGTGTGGCGTAACTCCCACGGAGTTCCTGTTTTTTCTTCGAAAAGCCTTTTGAATTCGGCAACAGCTTCATACTTAGTAACAAAGTGTTCCGTCTTGTTATCACCCAATAGTAGTTCCAACACGTCCCCAGCTCCGAAACACATAGTAATCCTTTCCTTCGTCTGACTTTAGAAGTTGAAGCTTGTAAAACGAATTAGATCCTTGAGTAACGACGACGTTTCCGAGAACAGCGTTGAAAGCTCCTTCTTCGTTTTGAAACACGTGTGTGCTGGCTTCAAGATTTGAATCTGGGTCAACAGCTACGCTGCCTTTCACTGTCAGTTTAACTTTCGTGCTCTTTCCAGATGAGAATGTTGAGTCACTATTTCCTACAGCCGCACTTTTGAGTCTTTTTTCAGCAGCGTAAGAATTAATTCTGTCTTGAGGATTTCCACCCCAACTGGCTATGCGGTATTGTTGGATCGTAGAAACTAAACCTCCATATTCCACAGCACTTAAAAAGTCCTCAGATACAACGTGAACATCGTGTTCCTTAGCTTCACGAATTTCCTTGATATTTTTCTCAACATCTTCCTTGGTACTTATAACGCAAGCTGTAGTTTTGTCAATTTGAGAGACAACATTGCCTCCTAATCTCGCTATGCTTTTCTTTAGAGAATCTTTGGAACTATGGAGATTACCAATCAACACTATTTTAGTATCGTCCAATGGTTGTGGCTTTCTCTTGACACCCGAGGTTGATGGCAAATTTTCTGTTGTACTTGGAGTAGGTCCGTTTGTAGGAATGTAACGGTCTTGCTCTATGTATTCGTAGCTGTTTAAGAATGCATATTCCTCTTTTAGGTGATCTGGAATCTGGAAAGGCTTTCTTCTTGGTAGTTTTATTACATTTGTACATTTGCTCCATTCGCTTGCATTTCCAGTACAGTGATAACCATCATTTGAGAAAACCAATTGTCCACCGTCACTATCTGTGCAAGGTTCAAGAGATCCAAACGTCATGATATCGGAAAGTCTATCTAGAATTTCGCTGTTTCCTGAAGGAATTTTTTGGTCGTTATATTTTAATAGTTCCACCATTTCTTTTTTTTAATATTTTTTTCAAGCTCGTCACGATGTTCATAAATTAACTGAGACTGTTCCTCAAGAATTTTTTTCTCGCCCCGATCAAGTAATTCCTCTTTCTTTATCTTATTTGGTGGAGTCACTTCAATTTTCTTTATCTTTTCTTTGATGGCCTTTTGATCTTCAACGCAGAGTGTCTTAAATCCTCGTATTTTAGATCCATCTTCAAAAAACTTCAGAGTTTCTCTCGCTTGTACAAACCAATCAACGTGATACCACGCTGGTAGTGGACCAAATCGTCTAGCTTTTGCACTCTGTCTGTCAAGTTTTGAAATGCGAGCTTGATCTTTTACGATTGTTTCTCCACAACCTTTACAAGATGACCGATTACTTTTGGCATATTCAGTTGAGAAGTCTTGAATTTCAATGGAGGAGCTTTTTCTCTTCGTTCCTTTAGATGGGGTATTGCTTGAAGCAGCAGGTGCTGCTTGAGACCCACTCGGAATTTCACTCCTTATTTTCTCTTGATCTCTCCAACGTAAATCCTCAAAGTGTGAGATGTCAGCCTCAGTTGACACTTTAAACTTTTGAGAAAAAGCACCGAAAATGGTACCACTTTGGAATCTTGTTTCCACAATAAGAAATAAATGTTACTCGCGTCATCAGATGCTCAATTTTGATATTTTACCTTTCTATCAAAACTTGACGCCTGAATAATTGCCGCCATTCTTAGCTCATCCTTATCTATGCGCCTTTTACAGCTTTTGCATGATGACCAGTGACTTTTGGCATATTCGGTACGCCACGGTAGACGTCGATCCATCTCTAAATCATACAAAGAGGTTTGAATAAGTTAGCACAGCTTGACTATTTGGTTTACTTTTCTGGTTAATGATGTATTTAAAAACCAAAACGTTATGTACGGGTCTTAGTTGCAGCAGAAGTAAGATGAGACTGGAAGTGAAGAGCTCAAGCATTGGTAGTAGATCCTGGCACTAGTGAACAAATTTGAGGATTTCATGTCGCTTCCATCACTAGAGGGAAAAAATTGGTCGAGTTTCAAAAAATTTCCTACCCATACATGAGGTAGCTCAAGCATATTTCCTAAAGCTACTTCGCAGAGGAGCAACAACCCGGTGTTGTTCTCTCGACTGGCGTGACAGTATTTGGCACTTTCAGAGACCTAAAAGAATCAAATATTTGAAGTTAGCAACCTATAATTTAACTCTTTATTAAAAGGCTATGTGTAGTACCGTATCTGCAAAGTACACTCCTTTTCCAAAGTTGTAACCATTAGAAGGAGCTTCTGGTGGAGCAATACGAAGGCCTTGAGACAAAATGCCCATTAAGTTTGGGGTTCTGGAACCATGCCATAGTAGCTTTCTATTAGGGAATTTTTGGAATTCTCGGTAGCGTTCGCGTTCTCCCTGACGAGTAATTTTAAATATTTGATCGACTTCAAGTTCACAATCACTGTGAAAATCAGCGCCCGTGTTGTTTACGTATGTTAATAATGTCTCGAATTCTTCAGAATCTCTATCTAATACTTCAATTTCAGTTTTCAATTGTTCATAATGTTGATCTATTGGATCTTTGGTCGTTCCACCTTCCTCTTCAACTAACTTGTAACCGATCTCCACTTCAAGAAGGAAATTTGGCATTTCTACCTTGGATTTTATTATCTCAACATTATCCAAAAGAGGGACCCTTTTGGTTCCAAAATCATGAGGTATTAGCGTGAAGAATGTATTGGTGCAAGCTATTAGCTGGGCTTTCTTGTTTTCGTTGGGTTCATCGTCGAGTAAAGCCAGGAGTTCCGTCAAAACGGAATACGCCTCTTCAATTTGGTTCTTCGAAAGTTTTCCTAGTGGCATTTTCTTCAGATCAATTTCTAACTCCCACACGGCCTTGTTCATTTTCTCCACGTCAAAGATAAGGCGAATTAGTTCTTGGATGGCGTTGGGAAGTTTAGATCCAGATCCTACAACCAGTTTTTCTGAAGTTCCATAGTCAATGTCAAGTGGATACATTTTATTAGGAACCTTTGAGGCAGTGTGGCGTAACTCCCACGGAGTTCCTGTTTTTTCTTCGAAAAGCCTTTTGAATTCGGCAACAGCTTCATACTTAGTAACAAAGTGTTCCGTCTTGTTATCACCAATAGTAGTTCCAACACGTCCCCAGCTCCGAAACACATAGTAATCCTTTCCTTCGTCTGACTTTAGAAGTTGAAGCTTGTAAAACGAATTAGATCCTTGAGTAACGACGACGTTTCCGAGAACAGCGTTGAAAGCTCCTTCTTCGTTTTGAAACACGTGTGTGCTGGCTTCAAGATTTGAATCTGGGTCAACAGCTACGCTGCCTTTCACTGTCAGTTTAACTTTCGTGCTCTTTCCAGATGAGAATGTTGAGTCACTATTTCCTACAGCCGCACTTTTGAGTCTTTTTTCAGCAGCGTAAGAATTAATTCTGTCTTGAGGATTTCCACCCCAACTGGCTATGCGGTATTGTTGGATCGTAGAAACTAAACCTCCATATTCCACAGCACTTAAAAAGTCCTCAGATACAACGTGAACATCGTGTTCCTTAGCTTCACGAATTTCCTTGATATTTTTCTCAACATCTTCCTTGGTACTTATAACGCAAGCTGTAGTTTTGTCAATTTGAGAGACAACATTGCCTCCTAATCTCGCTATGCTTTTCTTTAGAGAATCTTTGGAACTATGGAGATTACCAATCAACACTATTTTAGTATCGTCCAATGGTTGTGGCTTTCTCTTGACACCCGAGGTTGATGGCAAATTTTCTGTTGTACTTGGAGTAGGTCCGTTTGTAGGAATGTAACGGTCTTGCTCTATGTATTCGTAGCTGTTTAAGAATGCATATTCCTCTTTTAGGTGATCTGGAATCTGGAAAGGCTTTCTTCTTGGTAGTTTTATTACATTTGTACATTTGCTCCATTCGCTTGCATTTCCAGTACAGTGATAACCATCATTTGAGAAAACCAATTGTCCACCGTCACTATCTGTGCAAGGTTCAAGAGATCCAAACGTCATGATATCGGAAAGTCTATCTAGAATTTCGCTGTTTCCTGAAGGAATTTTTTGGTCGTTATATTTTAATAGTTCCACCATTTCTTTTTTTTAATATTTTTTTCAAGCTCGTCACGATGTTCATAAATTAACTGAGACTGTTCCTCAAGAATTTTTTTCTCGCCCCGATCAAGTAATTCCTCTTTCTTTATCTTATTTGGTGGAGTCACTTCAATTTTCTTTATCTTTTCTTTGATGGCCTTTTGATCTTCAACGCAGAGTGTCTTAAATCCTCGTATTTTAGATCCATCTTCAAAAAACTTCAGAGTTTCTCTCGCTTGTACAAACCAATCAACGTGATACCACGCTGGTAGTGGACCAAATCGTCTAGCTTTTGCACTCTGTCTGTCAAGTTTTGAAATGCGAGCTTGATCTTTTACGATTGTTTCTCCACAACCTTTACAAGATGACCGATTACTTTTGGCATATTCAGTTGAGAAGTCTTGAATTTCAATGGAGGAGCTTTTTCTCTTCGTTCCTTTAGATGGGGTATTGCTTGAAGCAGCAGGTGCTGCTTGAGACCCACTCGGAATTTCACTCCTTATTTTCTCTTGATCTCTCCAACGTAAATCCTCAAAGTGTGAGATGTCAGCCTCAGTTGACACTTTAAACTTTTGAGAAAAAGCACCGAAAATGGTACCACTTTGGAATCTTGTTTCCACAATAAGAAATAAATGTTACTCGCGTCATCAGATGCTCAATTTTGATATTTTACCTTTCTATCAAAACTTGACGCCTGAATAATTGCCGCCATTCTTAGCTCATCCTTATCTATGCGCCTTTTACAGCTTTTGCATGATGACCAGTGACTTTTGGCATATTCGGTACGCCACGGTAGACGTCGATCCATCTCTAAATCATACAAAGAGGTTTGAATAAGTTAGCACAGCTTGACTATTTGGTTTACTTTTCTGGTTAATGATGTATTTAAAAACCAAAACGTTATGTACGGGTCTTAGTTGCAGCAGAAGTAAGATGAGACTGGAAGTGAAGAGCTCAAGCATTGGTAGTAGATCCTGGCACTAGTGAACAAATTTGAGGATTTCATGTCGTTTCCATCACTAGAGGGAAAAAATTGGTCGAGTTTCAAAAAATTTCCTACCCATACATGAGGTAGCTCAAGCATATTTCCTAAAGCTACTTCGCAGAGGAGCAACAACCCGGTGTTGTTCTCTCGACTGGCGTGACAGTATTTGGCACTTTCAGAGACCTAAAAGAATCAAATATTTGAAGTTAGCAACCTATAATTTAACTCTTTATTAAAAGGCTATGTGTAGTACCGTATCTGCAAAGTACACTCCTTTTCCAAAGTTGTAACCATTAGAAGGAGCTTCTGGTGGAGCAATACGAAGGCCTTGAGACAAAATGCCCATTAAGTTTGGGGTTCTGGAACCATGCCATAGTAGCTTTCTATTAGGGAATTTTTGGAATTCTCGGTAGCGTTCGCGTTCTCCCTGACGAGTAATTTTAAATATTTGATCGACTTCAAGTTCACAATCACTGTGAAAATCAGCGCCCGTGTTGTTTACGTATGTTAATAATGTCTCGAATTCTTCAGAATCTCTATCTAATACTTCAATTTCAGTTTTCAATTGTTCATAATGTTGATCTATTGGATCTTTGGTCGTTCCACCTTCCTCTTCAACTAACTTGTAACCGATCTCCACTTCAAGAAGGAAATTTGGCATTTCTACCTTGGATTTTATTATCTCAACATTATCCAAAAGAGGGACCCTTTTGGTTCCAAAATCATGAGGTATTAGCGTGAAGAATGTATTGGTGCAAGCTATTAGCTGGGCTTTCTTGTTTTCGTTGGGTTCATCGTCGAGTAAAGCCAGGAGTTCCGTCAAAACGGAATACGCCTCTTCAATTTGGTTCTTCGAAAGTTTTCCTAGTGGCATTTTCTTCAGATCAATTTCTAACTCCCACACGGCCTTGTTCATTTTCTCCACGTCAAAGATAAGGCGAATTAGTTCTTGGATGGCGTTGGGAAGTTTAGATCCAGATCCTACAACCAGTTTTTCTGAAGTTCCATAGTCAATGTCAAGTGGATACATTTTATTAGGAACCTTTGAGGCAGTGTGGCGTAACTCCCACGGAGTTCCTGTTTTTTCTTCGAAAAGCCTTTTGAATTCGGCAACAGCTTCATACTTAGTAACAAAGTGTTCCGTCTTGTTATCACCAATAGTAGTTCCAACACGTCCCCAGCTCCGAAACACATAGTAATCCTTTCCTTCGTCTGGCTTTAGAAGTTGAAGCTTGTAAAACGAATTAGATCCTTGAGTAACGACGACGTTTCCGAGAACAGCGTTGAAAGCTCCTTCTTCGTTTTGAAACACGTGTGTGCTGGCTTCAAGATTTGAATCTGGGTCAACAGCTACGCTGCCTTTCACTGTCAGTTTAACTTTCGTGCTCTTTCCAGATGAGAATGTTGAGTCACTATTTCCTACAGCCGCACTTTTGAGTCTTTTTTCAGCAGCGTAAGAATTAATTCTGTCTTGAGGATTTCCACCCCAACTGGCTATGCGGTATTGTTGGATCGTAGAAACTAAACCTCCATATTCCACAGCACTTAAAAAGTCCTCAGATACAACGTGAACATCGTGTTCCTTAGCTTCACGAATTTCCTTGATATTTTTCTCAACATCTTCCTTGGTACTTATAACGCAAGCTGTAGTTTTGTCAATTTGAGAGACAACATTGCCACCTAATCTCGCTATGCTTTTCTTTAGAGAATCTTTGGAACTATGGAGATTACCAATCAACACTATTTTAGTATCGTCCAATGGTTGTGGCTTTCTCTTGACACCCGAGGTTGATGGCAAATTTTCTGGTGTACTTGGAGTAGGTCCGTTTGTAGGAATGTAACGGTCTTGCTCTATGTATTCGTAGCTGTTTAAGAATGCATATTCCTCTTTTAGGTGATCTGGAATCTGGAAAGGCTTTCTTCTTGGTAGTTTTATTACATTTGTACATTTGCTCCATTCGCTTGCATTTCCAGTACAGTGATAACCATCATTTGAGAAAACCAATTGTCCACCGTCACTATCTGTGCAAGGTTCAAGAGATCCAAACGTCATGATATCGGAAAGTCTATCTAGAATTTCGCTGTTTCCTGAAGGAATTTTTTGGTCGTTATATTTTAATAGTTCCACCATTTCTTTTTTTTAATATTTTTTTCAAGCTCGTCACGATGTTCATAAATTAACTGAGACTGTTCCTCAAGAATTTTTTTCTCGCCCCGATCAAGTAATTCCTCTTTCTTTATCTTATTTGGTGGAGTCACTTCAATTTTCTTTATCTTTTCTTTGATGGCCTTTTGATCTTCAACGCAGAGTGTCTTAAATCCTCGTATTTTAGATCCATCTTCAAAAAACTTCAGAGTTTCTCTCGCTTGTACAAACCAATCAACGTGATACCACGCTGGTAGTGGACCAAATCGTCTAGCTTTTGCACTCTGTCTGTCAAGTTTTGAAATGCGAGCTTGATCTTTTACGATTGTTTCTCCACAACCTTTACAAGATGACCGATTACTTTTGGCATATTCAGTTGAGAAGTCTTGAATTTCAATGGAGGAGCTTTTTCTCTTCGTTCTAGGGCTGTGCGAATACTCGAATTTTTGAATAGTATTCGTTTAATTCGAATCGATTATTCGATTCGACGAATCGAATTTGCCATTTGGAGAAAAACGAGTATTCGAATTAAGAAACGATTATTCGAAAAGAAATTCGAATAACCGATTTACATACGAATACAGTTCCCTTAACCGAATAATCGCTTCCAAGGGGCTAAATTCGAATAGAAAACGAGTATTCGATTGGAAATGGGAGGGACTGTGGTCACATGACATATATGAAGCTGTTTCGTTTATGGAATTTCATTGCCAATGCGCAATTCGCGATGTTTTGTTTTTCTCTCACCAATTACTCAGTCTTAGGAAAAGTTCCATTCTATGTGGAACTACAATATTTTTACGTGTATTTAGGAAACGATTAATTGTTTTGAAAAGAACATCCGTCTGATAAAACCGAGTATTCATATTTTCGAGTATTCTTTTAAAAAACTAGTACTGCTAGGTGTATTTAGAAAACGATTAATCGCTTTGAAACGAATATTCGTCAGGTAAAACCGATTAATCGAAAAAAAACGAGTACTCGAACCAGCATTTTTGATAAACGAGTAATATTCGTTTGAACGAGTACTCGATTCGGATTTCGAATAGGAGATTTACTATTCGATTCGTATTCGATTCGGTTTGAAAAACCACTATTCGCACAGCCCTACTTCGTTCCTTTAGATGGGGTATTGCTTGAAGCAGCAGGTGCTGCTTGAGACCCACTCGGAATTTCACTCCTTATTTTCTCTTGATCTCTCCAACGTAAATCCTCAAAGTGTGAGATGTCAGCCTCAGTTGACACTTTAAACTTTTGAGAAAAAGCACCGAAAATGGTACCACTTTGGAATCTTGTTTCCACAATAAGAAATTAATGTTACTCGCGTCATCAGATGCTCAATTTTGATATTTTACCTTTCTATCAAAACTTGACGCCTGAATAATTGCCGCCATTCTTAGCTCATCCTTATCTATGCGCCTTTTACAGCTTTTGCATGATGACCAGCCACTTTTGGCATATTCGGTACGCCACGGTAGACCTCGATCCATCTCTAAATCATACAAAGAGGTTTGAATAAGTTAGCACAGCTTGACTATTTGGTTTACTTTTCTGGTTAATGATGTATTTAAAAACCAAAACGTTATGTACGGGTCTTAGTTGCAGCAGAAGTAAGATGAGACTGGAAGTGAAGAGCTCAAGCATTGGTAGTAGATCCTGGCACTAGTGAACAAATTTGAGGATTTCATGTCGCTTCCATCACTAGAGGGAAAAAATTGGTCGAGTTTCAAAAAATTTCCTACCCATACATGAGGTAGCTCAAGCATATTTCCTAAAGCTACTTCGCAGAGGAGCAACAACCCGGTGTTGTTCTCTCGACTGGCGTGACAGTATTTGGCACTTTCAGAGACCTAAAAGAATCAAATATTTGAAGTTAGCAACCTATAATTTAACTCTTTATTAAAAGGCTATGTGTAGTACCGTATCTGCAAAGTACACTCCTTTTCCAAAGTTGTAACCATTAGAAGGAGCTTCTGGTGGAGCAATACGAAGGCCTTGAGACAAAATGCCCATTAAGTTTGGGGTTCTGGAACCATGCCTTAGTAGCTTTCTATTAGGGAATTTTTGGAATTCTCGGTAGCGTTCGCGTTCTCCCTGACGAGTAATTTTAAATATTTGATCGACTTCAAGTTCACAATCACTGTGAAAATCAGCGCCCGTGTTGTTTACGTATGTTAATAATGTCTCGAATTCTTCAGAATCTCTATCTAATACTTCAATTTCAGTTTTCAATTGTTCATAATGTTAATCTATTGGATCTTTGGTCGTTCCACCTTCCTCTCCAACTAACTTGTAACCGATCTCCACTTCAAGAAGGAAATTTGGCATTTCTACCTTGGATTTTATTATCTCAACATTATCCAAAAGAGGGACCCTTTTGGTTCCAAAATCATGAGGTATTAGCGTGAAGAATGTATTGGTGCAAGCTATTAGCTGGGCTTTCTTGTTTTCGTTGGGTTCATCGTCGAGTAAAGCCAGGAGTTCCGTCAAAACGGAATACGCCTCTTCAATTTGGTTCTTCGAAAGTTTTCCTAGTGGCATTTTCTTCAGATCAATTTCTAACTCCCACACGGCCTTGTTCATTTTCTCCACGTCAAAGATAAGGCGAATTAGTTCTTGGATGGCGTTGGGAAGTTTAGATCCAGATCCTACAACCAGTTTTTCTGAAGTTCCATAGTCAATGTCAAGTGGATACATTTTATTAGGAACCTTTGAGGCAGTGTGGCGTAACTCCCACGGAGTTCCTGTTTTTTCTTCGAAAAGCCTTTTGAATTCGGCAACAGCTTCATACTTAGTAACAAAGTGTTCCGTCTTGTTATCACCAATAGTAGTTCCAACACGTCCCCAGCTCCGAAACAAATAGTAATCCTTTCCTTCGTCTGGCTTTAGAAGTTGAAGCTTGTAAAACGAATTAGATCCTTGAGTAACGACGACGTTTCCGAGAACAGCGTTGAAAGCTCCTTCTTCGTTTTGAAACACGTGTGTGCTGGCTTCAAGATTTGAATCTGGGTCAACAGCTACGCTGCCTTTCACTGTCAGTTTAACTTTCGTGCTCTTTCCAGATGAGAATGTTGAGTCACTATTTCCTACAGCCGCACTTTTGAGTCTTTTTTCAGCAGCGTAAGAATTAATTCTGTCTTGAGGATTTCCACCCCAACTGGCTATGCGGTATTGTTGGATCGTAGAAACTAAACCTCCATATTCCACAGCACTTAAAAAGTCCTCAGATACAACGTGAACATCGTGTTCCTTAGCTTCACGAATTTCCTTGATATTTTTCTCAACATCTTCCTTGGTACTTATAACGCAAGCTGTAGTTTTGTCAATTTGAGAGACAACATTGCCTCCTAATCTCGCTATGCTTTTCTTTAGAGAATCTTTGGAACTATGGAGATTACCAATCAACACTATTTTAGTATCGTCCAATGGTTGTGGCTTTCTCTTGACACCCGAGGTTGATGGCAAATTTTCTGGTGTACTTGGAGTAGGTCCGTTTGTAGGAATGTAACGGTCTTGCTCTATGTATTCGTAGCTGTTTAAGAATGCATATTCCTCTTTTAGGTGATCTGGAATCTGGAAAGGCTTTCTTCTTGGTAGTTTTATTACATTTGTACATTTGCTCCATTCGCTTGCATTTCCAGTACAGTGATAACCATCATTTGAGAAAACCAATTGTCCACCGTCACTATCTGTGCAAGGTTCAAGAGATCCAAACGTCATGATATCGGAAAGTCTATCTAGAATTTCGCTGTTTCCTGAAGGAATTTTTTGGTCGTTATATTTTAATAGTTCCACCATTTCTTTTTTTTAATATTTTTTTCAAGCTCGTCACGATGTTCATAAATTAACTGAGACTGTTCCTCAAGAATTTTTTTCTCGCCCCGATCAAGTAATTCCTCTTTCTTTATCTTATTTGGTGGAGTCACTTCAATTTTCTTTATCTTTTCTTTGATGGCCTTTTGATCTTCAACGCAGAGTGTCTTAAATCCTCGTATTTTAGATCCATCTTCAAAAAACTTCAGAGTTTCTCTCGCTTGTACAAACCAATCAACGTGATACCACGCTGGTAGTGGACCAAATCGTCTAGCTTTTGCACTCTGTCTGTCAAGTTTTGAAATGCGAGCTTGATCTTTTACGATTGTTTCTCCACAACCTTTACAAGATGACCGATTACTTTTGGCATATTCAGTTGAGAAGTCTTGAATTTCAATGGAGGAGCTTTTTCTCTTCGTTCTAGGGCTGTGCGAATACTCGAATTTTTGAATAGTATTCGTTTAATTCGAATCGATTATTCGATTCGACGAATCGAATTTGCCATTTGGAGAAAAACGAGTATTCGAATTAAGAAACGATTATTCGAAAAGAAATTCGAATAACCGATTTACATACGAATACAGTTCCCTTAACCGAATAATCGCTTCCAAGGGGCTAAATTCGAATAGAAAACGAGTATTCGATTGGAAATGGGAGGGACTGTGGTCACATGACATATATGAAGCTGTTTCGTTTATGGAATTTCATTGCCAATGCGCAATTCGCGATGTTTTGTTTTTCTCTCACCAATTACTCAGTCTTAGGAAAAGTTCCATTCTATGTGGAACTACAATATTTTTACGTGTATTTAGGAAACGATTAATTGTTTTGAAAAGAACATCCGTCTGATAAAACCGAGTATTCATATTTTCGAGTATTCTTTTAAAAAACTAGTACTGCTAGGTGTATTTAGAAAACGATTAATCGCTTTGAAACGAATATTCGTCAGGTAAAACCGATTAATCGAAAAAAAACGAGTACTCGAACCAGCATTTTTGATAAACGAGTAATATTCGTTTGAACGAGTACTCGATTCGGATTTCGAATAGGAGATTTACTATTCGATTCGTATTCGATTCGGTTTGAAAAACCACTATTCGCACAGCCCTACTTCGTTCCTTTAGATGGGGTATTGCTTGAAGCAGCAGGTGCTGCTTGAGACCCACTCGGAATTTCACTCCTTATTTTCTCTTGATCTCTCCAACGTAAATCCTCAAAGTGTGAGATGTCAGCCTCAGTTGACACTTTAAACTTTTGAGAAAAAGCACCGAAAATGGTACCACTTTGGAATCTTGTTTCCACAATAAGAAATTAATGTTACTCGCGTCATCAGATGCTCAATTTTGATATTTTACCTTTCTATCAAAACTTGACGCCTGAATAATTGCCGCCATTCTTAGCTCATCCTTATCTATGCGCCTTTTACAGCTTTTGCATGATGACCAGCCACTTTTGGCATATTCGGTACGCCACGGTAGACCTCGATCCATCTCTAAATCATACAAAGAGGTTTGAATAAGTTAGCACAGCTTGACTATTTGGTTTACTTTTCTGGTTAATGATGTATTTAAAAACCAAAACGTTATGTACGGGTCTTAGTTGCAGCAGAAGTAAGATGAGACTGGAAGTGAAGAGCTCAAGCATTGGTAGTAGATCCTGGCACTAGTGAACAAATTTGAGGATTTCATGTCGCTTCCATCACTAGAGGGAAAAAATTGGTCGAGTTTCAAAAAATTTCCTACCCATACATGAGGTAGCTCAAGCATATTTCCTAAAGCTACTTCGCAGAGGAGCAACAACCCGGTGTTGTTCTCTCGACTGGCGTGACAGTATTTGGCACTTTCAGAGACCTAAAAGAATCAAATATTTGAAGTTAGCAACCTATAATTTAACTCTTTATTAAAAGGCTATGTGTAGTACCGTATCTGCAAAGTACACTCCTTTTCCAAAGTTGTAACCATTAGAAGGAGCTTCTGGTGGAGCAATACGAAGGCCTTGAGACAAAATGCCCATTAAGTTTGGGGTTCTGGAACCATGCCTTAGTAGCTTTCTATTAGGGAATTTTTGGAATTCTCGGTAGCGTTCGCGTTCTCCCTGACGAGTAATTTTAAATATTTGATCGACTTCAAGTTCACAATCACTGTGAAAATCAGCGCCCGTGTTGTTTACGTATGTTAATAATGTCTCGAATTCTTCAGAATCTCTATCTAATACTTCAATTTCAGTTTTCAATTGTTCATAATGTTAATCTATTGGATCTTTGGTCGTTCCACCTTCCTCTCCAACTAACTTGTAACCGATCTCCACTTCAAGAAGGAAATTTGGCATTTCTACCTTGGATTTTATTATCTCAACATTATCCAAAAGAGGGACCCTTTTGGTTCCAAAATCATGAGGTATTAGCGTGAAGAATGTATTGGTGCAAGCTATTAGCTGGGCTTTCTTGTTTTCGTTGGGTTCATCGTCGAGTAAAGCCAGGAGTTCCGTCAAAACGGAATACGCCTCTTCAATTTGGTTCTTCGAAAGTTTTCCTAGTGGCATTTTCTTCAGATCAATTTCTAACTCCCACACGGCCTTGTTCATTTTCTCCACGTCAAAGATAAGGCGAATTAGTTCTTGGATGGCGTTGGGAAGTTTAGATCCAGATCCTACAACCAGTTTTTCTGAAGTTCCATAGTCAATGTCAAGTGGATACATTTTATTAGGAACCTTTGAGGCAGTGTGGCGTAACTCCCACGGAGTTCCTGTTTTTTCTTCGAAAAGCCTTTTGAATTCGGCAACAGCTTCATACTTAGTAACAAAGTGTTCCGTCTTGTTATCACCAATAGTAGTTCCAACACGTCCCCAGCTCCGAAACACATAGTAATCCTTTCCTTCGTCTGACTTTAGAAGTTGAAGCTTGTAAAACGAATTAGATCCTTGAGTAACGACGACGTTTCCGAGAACAGCGTTGAAAGCTCCTTCTTCGTTTTGAAACACGTGTGTGCTGGCTTCAAGATTTGAATCTGGGTCAACAGCTACGCTGCCTTTCACTGTCAGTTTAACTTTCGTGCTCTTTCCAGATGAGAATGTTGAGTCACTATTTCCTACAGCCGCACTTTTGAGTCTTTTTTCAGCAGCGTAAGAATTAATTCTGTCTTGAGGATTTCCACCCCAACTGGCTATGCGGTATTGTTGGATCGTAGAAACTAAACCTCCATATTCCACAGCACTTAAAAAGTCCTCAGATACAACGTGAACATCGTGTTCCTAAGCTTCACGAATTTCCTTGATATTTTTCTCAACATCTTCCTTGGTACTTATAACGCAAGCTGTAGTTTTGTCATTTTGAGAGACAACATTGCCTCCTAATCTCGCTATGCTTTTCTTTAGAGAATCTTTGGAACTATGGAGATTACCAATCAACACTATTTTAGTATCGTCCAATGGTTGTGGCTTTCTCTTGACACCCGAGGTTGATGGCAAATTTTCTGGTGTACTTGGAGTAGGTGCGTTTGTAGGAATGTAACGGTCTTGCTCTATGTATTCGTAGCTGTTTAAGAATGCATATTCCTCTTTTAGGTGATCTGGAATCTGGAAAGGCTTTCTTCTTGGTAGTTTTATTACATTTGTACATTTGCTCCATTCGCTTGCATTTCCAGTACAGTGATAACCATCATTTGAGAAAACCAATTGTCCACCGTCACTATCTGTGCAAGGTTCAAGAGATCCAAACGTCATGATATCGGAAAGTCTATCTAGAATTTCGCTGTTTCCTGAAGGAATATTTTGGTCGTTATATTTTAATAGTTCCACCATTTCTTTTTTTTAATATTTTTTTCAAGCTCGTCACGATGTTCATAAATTAACTGAGACTGTTCCTCAAGAATTTTCTTCTCGCCCCGATCAAGTAATTCCTCTTTCTTTATCTTATTTGGTGGAGTCACTTCAATTTTCTTTATCTTTTCTTTGATGGCCTTTTGATCTTCAACGCAGAGTGTCTTAAATCCTCGTATTTTAGATCCATCTTCAAAAAACTTCAGAGTTTCTCTCGCTTGTACAAACCAATCAACGTGATACCACGCTGGTAGTGTACCAAATCGTCTAGCTTTTGCACTCTGTCTGTCAAGTTTTGAAATGCGAGCTTGATCTTTTACGATTGTTTCTCCACAACCTTTACAAGATGACCGATTACTTTTGGCATATTCAGTTGAGAAGTCTTGAATTTCAATGGAGGAGCTTTTTCTCTTCGTTCCTTTAGATGGGGTATTGCTTGAAGCAGCAGGTGCTGCTTGAGACCCACTCGGAATTTCACTCCTTATTTTCTCTTGATCTCTCCAACGTAAATCCTCAAAGTGTGAGATGTCAGCCTCAGTTGACACTTTAAAATTTAGAGAAAAAGCACCGAAAATGGTACCACTTTGGAATCTTGTTTCCACAATAAGAAATTAATGTTACTCGCGTCATCAGATGCTCAATTTTGATATTTTACCTTTCTATCAAAACTTGACGCCTGAATAATTGCCGCCATTCTTAGCTCATCCTTATCTATGCGCCTTTTACAGCTTTTGCATGATGACCAGCCACTTTTGGCATATTCGGTACGCCACGGTAGACCTCGATTTATCTCTAAATCATACAAAGAGGTTTGAATAAGTTAGCACAGCTTGACTATTTGGTTTACTTTTCTGGTTAATGATGTATTTAAAAACCAAAACGTTATGTACGGGTCTTAGTTGCAGCAGAAGTAAGAAGAGACTGGAAGTGAAGAGCTCAAGCATTGGTAGTAGATCCTGGCACTAGTGAACAAATTTGAGGATTTCATGTCGCTTCCATCACTAGAGGGAAAAAATTGGTCGAGTTTCAAAAAATTTCCTACCCATACATGAGGTAGCTCAGGCATATTTCCTAAAGCTACTTCGCAGAGGAGCAACAACCCGGTGTTGTTCTCTCGACTGGCGTGACAGTATTTGGCACTTTCAGAGACCTAAAAGAATCAAATATTTGAAGTTAGCAACCTATAATTTAACTCTTTATTAAAAGGCTATGTGTAGTACCGTATCTGCAAAGTACACTCCTTTTCCAAAGTTGTAACCATTAGAAGGAGCTTCTGGTGGAGCAATACGAAGGCCTTGAGACAAAATGCCCATTAAGTTTGGGGTTCTGGAACCATGCCATAGTAGCTTTCTATTAGGGAATTTTTGGAATTCTCGGTAGCGTTCGCGTTCTCCCTGACGAGTAATTTTAAATATTTGATCGACTTCAAGTTCACAATCACTGTGAAAATCAGCGCCCGTGTTGTTTACGTATGTTAATAATGTCTCGAATTCTTCAGAATCTCTATCTAATACTTCAATTTCAGTTTTCAATTGTTCATAATGTTGATCTATTGGATCTTTGGTCGTTCCACCTTCCTCTTCAACTAACTTGTAACCGATCTCCACTTCAAGAAGGAAATTTGGCATTTCTACCTTGGATTTTATTATCTCAACATTATCCAAAAGAGGGACCCTTTTGGTTCCAAAATCATGAGGTATTAGCGTGAAGAATGTATTGGTGCAAGCTATTAGCTGGGCTTTCTTGTTTTCGTTGGGTTCATCGTCGAGTAAAGCCAGGAGTTCCGTCAAAACGGAATACGCCTCTTCAATTTGGTTCTTCGAAAGTTTTCCTAGTGGCATTTTCTTCAGATCAATTTCTAACTCCCACACGGCCTTGTTCATTTTCTCCACGTCAAAGATAAGGCGAATTAGTTCTTGGATGGCGTTGGGAAGTTTAGATCCAGATCCTACAACCAGTTTTTCTGAAGTTCCATAGTCAATGTCAAGTGGATACATTTTATTAGGAACCTTTTTGGCAGTGTGGCGTAACTCCCACTGAGTTCCTGTTTTTTCTTCGAAAAGCCTTTTGAATTCGGCAACAGCTTCATACTTAGTAACAAAGTGTTCCGTCTTGTTATCACCAATAGTAGTTCCAACACGTCCCCAGCTCCGAAACACATAGTAATCCTTTCCTTCGTCTGACTTTAGAAGTTGAAGCTTGTAAAACGAATTAGATCCTTGAGTAACGACGACGTTTCCGAGAACAGCGTTGAAAGCTCCTTCTTCGTTTTGAAACACGTGTGTGCTGGCTTCAAGATTTGAATCTGGGTCAACAGCTACGCTGCCTTTCACTGTCAGTTTAACTTTCGTGCTCTTTCCAGATGAGAATGTTGAGTCACTATTTCCTACAGCCGCACTTTTGAGTCTTTTTTCAGCAGCGTAAGAATTAATTCTGTCTTGAGGATTTCCACCCCAACTGGCTATGCGGTATTGTTGGATCGTAGAAACTAAACCTCCATATTCCACAGCACTTAAAAAGTCCTCAGATACAACGTGAACATCGTGTTCCTTAGCTTCACGAATTTCCTTGATATTTTTCTCAACATCTTCCTTGGTACTTATAACGCAAGCTGTAGTTTTGTCAATTTGAGAGACAACATTGCCTCCTAATCTCGCTATGCTTTTCTTTAGAGAATCTTTGGAACTATGGAGATTACCAATCAACACTATTTTAGTATCGTCCAATGGTTGTGGCTTTCTCTTGACACCCGAGGTTGATGGCAAATTTTCTGGTGTACTTGGAGTAGGTGCGTTTGTAGGAATGTAACGGTCTTGCTCTATGTATTCGTAGCTGTTTAAGAATGCATATTCCTCTTTTAGGTGATCTGGAATCTGGAAAGGCTTTCTTCTTGGTAGTTTTATTACATTTGTACATTTGCTCCATTCGCTTGCATTTCCAGTACAGTGATAACCATCATTTGAGAAAACCAATTGTCCACCGTCACTATCTGTGCAAGGTTCAAGAGATCCAAACGTCATGATATCGGAAAGTCTATCTAGAATTTCGCTGTTTCCTGAAGGAATTTTTTGGTCGTTATATTTTAATAGTTCCACCATTTCTTTTTTTTAATATTTTTTTCAAGCTCGTCACGATGTTCATAAATTAACTGAGACTGTTCCTCAAGAATTTTTTTCTCGCCCCGATCAAGTAATTCCTCTTTCTTTATCTTATTTGGTGGAGTCACTTCAATTTTCTTTATCTTTTCTTTGATGGCCTTTTGATCTTCAACGCAGAGTGTCTTAAATCCTCGTATTTTAGATCCATCTTCAAAAAACTTCAGAGTTTCTCTCGCTTGTACAAACCAATCAACGTGATACCACGCTGGTAGTGGACCAAATCGTCTAGCTTTTGCACTCTGTCTGTCAAGTTTTGAAATGCGAGCTTGATCTTTTACGATTGTTTCTCCACAACCTTTACAAGATGACCGATTACTTTTGGCATATTCAGTTGAGAAGTCTTGAATTTCAATGGAGGAGCTTTTTCTCTTCGTTCCTTTAGATGGGGTATTGATTGAAGCAGCAGGTGCTGCTTGAGACCCACTCGGAATTTCACTCCTTATTTTCTCTTGATCTCTCCAACGTAAATCCTCAAAGTGTGAGATGTCAGCCTCAGTTGACACTTTAAACTTTTGAGAAAAAGCACCGAAAATGGTACCACTTTGGAATCTTGTTTCCACAATAAGAAATTAATGTTACTCGCGTCATCAGATGCTCAATTTTGATATTTTACCTTTCTATCAAAACTTGACGCCTGAATAATTGCCGCCATTCTTAGCTCATCCTTATCTATGCGCCTTTTACAGCTTTTGCATGATGACCAGCCACTTTTGGCATATTCGGTACGCCACGGTAGACCTCGATCCATCTCTAAATCATACAAAGAGGTTTGAATAAGTTAGCACAGCTTGACTATTTGGTTTACTTTTCTGGTTAATGATGTATTTAAAAACCAAAACGTTATGTACGGGTCTTAGTTGCAGCAGAAGTAAGATGAGACTGGAAGTGAAGAGCTCAAGCATTGGTAGTAGATCCTGGCACTAGTGAACAAATTTGAGGATTTCATGTCGCTTCCATCACTAGAGGGAAAAAATTGGTCGAGTTTCAAAAAATTTCCTACCCATACATGAGGTAGCTCAAGCATATTTCCTAAAGCTACTTCGCAGAGGAGCAACAACCCGGTGTTGTTCTCTCGACTGGCGTGACAGTATTTGGCACTTTCAGAGACCTAAAAGAATCAAATATTTGAAGTTAGCAACCTATAATTTAACTCTTTATTAAAAGGCTATGTGTAGTACCGTATCTGCAAAGTACACTCCTTTTCCAAAGTTGTAACCATTAGAAGGAGCTTCTGGTGGAGCAATACGAAGGCCTTGAGACAAAATGCCCATTAAGTTTGGGGTTCTGGAACCATGCCTTAGTAGCTTTCTATTAGGGAATTTTTGGAATTCTCGGTAGCGTTCGCGTTCTCCCTGACGAGTAATTTTAAATATTTGATCGACTTCAAGTTCACAATCACTGTGAAAATCAGCGCCCGTGTTGTTTACGTATGTTAATAATGTCTCGAATTCTTCAGAATCTCTATCTAATACTTCAATTTCAGTTTTCAATTGTTCATAATGTTAATCTATTGGATCTTTGGTCGTTCCACCTTCCTCTTCAACTAACTTGTAACCGATCTCCACTTCAAGAAGGAAATTTGGCATTTCTACCTTGGATTTTATTATCTCAACATTATCCAAAAGAGGGACCCTTTTGGTTCCAAAATCATGAGGTATTAGCGTGAAGAATGTATTGGTGCAAGCTATTAGCTGGGCTTTCTTGTTTTCGTTGGGTTCATCGTCGAGTAAAGCCAGGAGTTCCGTCAAAACGGAATACGCCTCTTCAATTTGGTTCTTCGAAAGTTTTCCTAGTGGCATTTTCTTCAGATCAATTTCTAACTCCCACACGGCCTTGTTCATTTTCTCCACGTCAAAGATAAGGCGAATTAGTTCTTGGATGGCGTTGGGAAGTTTAGATCCAGATCCTACAACCAGTTTTTCTGAAGTTCCATAGTCAATGTCAAGTGGATACATTTTATTAGGAACCTTTGAGGCAGTGTGGCGTAACTCCCACGGAGTTCCTGTTTTTTCTTCGAAAAGCCTTTTGAATTCGGCAACAGCTTCATACTTAGTAACAAAGTGTTCCGTCTTGTTATCACCAATAGTAGTTCCAACACGTCCCCAGCTCCGAAACACATAGTAATCCTTTCCTTCGTCTGACTTTAGAAGTTGAAGCTTGTAAAACGAATTAGATCCTTGAGTAACGACGACGTTTCCGAGAACAGCGTTGAAAGCTCCTTCTTCGTTTTGAAACACGTGTGTGCTGGCTTCAAGATTTGAATCTGGGTCAACAGCTACGCTGCCTTTCACTGTCAGTTTAACTTTCGTGCTCTTTCCAGATGAGAATGTTGAGTCACTATTTCCTACAGCCGCACTTTTGAGTCTTTTTTCAGCAGCGTAAGAATTAATTCTGTCTTGAGGATTTCCACCCCAACTGGCTATGCGGTATTGTTGGATCGTAGAAACTAAACCTCCATATTCCACAGCACTTAAAAAGTCCTCAGATACAACGTGAACATCGTGTTCCTAAGCTTCACGAATTTCCTTGATATTTTTCTCAACATCTTCCTTGGTACTTATAACGCAAGCTGTAGTTTTGTCATTTTGAGAGACAACATTGCCTCCTAATCTCGCTATGCTTTTCTTTAGAGAATCTTTGGAACTATGGAGATTACCAATCAACACTATTTTAGTATCGTCCAATGGTTGTGGCTTTCTCTTGACACCCGAGGTTGATGGCAAATTTTCTGGTGTACTTGGAGTAGGTGCGTTTGTAGGAATGTAACGGTCTTGCTCTATGTATTCGTAGCTGTTTAAGAATGCATATTCCTCTTTTAGGTGATCTGGAATCTGGAAAGGCTTTCTTCTTGGTAGTTTTATTACATTTGTACATTTGCTCCATTCGCTTGCATTTCCAGTACAGTGATAACCATCATTTGAGAAAACCAATTGTCCACCGTCACTATCTGTGCAAGGTTCAAGAGATCCAAACGTCATGATATCGGAAAGTCTATCTAGAATTTCGCTGTTTCCTGAAGGAATATTTTGGTCGTTATATTTTAATAGTTCCACCATTTCTTTTTTTTAATATTTTTTTCAAGCTCGTCACGATGTTCATAAATTAACTGAGACTGTTCCTCAAGAATTTTCTTCTCGCCCCGATCAAGTAATTCCTCTTTCTTTATCTTATTTGGTGGAGTCACTTCAATTTTCTTTATCTTTTCTTTGATGGCCTTTTGATCTTCAACGCAGAGTGTCTTAAATCCTCGTATTTTAGATCCATCTTCAAAAAACTTCAGAGTTTCTCTCGCTTGTACAAACCAATCAACGTGATACCACGCTGGTAGTGTACCAAATCGTCTAGCTTTTGCACTCTGTCTGTCAAGTTTTGAAATGCGAGCTTGATCTTTTACGATTGTTTCTCCACAACCTTTACAAGATGACCGATTACTTTTGGCATATTCAGTTGAGAAGTCTTGAATTTCAATGGAGGAGCTTTTTCTCTTCGTTCCTTTAGATGGGGTATTGCTTGAAGCAGCAGGTGCTGCTTGAGACCCACTCGGAATTTCACTCCTTATTTTCTCTTGATCTCTCCAACGTAAATCCTCAAAGTGTGAGATGTCAGCCTCAGTTGACACTTTAAAATTTAGAGAAAAAGCACCGAAAATGGTACCACTTTGGAATCTTGTTTCCACAATAAGAAATTAATGTTACTCGCGTCATCAGATGCTCAATTTTGATATTTTACCTTTCTATCAAAACTTGACGCCTGGATAATTGCCGCCATTCTTAGCTCATCCTTATCTATGCGCCTTTTACAGCTTTTGCATGATGACCAGCCACTTTTGGCATATTCGGTACGCCACGGTAGACCTCGATTTATCTCTAAATCATACAAAGAGGTTTGAATAAGTTAGCACAGCTTGACTATTTGGTTTACTTTTCTGGTTAATGATGTATTTAAAAACCAAAACGTTATGTACGGGTCTTAGTTGCAGCAGAAGTAAGAAGAGACTGGAAGTGAAGAGCTCAAGCATTGGTAGTAGATCCTGGCACTAGTGAACAAATTTGAGGATTTCATGTCGCTTCCATCACTAGAGGGAAAAAATTGGTCGAGTTTCAAAAAATTTCCTACCCATACATGAGGTAGCTCAGGCATATTTCCTAAAGCTACTTCGCAGAGGAGCAACAACCCGGTGTTGTTCTCTCGACTGGCGTGACAGTATTTGGCACTTTCAGAGACCTAAAAGAATCAAATATTTGAAGTTAGCAACCTATAATTTAACTCTTTATTAAAAGGCTATGTGTAGTACCGTATCTGCAAAGTACACTCCTTTTCCAAAGTTGTAACCATTAGAAGGAGCTTCTGGTGGAGCAATACGAAGGCCTTGAGACAAAATGCCCATTAAGTTTGGGGTTCTGGAACCATGCCATAGTAGCTTTCTATTAGGGAATTTTTGGAATTCTCGGTAGCGTTCGCGTTCTCCCTGACGAGTAATTTTAAATATTTGATCGACTTCAAGTTCACAATCACTGTGAAAATCAGCGCCCGTGTTGTTTACGTATGTTAATAATGTCTCGAATTCTTCAGAATCTCTATCTAATACTTCAATTTCAGTTTTCAATTGTTCATAATGTTGATCTATTGGATCTTTGGTCGTTCCACCTTCCTCTTCAACTAACTTGTAACCGATCTCCACTTCAAGAAGGAAATTTGGCATTTCTACCTTGGATTTTATTATCTCAACATTATCCAAAAGAGGGACCCTTTTGGTTCCAAAATCATGAGGTATTAGCGTGAAGAATGTATTGGTGCAAGCTATTAGCTGGGCTTTCTTGTTTTCGTTGGGTTCATCGTCGAGTAAAGCCAGGAGTTCCGTCAAAACGGAATACGCCTCTTCAATTTGGTTCTTCGAAAGTTTTCCTAGTGGCATTTTCTTCAGATCAATTTCTAACTCCCACACGGCCTTGTTCATTTTCTCCACGTCAAAGATAAGGCGAATTAGTTCTTGGATGGCGGGCGTTGGGAAGTTTAGATCCAGATCCTACAACCAGTTTTTCTGAAGTTCCATAGTCAATGTCAAGTGGATACATTTTATTAGGAACCTTTTTGGCAGTGTGGCGTAACTCCCACTGAGTTCCTGTTTTTTCTTCGAAAAGCCTTTTGAATTCGGCAACAGCTTCATACTTAGTAACAAAGTGTTCCGTCTTGTTATCACCAATAGTAGTTCCAACACGTCCCCAGCTCCGAAACACATAGTAATCCTTTCCTTCGTCTGACTTTAGAAGTTGAAGCTTGTAAAACGAATTAGATCCTTGAGTAACGACGACGTTTCCGAGAACAGCGTTGAAAGCTCCTTCTTCGTTTTGAAACACGTGTGTGCTGGCTTCAAGATTTGAATCTGGGTCAACAGCTACGCTGCCTTTCACTGTCAGTTTAACTTTCGTGCTCTTTCCAGATGAGAATATTGAGTCACTATTTCCTACAGCCGCACTTTTGAGTCTTTTTTCAGCAGCGTAAGAATTAATTCTGTCTTGAGGATTTCCACCCCAACTGGCTATGCGGTATTGTTGGATCGTAGAAACTAAACCTCCATATTCCACAGCACTTAAAAAGTCCTCAAATACAACGTGAACATCGTGTTCCTTAGCTTCACGAATTTCCTTGATATTTTTCTCAACATCTTCCTTGGTACTTATAACGCAAGCTGTAGTTTTGTCAATTTGAGAGACAACATTGCCTCCTAATCTCGCTATGCTTTTCTTTAGAGAATCTTTGGAACTATGGAGATTACCAATCAACACTATTTTAGTATCGTCCAATGGTTGTGGCTTTCTCTTGACACCCGAGGTTGATGGCAAATTTTCTGGTGTACTTGGAGTAGGTGCGTTTGTAGGAATGTAACGGTCTTGCTCTATGTATTCGTAGCTGTTTAAGAATGCATATTCCTCTTTTAGGTGATCTGGAATCTGGAAAGGCTTTCTTCTTGGTAGTTTTATTACATTTGTACATTTGCTCCATTCGCTTGCATTTCCAGTACAGTGATAACCATCATTTGAGAAAACCAATTGTCCACCGTCACTATCTGTGCAAGGTTCAAGAGATCCAAACGTCATGATATCGGAAAGTCTATCTAGAATTTCGCTGTTTCCTGAAGGAATTTTTTGGTCGTTATATTTTAATAGTTCCACCATTTCTTTTTTTTAATATTTTTTTCAAGCTCGTCACGATGTTCATAAATTAACTGAGACTGTTCCTCAAGAATTTTCTTCTCGCCCCGATCAAGTAATTCCTCTTTCTTTATCTTATTTGGTGGAGTCACTTCAATTTTCTTTATCTTTTCTTTGATGGCCTTTTGATCTTCAACACAGAGTGTCTTAAATCCTCGTATTTTAGATCCATCTTCAAAAAACTTCAGAGTTTCTCTCGCTTGTACAAACCAATCAACGTGATACCACGCTGGTAGTGGACCAAATCGTCTAGCTTTTGCACTCTGTCTGTCAAGTTTTGAAATGCGAGCTTGATCTTTTACGATTGTTTCTCCACAACCTTTACAAGATGACCGATTACTTTTGGCATATTCAGTTGAGAAGTCTTGAATTTCAATGGAGGAGCTTTTTCTCTTCGTTCCTTTAGATGGGGTATTGCTTGAAGCAGCAGGTGCTGCTTGAGACCCACTCGGAATTTCACTCCTTATTTTCTCTTGATCTCTCCAACGTAAATCCTCAAAGTGTGAGATGTCAGCCTCAGTTGACACTTTAAACTTTTGAGAAAAAGCACCGAAAATGGTACCACTTTGGAATCTTGTTTCCACAATAAGAAATTAATGTTACTCGCGTCATCAGATGCTCAATTTTGATATTTTACCTTTCTATCAAAACTTGACGCCTGAATAATTGCCGCCATTCTTAGCTCATCCTTATCTATGCGCCTTTTACAGCTTTTGCATGATGACCAGCCACTTTTGGCACATTCGGTACGCCACGGTAGACCTCGATCCATCTCTAAAATCATACAAAGAGGTTTGAATAAGTTAGCACAGCTTGACTATTTGGTTTACTTTTCTGGTTAATGATGTATTTAAAAACCAAAACGTTATGTACGGGTCTTAGTTGCAGCAGAAGTAAGATGAGACTGGAAGTGAAGAGCTCAAGCATTGGTAGTAGATCCTGGCACTAGTGAAAAAATTTGAGGATTTCATGTCGCTTCCATCACTAGAGGGAAAAAATTGGTCGAGTTTCAAAAAATTTCCTACCCATACATGAGGTAGCTCAAGCATATTTCCTAAAGCTACTTCGCAGAGGAGCAACAACCCGGTGTTGTTCTCTCGACTGGCGTGACAGTATTTGGCACTTTCAGAGACCTAAAAGAATCAAATATTTGAAGTTAGCAACCTATAATTTAACTCTTTATTAAAAGGCTATGTGTAGTACCGTATCTGCAAAGTACACTCCTTTTCCAAAGTTGTAACCATTAGAAGGAGCTTCTGGTGGAGCAATACGAAGGCCTTGAGACAAAATGCCCATTAAGTTTGGGGTTCTGGAACCATGCCATAGTAGCTTTCTATTAGGGAATTTTTGGAATTCTCGGTAGCGTTCGCGTTCTCCCTGACGAGTAATTTTAAATATTTGATCGACTTCAAGTTCACAATCACTGTGAAAATCAGCGCCCGTGTTGTTTACGTATGTTAATAATGTCTCGAATTCTTCAGAATCTCTATCTAATACTTCAATTTCAGTTTTCAATTGTTCATAATGTTGATCTATTGGATCTTTGGTCGTTCCACCTTCCTCTTCAACTAACTTGTAACCGATCTCCACTTCAAGAAGGAAATTTGGCATTTCTACCTTGGATTTTATTATCTCAACATTATCCAAAAGAGGGACCCTTTTGGTTCCAAAATCATGAGGTATTAGCGTGAAGAATGTATTGGTGCAAGCTATTAGCTGGGCTTTCTTGTTTTCGTTGGGTTCATCGTCGAGTAAAGCCAGGAGTTCCGTCAAAACGGAATACGCCTCTTCAATTTGGTTCTTCGAAAGTTTTCCTAGTGGCATTTTCTTCAGATCAATTTCTAACTCCCACACGGCCTTGTTCATTTTCTCCACGTCAAAGATAAGGCGAATTAGTTCTTGGATGGCGTTGGGAAGTTTAGATCCAGATCCTACAACCAGTTTTTCTGAAGTTCCATAGTCAATGTCAAGTGGATACATTTTATTAGGAACCTTTGAGGCAGTGTGGCGTAACTCCCACGGAGTTCCTGTTTTTTCTTCGAAAAGCCTTTTGAATTCGGCAACAGCTTCATACTTAGTAACAAAGTGTTCCGTCTTGTTATCACCAATAGTAGTTCCAACACGTCCCCAGCTCCGAAACACATAGTAATCCTTTCCTTCGTCTGACTTTAGAAGTTGAAGCTTGTAAAACGAATTAGATCCTTGAGTAACGACGACGTTTCCGAGAACAGCGTTGAAAGCTCCTTCTTCGTTTTGAAACACGTGTGTGCTGGCTTCAAGATTTGAATCTGGGTCAACAGCTACGCTGCCTTTCACTGTCAGTTTAACTTTCGTGCTCTTTCCAGATGAGAATGTTGAGTCACTATTTCCTACAGCCGCACTTTTGAGTCTTTTTTCAGCAGCGTAAGAATTAATTCTGTCTTGAGGATTTCCACCCCAACTGGCTATGCGGTATTGTTGGATCGTAGAAACTAAACCTCCATATTCCACAGCACTTAAAAAGTCCTCAGATACAACGTGAACATCGTGTTCCTTAGCTTCACGAATTTCCTTGATATTTTTCTCAACATCTTCCTTGGTACTTATAACGCAAGCTGTAGTTTTGTCAATTTGAGAGACAACATTGCCTCCTAATCTCGCTATGCTTTTCTTTAGAGAATCTTTGGAACTATGGAGATTACCAATCAACACTATTTTAGTATCGTCCAATGGTTGTGGCTTTCTCTTGACACCCGAGGTTGATGGCAAATTTTCTGGTGTACTTGGAGTAGGTGCGTTTGTAGGAATGTAACGGTCTTGCTCTATGTATTCGTAGCTGTTTAAGAATGCATATTCCTCTTTTAGGTGATCTGGAATCTGGAAAGGCTTTCTTCTTGGTAGTTTTATTACATTTGTACATTTGCTCCATTCGCTTGCATTTCCAGTACAGTGATAACCATCATTTGAGAAAACCAATTGTCCACCGTCACTATCTGTGCAAGGTTCAAGAGATCCAAACGTCATGATATCGGAAAGTCTATCTAGAATTTCGCTGTTTCCTGAAGGAATTTTTTGGTCGTTATATTTTAATAGTTCCACCATTTCTTTTTTTTAATATTTTTTTCAAGCTCGTCACGATGTTCATAAATTAACTGAGACTGTTCCTCAAGAATTTTTTTCTCGCCCCGATCAAGTAATTCCTCTTTCTTTATCTTATTTGGTGGAGTCACTTCAATTTTCTTTATCTTTTCTTTGATGGCCTTTTGATCTTCAACACAGAGTGTCTTAAATCCTCGTATTTTAGATCCATCTTCAAAAAACTTCAGAGTTTCTCTCGCTTGTACAAACCAATCAACGTGATACCACGCTGGTAGTGGACCAAATCGTCTAGCTTTTGCACTCTGTCTGTCAAGTTTTGAAATGCGAGCTTGATCTTTTACGATTGTTTCTCCACAACCTTTACAAGATGACCGATTACTTTTGGCATATTCAGTTGAGAAGTCTTGAATTTCAATGGAGGAGCTTTTTCTCTTCGTTCTAGGGCTGTGCGAATACTCGAATTTTCGAATAGTATTCGTTTAATTCGAATCGATTATTCGATTCGACGAATCGAATTTGCCATTTGGAGAAAAACGAGTATTCGAATTAAGAAACGATTATTCGAAAAGAAATTCGAATAACCGATTTACATACGAATACAGTTCCCTTAACCGAATAATCGCTTCCAAGGGGCTAAATTCGAATAGAAAACGAGTATTCGATTGGAAATGGGAGGGACTGTGGTCACATGACATATATGAAGCTGTTTCGTTTATGGAATTTCATTGCCAATGCGCAATTCGCGATGTTTTGTTTTTCTCTCACCAATTACTCAGTCTTAGGAAAAGTTCCATTCTATGTGGAACTACAATATTTTTACGTGTATTTAGGAAACGATTAATTGTTTTGAAAAGAACATTCGTCTGATAAAACCGAGTATTCATATTTTCGAGTATTCTTTTTAAAAACTAGTACTGCTAGGTGTATTTAGAAAACGATTAATCGCTTTGAAACGAATATTCGTCAGGTAAAACCGATTAATCGAAAAAAAACGAGTACTCGAACCAGCATTTTTGATAAACGAGTAATATTCGTTTGAACGAGTACTCGATTCGGATTTCGAATAGGAGATTTACTATTCGATTCTTATTCGATTCGGTTTGAAAAACCAATATTCGCACAGCCCTACTTCGTTCCTTTAGATGGGGTATTGCTTGAAGCAGCAGGTGCTGCTTGAGACCCACTCGGAATTTCCCTCCTTATTTTCTCTTGATCTCTCCAACGTAAATCCTCAAAGTGTGAGATGTCAGCCTCAGTTGACACTTTAAACTTTTGAGAAAAAGCACCGAAAATGGTACCACTTTGGAATCTTGTTTCCACAATAAGAAATTAATGTTACTCGCGTCATCAGATGCTCAATTTTGATATTTTACCTTTCTATCAAAACTTGACGCCTGAATAATTGCCGCCATTCTTAGCTCATCCTTATCTATGCGCCTTTTACAGCTTTTGCATGATGACCAGCCACTTTTGGCATATTCGGTACGCCACGGTAGACCTCGATCCATCTCTAAATCATACAAAGAGGTTTGAATAAGTTAGCACAGCTTGACTATTTGGTTTACTTTTCTGGTTAATGATGTATTTAAAAACCAGATGCTCAATTTTGATATTTTACCTTTCTATCAAAACTTGACGCCTGAATAATTGCCGCCATTCTTAGCTCATCCTTATCTATGCGCCTTTTACAGCTTTTGCATGATGACCAGCCACTTTTGGCATATTCGGTACGCCACGGTAGACCTCGATCCATCTCTAAATCATACAAAGAGGTTTGAATAAGTTAGCACAGCTTGACTATTTGGTTTACTTTTCTGGTTAATGATGTATTTAAAAACCAAAACGTTATGTACGGGTCTTAGTTGCAGCAGAAGTAAGATGAGACTGGAAGTGAAGAGCTCAAGCATTGGTAGTAGATCCTGGCACTAGTGAACAAATTTGAGGATTTCATGTCGCTTCCATCACTAGAGGGAAAAAAGCTTGTGTCCCATTCGACCGAATCCCAATCGACCGAACGCGTTTCCCATTCAACCGAAAACAGCCCAAATGTGCGGTTTGGGGAAAATATATATCAAAATTTAAAAAGCAAACGTTTTCACTTTTTATAAGGCTTTTTTTCCCCTACAGTTTTCGTTGTATATATATATATATTGATGTTTGAAATGTAAAATTTAACTTTAAGAGTGATTGATAACTGAGAGAATTGCTAATAAAGGCGGCTTTCTTTAAATTAATAATGGCTACTTGTTTCAATTGAATAAGAAAAAGGATAAAACTAGTTACTATAATTGTAGAAATCCCTCCTGAAAGGTTCGAATAATAGAAGTAACCTAACCTAACCTAACCTAACCTGACCTAACCTAAACCTAAACCTAACCTAACCAAACCTGACCTACCCTAACCTAACCAAACCTGACCTACCCTAACCTAACCAAACCTGACAAAACCAAACCAAAACCTAACCAAACCTGACCAAACCAAACCTAACCTAACCTAACCTAACCTGACCAAACCAAACCAAACCTAAACCTAACCAAACCTAACCAAACCTAACCTAACCTACCCTAACCTAACCTACCCTAACCTAACCTAACCTACCCTAACCTAACCTAACCTAACGTAACGTAACCTAACCTAACCTAACCTAACCTAACCAAACCTGACCAAACCAAACCTAAACCTAACCTAACCTGACCAAACCAAACCTAACCTAACCTAACGTAACCTAACGTAACCTAACCTAACCTAACCTAACATAACCAAACCTGTCCAAACCAAACCTTAACCTAACCTGACCAAACGAAACCTAACCTAACCTAACCTAACCTAACCTAAACCAAACCTAACCAAACCTGACCAAACCAAACCTAACCTAACCTAACCCAAACTAACCAAACCAAACCTAACCTAAACCTAACCTAACCTCACCAAACCAAACCTAAACCTAACCTAACCTAACCAAACTAAACCAAACCTAACCTAACCTGACCAAACCAAACCAAACCTAACCTGACCAAACCAAACCAAACCTGACCAAACCAAACCTAAACCTAACCAAACCTAACCTAACCTAAGCCTAACCTAACCAAACCTGACCAAACCAAACCTAACCTAACCTAAACCTAACCTAACCAAACCTGACCAAACCAAACCAAACCAAACCAAACCTAACCTAACCTAACCTAACCAAACCTAACATAACAGTAATGTTTTGGAAAAGGCATATTATTTGAGAAGTCAATGAAGCTAAACATGAACATTTCGGAAAAGGCGTGTCATAGTAAAATGATTTGTAAAATATTACTAACCTAACATAACAGTAAAGTTTTGAAAAAGGCATATTATTTGAGAAGTCAATGAAGGTATAAAACATCAATATTTTGGAAAAGGCGTAACATTGTTAAATGATTTATAAAATATTACTAACCTAACTTAACCAAACCAAACCTAACCAAACATAACAGTAATGTTTTGGAAAAGGCATATTATTTGAGAAGTCAATGAAGCAAAACATAAATATTTTAGAAAAGGCGTAGAATAGTTAAATGATTTATAAAATATTATTAGCCTAACCTAATCTAACCTAACTTACAATTTCCTTCTCTGGGTTTGAACCCGAGCCTCTGAATTAAAAGCCTGATATTCTACCATGCTGCTGCAGTGATTCGAAATCCTCACAGACATTTATTTAACTAATTCTTTCAAATAAATTCCCATTCAGCAGAAACCCGCCATTGGGCTGGAAATTTAAATATATTCTCCATAAAAAACCAAAAAGCGGTTTCGGTCTAATGGGATTCGGTCCAATGGGATAATACCGGAAAAAATTGGTCGAGTTTCAAAAAATTTCCTACCCATACATGAGGTAGCTCAAGCATATTTCCTAAAGCTACTTCGCAGAGGAGCAACAACCCGGTGTTGTTCTCTCGACTGGCGTGACAGTATTTGGCACTTTCAGAGACCTAAAAGAATCAAATATTTGAAGTTAGCAACCTATAATTTAACTCTTTATTAAAAGGCTATGTGTAGTACCGTATCTGCAAAGTACACTCCTTTTCCAAAGTTGTAACCATTAGAAGGAGCTTCTGGTGGAGCAATACGAAGGCCTTGAGACAAAATGCCCATTAAGTTTGGGGTTCTGGAACCATGCCATAGTAGCTTTCTATTAGGGAATTTTTGGAATTCTCGGTAGCGTTCGCGTTCTCCCTGACGAGTAATTTTAAATATTTGATCGACTTCAAGTTCACAATCACTGTGAAAATCAGCGCCCGTGTTGTTTACGTATGTTAATAATGTCTCGAATTCTTCAGAATCTCTATCTAATACTTCAATTTCAGTTTTCAATTGTTCATAATGTTGATCTATTGGATCTTTGGTCGTTCCACCTTCCTCTTCAACTAACTTGTAACCGATCTCCACTTCAAGAAGGAAATTTGGCATTTCTACCTTGGATTTTATTATCTCAACATTATCCAAAAGAGGGACCCTTTTGGTTCCAAAATCATGAGGTATTAGCGTGAAGAATGTATTGGTGCAAGCTATTAGCTGGGCTTTCTTGTTTTCGTTGGGTTCATCGTCGAGTAAAGCCAGGAGTTCCGTCAAAACGGAATACGCCTCTTCAATTTGGTTCTTCGAAAGTTTTCCTAGTGGCATTTTCTTCAGATCAATTTCTAACTCCCACACGGCCTTGTTCATTTTCTCCACGTCAAAGATAAGGCGAATTAGTTCTTGGATGGCGTTGGGAAGTTTAGATCCAGATCCTACAACCAGTTTTTCTGAAGTTCCATAGTCAATGTCAAGTGGATACATTTTATTAGGAACCTTTTTGGCAGTGTGGCGTAACTCCCACGGAGTTCCTGTTTTTTCTTCGAAAAGCCTTTTGAATTCGGCAACAGCTTCATACTTAGTAACAAAGTGTTCCGTCTTGTTATCACCAATAGTAGTTCCAACACGTCCCCAGCTCCGAAACACATAGTAATCCTTTCCTTCGTCTGACTTTAGAAGTTGAAGCTTGTAAAACGAATTAGATCCTTGAGTAACGACGACGTTTCCGAGAACAGCGTTGAAAGCTCCTTCTTCGTTTTGAAACACGTGTGTGCTGGCTTCAAGATTTGAATCTGGGTCAACAGCTACGCTGCCTTTCACTGTCAGTTTAACTTTCGTGCTCTTTCCAGATGAGAATGTTGAGTCACTATTTCCTACAGCCGCACTTTTGAGTCTTTTTTCAGCAGCGTAAGAATTAATTCTGTCTTGAGGATTTCCACCCCAACTGGCTATGCGGTATTGTTGGATCGTAGAAACTAAACCTCCATATTCCACAGCACTTAAAAAGTCCTCAGATACAACGTGAACATCGTGTTCCTTAGCTTCACGAATTTCCTTGATATTTTTCTCAACATCTTCCTTGGTACTTATAACGCAAGCTGTAGTTTTGTCAATTTGAGAGACAACATTGCCTCCTAATCTCGCTATGCTTTTCTTTAGAGAATCTTTGGAACTATGGAGATTACCAATCAACACTATTTTAGTATCGTCCAATGGTTGTGGCTTTCTCTTGACACCCGAGGTTGATGGCAAATTTTCTGGTGTACTTGGAGTAGGTGCGTTTGTAGGAATGTAACGGTCTTGCTCTATGTATTCGTAGCTGTTTAAGAATGCATATTCCTCTTTTAGGTGATCTGGAATCTGGAAAGGCTTTCTTCTTGGTAGTTTTATTACATTTGTACATTTGCTCCATTCGCTTGCATTTCCAGTACAGTGATAACCATCATTTGAGAAAACCAATTGTCCACCGTCACTATCTGTGCAAGGTTCAAGAGATCCAAACGTCATGATTTCGGAAAGTCTATCTAGAATTTCGCTGTTTCCTGAAGGAATTTTTTGGTCGTTATATTTTAATAGTTCCACCATTTCTTTTTTTTAATATTTTTTTCAAGCTCGTCACGATGTTCATAAATTAACTGAGACTGTTCCTAAAGAATTTTCTTCTCGCCCCGATCAAGTAATTCCTCTTTCTTTATCTTATTTGGTGGAGTCACCTCAATTTTCTTTATCTTTTCTTTGATGGCCTTTTGATCTTCAACACAGAGTGTCTTAAATCCTCGTATTTTAGATCCATCTTCAAAAAACTTCAGAGTTTCTCTCGCTTGTACAAACCAATCAACGTGATACCACGCTGGTAGTGGACCAAATCGTCTAGCTTTTGCACTCTGTCTGTCAAGTTTTGAAATGCGAGCTTGATCTTTTACGATTGTTTCTCCACAACCTTTACAAGATGACCGATTACTTTTGGCATATTCAGTTGAGAAGTCTTGAATTTCAATGGAGGAGCTTTTTCTCTTCGTTCCTTTAGATGGGGTATTGCTTGAAGCAGCAGGTGCTGCTTGAGACCCACTCGGAATTTCACTCCTTATTTTCTCTTTATCTCTCCAACGTAAATCCTCAAAGTGTGAGATGTCAGCCTCAGTTGACACTTTAAACTTTTGAGAAAAAGCACCGAAAATGGTACCACTTTGGAATTTTGTTTCCACAATAAGAAATTAATGTTACTCGCGTCATCAGATGCTCAATTTTGATATTTTACCTTTCTATCAAAACTTGACGCCTGAATAATTGCCGCCATTCTTAGCTCATCCTTATCTATGCGCCTTTTACAGCTTTTGCATGATGACCAGCCACTTTTGGCATATTCGGTACGCCATGGTAGACCTCGATCCATCTCTAAATCATATCATACAAAGAGGTTTGAATAAGTTAGCACAGCTTGACTATTTGGTTTACTTTTCTGGTTAATGATGTATTTAAAAACCAAAACGTTATGTACGGGTCTTAGTTGCAGCAGAAGTAAGATGAGACTGGAAGTGAAGAGCTCAAGCATTGGTAGTAGATCCTGGCACTAGTGAACAAATTTGAGGATTTCATGTCGCTTCCATCACTAGAGGGAAAAAATTGGTCGAGTTTCAAAAACTTTCCTACCCATACATGAGGTAGCTCAAGCATATTTCCTAAAGCTACTTCGCAGAGGAGCAACAACCCGGTGTTGTTCTCTCGACTGGCGTGACAGTATTTGGCACTTTCAGAGACCTAAAAGAATCAAATATTTGAAGTTAGCAACCTATAATTTAACTCTTTATTAAAAGGCTATGTGTAGTACCGTATCTGCAAAGTACACTCCTTTTCCAAAGTTGTAACCATTAGAAGGAGCTTCTGGTGGAGCAATACGAAGGCCTTGAGACAAAATGCCCATTAAGTTTGGGGTTCTGGAACCATGCCATAGTAGCTTTCTATTAGGGAATTTTTGGAATTCTCGGTAGCGTTCGCGTTCTCCCTGACGAGTAATTTTAAATATTTGATCGACTTCAAGTTCACAATCACTGTGAAAATCAGCGCCCGTGTTGTTTACGTATGTTAATAATGTCTCGAATTCTTCAGAATCTCTATCTAATACTTCAATTTCAGTTTTCAATTGTTCATAATGTTGATCTATTGGATCTTTGGTCGTTCCACCTTCCTCTTCAACTAACTTGTAACCGATCTCCACTTCAAGAAGGAAATTTGGCATTTCTACCTTGGATTTTATTATCTCAACATTATCCAAAAGAGGGACCCTTTTGGTTCCAAAATCATGAGGTATTAGCGTGAAGAATGTATTGGTGCAAGCTATTAGCTGGGCTTTCTTGTTTTCGTTGGGTTCATCGTCGAGTAAAGCCAGGAGTTCCGTCAAAACGGAATACGCCTCTTCAATTTGGTTCTTCGAAAGTTTTCCTAGTGGCATTTTCTTCAGATCAATTTCTAACTCCCACACGGCCTTGTTCATTTTCTCCACGTCAAAGATAAGGCGAATTAGTTCTTGGATGGCGTTGGGAAGTTTAGATCCAGATCCTACAACCAGTTTTTCTGAAGTTCCATAGTCAATGTCAAGTGGATACATTTTATTAGGAACCTTTTTGGCAGTGTGGCGTAACTCCCACGGAGTTCCTGTTTTTCTTCGAAAAGCCTTTTGAATTCGGCAACAGCTTCATACTTAGTAACAAAGTGTTCCGTCTTGTTATCACCAATAGTAGTTCCAACACGTCCCCAGCTCCGAAACACATAGTAATCCTTTCCTTCGTCTGACTTTAGAAGTTGAAGCTTGTAAAACGAATTAGATCCTTGAGTAACGACGACGTTTCCGAGAACAGCGTTGAAAGCTCCTTCTTCGTTTTGAAACACGTGTGTGCTGGCTTCAAGATTTGAATCTGGGTCAACAGCTACGCTGCCTTTCACTGTCAGTTTAACTTTCGTGCTCTTTCCAGATGAGAATGTTGAGTCACTATTTCCTACAGCCGCACTTTTGAGTCTTTTTTCAGCAGCGTAAGAATTAATTCTGTCTTGAGGATTTCCACCCCAACTGGCTATGCGGTATTGTTGGATCGTAGAAACTAAACCTCCATATTCCACAGCACTTAAAAAGTCCTCAGATACAACGTGAACATCGTGTTCCTTAGCTTCACGAATTTCCTTGATATTTTTCTCAACATCTTCCTTGGTACTTATAACGCAAGCTGTAGTTTTGTCAATTTGAGAGACAACATTGCCTCCTAATCTCGCTATACTTTTCTTTAGAGAATCTTTGGAACTATGGAGATTACCAATCAACACTATTTTAGTATCGTCCAATGGTTGTGGCTTTCTCTTGACACCCGAGGTTGATGGCAAATTTTCTGGTGTACTTGGAGTAGGTGCGTTTGTAGGAATGTAACGGTCTTGCTCTATGTATTCGTAGCTGTTTAAGAATGCATATTCCTCTTTTAGGTGATCTGGAATCTGGAAAGGCTTTCTTCTTGGTAGTTTTATTACATTTGTACATTTGCTCCATTCGCTTGCATTTCCAGTACAGTGATAACCATCATTTGAGAAAACCAATTGTCCACCGTCACTATCTGTGCAAGGTTCAAGAGATCCAAACGTCATGATATCGGAAAGTCTATCTAGAATTTCGCTGTTTCCTGAAGGAATATTTTGGTCGTTATATTTTAATAGTTCCACCATTTCTTTTTTTTAATATTTTTTTCAAGCTCGTCACGATGTTCATAAATTAACTGAGACTGTTCCTCAAGAATTTTCTTCTCGCCCCGATCAAGTAATTCCTCTTTCTTTATCTTATTTGGTGGAGTCACTTCAATTTTCTTTATCTTTTCTTTGATGGCCTTTTGATCTTCAACACAGAGTGTCTTAAATCCTCGTATTTTAGATCCATCTTCAAAAAACTTCAGAGTTTCTCTCGCTTGTACAAACCAATCAACGTGATACCACGCTGGTAGTGGACCAAATCGTCTAGCTTTTGCACTCTGTCTGTCAAGTTTTGAAATGCGAGCTTGATCTTTTACGATTGTTTCTCCACAACCTTTACAAGATGACCGATTACTTTTGGCATATTCAGTTGAGAAGTCTTGAATTTCAATGGAGGAGCTTTTTCTCTTCGTTCCTTTAGATGGGGTATTGCTTGAAGCAGCAGGTGCTGCTTGAGACCCACTCGGAATTTCACTCCTTATTTTCTCTTGATCTCTCCAACGTAAATCCTCAAAGTGTGAGATGTCAGCCTCAGTTGACACTTTAAACTTTTGAGAAAAAGCACCGAAAATGGTACCACTTTGGAATCTTGTTTCCACAATAAGAAATTAATGTTACTCGCGTCATCAGATGCTCAATTTTGATATTTTACCTTTCTATCAAAACTTGACGCCTGAATAATTGCCGCCATTCTTAGCTCATCCTTATCTATGCGCCTTTTACAGCTTTTGCATGATGACCAGCCACTTTTGGCATATTCGGTACGCCACGGTAGACCTCGATCCATCTCTAAATCATAGAAAGAGGTTTGAATAAGTTAGCACAGCTTGACTATTTGGTTTACTTTTCTGGTTAATGATGTATTTAAAAACCAAAACGTTATGTACGGGTCTTAGTTGCAGCAGAAGTAAGATGAGACTGGAAGTGAAGAGCTCAAGCATTGGTAGTAGATCCTGGCACTAGTGAACAAATTTGAGGATTTCATGTCGCTTCCATCACTAGAGGGAAAAAATTGGTCGAGTTTCAAAAAATTTCCTACCCATACATGAGGTAGCTCAAGCATATTTCCTAAAGCTACTTCGCAGAGGAGCAACAACCCGGTGTTGTTCTCTCGACTGGCGTGACAGTATTTGGCACTTTCAGAGACCTAAAAGAATCAAATATTTGAAGTTAGCAACCTATAATTTAACTCTTTATTAAAAGGCTATGTGTAGTACCGTATCTGCAAAGAACACTCCTTTTCCAAAGTTGTAACCATTAGAAGGAGCTTCTGGTGGAGCAATACGAAGGCCTTGAGACAAAATGCCCATTAAGTTTGGGGTTCTGGAACCATGCCATAGTAGCTTTCTATTAGGGAATTTTTGGAATTCTCGGTAGCGTTCGCGTTCTCCCTGACGAGTAATTTTAAATATTTGATCGACTTCAAGTTCACAATCACTGTGAAAATCAGCGCCCGTGTTGTTTACGTATGTTAATAATGTCTCGAATTCTTCAGAATCTCTATCTAATACTTCAATTTCAGTTTTCAATTGTTCATAATGTTGATCTATTGGATCTTTGGTCGTTCCACCTTCCTCTTCAACTAACTTGTAACCGATCTCCACTTCAAGAAGGAAATTTGGCATTTCTACCTTGGATTTTATTATCTCAACATTATCCAAAAGAGGGACCCTTTTGGTTCCAAAATCATGAGGTATTAGCGTGAAGAATGTATTGGTGCAAGCTATTAGCTGGGCTTTCTTGTTTTCGTTGGGTTCATCGTCGAGTAAAGCCAGGAGTTCCGTCAAAACGGAATACGCCTCTTCAATTTGGTTCTTCGAAAGTTTTCCTAGTGGCATTTTCTTCAGATCAATTTCTAACTCCCACACGGCCTTGTTCATTTTCTCCACGTCAAAGATAAGGCGAATTAGTTCTTGGATGGCGTTGGGAAGTTTAGATCCAGATCCTACAACCAGTTTTTCTGAAGTTCCATAGTCAATGTCAAGTGGATACATTTTATTAGGAACCTTTTTGGCAGTGTGGCGTAACTCCCACGGAGTTCCTGTTTTTTCTTCGAAAAGCCTTTTGAATTCGGCAACAGCTTCATACTTAGTAACAAAGTGTTCCGTCTTGTTATCACCAATAGTAGTTCCAACACGTCCCCAGCTCCGAAACACATAGTAATCCTTTCCTTCGTCTGACTTTAGAAGTTGAAGCTTGTAAAACGAATTAGATCCTTGAGTAACGACGACGTTTCCGAGAACAGCGTTGAAAGCTCCTTCTTCGTTTTGAAACACGTGTGTGCTGGCTTCAAGATTTGAATCTGGGTCAACAGCTACGCTGCCTTTCACTGTCAGTTTAACTTTCGTGCTCTTTCCAGATGAGAATGTTGAGTCACTATTTCCTACAGCCGCACTTTTGAGTCTTTTTTCAGCAGCGTAAGAATTAATTCTGTCTTGAGGATTTCCACCCCAACTGGCTATGCGGTATTGTTGGATCGTAGAAACTAAACCTCCATATTCCACAGCACTTAAAAAGTCCTCAGATACAACGTGAAAATCGTGTTCCTTAGCTTCACGAATTTCCTTGATATTTTTCTCAACATCTTCCTTGGTACTTATAACGCAAGCTGTAGTTTTGTCAATTTGAGAGACAACATTGCCTCCTAATCTCGCTATGCTTTTCTTTAGAGAATCTTTGGAACTATGGAGATTACCAATCAACACTATTTTAGTATCGTCCAATGGTTGTGGCTTTCTCTTGACACCCGAGGTTGATGGCAAATTTTCTGGTGTACTTGGAGTAGGTGCGTTTGTAGGAATGTAACGGTCTTGCTCTATGTATTCGTAGCTGTTTAAGAATGCATATTCCTCTTTTAGGTGATCTGGAATCTGGAAAGGCTTTCTTCTTGGTAGTTTTATTACATTTGTACATTTGCTCCATTCGCTTGCATTTCCAGTACAGTGATAACCATCATTTGAGAAAACCAATTGTCCACCGTCACTTTCTGTGCAAGGTTCAAGAGATCCAAACGTCATGATATCGGAAAGTCTATCTAGAATTTCGCTGTTTCCTGAAGGAATTTTTTGGTCGTTATATTTTAATAGTTCCACCATTTCTTTTTTTTAATATTTTTTTCAAGCTCGTCACGATGTTCATAAATTAACTGAGACTGTTCCTCAAGAATTTTCTTCTCGCCCCGATCAAGTAATTCCTCTTTCTTTATCTTATTTGGTGGAGTCACTTCAATTTTCTTTATCTTTTCTTTGATGGCCTTTTGATCTTCAACACAGAGTGTCTTAAATCCTCGTATTTTAGATCCATCTTCAAAAAACTTCAGAGTTTCTCTCGCTTGTACAAACCAATCAACGTGATACCACGCTGGTAGTGGACCAAATCGTCTAGCTTTTGCACTCTGTCTGTCAAGTTTTGAAATGCGAGCTTGATCTTTTACGATTGTTTCTCCACAACCTTTACAAGATGACCGATTACTTTTGGCATATTCAGTTGAGAAGTCTTGAATTTCAATGGAGGAGCTTTTTCTCTTCGTTCCTTTAGATGGGGTATTGCTTGAAGCAGCAGGTGCTGCTTGAGACCCACTCGGAATTTCACTCCTTATTTTCTCTTGATCTCTCCAACGTAAATCCTCAAAGTGTGAGATGTCAGCCTCAGTTGACACTTTAAACTTTTGAGAAAAAGCACCGAAAATGGTACCACTTTGGAATCTTGTTTCCACAATAAGAAATTAATGTTACTCGCGTCATCAGATGCTCAATTTTGATATTTTACCTTTCTATCAAAACTTGACGCCTGAATAATTGCCGCCATTCTTAGCTCATCCTTATCTATGCGCCTTTTACAGCTTTTGCATGATGACCAGCCACTTTTGGCATATTCGGTACGCCACGGTAGACCTCGATCCATCTCTAAATCATAGAAAGAGGTTTGAATAAGTTAGCACAGCTTGACTATTTGGTTTACTTTTCTGGTTAATGATGTATTTAAAAACCAAAACGTTATGTACGGGTCTTAGTTGCAGCAGAAGTAAGATGAGACTGGAAGTGAAGAGCTCAAGCATTGGTAGTAGATCCTGGCACTAGTGAACAAATTTGAGGATTTCATGTCGCTTCCATCACTAGAGGGAAAAAATTGGTCGAGTTTCAAAAAATTTCCTACCCATACATGAGGTAGCTCAAGCATATTTCCTAAAGCTACTTCGCAGAGGAGCAACAACCCGGTGTTGTTCTCTCGACTGGCGTGACAGTATTTGGCACTTTCAGAGACCTAAAAGAATCAAATATTTGAAGTTAGCAACCTATAATTTAACTCTTTATTAAAAGGCTATGTGTAGTACCGTATCTGCAAAGAACACTCCTTTTCCAAAGTTGTAACCATTAGAAGGAGCTTCTGGTGGAGCAATACGAAGGCCTTGAGACAAAATGCCCATTAAGTTTGGGGTTCTGGAACCATGCCATAGTAGCTTTCTATTAGGGAATTTTTGGAATTCTCGGTAGCGTTCGCGTTCTCCCTGACGAGTAATTTTAAATATTTGATCGACTTCAAGTTCACAATCACTGTGAAAATCAGCGCCCGTGTTGTTTACGTATGTTAATAATGTCTCGAATTCTTCAGAATCTCTATCTAATACTTCAATTTCAGTTTTCAATTGTTCATAATGTTGATCTATTGGATCTTTGGTCGTTCCACCTTCCTCTTCAACTAACTTGTAACCGATCTCCACTTCAAGAAGGAAATTTGGCATTTCTACCTTGGATTTTATTATCTCAACATTATCCAAAAGAGGGACCCTTTTGGTTCCAAAATCATGAGGTATTAGCGTGAAGAATGTATTGGTGCAAGCTATTAGCTGGGCTTTCTTGTTTTCGTTGGGTTCATCGTCGAGTAAAGCCAGGAGTTCCGTCAAAACGGAATACGCCTCTTCAATTTGGTTCTTCGAAAGTTTTCCTAGTGGCATTTTCTTCAGATCAATTTCTAACTCCCACACGGCCTTGTTCATTTTCTCCACGTCAAAGATAAGGCGAATTAGTTCTTGGATGGCGTTGGGAAGTTTAGATCCAGATCCTACAACCAGTTTTTCTGAAGTTCCATAGTCAATGTCAAGTGGATACATTTTATTAGGAACCTTTGAGGCAGTGTGGCGTAACTCCCACGGAGTTCCTGTTTTTTCTTCGAAAAGCCTTTTGAATTCGGCAACAGCTTCATACTTAGTAACAAAGTGTTCCGTCTTGTTATCACCAATAGTAGTTCCAACACGTCCCCAGCTCCGAAACACATAGTAATCCTTTCCTTCGTCTGACTTTAGAAGTTGAAGCTTGTAAAACGAATTAGATCCTTGAGTAACGACGACGTTTCCGAGAACAGCGTTGAAAGCTCCTTCTTCGTTTTGAAACACGTGTGTGCTGGCTTCAAGATTTGAATCTGGGTCAACAGCTACGCTGCCTTTCACTGTCAGTTTAACTTTCGTGCTCTTTCCAGATGAGAATGTTGAGTCACTATTTCCTACAGCCGCACTTTTGAGTCTTTTTTCAGCAGCGTAAGAATTAATTCTGTCTTGAGGATTTCCACCCCAACTGGCTATGCGGTATTGTTGGATCGTAGAAACTAAACCTCCATATTCCACAGCACTTAAAAAGTCCTCAGATACAACGTGAACATCGTGTTCCTTAGCTTCACGAATTTCCTTGATATTTTTCTCAACATCTTCCTTGGTACTTATAACGCAAGCTGTAGTTTTGTCAATTTGAGAGACAACATTGCCTCCTAATCTCGCTATGCTTTTCTTTAGAGAATCTTTGGAACTATGGAGATTACCAATCAACACTATTTTAGTATCGTCCAATGGTTGTGGCTTTCTCTTGACACCCGAGGTTGATGGCAAATTTTCTGGTGTACTTGGAGTAGGTGCGTTTGTAGGAATGTAACGGTCTTGCTCTATGTATTCGTAGCTGTTTAAGAATGCATATTCCTCTTTTAGGTGATCTGGAATCTGGAAAGGCTTTCTTCTTGGTAGTTTTATTACATTTGTACATTTGCTCCATTCGCTTGCATTTCCAGTACAGTGATAACCATCATTTGAGAAAACCAATTGTCCACCGTCACTATCTGTGCAAGGTTCAAGAGATCCAAACGTCATGATATCGGAAAGTCTATCTAGAATTTCGCTGTTTCCTGAAGGAATTTTTTGGTCGTTATATTTTAATAGTTCCACCATTTCTTTTTTTTAATATTTTTTTCAAGCTCGTCACGATGTTCATAAATTAACTGAGACTGTTCCTCAAGAATTTTCTTCTCGCCCCGATCAAGTAATTCCTCTTTCTTTATCTTATTTGGTGGAGTCACTTCAATTTTCTTTATCTTTTCTTTGATGGCCTTTTGATCTTCAACACAGAGTGTTTTAAATCCTCGTATTTTAGATCCATCTTCAAAAAACTTCAGAGTTTCTCTCGCTTGTACAAACCAATCAACGTGATACCACGCTGGTAGTGGACCAAATCGTCTAGCTTTTGCACTCTGTCTGTCAAGTTTTGAAATGCGAGCTTGATCTTTTACGATTGTTTCTCCACAACCTTTACAAGATGACCGATTACTTTTGGCATATTCAGTTGAGAAGTCTTGAATTTCAATGGAGGAGCTTTTTCTCTTCGTTCCTTTAGATGGGGTATTGCTTGAAGCAGCAGGTGCTGCTTGAGACCCACTCGGAATTTCACTCCTTATTTTCTCTTGATCTCTCCAACGTAAATCCTCAAAGTGTGAGATGTCAGCCTCAGTTGACACTTTAAACTTTTGAGAAAAAGCACCGAAAATGGTACCACTTTGGAATCTTGTTTCCACAATAAGAAATTAATGTTACTCGCGTCATCAGATGCTCAATTTTGATATTTCACCTTTCTATCAAAACTTGACGCCTGAATAATTGCCGCCATTCTTAGCTCATCCTTATCTATGCGCCTTTTACAGCTTTTGCATGATGACCAGCCACTTTTGGCATATTCGGTACGCCAAGGTAGACCTCGATCCATCTCTAAATCATACAAAGAGGTTTGAATAAGTTAGCACAGCTTGACTATTTGGTTTACTTTTCTGGTTAATGATGTATTTAAAAACCAAAACGTTATGTACGGGTCTTAGTTGCAGCAGAAGTAAGATGAGACTGGAAGTGAAGAGCTCAAGCATTGGTAGTAGATCCTGGCACTAGTGAACAAATTTGAGGATTTCATGTCGCTTCCATCACTAGAGGGAAAAAATTGGTCGAGTTTCAAAAAATTTCCTACCCATACATGAGGTAGCTCAAGCATATTTCCTAAAGCTACTTCGCAGAGGAGCAACAACCCGGTGTAGTTCTCTCGACTGGCGTGACAGTATTTGGCACTTTCAGAGACCTAAAAGAATCAAATATTTGAAGTTAGCAACCTATAATTTAACTCTTTATTAATGAATGAATGAATGAATATTTATTGTGCATATAAAAAACCACGAAGGTTCACGAGAATATACACAGTTGTAATGATATCATATTTGCATTTCCTAACTGTTAAGAATATCAAATGGAAGACAAATTAAAAACAAACCAAGTGAAACCTTATTAATCCAGCTCCTTGTATTTAACATTAAATATATCAAAATTTTCGCCAAAACTGTTAACTGTAATTTGCATTCTTTTAATTGGATTTAAGTGGTTAAGAGATTCTCTAAATGTTTTTCTAAACCTTCCAGACTTGGGGACTAGAAAGTCCAACCGTCCTAGCAAATCTGGAAGAGTTATCCTATTATTAATTAATTTATGTAGAAATTTAACGTCGTTAATAAGGAGAATGTGAGCTATAGTAGGAATGTCCAAATACCCTAGTAAAATATGGTAATCATATGGAGCCTTTTTCATGAAATAAGTATGGCAATATTCAATAAACTTCCGTTGCACATTCTCAAGAAGTACCTTTAGATATCTACTACAACCACACGGGGCACTTGTCTGGTGGACAAGGGTCCGGCTGAAGACGGTGCAGGCTGCCCTGCGCAAGCTTCAAAGGCTTGCCTGCATTGGTGTTACAGGGGCCATGAGATCGACCCCAACTGCTTCCCTGGAGGTGCTTCTTGACATGCTACCTCTTCATCTTTTCATTGAGGAGGAGGCTGTCATGGGGGCCTACAGGCTCCACATTAATGGCTGTTGGGTTCCAAGACTTTGGGATTACAGCCATACGAAGCTCTTTCGGGAGTACGCTGCACTTGAGCCGTCGTTAACGATGTGCTCTGACAAAACCGTTACCAGCTTTGATTTCACTAAGCCATTCAGCATCCACTTTCCCAGTCGGGCCGAGTGGACTAACCTGCTGCCTCTTGGCACTGGGGGTGAAACTATTTGGTTCACCGATGGTTCCAAGACTGATTCCGGCGCTGGCGCCGGCTATTACTGCCAAACTACAAGGGTCGGTTTTTCTGCTTGCCTGGGCACCTTTGCTAGTGTGTTCCAAGCGGAAATTGCCGCGATCTGTTATTGCGCAGACTACTGCATTAACAAAGGGTATAACGGACGGACTGTGAGGATTTATTCTGACAGTCAGGCCGCCCTGAATGCGCTGGACCAGTGTCAGATTACCTCTCAACTGGTGCGTAGCTGCCTTGATCTGCTAGCGCAACTGGCGTCCTGCAACAGGGTTCTGTTGTACTGGGTGCCAGGGCATAGCGGTTATTATGGCAATGAGCAAGCCGATAGATTTGCGAAAAGGGGCGCGGAGGCCAAGCTCTTGGGGCCGGAGCCGGCCGTCCCCATCCCCTACGGGCATGTCAAACGGAGCCTGCATGACAGGATGACTGTCATACAAAACCAGCTCTGGCATGACATGGATGGCCAGAGACAGACAAAACAGTTAGTCAATGGTCCCTGCAGGTCTCGTGCTAGAGACCTAATTTCGCTCAGCAGATGGGATATTAGGCTGGCCACCGGTCTTCTGACCGGACACTGTCGGCTAAATAGGCACCTCCATCTGATGGGTCTTGCTGACGACCCCCTCTGCAGGTCGTGCCAGGAGAAGGAAGAAACATCCGCTCACGTACTTTGCGAGTGCGACTTCTTCGCCTCGCTTAGACTAGAACATTTTGATTCACACACTGTGGAGCCCTCGCGGGTCTCCTCTTTTACGGTGGAGCGAATTCTTCGCTACGCTGCGGCTACGGGCCTATTCAAGGCCTGATTTTGAGGTTGCACAATATGCCTTTGGCATCGGTGCTAGGGCGTGAGCCCCACCTCATCAACAATAATAATAATACTACAACCACCCCAGGCCAAGCCACCATACAGGACCCGTGATCTCACTAGGGCTTGATAAAGAAGACGGAAATGGTCTAGGGAATGCAATTTCCTACACATCTTCAAGCAAACAGCCAGAGTACGGCGACTTAAAGCAACGCATTTATGTACTTGCTCGGTAAAATAAAGTCCTCTGTCAAAGATCACGCCAAGATCTCTCACAGTGGACTTAAGGGGTATGTGAGCGCCCTCAATGGTATAGTCGTTGGAAATTTCTCTAGCAATTCGCCTTGTAAATGTGACATGCACGGATTTGGTTGGATTTACTGGTATTTTGTTAAGAGAGCACCATCTTCCTATAGAGTCAAGGTAAAGTTGAAGTAATTTACCGTCTAACTTAGAATTAATACTTTTGAAAACTTTATTGTCATCAGCAAATTGAAGAATACGGGAATGTAAAACCGAAAATTGTAAATCGAAAAGATACATATTAAAGAGTAAGGGTCCAAGAGATGATCCCTGTGGAACCCCACAATTAACTTCGTATGTTTTCGATGTGATTATGCCATTGCATTTCAAGACATTGACTCGATTCGCCAGATAGCTAGCAATCCATTCCAAGATATCACCCCCCAATCCAAGGGCCTCTAACTTGTCATGAAGGTAAGAGTGGGAGACGCGGTCGAAGGCCTTGGCCAGGTCAAGGTATACAACATCGACCTGGCCCCGGCACTCGACCTCAGGAGCCACGTAATCCATAAAGGAAACGTGGTTCGTTTCCACACTCCTACCCGGAACAAAGCCATGTTGACAGTCGTTGGGTAGCCAGCTAAACCAACGCTGTAAATGTACGTGTACTACTCTATCAAATACCTTAGCGAGAACGCAAAGAAGGGAAATCGGACGGTAGTTTCGGACATCGCTGGATTTTCCAGACTTGTAAACCGGGACAATGACAGCTTTTTTCCAAAGCGTTGGGAATGAGTGAGTACGGAAGGATAAATTAAATATATGCTCCAATATAGGTAACAATATATTCCCACAGCCCTTGATAACAAACGACGGAATTTTGTCGAAACCAGTAGAGAGTTTGTTGGGTAGACGATTAATAGCAGCATATATGTCCGCTTGAGTTAGTTTTAAACAGTTATGAGGCGTTGTAACTAAGGTAGAAGTATCAAAAGTGTATTTTGAACTAGTTTCAGTATTGTCAGTCGAAATTGTTGAGAAATGCGCCATGAATATTTCCCCCAATTGATCCGGATCAGTAATGATTGTCTTACCAATTTTCAATAATATATCAGAGTGTCTGTCTTTTAGATTACCATTGATAAAACTCCAAAATTTTTTGGGTTGGGACAAGGCGTCTCGACAAGATTTTACTGCCATAGCAGCTTTGTCCCTTACTGTAAGCCTTCTCACCAACGAACGGGACAGCCTAAAATTAGCTATGTCGGAGGCTAACCCCGACCTCTTTTTCTTATTAAAATAATATTTTTTGCGCTTGATAGCTTTTTTGGAGGTCCAAAGAATACCAAAAGGGGAAGCCCCGATTATTACGCGGAATCTTGTTAGGGATCGAACTATCCATAGCTGACGTTATATATTCCGTTAATGTCTGGACACAAAAATTAACATCCTGCGAATCCAAAACCACCGACCAATCTGAATCGCGTAAAATTGAGTATAGCAAGTGATAGTTACCTTTTTTAAATTGATATACTGGTTGTAAATTAGGGGAGACCCTACAAATGTCAAATGGACAAAGCAAATAGAAAGGCGGATGGTAGTTGTCAATGTCCACAAATGGATCAAGGAGAGGTACAGTATCAATGCCGTGTACATTAGTAAGACAAAGGTCCAGAAGATTACCATAAGTGGGAGCTGGGTTAATTTGGTTTAAATTAAATTCATAACAAACATCGAGAACATGAGCAGCCTTAGTTCTAGTTTGGTGAGTGCATCCCACACTGCTACCCAGAGTCCAGTTGATACCGGGGAGATTAAAATCACCCAGAATCAGAATTTCACCGTCATAATCTACCAACGAGGATACCAAAACATTCTTAAATTTCCGATACTGAGCGTCGTCATCTGAGGGGCGAAAGTAACCAGTGCCAAGAAGAAGCGGAAGATTATTTTTTAGTTTAAACTCGACAAACACACCCCCTTCGGCACCTTCCAGGTCACTTCGACGGTGAAAAACAAGGGACTTCTTGATAGCAATGAGGGATCCCCCGCCCCTAACATTGACAGAATCCGGATCTGATCGATCCGCCCGAAAAATAGTATAGGAATTTGGAAAATAATCCGAATTAAAATGAGAGTGGTTAAGCCACGTCTCTGTTAAACAAACAATATCAAAATCATTAACGATTAGGTTAGTTAAAAAGGTACTAGACTTGGTTCGTAGACCGCGCACATTCTGATAAGCTATAGTCAGTTCTTCCATTCTTGGACATTTGAAGAATCCGCAGGGGAACCCGCGTCTGAGATTTCACCATGCAGTTCCGAGACATGTTTGTGCTCGTCTCTCGGTACCCCATGGAAATCTGTTAGAAAGCTGTTCGCAGGCCAAATATTGGGATCCCTCATTTTTGGTATGTCAGACTCATCATCACACGTCAAGTAGAATGACGAATGACGGGCATTCGGATTTTTAGTACGCAGTCTTATGCACTGCACCGACTGCACACCTGAATCAGCCCTCAAAAAATCTTGCAGTTCTTTCGACGTGATCCCAACATCCAACCCAGTGGCAAAGAGTGCTTTCTTGACCGCCTTCACTCGACGTGGTGCAGCCTTGATCCGGCTTGTCAAAGACACACCCGAGACCACAGGCTTAGATGCAGGAACATGACGAGTGGAGTTGATGTCAGTTTTTGTTTGCAAAGCCTTGGGTAATGCTCCAGAGAATGAAGGAATGGAACCCTGTGGCCAGGGCAAGGCAGATGGGTTGAGAGCGCCAGGACGGTTAGCCAATGGTGGAAAAGATTGAGCTTCGTCCCTAGAAGCCCGTGACCCAAGCGGGGCTTGAAATGGTATTTGGCGACTGGCAAGTTCTCGACGAAGGCCAGCGTTCTCATTTTCTAATGAAGCCAGACGTTCTTGGAACTCTGATAACGTAGCTTGCATCTTAAGTAGGATGGTGTCGTTGCTATCCAATTTATTCATCATTTTGTCCAGTATCGAATCAGATTCCCTAGTGAGGCTATCAACGCTAAGTAGATGGACGAATGCTTCGTGCACCACCTCTAAGATGAGACCCTTATCGCCCTCAGCCAGCTTAGCAGGTGGTTTAGGCGCAGGTATGGCCCCATTGAACTCTTTATCGCGGGGTATGGCGCTATTACTATGTCGCCGAGCCGGACTTCTAGATTTGCGAGTAGCGGCTTTGCATTCCGTACAGGTAAAGTATGAATTAGGGGTACAATCTTTATGTACACGGCGCTTGCATAGTCCAGTGCAAAAATGACACTTTTGTTTTCCATAAAACCGATTATCGCAAACACAACAAGAGTCTGAAGAAGCAGGCATACCGTAGCAGACGATACCGGAGGTACAGAGTTTAATAAAAGGCTATGTGTAGTACCGTATCTGCAAAGTACACTCCTTTTCCAAAGTTGTAACCATTAGAAGGAGCTTCTGGTGGAGCAATACGAAGGCCTTGAGACAAAATGCCCATTAAGTTTGGGGTTCTGGAACCATGCCATAGTAGCTTTCTATTAGGGAATTTTTGGAATTCTCGGTAGCGTTCGCGTTCTCCCTGACGAGTAATTTTAAATATTTGATCGACTTCAAGTTCACAATCACTGTGAAAATCAGCGCCCGTGTTGTTTACGTATGTTAATAATGTCTCGAATTCTTCAGAATCTCTATCTAATACTTCAATTTCAGTTTTCAATTGTTCATAATGTTGATCTATTGGATCTTTGGTCGTTCCACCTTCCTCTTCAACTAACTTGTAACCGATCTCCACTTCAAGAAGGAAATTTGGCATTTCTACCTTGGATTTTATTATCTCAACATTATCCAAAAGAGGGACCCTTTTGGTTCCAAAATCATGAGGTATTAGCGTGAAGAATGTATTGGTGCAAGCTATTAGCTGGGCTTTCTTGTTTTCGTTGGGTTCATCGTCAAGTAAAGCCAGGAGTTCCGTCAAAACGGAATACGCCTCTTCAATTTGGTTCTTCGAAAGTTTTCCTAGTGGCATTTTCTTCAGATCAATTTCTAACTCCCACACGGCCTTGTTCATTTTCTCCACGTCGAAGATAAGGCGAATTAGTTCTTGGATGGCGTTGGGAAGTTTAGATCCAGATCCTACAACCAGTTTTTCTGAAGTTCCATAGTCAATGTCAAGTGGATACATTTTATTAGGAACCTTTGAGGCAGTGTGGCGTAACTCCCACGGAGTTCCTGTTTTTTCTTCGAAAAGCCTTTTGAATTCGGCAACAGCTTCATACTTAGTAACAAAGTGTTCCGTCTTGTTATCACCAATAGTAGTTCCAACACGTCCCCAGCTCCGAAACACATAGTAATCCTTTCCTTCGTCTGACTTTAGAAGTTGAAGCTTGTAAAACGAATTAGATCCTTGAGTAACGACGACGTTTCCGAGAACAGCGTTGAAAGCTCCTTCTTCGTTTTGAAACACGTGTGTGCTGGCTTCAAGATTTGAATCTGGGTCAACAGCTACGCTGCCTTTCACTGTCAGTTTAACTTTCGTGCTCTTTCCAGATGAGAATGTTGAGTCACTATTTCCTACAGCCGCACTTTTGAGTCTTTTTTCAGCAGCGTAAGAATTAATTCTGTCTTGAGGATTTCCACCCCAACTGGCTATGCGGTATTGTTGGATCGTAGAAACTAAACCTCCATATTCCACAGCACTTAAAAAGTCCTCAGATACAACGTGAACATCGTGTTCCTTAGCTTCACGAATTTCCTTGATATTTTTCTCAACATCTTCCTTGGTACTTATAACGCAAGCTGTAGTTTTGTCAATTTGAGAGACAACATTGCCTCCTAATCTCGCTATGCTTTTCTTTAGAGAATCTTTGGAACTATGGAGATTACCAATCAACACTATTTTAGTATCGTCCAATGGTTGTGGCTTTCTCTTGACACCCGAGGTTGATGGCAAATTTTCTGGTGTACTTGGAGTAGGTGCGTTTGTAGGAATGTAACGGTCTTGCTCTATGTATTCGTAGCTGTTTAAGAATGCATATTCCTCTTTTAGGTGATCTGGAATCTGGAAAGGCTTTCTTCTTGGTAGTTTTATTACATTTGTACATTTGCTCCATTCGCTTGCATTTCCAGTACAGTGATAACCATCATTTGAGAAAACCAATTGTCCACCGTCACTATCTGTGCAAGGTTCAAGAGATCCAAACGTCATGATATCGGAAAGTCTATCTAGAATTTCGCTGTTTCCTGAAGGAATTTTTTGGTCGTTATATTTTAATAGTTCCACCATTTCTTTTTATTTAATATTTTTTTCAAGCTCGTCACGATGTTCATAAATTAACTGAGACTGTTCCTCAAGAATTTTCTTCTCGCCCCGATCAAGTAATTCCTCTTTCTTTATCTTATTTGGTGGAGTCACTTCAATTTTCTTTATCTTTTCTTTGATGGCCTTTTGATCTTCAACGCAGAGTGTCTTAAATCCTCGTATTTTAGATCCATCTTCAAAAAACTTCAGAGTTTCTCTCGCTTGTACAAACCAATCAACGTGATACCACGCTGGTAGTGGACCAAATCGTCTAGCTTTTGCACTCTGTCTGTCAAGTTTTGAAATGCGAGCTTGATCTTTTACGATTGTTTCTCCACAACCTTTACAAGATGACCGATTACTTTTGGCATATTCAGTTGAGAAGTCTTGAATTTCAATGGAGGAGCTTTTTCTCTTCGTTCTAGGGCTGTGCGAATACTCGAATTTTCGAATAGTATTCGTTTAATTCGAATCGATTATTCGATTCGACGAATCGAATTTGCCATTCGGAGAAAAACGAGTATTCGAATTAAGAAACGATTATTCGAAAAGAAATTCGAATAACCGATTTACATACGAATACAGTTCCCTTAACCGAATAATCGCTTCCAAGGGGCTAAATTCGAATAGAAAACGAGTATTCGATTGGAAATGGGAGGGACTGTGGTCACATGACATATATGAAGCTGTTTCGTTTATGGAATTTCATTGCCAATGCGCAATTCGCGATGTTTTGTTTTTCTCTCACCAATTACTCAGTCTTAGGAAAAGTTCCATTCTTTGTGGAACTACAATATTTTTACGTGTATTTAGGAAACGATTAATTGTTTTGAAAAGAACATCCGTCTGATAAAACCGAGTATTCATATTTTCGAGTATTCTTTTAAAAAACTAGTACTGCTAGGTGTATTTAGAAAACGATTAATCGCTTTGAAACGAATATTCGTCAGGTAAAACCGATTAATCGAAAAAAAACGAGTACTCGAACCAGCATTTTTGATAAACGAGTAATATTCGTTTGAACGAGTACTCGATTCGGATTTCGAATAGGAGATTTACTATTCGATTCGTATTCGATTCGGTTTGAAAAACCACTATTCGCACAGCCCTACTTCGTTCCTTTAGATGGGGTATTGCTTGAAGCAGCAGGTGCTGCTTGAGACCCACTCGGAATTTCACTCCTTATTTTCTCTTGATCTCTCCAACGTAAATCCTCAAAGTGTGAGATGTCAGCCTCAGTTGACACTTTAAACTTTTGAGAAAAAGCACCGAAAATGGTACCACTTTGGAATCTTGTTTCCACAATAAGAAATTAATGTTACTCGCGTCATCAGATGCTCAATTTTGATATTTTACCTTTCTATCAAAACTTGACGCCTGAATAATTGCCGCCATTCTTAGCTCATCCTTATCTATGCGCCTTTTACAGCTTTTGCATGATGACCAGCCACTTTTGGCATATTCGGTACGCCACGGTAGACCTCGATCCATCTCTAAATCATACAAAGAGGTTTGAATAAGTTAGCACAGCTTGACTATTTGGTTTACTTTTCTGGTTAATGATGTATTTAAAAACCAAAACGTTATGTACGGGTCTTAGTTGCAGCAGAAGTAAGATTAGACTGGAAGTGAAGAGCTCAAGCATTGGTAGTAGATCCTGGCACTAGTGAACAAATTTGAGGATTTCATGTCGCTTCCATCACTAGAGGGAAAAAATTGGTCGAGTTTCAAAAAATTTCCTACCCATACATGAGGTAGCTCAAGCATATTTCCTAAAGCCACTTCGCAGAGGAGCAACAACCCGGTGTTGTTCTCTCGACTGGCGTGACAGTATTTGGCACTTTCAGAGACTTAAAAGAATCAAATATTTGAAGTTAGCAACCTATAATTTAACTCTTTATTAAAAGGCTATGTGTAGTACCGTATCTGCAAAGTACACTCCTTTTCCAAAGTTGTAACCATTAGAAGGAGCTTCTGGTGGAGCAATACGAAGGCCTTGAGACAAAATGCCCATTAAGTTTGGGGTTCTGGAACCATGCCATAGTAGCTTTCTATTAGGGAATTTTTGGAATTCTCGGTAGCGTTCGCGTTCTCCCTGACGAGTAATTTTAAATATTTGATCGACTTCAAGTTCACAATCACTGTGAAAATCAGCGCCCGTGTTGTTTACGTATGTTAATAATGTCTCGAATTCTTCAGAATCTCTATCTAATACTTCAATTTCAGTTTTCAATTGTTCATAATGTTGATCTATTGGATCTTTGGTCGTTCCACCTTCCTCTTCAACTAACTTGTAACCGATCTCCACTTCAAGAAGGAAATTTGGCATTTCTACCTTGGATTTTATTATCTCAACATTATCCAAAAGAGGGACCCTTTTGGTTCCAAAATCATGAGGTATTAGCGTGAAGAATGTATTGGTGCAAGCTATTAGCTGGGCTTTCTTGTTTTCGTTGGGTTCATCGTCGAGTAAAGCCAGGAGTTCCGTCAAAACGGAATACGCCTCTTCAATTTGGTTCTTCGAAAGTTTTCCTAGTGGCATTTTCTTCAGATCAATTTCTAACTCCCACACGGCCTTGTTCATTTTCTCCACGTCAAAGATAAGGCGAATTAGTTCTTGGATGGCGTTGGGAAGTTTAGATCCAGATCCTACAACCAGTTTTTCGGAAGTTCCATAGTCAATGTCAAGTGGATACATTTTATTAGGAACCTTTGAGGCAGTGTGGCGTAACTCCCACGGAGTTCCTGTTTTTTCTTCGAAAAGCCTTTTGAATTCGGCAACAGCTTCATACTTAGTAACAAAGTGTTCCGTCTTGTTATCACCAATAGTAGTTCCAACACGTCCCCAGCTCCGAAACACATAGTAATCCTTTCCTTCGTCTGACTTTAGAAGTTGAAGCTTGTAAAACGAATTAGATCCTTGAGTAACGACGACGTTTCCGAGAACAGCGTTGAAAGCTCCTTCTTCGTTTTGAAACACGTGTGTGCTGGCTTCAAGATTTGAATCTGGGTCAACAGCTACGCTGCCTTTCACTGTCAGTTTAACTTTCGTGCTCTTTCCAGATGAGAATGTTGAGTCACTATTTCCTACAGCCGCACTTTTGAGTCTTTTTTCAGCAGCGTAAGAATTAATTCTGTCTTGAGGATTTCCACCCCAACTGGCTATGCGGTATTGTTGGATCGTAGAAACTAAACCTCCATATTCCACAGCACTTAAAAAGTCCTCAGATACAACGTGAACATCGTGTTCCTTAGCTTCACGAATTTCCTTGATATTTTTCTCAACATCTTCCTTGGTACTTATAACGCAAGCTGTAGTTTTGTCAATTTGAGAGACAACATTGCCTCCTAATCTCGCTATGCTTTTCTTTAGAGAATCTTTGGAACTATGGAGATTACCAATCAACACTATTTTAGTATCGTCCAATGGTTGTGGCTTTCTCTTGACACCCGAGGTTGATGGCAAATTTTCTGGTGTACTTGGAGTAGGTGCGTTTGTAGGAATGTAACGGTCTTGCTCTATGTATTCGTAGCTGTTTAAGAATGCATATTCCTCTTTTAGGTGATCTGGAATCTGGAAAGGCTTTCTTCTTGGTAGTTTTATTACATTTGTACATTTGCTCCATTCGCTTGCATTTCCAGTACAGTGATAACCATCATTTGAGAAAACCAATTGTCCACCGTCACTATCTGTGCAAGGTTCAAGAGATCCAAACGTCATGATTTCGGAAAGTCTATCTAGAATTTCGCTGTTTCCTGAAGGAATTTTTTGGTCGTTATATTTTAATAGTTCCACCATTTCTTTTTTTTAATATTTTTTTCAAGCTCGTCACGATGTTCATAAATTAACTGAGACTGTTCCTCAAGAATTTTCTTCTCGCCCCGATCAAGTAATTCCTCTTTCTTTATCTTATTTGGTGGAGTCACTTCAATTTTCTTTATCTTTTCTTTGATGGCCTTTTGATCTTCAACACAGAGTGTCTTAAATCCTCGTATTTTAGATCCATCTTCAAAAAACTTCAGAGTTTCTCTCGCTTGTACAAACCAATCAACGTGATACCACGCTGGTAGTGGACCAAATCGTCTAGCTTTTGCACTCTGTCTGTCAAGTTTTGAAATGCGAGCTTGATCTTTTACGATTGTTTCTCCACAACCTTTACAAGATGACCGATTACTTTTGGCATATTCAGTTGAGAAGTCTTGAATTTCAATGGAGGAGCTTTTTCTCTTCGTTCCTTTAGATGGGGTATTGCTTGAAGCAGCAGGTGCTGCTTGAGACCCACTCGGAATTTCACTCCTTATTTTCTCTTGATCTCTCCAACGTAAATCCTCAAAGTGTGAGATGTCAGCCTCAGTTGACACTTTAAACTTTTGAGAAAAAGCACCGAAAATGGTACCACTTTGGAATCTTGTTTCCACAATAAGAAATTAATGTTACTCGCGTCATCAGATGCTCAATTTTGATATTTTACCTTTCTATCAAAACTTGACGCCTGAATAATTGCCGCCATTCTTAGCTCATCCTTATCTATGCGCCTTTTACAGCTTTTGCATGATGACCAGCCACTTTTGGCATATTCGGTACGCCACGGTAGACCTCGATCCATCTCTAAATCATACAAAGAGGTTTGAATAAGTTAGCACAGCTTGACTATTTGGTTTACTTTTCTGGTTAATGATGTATTTAAAAACCAAAACGTTATGTACGGGTCTTAGTTGCAGCAGAAGTAAGATGAGACTGGAAGTGAAGAGCTCAAGCATTGGTAGTAGATCCTGGCACTAGTGAACAAATTTGAGGATTTCATGTCGCTTCCATCACTAGAGGGAAAAAATTGGTCGAGTTTCAAAAAATTTCCTACCCATACATGAGGTAGCTCAAGCATATTTCCTAAAGCTACTTCGCAGAGGAGCAACAACCCGGTGTTGTTCTCTCGACTGGCGTGACAGTATTTGGCACTTTCAGAGACCTAAAAGAATCAAATATTTGAAGTTAGCAACCTATAATTTAACTCTTTATTAAAAGGCTATGTGTAGTACCGTATCGCCAAAGTACACTCCTTTTCCAAAGTTGTAACCATTAGAAGGAGCTTCTGGTGGAGCAATACGAAGGCCTTGAGACAAAATGCCCATTAAGTTTGGGGTTCTGGAACCATGCCATTGTAGCTTTCTATTAGGGAATTTTTGGAATTCTCGGTAGCGTTCGCGTTCTCCCTGACGAGTAATTTTAAATATTTGATCGACTTCAAGTTCACAATCACTGTGAAAATCAGCGCCCGTGTTGTTTACGTATGTTAATAATGTCTCGAATTCTTCAGAATCTCTATCTAATACTTCAATTTCAGTTTTCAATTGTTCATAATGTTGATCTATTGGATCTTTGGTCGTTCCACCTTCCTCTTCAACTAACTTGTAACCGATCTCCACTTCAAGAAGGAAATTTGGCATTTCTACCTTGGATTTTATTATCTCAACATTATCCAAAAGAGGGACCCTTTTGGTTCCAAAATCATGAGGTATTAGCGTGAAGAATGTATTGGTGCAAGCTATTAGCTGGGCTTTCTTGTTTTCGTTGGGTTCATCGTCGAGTAAAGCCAGGAGTTCCGTCAAAACGGAATACGCCTCTTCAATTTGGTTCTTCGAAAGTTTTCCTAGTGGCATTTTCTTCAGATCAATTTCTAACTCCCACACGGCCTTGTTCATTTTCTCCACGTCAAAGATAAGGCGAATTAGTTCTTGGATGGCGTTGGGAAGTTTAGATCCAGATCCTACAACCAGTTTTTCTGAAGTTCCATAGTCAATGTCAAGTGGATACATTTTATTAGGAACCTTTGAGGCAGTGTGGCGTAACTCCCACGGAGTTCCTGTTTTTTCTTCGAAAAGCCTTTTGAATTCGGCAACAGCTTCATACTTAGTAACAAAGTGTTCCGTCTTGTTATCACCAATAGTAGTTCCAACACGTCCCCAGCTCCGAAACACATAGTAATCCTTTCCTTCGTCTGACTTTAGAAGTTGAAGCTTGTAAAACGAATTAGATCCTTGAGTAACGACGACGTTTCCGAGAACAGCGTTGAAAGCTCCTTCTTCGTTTTGAAACACGTGTGTGCTGGCTTCAAGATTTGAATCTGGGTCAACAGCTACGCTGCCTTTCACTGTCAGTTTAACTTTCGTGCTCTTTCCAGATGAGAATGTTGAGTCACTATTTCCTACAGCCGCACTTTTGAGTCTTTTTTCAGCAGCGTAAGAATTAATTCTGTCTTGAGGATTTCCACCCCAACTGGCTATGCGGTATTGTTGGATCGTAGAAACTAAACCTCCATATTCCACAGCACTTAAAAAGTCCTCAGATACAACGTGAACATCGTGTTCCTTAGCTTCACGAATTTCCTTGATATTTTTCTCAACATCTTCCTTGGTACTTATAACGCAAGCTGTAGTTTTGTCAATTTGAGAGACAACATTGCCTCCTAATCTCGCTATGCTTTTCTTTAGAGAATCTTTGGAACTATGGAGATTACCAATCAACACTATTTTAGTATCGTCCAATGGTTGTGGCTTTCTCTTGACACCCGAGGTTGATGGCAAATTTTCTGGTGTACTTGGAGTAGGTGCGTTTGTAGGAATGTAACGGTCCTGCTCTATGTATTCGTAGCTGTTTAAGAATGCATATTCCTCTTTTAGGTGATCTGGAATCTGGAAAGGCTTTCTTCTTGGTAGTTTTATTACATTTGTACATTTGCTCCATTCGCTTGCATTTCCAGTACAGTGATAACCATCATTTGAGAAAACCAATTGTCCACCGTCACTATCTGTGCAAGGTTCAAGAGATCCAAACGTCATGATATCGGAAAGTCTATCTAGAATTTCGCTGTTTCCTGAAGGAATTTTTTGGTCGTTATATTTTAATAGTTCCACCATTTCTTTTTTTTAATATTTTTTTCAAGCTCGTCACGATGTTCATAAATTAACTGAGACTGTTCCTCAAGAATTTTTTTCTCGCCCCGATCAAGTAATTCCTCTTTCTTTATCTTATTTGGTGGAGTCACTTCAATTTTCTTTATCTTTTCTTTGATGGCCTTTTGATCTTCAACGCAGAGTGTCTTAAATCCTCGTATTTTAGATCCATCTTCAAAAAACTTCAGAGTTTCTCTCGCTTGTACAAACCAATCAACGTGATACCACGCTGGTAGTGGACCAAATCGTCTAGCTTTTGCACTCTGTCTGTCAAGTTTTGAAATGCGAGCTTGATCTTTTACGATTGTTTCTCCACAACCTTTACAAGATGACCGATTACTTTTGGCATATTCAGTTGAGAAGTCTTGAATTTCAATGGAGGAGCTTTTTCTCTTCGTTCCTTTAGATGGGGTATTGATTGAAGCAGCAGGTGCTGCTTGAGACCCACTCGGAATTTCACTCCTTATTTTCTCTTGATCTCTCCAACGTAAATCCTCAAAGTGTGAGATGTCAGCCTCAGTTGACACTTTAAACTTTTGAGAAAAAGCACCGAAAATGGTACCACTTTGGAATCTTGTTTCCACAATAAGAAATTAATGTTACTCGCGTCATCAGATGCTCAATTTTGATATTTTACCTTTCTATCAAAACTTGACGCCTGAATAATTGCCGCCATTCTTAGCTCATCCTTATCTATGCGCCTTTTACAGCTTTTGCATGATGACCAGCCACTTTTGGCATATTCGGTACGCCACGGTAGACCTCGATCCATCTCTAAATCATACAAAGAGGTTTGAATAAATTAGCACAGCTTGACTATTTGGTTTACTTTTCTGGTTAATGATGTATTTAAAAACCAAAACGTTATGTACGGGTCTTAGTTGCAGCAGAAGTAAGATGAGACTGGAAGTGAAGAGCTCAAGCATTGGTAGTAGATCCTGGCACTAGTGAACAAATTTGAGGATTTCATGTCGCTTCCATCACTAGAGGGAAAAAATTGGTCGAGTTTCAAAAAATTTCCTACCCATACATGAGGTAGCTCAAGCATATTTCCTAAAGCTACTTCGCAGAGGAGCAACAACCCGGTGTTGTTCTCTCGACTGGCGTGACAGTATTTGGCACTTTCAGAGACCTAAAAGAATCAAATATTTGAAGTTAGCAACCTATAATTTAACTCTTTATTAAAAGGCTATGTGTAGTACCGTATCGCCAAAGTACACTCCTTTTCCAAAGTTGTAACCATTAGAAGGAGCTTCTGGTGGAGCAATACGAAGGCCTTGAGACAAAATGCCCATTAAGTTTGGGGTTCTGGAACCATGCCATTGTAGCTTTCTATTAGGGAATTTTTGGAATTCTCGGTAGCGTTCGCGTTCTCCCTGACGAGTAATTTTAAATATTTGATCGACTTCAAGTTCACAATCACTGTGAAAATCAGCGCCCGTGTTGTTTACGTATGTTAATAATGTCTCGAATTCTTCAGAATCTCTATCTAATACTTCAATTTCAGTTTTCAATTGTTCATAATGTTGATCTATTGGATCTTTGGTCGTTCCACCTTCCTCTTCAACTAACTTGTAACCGATCTCCACTTCAAGAAGGAAATTTGGCATTTCTACCTTGGATTTTATTATCTCAACATTATCCAAAAGAGGGACCCTTTTGGTTCCAAAATCATGAGGTATTAGCGTGAAGAATGTATTGGTGCAAGCTATTAGCTGGGCTTTCTTGTTTTCGTTGGGTTCATCGTCGAGTAAAGCCAGGAGTTCCGTCAAAACGGAATACGCCTCTTCAATTTGGTTCTTCGAAAGTTTTCCTAGTGGCATTTTCTTCAGATCAATTTCTAACTCCCACACGGCCTTGTTCATTTTCTCCACGTCAAAGATAAGGCGAATTAGTTCTTGGATGGCGGGCGTTGGGAAGTTTAGATCCAGATCCTACAACCAGTTTTTCTGAAGTTCCATAGTCAATGTCAAGTGGATACATTTTATTAGGAACCTTTGAGGCAGTGTGGCGTAACTCCCACGGAGTTCCTGTTTTTTCTTCGAAAAGCCTTTTGAATTCGGCAACAGCTTCATACTTAGTAACAAAGTGTTCCGTCTTGTTATCACCAATAGTAGTTCCAACACGTCCCCAGCTCCGAAACACATAGTAATCCTTTCCTTCGTCTGACTTTAGAAGTTGAAGCTTGTAAAACGAATTAGATCCTTGAGTAACGACGACGTTTCCGAGAACAGCGTTGAAAGCTCCTTCTTCGTTTTGAAACACGTGTGTGCTGGCTTCAAGATTTGAATCTGGGTCAACAGCTACGCTGCCTTTCACTGTCAGTTTAACTTTCGTGCTCTTTCCAGATGAGAATGTTGAGTCACTATTTCCTACAGCCGCACTTTTGAGTCTTTTTTCAGCAGCGTAAGAATTAATTCTGTCTTGAGGATTTCCACCCCAACTGGCTATGCGGTATTGTTGGATCGTAGAAACTAAACCTCCATATTCCACAGCACTTAAAAAGTCCTCAGATACAACGTGAACATCGTGTTCCTTAGCTTCACGAATTTCCTTGATATTTTTCTCAACATCTTCCTTGGTACTTATAACGCAAGCTGTAGTTTTGTCAATTTGAGAGACAACATTGCCTCCTAATCTCGCTATGCTTTTCTTTAGAGAATCTTTGGAACTATGGAGATTACCAATCAACACTATTTTAGTATCGTCCAATGGTTGTGGCTTTCTCTTGACACCCGAGGTTGATGGCAAATTTTCTGGTGTACTTGGAGTAGGTGCGTTTGTAGGAATGTAACGGTCCTGCTCTATGTATTCGTAGCTGTTTAAGAATGCATATTCCTCTTTTAGGTGATCTGGAATCTGGAAAGGCTTTCTTCTTGGTAGTTTTATTACATTTGTACATTTGCTCCATTCGCTTGCATTTCCAGTACAGTGATAACCATCATTTGAGAAAACCAATTGTCCACCGTCACTATCTGTGCAAGGTTCAAGAGATCCAAACGTCATGATATCGGAAAGTCTATCTAGAATTTCGCTGTTTCCTGAAGGAATTTTTTGGTCGTTATATTTTAATAGTTCCACCATTTCTTTTTTTTAATATTTTTTTCAAGCTCGTCACGATGTTCATAAATTAACTGAGACTGTTCCTCAAGAATTTTTTTCTCGCCCCGATCAAGTAATTCCTCTTTCTTTATCTTATTTGGTGGAGTCACTTCAATTTTCTTTATCTTTTCTTTGATGGCCTTTTGATCTTCAACGCAGAGTGTCTTAAATCCTCGTATTTTAGATCCATCTTCAAAAAACTTCAGAGTTTCTCTCGCTTGTACAAACCAATCAACGTGATACCACGCTGGTAGTGGACCAAATCGTCTAGCTTTTGCACTCTGTCTGTCAAGTTTTGAAATGCGAGCTTGATCTTTTACGATTGTTTCTCCACAACCTTTACAAGATGACCGATTACTTTTGGCATATTCAGTTGAGAAGTCTTGAATTTCAATGGAGGAGCTTTTTCTCTTCGTTCCTTTAGATGGGGTATTGATTGAAGCAGCAGGTGCTGCTTGAGACCCACTCGGAATTTCACTCCTTATTTTCTCTTGATCTCTCCAACGTAAATCCTCAAAGTGTGAGATGTCAGCCTCAGTTGACACTTTAAACTTTTGAGAAAAAGCACCGAAAATGGTACCACTTTGGAATCTTGTTTCCACAATAAGAAATTAATGTTACTCGCGTCATCAGATGCTCAATTTTGATATTTTACCTTTCTATCAAAACTTGACGCCTGAATAATTGCCGCCATTCTTAGCTCATCCTTATCTATGCGCCTTTTACAGCTTTTGCATGATGACCAGCCACTTTTGGCATATTCGGTACGCCACGGTAGACCTCGATCCATCTCTAAATCATACAAAGAGGTTTGAATAAATTAGCACAGCTTGACTATTTGGTTTACTTTTCTGGTTAATGATGTATTTAAAAACCAAAACGTTATGTACGGGTCTTAGTTGCAGCAGAAGTAAGATGAGACTGGAAGTGAAGAGCTCAAGCATTGGTAGTAGATCCTGGCACTAGTGAACAAATTTGAGGATTTCATGTCGCTTCCATCACTAAAGGGAAAAAATTGGTCGAGTTTCAAAAAATTTCCTACCCATACATGAGGTAGCTCAAGCATATTTCCTAAAGCTACTTCGCAGAGGAGCAACAACCCGGTGTTGTTCTCTCGACTGGCGTGACAGTATTTGGCACTTTCAGAGACCTAAAAGAATCAAATATTTGAAGTTAGCAACCTATAATTTAACTCTTTATTAAAAGGCTATGTGTAGTACCGTATCTGCAAAGTACACTCCTTTTCCAAAGTTGTAACCATTAGAAGGAGCTTCTGGTGGAGCAATACGAAGGCCTTGAGACAAAATGCCCATTAAGTTTGGGGTTCTGGAACCATGCCATAGTAGCTTTCTATTAGGGAATTTTTGGAATTCTCGGTAGCGTTCGCGTTCTCCCTGACGAGTAATTTTAAATATTTGATCGACTTCAAGTTCACAATCACTGTGAAAATCAGCGCCCGTGTTGTTTACGTATGTTAATAATGTCTCGAATTCTTCAGAATCTCTATCTAATACTTCAATTTCAGTTTTCAATTGTTCATAATGTTGATCTATTGGATCTTTGGTCGTTCCACCTTCCTCTTCAACTAACTTGTAACCGATCTCCACTTCAAGAAGGAAATTTGGCATTTCTACCTTGGATTTTATTATCTCAACATTATCCAAAAGAGGGACCCTTTTGGTTCCAAAATCATGAGGTATTAGCGTGAAGAATGTATTGGTGCAAGCTATTAGCTGGGCTTTCTTGTTTTCGTTGGGTTCATCGTCGAGTAAAGCCAGGAGTTCCGTCAAAACGGAATACGCCTCTTCAATTTGGTTCTTCGAAAGTTTTCCTAGTGGCATTTTCTTCAGATCAATTTCTAACTCCCACACGGCCTTGTTCATTTTCTCCACGTCAAAGATAAGGCGAATTAGTTCTTGGATGGCGTTGGGAAGTTTAGATCCAGATCCTACAACCAGTTTTTCTGAAGTTCCATAGTCAATGTCAAGTGGATACATTTTATTAGGAACCTTTGAGGCAGTGTGGCGTAACTCCCACGGAGTTCCTGTTTTTTCTTCGAAAAGCCTTTTGAATTCGGCAACAGCTTCATACTTAGTAACAAAGTGTTCCGTCTTGTTATCACCAATAGTAGTTCCAACACGTCCCCAGCTCCGAAACACATAGTAATCCTTTCCTTCGTCTGACTTTAGAAGTTGAAGCTTGTAAAACGAATTAGATCCTTGAGTAACGACGACGTTTCCGAGAACAGCGTTGAAAGCTCCTTCTTCGTTTTGAAACACGTGTGTGCTGGCTTCAAGATTTGAATCTGGGTCAACAGCTACGCTGCCTTTCACTGTCAGTTTAACTTTCTTGCTCTTTCCAGATGAGAATGTTGAGTCACTATTTCCTACAGCCGCACTTTTGAGTCTTTTTTCAGCAGCGTAAGAATTAATTCTGTCTTGAGGATTTCCACCCCAACTGGCTATGCGGTATTGTTGGATCGTAGAAACTAAACCTCCATATTCCACAGCACTTAAAAAGTCCTCAGATACAACGTGAACATCGTGTTCCTTAGCTTCACGAATTTCCTTGATATTTTTCTCAACATCTTCCTTGGTACTTATAACGCAAGCTGTAGTTTTGTCAATTTGAGAGACAACATTGCCTCCTAATCTCGCTATGCTTTTCTTTAGAGAATCTTTGGAACTATGGAGATTACCAATCAACACTATTTTAGTATCGTCCAATGGTTGTGGCTTTCTCTTGACACCCGAGGTTGATGGCAAATTTTCTGGTGTACTTGGAGTAGGTGCGTTTGTAGGAATGTAACGGTCTTGCTCTATGTATTCGTAGCTGTTTAAGAATGCATATTCCTCTTTTAGGTGATCTGGAATCTGGAAAGGCTTTCTTCTTGGTAGTTTTATTACATTTGTACATTTGCTCCATTCGCTTGCATTTCCAGTACAGTGATAACCATCATTTGAGAAAACCAATTGTCCACCGTCACTATCTGTGCAAGGTTCAAGAGATCCAAACGTCATGATATCGGAAAGTCTATCTAGAATTTCGCTGTTTCCTGAAGGAATTTTTTGGTCGTTATATTTTAATAGTTCCACCATTTCTTTTTTTTAATATTTTTTTCAAGCTCGTCACGATGTTCATAAATTAACTGAGACTGTTCCTCAAGAATTTTCTTCTCGCCCCGATCAAGTAATTCCTCTTTCTTTATCTTATTTGGTGGAGTCACTTCAATTTTCTTTATCTTTTCTTTGATGGCCTTTTGATCTTCAACACAGAGTGTCTTAAATCCTCGTATTTTAGATCCATCTTCAAAAAACTTCAGAGTTTCTCTCGCTTGTACAAACCAATCAACGTGATACCACGCTGGTAGTGGACCAAATCGTCTAGCTTTTGCACTCTGTCTGTCAAGTTTTGAAATGCGAGCTTGATCTTTTACGATTGTTTCTCCACAACCTTTACAAGATGACCGATTACTTTTGGCATATTCAGTTGAGAAGTCTTGAATTTCAATGGAGGAGCTTTTTCTCTTCGTTCCTTTAGATGGGGTATTGCTTGAAGCAGCAGGTGCTGCTTGAGACCCACTCGGAATTTCACTCCTTATTTTCTCTTGATCTCTCCAACGTAAATCCTCAAAGTGTGAGATGTCAGCCTCAGTTGACACTTTAAACTTTTGAGAAAAAGCACCGAAAATGGTACCACTTTGGAATCTTGTTTCCACAATAAGAAATTAATGTTACTCGCGTCATCAGATGCTCAATTTTGATATTTTACCTTTCTATCAAAACTTGACGCCTGAATAATTGCCGCCATTCTTAGCTCATCCTTATCTATGCGCCTTTTACAGCTTTTGCATGATGACCAGCCACTTTTGGCATATTCGGTACGCCACGGTAGACGTCGATCCATCTCTAAATCATACAAAGAGGTTTGAATAAGTTAGCACAGCTTGACTATTTGGTTTACTTTTCTGGTTAATGATGTATTTAAAAACCAAAACGTTATGTACGGGTCTTAGTTGCAGCAGAAGTAAGATGAGACTGGAAGTGAAGAGCTCAAGCATTGGTAGTAGATCCTGGCACTAGTGAACAAATTTGAGGATTTCATGTCGCTTCCATCACTAGAGGGAAAAAATTGGTCGAGTTTCAAAAAATTTCCTACCCATACATGAGGTAGCTCAAGCATATTTCCTAAAGCTACTTCGCAGAGGAGCAACAACCCGGTGTTGTTCTCTCGACTGGCGTGACAGTATTTGGCACTTTCAGAGACCTAAAAGAATCAAATATTTGAAGTTAGCAACCTATAATTTAACTCTTTATTAATGAATGAATGAATGAATATTTATTGTGCATATAAAAAACCACGAAGGTTCACGAGAATATACACAGTTGTAATGATATCATATTTGCATTTCCTAACTGTTAAGAATATCAAATGGAAGACAAATTAAAAACAAACCAAGAGAAACCTTATTAATCCAGCTCCTTGTATTTAACATTAAATATATCAAAATTTTCGCCAAAACTGTTAACTGTAATTTGCATTCTTTTAATTGGATTTAAGTGGTTAAGAGATTCTCTAAATGTTTTTCTAAACCTTCCAGACTTGGGGACTAGAAAGTCCAACCGTCCTAGCAAATCTGGAAGAGTTATCCTATTATTAATTAATTTATGTAGAAATTTAACGTCGTTAATAAGGAGAATGTGAGCTATAGTAGGAATGTCCAAATACCCTAGTAAAATATGGTAATCATATGGAGCCTTTTTCATGAAATAAGTATGGCAATATTCAATAAACTTCCGTTGCACATTCTCAAGAAGTACCTTTAGATATCTACTACAACCACACGGGGCACTTGTCTGGTGGACAAGGGTCCGGCTGAAGACGGTGCAGGCTGCCCTGCGCAAGCTTCAAAGGCTTGCCTGCATTGGTGTTACAGGGGCCATGAGATCGACCCCTACTGCTTCCCTGGAGGTGCTTCTTGACATGCTACCTCTTCATCTTTTCATTGAGGAGGAGGCTGTCATGGGGGCCTACAGGCTCCACATTAATGGCTGTTGGGTTCCAAGACTTTGGGATTACAGCCATACGAAGCTCTTTCGGGAGTACGCTGCACTTGAGCCGTCGTTAACGATGTGCTCTGACAAAACCGTTACCAGCTTTGATTTCACTAAGCCATTCAGCATCCACTTTCCCAGTCGGGCCGAGTGGACTAACCTGCTGCCTCTTGGCACTGGGGGTGAAACTATTTGGTTCACCGATGGTTCCGAGACTGATTCCGGCGCTGGCGCCGGCTATTACTGCCAAACTACAAGGGTCGGTTTTTCTGCTTGCCTGGGCACCTTTGCTAGTGTGTTCCAAGCGGAAATTGCCGCGATCTGTTATTGCGCAGACTACTGCATTAACAAAGGATATAACGGACGGACTGTGAGGATTTATTCTGACAGTCAGGCCGCCCTGAATGCGCTGGACCAGTGTCAGATTACCTCTCAACTGGTGCGTAGCTGCCTTGATCTGCTAGCGCAACTGGCGTCCGGCAACAGGGTTCTGTTGTACTGGGTGCCAGGGCATAGCGGTTATTATGGCAATGAGCAAGCCGATAGATTTGCGAAAAGGGGCGCGGAGGCCAAGCTCTTGGGGCCGGAGCCGGCCGTCCCCATCCCCTACGGGCATGTCAAACGGAGCCTGCATGACAGGATGACTGTCATACAAAACCAGCTCTGGCATGACATGGATGGCCAGAGACAGACAAAACAGTTAGTCAATGGTCCCTGCAGGTCTCGTGCTAGAGACCTAATTTCGCTCAGCAGATGGGATATTAGGCTGGCCACCGGTCTTCTGACCGGACACTGTCGGCTAAATAGGCACCTCCATCTGATGGGTCTTGCTGACGACCCCCTCTGCAGGTCGTGCCAGGAGAAGGAAGAAACATCCGCTCACGTACTTTGCGAGTGCGACTTCTTCGCCTCGCTTAGACTAGAACATTTTGATTCACACACTGTGGAGCCCTCGCGGGTCTCCTCTTTTACGGTGGAGCGAATTCTTCGCTACGCTGCGGCTACGGGCCTATTCAAGGCCTGATTTTGAGGTTGCACAATATGCCTTTGGCATCGGTGCTAGGGCGTGAGCCCCACCTCATCAACAATAATAATAATACTACAACCACCCCAGGCCAAGCCACCATACAGGACCCGTGATCTCACTAGGGCTTGATAAAGAAGACGGAAATGGTCTAGGGAATGCAATTTCCTACACATCTTCAAGCAAACAGCCAGAGTACGGCGACTTAAAGCAACGCATTTATGTACTTGCTCGGTAAAATAAAGTCCTCTGTCAAAGATCACGCCAAGATCTCTCACAGTGGACTTAAGGGGTATGTGAGCGCCCTCAATGGTATAGTCGTTGGAAATTTCTCTAGCAATTCGCCTTGTAAATGTGACATGCACGGATTTGGTTGGATTTACTGGTATTTTGTTAAGAGAGCACCATCTTCCTATAGAGTCAAGGTAAAGTTGAAGTAATTTACCGTCTAACTTAGAATTAATACTTTTGAAAACTTTATTGTCATCAGCAAATTGAAGAATACGGGAATGTAAAACCGAAAATTGTAAATCGAAAAGATACATATTAAAGAGTAAGGGTCCAAGAGATGATCCCTGTGGAACCCCACAATTAACTTCGTATGTTTTCGATGTGATTATGCCATTGCATTTCAAGACATTGACTCGATTCGCCAGATAGCTAGCAATCCATTCCAAGATATCACCCCCCAATCCAAGGGCCTCTAACTTGTCATGAAGGTAAGAGTGGGAGACGCGGTCGAAGGCCTTGGCCAGGTCAAGGTATACAACATCGACCTGGCCCCGGCACTCGACCTCAGGAGCCACGTAATCCATAAAGGAAACGTGGTTCGTTTCCACACTCCTACCCGGAACAAAGCCATGTTGACAGTCGTTGGGTAGCAAGCTAAACCAACGCTGTAAATGTACGTGTACTACTCTATCAAATACCTTAGCGAGAACGCAAAGAAGGGAAATCGGACGGTAGTTTCGGACATCGCTGGATTTTCCAGACTTGTAAACCGGGACAATGACAGCTTTTTTCCAAAGCGTTGGGAATGAGTGAGTACGGAAGGATAAATTAAATATATGCTCCAATATAGGTAACAATATATTCCCACAGCCCTTGATAACAAACGACGGAATTTTGTCGAAACCAGTAGAGAGTTTGTTGGGTAGACGATTAATAGCAGCATATATGTCCGCTTGAGTTAGTTTTAAACAGTTATGAGGCGTTGTAACTAAGGTAGAAGTATCAAAAGTGTATTTTGAACTAGTTTCAGTATTGTCAGTCGAAATTGTTGAGAAATGCGCCATGAATGTTTCCCCCAATTGCTCCGGATCAGTAATGATTGTCTTACCAATTTTCAATAATATATCAGAGTGTCTGTCTTTTAGATTACCATTGATAAAACTCCAAAATTTTTTGGGTTGGGACAAGGCGTCTCGACAAGATTTTACTGCCATAGCAGCTTTGTCCCTTACTGTAAGCCTTCTCACCAACGAACGGGACAGCCTAAAATTAGCTATGTCGGAGGCTAACCCCGACCTCTTTTTCTTATTAAAATAATATTTTTTGCGCTTGATAGCTTTTTTGGAGGTCCAAAGAATACCAAAAGGGGAAGCCCCGATTATTACGCGGAATCTTGTTAGGGATCGAACTATCCATAGCTGACGTTATATATTCCGTTAATGTCTGGACACAAAAATTAACATCCTGCGAATCCAAAACCACCGACCAATCTGAATCGCGTAAAATTGAGTATAGCAAGTGATAGTTACCTTTTTTAAATTGATATACTGGTTGTAAATTAGGGGAGACCCTACAAATGTCAAATGGACAAAGCAAATAGAAAGGCGGATGGTAGTTGTCAATGTCCACAAATGGATCAAGGAGAGGTACAGTATCAATGCCGTGTACATTAGTAAGACAAAGGTCCAGAAGAACACCATAAGTGGGAGCTGGGTTAATTTGGTTTAAATTAAATTCATAACAAACATCGAGAACATGAGCAGCCTTAGTTCTAGTTTGGTGAGTGCATCCCACACTGCTACTCAGAGTCCAGTTGATACCGGGGAGATTAAAATCACCCAGAATCAGAATTTCACCGTCATAATCTACCAACGAGGATACCAAAACATTCTTAAATTTCCGATACTGAGCGTCGTCATCTGAGGGGCGAAAGTAACCAGTGCCAAGAAGAAGCGGAAGGTTATTTTTTAGTTTAAACTCGACAAACACACCCCCTTCGGCACCTTCCAGGTCACTTCGACGGTGAAAAACAAGGGACTTCTTGATAGCAATGAGGGATCCCCCGCCCCTAACATTGACAGAATCCGGATCTGATCGATCCGCCCGAAAAATAGTATAGGAATTTGGAAAATAATCCGAATTAAAATGAGAGTGGTTAAGCCACGTCTCTGTTAAACAAACAATATCAAAATCATTAACGATTAGGTTAGTTAAAAAGGTACTAGACTTGGTTCGTAGACCGCGCACATTCTGATAAGCTATAGTCAGTTCTTTCATTCTTGGACATTTGAAGAATCCGCAGGGGAACCCGCGTCTGAGATTTCACCATGCAGTTCCGAGACATGTTTGTGCTCGTCTCTCGGTACCCCATGGAAATCTGTTAGAAAGCTGTTCGCAGGCCAAATATTGGGATCCCTCATTTTTGGTATGTCAGACTCATCATCACACGTCAAGTAGAATGACGAATGACGGGCATTCGGATTTTTAGTACGCAGTCTTATGCACTGCACCGACTGCACACCTGAATCAGCCCTCAAAAAATCTTGCAGTTCTTTCGACGTGATCCCAACATCCAACCCAGTGGCAAAGAGTGCTTTCTTGACCGCCTTCACTCGACGTGGTGCAGCCTTGATCCGGCTTGTCAAAGACACACCCGAGACCACAGGCTTAGATGCAGGAACATGACGAGTGGAGTTGATGTCAGTTTTTGTTTGCACAGCCTTGGGTAATGCTCCAGAGAATGAAGGAATGGAACCCTGTGGCCAGGGCAAGGCAGATGGGTTGAGAGCGCCAGGACGGTTAGCCAATGGTGGAAAAGATTGAGCTTCGTCCCTAGAAGCCCGTGACCCAAGCGGGGCTTGAAATGGTATTTGGCGACTGGCAAGTTCTCGACGAAGGCCAGCGTTCTCATTTTCTAATGAAGCCAGACGTTCTTGGAACTCTGATAACGTAGCTTGCATCTTAAGTAGGATGGTGTCGTTGCTATCCAATTTATTCATCATTTTGTCCAGTATCGAATCAGATTCCCTAGTGAGGCTATCAACGCTAAGTAGATGGACGAATGCTTCGTGCACCACCTCTAAGATGAGACCCTTATCGCCCTCAGCCAGCTTAGCAGGTGGTTTAGGCGCAGGTATGGCCCCATTGAACTCTTTATCGCGGGGTATGGCGCTATTACTATGTCGCCGAGCCGGACTTCTAGATTTGCGAGTAGCGGCTTTGCATTCCGTACAGGTAAAGTATGAATTAGGGGTACAATCTTTATGTACACGGCGCTTGCATAGTCCAGTGCAAAAATGACACTTTTGTTTTCCATAAAACCGATTATCGCAAACACAACAAGAGTCTGAAGAAGCAGGCATACCGTAGCAGACGATACCGGAGGTACAGAGTTTAATAAAAGGCTATGTGTAGTACCGTATCTGCAAAGTACACTCCTTTTCCAAAGTTGTAACCATTAGAAGGAGCTTCTGGTGGAGCAATACGAAGGCCTTGAGACAAAATGCCCATTAAGTTTGGGGTTCTGGAACCATGCCATAGTAGCTTTCTATTAGGGAATTTTTGGAATTCTCGGTAGCGTTCGCGTTCTCCCTGACGAGTAATTTTAAATATTTGATCGACTTCAAGTTCACAATCACTGTGAAAATCAGCGCCCGTGTTGTTTACGTATGTTAATAATGTCTCGAATTCTTCAGAATCTCTATCTAATACTTCAATTTCAGTTTTCAATTGTTCATAATGTTGATCTATTGGATCTTTGGTCGTTCCACCTTCCTCTTCAACTAACTTGTAACCGATCTCCACTTCAAGAAGGAAATTTGGCATTTCTACCTTGGATTTTATTATCTCAACATTATCCAAAAGAGGGACCCTTTTGGTTCCAAAATCATGAGGTATTAGCGTGAAGAATGTATTGGTGCAAGCTATTAGCTGGGCTTTCTTGTTTTCGTTGGGTTCATCGTCGAGTAAAGCCAGGAGTTCCGTCAAAACGGAATACGCCTCTTCAATTTGGTTCTTCGAAAGTTTTCCTAGTGGCATTTTCTTCAGATCAATTTCTAACTCCCACACGGCCTTGTTCATTTTCTCCACGTCAAAGATAAGGCGAATTAGTTCTTGGATGGCGTTGGGAAATTTAGATCCAGATCCTACAACCAGTTTTTCTGAAGTTCCATAGTCAATGTCAAGTGGATACATTTTATTAGGAACCTTTTTGGCAGTGTGGCGTAACTCCCACGGAGTTCCTTTTTTTTTCTTCGAAAAGCCTTTTGAATTCGGCAACAGCTTCATACTTAGTAACAAAGTGTTCCGTCTTGTTATCACCAATAGTAGTTCCAACACGTCCCCAGCTCCGAAACACATAGTAATCCTTTCCTTCGTCTGACTTTAGAAGTTGAAGCTTGTAAAACGAATTAGATCCTTGAGTAACGACGACGTTTCCGAGAACAGCGTTGAAAGCTCCTTCTTCGTTTTGAAACACGTGTGTGCTGGCTTCAAGATTTGAATCTGGGTCAACAGCTACGCTGCCTTTCACTGTCAGTTTAACTTTCGTGCTCTTTCCAGATGGGAATGTTGAGTCACTATTTCCTACAGCCGCACTTTTGAGTCTTTTTTCAGCAGCGTAAGAATTAATTCTGTCTTGAGGATTTCCACCCCAACTGGCTATGCGGTATTGTTGGATCGTAGAAACTAAACCTCCATATTCCACAGCACTTAAAAAGTCCTCAGATACAACGTGAACATCGTGTTCCTTAGCTTCACGAATTTCCTTGATATTTTTCTCAACATCTTCCTTGGTACTTATAACGCAAGCTGTAGTTTTGTCAATTTGAGAGACAACATTGCCTCCTAATCTCGCTATGCTTTTCTTTAGAGAATCTTTGGAACTATGGAGATTACCAATCAACACTATTTTAGTATCGTCCAATGGTTGTGGCTTTCTCTTGACACCCGAGGTTGATGGCAAATTTTCTGGTGTACTTGGAGTAGGTGCGTTTGTAGGAATGTAACGGTCTTGCTCTATGTATTCGTAGCTGTTTAAGAATGCATATTCCTCTTTTAGGTGATCTGGAATCTGGAAAGGCTTTCTTCTTGGTAGTTTTATTACATTTGTACATTTGCTCCATTCGCTTGCATTTCCAGTACAGTGATAACCATCATTTGAGAAAACCAATTGTCCACCGTCACTATCTGTGCAAGGTTCAAGAGATCCAAACGTCATGATATCGGAAAGTCTATCTAGAATTTCGCTGTTTCCTGAAGGAATTTTTTGGTCGTTATATTTTAATAGTTCCACCATTTCTTTTTTTTAATATTTTTTTCAAGCTCGTCACGATGTTCATAAATTAACTGAGACTGTTCCTCAAGAATTTTTTTCTCGCCCCGATCAAGTAATTCCTCTTTCTTTATCTTATTTGGTGGAGTCACTTCAATTTTCTTTATCTTTTCTTTGATGGCCTTTTGATCTTCAACGCAGAGTGTCTTAAATCCTCGTATTTTAGATCCATCTTCAAAAAACTTCAGAGTTTCTCTCGCTTGTACAAACCAATCAACGTGATACCACGCTGGTAGTGGACCAAATCGTCTAGCTTTTGCACTCTGTCTGTCAAGTTTTGAAATGCGAGCTTGATCTTTTACGATTGTTTCTCCACAACCTTTACAAGATGACCGATTACTTTTGGCATATTCAGTTGAGAAGTCTTGAATTTCAATGGAGGAGCTTTTTCTCTTCGTTCCTTTAGATGGGGTATTGATTGAAGCAGCAGGTGCTGCTTGAGACCCACTCGGAATTTCACTCCTTATTTTCTCTTGATCTCTCCAACGTAAATCCTCAAAGTGTGAGATGTCAGCCTCAGTTGACACTTTAAACTTTTGAGAAAAAGCACCGAAAATGGTACCACTTTGGAATCTTGTTTCCACAATAAGAAATTAATGTTACTCGCGTCATCAGATGCTCAATTTTGATATTTTACCTTTCTATCAAAACTTGACGCCTGAATAATTGCCGCCATTCTTAGCTCATCCTTATCTATGCGCCTTTTACAGCTTTTGCATGATGACCAGCCACTTTTGGCATATTCGGTACGCCACGGTAGACCTCGATCCATCTCTAAATCATACAAAGAGGTTTGAATAAGTTAGCACAGCTTGACTATTTGGTTTACTTTTCTGGTTAATGATGTATTTAAAAACCAAAACGTTATGTACGGGTCTTAGTTGCAGCAGAAGTAAGATGAGACTGGAAGTGAAGAGCTCAAGCATTGGTAGTAGATCCTGGCACTAGTGAACAAATTTGAGGATTTCATGTCGCTTCCATCACTAGAGGGAAAAAATTGGTCGAGTTTCAAAAAATTTCCTACCCATACATGAGGTAGCTCAAGCATATTTCCTAAAGCTACTTCGCAGAGGAGCAACAACCCGGTGTTGTTCTCTCGACTGGCGTGACAGTATTTGGCACTTTCAGAGACCTAAAAGAATCAAATATTTGAAGTTAGCAACCTATAATTTAACTCTTTATTAAAAGGCTATGTGTAGTACCGTATCTGCAAAGTACACTCCTTTTCCAAAGTTGTAACCATTAGAAGGAGCTTCTGGTGGAGCAATACGAAGGCCTTGAGACAAAATGCCCATTAAGTTTGGGGTTCTGGAACCATGCCATAGTAGCTTTCTATTAGGGAATTTTTGGAATTCTCGGTAGCGTTCGCGTTCTCCCTGACGAGTAATTTTAAATATTTGATCGACTTCAAGTTCACAATCACTGTGAAAATCAGCGCCCGTGTTGTTTACGTATGTTAATAATGTCTCGAATTCTTCAGAATCTCTATCTAATACTTCAATTTCAGTTTTCAATTGTTCATAATGTTGATCTATTGGATCTTTGGTCGTTCCACCTTCCTATTCAACTAACTTGTAACCGATCTCCACTTCAAGAAGGAAATTTGGCATTTCTACCTTGGATTTTATTATCTCAACATTATCCAAAAGAGGGACCCTTTTGGTTCCAAAATCATGAGGTATTAGCGTGAAGAATGTATTGGTGCAAGCCATAAGCTGGGCTTTCTTGTTTTCGTTGGGTTCATCGTCGAGTAAAGCCAGGAGTTCCGTCAAAACGGAATACGCCTCTTCAATTTGGTTCTTCGAAAGTTTTCCTAGTGGCATTTTCTTCAGATCAATTTCTAACTCCCACACGGCCTTGTTCATTTTCTCCACGTCAAAGATAAGGCGAATTAGTTCTTGGATGGCGTTGGGAAGTTTAGATCCAGATCCTACAACCAGTTTTTCTGAAGTTCCATAGTAAATGTCAAGTGGATACATTTTATTAGGAACCTTTGAGGCAGTGTGGCGTAACTCCCACGGAGTTCCTGTTTTTTCTTCGAAAAGCCTTTTGAATTCGGCAACAGCTTCATACTTAGTAACAAAGTGTTCCGTCTTGTTATCACCAATAGTAGTTCCAACACGTCCCCAGCTCCGAAACACATAGTAATCCTTTCCTTCGTCTGACTTTAGAAGTTGAAGCTTGTAAAACGAATTAGATCCTTGAGTAACGACGACGTTTCCGAGAACAGCGTTGAAAGCTCCTTCTTAGTTTTGAAACACGTGTGTGCTGGCTTCAAGATTTGAATCTGGGTCAACAGCTACGCTGCCTTTCACTGTCAGTTTAACTTTCGTGCTCTTTCCAGATGAGAATGTTGAGTCACTATTTCCTACAGCCGCACTTTTGAGTCTTTTTTCAGCAGCGTAAAAATTAATTCTGTCTTGAGGATTTCCACCCCAACTGGCTATGCGGTATTGTTGGATCGTAGAAACTAAACCTCCATATTCCACAGCACTTAAAAAGTCCTCAGATACAACGTGAATATCGTGTTCCTTAGCTTCACGAATTTCCTTGATATTTTTCTCAACATCTTCCTTGGTACTTATAACGCAAGCTGTAGTTTTGTCAATTTGAGAGACAACATTGCCTCCTAATCTCGCTATGCTTTTCTTTAGAGAATCTTTGGAACTATGGAGATTACCAATCAACACTATTTTAGTATCGTCCAATGGTTGTGGCTTTCTCTTGACACCCGAGGTTGATGGCAAATTTTCTGGTGTACTTGGAGTAGGTGCGTTTGTAGGAATGTAACGGTCTTGCTCTATGTATTCGTAGCTGTTTAAGAATGCATATTCCTCTTTTAGGTGATCTGGAATCTGGAAAGGCTTTCTTCTTGGTAGTTTTATTACATTTGTACATTTGCTCCATTCGCTTGCATTTCCAGTACAGTGATAACCATCATTTGAGAAAACCAATTGTCCACCGTCACTATCTGTGCAAGGTTCAAGAGATCCAAACGTCATGATATCGGAAAGTCTATCTAGAATTTCGCTGTTTCCTGAAGGAATTTTTTGGTCGTTATATTTTAATAGTTCCACCATTTCTTTTTTTTAATATTTTTTTCAAGCTCGTCACGATGTTCATAAATTAACTGAGACTGTTCCTCAAGAATTTTCTTCTCGCCCCGATCAAGTAATTCCTCTTTCTTTATCTTATTTGGTGGAGTCACTTCAATTTTCTTTATCTTTTCTTTGATGGCCTTTTGATCTTCAACACAGAGTGTCTTAAATCCTCGTATTTTAGATCCATCTTCAAAAAACTTCAGAGTTTCTCTCGCTTGTACAAACCAATCAACGTGATACCACGCTGGTAGTGGACCAAATCGTCTAGCTTTTGCACTCTGTCTGTCAAATTTTGAAATGCGAGCTTGATCTTTTACGATTGTTTCTCCACAACCTTTACAAGATGACCGATTACTTTTGGCATATTCAGTTGAGAAGTCTTGAATTTCAATGGAGGAGCTTTTTCTCTTCGTTCCTTTAGATGGGGTATTGCTTGAAGCAGCAGGTGCTGCTTGAGACCCACTCGGAATTTCACTCCTTATTTTCTCTTGATCTCTCCAACGTAAATCCTCAAAGTGTGAGATGTCAGCCTCAGTTGACACTTTAAACTTTTGAGAAAAAGCACCGAAAATGGTACCACTTTGGAATCTTGTTTCCACAATAAGAAATTAATGTTACTCGCGTCATCAGATGCTCAATTTTGATATTTCACCTTTCTATCAAAACTTGACGCCTGAATAATTGCCGCCATTCTTAGCTCATCCTTATCTATGCGCCTTTTACAGCTTTTGCATGATGACCAGCCACTTTTGGCATATTCGGTACGCCAAGGTAGACCTCGATCCATCTCTAAATCATACAAAGAGGTTTGAATAAGTTAGCACAGCTTGACTATTTGGTTTACTTTTCTGGTTAATGATGTATTTAAAAACCAAAACGTTATGTACGGGTCTTAGTTGCAGCAGAAGTAAGATGAGACTGGAAGTGAAGAGCTCAAGCATTGGTAGTAGATCCTGGCACTAGTGAACAAATTTGAGGATTTCATGTCGCTTCCATCACTAGAGGGAAAAAATTGGTCGAGTTTCAAAAAATTTCCTACCCATACATGAGGTAGCTCAAGCATATTTCCTAAAGCTACTTCGCAGAGGAGCAACAACCCGGTGTTGTTCTCTCGACTGGCGTGACAGTATTTGGCACTTTCAGAGACCTAAAAGAATCAAATATTTGAAGTTAGCAACCTATAATTTAACTCTTTATTAAAAGGCTATGTGTAGTACCGTATCTGCAAAGTACACTCCTTTTCCAAAGTTGTAACCATTAGAAGGAGCTTCTGGTGGAGCAATACGAAGGCCTTGAGACAAAATGCCCATTAAGTTTGGGGTTCTGGAACCATGCCATAGTAGCTTTCTATTAGGGAATTTTTGGAATTCTCGGTAGCGTTCGCGTTCTCCCTGACGAGTAATTTTAAATATTTGATCGACTTCAAGTTCACAATCACTGTGAAAATCAGCGCCCGTGTTGTTTACGTATGTTAATAATGTCTCGAATTCTTCAGAATCTCTATCTAATACTTCAATTTCAGTTTTCAATTGTTCATAATGTTGATCTATTCGATCTTTGGTCGTTCCACCTTCCTATTCAACTAACTTGTAACCGATCTCCACTTCAAGAAGGAAATTTGGCATTTCTACCTTGGATTTTATTATCTCAACATTATCCAAAAGAGGGACCCTTTTGGTTCCAAAATCATGAGGTATTAGCGTGAAGAATGTATTGGTGCAAGCCATAAGCTGGGCTTTCTTGTTTTCGTTGGGTTCATCGTCGAGTAAAGCCAGGAGTTCCGTCAAAACGGAATACGCCTCTTCAATTTGGTTCTTCGAAAGTTTTCCTAGTGGCATTTTCTTCAGATCAATTTCTAACTCCCACACGGCCTTGTTCATTTTCTCCACGTCAAAGATAAGGCGAATTAGTTCTTGGATGGCGTTGGGAAGTTTAGATCCAGATCCTACAACCAGTTTTTCTGAAGTTCCATAGTAAATGTCAAGTGGATACATTTTATTAGGAACCTTTGAGGCAGTGTGGCGTAACTCCCACGGAGTTCCTGTTTTTTCTTCGAAAAGCCTTTTGAATTCGGCAACAGCTTCATACTTAGTAACAAAGTGTTCCGTCTTGTTATCACCAATAGTAGTTCCAACACGTCCCCAGCTCCGAAACACATAGTAATCCTTTCCTTCGTCTGACTTTAGAAGTTGAAGCTTGTAAAACGAATTAGATCCTTGAGTAACGACGACGTTTCCGAGAACAGCGTTGAAAGCTCCTTCTTCGTTTTGAAACACGTGTGTGCTGGCTTCAAGATTTGAATCTGGGTCAACAGCTACGCTGCCTTTCACTGTCAGTTTAACTTTCGTGCTCTTTCCAGATGAGAATGTTGAGTCACTATTTCCTACAGCCGCACTTTTGAGTCTTTTTTCAGCAGCGTAAAAATTAATTCTGTCTTGAGGATTTCCACCCCAACTGGCTATGCGGTATTGTTGGATCGTAGAAACTAAACCTCCATATTCCACAGCACTTAAAAAGTCCTCAGATACAACGTGAACATCGTGTTCCTTAGCTTCACGAATTTCCTTGATATTTTTCTCAACATCTTCCTTGGTACTTATAACGCAAGCTGTAGTTTTGTCAATTTGAGAGACAACATTGCCTCCTAATCTCGCTATGCTTTTCTTTAGAGAATCTTTGGAACTATGGAGATTACCAATCAACACTATTTTAGTATCGTCCAATGGTTGTGGCTTTCTCTTGACACCCGAGGTTGATGGCAAATTTTCTGGTGTACTTGGAGTAGGTGCGTTTGTAGGAATGTAACGGTCTTGCTCTATGTATTCGTAGCTGTTTAAGAATGCATATTCCTCTTTTAGGTGATCTGGAATCTGGAAAGGCTTTCTTCTTGGTAGTTTTATTACATTTGTACATTTGCTCCATTCGCTTGCATTTCCAGTACAGTGATAACCATCATTTGAGAAAACCAATTGTCCACCGTCACTATCTGTGCAAGGTTCAAGAGATCCAAACGTCATGATATCGGAAAGTCTATCTAGAATTTCGCTGTTTCCTGAAGGAATTTTTTGGTCGTTATATTTTAATAGTTCCACCATTTCTTTTTTTTAATATTTTTTTCAAGCTCGTCACGATGTTCATAAATTAACTGAGACTGTTCCTCAAGAATTTTCTTCTCGCCCCGATCAAGTAATTCCTCTTTCTTTATCTTATTTGGTGGAGTCACTTCAATTTTCTTTATCTTTTCTTTGATGGCCTTTTGATCTTCAACACAGAGTGTCTTAAATCCTCGTATTTTAGATCCATCTTCAAAAAACTTCAGAGTTTCTCTCGCTTGTACAAACCAATCAACGTGATACCACGCTGGTAGTGGACCAAATCGTCTAGCTTTTGCACTCTGTCTGTCAAATTTTGAAATGCGAGCTTGATCTTTTACGATTGTTTCTCCACAACCTTTACAAGATGACCGATTACTTTTGGCATATTCAGTTGAGAAGTCTTGAATTTCAATGGAGGAGCTTTTTCTCTTCGTTCCTTTAGATGGGGTATTGCTTGAAGCAGCAGGTGCTGCTTGAGACCCACTCGGAATTTCACTCCTTATTTTCTCTTGATCTCTCCAACGTAAATCCTCAAAGTGTGAGATGTCAGCCTCAGTTGACACTTTAAACTTTTGAGAAAAAGCACCGAAAATGGTACCACTTTGGAATCTTGTTTCCACAATAAGAAATTAATGTTACTCGCGTCATCAGATGCTCAATTTTGATATTTCACCTTTCTATCAAAACTTGACGCCTGAATAATTGCCGCCATTCTTAGCTCATCCTTATCTATGCGCCTTTTACAGCTTTTGCATGATGACCAGCCACTTTTGGCATATTCGGTACGCCAAGGTAGACCTCGATCCATCTCTAAATCATACAAAGAGGTTTGAATAAGTTAGCACAGCTTGACTATTTGGTTTACTTTTCTGGTTAATGATGTATTTAAAAACCAAAACGTTATGTACGGGTCTTAGTTGCAGCAGAAGTAAGATGAGACTGGAAGTGAAGAGCTCAAGCATTGGTAGTAGATCCTGGCACTAGTGAACAAATTTGAGGATTTCATGTCGCTTCCATCACTAGAGGGAAAAAATTGGTCGAGTTTCAAAAAATTTCCTACCCATACATGAGGTAGCTCAAGCATATTTCCTAAAGCTACTTCGCAGAGGAGCAACAACCCGGTGTTGTTCTCTCGACTGGCGTGACAGTATTTGGCACTTTCAGAGACCTAAAAGAATCAAATATTTGAAGTTAGCAACCTATAATTTAACTCTTTATTAAAAGGCTATGTGTAGTACCGTATCTGCAAAGTACACTCCTTTTCCAAAGTTGTAACCATTAGAAGGAGCTTCTGGTGGAGCAATACGAAGGCCTTGAGACAAAATGCCCATTAAGTTTGGGGTTCTGGAACCATGCCATAGTAGCTTTCTATTAGGGATTTTTTGGAATTCTCGGTAGCGTTCGCGTTCTCCCTGACGAGTAATTTTAAATATTTGATCGACTTCAAGTTCACAATCACTGTGAAAATCAGCGCCCGTGTTGTTTACGTATGTTAATAATGTCTCGAATTCTTCAGAATCTCTATCTAATACTTCAATTTCAGTTTTCAATTGTTCATAATGTTGATCTATTGGATCTTTGGTCGTTCCACCTTCCTCTTCAACTAACTTGTAACCGATCTCCACTTCAAGAAGGAAATTTGGCATTTCTACCTTGTATTTTATTATCTCAACATTATCCAAAAGAGGGACCCTTTTGGTTCCAAAATCATGAGGTATTAGCGTGAAGAATGTATTGGTGCAAGCTATTAGCTGGGCTTTCTTGTTTTCGTTGGGTTCATCGTCGAGTAAAGCCAGGAGTTCCGTCAAAACGGAATACGCCTCTTCAATTTGGTTCTTCGAAAGTTTTCCTAGTGGCATTTTCTTCAGATCAATTTGTAACTCCCACACGGCCTTGTTCATTTTCTCCACGTCAAAGATAAGGCGAATTAGTTCTTGGATGGCGTTGGGAAGTTTAGATCCAGATCCTACAACCAGTTTTTCTGAAGTTCCATAGTCAATGTCAAGTGGATACATTTTATTAGGAACCTTTGAGGCAGTGTGGCGTAACTCCCACGGAGTTCCTGTTTTTTCTTCGAAAAGCCTTTTGAATTCGGCAACAGCTTCATACTTAGTAACAAAGTGTTCCGTCTTGTTATCACCAATAGTAGTTCCAACACGTCCCCAGCTCCGAGACACATAGTAATCCTTTCCTTCGTCTGACTTTAGAAGTTGAAGCTTGTAAAACGAATTAGATCCTTGAGTAACGACGACGTTTCCGAGAACAGCGTTGAAAGCTCCTTCTTCGTTTTGAAACACGTGTGTGCTGGCTTCAAGATTTGAATCTGGGTCAACAGCTACGCTGCCTTTCACTGTCAGTTTAACTTTCGTGCTCTTTCCAGATGAGAATGTTGAGTCACTATTTCCTACAGCCGCACTTTTGAGTCTTTTTTCAGCAGCGTAAGAATTAATTCTGTCATGAGGATTTCCACCCCAACTGGCTATGCGGTATTGTTGGATCGTAGAAACTAAACCTCCATATTCCACAGCACTTAAAAAGTCCTCAGATACAACGTGAACATCGTGTTCCTTAGCTTCACGAATTTCCTTGATATTTTTCTCAACATCTTCCTTGGTACTTATAACGCAAGCTGTAGTTTTGTCAATTTGAGAGACAACATTGCCTCCTAATCTCGCTATGCTTTTCTTTAGAGAATCTTTGGAACTATGGAGATTACCAATCAACACTATTTTAGTATCGTCCAATGGTTGTGGCTTTCTCTTGACACCCGAGGTTGATGGCAAATTTTCTGGTGTACTTGGAGTAGGTGCGTTTGTAGGAATGTAACGGTCTTGCTCTATGTATTCGTAGCTGTTTAAGAATGCATATTCCTCTTTTAGGTGATCTGGAATCTGGAAAGGCTTTCTTCTTGGTAGTTTTATTACATTTGTACATTTGCTCCATTCGCTTGCATTTCCAGTACAGTGATAACCATCATTTGAGAAAACCAATTGTCCACCGTCACTATCTGTGCAAGGTTCAAGAGATCCAAACGTCATGATTTCGGAAAGTCTATCTAGAATTTCGCTGTTTCCTGAAGGAATTTTTTGGTCGTTATATTTTAATAGTTCCACCATTTCTTTTTTTTAATATTTTTTTCAAGCTCGTCACGATGTTCATAAATTAACTGAGACTGTTCCTCAAGAATTTTCTTCTCGCCCCGATCAAGTAATTCCTCTTTCTTTATCTTATTTGGTGGAGTCACTTCAATTTTCTTTATCTTTTCTTTGATGGCCTTTTGATCTTCAACACAGAGTGTCTTAAATCCTCGTATTTTAGATCCATCTTCAAAAAACTTCAGAGTTTCTCTCGCTTGTACAAACCAATCAACGTGATACCACGCTGGTAGTGGACAAAATCGTCTAGCTTTTGCACTCTGTCTGTCAAATTTTGAAATGCGAGCTTGATCTTTTACGATTGTTTCTCCACAACCTTTACAAGATGACCGATTACTTTTGGCATATTCAGTTGAGAAGTCTTGAATTTCAATGGAGGAGCTTTTTCTCTTCGTTCCTTTAGATGGGGTATTGCTTGAAGCAGCAGGTGCTGCTTGAGACCCACTCGGAATTTCACTCCTTATTTTCTCTTGATCTCTCCAACGTAAATCCTCAAAGTGTGAGATGTCAGCCTCAGTTGACACTTTAAACTTTTGAGAAAAAGCACCGAAAATGGTACCACTTTGGAATCTTGTTTCCACAATAAGAAATTAATGTTACTCGCGTCATCAGATGCTCAATTTTGATATTTCACCTTTCTATCAAAACTTGACGCATGAATAATTGCCGCCATTCTTAGCTCATCCTTATCTATGCGCCTTTTACAGCTTTTGCATGATGACCAGCCACTTTTGGCATATTCGGTACGCCACGGTAGACCTCGATCCATCTCTAAATCATACAAAGAGGTTTGAATAAGTTAGCACAGCTTGACTATTTGGTTTACTTTTCTGGTTAATGATGTATTTAAAAACCAAAACGTTATGTACGGGTCTTAGTTGCAGCAGAAGTAAGATGAGACTGGAAGTGAAGAGCTCAAGCATTGGTAGTAGATCCTGGCACTAGTGAACAAATTTGAGGATTTCATGTCGCTTCCATCACTAGAGGGAAAAAATTGGTCGAGTTTCAAAAAATTTCCTACCCATACATGAGGTAGCTCAAGCATATTTCCTAAAGCTACTTCGCAGAGGAGCAACAACCCGGTGTTGTTCTCTCGACTGGCGTGACAGTATTTGGCACTTTCAGAGACCTAAAAGAATCAAATATTTGAAGTTAGCAACCTATAATTTAACTCTTTATTAAAAGGCTATGTGTAGTACCGTATCTGCAAAGTACACTCCTTTTCCAAAGTTGTAACCATTAGAAGGAGCTTCTGGTGGAGCAATACGAAGGCCTTGAGACAAAATGCCCATTAAGTTTGGGGTTCTGGAACCATGCCATAGTAGCTTTCTATTAGGGAATTTTTGGAATTCTCGGTAGCGTTCGCGTTCTCCCTGACGAGTAATTTTAAATATTTGATCGACTTCAAGTTCACAATCACTGTGAAAATCAGCGCCCGTGTTGTTTACGTATGTTAATAATGTCTCGAATTCTTCAGAATCTCTATCTAATACTTCAATTTCAGTTTTCAATTGTTCATAATGTTGATCTATTGGATCTTTGGTCGTTCCACCTTCCTCTTCAACTAACTTGTAACCGATCTCCACTTCAAGAAGGAAATTTGGCATTTCTACCTTGGATTTTATTATCTCAACATTATCCAAAAGAGGGACCCTTTTGGTTCCAAAATCATGAGGTATTAGCGTGAAGAATGTATTGGTGCAAGCTATTAGCTGGGCTTTCTTGTTTTCGTTGGGTTCATCGTCGAGTAAAGCCAGGAGTTCCGTCAAAACGGAATACGCCTCTTCAATTTGGTTCTTCGAAAGTTTTCCTAGTGGCATTTTCTTCAGATCAATTTCTAACTCCCACACGGCCTTGTTCATTTTCTCCACGTCAAAGATAAGGCGAATTAGTTCTTGGATGGCGTTGGGAAGTTTAGATCCAGATCCTACAACCAGTTTTTCTGAAGTTCCATAGTCAATGTCAAGTGGATACATTTTATTAGGAACCTTTGAGGCAGTGTGGCGTAACTCCCACGGAGTTCCTGTTTTTTCTTCGAAAAGCCTTTTGAATTCGGCAACAGCTTCATACTTAGTAACAAAGTGTTCCGTCTTGTTATCACCAATAGTAGTTCCAACACGTCCCCAGCTCCGAAACACATAGTAATCCTTTCCTTCGTCTGACTTTAGAAGTTGAAGCTTGTAAAACGAATTAGATCCTTGAGTAACGACGACGTTTCCGAGAACAGCGTTGAAAGCTCCTTCTTCGTTTTGAAACACGTGTGTGCTGGCTTCAAGATTTGAATCTGGGTCAACAGCTACGCTGCCTTTCACTGTCAGTATAACTTTCGTGCTCTTTCCAGATGAGAATGTTGAGTCACTATTTCCTACAGCCGCACTTTTGAGTCTTTTTTCAGCAGCGTAAGAATTAATTCTGTCTTGAGGATTTCCACCCCAACTGGCTATGCGGTATTGTTGGATCGTAGAAACTAAACCTCCATATTCCACAGCACTTAAAAAGTCCTCAGATACAACGTGAACATCGTGTTCCTTAGCTTCACGAATTTCCTTGATATTTTTCTCAACATCTTCCTTGGTACTTATAACGCAAGCTGTAGTTTTGTCAATTTGAGAGACAACATTGCCTCCTAATCTCGCTATGCTTTTCTTTAGAGAATCTTTGGAACTATGGAGATTACCAATCAACACTATTTTAGTATCGTCCAATGGTTGTGGCTTTCTCTTGACACCCGAGGTTGATGGCAAATTTTCTGGTGTACTTGGAGTAGGTGCGTTTGTAGGAATGTAACGGTCTTGCTCTATGTATTCGTAGCTGTTTAAGAATGCATATTCCTCTTTTAGGTGATCTGGAATCTGGAAAGGCTTTCTTCTTGGTAGTTTTATTACATTTGTACATTTGCTCCATTCGCTTGCATTTCCAGTACAGTGATAACCATCATTTGAGAAAACCAATTGTCCACCGTCACTATCTGTGCAAGGTTCAAGAGATCCAAACGTCATGATATCGGAAAGTCTATCTAGAATTTCGCTGTTTCCTGAAGGAATTTTTTGGTCGTTATATTTTAATAGTTCCACCATTTCTTTTTTTTAATATTTTTTTCAAGCTCGTCACGATGTTCATAAATTAACTGAGACTGTTCCTCAAGAATTTTCTTCTCGCCCCGATCAAGTAATTCCTCTTTCTTTATCTTATTTGGTGGAGTCACTTCAATTTTCTTTATCTTTTCTTTGATGGCCTTTTGATCTTCAACACAGAGTGTCTTAAATCCTCGTATTTTAGATCCATCTTCAAAAAACTTCAGAGTTTCTCTCGCTTGTACAAACCAATCAACGTGATACCACGCTGGTAGTGGACCAAATCGTCTAGCTTTTGCACTCTGTCTGTCAAATTTTGAAATGCGAGCTTGATCTTTTACGATTGTTTCTCCACAACCTTTACAAGATGACCGATTACTTTTGGCATATTCAGTTGAGAAGTCTTGAATTTCAATGGAGGAGCTTTTTCTCTTCGTTCCTTTAGATGGGGTATTGCTTGAAGCAGCAGGTGCTGCTTGAGACCCACTCGGAATTTCACTCCTTATTTTCTCTTGATCTCTCCAACGTAAATCCTCAAAGTGTGAGATGTCAGCCTCAGTTGACACTTTAAACTTTTGAGAAAAAGCACCGAAAATGGTACCACTTTGGAATCTTGTTTCCACAATAAGAAATTAATGTTACTCGCGTCATCAGATGCTCAATTTTGATATTTCACCTTTCTATCAAAACTTGACGCCTGAATAATTGCCGCCATTCTTAGCTCATCCTTATCTATGCGCCTTTTACAGCTTTTGCATGATGACCAGCCACTTTTGGCATATTCGGTACGCCAAGGTAGACCTCGATCCATCTCTAAATCATACAAAGAGGTTTGAATAAGTTAGCACAGCTTGACTATTTGGTTTACTTTTCTGGTTAATGATGTATTTAAAAACCAAAACGTTATGTACGGGTCTTAGTTGCAGCAGAAGTAAGATGAGACTGGAAGTGAAGAGCTCAAGCATTGGTAGTAGATCCTGGCACTAGTGAACAAATTTGAGGATTTCATGTCGCTTCCATCACTAGAGGGAAAAAATTGGTCGAGTTTCAAAAAATTTCCTACCCATACATGAGGTAGCTCAAGCATATTTCCTAAAGCTACTTCGCAGAGGAGCAACAACCCGGTGTTGTTCTCTCGACTGGCGTGACAGTATTTGGCACTTTCAGAGACCTAAAAGAATCAAATATTTGAAGTTAGCAACCTATAATTTAACTCTTTATTAAAAGGCTATGTGTAGTACCGTATCTGCAAAGTACACTCCTTTTCCAAAGTTGTAACCATTAGAAGGAGCTTCTGGTGGAGCAATACGAAGGCCTTGAGACAAAATGCCCATTAAGTTTGGGGTTCTGGAACCATGCCATAGTAGCTTTCTATTAGGGATTTTTTGGAATTCTCGGTAGCGTTCGCGTTCTCCCTGACGAGTAATTTTAAATATTTGATCGACTTCAAGTTCACAATCATTGTGAAAATCAGCGCCCGTGTTGTTTACGTATGTTAATAATGTCTCGAATTCTTCAGAATCTCTATCTAATACTTCAATTTCAGTTTTCAATTGTTCATAATGTTGATCTATTGGATCTTTGGTCGTTCCACCTTCCTCTTCAACTAACTTGTAACCGATCTCCACTTCAAGAAGGAAATTTGGCATTTCTACCTTGTATTTTATTATCTCAACATTATCCAAAAGAGGGACCCTTTTGGTTCCAAAATCATGAGGTATTAGCGTGAAGAATGTATTGGTGCAAGCTATTAGCTGGGCTTTCTTGTTTTCGTTGGGTTCATCGTCGAGTAAAGCCAGGAGTTCCGTCAAAACGGAATACGCCTCTTCAATTTGGTTCTTCGAAAGTTTTCCTAGTGGCATTTTCTTCAGATCAATTTGTAACTCCCACACGGCCTTGTTCATTTTCTCCACGTCAAAGATAAGGCGAATTAGTTCTTGGATGGCGTTGGGAAGTTTAGATCCAGATCCTACAACCAGTTTTTCTGAAGTTCCATAGTCAATGTCAAGTGGATACATTTTATTAGGAACCTTTGAGGCAGTGTGGCGTAACTCCCACGGAGTTCCTGTTTTTTCTTCGAAAAGCCTTTTGAATTCGGCAACAGCTTCATACTTAGTAACAAAGTGTTCCGTCTTGTTATCACCAATAGTAGTTCCAACACGTCCCCAGCTCCGAGACACATAGTAATCCTTTCCTTCGTCTGACTTTAGAAGTTGAAGCTTGTAAAACGAATTAGATCCTTGAGTAACGACGACGTTTCCGAGAACAGCGTTGAAAGCTCCTTCTTCGTTTTGAAACACGTGTGTGCTGGCTTCAAGATTTGAATCTGGGTCAACAGCTACGCTGCCTTTCACTGTCAGTTTAACTTTCGTGCTCTTTCCAGATGAGAATGTTGAGTCACTATTTCCTACAGCCGCACTTTTGAGTCTTTTTTCAGCAGCGTAAGAATTAATTCTGTCTTGAGGATTTCCACCCCAACTGGCTATGCGGTATTGTTGGATCGTAGAAACTAAACCTCCATATTCCACAGCACTTAAAAAGTCCTCAGATACAACGTGAACATCGTGTTCCTTAGCTTCACGAATTTCCTTGATATTTTTCTCAACATCTTCCTTGGTACTTATAACGCAAGCTGTAGTTTTGTCAATTTGAGAGACAACATTGCCTCCTAATCTCGCTATGCTTTTCTTTAGAGAATCTTTGGAACTATGGAGATTACCAATCAACACTATTTTAGTATCGTCCAATGGTTGTGGCTTTCTCTTGACACCCGAGGTTGATGGCAAATTTTCTGGTGTACTTGGAGTAGGTGCGTTTGTAGGAATGTAACGGTCTTGCTCTATGTATTCGTAGCTGTTTAAGAATGCATATTCCTCTTTTAGGTGATCTGGAATCTGGAAAGGCTTTCTTCTTGGTAGTTTTATTACATTTGTACATTTGCTCCATTCGCTTGCATTTCCAGTACAGTGATAACCATCATTTGAGAAAACCAATTGTCCACCGTCACTATCTGTGCAAGGTTCAAGAGATCCAAACGTCATGATTTCGGAAAGTCTATCTAGAATTTCGCTGTTTCCTGAAGGAATTTTTTGGTCGTTATATTTTAATAGTTCCACCATTTCTTTTTTTTAATATTTTTTTCAAGCTCGTCACGATGTTCATAAATTAACTGAGACTGTTCCTCAAGAATTTTCTTCTCGCCCCGATCAAGTAATTCCTCTTTCTTTATCTTATTTGGTGGAGTCACTTCAATTTTCTTTATCTTTTCTTTGATGGCCTTTTGATCTTCAACACAGAGTGTCTTAAATCCTCGTATTTTAGATCCATCTTCAAAAAACTTCAGAGTTTCTCTCGCTTGTACAAACCAATCAACGTGATACCACGCTGGTAGTGGACAAAATCGTCTAGCTTTTGCACTCTGTCTGTCAAATTTTGAAATGCGAGCTTGATCTTTTACGATTGTTTCTCCACAACCTTTACAAGATGACCGATTACTTTTGGCATATTCAGTTGAGAAGTCTTGAATTTCAATGGAGGAGCTTTTTCTCTTCGTTCCTTTAGATGGGGTATTGCTTGAAGCAGCAGGTGCTGCTTGAGACCCACTCGGAATTTCACTCCTTATTTTCTCTTGATCTCTCCAACGTAAATCCTCAAAGTGTGAGATGTCAGCCTCAGTTGACACTTTAAACTTTTGAGAAAAAGCACCGAAAATGGTACCACTTTGGAATCTTGTTTCCACAATAAGAAATTAATGTTACTCGCGTCATCAGATGCTCAATTTTGATATTTCACCTTTCTATCAAAACTTGACGCCTGAATAATTGCCGCCATTCTTAGCTCATCCTTATCTATGCGCCTTTTACAGCTTTTGCATGATGACCAGCCACTTTTGGCATATTCGGTACGCCACGGTAGACCTCGATCCATCTCTAAATCATACAAAGAGGTTTGAATAAGTTAGCACAGCTTGACTATTTGGTTTACTTTTCTGGTTAATGATGTATTTAAAAACCAAAACGTTATGTACGGGTCTTAGTTGCAGCAGAAGTAAGATGAGACTGGAAGTGAAGAGCTCAAGCATTGGTAGTAGATCCTGGCACTAGTGAACAAATTTGAGGATTTCATGTCGCTTCCATCACTAGAGGGAAAAAATTGGTCGAGTTTCAAAAAATTTCCTACCCATACATGAGGTAGCTCAAGCATATTTCCTAAAGCTACTTCGCAGAGGAGCAACAACCCGGTGTTGTTCTCTCGACTGGCGTGACAGTATTTGGCACTTTCAGAGACCTAAAAGAATCAAATATTTGAAGTTAGCAACCTATAATTTAACTCTTTATTAAAAGGCTATGTGTAGTACCGTATCTGCAAAGTACACTCCTTTTCCAAAGTTGTAACCATTAGAAGGAGCTTCTGGTGGAGCAATACGAAGGCCTTGAGACAAAATGCCCATTAAGTTTGGGGTTCTGGAACCATGCCATAGTAGCTTTCTATTAGGGAATTTTTGGAATTCTCGGTAGCGTTCGCGTTCTCCCTGACGAGTAATTTTAAATATTTGATCGACTTCAAGTTCACAATCACTGTGAAAATCAGCGCCCGTGTTGTTTACGTATGTTAATAATGTCTCGAATTCTTCAGAATCTCTATCTAATACTTCAATTTCAGTTTTCAATTGTTCATAATGTTGATCTATTGGATCTTTGGTCGTTCCACCTTCCTCTTCAACTAACTTGTAACCGATCTCCACTTCAAGAAGGAAATTTGGCATTTCTACCTTGGATTTTATTATCTCAACATTATCCAAAAGAGGGACCCTTTTGGTTCCAAAATCATGAGGTATTAGCGTGAAGAATGTATTGGTGCAAGCTATTAGCTGGGCTTTCTTGTTTTCGTTGGGTTCATCGTCGAGTAAAGCCAGGAGTTCCGTCAAAACGGAATACGCCTCTTCAATTTGGTTCTTCGAAAGTTTTCCTAGTGGCATTTTCTTCAGATCAATTTCTAACTCCCACACGGCCTTGTTCATTTTCTCCACGTCAAAGATAAGGCGAATTAGTTCTTGGATGGCGTTGGGAAGTTTAGATCCAGATCCTACAACCAGTTTTTCTGAAGTTCCATAGTCAATGTCAAGTGGATACATTTTATTAGGAACCTTTGAGGCAGTGTGGCGTAACTCCCACGGAGTTCCTGTTTTTTCTTCGAAAAGCCTTTTGAATTCGGCAACAGCTTCATACTTAGTAACAAAGTGTTCCGTCTTGTTATCACCAATAGTAGTTCCAACACGTCCCCAGCTCCGAAACACATAGTAATCCTTTCCTTCGTCTGACTTTAGAAGTTGAAGCTTGTAAAACGAATTAGATCCTTGAGTAACGACGACGTTTCCGAGAACAGCGTTGAAAGCTCCTTCTTCGTTTTGAAACACGTGTGTGCTGGCTTCAAGATTTGAATCTGGGTCAACAGCTACGCTGCCTTTCACTGTCAGTTTAACTTTCGTGCTCTTTCCAGATGAGAATGTTGAGTCACTATTTCCTACAGCCGCACTTTTGAGTCTTTTTTCAGCAGCGTAAGAATTAATTCTGTCTTGAGGATTTCCACCCCAACTGGCTATGCGGTATTGTTGGATCGTAGAAACTAAACCTCCATATTCCACAGCACTTAAAAAGTCCTCAGATACAACGTGAACATCGTGTTCCTTAGCTTCACGAATTTCCTTGATATTTTTCTCAACATCTTCCTTGGTACTTATAACGCAAGCTGTAGTTTTGTCAATTTGAGAGACAACATTGCCTCCTAATCTCGCTATGCTTTTCTTTAGAGAATCTTTGGAACTATGGAGATTACCAATCAACACTATTTTAGTATCGTCCAATGGTTGTGGCTTTCTCTTGACACCCGAGGTTGATGGCAAATTTTCTGGTGTACTTGGAGTAGGTGCGTTTGTAGGAATGTAACGGTCTTGCTCTATGTATTCGTAGCTGTTTAAGAATGCATATTCCTCTTTTAGGTGATCTGGAATCTGGAAAGGCTTTCTTCTTGGTAGTTTTATTACATTTGTACATTTGCTCCATTCGCTTGCATTTCCAGTACAGTGATAACCATCATTTGAGAAAACCAATTGTCCACCGTCACTATCTGTGCAAGGTTCAAGAGATCCAAACGTCATGATTTCGGAAAGTCTATCTAGAATTTCGCTGTTTCCTGAAGGAATTTTTTGGTCGTTATATTTTAATAGTTCCACCATTTCTTTTTTTTAATATTTTTTTCAAGCTCGTCACGATGTTCATAAATTAACTGAGACTGTTCCTCAAGAATTTTCTTCTCGCCCCGATCAAGTAATTCCTCTTTCTTTATCTTATTTGGTGGAGTCACTTCAATTTTCTTTATCTTTTCTTTGATGGCCTTTTGATCTTCAACACAGAGTGTCTTAAATCCTCGTATTTTAGATCCATCTTCAAAAAACTTCAGAGTTTCTCTCGCTTGTACAAACCAATCAACGTGATACCACGCTGGTAGTGGACAAAATCGTCTAGCTTTTGCACTCTGTCTGTCAAATTTTGAAATGCGAGCTTGATCTTTTACGATTGTTTCTCCACAACCTTTACAAGATGACCGATTACTTTTGGCATATTCAGTTGAGAAGTCTTGAATTTCAATGGAGGAGCTTTTTCTCTTCGTTCCTTTAGATGGGGTATTGCTTGAAGCAGCAGGTGCTGCTTGAGACCCACTCGGAATTTCACTCCTTATTTTCTCTTGATCTCTCCAACGTAAATCCTCAAAGTGTGAGATGTCAGCCTCAGTTGACACTTTAAACTTTTGAGAAAAAGCACCGAAAATGGTACCACTTTGGAAACTTGTTTCCACAATAAGAAATTAATGTTACTCGCGTCATCAGATGCTCAATTTTGATATTTTACCTTTCTATCAAAACTTGACGCCTGAATAATTGCCGCCATTCTTAGCTCATCCTTATCTATGCGCCTTTTACAGCTTTTGCATGATGACCAGCCACTTTTGGCATATTCGGTACGCCACGGTAGACCTCGATCCATCTCTAAATCATACAAAGAGGTTTGAATAAGTTAGCACAGCTTGACTATTTGGTTTACTTTTCTGGTTAATGATGTATTTAAAAACCAAAACGTTATGTACGGGTCTTAGTTGCAGCAGAAGTAAGATGAGACTGGAAGTGAAGAGCTCAAGCATTGGTAGTAGATCCTGGCACTAGTGAACAAATTTGAGGATTTCATGTCGCTTCCATCACTAGAGGGAAAAAATTGGTCGAGTTTCAAAAAATTTCCTACCCATACATGAGGTAGCTCAAGCATATTTCCTAAAGCTACTTCGCAGAGGAGCAACAACCCGGTGTTGTTCTCTCGACTGGCGTGACAGTATTTGGCACTTTCAGAGACCTAAAAGAATCAAATATTTGAAGTTAGCAACCTATAATTTAACTCTTTATTAAAAGGCTATGTGTAGTACCGTATCTGCAAAGTACACTCCTTTTCCAAAGTTGTAACCATTAGAAGGAGCTTCTGGTGGAGCAATACGAAGGCCTTGAGACAAAATGCCCATTAAGTTTGGGGTTCTGGAACCATGCCATAGTAGCTTTCTATTAGGGAATTTTTGGAATTCTCGGTAGCGTTCGCGTTCTCCCTAACGAGTAATTTTAAATATTTGATCGACTTCAAGTTCACAATCACTGTGAAAATCAGCGCCCGTGTTGTTTACGTATGTTAATAATGTCTCGAATTCTTCAGAATCTCTATCTAATACTTCAATTTCAGTTTTCAATTGTTCATAATGTTAATCTATTGGATCTTTGGTCGTTCCACCTTCCTCTTCAACTAACTTGTAACCGATCTCCACTTCAAGAAGGAAATTTGGCATTTCTACCTTGGATTTTATTATCTCAACATTATCCAAAAGAGGGACCCTTTTGGTTCCAAAATCATGAGGTATTAGCGTGAAGAATGTATTGGTGCAAGCTATTAGCTGGGCTTTCTTGTTTTCGTTGGGTTCATCGTCGAGTAAAGCCAGGAGTTCCGTCAAAACGGAATACGCCTCTTCAATTTGGTTCTTCGAAAGTTTTCCTAGTGGCATTTTCTTCAGATCAATTTCTAACTCCCACACGGCCTTGTTCATTTTCTCCACGTCAAAGATAAGGCGAATTAGTTCTTGGATGGCGTTGGGAAGTTTAGATCCAGATCCTACAACCAGTTTTTCTGAAGTTCCATAGTCAATGTCAAGTGGATACATTTTATTAGGAACCTTTGAGGCAGTGTGGCGTAACTCCCACGGAGTTCCTGTTTTTTCTTCGAAAAGCCTTTTGAATTCGGCAACAGCTTCATACTTAGTAACAAAGTGTTCCGTCTTGTTATCACCAATAGTAGTTCCAACACGTCCCCAGCTCCGAAACACATAGTAATCCTTTCCTTCGTCTGACTTTAGAAGTTGAAGCTTGTAAAACGAATTAGATCCTTGAGTAACGACGACGTTTCCGAGAACAGCGTTGAAAGCTCCTTCTTCGTTTTGAAACACGTGTGTGCTGGCTTCAAGATTTGAATCTGGGTCAACAGCTACGCTGCCTTTCACTGTCAGTTTAACTTTCGTGCTCTTTCCAGATGAGAATGTTGAGTCACTATTTCCTACAGCCGCACTTTTGAGTCTTTTTTCAGCAGCGTAAGAATTAATTCTGTCTTGAGGATTTCCACCCCAACTGGCTATGCGGTATTGTTGGATCGTAGAAACTAAACCTCCATATTCCACAGCACTTAAAAAGTCCTCAGATACAACGTGAACATCGTGTTCCTTAGCTTCACGAATTTCCTTGATATTTTTCTCAACATCTTCCTTGGTACTTATAACGCAAGCTGTAGTTTTGTCAATTTGAGAGACAACATTGCCTCCTAATCTCGCTATGCTTTTCTTTAGAGAATCTTTGGAACTATGGAGATTACCAATCAACACTATTTTAGTATCGTCCAATGGTTGTGGCTTTCTCTTGACACCCGAGGTTGATGGCAAATTTTCTGGTGTACTTGGAGTAGGTGCGTTTGTAGGAATGTAACGGTCTTGCTCTATGTATTCGTAGCTGTTTAAGAATGCATATTCCTCTTTTAGGTGATCTGGAATCTGGAAAGGCTTTCTTCTTGGTAGTTTTATTACATTTGTACATTTGCTCCATTCGCTTGCATTTCCAGTACAGTGATAACCATCATTTGAGAAAACCAATTGTCCACCGTCACTATCTGTGCAAGGTTCAAGAGATCCAAACGTCATGATATCGGAAAGTCTATCTAGAATTTCGCTGTTTCCTGAAGGAATTTTTTGGTCGTTATATTTTAATAGTTCCACCATTTCTTTTTTTTAATATTTTTTCAAGCTCGTCACGATGTTCATAAATTAACTGAGACTGTTCCTCAAGAATTTTCTTCTCGCCCCGATCAAGTAATTCCTCTTTCTTTATCTTATTTGGTGGAGTCACTTCAATTTTCTTTATCTTTTCTTTGATGGCCTTTTGATCTTCAACACAGAGTGTCTTAAATCCTCGTATTTTAGATCCATCTTCAAAAAACTTCAGAGTTTCTCTCGCTTGTACAAACCAATCAACGTGATACCACGCTGGTAGTGGACCAAATCGTCTAGCTTTTGCACACTGTCTGTCAAGTTTTGAAATGCGAGCTTGATCTTTTACGATTGTTTCTCCACAACCTTTACAAGATGACCGATTACTTTTGGCATATTCAGTTGAGAAGTCTTGAATTTCAATGGAGGAGCTTTTTCTCTTCGTTCCTTTAGATGGGGTATTGCTTGAAGCAGCAGGTGCTGCTTGAGACCCACTCGGAATTTCACTCCTTATTTTCTCTTGATCTCTCCAACGTAAATCCTCAAAGTGTGAGATGTCAGCCTCAGTTGACACTTTAAAATTTTGAGAAAAAGCACCGAAAATGGTACCACTTTGGAATCTTGTTTCCACAATAAGAAATTAATGTTACTCGCGTCATCAGATGCTCAATTTTGATATTTTACCTTTCTATCAAATTTTGACGCCTGAATAATTGCCGCCATTCTTAGCTCATCCTTATCTATGCGCCTTTTACAGCTTTTGCATGATGACCAGCCACTTTTGGCATATTCGGTACGCCACGGTAGACCTCGATCCATCTCTAAATCATACAAAGAGGTTTGAATAAGTTAGCACAGCTTGACTATTTGGTTTACTTTTCTGGTTAATGATGTATTTAAAAACCAAAACGTTATGTACGGGTCTTAGTTGCAGCAGAAGTAAGAAGAGACTGGAAGTGAAGAGCTCAAGCATTGGTAGTAGATCCTGGCACTAGTGAACAAATTTGAGGATTTCATGTCGCTTCCATCACTAGAGGGAAAAAATTGGTCGAGTTTCAAAAAATTTCCTACCCATACATGAGGTAGCTCAAGCATATTTCCTAAAGCTACTTCGCAGAGGAGCAACAACCCGGTGTAGTTCTCTCGACTGGCGTGACAGTATTTGGCACTTTCAGAGACCTAAAAGAATCAAATATTTGAAGTTAGCAACCTATAATTTAACTCTTTATTAATGAATGAATGAATGAATATTTATTGTGCATATAAAAAACCACGAAGGTTCACGAGAATATACACAGTTGTAATGATATCATATTTGCATTTCCTAACTGTTAAGAATATCAAATGGAAGACAAATTAAAAACAAACCAAGAGAAACCTTATTAATCCAGCTCCTTGTATTTAACATTAAATATATCAAAATTTTCGCCAAAACTGTTAACTGTAATTTGCATTCTTTTAATTGGATTTAAGTGGTTAAGAGATTCTCTAAATGTTTTTCTAAACCTTCCAGACTTGGGGACTAGAAAGTCCAACCGTCCTAGCAAATCTGGAAGAGTTATCCTATTATTAATTAATTTATGTAGAAATTTAACGTCGTTAATAAGGAGAATGTGAGCTATAGTAGGAATGTCCAAATACCCTAGTAAAATATGGTAATCATATGGAGCCTTTTTCATGAAATAAGTATGGCAATATTCAATAAACTTCCGTTGCACATTCTCAAGAAGTACCTTTAGATATCTACTACAACCACACGGGGCACTTGTCTGGTGGACAAGGGTCCGGCTGAAGACGGTGCAGGCTGCCCTGCGCAAGCTTCAAAGGCTTGCCTGCATTGGTGTTACAGGGGCCATGAGATCGACCCCTACTGCTTCCCTGGAGGTGCTTCTTGACATGCTACCTCTTCATCTTTTCATTGAGGAGGAGGCTGTCATGGGGGCCTACAGGCTCCACATTAATGGCTGTTGGGTTCCAAGACTTTGGGATTACAGCCATACGAAGCTCTTTCGGGAGTACGCTGCACTTGAGCCGTCGTTAACGATGTGCTCTGACAAAACCGTTACCAGCTTTGATTTCACTAAGTCATTCAGCATCCACTTTCCCAGTCGGGCCGAGTGGACTAACCTGCTGCCTCTTGGCACTGGGGGTGAAACTATTTGGTTCACCGATGGTTCCAAGACTGATTCCGGCGCTGGCGCCGGCTATTACTGCCAAACTACAAGGGTCGGTTTTTCTGCTTGCCTGGGCACCTTTGCTAGTGTGTTCCAAGCGGAAATTGCCGCGATCTGTTATTGCGCAGACTACTGCATTAACAAAGGGTATAACGGACGGACTGTGAGGATTTATTCTGACAGTCAGGCCGCCCTGAATACGCTGGACCAGTGTCAGATTACCTCTCAACTGGTGCGTAGCTGCCTTGATCTGCTAGCGCAACTGGCGTCCTGCAACAGGGTTCTGTTGTACTGGGTGCCAGGGCATAGCGGTTATTATGGCAATGAGCAAGCCGATAGATTTGCGAAAAGGGGCGCGGAGGCCAAGCTCTTGGGGCCGGAGCCGGCCGTCCCCATCCCCTACGGGCATGTCAAACGGAGCCTGCATGACAGGATGACTGTCATACAAAACCAGCTCTGGCATGACATGGATGGCCAGAGACAGACAAAACAGTTAGTCAATGGTCCCTGCAGGTCTCGTGCTAGAGACCTAATTTCGCTCAGCAGATGGGATATTAGGCTGGCCACCGGTCTTCTGACCGGACACTGTCGGCTAAATAGGCACCTCCATCTGATGGGTCTTGCTGACGACCCCCTCTGCAGGTCGTGCCAGGAGAAGGAAGAAACATCCGCTCACGTACTTTGCGAGTGCGACTTCTTCGCCTCGCTTAGACTAGAACATTTTGATTCACACACTGTGGAGCCCTCGCGGGTCTCCTCTTTTACGGTGGAGCGAATTCTTCGCTACGCTGCGGCTACGGGCCTATTCAAGGCCTGATTTTGAGGTTGCACAATATGCCTTTGGCATCGGTGCTAGGGCGTGAGCCCCACCTCATCAACAATAATAATAATACTACAACCACCCCAGGCCAAGCCACCATACAGGACCCGTGATCTCACTAGGGCTTGATAAAGAAGACGGAAATGGTCTAGGGAATGCAATTTCCTACACATCTTCAAGCAAACAGCCAGAGTACGGCGACTTAAAGCAACGCATTTATGTACTTGCTCGGTAAAATAAAGTCCTCTGTCAAAGATCACGCCAAGATCTCTCACAGTGGACTTAAGGGGTATGTGAGCGCCCTCAATGGTATAGTCGTTGGAAATTTCTCTAGCAATTCGCCTTGTAAATGTGACATGCACGGATTTGGTTGGATTTACTGGTATTTTGTTAAGAGAGCACCATCTTCCTATAGAGTCAAGGTAAAGTTGAAGTAATTTACCGTCTAACTTAGAATTAATACTTTTGAAAACTTTATTGTCATCAGCAAATTGAAGAATACGGGAATGTAAAACCGAAAATTGTAAATCGAAAAGATACATATTAAAGAGTAAGGGTCCAAGAGATGATCCCTGTGGAACCCCACAATTAACTTCGTATGTTTTCGATGTGATTATGCCATTGCATTTCAAGACATTGACTCGATTCGCCAGATAGCTAGCAATCCATTCCAAGATATCACCCCCCAATCCAAGGGCCTCTAACTTGTCATGAAGGTAAGAGTGGGAGACGCGGTCGAAGGCCTTGGCCAGGTCAAGGTATACAACATCGACCTGGCCCCGGCACTCGACCTCAGGAGCCACGTAATCCATAAAGGAAACGTGGTTCGTTTCCACACTCCTACCCGGAACAAAGCCATGTTGACAGTCGTTGGGTAGCAAGCTAAACCAACGCTGTAAATGTACGTGTACTACTCTATCAAATACCTTAGCGAGAACGCAAAGAAGGGAAATCGGACGGTAGTTTCGGACATCGCTGGATTTTCCAGACTTGTAAACCGGGACAATGACAGCTTTTTTCCAAAGCGTTGGGAATGAGTGAGTACGGAAGGATAAATTAAATATATGCTCCAATATAGGTAACAATATATTCCCACAGCCCTTGATAACAAACGACGGAATTTTGTCGAAACCAGTAGAGAGTTTGTTGGGTAGACGATTAATAGCAGCATATATGTCCGCTTGAGTTAGTTTTAAACAGTTATGAGGCGTTGTAACTAAGGTAGAAGTATCAAAAGTGTATTTTGAACTAGTTTCAGTATTGTCAGTCGAAATTGTTGAGAAATGCGCCATGAATGTTTCCCCCAATTGCTCCGGATCAGTAATGATTGTCTTACCAATTTTCAATAATATATCAGAGTGTCTGTCTTTTAGATTACCATTGATAAAACTCCAAAATTTTTTGGGTTGGGACAAGGCGTCTCGACAAGATTTTACTGCCATAGCAGCTTTGTCCCTTACTGTAAGCCTTCTCACCAACGAACGGGACAGCCTAAAATTAGCTATGTCGGAGGCTAACCCCGACCTCTTTTTCTTATTAAAATAATATTTTTTGCGCTTGATAGCTTTTTTGGAGGTCCAAAGAATACCAAAAGGGGAAGCCCCGATTATTACGCGGAATCTTGTTAGGGATCGAACTATCCATAGCTGACGTTATATATTCCGTTAATGTCTGGACACAAAAATTAACATCCTGCGAATCCAAAACCACCGACCAATCTGAATCGCGTAAAATTGAGTATAGCAAGTGATAGTTACCTTTTTTAAATTGATATACTGGTTGTAAATTAGGGGAGACCCTACAAATGTCAAATGGACAAAGCAAATAGAAAGGCGGATGGTAGTTGTCAATGTCCACAAATGGATCAAGGAGAGGTACAGTATCAATGCCGTGTACATTAGTAAGACAAAGGTCCAGAAGATTACCATAAGTGGGAGCTGGGTTAATTTGGTTTAAATTAAATTCATAACAAACATCGAGAACATGAGCAGCCTTAGTTCTAGTTTGGTGAGTGCATCCCACACTGCTACCCAGAGTCCAGTTGATACCGGGGAGATTAAAATCACCCAGAATCAGAATTTCACCGTCATAATCTACCAACGAGGATACCAAAACATTCTTAAATTTCCGATACTGAGCGTCGTCATCTGAGGGGCGAAAGTAACCAGTGCCAAGAAGAAGCGGAAGATTATTTTTTAGTTTAAACTCGACAAACACACCCCCTTCGGCACCTTCCAGGTCACTTCGACGGTGAAAAACAAGGGACTTCTTGATAGCAATGAGGGATCCCCCGCCCCTAACATTGACAGAATCCGGATCTGATCGATCCGCCCGAAAAATAGTATAGGAATTTGGAAAATAATCCGAATTAAAATGAGAGTGGTTAAGCCACGTCTCTGTTAAACAAACAATATCAAAATCATTAACGATTAGGTTAGTTAAAAAGGTACTAGACTTGGTTCGTAGACCGCGCACATTCTGATAAGCTATAGTCAGTTCTTTCATTCTTGGACATTTGAAGAATCCGCAGGGGAACCCGCGTCTGAGATTTCACCATGCAGTTCCGAGACATGTTTGTGCTCGTCTCTCGGTACCCCATGGAAATCTGTTAGAAAGCTGTTCGCAGGCCAAATATTGGGATCCCTCATTTTTGGTATGTCAGACTCATCATCACACGTCAAGTAGAATGACGAATGACGGGCATTCGGATTTTTAGTACGCAGTCTTATGCACTGCACCGACTGCACACCTGAATCAGCCCTCAAAAAATCTTGCAGTTCTTTCGACGTGATCCCAACATCCAACCCAGTGGCAAAGAGTGCTTTCTTGACCGCCTTCACTCGACGTGGTGCAGCCTTGATCCGGCTTGTCAAAGACACACCCGAGACCACAGGCTTAGATGCAGGAACATGACGAGTGGAGTTGATGTCAGTTTTTGTTTGCAAAGCCTTGGGTAATGCTCCAGAGAATGAAGGAATGGAACCCTGTGGCCAGGGCAAGGCAGATGGGTTGAGAGCGCCAGGACGGTTAGCCAATGGTGGAAAAGATTGAGCTTCGTCCCTAGAAGCCCGTGACCCAAGCGGGGCTTGAAATGGTATTTGGCGACTGGCAAGTTCTCGACGAAGGCCAGCGTTCTCATTTTCTAATGAAGCCAGACGTTCTTGGAACTCTGATAACGTAGCTTGCATCTTAAGTAGGATGGTGTCGTTGCTATCCAATTTATTCATCATTTTGTCCAGTATCGAATCAGATTCCCTAGTGAGGCTATCAACGCTAAGTAGATGGACGAATGCTTCGTGCACCACCTCTAAGATGAGACCCTTATCGCCCTCAGCCAGCTTAGCAGGTGGTTTAGGCGCAGGTATGGCCCCATTGAACTCTTTATCGCGGGGTATGGCGCTATTACTATGTCGCCGAGCCGGACTTCTAGATTTGCGAGTAGCGGCTTTGCATTCCGTACAGGTAAAGTATGAATTAGGGGTACAATCTTTATGTACACGGCGCTTGCATAGTCCAGTGCAAAAATGACACTTTTGTTTTCCATAAAACCGATTATCGCAAACACAACAAGAGTCTGAAGAAGCAGGCATACCGTAGCAGACGATACCGGAGGTACAGAGTTTAATAAAAGGCTATGTGTAGTACCGTATCTGCAAAGTACACTCCTTTTCCAAAGTTGTAACCATTAGAAGGAGCTTCTGGTGGAGCAATACGAAGGCCTTGAGACAAAATGCCCATTAAGTTTGGGGTTCTGGAACCATGCCATAGTAGCTTTCTATTAGGGAATTTTTGGAATTCTCGGTAGCGTTCGCGTTCTCCCTGACGAGTAATTTTAAATATTTGATCGACTTCAAGTTCACAATCACTGTGAAAATCAGCGCCCGTGTTGTTTACGTATGTTAATAATGTCTCGAATTCTTCAGAATCTCTATCTAATACTTCAATTTCAGTTTTCAATTGTTCATAATGTTGATCTATTGGATCTTTGGTCGTTCCACCTTCCTCTTCAACTAACTTGTAACCGATCTCCACTTCAAGAAGGAAATTTGGCATTTCTACCTTGGATTTTATTATCTCAACATTATCCAAAAGAGGGACCCTTTTGGTTCCAAAATCATGAGGTATTAGCGTGAAGAATGTATTGGTGCAAGCTATTAGCTGGGCTTTCTTGTTTTCGTTGGGTTCATCGTCGAGTAAAGCCAGGAGTTCCGTCAAAACGGAATACGCCTCTTCAATTTGGTTCTTCGAAAGTTTTCCTAGTGGCATTTTCTTCAGATCAATTTCTAACTCCCACACGGCCTTGTTCATTTTCTCCACGTCAAAGATAAGGCGAATTAGTTCTTGGATGGCGTTGGGAAGTTTAGATCCAGATCCTACAACCAGTTTTTCTGAAGTTCCATAGTCAATGTCAAGTGGATACATTTTATTAGGAACCTTTGAGGCAGTGTGGCGTAACTCCCACGGAGTTCCTGTTTTTTCTTCGAAAAGCCTTTTGAATTCGGCAACAGCTTCATACTTAGTAACAAAGTGTTCCGTCTTGTTATCACCAATAGTAGTTCCAACACGTCCCCAGCTCCGAAACACATAGTAATCCTTTCCTTCGTCTGACTTTAGAAGTTGAAGCTTGTAAAACGAATTAGATCCTTGAGTAACGACGACGTTTCCGAGAACAGCGTTGAAAGCTCCTTCTTCGTTTTGAAACACGTGTGTGCTGGCTTCAAGATTTGAATCTGGGTCAACAGCTACGCTGCCTTTCACTGTCAGTTTAACTTTCGTGCTCTTTCCAGATGAGAATGTTGAGTCACTATTTCCTACAGCCGCACTTTTGAGTCTTTTTTCAGCAGCGTAAGAATTAATTCTGTCTTGAGGATTTCCACCCCAACTGGCTATGCGGTATTGTTGGATCGTAGAAACTAAACCTCCATATTCCACAGCACTTAAAAAGTCCTCAGATACAACGTGAACATCGTGTTCTTTAGCTTCACGAATTTCCTTGATATTTTTCTCAACATCTTCCTTGGTACTTATAACGCAAGCTGTAGTTTTGTCAATTTGAGAGACAACATTGCCTCCTAATCTCGCTATGCTTTTCTTTAGAGAATCTTTGGAACTATGGAGATTACCAATCAACACTATTTTAGTATCGTCCAATGGTTGTGGCTTTCTCTTGACACCCGAGGTTGATGGCAAATTTTCTGGTGTACTTGGAGTAGGTGCGTTTGTAGGAATGTAACGGTCTTGCTCTATGTATTCGTAGCTGTTTAAGAATGCATATTCCTCTTTTAGGTGATCTGGAATCTGGAAAGGCTTTCTTCTTGGTAGTTTTATTACATTTGTACATTTGCTCCATTCGCTTGCATTTCCAGTACAGTGATAACCATCATTTGAGAAAATCAATTGTCCACCGTCACTATCTGTGCAAGGTTCAAGAGATCCAAACGTCATGATATCGGAAAGTCTATCTAGAATTTCGCTGTTTCCTGAAGGAATTTTTTGGTCGTTATATTTTAATAGTTCCACCATTTCTTTTTTTTAATATTTTTTTCAAGCTCGTCACGATGTTCATAAATTAACTGAGACTGTTCCTCAAGAATTTTTTTCTCGCCCCGATCAAGTAATTCCTCTTTCTTTATCTTATTTGGTGGAGTCACTTCAATTTTCTTTATCTTTTCTTTGATGGCCTTTTGATCTTCAACGCAGAGTGTCTTAAATCCTCGTATTTTAGATCCATCTTCAAAAAACTTCAGAGTTTCTCTCGCTTGTACAAACCAATCAACGTGATACCACGCTGGTAGTGGACCAAATCGTCTAGCTTTTGCACTCTGTCTGTCAAGTTTTGAAATGCGAGCTTGATCTTTTACGATTGTTTCTCCACAACCTTTACAAGATGACCGATTACTTTTGGCATATTCAGTTGAGAAGTCTTGAATTTCAATGGAGGAGCTTTTTCTCTTCGTTGAAGTTCGTTCCTTTAGATGGGGTATTGCTTGAAGCAGCAGGTGCTGCTTGAGACCCACTCGGAATTTCACTCCTTATTTTCTCTTGATCTCTCCAACGTAAATCCTCAAAGTGTGAGATGTCAGCCTCAGTTGACACTTTAAACTTTTGAGAAAAAGCACCGAAAATGGTACCACTTTGGAATCGTGTTTCCACAATAAGAAATTAATGTTACTCGCGTCATCAGATGCTCAATTTTGATATTTTACCTTTCTATCAAAACTTGACGCCTGAATAATTGCCGCCATTCTTAGCTCATCCTTATCTATGCGCCTTTTACAGCTTTTGCATGATGACCAGTGACTTTTGGCATATTCGGTACGCCACGGTAGACGTCGATCCATCTCTAAATCATACAAAGAGGTTTGAATAAGTTAGCACAGCTTGACTATTTGGTTTACTTTTCTGGTTAATGATGTATTTAAAAACCAAAACGTTATGTACGGGTCTTAGTTGCAGCAGAAGTAAGATGAGACTGGAAGTGAAGAGCTCAAGCATTGGTAGTAGATCCTGGCACTAGTGAACAAATTTGAGGATTTCATGTCGCTTCCATCACTAGAGGGAAAAAATTGGTCGAGTTTCAAAAAATTTCCTACCCATACATGAGGTAGCTCAAGCATATTTCCTAAAGCTACTTCGCAGAGGAGCAACAACCCGGTGTTGTTCTCTCGACTGGCGTGACAGTATTTGGCACTTTCAGAGACCTAAAAGAATCAAATATTTGAAGTTAGCAACCTATAATTTAACTCTTTATTAAAAGGCTATGTGTAGTACCGTATCTGCAAAGTACACTCCTTTTCCAAAGTTGTAACCATTAGAAGGAGCTTCTGGTGGAGCAATACGAAGGCCTTGAGACAAAATGCCCATTAAGTTTGGGGTTCTGGAACCATGCCATAGTAGCTTTCTATTAGGGAATTTTTGGAATTCTCGGTAGCGTTCGCGTTCTCCCTGACGAGTAATTTTAAATATTTGATCGACTTCAAGTTCACAATCACTGTGAAAATCAGCGCCCGTGTTGTTTACGTATGTTAATAATGTCTCGAATTCTTCAGAATCTCTATCTAATACTTCAATTTCAGTTTTCAATTGTTCATAATGTTGATCTATTGGATCTTTGGTCGTTCCATCTTCCTCTTCAACTAACTTGTAACCGATCTCCACTTCAAGAAGGAAATTTGGCATTTCTACCTTGGATTTTATTATCTCAACATTATCCAAAAGAGGGACCCTTTTGGTTCCAAAATCATGAGGTATTAGCGTGAAGAATGTATTGGTGCAAGCTATTAGCTGGGCTTTCTTGTTTTCGTTGGGTTCATCGTCGAGTAAAGCCAGGAGTTCCGTCAAAACGGAATACGCCTCTTCAATTTGGTTCTTCGAAAGTTTTCCTAGTGGCATTTTCTTCAGATCAATTTCTAACTCCCACACGGCCTTGTTCATTTTCTCCACGTCAAAGATAAGGCGAATTAGTTCTTGGATGGCGTTGGGAAGTTTAGATCCAGATCCTACAACCAGTTTTTCTGAAGTTCCATAGTCAATGTCAAGTGGATACATTTTATTAGGAACCTTTGAGGCAGTGTGGCGTAACTCCCACGGAGTTCCTGTTTTTTCTTCGAAAAGCCTTTTGAATTCGGCAACAGCTTCATACTTAGTAACAAAGTGTTCCGTCTTGTTATCACCAATAGTAGTTCCAACACGTCCCCAGCTCCGAAACACATAGTAATCCTTTCCTTCGTCTGACTTTAGAAGTTGAAGCTTGTAAAACGAATTAGATCCTTGAGTAACGACGACGTTTCCGAGAACAGCGTTGAAAGCTCCTTCTTCGTTTTGAAACACGTGTGTGCTGGCTTCAAGATTTGAATCTGGGTCAACAGCTACGCTGCCTTTCACTGTCAGTTTAACTTTCGTGCTCTTTCCAGATGAGAATGTTGAGTCACTATTTCCTACAGCCGCACTTTTGAGTCTTTTTTCAGCAGCGTAAGAATTAATTCTGTCTTGAGGATTTCCACCCCAACTGGCTATGCGGTATTGTTGGATCGTAGAAACTAAACCTCCATATTCCACAGCACTTAAAAAGTCCTCAGATACAACGTGACCATCGTGTTCCTTAGCTTCACGAATTTCCTTGATATTTTTCTCAACATCTTCCTTGGTACTTATAACGCAAGCTGTAGTTTTGTCAATTTGAGAGACAACATTGCCTCCTAATCTCGCTATGCTTTTCTTTAGAGAATCTTTGGAACTATGGAGATTACCAATCAACACTATTTTAGTATCGTCCAATGGTTGTGGCTTTCTCTTGACACCCGAGGTTGATGGCAAATTTTCTGGTGTACTTGGAGTAGGTGCGTTTGTAGGAATGTAACGGTCTTGCTCTATGTATTCGTAGCTGTTTAAGAATGCATATTCCTCTTTTAGGTGATCTGGAATCTGGAAAGGCTTTCTTCTTGGTAGTTTTATTACATTTGTACATTTGCTCCATTCGCTTGCATTTCCAGTACAGTGATAACCATCATTTGAGAAAACCAATTGTCCACCGTCACTATCTGTGCAAGGTTCAAGAGATCCAAACGTCATGATATCGGAAAGTCTATCTAGAATTTCGCTGTTTCCTGAAGGAATTTTTTGGTCGTTATATTTTAATAGTTCCACCATTTCTTTTTTTTAATATTTTTTTCAAGCTCGTCACGATGTTCATAAATTAACTGAGACTGTTCCTCAAGAATTTTTTTCTCGCCCCGATCAAGTAATTCCTCTTTCTTTATCTTATTTGGTGGAGTCACTTCAATTTTCTTTATCTTTTCTTTGATGGCCTTTTGATCTTCAACGCAGAGTGTCTTAAATCCTCGTATTTTAGATCCATCTTCAAAAAACTTCAGAGTTTCTCTCGCTTGTACCAACCAATCAACGTGATACCACGCTGGTAGTGGACCAAATCGTCTAGCTTTTGCACTCTGTCTGTCAAGTTTTGAAATGCGAGCTTGATCTTTTACGATTGTTTCTCCACAACCTTTACAAGATGACCGATTACTTTTGGCATATTCAGTTGAGAAGTCTTGAATTTCAATGGAGGAGCTTTTTCTCTTCGTTCTAGGGCTGTGCGAATACTCGAATTTTCGAATAGTATTCGTTTAATTCGAATCGATTATTCGATTCGACGAATCGAATTTGCCATTTGGAGAAAAACGAGTATTCGAATTAAGAAACGATTATTCGAAAAGAAATTCGAATAACCGATTTACATACGAATACAGTTCCCTTAACCGAATAATCGCTTCCAAGGGGCTAAATTCGAATAGAAAACGAGTATTCGATTGGAAATGGGAGGGACTGTGGTCACATGACATATATGAAGCTGTTTCGTTTATGGAATTTCATTGCCAATGCGCAATTCGCGATGTTTTGTTTTTCTCTCACCAATTACTCAGTCTTAGGAAAAGTTCCATTCTATGTGGAAATACAATATTTTTACGTGTATTTAGGAAACGATTAATTGTTTTGAAAAGAACATCCGTCTGATAAAACCGAGTATTCATATTTTCGAGTATTCTTTTAAAAAACTAGTACTGCTAGGTGTATTTAGAAAACGATTAATCGCTTTGAAACGAATATTCGTCAGGTAAAACCGATTAATCGAAAAAAAACGAGTACTCGAACCAGCATTTTTGATAAACGAGTAATATTCGTTTGAACGAGTACTCGATTCGGATTTCGAATAGGAGATTTACTATTCGATTCGTATTCGATTCGGTTTGAAAAACCACTATTCGCACAGCCCTACTTCGTTCCTTTAGATGGGGTATTGCTTGAAGCAGCAGGTGCTGCTTGAGACCCACTCGGAATTTCACTCCTTATTTTCTCTTGATCTCTCCAACGTAAATCCTCAAAGTGTGAGATGTCAGCCTCAGTTGACACTTTAAACTTTTGAGAAAAAGCACCGAAAATGGTACCACTTTGGAATCGTGTTTCCACAATAAGAAATTAATGTTACTCGCGTCATCAGATGCTCAATTTTGATATTTTACCTTTCTATCAAAACTTGACGCCTGAATAATTGCCGCCATTCTTAGCTCATCCTTATCTATGCGCCTTTTACAGCTTTTGCATGATGACCAGTGACTTTTGGCATATTCGGTACGCCACGGTAGACGTCGATCCATCTCTAAATCATACAAAGAGGTTTGAATAAGTTAGCACAGCTTGACTATTTGGTTTACTTTTCTGGTTAATGATGTATTTAAAAACCAAAACGTTATGTACGGGTCTTAGTTGCAGCAGAAGTAAGATGAGACTGGAAGTGAAGAGCTCAAGCATTGGTAGTAGATCCTGGCACTAGTGAACAAATTTGAGGATTTCATGTCGCTTCCATCACTAGAGGGAAAAAATTGGTCGAGTTTCAAAAAATTTCCTACCCATACATGAGGTAGCTCAAGCATATTTCCTAAAGCTACTTCGCAGAGGAGCAACAACCCGGTGTTGTTCTCTCGACTGGCGTGACAGTATTTGGCACTTTCAGAGACCTAAAAGAATCAAATATTTGAAGTTAGCAACCTATAATTTAACTCTTTATTAAAAGGCTATGTGTAGTACCGTATCTGCAAAGTACACTCCTTTTCCAAAGTTGTAACCATTAGAAGGAGCTTCTGGTGGAGCAATACGAAGGCCTTGAGACAAAATGCCCATTAAGTTTGGGGTTCTGGAACCATGCCATAGTAGCTTTCTATTAGGGAATTTTTGGAATTCTCGGTAGCGTTCGCGTTCTCCCTGACGAGTAATTTTAAATATTTGATCGACTTCAAGTTCACAATCACTGTGAAAATCAGCGCCCGTGTTGTTTACGTATGTTAATAATGTCTCGAATTCTTCAGAATCTCTATCTAATACTTCAATTTCAGTTTTCAATTGTTCATAATGTTGATCTATTGGATCTTTGGTCGTTCCATCTTCCTCTTCAACTAACTTGTAACCGATCTCCACTTCAAGAAGGAAATTTGGCATTTCTACCTTGGATTTTATTATCTCAACATTATCCAAAAGAGGGACCCTTTTGGTTCCAAAATCATGAGGTATTAGCGTGAAGAATGTATTGGTGCAAGCTATTAGCTGGGCTTTCTTGTTGTCGTTGGGTTCATCGTCGAGTAAAGCCAGGAGTTCCGTCAAAACGGAATACGCCTCTTCAATTTGGTTCTTCGAAAGTTTTCCTAGTGGCATTTTCTTCAGATCAATTTCTAACTCCCACACGGCCTTGTTCATTTTCTCCACGTCAAAGATAAGGCGAATTAGTTCTTGGATGGCGTTGGGAAGTTTAGATCCAGATCCTACAACCAGTTTTTCTGAAGTTCCATAGTCAATGTCAAGTGGATACATTTTATTAGGAACCTTTGAGGCAGTGTGGCGTAACTCCCACGGAGTTCCTGTTTTTTCTTCGAAAAGCCTTTTGAATTCGGCAACAGCTTCATACTTAGTAACAAAGTGTTCCGTCTTGTTATCACCAATAGTAGTTCCAACACGTCCCCAGCTCCGAAACACATAGTAATCCTTTCCTTCGTCTGACTTTAGAAGTTGAAGCTTGTAAAACGAATTAGATCCTTGAGTAACGACGACGTTTCCGAGAACAGCGTTGAAAGCTCCTTCTTCGTTTTGAAACACGTGTGTGCTGGCTTCAAGATTTGAATCTGGGTCAACAGCTACGCTGCCTTTCACTGTCAGTTTAACTTTCGTGCTCTTTCCAGATGAGAATGTTGAGTCACTATTTCCTACAGCCGCACTTTTGAGTCTTTTTTCAGCAGCGTAAGAATTAATTCTGTCTTGAGGATTTCCACCCCAACTGGCTATGCGGTATTGTTGGATCGTAGAAACTAAACCTCCATATTCCACAGCACTTAAAAAGTCCTCAGATACAACGTGACCATCGTGTTCCTTAGCTTCACGAATTTCCTTGATATTTTTCTCAACATCTTCCTTGGTACTTATAACGCAAGCTGTAGTTTTGTCAATTTGAGAGACAACATTGCCTCCTAATCTCGCTATGCTTTTCTTTAGAGAATCTTTGGAACTATGGAGATTACCAATCAACACTATTTTAGTATCGTCCAATGGTTGTGGCTTTCTCTTGACACCCGAGGTTGATGGCAAATTTTCTGGTGTACTTGGAGTAGGTGCGTTTGTAGGAATGTAACGGTCTTGCTCTATGTATTCGTAGCTGTTTAAGAATGCATATTCCTCTTTTAGGTGATCTGGAATCTGGAAAGGCTTTCTTCTTGGTAGTTTTATTACATTTGTACATTTGCTCCATTCGCTTGCATTTCCAGTACAGTGATAACCATCATTTGAGAAAACCAATTGTCCACCGTCACTATCTGTGCAAGGTTCAAGAGATCCAAACGTCATGATATCGGAAAGTCTATCTAGAATTTCGCTGTTTCCTGAAGGAATTTTTTGGTCGTTATATTTTAATAGTTCCACCATTTCTTTTTTTTAATATTTTTTTCAAGCTCGTCACGATGTTCATAAATTAACTGAGACTGTTCCTCAAGAATTTTTTTCTCGCCCCGATCAAGTAATTCCTCTTTCTTTATCTTATTTGGTGGAGTCACTTCAATTTTCTTTATCTTTTCTTTGATGGCCTTTTGATCTTCAACGCAGAGTGTCTTAAATCCTCGTATTTTAGATCCATCTTCAAAAAACTTCAGAGTTTCTCTCGCTTGTACCAACCAATCAACGTGATACCACGCTGGTAGTGGACCAAATCGTCTAGCTTTGCACTCTGTCTGTCAAGTTTTGAAATGCGAGCTTGATCTTTTACGATTGTTTCTCCACAACCTTTACAAGATGACCGATTACTTTTGGCATATTCAGTTGAGAAGTCTTGAATTTCAATGGAGGAGCTTTTTCTCTTCGTTCTAGGGCTGTGCGAATACTCGAATTTTCGAATAGTATTCGTTTAATTCGAATCGATTATTCGATTCGACGAATCGAATTTGCCATTTGGAGAAAAACGAGTATTCGAATTAAGAAACGATTATTCGAAAAGAAATTCGAATAACCGATTTACATACGAATACAGTTCCCTTAATCGAATAATCGCTTCCAAGGGGCTAAATTCGAATAGAAAACGAGTATTCGATTGGAAATGGGAGGGACTGTGGTCACATGACATATATGAAGCTGTTTCGTTTATGGAATTTCATTGCCAATGCGCAATTCGCGATGTTTTGTTTTTCTCTCACCAATTACTCAGTCTTAGGAAAAGTTCCATTCTATGTGGAACTACAATATTTTTACGTGTATTTAGGAAACGATTAATTGTTTTGAAAAGAACATCCGTCTGATAAAACCGAGTATTCATATTTTCGAGTATTCTTTTAAAAAACTAGTACTGCTAGGTGTATTTAGAAAACGATTAATCGCTTTGAAACGAATATTCGTCAGGTAAAACCGATTAATCGAAAAAAAACGAGTACTCGAACCAGCATTTTTGATAAACGAGTAATATTCGTTTGAACGAGTACTCGATTCGGATTTCGAATAGGAGATTTACTATTCGATTCGTATTCGATTCGGTTTGAAAAACCACTATTCGCACAGCCCTACTTCGTTCCTTTAGATGGGGTATTGCTTGAAGCAGCAGGTGCTGCTTGAGACCCACTCGGAATTTCACTCCTTATTTTCTCTTGATCTCTCCAACGTAAATCCTCAAAGTGTGAGATGTCAGCCTCAGTTGACACTTTAAACTTTTGAGAAAAAGCACCGAAAATGGTACCACTTTGGAATCTTGTTTCCACAATAAGAAATTAATGTTACTCGCGTCATCAGATGCTCAATTTTGATATTTTACCTTTCTATCAAAACTTGACGCCTGAATAATTGCCGCCATTCTTAGCTCATCCTTATCTATGCGCCTTTTACAGCTTTTGCATGATGACCAGCCACTTTTGGCATATTCGGTACGCCACGGTAGACCTCGATCCATCTCTAAATCATAGAAAGAGGTTTGAATAAGTTAGCACAGCTTGACTATTTGGTTTACTTTTCTGGTTAATGATGTATTTAAAAACCAAAACGTTATGTACGGGTCTTAGTTGCAGCAGAAGTAAGATGAGACTGGAAGTGAAGAGCTCAAGCATTGGTAGTAGATCCTGGCACTAGTGAACAAATTTGAGGATTTCATGTCGCTTCCATCACTAGAGGGAAAAAATTGGTCGAGTTTCAAAAAATTTCCTACCCATACATGAGGTAGCTCAAGCATATTTCCTAAAGCTACTTCGCAGAGGAGCAACAACCCGGTGTTGTTCTCTCGACTGGCGTGACAGTATTTGGCACTTTCAGAGACCTAAAAGAATCAAATATTTGAAGTTAGCAACCTATAATTTAACTCTTTATTAAAAGGCTATGTGTAGTACCGTATCTGCAAAGAACACTCCTTTTCCAAAGTTGTAACCATTAGAAGGAGCTTCTGGTGGAGCAATACGAAGGCCTTGAGACAAAATGCCCATTAAGTTTGGGGTTCTGGAACCAATTCATAGTAGCTTTCTATTAGGGAATTTTTGGAATTCTCGGTAGCGTTCGCGTTCTCCCTGACGAGTAATTTTAAATATTTGATCGACTTCAAGTTCACAATCACTGTGAAAATCAGCGCCCGTGTTGTTTACGTATGTTAATAATGTCTCGAATTCTTCAGAATCTCTATCTAATACTTCAATTTCAGTTTTCAATTGTTCATAATGTTGATCTATTGGATCTTTGGTCGTTCCACCTTCCTCTTCAACTAACTTGTAACCGATCTCCACTTCAAGAAGGAAATTTGGCATTTCTACCTTGGATTTTATTATCTCAACATTATCCAAAAGAGGGACCCTTTTGGTTCCAAAATCATGAGGTATTAGCGTGAAGAATGTATTGGTGCAAGCTATTAGCTGGGCTTTCTTGTTTTCGTTGGGTTCATCGTCGAGTAAAGCCAGGAGTTCCGTCAAAACGGAATACGCCTCTTCAATTTGGTTCTTCGAAAGTTTTCCTAGTGGCATTTTCTTCAGATCAATTTCTAACTCCCACACGGCCTTGTTCATTTTCTCCACGTCAAAGATAAGGCGAATTAGTTCTTGGATGGCGTTGGGAAGTTTAGATCCAGATCCTACAACCAGTTTTTCTGAAGTTCCATAGTCAATGTCAAGTGGATACATTTTATTAGGAACCTTTGAGGCAGTGTGGCGTAACTCCCACGGAGTTCCTGTTTTTTCTTCGAAAAGCCTTTTGAATTCGGCAACAGCTTCATACTTAGTAACAAAGTGTTCCGTCTTGTTATCACCAATAGTAGTTCCAACACGTCCCCAGCTCCGAAACACATAGTAATCCTTTCCTTCGTCTGACTTTAGAAGTTGAAGCTTGTAAAACGAATTAGATCCTTGAGTAACGACGACGTTTCCGAGAACAGCGTTGAAAGCTCCTTCTTCGTTTTGAAACACGTGTGTGCTGGCTTCAAGATTTGAATCTGGGTCAACAGCTACGCTGCCTTTCACTGTCAGTTTAACTTTCGTGCTCTTTCCAGATGAGAATGTTGAGTCACTATTTCCTACAGCCGCACTTTTGAGTCTTTTTTCAGCAGCGTAAGAATTAATTCTGTCTTGAGGATTTCCACCCCAACTGGCTATGCGGTATTGTTGGATCGTAGAAACTAAACCTCCATATTCCACAGCACTTAAAAAGTCCTCAGATACAACGTGAACATCGTGTTCCTTAGCTTCACGAATTTCCTTGATATTTTTCTCAACATCTTCCTTGGTACTTATAACGCAAGCTGTAGTTTTGTCAATTTGAGAGACAACATTGCCTCCTAATCTCGCTATGCTTTTCTTTAGAGAATCTTTGGAACTATGGAGATTACCAATCAACACTATTTTAGTATCGTCCAATGGTTGTGGCTTTCTCTTGACACCCGAGGTTGATGGCAAATTTTCTGGTGTACTTGGAGTAGGTGCGTTTGTAGGAATGTAACGGTCTTGCTCTATGTATTCGTAGCTGTTTAAGAATGCATATTCCTCTTTTAGGTGATCTGGAATCTGGAAAGGCTTTCTTCTTGGTAGTTTTATTACATTTGTACATTTGCTCCATTCGCTTGCATTTCCAGTACAGTGATAACCATCATTTGAGAAAACCAATTGTCCACCGTCACTATCTGTGCAAGGTTCAAGAGATCCAAACGTCATGATATCGGAAAGTCTATCTAGAATTTCGCTGTTTCCTGAAGGAATTTTTTGGTCGTTATATTTTAATAGTTCCACCATTTCTTTTTTTTAATATTTTTTTCAAGCTCGTCACGATGTTCATAAATTAACTGAGACTGTTCCTCAAGAATTTTTTTCTCGCCCCGATCAAGTAATTCCTCTTTCTTTATCTTATTTGGTGGAGTCACTTCAATTTTCTTTATCTTTTCTTTGATGGCCTTTTGATCTTCAACGCAGAGTGTCTTAAATCCTCGTATTTTAGATCCATCTTCAAAAAACTTCAGAGTTTCTCTCGCTTGTACCAACCAATCAACGTGATACCACGCTGGTAGTGGACCAAATCGTCTAGCTTTGCACTCTGTCTGTCAAGTTTTGAAATGCGAGCTTGATCTTTTACGATTGTTTCTCCACAACCTTTACAAGATGACCGATTACTTTTGGCATATTCAGTTGAGAAGTCTTGAATTTCAATGGAGGAGCTTTTTCTCTTCGTTCTAGGGCTGTGCGAATACTCGAATTTTCGAATAGTATTCGTTTAATTCGAATCGATTATTCGATTCGACGAATCGAATTTGCCATTTGGAGAAAAACGAGTATTCGAATTAAGAAACGATTATTCGAAAAGAAATTCGAATAACCGATTTACATACGAATACAGTTCCCTTAATCGAATAATCGCTTCCAAGGGGCTAAATTCGAATAGAAAACGAGTATTCGATTGGAAATGGGAGGGACTGTGGTCACATGACATATATGAAGCTGTTTCGTTTATGGAATTTCATTGCCAATGCGCAATTCGCGATGTTTTGTTTTTCTCTCACCAATTACTCAGTCTTAGGAAAAGTTCCATTCTATGTGGAACTACAATATTTTTACGTGTATTTAGGAAACGATTAATTGTTTTGAAAAGAACATCCGTCTGATAAAACCGAGTATTCATATTTTCGAGTATTCTTTTAAAAAACTAGTACTGCTAGGTGTATTTAGAAAACGATTAATCGCTTTGAAACGAATATTCGTCAGGTAAAACCGATTAATCGAAAAAAAACGAGTACTCGAACCAGCATTTTTGATAAACGAGTAATATTCGTTTGAACGAGTACTCGATTCGGATTTCGAATAGGAGATTTACTATTCGATTCGTATTCGATTCGGTTTGAAAAACCACTATTCGCACAGCCCTACTTCGTTCCTTTAGATGGGGTATTGCTTGAAGCAGCAGGTGCTGCTTGAGACCCACTCGGAATTTCACTCCTTATTTTCTCTTGATCTCTCCAACGTAAATCCTCAAAGTGTGAGATGTCAGCCTCAGTTGACACTTTAAACTTTTGAGAAAAAGCACCGAAAATGGTACCACTTTGGAATCTTGTTTCCACAATAAGAAATTAATGTTACTCGCGTCATCAGATGCTCAATTTTGATATTTTACCTTTCTATCAAAACTTGACGCCTGAATAATTGCCGCCATTCTTAGCTCATCCTTATCTATGCGCCTTTTACAGCTTTTGCATGATGACCAGCCACTTTTGGCATATTCGGTACGCCACGGTAGACCTCGATCCATCTCTAAATCATAGAAAGAGGTTTGAATAAGTTAGCACAGCTTGACTATTTGGTTTACTTTTCTGGTTAATGATGTATTTAAAAACCAAAACGTTATGTACGGGTCTTAGTTGCAGCAGAAGTAAGATGAGACTGGAAGTGAAGAGCTCAAGCATTGGTAGTAGATCCTGGCACTAGTGAACAAATTTGAGGATTTCATGTCGCTTCCATCACTAGAGGGAAAAAATTGGTCGAGTTTCAAAAAATTTCCTACCCATACATGAGGTAGCTCAAGCATATTTCCTAAAGCTACTTCGCAGAGGAGCAACAACCCGGTGTTGTTCTCTCGACTGGCGTGACAGTATTTGGCACTTTCAGAGACCTAAAAGAATCAAATATTTGAAGTTAGCAACCTATAATTTAACTCTTTATTAAAAGGCTATGTGTAGTACCGTATCTGCAAAGAACACTCCTTTTCCAAAGTTGTAACCATTAGAAGGAGCTTCTGGTGGAGCAATACGAAGGCCTTGAGACAAAATGCCCATTAAGTTTGGGGTTCTGGAACCAATTCATAGTAGCTTTCTATTAGGGAATTTTTGGAATTCTCGGTAGCGTTCGCGTTCTCCCTGACGAGTAATTTTAAATATTTGATCGACTTCAAGTTCACAATCACTGTGAAAATCAGCGCCCGTGTTGTTTACGTATGTTAATAATGTCTCGAATTCTTCAGAATCTCTATCTAATACTTCAATTTCAGTTTTCAATTGTTCATAATGTTGATCTATTGGATCTTTGGTCGTTCCACCTTCCTCTTCAACTAACTTGTAACCGATCTCCACTTCAAGAAGGAAATTTGGCATTTCTACCTTGGATTTTATTATCTCAACATTATCCAAAAGAGGGACCCTTTTGGTTCCAAAATCATGAGGTATTAGCGTGAAGAATGTATTGGTGCAAGCTATTAGCTGGGCTTTCTTGTTTTCGTTGGGTTCATCGTCGAGTAAAGCCAGGAGTTCCGTCAAAACGGAATACGCCTCTTCAATTTGGTTCTTCGAAAGTTTTCCTAGTGGCATTTTCTTCAGATCAATTTCTAACTCCCACACGGCCTTGTTCATTTTCTCCACGTCAAAGATAAGGCGAATTAGTTCTTGGATGGCGTTGGGAAGTTTAGATCCAGATCCTACAACCAGTTTTTCTGAAGTTCCATAGTCAATGTCAAGTGGATACATTTTATTAGGAACCTTTGAGGCAGTGTGGCGTAACTCCCACGGAGTTCCTGTTTTTTCTTCGAAAAGCCTTTTGAATTCGGCAACAGCTTCATACTTAGTAACAAAGTGTTCCGTCTTGTTATCACCAATAGTAGTTCCAACACGTCCCCAGCTCCGAAACACATAGTAATCCTTTCCTTCGTCTGACTTTAGAAGTTGAAGCTTGTAAAACGAATTAGATCCTTGAGTAACGACGACGTTTCCGAGAACAGCGTTGAAAGCTCCTTCTTCGTTTTGAAACACGTGTGTGCTGGCTTCAAGATTTGAATCTGGGTCAACAGCTACGCTGCCTTTCACTGTCAGTTTAACTTTCGTGCTCTTTCCAGATGAGAATGTTGAGTCACTATTTCCTACAGCCGCACTTTTGAGTCTTTTTTCAGCAGCGTAAGAATTAATTCTGTCTTGAGGATTTCCACCCCAACTGGCTATGCGGTATTGTTGGATCGTAGAAACTAAACCTCTATATTCCACAGCACTTAAAAAGTCCTCAGATACAACGTGAACATCGTGTTCCTTAGCTTCACGAATTTCCTTGATATTTTTCTCAACATCTTCCTTGGTACTTATAACGCAAGCTGTAGTTTTGTCAATTTGAGAGACAACATTGCCTCCTAATCTCGCTATGCTTTTCTTTAGAGAATCTTTGGAACTATGGAGATTACCAATCAACACTATTTTAGTATCGTCCAATGGTTGTGGCTTTCTCTTGACACCCGAGGTTGATGGCAAATTTTCTGGTGTACTTGGAGTAGGTGCGTTTGTAGGAATGTAACGGTCTTGCTCTATGTATTCGTAGCTGTTTAAGAATGCATATTCCTCTTTTAGGTGATCTGGAATCTGGAAAGGCTTTCTTCTTGGTAGTTTTATTACATTTGTACATTTGCTCCATTCGCTTGCATTTCCAGTACAGTGATAACCATCATTTGAGAAAACCAATTGTCCACCGTCACTATCTGTGCAAGGTTCAAGAGATCCAAACGTCATGATTTCGGAAAGTCTATCTAGAATTTCGCTGTTTCCTGAAGGAATTTTTTTGTCGTTATATTTTAATAGTTCCACCATTTCTTTTTTTTAATATTTTTTTCAAGCTCGTCACGATGTTCATAAATTAACTGAGACTGTTCCTCAAGAATTTTCTTCTCGCCCCGATCAAGTAATTCCTCTTTCTTTATCTTATTTGGTGGAGTCACTTCAATTTTCTTTATCTTTTCTTTGATGGCCTTTTGATCTTCAACGCAGAGTGTCTTAAATCCTCGTATTTTAGATCCATCTTCAAAAAACTTCAGAGTTTCTCTCGCTTGTACAAACCAATCAACGTGATACCACGCTGGTAGTGGACCAAATCGTCTAGCTTTTGCACTCTGTCTGTCAAGTTTTGAAATGCGAGCTTGATCTTTTACGATTGTTTCTCCACAACCTTTACAAGATGACCGATTACTTTTGGCATATTCAGTTGAGAAGTCTTGAATTTCAATGGAGGAGCTTTTTCTCTTCGTTCCTTTAGATGGGGTATTGCTTGAAGCAGCAGGTGCTGCTTGAGACCCACTCGGAATTTCACTCCTTATTTTCTCTTGATCTCTCCAACGTAAATCCTCAAAGTGTGAGATGTCAGCCTCAGTTGACACTTTAAACTTTTGAGAAAAAGCACCGAAAATGGTACCACTTTGGAATCTTGTTTCCACAATAAGAAATTAATGTTACTCGCGTCATCAGATGCTCAATTTTGATATTTTACCTTTCTATCAAAACTTGACGCCTGAATAATTGCCGCCATTCTTAGCTCATCCTTATCTATGCGCCTTTTACAGCTTTTGCATGATGACCAGTGACTTTTGGCATATTCGGTACGCCACGGTAGACGTCGATCCATCTCTAAATCATACAAAGAGGTTTGAATAAGTTAGCACAGCTTGACTATTTGGTTTACTTTTTTGGTTAATGATGTATTTAAAAACCAAAACGTTATGTACGGGTCTTAGTTGCAGCAGAAGTAAGATGAGACTGGAAGTGAAGAGCTCAAGCATTGGTAGTAGATCCTGGCACTAGTGAACAAATTTGAGGATTTCATGTCGCTTCCATCACTAGAGGGAAAAAATTGGTCGAGTTTCAAAAAATTTCCTACCCATACATGAGGTAGCTCAAGCATATTTCCTAAAGCTACTTCGCAGAGGAGCAACAACCCGGTGTTGTTCTCTCGACTGGCGTGACAGTATTTGGCACTTTCAGAGACTTAAAAGAATCAAATATTTGAAGTTAGCAACCTATAATTTAACTCTTTATTAAAAGGCTATGTGTAGTACCGTATCTGCAAAGAACACTCCTTTTCCAAAGTTGTAACCATTAGAAGGAGCTTCTGGTGGAGCAATACGAAGGCCTTGAGACAAAATGCCCATTAAGTTTGGGGTTCTGGAACCATGCCATAGTAGCTTTCTATTAGGGAATTTTTGGAATTCTCGGTAGCGTTCGCGTTCTCCCTGACGAGTAATTTTAAATATTTGATCGACTTCAAGTTCACAATCACTGTGAAAATCAGCGCCCGTGTTGTTTACGTATGTTAATAATGTCTCGAATTCTTCAGAATCTCTATCTAATACTTCAATTTCAGTTTTCAATTGTTCATAATGTTGATCTATTGGATCTTTGGTCGTTCCACCTTCCTCTTCAACTAACTTGTAACCGATCTCCACTTCAAGAAGGAAATTTGGCATTTCTACCTTGGATTTTATTATCTCAACATTATCCAAAAGAGGGACCCTTTTGGTTCCAAAATCATGAGGTATTAGCGTGAAGAATGTATTGGTGCAAGCTATTAGCTGGGCTTTCTTGTTTTCGTTGGGTTCATCGTCGAGTAAAGCCAGGAGTTCCGTCAAAACGGAATACGCCTCTTCAATTTGGTTCTTCGAAAGTTTTCCTAGTGGCATTTTCTTCAGATCAATTTCTAACTCCCACACGGCCTTGTTCATTTTCTCCACGTCAAAGATAAGGCGAATTAGTTCTTGGATGGCGTTGGGAAGTTTAGATCCAGATCCTACAACCAGTTTTTCTGAAGTTCCATAGTCAATGTCAAGTGGATACATTTTATTAGGAACCTTTGAGGCAGTGTGGCGTAACTCCCACGGAGTTCCTGTTTTTTCTTCGAAAAGCCTTTTGAATTCGGCAACAGCTTCATACTTAGTAACAAAGTGTTCCGTCTTGTTATCACCAATAGTAGTTCCAACACGTCCCCAGCTCCGAAACACATAGTAATCCTTTCCTTCGTCTGACTTTAGAAGTTGAAGCTTGTAAAACGAATTAGATCCTTGAGTAACGACGACGTTTCCGAGAACAGCGTTGAAAGCTCCTTCTTCGTTTTGAAACACGTGTGTGCTGGCTTCAAGATTTGAATCTGGGTCAACAGCTACGCTGCCTTTCACTGTCAGTTTAACTTTCGTGCTCTTTCCAGATGAGAATGTTGAGTCACTATTTCCTACAGCCGCACTTTTGAGTCTTTTTTCAGCAGCGTAAGAATTAATTCTGTCTTGAGGATTTCCACCCCAACTGGCTATGCGGTATTGTTGGATCGTAGAAACTAAACCTCCATATTCCACAGCACTTAAAAAGTCCTCAGATACAACGTGAACATCGTGTTCCTTAGCTTCACGAATTTCCTTGATATTTTTCTCAACATCTTCCTTGGTACTTATAACGCAAGCTGTAGTTTTGTCAATTTGAGAGACAACATTGCCTCCTAATCTCGCTATGCTTTTCTTTAGAGAATCTTTGGAACTATGGAGATTACCAATCAACACTATTTTAGTATCGTCCAATGGTTGTGGCTTTCTCTTGACACCCGAGGTTGATGGCAAATTTTCTGGTGTACTTGGAGTAGGTGCGTTTGTAGGAATGTAACGGTCTTGCTCTATGTATTCGTAGCTGTTTAAGAATGCATATTCCTCTTTTAGGTGATCTGGAATCTGGAAAGGCTTTCTTCTTGGTAGTTTTATTACATTTGTACATTTGCTCCATTCGCTTGCATTTCCAGTACAGTGATAACCATCATTTGAGAAAACCAATTGTCCACCGTCACTATCTGTGCAAGGTTCAAGAGATCCAAACGTCATGATATCGGAAAGTCTATCTAGAATTTCGCTGTTTCCTGAAGGAATTTTTTGGTCGTTATATTTTAATAGTTCCACCATTTCTTTTTTTTAATATTTTTTTCAAGCTCGTCACGATGTTCATAAATTAACTGAGACTGTTCCTCAAGAATTTTTTTCTCGCCCCGATCAAGTAATTCCTCTTTCTTTATCTTATTTGGTGGAGTCACTTCAATTTTCTTTATCTTTTCTTTGATGGCCTTTTGATCTTCAACGCAGAGTGTCTTAAATCCTCGTATTTTAGATCCATCTTCAAAAAACTTCAGAGTTTCTCTCGCTTGTACCAACCAATCAACGTGATACCACGCTGGTAGTGGACCAAATCGTCTAGCTTTTGCACTCTGTCTGTCAAGTTTTGAAATGCGAGCTTGATCTTTTACGATTGTTTCTCCACAACCTTTACAAGATGACCGATTACTTTTGGCATATTCAGTTGAGAAGTCTTGAATTTCAATGGAGGAGCTTTTTCTCTTCGTTCTAGGGCTGTGCGAATACTCGAATTTTCGAATAGTATTCGTTTAATTCGAATCGATTATTCGATTCGACGAATCGAATTTGCCATTTGGAGAAAAACGAGTATTCGAATTAAGAAACGATTATTCGAAAAGAAATTCGAATAACCGATTTACATACGAATACAGTTCCCTTAACCGAATAATCGCTTCCAAGGGGCTAAATTCGAATAGAAAACGAGTATTCGATTGGAAATGGGAGGGACTGTGGTCACATGACATATATGAAGCTGTTTCGTTTATGGAATTTCATTGCCAATGCGCAATTCGCGATGTTTTGTTTTTCTCTCACCAATTACTCAGTCTTAGGAAAAGTTCCATTCTATGTGGAACTACAATATTTTTACGTGTATTTAGGAAACGATTAATTGTTTTGAAAAGAACATCCGTCTGATAAAACCGAGTATTCATATTTTCGAGTATTCTTTTAAAAAACTAGTACTGCTAGGTGTATTTAGAAAACGATTAATCGCTTTGAAACGAATATTCGTCAGGTAAAACCGATTAATCGAAAAAAAAACGAGTACTCGAACCAGCATTTTTGATAAACGAGTAATATTCGTTTGAACGAGTACTCGATTCGGATTTCGAATAGGAGATTTACTATTCGATTCGTATTCGATTCGGTTTGAAAAACCACTATTCGCACAGCCCTACTTCGTTCCTTTAGATGGGGTATTGCTTGAAGCAGCAGGTGCTGCTTGAGACCCACTCGGAAAATCACTCCTTATTTTCTCTTGATCTCTCCAACGTAAATCCTCAAAGTGTGAGATGTCAGCCTCAGTTGACACTTTAAACTTTTGAGAAAAAGCACCGAAAATGGTACCACTTTGGAATCTTGTTTCCACAATAAGAAATTAATGTTACTCGCGTCATCAGATGCTCAATTTTGATATTTTACCTTTCTATCAAAACTTGACGCCTGAATAATTGCCGCCATTCTTAGCTCATCCTTATCTATGCGCCTTTTACAGCTTTTGCATGATGACCAGCCACTTTTGGCATATTCGGTACGCCACGGTAGACCTCGATCCATCTCTAAATCATACAAAGAGGTTTGAATAAGTTAGCACAGCTTGACTATTTGGTTTACTTTTCTGGTTAATGATGTATTTAAAAACCAAAACGTTATGTACGGGTCTTAGTTGCAGCAGAAGTAAGATGAGACTGGAAGTGAAGAGCTCAAGCATTGGTAGTAGATCCTGGCACTAGTGAACAAATTTGAGGATTTCATGTCGCTTCCATCACTAGAGGGAAAAAATTGGTCGAGTTTCAAAAAATTTCCTACCCATACATGAGGTAGCTCAAGCATATTTCCTAAAGCTACTTCGCAGAGGAGCAACAACCCGGTGTTGTTCTCTCGACTGGCGTGACAGTATTTGGCACTTTCAGAGACCTAAAAGAATCAAATATTTGAAGTTAGCAACCTATAATTTAACTCTTTATTAAAAGGCTATGTGTAGTACCGTATCTGCAAAGAACACTCCTTTTCCAAAGTTGTAACCATTAGAAGGAGCTTCTGGTGGAGCAATACGAAGGCCTTGAGACAAAATGCCCATTAAGTTTGGGGTTCTGGAACCATGCCATAGTAGCTTTCTATTAGGGAATTTTTGGAATTCTCGGTAGCGTTCGCGTTCTCCCTGACGAGTAATTTTAAATATTTGATCGACTTCAAGTTCACAATCACTGTGAAAATCAGCGCCCGTGTTGTTTACGTATGTTAATAATGTCTCGAATTCTTCAGAATCTCTATCTAATACTTCAATTTCAGTTTTCAATTGTTCATAATGTTGATCTATTGGATCTTTGGTCGTTCCACCTTCCTCTTCAACTAACTTGTAACCGATCTCCACTTCAAGAAGGAAATTTGGCATTTCTACCTTGGATTTTATTATCTCAACATTATCCAAAAGAGGGACCCTTTTGGTTCCAAAATCATGAGGTATTAGCGTGAAGAATGTATTGGTGCAAGCTATTAGCTGGGCTTTCTTGTTTTCGTTGGGTTCATCGTCGAGTAAAGCCAGGAGTTCCGTCAAAACGGAATACGCCTCTTCAATTTGGTTCTTCGAAAGTTTTCCTAGTGGCATTTTCTTCAGATCAATTTCTAACTCCCACACGGCCTTGTTCATTTTCTCCACGTCAAAGATAAGGCGAATTAGTTCTTGGATGGCGGGCGTTGGGAAGTTTAGATCCAGATCCTACAACCAGTTTTTCTGAAGTTCCATAGTCAATGTCAAGTGGATACATTTTATTAGGAACCTTTGAGGCAGTGTGGCGTAACTCCCACGGAGTTCCTGTTTTTTCTTCGAAAAGCCTTTTGAATTCGGCAACAGCTTCATACTTAGTAACAAAGTGTTCCGTCTTGTTATCACCAATAGTAGTTCCAACACGTCCCCAGCTCCGAAACACATAGTAATCCTTTCCTTCGTCTGACTTTAGAAGTTGAAGCTTGTAAAACGAATTAGATCCTTGAGTAACGACGACGTTTCCGAGAACAGCGTTGAAAGCTCCTTCTTCGTTTTGAAACACGTGTGTGCTGGCTTCAAGATTTGAATCTGGGTCAACAGCTACGCTGCCTTTCACTGTCAGTTTAACTTTCGTGCTCTTTCCAGATGAGAATGTTGAGTCACTATTTCCTACAGCCGCACTTTTGAGTCTTTTTTCAGCAGCGTAAGAATTAATTCTGTCTTGAGGATTTCCACCCCAACTGGCTATGCGGTATTGTTGGATCGTAGAAACTAAACCTCCATATTCCACAGCACTTAAAAAGTCCTCAGATACAACGTGAACATCGTGTTCCTTAGCTTCACGAATTTCCTTGATATTTTTCTCAACATCTTCCTTGGTACTTATAACGCAAGCTGTAGTTTTGTCAATTTGAGAGACAACATTGCCTCCTAATCTCGCTATGCTTTTCTTTAGAGAATCTTTGGAACTATGGAGATTACCAATCAACACTATTTTAGTATCGTCCAATGGTTGTGGCTTTCTCTTGACACCCGAGGTTGATGGCAAATTTTCTGGTGTACTTGGAGTAGGTGCGTTTGTAGGAATGTAACGGTCTTGCTCTATGTATTCGTAGCTGTTTAAGAATGCATATTCCTCTTTTAGGTGATCTGGAATCTGGAAAGGCTTTCTTCTTGGTAGTTTTATTACATTTGTACATTTGCTCCATTCGCTTGCATTTCCAGTACAGTGATAACCATCATTTGAGAAAACCAATTGTCCACCGTCACTATCTGTGCAAGGTTCAAGAGATCCAAACGTCATGATTTCGGAAAGTCTATCTAGAATTTCGCTGTTTCCTGAAGGAATTTTTTGGTCGTTATATTTTAATAGTTCCACCATTTCTTTTTTTTAATATTTTTTTCAAGCTCGTCACGATGTTCATAAATTAACTGAGACTGTTCCTCAAGAATTTTCTTCTCGCCCCGATCAAGTAATTCCTCTTTCTTTATCTTATTTGGTGGAGTCACTTCAATTTTCTTTATCTTTTCCTTGATGGCCTTTTGATCTTCAACACAGAGTGTCTTAAATCCTCGTATTTTAGATCCATCTTCAAAAAACTTCAGAGTTTCTCTCGCTTCTACAAACCAATCAACGTGATACCACGCTGGTAGTGGACCAAATCGTCTAGCTTTTGCACTCTGTCTGTCAAATTTTGAAATGCGAGCTTGATCTTTTACGATTGTTTCTCCACAACCTTTACAAGATGACCGATTACTTTTGGCATATTCAGTTGAGAAGTCTTGAATTTCAATGGAGGAGCTTTTTCTCTTCGTTCCTTTAGATGGGGTATTGCTTGAAGCAGCAGGTGCTGCTTGAGACCCACTCGGAATTTCACTCCTTATTTTCTCTTGATCTCTCCAACGTAAATCCTCAAAGTGTGAGATGTCAGCCTCAGTTGACACTTTAAACTTTTGAGAAAAAGCACCGAAAATGGTACCACTTTGGAATCTTGTTTCCACAATAAGAAATTAATGTTACTCGCGTCATCAGATGCTCAATTTTGATATTTTACCTTTCTATCAAAACTTGACGCCTGAATAATTGCCGCCATTCTTAGCTCATCCTTATCTATGCGCCTTTTACAGCTTTTGCATGATGACCAGCCACTTTTGGCATATTCGGTACGCCACGGTAGACCTCGATCCATCTCTAAATCATACAAAGAGGTTTGAATAAGTTAGCACAGCTTGACTATTTGGTTTACTTTTCTGGTTAATGATGTATTTAAAAACCAAAACGTTATGTACGGGTCTTAGTTGCAGCAGAAGTAAGATGAGACTGGAAGTGAAGAGCTCAAGCATTGGTAGTAGATCCTGGCACTAGTGAACAAATTTGAGGATTTCATGTCGCTTCCATCACTAGAGGGAAAAAATTGGTCGAGTTTCAAAAAATTTCCTACCCATACATGAGGTAGCTCAAGCATATTTCCTAAAGCTACTTCGCAGAGGAGCAACAACCCGGTGTTGTTCTCTCGACTGGCGTGACAGTATTTGGCACTTTCAGAGACCTAAAAGAATCAAATATTTGAAGTTAGCAACCTATAATTTAACTCTTTATTAAAAGGCTATGTGTAGTACCGTATCTGCAAAGAACACTCCTTTTCCAAAGTTGTAACCATTAGAAGGAGCTTCTGGTGGAGCAATACGAAGGCCTTGAGACAAAATGCCCATTAAGTTTGGGGTTCTGGAACCATGCCATAGTAGCTTTCTATTAGGGAATTTTTGGAATTCTCGGTAGCGTTCGCGTTCTCCCTGACGAGTAATTTTAAATATTTGATCGACTTCAAGTTCACAATCACTGTGAAAATCAGCGCCCGTGTTGTTTACGTATGTTAATAATGTCTCGAATTCTTCAGAATCTCTATCTAATACTTCAATTTCAGTTTTCAATTGTTCATAATGTTGATCTATTGGATCTTTGGTCGTTCCACCTTCCTCTTCAACTAACTTGTAACCGATCTCCACTTCAAGAAGGAAATTTGGCATTTCTACCTTGGATTTTATTATCTCAACATTATCCAAAAGAGGGACCCTTTTGGTTCCAAAATCATGAGGTATTAGCGTGAAGAATGTATTGGTGCAAGCTATTAGCTGGGCTTTCTTGTTTTTGTTGGGTTCATCGTCGAGTAAAGCCAGGAGTTCCGTCAAAACGGAATACGCCTCTTCAATTTGGTTCTTCGAAAGTTTTCCTAGTGGCATTTTCTTCAGATCAATTTCTAACTCCCACACGGCCTTGTTCATTTTCTCCACGTCAAAGATAAGGCGAATTAGTTCTTGGATGGCGGGCGTTGGGAAGTTTAGATCCAGATCCTACAACCAGTTTTTCTGAAGTTCCATAGTCAATGTCAAGTGGATACATTTTATTAGGAACCTTTGAGGCAGTGTGGCGTAACTCCCACGGAGTTCCTGTTTTTTCTTCGAAAAGCCTTTTGAATTCGGCAACAGCTTCATACTTAGTAACAAAGTGTTCCGTCTTGTTATCACCAATAGTAGTTCCAACACGTCCCCAGCTCCGAAACACATAGTAATCCTTTCCTTCGTCTGACTTTAGAAGTTGAAGCTTGTAAAACGAATTAGATCCTTGAGTAACGACGACGTTTCCGAGAACAGCGTTGAAAGCTCCTTCTTCGTTTTGAAACACGTGTGTGCTGGCTTCAAGATTTGAATCTGGGTCAACAGCTACGCTGCCTTTCACTGTCAGTTTAACTTTCGTGCTCTTTCCAGATGAGAATGTTGAGTCACTATTTCCTACAGCCGCACTTTTGAGTCTTTTTTCAGCAGCGTAAGAATTAATTCTGTCTTGAGGATTTCCACCCCAACTGGCTATGCGGTATTGTTGGATCGTAGAAACTAAACCTCCATATTCCACAGCACTTAAAAAGTCCTCAGATACAACGTGAACATCGTGTTCCTTAGCTTCACGAATTTCCTTGATATTTTTCTCAACATCTTCCTTGGTACTTATAACGCAAGCTGTAGTTTTGTCAATTTGAGAGACAACATTGCCTCCTAATCTCGCTATGCTTTTCTTTAGAGAATCTTTGGAACTATGGAGATTACCAATCAACACTATTTTAGTATCGTCCAATGGTTGTGGCTTTCTCTTGACACCCGAGGTTGATGGCAAATTTTCTGGTGTACTTGGAGTAGGTGCGTTTGTAGGAATGTAACGGTCTTGCTCTATGTATTCGTAGCTGTTTAAGAATGCATATTCCTCTTTTAGGTGATCTGGAATCTGGAAAGGCTTTCTTCTTGGTAGTTTTATTACATTTGTACATTTGCTCCATTCGCTTGCATTTCCAGTACAGTGATAACCATCATTTGAGAAAACCAATTGTCCACCGTCACTATCTGTGCAAGGTTCAAGAGATCCAAACGTCATGATTTCGGAAAGTCTATCTAGAATTTCGCTGTTTCCTGAAGGAATTTTTTGGTCGTTATATTTTAATAGTTCCACCATTTCTTTTTTTTAATATTTTTTTCAAGCTCGTCACGATGTTCATAAATTAACTGAGACTGTTCCTCAAGAATTTTCTTCTCGCCCCGATCAAGTAATTCCTCTTTCTTTATCTTATTTGGTGGAGTCACTTCAATTTTCTTTATCTTTTCTTTGATGGCCTTTTGATCTTCAACACAGAGTGTCTTAAATCCTCGTATTTTAGATCCATCTTCAAAAAACTTCAGAGTTTCTCTCGCTTCTACAAACCAATCAACGTGATACCACGCTGGTAGTGGACCAAATCGTCTAGCTTTTGCACTCTGTCTGTCAAATTTTGAAATGCGAGCTTGATCTTTTACGATTGTTTCTCCACAACCTTTACAAGATGACCGATTACTTTTGGCATATTCAGTTGAGAAGTCTTGAATTTCAATGGAGGAGCTTTTTCTCTTCGTTCCTTTAGATGGGGTATTGCTTGAAGCAGCAGGTGCTGCTTGAGACCCACTCGGAATTTCACTCCTTATTTTCTCTTGATCTCTCCAACGTAAATCCTCAAAGTGTGAGATGTCAGCCTCAGTTGACACTTTAAACTTTTGAGAAAAAGCACCGAAAATGGTACCACTTTGGAATCTTGTTTCCACAATAAGAAATTAATGTTACTCGCGTCATCAGATGCTCAATTTTGATATTTCACCTTTCTATCAAAACTTGACGCCTGAATAATTGCCGCCATTCTTAGCTCATCCTTATCTATGCGCCTTTTACAGCTTTTGCATGATGACCAGCCACTTTTGGCATATTCGGTACGCCACGGTAGACCTCGATCCATCTCTAAATCATACAAAGAGGTTTGAATAAGTTAGCACAGCTTGACTATTTGGTTTACTTTTCTGGTTAATGATGTATTTAAAAACCAAAACGTTATGTACGGGTCTTAGTTGCAGCAGAAGTAAGATGAGACTGGAAGTGAAGAGCTCAAGCATTGGTAGTAGATCCTGGCACTAGTGAAAAAATTTGAGGATTTCATGTCGCTTCCATCACTAGAGGGAAAAAATTGGTCGAGTTTCAAAAAATTTCCTACCCATACATGAGGTAGCTCAAGCATATTTCCTAAAGCTACTTCGCAGAGGAGCAACAACCCGGTGTTGTTCTCTCGACTGGCGTGACAGTATTTGGCACTTTCAGAGACTTAAAAGAATCAAATATTTGAAGTTAGCAACCTATAATTTAACTCTTTATTAAAAGGCTATGTGTAGTACCGTATCTGCAAAGTACACTCCTTTTCCAAAGTTGCAACCATTAGAAGGAGCTTCTGGTGGAGCAATACGAAGGCCTTGAGACAAAATGCCCATTAAGTTTGGGGTTCTGGAACCATGCCATAGTAGCTTTCTATTAGGGAATTTTTGGAATTCTCGGTAGCGTTCGCGTTCTCCCTGACGAGTAATTTTAAATATTTGATCGACTTCAAGTTCACAATCACTGTGAAAATCAGCGCCCGTGTTGTTTACGTATGTTAATAATGTCTCGAATTCTTCAGAATCTCTATCTAATACTTCAATTTCAGTTTTCAATTGTTCATAATGTTGATCTATTGGATCTTTGGTCGTTCCACCTTCCTCTTCAACTAACTTGTAACCGATCTCCACTTCAAGAAGGAAATTTGGCATTTCTACCTTGGATTTTATTATCTCAACATTATCCAAAAGAGGGACCCTTTTGGTTCCAAAATCATGAGGTATTAGCGTGAAGAATGTATTGGTGCAAGCTATTAGCTGGGCTTTCTTGTTTTCGTTGGGTTCATCGTCGAGTAAAGCCAGGAGTTCCGTCAAAACGGAATACGCCTCTTCAATTTGGTTCTTCGAAAGTTTTCCTAGTGGCATTTTCTTCAGATCAATTTCTAACTCCCACACGGCCTTGTTCATTTTCTCCACGTCAAAGATAAGGCGAATTAGTTCTTGGATGGCGTTGGGAAGTTTAGATCCAGATCCTACAACCAGTTTTTCTGAAGTTCCATAGTCAATGTCAAGTGGATACATTTTTTTAGGAACCTTTGAGGCAGTGTGGCGTAACTCCCACGGAGTTCCTGTTTTTTCTTCGAAAAGCCTTTTGAATTCGGCAACAGCTTCATACTTAGTAACAAAGTGTTCCGTCTTGTTATCACCAATAGTAGTTCCAACACGTCCCCAGCTCCGAAACACATAGTAATCCTTTCCTTCGTCTGACTTTAGAAGTTGAAGCTTGTAAAACGAATTAGATCCTTGAGTAACGACGACGTTTCCGAGAACAGCGTTGAAAGCTCCTTCTTCGTTTTGAAACACGTGTGTGCTGGCTTCAAGATTTGAATCTGGGTCAACAGCTACGCTGCCTTTCACTGTCAGTTTAACTTTCGTGCTCTTTCCAGATGAGAATGTTGAGTCACTATTTCCTACAGCCGCACTTTTGAGTCTTTTTTCAGCAGCGTAAGAATTAATTCTGTCTTGAGGATTTCCACCCCAACTGGCTATGCGGTATTGTTGGATCGTAGAAACTAAACCTCCATATTCCACAGCACTTAAAAAGTCCTCAGATACAACGTGAACATCGTGTTCCTTAGCTTCACGAATTTCCTTGATATTTTTCTCAACATCTTCCTTGGTACTTATAACGCAAGCTGTAGTTTTGTCAATTTGAGAGACAACATTGCCTCCTAATCTCGCTATGCTTTTCTTTAGAGAATCTTTGGAACTATGGAGATTACCAATCAACACTATTTTAGTATCGTCCAATGGTTGTGGCTTTCTCTTGACACCCGAGGTTGATGGCAAATTTTCTGGTGTACTTGGAGTAGGTGCGTTTGTAGGAATGTAACGGTCTTGCTCTATGTATTCGTAGCTGTTTAAGAATGCATATTCCTCTTTTAGGTGATCTGGAATCTGGAAAGGCTTTCTTCTTGGTAGTTTTATTACATTTGTACATTTGCTCCATTCGCTTGCATTTCCAGTACAGTGATAACCATCATTTGAGAAAACCAATTGTCCACCGTCACTATCTGTGCAAGGTTCAAGAGATCCAAACGTCATGATATCGGAAAGTCTATCTAAAATTTCGCTGTTTCCTGAAGGAATTTTTTGGTCGTTATATTTTAATAGTTCCACCATTTCTTTTTTTTAATATTTTTTTCAAGCTCGTCACGATGTTCATAAATTAACTGAGACTGTTCCTCAAGAATTTTCTTCTCGCCCCGATCAAGTAATTCCTCTTTCTTTATCTTATTTGGTGGAGTCACTTCAATTTTCTTTATCTTTTCTTTGATGGCCTTTTGATCTTCAACACAGAGTGTCTTAAATCCTCGTATTTTAGATCCATCTTCAAAAAACTTCAGAGTTTCTCTCGCTTGTACAAACCAATCAACGTGATACCACGCTGGTAGTGGACCAAATCGTCTAGCTTTTGCACTCTGTCTGTCAAGTTTTGAAATGCGAGCTTGATCTTTTACGATTGTTTCTCCACAACCTTTACAAGATGACCGATTACTTTTGGCATATTCAGTTGAGAAGTCTTGAATTTCAATGGAGGAGCTTTTTCTCTTCGTTCCTTTAGATGGGGTATTGCTTGAAGCAGCAGGTGCTGCTTGAGACCCACTCGGAATTTCACTCCTTATTTTCTCTTGATCTCTCCAACGTAAATCCTCAAAGTGTGAGATGTCAGCCTCAGTTGACACTTTAAACTTTTGAGAAAAAGCACCGAAAATGGTACCACTTTGGAATCTTGTTTCCACAATAAGAAATTAATGTTACTCGCGTCATCAGATTCAAATTTTGATATTTTACCTTTCTATCAAAACTTGACGCCTGAATAATTGCCGCCATTCTTAGCTCATCCTTATCTATGCGCCTTTTACAGCTTTTGCATGATGACCAGCCACTTTTGGCATATTCGGTACGCCACGGTAGACCTCGATCCATCTCTAAATCATACAAAGAGGTTTGAATAAGTTAGCACAGCTTGACTATTTGGTTTACTTTTCTGGTTAATGATGTATTTAAAAACCAAAACGTTATGTACGGGTCTTAGTTGCAGCAGAAGTAAGATGAGACTGGAAGTGAAGAGCTCAAGCATTGGTAGTAGATCCTGGCACTAGTGAACAAATTTGAGGATTTCATGTCGCTTCCATCACTAGAGGGAAAAAATTGGTCGAGTTTCAAAAAATTTCCTACCCATACATGAGGTAGCTCAAGCATATTTCCTAAAGCTACTTCGCAGAGGAGCAACAACCCGGTGTTGTTCTCTCGACTGGCGTGACAGTATTTGGCACTTTCAGAGACTTAAAAGAATCAAATATTTGAAGTTAGCAACCTATAATTTAACTCTTTATTAAAAGGCTATGTGTAGTACCGTATCTGCAAAGAACACTCCTTTTCCAAAGTTGTAACCATTAGAAGGAGCTTCTGGTGGAGCAATACGAAGGCCTTGAGACAAAATGCCCATTAAGTTTGGGGTTCTGGAACCATGCCATAGTAGCTTTCTATTAGGGAATTTTTGGAATTCTCGGTAGCGTTCGCGTTCTCCCTGACGAGTAATTTTAAATATTTGATCGACTTCAAGTTCACAATCACTGTGAAAATCAGCGCCCGTGTTGTTTACGTATGTTAATAATGTCTCGAATTCTTCAGAATCTCTATCTAATACTTCAATTTCAGTTTTCAATTGTTCATAATGTTGATCTATTGGATCTTTGGTCGTTCCACCTTCCTCTTCAACTAACTTGTAACCGATCTCCACTTCAAGAAGGAAATTTGGCATTTCTACCTTGGATTTTATTATCTCAACATTATCCAAAAGAGGGACCCTTTTGGTTCCAAAATCATGAGGTATTAGCGTGAAGAATGTATTGGTGCAAGCTATTAGCTGGGCTTTCTTGTTTTCGTTGGGTTCATCGTCGAGTAAAGCCAGGAGTTCCGTCAAAACGGAATACGCCTCTTCAATTTGGTTCTTCGAAAGTTTTCCTAGTGGCATTTTCTTCAGATCAATTTCTAACTCCCACACGGCCTTGTTCATTTTCTCCACGTCAAAGATAAGGCGAATTAGTTCTTGGATGGCGTTGGGAAGTTTAGATCCAGATCCTACAACCAGTTTTTCTGAAGTTCCATAGTCAATGTCAAGTGGATACATTTTTTTAGGAACCTTTGAGGCAGTGTGGCGTAACTCCCACGGAGTTCCTGTTTTTTCTTCGAAAAGCCTTTTGAATTCGGCAACAGCTTCATACTTAGTAACAAAGTGTTCCGTCTTGTTATCACCAATAGTAGTTCCAACACGTCCCCAGCTCCGAAACACATAGTAATCCTTTCCTTCGTCTGACTTTAGAAGTTGAAGCTTGTAAAACGAATTAGATCCTTGAGTAACGACGACGTTTCCGAGAACAGCGTTGAAAGCTCCTTCTTCGTTTTGAAACACGTGTGTGCTGGCTTCAAGATTTGAATCTGGGTCAACAGCTACGCTGCCTTTCACTGTCAGTTTAACTTTCGTGCTCTTTCCAGATGAGAATGTTGAGTCACTATTTCCTACAGCCGCACTTTTGAGTCTTTTTTCAGCAGCGTAAGAATTAATTCTGTCTTGAGGATTTCCACCCCAACTGGCTATGCGGTATTGTTGGATCGTAGAAACTAAACCTCCATATTCCACAGCACTTAAAAAGTCCTCAGATACAACGTGAACATCGTGTTCCTTAGCTTCACGAATTTCCTTGATATTTTTCTCAACATCTTCCTTGGTACTTATAACGCAAGCTGTAGTTTTGTCAATTTGAGAGACAACATTGCCTCCTAATCTCGCTATGCTTTTCTTTAGAGAATCTTTGGAACTATGGAGATTACCAATCAACACTATTTTAGTATCGTCCAATGGTTGTGGCTTTCTCTTGACACCCGAGGTTGATGGCAAATTTTCTGGTGTACTTGGAGTAGGTGCGTTTGTAGGAATGTAACGGTCTTGCTCTATGTATTCGTAGCTGTTTAAGAATGCATATTCCTCTTTTAGGTGATCTGGAATCTGGAAAGGCTTTCTTCTTGGTAGTTTTATTACATTTGTACATTTGCTCCATTCGCTTGCATTTCCAGTACAGTGATAACCATCATTTGAGAAAACCAATTGTCCACCGTCACTATCTGTGCAAGGTTCAAGAGATCCAAACGTCATGATATCGGAAAGTCTATCTAAAATTTCGCTGTTTCCTGAAGGAATTTTTTGGTCGTTATATTTTAATAGTTCCACCATTTCTTTTTTTTAATATTTTTTTCAAGCTCGTCACGATGTTCATAAATTAACTGAGACTGTTCCTCAAGAATTTTCTTCTCGCCCCGATCAAGTAATTCCTCTTTCTTTATCTTATTTGGTGGAGTCACTTCAATTTTCTTTATCTTTTCTTTGATGGCCTTTTGATCTTCAACGCAGAGTGTCTTAAATCCTCGTATTTTAGATCCATCTTCAAAAAACTTCAGAGTTTCTCTCGCTTGTACAAACCAATCAACGTGATACCACGCTGGTAGTGGACCAAATCGTCTAGCTTTTGCACTCTGTCTGTCAAGTTTTGAAATGCGAGCTTGATCTTTTACGATTGTTTCTCCACAACCTTTACAAGATGACCGATTACTTTTGGCATATTCAGTTGAGAAGTCTTGAATTTCAATGGAGGAGCTTTTTCTCTTCGTTCCTTTAGATGGGGTATTGCTTGAAGCAGCAGGTGCTGCTTGAGACCCACTCGGAATTTCACTCCTTATTTTCTCTTGATCTCTCCAACGTAAATCCTCAAAGTGTGAGATGTCAGCCTCAGTTGACACTTTAAAATTTTGAGAAAAAGCACCGAAAATGGTACCACTTTGGAATCTTGTTTCCACAATAAGAAATTAATGTTACTCGCGTCATCAGATGCTCAATTTTGATATTTTACCTTTCTATCAAATTTTGACGCCTGAATAATTGCCGCCATTCTTAGCTCATCCTTATCTATGCGCCTTTTACAGCTTTTGCATGATGACCAGTGACTTTTGGCATATTCGGTACGCCACGGTAGACGTCGATCCATCTCTAAATCATACAAAGAGGTTTGAATAAGTTAGCACAGCTTGACTATTTGGTTTACTTTTCTGGTTAATGATGTATTTAAAAACCAAAACGTTATGTACGGGTCTTAGTTGCAGCAGAAGTAAGATGAGACTGGAAGTGAAGAGCTCAAGCATTGGTAGTAGATCCTGGCACTAGTGAACAAATTTGAGGATTTCATGTCGCTTCCATCACTAGAGGGAAAAAATTGGTCGAGTTTCAAAAAATTTCCTACCCATACATGAGGTAGCTCAAGCATATTTCCTAAAGCTACTTCGCAGAGGAGCAACAACCCGGTGTTGTTCTCTCGACTGGCGTGACAGTATTTGGCACTTTCAGAGACCTAAAAGAATCAAATATTTGAAGTTAGCAACCTATAATTTAACTCTTTATTAAAAGGCTATGTGTAGTACCGTATCTGCAAAGTACACTCCTTTTCCAAAGTTGTAACCATTAGAAGGAGCTTCTGGTGGAGCAATACGAAGGCCTTGAGACAAAATGCCCATTAAGTTTGGGGTTCTGGAACCATGCCATAGTAGCTTTCTATTAGGGAATTTTTGGAATTCTCGGTAGCGTTCGCGTTCTCCCTGACGAGTAATTTTAAATATTTGATCGACTTCAAGTTCACAATCACTGTGAAAATCAGCGCCCGTGTTGTTTACGTATGTTAATAATGTCTCGAATTCTTCAGAATCTCTATCTAATACTTCAATTTCAGTTTTCAATTGTTCATAATGTTGATCTATTGGATCTTTGGTCGTTCCACCTTCCTCTTCAACTAACTTGTAACCGATCTCCACTTCAAGAAGGAAATTTGGCATTTCTACCTTGGATTTTATTATCTCAACATTATCCAAAAGAGGGACCCTTTTGGTTCCAAAATCATGAGGTATTAGCGTGAAGAATGTATTGGTGCAAGCTATTAGCTGGGCTTTCTTGTTTTCGTTGGGTTCATCGTCGAGTAAAGCCAGGAGTTCCGTCAAAACGGAATACGCCTCTTCAATTTGGTTCTTCGAAAGTTTTCCTAGTGGCATTTTCTTCAGATCAATTTCTTACTCCCACACGGCCTTGTTCATTTTCTCCACGTCAAAGATAAGGCGAATTAGTTCTTGGATGGCGTTGGGAAGTTTAGATCCAGATCCTACAACCAGTTTTTCTGAAGTTCCATAGTCAATGTCAAGTGGATACATTTTATTAGGAACCTTTGAGGCAGTGTGGCGTAACTCCCACGGAGTTCCTGTTTTTTCTTCGAAAAGCCTTTTGAATTCGGCAACAGCTTCATACTTAATAACAAAGTGTTCCGTCTTGTTATCACCAATAGTAGTTCCAACACGTCCCCAGCTCCGAAACACATAGTAATCCTTTCCTTCGTCTGACTTTAGAAGTTGAAGCTTGTAAAACGAATTAGATCCTTGAGTAACGACGACGTTTCCGAGAACAGCGTTGAAAGCTCCTTCTTCGTTTTGAAACACGTGTGTGCTGGCTTCAAGATTTGAATCTGGGTCAACAGCTACGCTGCCTTTCACTGTCAGTTTAACTTTCGTGCTCTTTCCAGATGAGAATGTTGAGTCACTATTTCCTACAGCCGCACTTTTGAGTCTTTTTTCAGCAGCGTAAGAATTAATTCTGTCTTGAGGATTTCCACCCCAACTGGCTATGCGGTATTGTTGGATCGTAGAAACTAAACCTCCATATTCCACAGCACTTAAAAAGTCCTCAGATACAACGTGAACATCGTGTTCCTTAGCTTCACGAATTTCCTTGATATTTTTCTCAACATCTTCCTTGGTACTTATAACGCAAGCTGTAGTTTTGTCAATTTGAGAGACAACATTGCCTCCTAATCTCGCTATGCTTTTCTTTAGAGAATCTTTGGAACTATGGAGATTACCAATCAACACTATTTTAGTATCGTCCAATGGTTGTGGCTTTCTCTTGACACCCGAGGTTGATGGCAAATTTTCTGGTGTACTTGGAGTATTTGCGTTTGTAGGAATGTAACGGTCTTGCTCTATGTATTCGTAGCTGTTTAAGAATGCATATTCCTCTTTTAGGTGATCTGGAATCTGGAAAGGCTTTCTTCTTGGTAGTTTTATTACATTTGTACATTTGCTCCATTCGCTTGCATTTCCAGTACAGTGATAACCATCATTTGAGAAAACCAATTGTCCACCGTCACTATCTGTGCAAGGTTCAAGAGATCCAAACGTCATGATATCGGAAAGTCTATCTAGAATTTCGCTGTTTCCTGAAGGAATTTTTTGGTCGTTATATTTTAATAGTTCCACCATTTCTTTTTTTTAATATTTTTTTCAAGCTCGTCACGATGTTCATAAATTAACTGAGACTGTTCCTCAAGAATTTTTTTCTCGCCCCGATCAAGTAATTCCTCTTTCTTTATCTTATTTGGTGGAGTCACTTCAATTTTCTTTATCTTTTCTTTGATGGCCTTTTGATCTTCAACGCAGAGTGTCTTAAATCCTCGTATTTTAGATCCATCTTCAAAAAACTTCAGAGTTTTCTCGCTTGTACCAACCAATCAACGTGATACCACGCTGGTAGTGGACCAAATCGTCTAGCTTTTGCACTCTGTCTGTCAAGTTTTGAAATGCGAGCTTGATCTTTTACGATTGTTTCTCCACAACCTTTACAAGATGACCGATTACTTTTGGCATATTCAGTTGAGAAGTCTTGAATTTCAATGGAGGAGCTTTTTCTCTTCGTTCCTTTAGATGGGGTATTGCTTGAAGCAGCAGGTGCTGCTTGAGACCCACTCGGAATTTCACTCCTTATTTTCTCTTGATCTCTCCAACGTAAATCCTCAAAGTGTGAGATGTCAGCCTCAGTTGACACTTTAAACTTTTGAGAAAAAGCACCGAAAATGGTACCACTTTGGAATCTTGTTTCCACAATAAGAAATTAATGTTTCTCGCGTCATCAGATTCAAATTTTGATATTTTACCTTTCTATCAAAACTTGACGCCTGAATAATTGCCGCCATTCTTAGCTCATCCTTATCTATGCGCCTTTTACAGCTTTTGCATGATGACCAGCCACTTTTGGCATATTCGGTACGCCACGGTAGACCTCGATCCATCTCTAAATCATACAAAGAGGTTTGAATAAGTTAGCACAGCTTGACTATTTGGTTTAATTTTCTGGTTAGTGATGTATTTAAAAACCAAAACGTTATGTACGGGTCTTAGTTGCAGCAGAAGTAAGATGAGACTGGAAGTGAAGAGCTCAAGCATTGGTAGTAGATCCTGGCACTAGTGAACAAATTTGAGGATTTCATGTCGCTTCCATCACTAGAGGGAAAAAATTGGTCGAGTTTCAAAAAATTTCCTACCCATACATGAGGTAGCTCAAGCATATTTCCTAAAGCTACTTCGCAGAGGAGCAACAACCCGGTGTTGTTCTCTCGACTGGCGTGACAGTATTTGGCACTTTCAGAGACCTAAAAGAATCAAATATTTGAAGTTAGCAACCTATAATTTAACTCTTTATTAAAAGGCTATGTGTAGTACCGTATCTGCAAAGTACACTCCTTTTCCAAAGTTGTAACCATTAGAAGGAGCTTCTGGTGGAGCAATACGAAGGCCTTGAGACAAAATGCCCATTAAGTTTGGGGTTCTGGAACCATGCCATAGTAGCTTTCTATTAGGGAATTTTTGGAATTCTTGGTAGCGTTCGCGTTCTCCCTGACGAGAAATTTTAAATATTAGATCGACTTCAAGTTCGCAATCACTGTGAAAATCAGCGCCCGTGTTGTTTACGTATGTTAATAATGTCTCGAATTCTTCAGAATCTCTATCTAATACTTCAATTTCAGTTTTCAATTGTTCATAATGTTAATCTATTGGATCTTTGGTCGTTCCACCTTCCTCTTCAACTAACTTGTAACCGATCTCCACTTCAAGAAGGAAATTTGGCATTTCTACCTTGGATTTTATTATCTCAACTTTATCCAAAAGAGGGACCCTTTTGGTTCCAAAATCATGAGGTATTAGCGTGAAGAATGTATTGGTGCAAGCTATTAGCTGGGCTTTCTTGTTTTCGTTGGGTTCATCGTCGAGTAAAGCCAGGAGTTCCGTCAAAACGGAATACGCCTCTTCAATTTGGTTCTTCGAAAGTTTTCCTAGTGGCATTTTCTTCAGATCAATTTCTAACTCCCACACGGCCTTGTTCATTTTCTCCACGTCAAAGATAAGGCGAATTAGTTCTTGGATGGCGTTGGGAAGTTTAGATCCAGATCCTACAACCAGTTTTTCTGAAGTTCCATAGTCAATGTCAAGTGGATACATTTTATTAGGAACCTTTGAGGCAGTGTGGCGTAACTCCCACGGAGTTCCTGTTTTTTCTTCGAAAAGCCTTTTGAATTCGGCAACAGCTTCATACTTAGTAACAAAGTGTTCCGTCTTGTTATCACCAATAGTAGTTCCAACACGTCCCCAGCTCCGAAACACATAGTAATCCTTTCCTTCGTCTGACTTTAGAAGTTGAAGCTTGTAAAACGAATTAGATCCTTGAGTAACGACGACGTTTCCGAGAACAGCGTTGAAAGCTCCTTCTTCGTTTTGAAACACGTGTGTGCTGGCTTCAAGATTTGAATCTGGGTCAACAGCTACGCTGCCTTTCACTGTCAGTTTAACTTTCGTGCTCTTTCCAGATGAGAATGTTGAGTCACTATTTCCTACAGCCGCACTTTTGAGTCTTTTTTCAGCAGCGTAAGAATTAATTCTGTCTTGAGGATTTCCACCCCAACTGGCTATGCGGTATTGTTGGATCGTAGAAACTAAACCTCCATATTCCACAGCACTTAAAAAGTCCTCAGATACAACGTGAACATCGTGTTCCTTAGCTTCACGAATTTCCTTGATATTTTTCTCAACATCTTCCTTGGTACTTATAACGCAAGCTGTAGTTTTGTCAATTTGAGAGAAAACATTGCCTCCTAATCTCGCTATGCTTTTCTTTAGAGAATCTTTGGAACTATGGAGATTACCAATCAACACTATTTTAGTATCGTCCAATGGTTGTGGCTTTCTCTTGACACCCGAGGTTGATGGCAAATTTTCTGGTGTACTTGGAGTAGGTGCGTTTGTAGGAATGTAACGGTCTTGCTCTATGTATTCGTAGCTGTTTAAGAATGCATATTCCTCTTTTAGGTGATCTGGAATCTGGAAAGGCTTTCTTCTTGGTAGTTTTATTACATTTGTACATTTGCTCCATTCGCTTGCATTTCCAGTACAGTGATAACCATCATTTGAGAAAACCAATTGTCTACCGTCACTATCTGTGCAAGGTTCAAGAGATCCAAACGTCATGATATCGGAAAGTCTATCTAGAATTTCGCTGTTTCCTGAAGGAATTTTTTGGTCGTTATATTTTAATAGTTCCACCATTTCTTTTTTTTAATATTTTTTTCAAGCTCGTCACGATGTTCATAAATTAACTGAGACTGTTCCTCAAGAATTTTCTTCTCGCCCCGATCAAGTAATTCCTCTTTCTTTATCTTATTTGGTGGAGTCACCTCAATTTTCTTTATCTTTTCTTTGATGGCCTTTTGATCTTCAACACAGAGTGTCTTAAATCCTCGTATTTTAGATCCATCTTCAAAAAACTTCAGAGTTTCTCTCGCTTGTACAAACCAATCAACGTGATACCACGCTGGTAGTGGACCAAATCGTCTAGCTTTTGCACTCTGTCTGTCAAGTTTTGAAATGCGAGCTTGATCTTTTACGATTGTTTCTCCACAACCTTTACAAGATGACCGATTACTTTTGGCATATTCAGTTGAGAAGTCTTGAATTTCAATGGAGGAGCTTTTTCTCTTCGTTCCTTTAGATGGGGTATTGCTTGAAGCAGCAGGTGCTGCTTGAGACCCACTCGGAATTTCACTCCTTATTTTCTCTTGATCTCTCCAACGTAAATCCTCAAAGTGTGAGATGTCAGCCTCAGTTGACACTTTAAAATTTTGAGAAAAAGCACCGAAAATGGTACCACTTTGGAATCTTGTTTCCACAATAAGAAATTAATGTTACTCGCGTCATCAGATGCTCAATTTTGATATTTTACCTTTCTATCAAAACTTGACGCCTGAATAATTGCCGCCATTCTTAGCTCATCCTTATCTATGCGCCTTTTACAGCTTTTGCATGATGACCAGCCACTTTTGGCATATTCGGTACGCCACGGTAGACCTCGATCCATCTCTAAATCATACAAAGAGGTTTGAATAAGTTAGCACAGCTTGACTATTTGGTTTACTTTTCTGGTTAATGATGTATTTAAAAACCAAAACGTTATGTACGGGTCTTAGTTGCAGCAGAAGTAAGAAGAGACTGGAAGTGAAGAGCTCAAGCATTGGTAGTAGATCCTGGCACTAGTGAACAAATTTGAGGATTTCATGTCGCTTCCATCACTAGAGGGAAAAAATTGGTCGAGTTTCAAAAAATTTCCTACCCATACATGAGGTAGCTCAAGCATATTTCCTAAAGCTACTTCGCAGAGGAGCAACAACCCGGTGTTGTTCTCTCGACTGGCGTGACAGTATTTGGCACTTTCAGAGACCTAAAAGAAACAAATATTTGAAGTTAGCAACCTATAATTTAACTCTTTATTAAAAGGCTATGTGTAGTACCGTATCTGCAAAGTACACTCCTTTTCCAAAGTTGTAACCATTAGAAGGAGCTTCTGGTGGAGCAATACGAAGGCCTTGAGACAAAATGCCCATTAAGTTTGGGGTTCTGGAACCATGCCATAGTAGCTTTCTATTAGGGAATTTTTGGAATTCTCGGTAGCGTTCGCGTTCTCCCTGACGAGTAATTTTAAATATTTGATCGACTTCAAGTTCACAATCACTGTGAAAATCAGCGCCCGTGTTGTTTACTTATGTTAATAATGTCTCGAATTCTTCAGAATCTCTATCTAATACTTCAATTTCAGTTTTCAATTGTTCATTATGTTGATCTATTGGATCTTTGGTCGTTCCACCTTCCTCTTCAACTAACTTGTAACCGATCTCCACTTCAAGAAGGAAATTTGGCATTTCTACCTTGGATTTTATTATCTCAACATTATCCAAAAGAGGGACCCTTTTGGTTCCAAAATCATGAGGTATTAGCGTGAAGAATGTATTGGTGCAAGCTATTAGCTGGGCTTTCTTGTTTTCGTTGGGTTCATCGTCGAGTAAAGCCAGGAGTTCCGTCAAAACGGAATACGCCTCTTCAATTTGGTTCTTCGAAAGTTTTCCTAGTCGCATTTTCTTCAGATCAATTTCTAACTCCCACACGGCCTTGTTCATTTTCTCCACGTCAAAGATAAGGCGAATTAGTTCTTGGATGGCGGGCGTTGGGAAGTTTAGATCCAGATCCTACAACCAGTTTTTCTGAAGTTCCATAGTCAATGTCAAGTGGATACATTTTATTAGGAACCTTTGAGGCAGTGTGGCGTAACTCCCACGGAGTTCCTGTTTTTTCTTCGAAAAGCCTTTTGAATTCGGCAACAGCTTCATACTTAGTAACAAAGTGTTCCGTCTTGTTATCACCAATAGTAGTTCCAACACGTCCCCAGCTCCGAAACACATAGTAATCCTTTCCTTCGTCTGACTTTAGAAGTTGAAGCTTGTAAAACGAATTAGATCCTTGAGTAACAACGACGTTTCCGAGAACAGCGTTGAAAGCTCCTTCTTCGTTTTGAAACACGTGTGTGCTGGCTTCAAGATTTGAATCTGGGTCAACAGCTACGCTGCCTTTCACTGTCAGTTTAACTTTCGTGCTCTTTCCAGATGAGAATGTTGAGTCACTATTTCCTACAGCCGCACTTTTGAGTCTTTTTTCAGCAGCGTAAGAATTAATTCTGTCTTGAGGATTTCCACCCCAACTGGCTATGCGGTATTGTTGGATCGTAGAAACTAAACCTCCATATTCCACAGCACTTAAAAAGTCCTCAGATACAACGTGAACATCGTGTTCCTTAGCTTCACGAATTTCCTTGATATTTTTCTCAACATCTTCCTTGGTACTTATAACGCAAGCTGTAGTTTTGTCAATTTGAGAGACAACATTGCCTCCTAATCTCGCTATGCTTTTCTTTAGAGAATCTTTGGAACTATGGAGATTACCAATCAACACTATTTTAGTATCGTCCAATGGTTGTGGCTTTCTCTTGACACCCGAGGTTGATGGCAAATTTTCTGGTGTACTTGGAGTAGGTGCGTTTGTAGGAATGTAACGGTCTTGCTCTATGTATTCGTAGCTGTTTAAGAATGCATATTCCTCTTTTAGGTGATCTGGAATCTGGAAAGGCTTTCTTCTTGGTAGTTTTATTACATTTGTACATTTGCTCCATTCGCTTGCATTTCCAGTACAGTGATAACCATCATTTGAGAAAACCAATTGTCCACCGTCACTATCTGTGCAAGGTTCAAGAGATCCAAACGTCATGATTTCGGAAAGTCTATCTAGAATTTCGCTGTTTCCTGAAGGAATTTTTTGGTCGTTATATTTTAATAGTTCCACCATTTCTTTTTTTTAATATTTTTTTCAAGCTCGTCACGATGTTCATAAATTAACTGAGACTGTTCCTCAAGAATTTTCTTCTCGCCCCGATCAAGTAATTCCTCTTTCTTTATCTTATTTGGTGGAGTCACTTCAATTTTCTTTATCTTTTCTTTGATGGCCTTTTGATCTTCAACACAGAGTGTCTTAAATCCTCGTATTTTAGATCCATCTTCAAAAAACTTCAGAGTTTCTCTCGCTTGTACAAACCAATCAACGTGATACCACGCTGGTAGTGGACCAAATCGTCTAGCTTTTGCACTCTGTCTGTCAAGTTTTGAAATGCGAGCTTGATCTTTTACGATTGTTTCTCCACAACCTTTACAAGATGACCGAATACTTTTGGCATATTCAGTTGAGAAGTCTTGAATTTCAATGGAGGAGCTTTTTCTCTTCGTTCCTTTAGATGGGGTATTGCTTGAAGCAGCAGGTGCTGCTTGAGACCCACTCGGAATTTCACTCCTTATTTTCTCTTGATCTCTCCAACGTAAATCCTCAAAGTGTGAGATGTCAGCCTCAGTTGACACTTTAAAATTTTGAGAAAAAGCACCGAAAATGGTACCACTTTGGAATCTTGTTTCCACAATAAGAAATTAATGTTACTCGCGTCATCAGATGCTCAATTTTGATATTTTACCTTTCTATCAAAACTTGACGCCTGAATAATTGCCGCCATTCTTAGCTCATCTTATCTATGCGCCTTTTACAGCTTTTGCATGATGACCAGCCACTTTTGGCATATTCGGTACGCCACGGTAGACCTCGATCCATCTCTAAATCATACAAAGAGGTTTGAATAAGTTAGCACAGCTTGACTATTTGGTTTACTTTTCTGGTTAATGATGTATTTAAAAACCAAAACGTTATGTACGGGTCTTAGTTGCAGCAGAAGTAAGATGAGACTGGAAGTGAAGAGCTCAAGCATTGGTAGTAGATCCTGGCACTAGTGAACAAATTTGAGGATTTCATGTCGCTTCCATCACTAGAGGGAAAAAATTGGTCGAGTTTCAAAAAATTTCCTACCCATACATGAGGTAGCTCAAGCATATTTCCTAAAGCTACTTCGCAGAGGAGCAACAACCCGGTGTAGTTCTCTCGACTGGCGTGACAGTATTTGGCACTTTCAGAGACCTAAAAGAATCAAATATTTGAAGTTAGCAACCTATAATTTAACTCTTTATTAATGAATGAATGAATGAATATTTATTGTGCATATAAAAAACCACGAAGGTTCACGAGAATATACACAGTTGTAATGATATCATATTTGCATTTCCTAACTGTTAAGAATATCAAATGGAAGACAAATTAAAAACAAACCAAGTGAAACCTTATTAATCCAGCTCCTTGTATTTAACATTAAATATATCAAAATTTTCGCCAAAACTGTTAACTGTAATTTGCATTCTTTTAATTGGATTTAAGTGGTTAAGAGATTCTCTAAATGTTTTTCTAAACCTTCCAGACTTGGGGACTAGAAAGTCCAACCGTCCTAGCAAATCTGGAAGAGTTATCCTATTATTAATTAATTTATGTAGAAATTTAACGTCGTTAATAAGGAGAATGTGAGCTATAGTAGGAATGTCCAAATACCCTAGTAAAATATGGTAATCATATGGAGCCTTTTTCATGAAATAAGTATGGCAATATTCAATAAACTTCCGTTGCACATTCTCAAGAAGTACCTTTAGATATCTACTACAACCACACGGGGCACTTGTCTGGTGGACAAGGGTCCGGCTGAAGACGGTGCAGGCTGCCCTGCGCAAGCTTCAAAGGCTTGCCTGCATTGGTGTTACAGGGGCCATGAGATCGACCCCAACTGCTTCCCTGGAGGTGCTTCTTGACATGCTACCTCTTCATCTTTTCATTGAGGAGGAGGCTGTCATGGGGGCCTACAGGCTCCACATTAATGGCTGTTGGGTTCCAAGACTTTGGGATTACAGCCATACGAAGCTCTTTCGGGAGTACGCTGCACTTGAGCCGTCGTTAACGATGTGCTCTGACAAAACCGTTACCAGCTTTGATTTCACTAAGCCATTCAGCATCCACTTTCCCAGTCGGGCCGAGTGGACTAACCTGCTGCCTCTTGGCACTGGGGGTGAAACTATTTGGTTCACCGATGGTTCCAAGACTGATTCCGGCGCTGGCGCCGGCTATTACTGCCAAACTACAAGGGTCGGTTTTTCTGCTTGCCTGGGCACCTTTGCTAGTGTGTTCCAAGCGGAAATTGCCGCGATCTGTTATTGCGCAGACTACTGCATTAACAAAGGGTATAACGGACGGACTGTGAGGATTTATTCTGACAGTCAGGCCGCCCTGAATGCGCTGGACCAGTGTCAGATTACCTCTCAACTGGTGCGTAGCTGCCTTGATCTGCTAGCGCAACTGGCGTCCTGCAACAGGGTTCTGTTGTACTGGGTGCCAGGGCATAGCGGTTATTATGGCAATGAGCAAGCCGATAGATTTGCGAAAAGGGGCGCGGAGGCCAAGCTCTTGGGGCCGGAGCCGGCCGTCCCCATCCCCTACGGGCATGTCAAACGGAGCCTGCATGACAGGATGACTGTCATACAAAACCAGCTCTGGCATGACATGAAGGCCAGAGACAGACAAAACAGTTAGTCAATGGTCCCTGCAGGTCTCGTGCTAGAGACCTAATTTCGCTCAGCAGATGGGATATTAGGCTGGCCACCGGTCTTCTGACCGGACACTGTCGGCTAAATAGGCACCTCCATCTGATGGGTCTTGCTGACGACCCCCTCTGCAGGTCGTGCCAGGAGAAGGAAGAAACATCCGCTCACGTACTTTGCGAGTGCGACTTCTTCGCCTCGCTTAGACTAGAACATTTTGATTCACACACTGTGGAGCCCTCGCGGGTCTCCTCTTTTACGGTGGAGCGAATTCTTCGCTACGCTGCGGCTACGGGCCTATTCAAGGCCTGATTTTGAGGTTGCACAATATGCCTTTGGCATCGGTGCTAGGGCGTGAGCCCCACCTCATCAACAATAATAATAATACTACAACCACCCCAGGCCAAGCCACCATACAGGACCCGTGATCTCACTAGGGCTTGATAAAGAAGACGGAAATGGTCTAGGGAATGCAATTTCCTACACATCTTCAAGCAAACAGCCAGAGTACGGCGACTTAAAGCAACGCATTTATGTACTTGCTCGGTAAAATAAAGTCCTCTGTCAAAGATCACGCCAAGATCTCTCACAGTGGACTTAAGGGGTATGTGAGCGCCCTCAATGGTATAGTCGTTGGAAATTTCTCTAGCAATTCGCCTTGTAAATGTGACATGCACGGATTTGGTTGGATTTACTGGTATTTTGTTAAGAGAGCACCATCTTCCTATAGAGTCAAGGTAAAGTTGAAGTAATTTACCGTCTAACTTAGAATTAATACTTTTGAAAACTTTATTGTCATCAGCAAATTGAAGAATACGGGAATGTAAAACCGAAAATTGTAAATCGAAAAGATACATATTAAAGAGTAAGGGTCCAAGAGATGATCCCTGTGGAACCCCACAATTAACTTCGTATGTTTTCGATGTGATTATGCCATTGCATTTCAAGACATTGACTCGATTCGCCAGATAGCTAGCAATCCATTCCAAGATATCACCCCCCAATCCAAGGGCCTCTAACTTGTCATGAAGGTAAGAGTGGGAGACGCGGTCGAAGGCCTTGGCCAGGTCAAGGTATACAACATCGACCTGGCCCCGGCACTCGACCTCAGGAGCCACGTAATCCATAAAGGAAACGTGGTTCGTTTCCACACTCCTACCCGGAACAAAGCCATGTTGACAGTCGTTGGGTAGCAAGCTAAACCAACGCTGTAAATGTACGTGTACTACTCTATCAAATACCTTAGCGAGAACGCAAAGAAGGGAAATCGGACGGTAGTTTCGGACATCGCTGGATTTTCCAGACTTGTAAACCGGGACAATGACAGCTTTTTTCCAAAGCGTTGGGAATGAGTGAGTACGGAAGGATAAATTAAATATATGCTCCAATATAGGTAACAATATATTCCCACAGCCCTTGATAACAAACGACGGAATTTTGTCGAAACCAGTAGAGAGTTTGTTGGGTAGACGATTAATAGCAGCATATATGTCCGCTTGAGTTAGTTTTAAACAGTTATGAGGCGTTGTAACTAAGGTAGAAGTATCAAAAGTGTATTTTGAACTAGTTTCAGTATTGTCAGTCGAAATTGTTGAGAAATGCGCCATGAATGTTTCCCCCAATTGCTCCGGATCAGTAATGATTGTCTTACCAATTTTCAATAATATATCAGAGTGTCTGTCTTTTAGATTACCATTGATAAAACTCCAAAATTTTTTGGGTTGGGACAAGGCGTCTCGACAAGATTTTACTGCCATAGCAGCTTTGTCCCTTACTGTAAGCCTTCTCACCAACGAACGGGACAGCCTAAAATTAGCTATGTCGGAGGCTAACCCCGACCTCTTTTTCTTATTAAAATAATATTTTTTGCGCTTGATAGCTTTTTTGGAGGTCCAAAGAATACCAAAAGGGGAAGCCCCGATTATTACGCGGAATCTTGTTAGGGATCGAACTATCCATAGCTGACGTTATATATTCCGTTAATGTCTGGACACAAAAATTAACATCCTGCGAATCCAAAACCACCGACCAATCTGAATCGCGTAAAATTGAGTATAGCAAGTGATAGTTACCTTTTTTAAATTGATATACTGGTTGTAAATTAGGGGAGACCCTACAAATGTCAAATGGACAAAGCAAATAGAAAGGCGGATGGTAGTTGTCAATGTCCACAAATGGATCAAGGAGAGGTACAGTATCAATGCCGTGTACATTAGTAAGACAAAGGTCCAGAAGATTACCATAAGTGGGAGCTGGGTTAATTTGGTTTAAATTAAATTCATAACAAACATCGAGAACATGAGCAGCCTTAGTTCTAGTTTGGTGAGTGCATCCCACACTGCTACCCAGAGTCCAGTTGATACCGGGGAGATTAAAATCACCCAGAATCAGAATTTCACCGTCATAATCTACCAACGAGGATACCAAAACATTCTTAAATTTCCGATACTGAGCGTCGTCATCTGAGGGGCGAAAGTAACCAGTGCCAAGAAGAAGCGGAAGATTATTTTTTAGTTTAAACTCGACAAACACACCCCCTTCGGCACCTTCCAGGTCACTTCGACGGTGAAAAACAAGGGACTTCTTGATAGCAATGAGGGATCCCCCGCCCCTAACATTGACAGAATCCGGATCTGATCGATCCGCCCGAAAAATAGTATAGGAATTTGGAAAATAATCCGAATTAAAATGAGAGTGGTTAAGCCACGTCTCTGTTAAACAAACAATATCAAAATCATTAACGATTAGGTTAGTTAAAAAGGTACTAGACTTGGTTCGTAGACCGCGCACATTCTGATAAGCTATAGTCAGTTCTTTCATTCTTGGACATTTGAAGAATCCGCAGGGGAACCCGCGTCTGAGATTTCACCATGCAGTTCCGAGACATGTTTGTGCTCGTCTCTCGGTACCCCATGGAAATCTGTTAGAAAGCTGTTCGCAGGCCAAATATTGGGATCCCTCATTTTTGGTATGTCAGACTCATCATCACACGTCAAGTAGAATGACGAATGACGGGCATTCGGATTTTTAGTACGCAGTCTTATGCACTGCACCGACTGCACACCTGAATCAGCCCTCAAAAAATCTTGCAGTTCTTTCGACGTGATCCCAACATCCAACCCAGTGGCAAAGAATGCTTTCTTGACCGCCTTCACTCGACGTGGTGCAGCCTTGATCCGGCTTGTCAAAGACACACCCGAGACCACAGGCTTAGATGCAGGAACATGACGAGTGGAGTTGATGTCAGTTTTTGTTTGCACAGCCTTGGGTAATGCTCCAGAGAATGAAGGAATGGAACCCTGTGGCCAGGGCAAGGCAGATGGGTTGAGAGCGCCAGGACGGTTAGCCAATGGTGGAAAAGATTGAGCTTCGTCCCTAGAAGCCCGTGACCCAAGCGGGGCTTGAAATGGTATTTGGCGACTGGCAAGTTCTCGACGAAGGCCAGCGTTCTCATTTTCTAATGAAGCCAGACGTTCTTGGAACTCTGATAACGTAGCTTGCATCTTAAGTAGGATGGTGTCGTTGCTATCCAATTTATTCATCATTTTGTCCAGTATCGAATCAGATTCCCTAGTGAGGCTATCAACGCTAAGTAGATGGACGAATGCTTCGTGCACCACCTCTAAGATGAGACCCTTATCGCCCTCAGCCAGCTTAGCAGGTGGTTTAGGCGCAGGTATGGCCCCATTGAACTCTTTATCGCGGGGTATGGCGCTATTACTATGTCGCCGAGCCGGACTTCTAGATTTGCGAGTAGCGGCTTTGCATTCCGTACAGGTAAAGTATGAATTAGGGGTACAATCTTTATGTACACGGCGCTTGCATAGTCCAGTGCAAAAATGACACTTTTGTTTTCCATAAAACCGATTATCGCAAACACAACAAGAGTCTGAAGAAGCAGGCATACCGTAGCAGACGATACCGGAGGTACAGAGTTTAATAAAAGGCTATGTGTAGTACCGTATCTGCAAAGTACACTCCTTTTCCAAAGTTGTAACCATTAGAAGGAGCTTCTGGTGGAGCAATACGAAGGCCTTGAGACAAAATGCCCATTAAGTTTGGGGTTCTGGAACCATGCCATAGTAGCTTTCTATTAGGGAATTTTTGGAATTCTCGGTAGCGTTCGCGTTCTCCCTGACGAGTAATTTTAAATATTTGATCGACTTCAAGTTCACAATCACTGTGAAAATCAGCGCCCGTGTTGTTTACGTATGTTAATAATGTCTCGAATTCTTCAGAATCTCTATCTAATACTTCAATTTCAGTTTTCAATTGTTCATAATGTTAATCTATTGGATCTTTGGTCGTTCCACCTTCCTCTTCAACTAACTTGTAACCGATCTCCACTTCAAGAAGGAAATTTGGCATTTCTACCTTGGATTTTATTATCTCAACATTATCCAAAAGAGGGACCCTTTTGGTTCCAAAATCATGAGGTATTAGCGTGAAGAATGTATTGGTGCAAGCTATTAGCTGGGCTTTCTTGTTTTCGTTGGGTTCATCGTCGAGTAAAGCCAGGAGTTCCGTCAAAACGGAATACGCCTCTTCAATTTGGTTCTTCGAAAGTTTTCCTAGTGGCATTTTCTTCAGATCAATTTCTAACTCCCACACGGCCTTGTTCATTTTCTCCACGTCAAAGATAAGGCGAATTAGTTCTTGGATGGCGTTGGGAAGTTTAGATCCAGATCCTACAACCAGTTTTTCTGAAGTTCCATAGTCAATGTCAAGTGGATACATTTTATTAGGAACCTTTGAGGCAGTGTGGCGTAACTCCCACGGAGTTCCTGTTTTTTCTTCGAAAAGCCTTTTGAATTCGGCAACAGCTTCATACTTAGTAACAAAGTGTTCCGTCTTGTTATCACCAATAGTAGTTCCAACACGTCCCCAGCTCCGAAACACATAGTAATCCTTTCCTTCGTCTGACTTTAGAAGTTGAAGCTTGTAAAACGAATTAGATCCTTGAGTAACGACGACGTTTCCGAGAACAGCGTTGAAAGCTCCTTCTTCGTTTTGAAACACGTGTGTGCTGGCTTCAAGATTTGAATCTGGGTCAACAGCTACGCTGCCTTTCACTGTCAGTTTAACTTTCGTGCTCTTTCCAGATGAGAATGTTGAGTCACTATTTCCTACAGCCGCACTTTTGAGTCTTTTTTCAGCAGCGTAAGAATTAATTCTGTCTTGAGGATTTCCACCCCAACTGGCTATGCGGTATTGTTGGATCGTAGAAACTAAACCTCCATATTCCACAGCACTTAAAAAGTCCTCAGATACAACGTGAACATCGTGTTCCTTAGCTTCACGAATTTCCTTGATATTTTTCTCAACATCTTCCTTGGTACTTATAACGCAAGCTGTAGTTTTGTCAATTTGAGAGACAACATTGCCTCCTAATCTCGCTATGCTTTTCTTTAGAGAATCTTTGGAACTATGGAGATTACCAATCAACACTATTTTAGTATCGTCCAATGGTTGTGGCTTTCTCTTGACACCCGAGGTTGATGGCAAATTTTCTGGTGTACTTGGAGTAGGTCCGTTTGTAGGAATGTAACGGTCTTGCTCTATGTATTCGTAGCTGTTTAAGAATGCATATTCCTCTTTTAGGTGATCTGGAATCTGGAAAGGCTTTCTTCTTGGTAGTTTTATTACATTTGTACATTTGCTCCATTCGCTTGCATTTCCAGTACAGTGATAACCATCATTTGAGAAAACCAATTGTCCACCGTCACTATCTGTGCAAGGTTCAAGAGATCCAAACGTCATGATATCGGAAAGTCTATCTAGAATTTCGCTGTTTCCTGAAGGAATTTTTTGGTCGTTATATTTTAATAGTTCCACCATTTCTTTTTTTTAATATTTTTTCAAGCTCGTCACGATGTTCATAAATTAACTGAGACTGTTCCTCAAGAATTTTCTTCTCGCCCCGATCAAGTAATTCCTCTTTCTTTATCTTATTTGGTGGAGTCACTTCAATTTTCTTTATCTTTTCTTTGATGGCCTTTTGATCTTCAACACAGAGTGTCTTAAATCCTCGTATTTTAGATCCATCTTCAAAAAACTTCAGAGTTTCTCTCGCTTGTACAAACCAATCAACATGATACCACGCTGGTAGTGGACCAAATCGTCTAGCTTTTGCACTCTGTCTGTCAAGTTTTGAAATGCGAGCTTGATCTTTTACGATTGTTTCTCCACAACCTTTACAAGATGACCGAATACTTTTGGCATATTCAGTTGAGACCCACTCGGAATTTCACTCCTTATTTTCTCTTGATCTCTCCAACGTAAATCCTCAAAGTGTGAGATGTCAGCCTCAGTTGACACTTTAAAATTTTGAGAAAAAGCACCGAAAATGGTACCACTTTGGAATCTTGTTTCCACAATAAGAAATTAATGTTACTCGCGTCATCAGATGCTCAATTTTGATATTTTACCTTTCTATCAAATTTTGACGCCTGAATAATTGCCGCCATTCTTAGCTCATCCTTATCTATGCGCCTTTTACAGCTTTTGCATGATGACCAGCCACTTTTGGCATATTCGGTACGCCACGGTAGACCTCGATCCATCTCTAAATCATACAAAGAGGTTTGAATAAGTTAGCACAGCTTGACTATTTGGTTTACTTTTCTGGTTAATGATGTATTTAAAAACCAAAACGTTATGTACGGGTCTTAGTTGCAGCAGAAGTAAGATGAGACTGGAAGTGAAGAGCTCAAGCATTGGTAGTAGATCCTGGCACTAGTGAACAAATTTGAGGATTTCATGTCGCTTCCATCACTAGAGGGAAAAAATTGGTCGAGTTTCAAAAAATTTCCTACCCATACATGAGGTAGCTCAAGCATATTTCCTAAAGCTACTTCGCAGAGGAGCAACAACCCGGTGTAGTTCTCTCGACTGGCGTGACAGTATTTGGCACTTTCAGAGACCTAAAAGAATCAAATATTTGAAGTTAGCAACCTATAATTTAACTCTTTATTAATGAATGAATGAATGAATATTTATTGTGCATATAAAAAACCACGAAGGTTCACGAGAATATACACAGTTGTAATGATATCATATTTGCATTTCCTAACTGTTAAGAATATCAAATGGAAGACAAATTAAAAACAAACCAAGAGAAACCTTATTAATCCAGCTCCTTGTATTTAACATTAAATATATCAAAATTTTCGCCAAAACTGTTAACTGTAATTTGCATTCTTTTAATTGGATTTAAGTGGTTAAGAGATTCTCTAAATGTTTTTCTAAACCTTCCAGACTTGGGGACTAGAAAGTCCAACCGTCCTAGCAAATCTGGAAGAGTTATCCTATTATTAATTAATTTATGTAGAAATTTAACGTCGTTAATAAGGAGAATGTGAGCTATAGTAGGAATGTCCAAATACCCTAGTAAAATATGGTAATCATATGGAGCCTTTTTCATGAAATAAGTATGGCAATATTCAATAAACTTCCGTTGCACATTCTCAAGAAGTACCTTTAGATATCTACTACAACCACACGGGGCACTTGTCTGGTGGACAAGGGTCCGGCTGAAGACGGTGCAGGCTGCCCTGCGCAAGCTTCAAAGGCTTGCCTGCATTGGTGTTACAGGGGCCATGAGATCGACCCCAACTGCTTCCCTGGAGGTGCTTCTTGACATGCTACCTCTTCATCTTTTCATTGAGGAGGAGGCTGTCATGCGGGCCTACAGGCTCCACATTAATGGCTGTTGGGTTCCAAGACTTTGGGATTACAGCCATACGAAGCTCTTTCGGGAGTACGCTGCACTTGAGCCGTCGTTAACGATGTGCTCTGACAAAACCGTTACCAGCTTTGATTTCACTAAGCCATTCAGCATCCACTTTCCCAGTCGGGCCGAGTGGACTAACCTGCTGCCTCTTGGCACTGGGGGTGAAACTATTTGGTTCACCGATGGTTCCAAGACTGATTCCGGCGCTGGCGCCGGCTATTACTGCCAAACTACAAGGGTCGGTTTTTCTGCTTGCCTGGGCACCTTTGCTAGTGTGTTCCAAGCGGAAATTGCCGCGATCTGTTATTGCGCAGACTACTGCATTAACAAAGGGTATAACGGACGGACTGTGAGGATTTATTCTGACAGTCAGGCCGCCCTGAATGCGCTGGACCAGTGTCAGATTACCTCTCAACTGGTGCGTAGCTGCCTTGATCTGCTAGCGCAACTGGCGTCCTGCAACAGGGTTCTGTTGTACTGGGTGCCAGGGCATAGCGGTTATTATGGCAATGAGCAAGCCGATAGATTTGCGAAAAGGGGCGCGGAGGCCAAGCTCTTGGGGCCGGAGCCGGCCGTCCCCATCCCCTACGGGCATGTCAAACGGAGCCTGCATGACAGGATGACTGTCATACAAAACCAGCTCTGGCATGACATGGATGGCCAGAGACAGACAAAACAGTTAGTCAATGGTCCCTGCAGGTCTCGTGCTAGAGACCTAATTTCGCTCAGCAGATGGGATATTAGGCTGGCCACCGGTCTTCTGACCGGACACTGTCGGCTAAATAGGCACCTCCATCTGATGGGTCTTGCTGACGACCCCCTCTGCAGGTCGTGCCAGGAGAAGGAAGAAACATCCGCTCACGTACTTTGCGAGTGCGACTTCTTCGCCTCGCTTAGACTAGAACATTTTGATTCACACACTGTGGAGCCCTCGCGGGTCTCCTCTTTTACGGTGGAGCGAATTCTTCGCTACGCTGCGGCTACGGGCCTATTCAAGGCCTGATTTTGAGGTTGCACAATATGCCTTTGGCATCGGTGCTAGGGCGTGAGCCCCACCTCATCAACAATAATAATAATACTACAACCACCCCAGGCCAAGCCACCATACAGGACCCGTGATCTCACTAGGGCTTGATAAAGAAGACGGAAATGGTCTAGGGAATGCAATTTCCTACACATCTTCAAGCAAACAGCCAGAGTACGGCGACTTAAAGCAACGCATTTATGTACTTGCTCGGTAAAATAAAGTCCTCTGTCAAAGATCACGCCAAGATCTCTCACAGTGGACTTAAGGGGTATGTGAGCGCCCTCAATGGTATAGTCGTTGGAAATTTCTCTAGCAATTCGCCTTGTAAATGTGACATGCACGGATTTGGTTGGATTTACTGGTATTTTGTTAAGAGAGCACCATCTTCCTATAGAGTCAAGGTAAAGTTGAAGTAATTTACCGTCTAACTTAGAATTAATACTTTTGAAAACTTTATTGTCATCAGCAAATTGAAGAATACGGGAATGTAAAACCGAAAATTGTAAATCGAAAAGATACATATTAAAGAGTAAGGGTTCAAGAGATGATCCCTGTGGAACCCCACAATTAACTTCGTATGTTTTCGATGTGATTATGCCATTGCATTTCAAGACATTGACTCGATTCGCCAGATAGCTAGCAATCCATTCCAAGATATCACCCCCCAATCCAAGGGCCTCTAACTTGTCATGAAGGTAAGAGTGGGAGACGCGGTCGAAGGCCTTGGCCAGGTCAAGGTATACAACATCGACCTGGCCCCGGCACTCGACCTCAGGAGCCACGTAATCCATAAAGGAAACGTGGTTCGTTTCCACACTCCTACCCGGAACAAAGCCATGTTGACAGTCGTTGGGTAGCAAGCTAAACCAACGCTGTAAATGTACGTGTACTACTCTATCAAATACCTTAGCGAGAACGCAAAGAAGGGAAATCGGACGGTAGTTTCGGACATCGCTGGATTTTCCAGACTTGTAAACCGGGACAATGACAGCTTTTTTCCAAAGCGTTGGGAATGAGTGAGTACGGAAGGATAAATTAAATATATGCTCCAATATAGGTAACAATATATTCCCACAGCCCTTGATAACAAACGACGGAATTTTGTCGAAACCAGTAGAGAGTTTGTTGGGTAGACGATTAATAGCAGCATATATGTCCGCTTGAGTTAGTTTTAAACAGTTATGAGGCGTTGTAACTAAGGTAGAAGTATCAAAAGTGTATTTTGAACTAGTTTCAGTATTGTCAGTCGAAATTGTTGAGAAATGCGCCATGAATGTTTCCCCCAATTGCTCCGGATCAGTAATGATTGTCTTACCAATTTTCAATAATATATCAGAGTGTCTGTCTTTTAGATTACCATTGATAAAACTCCAAAATTTTTTGGGTTGGGACAAGGCGTCTCGACAAGATTTTACTGCCATAGCAGCTTTGTCCCTTACTGTAAGCCTTCTCACCAACGAACGGGACAGCCTAAAATTAGCTATGTCGGAGGCTAACCCCGACCTCTTTTTCTTATTAAAATAATATTTTTTGCGCTTGATAGCTTTTTTGGAGGTCCAAAGAATACCAAAAGGGGAAGCCCCGATTATTACGCGGAATCTTGTTAGGGATCGAACTATCCATAGCTGACGTTATATATTCCGTTAATGTCTGGACACAAAAATTAACATCCTGCGAATCCAAAACCACCGACCAATCTGAATCGCGTAAAATTGAGTATAGCAAGTGATAGTTACCTTTTTTAAATTGATATACTGGTTGTAAATTAGGGGAGACCCTACAAATGTCAAATGGACAAAGCAAATAGAAAGGCGGATGGTAGTTGTCAATGTCCACAAATGGATCAAGGAGAGGTACAGTATCAATGCCGTGTACATTAGTAAGACAAAGGTCCAGAAGATTACCATAAGTGGGAGCTGGGTTAATTTGGTTTAAATTAAATTCATAACAAACATCGAGAACATGAGCAGCCTTAGTTCTAGTTTGGTGAGTGCATCCCACACTGCTACCCAGAGTCCAGTTGATACCGGGGAGATTAAAATCACCCAGAATCAGAATTTCACCGTCATAATCTACCAACGAGGATACCAAAACATTCTTAAATTTCCGATACTGAGCGTCGTCATCTGAGGGGCGAAAGTAACCAGTGCCAAGAAGAAGCGGAAGATTATTTTTTAGTTTAAACTCGACAAACACACCCCCTTCGGCACCTTCCAGGTCACTTCGACGGTGAAAAACAAGGGACTTCTTGATAGCAATGAGGGATCCCCCGCCCCTAACATTGACAGAATCCGGATCTGATCGATCCGCCCGAAAAATAGTATAGGAATTTGGAAAATAATCCGAATTAAAATGAGAGTGGTTAAGCCACGTCTCTGTTAAACAAACAATATCAAAATCATTAACGATTAGGTTAGTTAAAAAGGTACTAGACTTGGTTCGTAGACCGCGCACATTCTGATAAGCTATAGTCAGTTCTTTCATTCTTGGACATTTGAAGAATCCGCAGGGGAACCCGCGTCTGAGATTTCACCATGCAGTTCCGAGACATGTTTGTGCTCGTCTCTCGGTACCCCATGGAAATCTGTTAGAAAGCTGTTCGCAGGCCAAATATTGGGATCCCTCATTTTTGGTATGTCAGACTCATCATCACACGTCAAGTAGAATGACGAATGACGGGCATTCGGATTTTTAGTACGCAGTCTTATGCACTGCACCGACTGCACACCTGAATCAGCCCTCAAAAAATCTTGCAGTTCTTTCGACGTGATCCCAACATCCAACCCAGTGGCAAAGAGTGCTTTCTTGACCGCCTTCACTCGACGTGGTGCAGCCTTGATCCGGCTTGTCAAAGACACACCCGAGACCACAGGCTTAGATGCAGGAACATGACGAGTGGAGTTGATGTCAGTTTTTGTTTGCACAGCCTTGGGTAATGCTCCAGAGAATGAAGGAATGGAACCCTGTGGCCAGGGCAAGGCAGATGGGTTGAGAGCGCCAGGACGGTTAGCCAATGGTGGAAAAGATTGAGCTTCGTCCCTAGAAGCCCGTGACCCAAGCGGGGCTTGAAATGGTATTTGGCGACTGGCAAGTTCTCGACGAAGGCCAGCGTTCTCATTTTCTAATGAAGCCAGACGTTCTTGGAACTCTGATAACGTAGCTTGCATCTTAAGTAGGATGGTGTCGTTGCTATCCAATTTATTCATCATTTTGTCCAGTATCGAATCAGATTCCCTAGTGAGGCTATCAACGCTAAGTAGATGGACGAATGCTTCGTGCACCACCTCTAAGATGAGACCCTTATCGCCCTCAGCCAGCTTAGCAGGTGGTTTAGGCGCAGGTATGGCCCCATTGAACTCTTTATCGCGGGGTATGGCGCTATTACTATGTCGCCGAGCCGGACTTCTAGATTTGCGAGTAGCGGCTTTGCATTCCGTACAGGTAAAGTATGAATTAGGGGTACAATCTTTATGTACACGGCGCTTGCATAGTCCAGTGCAAAAATGACACTTTTGTTTTCCATAAAACCGATTATCGCAAACACATCAAGAGTCTGAAGAAGCAGGCATACCGTAGCAGACGATACCGGAGGTACAGAGTTTAATAAAAGGCTATGTGTAGTACCGTATCTGCAAAGTACACTCCTTTTCCAAAGTTGTAACCATTAGAAGGAGCTTCTGGTGGAGCAATACGAAGGCCTTGAGACAAAATGCCCATTAAGTTTGGGGTTCTGGAACCATGCCATAGTAGCTTTCTATTAGGGAATTTTTGGAATTCTCGGTAGCGTTCGCGTTCTCCCTGACGAGTAATTTTAAATATTTGATCGACTTCAAGTTCACAATCACTGTGAAAATCAGCGCCCGTGTTGTTTACGTATGTTAATAATGTCTCGAATTCTTCAGAATCTCTATCTAATACTTCAATTTCAGTTTTCAATTGTTCATAATGTTGATCTATTGGATCTTTGGTCGTTCCACCTTCCTCTTCAACTAACTTGTAACCGATCTCCACTTCAAGAAGGAAATTTGGCATTTCTACCTTGGATTTTATTATCTCAACATTATCCAAAAGAGGGACCCTTTTGGTTCCAAAATCATGAGGTATTAGCGTGAAGAATGTATTGGTGCAAGCTATTAGCTGGGCTTTCTTGTTTTCGTTGGGTTCATCGTCGAGTAAAGCCAGGAGTTCCGTCAAAACGGAATACGCCTCTTCAATTTGGTTCTTCGAAAGTTTTCCTAGTGGCATTTTCTTCAGATCAATTTCTAACTCCCACACGGCCTTGTTCATTTTCTCCACGTCAAAGATAAGGCGAATTAGTTCTTGGATGGCGGGCGTTGGGAAGTTTAGATCCAGATCCTACAACCAGTTTTTCTGAAGTTCCATAGTCAATGTCAAGTGGATACATATTATTAGGAACCTTTTTGGCAGTGTGGCGTAACTCCCACGGAGTTCCTGTTTTTTCTTCGAAAAGCCTTTTGAATTCGGCAACAGCTTCATACTTAGTAACAAAGTGTTCCGTCTTGTTATCACCAATAGTAGTTCCAACACGTCCCCAGCTCCGAAACACATAGTAATCCTTTCCTTCGTCTGACTTTAGAAGTTGAAGCTTGTAAAACGAATTAGATCCTTGAGTAACGACGACGTTTCCGAGAACAGCGTTGAAAGCTCCTTCTTCGTTTTGAAACACGTGTGTGCTGGCTTCAAGATTTGAATCTGGGTCAACAGCTACGCTGCCTTTCACTGTCAGTTTAACTTTCGTGCTCTTTCCAGATGAGAATGTTGAGTCACTATTTCCTACAGCCGCACTTTTGAGTCTTTTTTCAGCAGCGTAAGAATTAATTCTGTCTTGAGGATTTCCACCCCAACTGGCTATGCGGTATTGTTGGATCGTAGAAACTAAACCTCCATATTCCACAGCACTTAAAAAGTCCTCAGATACAACGTGAACATCGTGTTCCTTAGCTTCACGAATTTCCTTGATATTTTTCTCAACATCTTCCTTGGTACTTATAACGCAAGCTGTAGTTTTGTCAATTTGAGAGACAACATTGCCTCCTAATCTCGCTATGCTTTTCTTTAGAGAATCTTTGGAACTATGGAGATTACCAATCAACACTATTTTAGTATCGTCCAATGGTTGTGGCTTTCTCTTGACACCCGAGGTTGATGGCAAATTTTCTGGTGTACTTGGAGTAGGTGCGTTTGTAGGAATGTAACGGTCTTGCTCTATGTATTCGTAGCTGTTTAAGAATGCATATTCCTCTTTTAGGTGATCTGGAATCTGGAAAGGCTTTCTTCTTGGTAGTTTTATTACATTTGTACATTTGCTCCATTCGCTTGCATTTCCAGTACAGTGATAACCATCATTTGAGAAAACCAATTGTCCACCGTCACTATCTGTGCAAGGTTCAAGAGATCCAAACGTCATGATATCGGAAAGTCTATCTAGAATTTCGCTGTTTCCTGAAGGAATTTTTTGGTCGTTATATTTTAATAGTTCCACCATTTCTTTCTTTTAATATTTTTTTCAAGCTCGTCACGATGTTCATAAATTAACTGAGACTGTTCCTCAAGAATTTTTTTCTCGCCCCGATCAAGTAATTCCTCTTTCTTTATCTTATTTGGTGGAGTCACTTCAATTTTCTTTATCTTTTCTTTGATGGCCTTTTGATCTTCAACGCAGAGTGTCTTAAATCCTCGTATTTTAGATCCATCTTCAAAAAACTTCAGAGTTTCTCTCGCTTGTACAAACCAATCAACGTGATACCACGCTGGTAGTGGACCAAATCGTCTAGCTTTTGCACTCTGTCTGTCAAGTTTTGAAATGCGAGCTTGATCTTTTACGATTGTTTCTCCACAACCTTTACAAGATGACCGATTACTTTTGGCATATTCAGTTGAGAAGTCTTGAATTTCAATGGAGGAGCTTTTTCTCTTCGTTGAAGTTCGTTCCTTTAGATGGGGTATTGCTTGAAGCAGCAGGTGCTGCTTGAGACCCACTCGGAATTTCACTCCTTATTTTCTCTTGATCTCTCCAACGTAAATCCTCAAAGTGTGAGATGTCAGCCTCAGTTGACACTTTAAACTTTTGAGAAAAAGCACCGAAAATGGTACCACTTTGGAATCTTGTTTCCACAATAAGAAATAAATGTTACTCGCGTCATCAGATGCTCAATTTTGATATTTTACCTTTCTATCAAAACTTGACGCCTGAATAATTGCCGCCATTCTTAGCTCATCCTTATCTATGCGCCTTTTACAGCTTTTGCATGATGACCAGTGACTTTTGGCATATTCGGTACGCCACGGTAGACGTCGATCCATCTCTAAATCATACAAAGAGGTTTGAATAAGTTAGCACAGCTTGACTATTTGGTTTACTTTTCTGGTTAATGATGTATTTAAAAACCAAAACGTTATGTACGGGTCTTAGTTGCAGCAGAAGTAAGATGAGACTGGAAGTGAAGAGCTCAAGCATTGGTAGTAGATCCTGGCACTAGTGAACAAATTTGAGGATTTCATGTCGCTTCCATCACTAGAGGGAAAAAATTGGTCGAGTTTCAAAAAATTTCCTACCCATACATGAGGTAGCTCAAGCATATTTCCTAAAGCTACTTCGCAGAGGAGCAACAACCCGGTGTTGTTCTCTCGACTGGCGTGACAGTATTTGGCACTTTCAGAGACCTAAAAGAATCAAATATTTGAAGTTAGCAACCTATAATTTAACTCTTTATTAAAAGGCTATGTGTAGTACCGTATCTGCAAAGTACACTCCTTTTCCAAAGTTGTAACCATTAGAAAGAGCTTCTGGTGGAGCAATACGAAGGCCTTGAGACAAAATGCCCATTAAGTTTGGGGTTCTGGAACCATGCCATAGTAGCTTTCTATTAGGGAATTTTTGGAATTCTCGGTAGCGTTCGCGTTCTCCCTGACGAGTAATTTTAAATATTTGATCGACTTCAAGTTCACAATCACTGTGAAAATCAGCGCCCGTGTTGTTTACGTATGTTAATAATGTCTCGAATTCTTCAGAATCTCTATCTAATACTTCAATTTCAGTTTTCAATTGTTCATAATGTTGATCTATTGGATCTTTAGTCGTTCCACCTTCCTCTTCAACTAACTTGTAACCGATCTCCACTTCAAGAAGGAAATTTGGCATTTCTACCTTGGATTTTATTATCTCAACATTATCCAAAAGAGGGACCCTTTTGGTTCCAAAATCATGAGGTATTAGCGTGAAGAATGTATTGGTGCAAGCTATTAGCTGGGCTTTCTTGTTTTCGTTGGGTTCATCGTCGAGTAAAGCCAGGAGTTCCGTCAAAACGGAATACGCCTCTTCAATTTGGTTCTTCGAAAGTTTTCCTAGTGGCATTTTCTTCAGATCAATTTCTAACTCCCACACGGCCTTGTTCATTTTCTCCACGTCAAAGATAAGGCGAATTAGTTCTTGGATGGCGTTGGGAAGTTTAGATCCAGATCCTACAACCAGTTTTTCTGAAGTTCCATAGTCAATGTCAAGTGGATACATTTTATTAGGAACCTTTGAGGCAGTGTGGCGTAACTCCCACGGAGTTCCTGTTTTTTCTTCGAAAAGCCTTTTGAATTCGGCAACAGCTTCATACTTAGTAACAAAGTGTTCCGTCTTGTTATCACCAATAGTAGTTCCAACACGTCCCCAGCTCCGAAACACATAGTAATCCTTTCCTTCGTCTGACTTTAGAAGTTGAAGCTTGTAAAACGAATTAGATCCTTGAATAACGACGACGTTTCCGAGAACAGCGTTGAAAGCTCCTTCTTCGTTTTGAAACACGTGTGTGCTGGCTTCAAGATTTGAATCTGGGTCAACAGCTACGCTGCCTTTCACTGTCAGTTTAACTTTCGTGCTCTTTCCAGATGAGAATGTTGAGTCACTATTTCCTACAGCCGCACTTTTGAGTCTTTTTTCAGCAGCGTAAGAATTAATTCTGTCTTAAGGATTTCCACCCCAACTGGCTATGCGGTATTGTTGGATCGTAGAAACTAAACCTCCATATTCCACAGCACTTAAAAAGTCCTCAGATACAGCGTGAACATCGTGTTCCTTAGCTTCACGAATTTCCTTGATATTTTTCTCAACATCTTCCTTGGTACTTATAACGCAAGCTGTAGTTTTGTCAATTTGAGAGACAACATTGCCTCCTAATCTCGCTATGCTTTTCTTTAGAGAATCTTTGGAACTATGGAGATTACCAATCAACACTATTTTAGTATCGTCCAATGGTTGTGGCTTTCTCTTGACACCCGAGGTTGATGGCAAATTTTCTGGTGTACTTGGATTAGGTGCGTTTGTAGGAATGTAACGGTCTTGCTCTATGTATTCGTAGCTGTTTAAGAATGCATATTCCTCTTTTAGGTGATCTGGAATCTGGAAAGGCTTTCTTCTTGGTAGTTTTATTACATTTGTACATTTGCTCCATTCGCTTGCATTTCCAGTACAGTGATAACCATCATTTGAGAAAACCAATTGTCCACCGTCACTATCTGTGCAAGGTTCAAGAGATCCAAACGTCATGATATCGGAAAGTCTATCTAGAATTTCGCTGTTTCCTGAAGGAATTTTTTGGTCGTTATATTTTAATAGTTCCACCATTTCTTTTTTTTAATATTTTTTTCAAGCTCGTCACGATGTTCATAAATTAACTGAGACTGTTCCTCAAGAATTTTTTTCTCGCCCCGATCAAGTAATTCCTCTTTCTTTATCTTATTTGGTGGAGTCACTTCAATTTTCTTTATCTTTTCTTTGATGGCCTTTTGATCTTCAACGCAGAGTGTCTTAAATCCTCGTATTTTAGATCCCTCTTCAAAAAACTTCAGAGTTTCTCTCGCTTGTACAAACCAATCAACGTGATACCACGCTGGTAGTGGACCAAATCGTCTAGCTTTTGCACTCTGTCTGTCAAGTTTTGAAATGCGAGCTTGATCTTTTACGATTGTTTCTCCACAACCTTTACAAGATGACCGATTACTTTTGGCATATTCAGTTGAGAAGTCTTGAATTTCAATGGAGGAGCTTTTTCTCTTCGTTCTAGGGCTGTGCGAATACTCGAATTTTCGAATAGTATTCGTTTAATTCGAATCGATTATTCGATTCGACGAATCGAATTTGCCATTTGGAGAAAAACGAGTATTCGAATTAAGAAACGATTATTCGAAAAGAAATTCGAATAACCGATTTACATACGAATACAGTTCCCTTAACCGAATAATCGCTTCCAAGGGGCTAAATTCGAATAGAAAACGAGTATTCGATTGGAAATGGGAGGGACTGTGGTCACATGACATATATGAAGCTGTTTCGTTTATGGAATTTCATTGCCAATGCGCAATTCGCGATGTTTTGTTTTTCTCTCACCAATTACTCAGTCTTAGGAAAAGTTCCATTCTATGTGGAACTACAATATTTTTGCGTGTATTTAGGAAACGATTAATTGTTTTGAAAAGAACATCCGTCTGATAAAACCGAGTATTCATATTTTCGAGTATTCTTTTAAAAAACTAGTACTGCTAGGTGTATTTAGAAAACGATTAATCGCTTTGAAACGAATATTCGTCAGGTAAAACCGATTAATCGAAAAAAAACGAGTACTCGAACCAGCATTTTTGATAAACGAGTAATATTCGTTTGAACGAGTACTCGATTCGGATTTCGAATAGGAGATTTACTATTCGATTCGTATTCGATTCGGTTTGAAAAACCACTATTCGCACAGCCCTACTTCGTTCCTTTAGATGGGGTATTGCTTGAAGCAGCAGGTGCTGCTTGAGACCCACTCGGAATTTCACTCCTTATTTTCTCTTGATCTCTCCAACGTAAATCCTCAAAGTGTGAGATGTCAGCCTCAGTTGACACTTTAAACTTTTGAGAAAAAGCACCGAAAATGGTACCACTTTGGAATCTTGTTTCCACAATAAGAAATTAATGTTACTCGCGTCATCAGATGCTCAATTTTGATATTTTACCTTTCTATCAAAACTTGACGCCTGAATAATTGCCGCCATTCTTAGCTCATCCTTATCTATGCGCCTTTTACAGCTTTTGCATGATGACCAGCCACTTTTGGCATATTCGGTACGCCACGGTAGACCTCGATCCATCTCTAAATCATACAAAGAGGTTTGAATAAGTTAGCACAGCTTGACTATTTGGTTTACTTTTCTGGTTAATGATGTATTTAAAAACCAAAACGTTATGTACGGGTCTTAGTTGCAGCAGAAGTAAGATGAGACTGGAAGTGAAGAGCTCAAGCATTGGTAGTAGATCCTGGCACTAGTGAACAAATTTGAGGATTTCATGTCGCTTCCATCACTAGAGGGAAAAAAGCTTGTGTCCCATTCGACCGAATCCCAATCGACCGAACGCGTTTCCCATTCAACCGAAAACAGCCCAAATGTGCGGTTTGGGGAAAATATATATCAAAATTTAAAAAGCAAACGTTTTCACTTTTTATAAGGCTTTTTTTCCCCTACAGTTTTCGTTGTATATATATATATATTGATGTTTGAAATGTAAAATTTAACTTTAAGAGTGATTGATAACTGAGAGAATTGCTAATAAAGGCGGCTTTCTTTAAATTAATAATGGCTACTTGTTTCAATTGAATAAGAAAAAGGATAAAACTAGTTACTATAATTGTAGAAATCCCTCCTGAAAGGTTCGAATAATAGAAGTAACCTAACCTAACCTAACCTAACCTAACCTAAACCTAAACCTAAACCTAACCAAACCAAACCAAACCTAACCTAACCTAACCTAACCTAACCAAACCTGACCTACCCTAACCTAACCAAACCTGACCTACCCTAACCTAACCAAACCTGACAAAACCAAACCAAAACCTAACCAAACCTGACCAAACCAAACCTAACCTAACCTAACCTAACCTGACCAAACCAAACCAAACCTAAACCTAACCAAACCTAACCAAACCTAACCTAACCTACCCTAACCTACCCTAACCTAACCTAACCTACCCTAACCTAACCTAACCTAACGTAACGTAACGTAACGTAACCTAACCTAACCTAACCTAACCTAACCAAACCTGACCAAACCAAACCTAAACCTAACCTAACCTGACCAAACCTGACCAAACCAAACCTAACCTAACCTAACGTAACCTAACGTAACCTAACCTAACCTAACATAACCAAACCTGACCAAACCAAACCTTAACCTAACCTGACCAAACGAAACCTAACCTAACCTAACCTAACCTAACCTAAACCAAACCTAACCAAACCTGACCAAACCAAACCTAACCTAACCTAACCCAAACTAACCAAACCAAACCTAACCTAAACCTAACCTTACCTCACCAAACCAAACCTAAACCTAACCTAACCTAACCAAACTAAACCAAACCTAACCTAACCTGACCAAACCAAACCAAACCAAACCTAACCTGACCAAACCAAACCAAACCTAACCTAACCAAACCTGACCAAACCAAACCTAAACCTAACCAAACCTAACCTAACCTAAGCCTAACCTAACCAAACCTGACCAAACCAAACCTAACCTAACCTAAACCTAACCTAACCAAACCTGACCAAACCAAACCAAACCTAACCTAACCAAACCTAACATAACAGTAATGTTTTGGAAAAGGCATATTATTTGAGAAGTCAATGAAGCTAAACATGAACATTTCGGAAAAGGCGTGTCATAGTAAAATGATTTGTAAAATATTACTAACCTAACATAACAGTAAAGTTTTGAAAAAGGCATATTATTTGAGAAGTCAATGAAGGTATAAAACATCAATATTTTGGAAAAGGCGTAACATTGTTAAATGATTTATAAAATATTACTAACCTAACTTAACCAAACCAAACCTAACCAAACATAACAGTAATGTTTTGGAAAAGGCATATTATTTGAGAAGTCAATGAAGCAAAACATAAATATTTTAGAAAAGGCGTAGAATAGTTAAATGATTTATAAAATATTATTAGCCTAACCTAATCTAACCTAACTTACAATTTCCTTCTCTGGGTTTGAACCCGAGCCTCTGAATTAAAAGCCTGATATTCTACCATGCTGCTGCAGTGATTCGAAATCCTCACAGACATTTATTTAACTAATTCTTTCAAATAAATTCCCATTCAGCAGAAACCCGCCATTGGGCTGGAAATTTAAATATATTCTCCATAAAAAACCAAAAAGCGGTTTCGGTCTAATGGGATTCGGTCCAATGGGATAATACCGGAAAAAATTGGTCGAGTTTCAAAAAATTTCCTACCCATACATGAGGTAGCTCAAGCATATTTCCTAAAGCTACTTCGCAGAGGAGCAACAACCCGGTGTTGTTCTCTCGACTGGCGTGACAGTATTTGGCACTTTCAGAGACCTAAAAGAATCAAATATTTGAAGTTAGCAACCTATAATTTAACTCTTTATTAAAAGGCTATGTGTAGTACCGTATCTGCAAAGTACACTCCTTTTCCAAAGTTGTAACCATTAGAAGGAGCTTCTGGTGGAGCAATACGAAGGCCTTGAGACAAAATGCCCATTAAGTTTGGGGTTCTGGAACCATGCCATAGTAGCTTTCTATTAGGGAATTTTTGGAATTCTCGGTAGCGTTCGCGTTCTCCCTGACGAGTAATTTTAAATATTTGATCGACTTCAAGTTCACAATCACTGTGAAAATCAGCGCCCGTGTTGTTTACGTATGTTAATAATGTCTCGAATTCTTCAGAATCTCTATCTAATACTTCAATTTCAGTTTTCAATTGTTCATAATGTTGATCTATTGGATCTTTGGTCGTTCCACCTTCCTCTTCAACTAACTTGTAACCGATCTCCACTTCAAGAAGGAAATTTGGCATTTCTACCTTGGATTTTATTATCTCAACATTATCCAAAAGAGGGACCCTTTTGGTTCCAAAATCATGAGGTATTAGCGTGAAGAATGTATTGGTGCAAGCTATTAGCTGGGCTTTCTTGTTTTCGTTGGGTTCATCGTCGAGTAAAGCCAGGAGTTCCGTCAAAACGGAATACGCCTCTTCAATTTGGTTCTTCGAAAGTTTTCCTAGTGGCATTTTCTTCAGATCAATTTCTAACTCCCACACGGCCTTGTTCATTTTCTCCACGTCAAAGATAAGGCGAATTAGTTCTTGGATGGCGTTGGGAAGTTTAGATCCAGATCCTACAACCAGTTTTTCTGAAGTTCCATAGTCAATGTCAAGTGGATACATTTTATTAGGAACCTTTGAGGCAGTGTGGCGTAACTCCCACGGAGTTCCTGTTTTTTCTTCGAAAAGCCTTTTGAATTCGGCAACAGCTTCATACTTAGTAACAAAGTGTTCCGTCTTGTTATCACCAATAGTAGTTCCAACACGTCCCCAGCTCCGAAACACATAGTAATCCTTTCCTTCGTCTGACTTTAGAAGTTGAAGCTTGTAAAACGAATTAGATCCTTGAGTAACGACGACGTTTCCGAGAACAGCGTTGAAAGCTCCTTCTTCGTTTTGAAACACGTGTGTGCTGGCTTCAAGATTTGAATCTGGGTCAACAGCTACGCTGCCTTTCACTGTCAGTTTAACTTTCGTGCTCTTTCCAGATGAGAATGTTGAGTCACTATTTCCTACAGCCGCACTTTTGAGTCTTTTTTCAGCAGCGTAAGAATTAATTCTGTCTTGAGGATTTCCACCCCAACTGGCTATGCGGTATTGTTGGATCGTAGAAACTAAACCTCCATATTCCACAGCACTTAAAAAGTCCTCAGATACAACGTGAACATCGTGTTCCTTAGCTTCACGAATTTCCTTGATATTTTTCTCAACATCTTCCTTGGTACTTATAACGCAAGCTGTAGTTTTGTCAATTTGAGAGACAACATTGCCTCCTAATCTCGCTATGCTTTTCTTTAGAGAATATTTGGAACTATGGAGATTACCAATCAACACTATTTTAGTATCGTCCAATGGTTGTGGCTTTCTCTTGACACCCGAGGTTGATGGCAAATTTTCTGGTGTACTTGGAGTAGGTGCGTTTGTAGGAATGTAACGGTCTTGCTCTATGTATTCGTAGCTGTTTAAGAATGCATATTCCTCTTTTAGGTGATCTGGAATCTGGAAAGGCTTTCTTCTTGGTAGTTTTATTACATTTGTACATTTGCTCCATTCGCTTGCATTTCCAGTACAGTGATAACCATCATTTGAGAAAACCAATTGTCCACCGTCACTATCTGTGCAAGGTTCAAGAGATCCAAACGTCATGATTTCGGAAAGTCTATCTAGAATTTCGCTGTTTCCTGAAGGAATTTTTTGGTCGTTATATTTTAATAGTTCCACCATTTCTTTTTTTTAATATTTTTTTCAAGCTCGTCACGATGTTCATAAATTAACTGAGACTGTTCCTAAAGAATTTTCTTCTCGCCCCGATCAAGTAATTCCTCTTTCTTTATCTTATTTGGTGGAGTCACCTCAATTTTCTTTATCTTTTCTTTGATGGCCTTTTGATCTTCAACACAGAGTGTCTTAAATCCTCGTATTTTAGATCCATCTTCAAAAAACTTCAGAGTTTCTCTCGCTTGTACAAACCAATCAACGTGATACCACGCTGGTAGTGGACCAAATCGTCTAGCTTTTGCACTCTGTCTGTCAAGTTTTGAAATGCGAGCTTGATCTTTTACGATTGTTTCTCCACAACCTTTACAAGATGACCGATTACTTTTGGCATATTCAGTTGAGAAGTCTTGAATTTCAATGGAGGAGCTTTTTCTCTTCGTTCCTTTAGATGGGGTATTGCTTGAAGCAGCAGGTGCTGCTTGAGACCCACTCGGAATTTCACTCCTTATTTTCTCTTGATCTCTCCAACGTAAATCCTCAAAGTGTGAGATGTCAGCCTCAGTTGACACTTTAAACTTTTGAGAAAAAGCACCGAAAATGGTACCACTTTGGAATCTTGTTTCCACAATAAGAAATTAATGTTACTCGCGTCATCAGACGCTCAATTTTGATATTTTACCTTTCTATCAAAACTTGACGCCTGAATAATTGCCGCCATTCTTAGCTCATCCTTATCTATGCGCCTTTTACAGCTTTTGCATGATGACCAGCCACTTTTGGCATATTCGGTACGCCACGGTAGACCTCGATCCATCTCTAAATCATACAAAGAGGTTTGAATAAGTTAGCACAGCTTGACTATTTGGTTTACTTTTCTGGTTAATGATGTATTTAAAAACCAAAACGTTATGTACGGGTCTTAGTTGCAGCAGAAGTAAGATGAGACTGGAAGTGAAGAGCTCAAGCATTGGTAGTAGATCCTGGCACTAGTGAACAAATTTGAGGATTTCATGTCGCTTCCATCACTAGAGGGAAAAAATTGGTCGAGTTTCAAAAAATTTCCTACCCATACATGAGGTAGCTCAAGCATATTTCCTAAAGCTACTTCGCAGAGGAGCAACAACCCGGTGTTGTTCTCTCGACTGGCGTGACAGTATTTGGCACTTTCAGAGACCTAAAAGAATCAAATATTTGAAGTTAGCAACCTATAATTTAACTCTTTATTAAAAGGCTATGTGTAGTACCGTATCTGCAAAGAACACTCCTTTTCCAAAGTTGTAACCATTAGAAGGAGCTTCTGGTGGAGCAATACGAAGGCCTTGAGACAAAATGCCCATTAAGTTTGGGGTTCTGGAACCATGCCATAGTAGCTTTCTATTAGGGAATTTTTGGAATTCTCGGTAGCGTTCGCGTTCTCCCTGACGAGTAACTTTAAATATTTGATCGACTTCAAGTTCACAATCACTGTGAAAATCAGCGCCCGTGTTGTTTACGTATGTTAATAATGTCTCGAATTCTTCAGAATCTCTATCTAATACTTCAATTTCAGTTTTCAATTGTTCATAATGTTGATCTATTGGATCTTTGGTCGTTCCACCTTCCTCTTCAACTAACTTGTAACCGATCTCCACTTCAAGAAGGAAATTTGGCATTTCTACCTTGGATTTTATTATCTCAACATTATCCAAAAGAGGGACCCTTTTGGTTCCAAAATCATGAGGTATTAGCGTGAAGAATGTATTGGTGCAAGCTATTAGCTGGGCTTTCTTGTTTTCGTTGGGTTCATCGTCGAGTAAAGCCAGGAGTTCCGTCAAAACGGAATACGCCTCTTCAATTTGGTTCTTCGAAAGTTTTCCTAGTGGCATTTTCTTCAGATCAATTTCTAACTCCCACACGGCCTTGTTCATTTTCTCCACGTCAAAGATAAGGCGAATTAGTTCTTGGATGGCGGGCGTTGGGAAGTTTAGATCCAGATCCTACAACCAGTTTTTCTGAAGTTCCATAGTCAATGTCAAGTGGATATATTTTATTAGGAACCTTTGAGGCAGTGTGGCGTAACTCCCACGGAGTTCCTGTTTTTTCTTCGAAAAGCCTTTTGAATTCGGCAACAGCTTCATACTTAGTAACAAAGTGTTCCGTCTTGTTATCACCAATAGTAGTTCCAACACGTCCCCAGCTCCGAAACACATAGTAATCCTTTCCTTCGTCTGACTTTAGAAGTTGAAGCTTGTAAAACGAATTAGATCCTTGAGTAACGACGACGTTTCCGAGAACAGCGTTGAAAGCTCCTTCTTCGTTTTGAAACACGTGTGTGCTGGCTTCAAGATTTGAATCTGGGTCAACAGCTACGCTGCCTTTCACTGTCAGTTTAACTTTCGTGCTCTTTCCAGATGAGAATGTTGAGTCACTATTTCCTACAGCCGCACTTTTGAGTCTTTTTTCAGCAGCGTAAGAATTAATTCTGTCTTGAGGATTTCCACCCCAACTGGCTATGCGGTATTGTTGGATCGTAGAAACTAAACCTCCATATTCCACAGCACTTAAAAAGTCCTCATATACAACGTGAACATCGTGTTCCTTAGCTTCACGAATTTCCTTGATATTTTTCTCAACATCTTCCTTGGTACTTATAACGCAAGCTGTAGTTTTGTCAATTTGAGAGACAACATTGCCTCCTAATCTCGCTATGCTTTTCTTTAGAGAATCTTTGGAACTATGGAGATTACCAATCAACACTATTTTAGTATCGTCCAATGGTTGTGGCTTTCTCTTGACACCCGAGGTTGATGGCAAATTTTCTGGTGTACTTGGAGTAGGTGCGTTTGTAGGAATGTAACGGTCTTGCTCTATGTATTCGTAGCTGTTTAAGAATGCATATTCCTCTTTTAGGTGATCTGGAATCTGGAAAGGCTTTCTTCTTGGTAGTTTTATTACATTTGTACATTTGCTCCATTCGCTTGCATTTCCAGTACAGTGATAACCATCATTTGAGAAAACCAATTGTCCACCGTCACTATCTGTGCAAGGTTCAAGAGATCCAAACGTCATGATATCGGAAAGTCTATCTAGAATTTCGCTGTTTCCTGAAGGAATATTTTGGTCGTTATATTTTAATAGTTCCACCATTTCTTTTTTTTTAATATTTTTTTCAAGCTCGTCACGATGTTCATAAATTAACTGAGACTGTTCCTCAAGAATTTTCTTCTCGCCCCGATCAAGTAATTCCTCTTTCTTTATCTTATTTGGTGGAGTCACTTCAATTTTCTTTATCTTTTCTTTGATGGCCTTTTGATCTTCAACACAGAGTGTCTTAAATCCTCGTATTTTAGATCCATCTTCAAAAAACTTCAGAGTTTCTCTCGCTTGTACAAACCAATCAACGTGATACCACGCTGGTAGTGGACCAAATCGTCTAGCTTTTGCACTCTGTCTGTCAAGTTTTGAAATGCGAGCTTGATCTTTTACGATTGTTTCTCCACAACCTTTACAAGATGACCGATTACTTTTGGCATATTCAGTTGAGAAGTCTTGAATTTCAATGGAGGAGCTTTTTCTCTTCGTTCCTTTAGATGGGGTATTGCTTGAAGCAGCAGGTGCTGCTTGAGACCCACTCGGAATTTCACTCCTTATTTTCTCTTGATCTCTCCAACGTAAATCCTCAAAGTGTGAGATGTCAGCCTCAGTTGACACTTTAAACTTTTGAGAAAAAGCACCGAAAATGGTACCACTTTGGAATCTTGTTTCCACAATAAGAAATTAATGTTACTCGCGTCATCAGATGCTCAATTTTGATATTTTACCTTTCTATCAAAACTTGACGCCTGAATAATTGCCGCCATTCTTAGCTCATCCTTATCTATGCGCCTTTTACAGCTTTTGCATGATGACCAGCCACTTTTGGCATATTCGGTACGCCACGGTAGACCTCGATCCATCTCTAAATCATACCAGAGCTGTGCTAATTAGCTGACAACTAATTGAATTAGAATTAGCAATTAGGGAAATATTTATGAACTAATTAATTAGCCAATAAGCAATTAGACATAGAAACTAATTCAATTCAATTAGAAATTAGGCATTAATTTATCAAACTAATTAATTAGAATTACTAATTTCTAATTAATTACTTGTCTAATTAAGGTAAAAAAGAAACCATAAGTAAACATGAAAGTTTAAAAGTGCCCATGGATTTAGTACTTTGGTAATGCAAAGTTTAATGTTTTAATGCCATTGAAAAACGGGTACGGAAGCCATGAATTATTCTCGAAAAATGAGACAAGCCTCGAGCCTTCCGTCATGTTAAAATTTGTCTCATTTCTTCATTTTATTGCACAGTTCCTATAAAGGACTCCTGAGTAGTAAATACATGCGCACTGCTATTAATTCGAGTAGGTAAAACAGTCGAAATTTCGACATGGGGCAGTTGCGAACTACGAAATTTCTCATGTTTGAGGAGCTGAAAAATATAGAGTAGCACTAAGGTTTCCTCATCGATATAATAAGGCTTTTTCATATTCAAATAGATGAATCAAGAGTTAATTCCTCGATTTTTTTACAACAAATTGGCGTAAAAGATTAATTGAAAATTCAATTGGCTAATTAGTTAATCCTAAATCTAATTAAATTTTAATTAGATAATTACCTTTCCGATTCATACTAATTAATTAGAATTACTTCTCAATTAGCACCAAGGTAATTAAAATTCAATTATCATTTTCAATTAGTAAATGATGCTAATTAATTAGAAATTCAATTAGCTAACTAATTAATTAGCACAGCTCTGAATCATACAAAGAGGTTTGAATAAGTTAGCACAGCTTGACTATTTGGTTTACTTTTCTGGTTAATGATGTATTTAAAAACCAAAACGTTATGTACGGGTCTTAGTTGCAGCAGAAGTAAGATGAGACTGGAAGTGAAGAGCTCAAGCATTGGTAGTAGATCCTGGCACTAGTGAACAAATTTGAGGATTTCATGTCGCTTCCATCACTAGAGGGAAAAAATTGGTCGAGTTTCAAAAAATTTCCTACCCATACATGAGGTAGCTCAAGCATATTTCCTAAAGCTACTTCGCAGAGGAGCAACAACCCGGTGTTGTTCTCTCGACTGGCGTGAAAGTATTTGGCACTTTCAGAGACCTAAAAGAATCAAATATTTGAAGTTAGCAACCTATAATTTAACTCTTTATTAAAAGGCTATGTGTAGTACCGTATCTGCAAAGAACACTCCTTTTCCAAAGTTGTAACCATTAGAAGGAGCTTCTGGTGGAGCAATACGAAGGCCTTGAGACAAAATGCCCATTAAGTTTGGGGTTCTGGAACCATGCCATAGTAGCTTTCTATTAGGGAATTTTTGGAATTCTCGGTAGCGTTCGCGTTCTCCCTGACGAGTAACTTTAAATATTTGATCGACTTCAAGTTCACAATCACTGTGAAAATCAGCGCCCGTGTTGTTTACGTATGTTAATAATGTCTCGAATTCTTCAGAATCTCTATCTAATACTTCAATTTCAGTTTTCAATTGTTCATAATGTTGATCTATTGGATCTTTGGTCGTTCCACCTTCCTCTTCAACTAACTTGTAACCGATCTCCACTTCAAGAAGGAAATTTGGCATTTCTACCTTGGATTTTATTATCTCAACATTATCCAAAAGAGGGACCCTTTTGGTTCCAAAATCATGAGGTATTAGCGTGAAGAATGTATTGGTGCAAGCTATTAGCTGGGCTTTCTTGTTTTCGTTGGGTTCATCGTCGAGTAAAGCCAGGAGTTCCGTCAAAACGGAATACGCCTCTTCAATTTGGTTCTTCGAAAGTTTTCCTAGTGGCATTTTCTTCAGATCAATTTCTAACTCCCACACGGCCTTGTTCATTTTCTCCACGTCAAAGATAAGGCGAATTAGTTCTTGGATGGCGGGCGTTGGGAAGTTTAGATCCAGATCCTACAACCAGTTTTTCTGAAGTTCCATAGTCAATGTCAAGTGGATATATTTTATTAGGAACCTTTGAGGCAGTGTGGCGTAACTCCCACGGAGTTCCTGTTTTTTCTTCGAAAAGCCTTTTGAATTCGGCAACAGCTTCATACTTAGTAACAAAGTGTTCCGTCTTGTTATCACCAATAGTAGTTCCAACACGTCCCCAGCTCCGAAACACATAGTAATCCTTTCCTTCGTCTGACTTTAGAAGTTGAAGCTTGTAAAACGAATTAGATCCTTGAGTAACGACGACGTTTCCGAGAACAGCGTTGAAAGCTCCTTCTTCGTTTTGAAACACGTGTGTGCTGGCTTCAAGATTTGAATCTGGGTCAACAGCTACGCTGCCTTTCACTGTCAGTTTAACTTTCGTGCTCTTTCCAGATGAGAATGTTGAGTCACTATTTCCTACAGCCGCACTTTTGAGTCTTTTTTCAGCAGCGTAAGAATTAATTCTGTCTTGAGGATTTCCACCCCAACTGGCTATGCGGTATTGTTGGATCGTAGAAACTAAACCTCCATATTCCACAGCACTTAAAAAGTCCTCAGATACAACGTGAACATCGTGTTCCTTAGCTTCACGAATTTCCTTGATATTTTTCTCAACATCTTCCTTGGTACTTATAACGCAAGCTGTAGTTTTGTCAATTTGAGAGACAACATTGCCTCCTAATCTCGCTATGCTTTTCTTTAGAGAATCTTTGGAACTATGGAGATTACCAATCAACACTATTTTAGTATCGTCCAATGGTTGTGGCTTTCTCTTGACACCCGAGGTTGATGGCAAATTTTCTGGTGTACTTGGAGTAGGTGCGTTTGTAGGAATGTAACGGTCTTGCTCTATGTATTCGTAGCTGTTTAAGAATGCATATTCCTCTTTTAGGTGATCTGGAATCTGGAAAGGCTTTCTTCTTGGTAGTTTTATTACATTTGTACATTTGCTCCATTCGCTTGCATTTCCAGTACAGTGATAACCATCATTTGAGAAAACCAATTGTCCACCGTCACTATCTGTGCAAGGTTCAAGAGATCCAAACGTCATGATATCGGAAAGTCTATCTAGAATTTCGCTGTTTCCTGAAGGAATATTTTGGTCGTTATATTTTAATAGTTCCACCATTTCTTTTTTTTTAATATTTTTTTCAAGCTCGTCACGATGTTCATAAATTAACTGAGACTGTTCCTCAAGAATTTTCTTCTCGCCCCGATCAAGTAATTCCTCTTTCTTTATCTTATTTGGTGGAGTCACTTCAATTTTCTTTATCTTTTCTTTGATGACCTTTTGATCTTCAACACAGAGTGTCTTAAATCCTCGTATTTTAGATCCATCTTCAAAAAACTTCAGAGTTTCTCTCGCTTGTACAAACCAATCAACGTGATACCACGCTGGTAGTGGACCAAATCGTCTAGCTTTTGCACTCTGTCTGTCAAGTTTTGAAATGCGAGCTTGATCTTTTACGATTGTTTCTCCACAACCTTTACAAGATGACCGATTACTTTTGGCATATTCAGTTGAGAAGTCTTGAATTTCAATGGAGGAGCTTTTTCTCTTCGTTCCTTTAGATGGGGTATTGCTTGAAGCAGCAGGTGCTGCTTGAGACCCACTCGGAATTTCACTCCTTATTTTCTCTTGATCTCTCCAACGTAAATCCTCAAAGTGTGAGATGTCAGCCTCAGTTGACACTTTAAACTTTTGAGAAAAAGCACCGAAAATGGTACCACTTTGGAATCTTGTTTCCACAATAAGAAATTAATGTTACTCGCGTCATCAGATGCTCAATTTTGATATTTTACCTTTCTATCAAAACTTGACGCCTGAATAATTGCCGCCATTCTTAGCTCATCCTTATCTATGCGCCTTTTACAGCTTTTGCATGATGACCAGCCACTTTTGGCATATTCGGTACGCCACGGTAGACCTCGATCCATCTCTAAATCATAGAAAGAGGTTTGAATAAGTTAGCACAGCTTGACTATTTGGTTTACTTTTCTGGTTAATGATGTATTTAAAAACCAAAACGTTATGTACGGGTCTTAGTTGCAGCAGAAGTAAGATGAGACTGGAAGTGAAGAGCTCAAGCATTGGTAGTAGATCCTGGCACTAGTGAACAAATTTGAGGATTTCATGTCGCTTCCATCACTAGAGGGAAAAAATTGGTCGAGTTTCAAAAAATTTCCTACCCATACATGAGGTAGCTCAAGCATATTTCCTAAAGCTACTTCGCAGAGGAGCAACAACCCGGTGTTGTTCTCTCGACTGGCGTGACAGTATTTGGCACTTTCAGAGACCTAAAAGAATCAAATATTTGAAGTTAGCAACCTATAATTTAACTCTTTATTAAAAGGCTATGTGTAGTACCGTATCTGCAAAGAACACTCCTTTTCCAAAGTTGTAACCATTAGAAGGAGCTTCTGGTGGAGCAATACGAAGGCCTTGAGACAAAATGCCCATTAAGTTTGGGGTTCTGGAACCATGCCATAGTAGCTTTCTATTAGGGAATTTTTGGAATTCTCGGTAGCGTTCGCATTCTCCCTGACGAGTAATTTTAAATATTTGATCGACTTCAAGTTCACAATCACTGTGAAAATCAGCGCCCGTGTTGTTTACGTATGTTAATAATGTCTCGAATTCTTCAGAATCTCTATCTAATACTTCAATTTCAGTTTTCAATTGTTCATAATGTTGATCTATTGGATCTTTGGTCGTTCCACCTTCCTCTTCAACTAACTTGTAACCGATCTCCACTTCAAGAAGGAAATTTGGCATTTCTACCTTGGATTTTATTATCTCAACATTATCCAAAAGAGGGACCCTTTTGGTTCCAAAATCATGAGGTATTAGCGTGAAGAATGTATTGGTGCAAGCTATTAGCTGGGCTTTCTTGTTTTCGTTGGGTTCATCGTCGAGTAAAGCCAGGAGTTCCGTCAAAACGGAATACGCCTCTTCAATTTGGTTCTTCGAAAGTTTACCTAGTGGCATTTTCTTCAGATCAATTTCTAACTCCCACACGGCCTTGTTCATTTTCTCCACGTCAAAGATAAGGCGAATTAGTTCTTGGATGGCGTTGGGAAGTTTAGATCCAGATCCTACAACCAGTTTTTCTGAAGTTCCATAGTCAATGTCAAGTGGATACATTTTATTAGGAACCTTTGAGGCAGTGTGGCGTAACTCCCACGGAGTTCCTGTTTTTTCTTCGAAAAGCCTTTTGAATTCGGCAACAGCTTCATACTTAGTAACAAAGTGTTCCGTCTTGTTATCACCAATAGTAGTTCCAACACGTCCCCAGCTCCGAAACACATAGTAATCCTTTCCTTCGTCTGACTTTAGAAGTTGAAGCTTGTAAAACGAATTAGATCCTTGAGTAACGACGACGTTTCCGAGAACAGCGTTGAAAGCTCCTTCTTCGTTTTGAAACACGTGTGTGCTGGCTTCAAGATTTGAATCTGGGTCAACAGCTACGCTGCCTTTCACTGTCAGTTTAACTTTCGTGCTCTTTCCAGATGAGAATGTTGAGTCACTATTTCCTACAGCCGCACTTTTGAGTCTTTTTTCAGCAGCGTAAGAATTAATTCTGTCTTGAGGATTTCCACCCCAACTGGCTATGCGGTATTGTTGGATCGTAGAAACTAAACCTCCATATTCCACAGCACTTAAAAAGTCCTCAGATACAACGTGAACATCGTGTTCCTTAGCTTCACGAATTTCCTTGATATTTTTCTCAACATCTTCCTTGGTACTTATAACGCAAGCTGTAGTTTTGTCAATTTGAGAGACAACATTGCCTCCTAATCTCGCTATGCTTTTCTTTAGAGAATCTTTGGAACTATGGAGATTACCAATCAACACTATTTTAGTATCGTCCAATGGTTGTGGCTTTCTCTTGACACCCGAGGTTGATGGCAAATTTTCTGGTGTACTTGGAGTAGGTGCGTTTGTAGGAATGTAACGGTCTTGCTCTATGTATTCGTAGCTGTTTAAGAATGCATATTCCTCTTTTAGGTGATCTGGAATCTGGAAAGGCTTTCTTCTTGGTAGTTTTATTACATTTGTACATTTGCTCCATTCGCTTGCATTTCCAGTACAGTGATAACCATCATTTGAGAAAACCAATTGTCCACCGTCACTATCTGTGCAAGGTTCAAGAGATCCAAACGTCATGATTTCGGAAAGTCTATCTAGAATTTCGCTGTTTCCTGAAGGAATTTTTTGGTCGTTATATTTTAATAGTTCCACCATTTCTTTTTTTTAATATTTTTTTCAAGCTCGTCACGATGTTCATAAATTAACTGAGACTGTTCCTCAAGAATTTTCTTCTCGCCCCGATCAAGTAATTCCTCTTTCTTTATCTTATTTGGTGGAGTCACTTCAATTTTCTTTATCTTTTCTTTGATGGCCTTTTGATCTTCAACACAGAGTGTCTTAAATCCTCGTATTTTAGATCCATCTTCAAAAAACTTCAGAGTTTCTCTCGCTTGTACAAACCAATCAACGTGATACCACGCTGGTAGTGGACCAAATCGTCTAGCTTTTGCACTCTGTCTGTCAAGTTTTGAAATGCGAGCTTGATCTTTTACGATTGTTTCTCCACAACCTTTACAAGATGACCGATTACTTTTGGCATATTCAGTTGAGAAGTCTTGAATTTCAATGGAGGAGCTTTTTCTCTTCGTTCCTTTAGATGGGGTATTGCTTGAAGCAGCAGGTGCTGCTTGAGACCCACTCGGAATTTCACTCCTTATTTTCTCTTGATCTCTCCAACGTAAATCCTCAAAGTGTGAGATGTCAGCCTCAGTTGACACTTTAAACTTTTGAGAAAAAGCACCGAAAATGGTACCACTTTGGAATCTTGTTTCCACAATAAGAAATTAATGTTACTCGCGTCATCAGATTCAAATTTTGATATTTTACCTTTCTATCAAAACTTGACGCCTGAATAATTGCCGCCATTCTTAGCTCATCCTTATCTATGCGCCTTTTACAGCTTTTGCATGATGACCAGCCACTTTTGGCATATTCGGTACGCCACGGTAGACCTCGATCCATCTCTAAATCATACAAAGAGGTTTGAATAAGTTAGCACAGCTTGACTATTTGGTTTACTTTTCTGGTTAATGATGTATTTAAAAACCAAAACGTTATGTACGGGTCTTAGTTGCAGCAGAAGTAAGATGAGACTGGAAGTGAAGAGCTCAAGCATTGGTAGTAGATCCTGGCACTAGTGAACAAATTTGAGGATTTCATGTCGCTTCCATCACTAGAGGGAAAAAATTGGTCGAGTTTCAAAAAATTTCCTACCCATACATGAGGTAGCTCAAGCATATTTCCTAAAGCTACTTCGCAGAGGAGCAACAACCCGGTGTTGTTCACTCGACTGGCGTGACAGTATTTGGCACTTTCAGAGACTTAAAAGAATCAAATATTTGAAGTTAGCAACCTATAATTTAACTCTTTATTAAAAGGCTATGTGTAGTACCGTATCTGCAAAGTACACTCCTTTTCCAAAGTTGTAACCATTAGAAGGAGCTTCTGGTGGAGCAATACGAAGGCCTTGAGACAAAATGCCCATTAAGTTTGGGGTTCTGGAACCATGCCATAGTAGCTTTCTATTAGGGAATTTTTGGAATTCTCGGTAGCGTTCGCGTTCTCCCTGACGAGTAATTTTAAATATTTGATCGACTTCAAGTTCACAATCACTGTGAAAATCAGCGCCCGTGTTGTTTACGTATGTTAATAATGTCTTGAATTCTTCAGAATCTCTATCTAATACTTCAATTTCAGTTTTCAATTGTTCATAATGTTGATCTATTGGATCTTTGGTCGTTCCACCTTCCTCTTCAACTAACTTGTAACCGATCTCCACTTCAAGAAGGAAATTTGGCATTTCTACCTTGGATTTTATTATCTCAACATTATCCAAAAGAGGGACCCTTTTGGTTCCAAAATCATGAGGTATTAGCGTGAAGAATGTATTGGTGCAAGCTATTAGCTGGGCTTTCTTGTTTTCGTTGGGTTCATCGTCGAGTAAAGCCAGGAGTTCCGTCAAAACGGAATACGCCTCTTCAATTTGGTTCTTCGAAAGTTTTCCTAGTGGCATTTTCTTCAGATCAATTTCTAACTCCCACACGGCCTTGTTCATTTTCTCCACGTCAAAGATAAGGCGAATTAGTTCTTGGATGGCGTTGGGAAGTTTAGATCCAGATCCTACAACCAGTTTTTCGGAAGTTCCATAGTCAATGTCAAGTGGATACATTTTATTAGGAACCTTTGAGGCAGTGTGGCGTAACTCCCACGGAGTTCCTGTTTTTTCTTCGAAAAGCCTTTTGAATTCGGCAACAGCTTCATACTTAGTAACAAAGTGTTCCGTCTTGTTATCACCAATAGTAGTTCCAACACGTCCCCAGCTCCGAAACACATAGTAATCCTTTCCTTCGTCTGACTTTAGAAGTTGAAGCTTGTAAAACGAATTAGATCCTTGAGTAACGACGACGTTTCCGAGAACAGCGTTGAAAGCTCCTTCTTCGTTTTGAAACACGTGTGTGCTGGCTTCAAGATTTGAATCTGGGTCAACAGCTACGCTGCCTTTCACTGTCAGTTTAACTTTCGTGCTCTTTCCAGATGAGAATATTGAGTCACTATTTCCTACATCCGCACTTTTGAGTCTTTTTTCAGCAGCGTAAGAATTAATTCTGTCTTGAGGATTTCCACCCCAACTGGCTATGCGGTATTGTTGGATCGTAGAAACTAAACCTCCATATTCCACAGCACTTAAAAAGTCCTCAGATACAACGTGAACATCGTGTTCCTTAGCTTCACGAATTTCCTTGATATTTTTCTCAACATCTTCCTTGGTACTTATAACGCAAGCTGTAGTTTTGTCAATTTGAGAGACAACATTGCCTCCTAATCTCGCTATGCTTTTCTTTAGAGAATCTTTGGAACTATGGAGATTACCAATCAACACTATTTTAGTATCGTCCAATGGTTGTGGCTTTCTCTTGACACCCGAGGTTGATGGCAAATTTTCTGGTGTACTTGGAGTAGGTGCGTTTGTAGGAATGTAACGGTCTTGCTCTATGTATTCGTAGCTGTTTAAGAATGCATATTCCTCTTTTAGGTGATCTGGAATCTGGAAAGGCTTTCTTCTTGGTAGTTTTATTACATTTGTACATTTGCTCCATTCGCTTGCATTTCCAGTACAGTGATAACCATCATTTGAGAAAACCAATTGTCCACCGTCACTATCTGTGCAAGGTTCAAGAGATCCAAACGTCATGATTTCGGAAAGTCTATCTAGAATTTCGCTGTTTCCTGAAGGAATTTTTTGGTCGTTATATTTTAATAGTTCCACCATTTCTTTTTTTTAATATTTTTTTCAAGCTCGTCACGATGTTCATAAATTAACTGAGACTGTTCCTCAAGAATTTTCTTCTCGCCCCGATCAAGTAATTCCTCTTTCTTTATCTTATTTGGTGGAGTCACTTCAATTTTCTTTATCTTTTCTTTGATGGCCTTTTGATCTTCAACACAGAGTGTCTTAAATCCTCGTATTTTAGATCCATCTTCAAAAAACTTCAGAGTTTCTCTCGCTTGTACAAACCAATCAACGTGATACCACGCTGGTAGTGGACCAAATCGTCTAGCTTTTGCACTCTGTCTGTCAAGTTTTGAAATGCGAGCTTGATCTTTTACGATTGTTTCTCCACAACCTTTACAAGATGACCGATTACTTTTGGCATATTCAGTTGAGAAGTCTTGAATTTCAATGGAGGAGCTTTTTCTCTTCGTTCCTTTAGATGGGGTATTGCTTGAAGCAGCAGGTGCTGCTTGAGACCCACTCGGAATTTCACTCCTTATTTTCTCTTGATCTCTCCAACGTAAATCCTCAAAGTGTGAGATGTCAGCCTCAGTTGACACTTTAAACTTTTGAGAAAAAGCACCGAAAATGGTACCACTTTGGAATCTTGTTTCCACAATAAGAAATTAATGTTACTCGCGTCATCAGATTCAAATTTTGATATTTTACCTTTCTATCAAAACTTGACGCCTGAATAATTGCCGCCATTCTTAGCTCATCCTTATCTATGCGCCTTTTACAGCTTTTGCATGATGACCAGCCACTTTTGGCATATTCGGTACGCCACGGTAGACCTCGATCCATCTCTAAATCATACAAAGAGGTTTGAATAAGTTAGCACAGCTTGACTATTTGGTTTACTTTTCTGGTTAATGATGTATTTAAAAACCAAAACGTTATGTACGGGTCTTAGTTGCAGCAGAAGTAAGATGAGACTGGAAGTGAAGAGCTCAAGCATTGGTAGTAGATCCTGGCACTAGTGAACAAATTTGAGGATTTCATGTCGCTTCCATCACTAGAGGGAAAAAATTGGTCGAGTTTCAAAAAATTTCCTACCCATACATGAGGTAGCTCAAGCATATTTCCTAAAGCTACTTCGCAGAGGAGCAACAACCCGGTGTTGTTCTCTCGACTGGCGTGACAGTATTTGGCACTTTCAAAGACTTAAAAGAATCAAATATTTGAAGTTAGCAACCTATAATTTAACTCTTTATTAAAAGGCTATGTGTAGTACCGTATCTGCAAAGTACACTCCTTTTCCAAAGTTGTAACCATTAGAAGGAGCTTCTGGTGGAGCAATACGAAGGCCTTGAGACAAAATGCCCATTAAGTTTGGGGTTCTGGAACCATGCCATAGTAGCTTTCTATTAGGGAATTTTTGGAATTCTCGGTAGCGTTCGCGTTCTCCCTGACGAGTAATTTTAAATATTTGATCGACTTCAAGTTCACAATCACTGTGAAAATCAGCGCCCGTGTTGTTTACGTATGTTAATAATGTCTCGAATTCTTCAGAATCTCTATCTAATACTTCAATTTCAGTTTTCAATTGTTCATAATGTTGATCTATTGGATCTTTGGTCGTTCCACCTTCCTCTTCAACTAACTTGTAACCGATCTCCACTTCAAGAAGGAAATTTGGCATTTCTACCTTGGATTTTATTATCTCAACATTATCCAAAAGAGGGACCCTTTTGGTTCCAAAATCATGAGGTATTAGCGTGAAGAATGTATTGGTGCAAGCTATTAGCTGGGCTTTCTTGTTTTCGTTGGGTTCATCGTCGAGTAAAGCCAGGAGTTCCGTCAAAACGGAATACGCCTCTTCAATTTGGTTCTTCGAAAGTTTTCCTAGTGGCATTTTCTTCAGATCAATTTCTAACTCCCACACGGCCTTGTTCATTTTCTCCACGTCAAAGATAAGGCGAATTAGTTCTTGGATGGCGTTGGGAAGTTTAGATCCAGATCCTACAACCAGTTTTTCGGAAGTTCCATAGTCAATGTCAAGTGGATACATTTTATTAGGAACCTTTGAGGCAGTGTGGCGTAACTCCCACGGAGTTCCTGTTTTTTCTTCGAAAAGCCTTTTGAATTCGGCAACAGCTTCATACTTAGTAACAAAGTGTTCCGTCTTGTTATCACCAATAGTAGTTCCAACACGTCCCCAGCTCCGAAACACATAGTAATCCTTTCCTTCGTCTGACTTTAGAAGTTGAAGCTTGTAAAACGAATTAGATCCTTGAGTAACGACGACGTTTCCGAGAACAGCGTTGAAAGCTCCTTCTTCGTTTTGAAACACGTGTGTGCTGGCTTCAAGATTTGAATCTGGGTCAACAGCTACGCTGCCTTTCACTGTCAGTTTAACTTTCGTGCTCTTTCCAGATGAGAATGTTGAGTCACTATTTCCTACATCCGCACTTTTGAGTCTTTTTTCAGCAGCGTAAGAATTAATTCTGTCTTGAGGATTTCCACCCCAACTGGCTATGCGGTATTGTTGGATCGTAGAAACTAAACCTCCATATTCCACAGCACTTAAAAAGTCCTCAGATACAACGTGAACATCGTGTTCCTAAGCTTCACGAATTTCCTTGATATTTTTCTCAACATCTTCCTTGGTACTTATAACGCAAGCTGTAGTTTTGTCATTTTGAGAGACAACATTGCCTCCTAATCTCGCTATGCTTTTCTTTAGAGAATCTTTGGAACTATGGAGATTACCAATCAACACTATTTTAGTATCGTCCAATGGTTGTGGCTTTCTCTTGACACCCGAGGTTGATGGCAAATTTTCTGGTGTACTTGGAGTAGGTGCGTTTGTAGGAATGTAACGGTCTTGCTCTATGTATTCGTAGCTGTTTAAGAATGCATATTCCTCTTTTAGGTGATCTGGAATCTGGAAAGGCTTTCTTCTTGGTAGTTTTATTACATTTGTACATTTGCTCCATTCGCTTGCATTTCCAGTACAGTGATAACCATCATTTGAGAAAACCAATTGTCCACCGTCACTATCTGTGCAAGGTTCAAGAGATCCAAACGTCATGATATCGGAAAGTCTATCTAGAATTTCGCTGTTTCCTGAAGGAATTTTTTGGTCGTTATATTTTAATAGTTCCACCATTTCTTTTTTTTAATATTTTTTTCAAGCTCGTCACGATGTTCATAAATTAACTGAGACTGTTCCTCAAGAATTTTCTTCTCGCCCCGATCAAGTAATTCCTCTTTCTTTATCTTATTTGGTGGAGTCACTTCAATTTTCTTTATCTTTTCTTTGATGGCCTTTTGATCTTCAACACAGAGTGTCTTAAATCCTCGTATTTTAGATCCATCTTCAAAAAACTTCAGAGTTTCTCTCGCTTGTACCAACCAATCAACGTGATACCACGCTGGTAGTGGACCAAATCGTCTAGCTTTTGCACTCTGTCTGTCAAGTTTTGAAATGCGAGCTTGATCTTTTACGATTGTTTCTCCACAACCTTTACAAGATGACCGATTACTTTTGGCATATTCAGTTGAGAAGTCTTGAATTTCAATGGAGGAGCTTTTTCTCTTCGTTCCTTTAGATGGGGTATTGCTTGAAGCAGCAGGTGCTGCTTGAGACCCACTCGGAATTTCACTCCTTATTTTCTCTTGATCTCTCCAACGTAAATCCTCAAAGTGTGAGATGTCAGCCTCAGTTGACACTTTAAACTTTTGAGAAAAAGCACCGAAAATGGTACCACTTTGGAATCTTGTTTCCACAATAAGAAATTAATGTTACTCGCGTCATCAGATGCTCAATTTTAATATTTTACCTTTCTATCAAAACTTGACGCCTGAATAATTGCCGCCATTCTTAGCTCATCCTTATCTATGCGCCTTTTACAGCTTTTGCATGATGACCAGCCACTTTTGGCATATTCGGTACGCCACGGTAGACCTCGATCCATCTCTAAATCATACAAAGAGGTTTGAATAAGTTAGCACAGCTTGACTATTTGGTTTACTTTTCTGGTTAATGATGTATTTAAAAACCAAAACGTTATGTACGGGTCTTAGTTGCAGCAGAAGTAAGATGAGACTGGAAGTGAAGAGCTCAAGCATTGGTAGTAGATCCTGGCACTAGTGAAAAAATTTGAGGATTTCATGTCGCTTCCATCACTAGAGGGAAAAAATTGGTCGAGTTTCAAAAAATTTCCTACCCATACATGAGGTAGCTCAAGCATATTTCCTAAAGCTACTTCGCAGAGGAGCAACAACCCGGTGTTGTTCTCTCGACTGGCGTGACAGTATTTGGCACTTTCAGAGACTTAAAAGAATCAAATATTTGAAGTTAGCAGCCTATAATTTAACTCTTTATTAAAAGGCTATGTGTAGTACCGTATCTGCAAAGTACACTCCTTTTCCAAAGTTGCAACCATTAGAAGGAGCTTCTGGTGGAGCAATACGAAGGCCTTGAGACAAAATGCCCATTAAGTTTGGGGTTCTGGAACCATGCCATAGTAGCTTTCTATTAGGGAATTTTTGGAATTCTCGGTAGCGTTCGCGTTCTCCCTGACGAGTAATTTTAAATATTTGATCGACTTCAAGTTCACAATCACTGTGAAAATCAGCGCCCGTGTTGTTTACGTATGTTAATAATGTCTCGAATTCTTCAGAATCTCTATCTAATACTTCAATTTCAGTTTTCAATTGTTCATAATGTTGATCTATTGGATCTTTGGTCGTTCCACCTTCCTCTTCAACTAACTTGTAACCGATCTCCACTTCAAGAAGGAAATTTGGCATTTCTACCTTGGATTTTATTATCTCAACATTATCCAAAAGAGGGACCCTTTTGGTTCCAAAATCATGAGGTATTAGCGTGAAGAATGTATTGGTGCAAGCTATTAGCTGGGCTTTCTTGTTTTCGTTGGGTTCATCGTCGAGTAAAGCCAGGAGTTCCGTCAAAACGGAATACGCCTCTTCAATTTGGTTCTTCGAAAGTTTTCCTAGTGGCATTTTCTTCAGATCAATTTCTAACTCCCACACGGCCTTGTTCATTTTCTCCACGTCAAAGATAAGGCGAATTAGTTCTTGGATGGCGGGCGTTGGGAAGTTTAGATCCAGATCCTACAACCAGTTTTTCTGAAGTTCCATAGTCAATGTCAAGTGGATACATTTTATTAGGAACCTTTGAGGCAGTGTGGCGTAACTCCCACGGAGTTCCTGTTTTTTCTTCGAAAAGCCTTTTGAATTCGGCAACAGCTTCATACTTAGTAACAAAGTGTTCCGTCTTGTTATCACCAATAGTAGTTCCAACACGTCCCCAGCTCCGAAACACATAGTAATCCTTTCCTTCGTCTGACTTTAGAAGTTGAAGCTGGTAAAACGAATTAGATCCTTGAGTAACGACGACGTTTCCGAGAACAGCGTTGAAAGCTCCTTCTTCGTTTTGAAACACGTGTGTGCTGGCTTCAAGATTTGAATCTGGGTCAACAGCTACGCTGCCTTTCACTGTCAGTTTAACTTTCGTGCTCTTTCCAGATGAGAATGTTGAGTCACTATTTCCTTCAGCCGCACTTTTGAGTCTTTTTTCAGCAGCGTAAGAATTAATTCTGTCTTGAGGATTTCCACCCCAACTGGCTATGCGGTATTGTTGGATCGTAGAAACTAAACCTCCATATTCCACAGCACTTAAAAAGTCCTCAGATACAACGTGAACATCGTGTTCCTTAGCTTCACGAATTTCCTTGATATTTTTCTCAACATCTTCCTTGGTACTTATAACGCAAGCTGTAGTTTTGTCAATTTGAGAGACAACATTGCCTCCTAATCTCGCTATGCTTTTCTTTAGAGAATCTTTGGAACTATGGAGATTACCAATCAACACTATTTTAGTATCGTCCAATGGTTGTGGCTTTCTCTTGACACCCGAGGTTGATGGCAAATTTTCTGGTGTACTTGGAGTAGGTGCGTTTGTAGGAATGTAACGGTCTTGCTCTATGTATTCGTAGCTGTTTAAGAATGCATTTTCCTCTTTTAGGTGATCTGGAAACTGGAAAGGCTTTCTTCTTGGTAGTTTTATTACATTTGTACATTTGCTCCATTCGCTTGCATTTCCAGTACAGTGATAACCATCATTTGAGAAAACCAATTGTCCACCGTCACTATCTGTGCAAGGTTCAAGAGATCCAAACGTCATGATATCGGAAAGTCTATCTAGAATTTCGCTGTTTCCTGAAGGAATTTTTTGGTCGTTATATTTTAATAGTTCCACCATTTCTTTTTTTTAATATTTTTTTCAAGCTCGTCACGATGTTCATAAATTAACTGAGACTGTTCCTCAAGAATTTTCTTCTCGCCCCGATCAAGTAATTCCTCTTTCTTTATCTTATTTGGTGGAGTCACTTCAATTTTCTTTATCTTTTCTTTGATGGCCTTTTGATCTTCAACACAGAGTGTCTTAAATCCTCGTATTTTAGATCCATCTTCAAAAAACTTCAGAGTTTCTCTCGCTTGTACAAACCAATCAACGTGATACCACGCTGGTAGTGGACCAAATCGTCTAGCTTTTGCACTCTGTCTGTCAAGTTTTGAAATGCGAGCTTGATCTTTAACGATTGTTTCTCCACAACCTTTACAAGATGACCGATTACTTTTGGCATATTCAGTTGAGAAGTCTTGAATTTCAATGGAGGAGCTTTTTCTCTTCGTTCCTTTAGATGGGGTATTGCTTGAAGCAGCAGGTGCTGCTTGAGACCCACTCGGAATTTCACTCCTTATTTTCTCTTGATCTCTCCAACGTAAATCCTCAAAGTGTGAGATGTCAGCCTCAGTTGACACTTTAAACTTTTGAGAAAAAGCACCGAAAATGGTACCACTTTGGAATCTTGTTTCCACAATAAGAAATTAATGTTACTCGCGTCATCAGATGCTCAATTTTGATATTTTACCTTTCTATCAAAACTTGACGCCTGAATAATTGCCGCCATTCTTAGCTCATCCTTATCTATGCGCCTTTTACAGCTTTTGCATGATGACCAGCCACTTTTGGCATATTCGGTACGCCACGGTAGACCTCGATCCATCTCTAAATCATACAAAGAGGTTTGAATAAGTTAGCACAGCTTGACTATTTGGTTTACTTTTCTGGTTAATGATGTATTTAAAAACCAAAACGTTATGTACGGGTCTTAGTTGCAGCAGAAGTAAGATGAGACTGGAAGTGAAGAGCTCAAGCATTGGTAGTAGATCCTGGCACTAGTGAACAAATTTGAGGATTTCATGTCGCTTCCATCACTAGAGGGAAAAAATTGGTCGAGTTTCAAAAAATTTCCTACCCATACATGAGGTAGCTCAAGCATATTTCCTAAAGCTACTTCGCAGAGGAGCAACAACCCGGTGTTGTTCTCTCGACTGGCGTGACAGTATTTGGCACTTTCAGAGACCTAAAAGAATCAAATATTTGAAGTTAGCAACCTATAATTTAACTCTTTATTAAAAGGCTATGTGTAGTACCGTATCTGCAAAGTACACTCCTTTTCCAAAGTTGTAACCATTAGAAGGAGCTTCTGGTGGAGCAATACGAAGGCCTTGAGACAAAATGCCCATTAAGTTTGGGGTTCTGGAACCATGCCATAGTAGCTTTCTATTAGGGAATTTTTGGAATTCTCGGTAGCGTTCGCGTTCTCCCTGACGAGTAATTTTAAATATTTGATCGACTTCAAGTTCACAATCACTGTGAAAATCAGCGCCCGTGTTGTTTACGTATGTTAATAATGTCTCGAATTCTTCAGAATCTCTATCTAATACTTCAATTTCAGTTTTCAATTGTTCATAATGTTGATCTATTGGATCTTTGGTCGTTCCACCTTCCTCTTCAACTAACTTGTAACCGATCTCCACTTCAAGAAGGAAATTTGGCATTTCTACCTTGGATTTTATTATCTCAACATTATCCAAAAGAGGGACCCTTTTGGTTCCAAAATCATGAGGTATTAGCGTGAAGAATGTATTGGTGCAAGCTATTAGCTGGGCTTTCTTGTTTTCGTTGGGTTCATCGTCGAGTAAAGCCAGGAGTTCCGTCAAAACGGAATACGCCTCTTCAATTTGGTTCTTCGAAAGTTTTCCTAGTGGCATTTTCTTCAGATCAATTTCTAACTCCCACACGGCCTTGTTCATTTTCTCCACGTCAAAGATAAGGCGAATTAGTTCTTGGATGGCGTTGGGAAGTTTAGATCCAGATCCTACAACCAGTTTTTCTGAAGTTCCATAGTCAATGTCAAGTGGATACATTTTATTAGGAACCTTTGAGGCAGTGTGGCGTAACTCCCACGGAGTTCCTGTTTTTTCTTCGAAAAGCCTTTTGAATTCGGCAACAGCTTCATACTTAGTAACAAAGTGTTCCGTCTTGTTATCACCAATAGTAGTTCCAACACGTCCCCAGCTCCGAAACACATAGTAATCCTTTCCTTCGTCTGACTTTAGAAGTTGAAGCTTGTAAAACGAATTAGATCCTTGAGTAACGACGACGTTTCCGAGAACAGCGTTGAAAGCTCCTTCTTCGTTTTGAAACACGTGTGTGCTGGCTTCAAGATTTGAATCTGGGTCAACAGCTACGCTGCCTTTCACTGTCAGTTTAACTTTCGTGCTCTTTCCAGATGAGAATGTTGAGTCACTATTTCCTACAGCCGCACTTTTGAGTCTTTTTTCAGCAGCGTAAGAATTAATTCTGTCTTGAGGATTTCCACCCCAACTGGCTATGCGGTATTGTTGGATCGTAGAAACTAAACCTCCATATTCCACAGCACTTAAAAAGTCCTCAGATACAACGTGAACATCGTGTTCCTTAGCTTCACGAATTTCCTTGATATTTTTCTCAACATCTTCCTTGGTACTTATAACGCAAGCTGTAGTTTTGTCAATTTGAGAGACAACATTGCCTCCTAATCTCGCTATGCTTTTCTTTAGAGAATCTTTGGAACTATGGAGATTACCAATCAACACTATTTTAGTATCGTCCAATGGTTGTGGCTTTCTCTTGACACCCGAGGTTGATGGCAAATTTTCTGGTGTACATGGAGTAGGTGCGTTTGTAGGAATGTAACGGTCTTGCTCTATGTATTCGAAGCTGTTTAAGAATGCATATTCCTCTTTTAGGTGATCTGGAATCTGGAAAGGCTTTCTTCTTGGTAGTTTTATTACATTTGTACATTTGCTCCATTCGCTTGCATTTCCAGTACAGTGATAACCATCATTTGAGAAAACCAATTGTCCACCGTCACTATCTGTGCAAGGTTCAAGAGATCCAAACGTCATGATATCGGAAAGTCTATCTAGAATTTCGCTGTTTCCTGAAGGAATTTTTTGGTCGTTATATTTTAATAGTTCCACCATTTCTTTTTTTTTAATATTTTTTCAAGCTCGTCACGATGTTCATAAATTAACTGAGACTGTTCCTCAAGAATTTTCTTCTCGCCCCGATCAAGTAATTCCTCTTTCTTTATCTTATTTGGTGGAGTCACTTCAATTTTCTTTATCTTTTCTTTGATGGCCTTTTGATCTTCAACACAGAGTGTCTTAAATCCTCGTATTTTAGATCCATCTTCAAAAAACTTCAGAGTTTCTCTCGCTTGTACAAACCAATCAACGTGATACCACGCTGGTAGTGGACCAAATCGTCTAGCTTTTGCACTCTGTCTGTCAAGTTTTGAAATGAGAGCTTGATCTTTTACGATTGTTTCTCCACAACCTTTACAAGATGACCGATTACTTTTGGCATATTCAGTTGAGAAGTCTTGAATTTCAATGGAGGAGCTTTTTCTCTTCGTTCTAGGGCTGTGCGAATACTCGAATTTTCGAATAGTATTCGTTTAATTCGAATCGATTATTCGATTCGACGAATCGAATTTGCCATTTGGAGAAAAACGAGTATTCGAATTAAGAAACGATTATTCGAAAAGAAATTCGAATAACCGATTTACATACGAATACAGTTCCCTTAACCGAATAATCGCTTCCAAGGGGCTAAATTCGAATAGAAAACGAGTATTCGATTGGAAATGGGAGGGACTGTGGTCACATGACATATATGAAGCTGTTTCGTTTATGGATTTTCATTGCCAATGCGCAATTCGCGATGTTTTGTTTTTCTCTCACCAATTACTCAGTCTTAGGAAAAGTTCCATTCTATGTGGAACTACAATATTTTTACGTGTATTTAGGAAACGATTAATTGTTTTGAAAAGAACATCCGTCTGATAAAACCGAGTATTCATATTTTCGAGTATTCTTTTAAAAAACTAGTACTGCTAGGTGTATTTAGAAAACGATTAATCGCTTTGAAACGAATATTCGTCTGGTAAAACCGATTAATCGAAAAAAAACGAGTACTCGAACCAGCATTTTTGATAAACGAGTAATATTCGTTTGAACGAGTACTCGATTCGGATTTCGAATAGGAGATTTACTATTCGATTCGTATTCGATTCGGTTTGAAAAACCACTATTCGCACAGCCCTACTTCGTTCCTTTAGATGGGGTATTGCTTGAAGCAGCAGGTGCTGCTTGAGACCCACTCGGAATTTCACTCCTTATTTTCTCTTGATCTCTCCAACGTAAATCCTCAAAGTGTGAGATGTCAGCCTCAGTTGACACTTTAAACTTTTGAGAAAAAGCACCGAAAATGGTACCACTTTGGAATCTTGTTTCCACAATAAGAAATTAATTTTCCTCGCGTCATCAGATGCTCAATTTTGATATTTTACCTTTCTATCAAAACTTGACGCCTGAATAATTGCCGCCATTCTTAGCTCATCCTTATCTATGCGCCTTTTACAGCTTTTGCATGATGACCAGCCACTTTTGGCATATTCGGTACGCCACGGTAGACCTCGATCCATCTCTAAATCATACAAAGAGGTTTGAATAAGTTAGCACAGCTTGACTATTTGGTTTACTTTTCTGGTTAATGATGTATTTAAAAACCAAAACGTTATGTACGGGTCTTAGTTGCAGCAGAAGTAAGATTAGACTGGAAGTGAAGAGCTCAAGCATTGGTAGTAGATCCTGGCACTAGTGAACAAATTTGAGGATTTCATGTCGCTTCCATCACTAGAGGGAAAAAATTGGTCGAGTTTCAAAAAATTTCCTACCCATACATGAGGTAGCTCAAGCATATTTCCTAAAGCTACTTCGCAGAGGAGCAACAACCCGGTGTTGTTCTCTCGACTGGCGTGACAGTATTTGGCACTTTCAGAGACCTAAAAGAATCAAATATTTGAAGTTAGCAACCTATAATTTAACTCTTTATTAAAAGGCTATGTGTAGTACCGTATCTGCAAAGTACACTCCTTTTCCAAAGTTGTAACCATTAGAAGGAGCTTCTGGTGGAGCAATACGAAGGCCTTGAGACAAAATGCCCATTAAGTTTGGGGTTCTGGAACCATGCCATAGTAGCTTTCTATTAGGGAATTTTTGGAATTCTCGGTAGCGTTCGCGTTCTCCCTGACGAGTAATTTTAAATATTTGATCGACTTCAAGTTCACAATCACTGTGAAAATCAGCGCCCGTGTTGTTTACGTATGTTAATAATGTCTCGAATTCTTCAGAATCTCTATCTAATACTTCAATTTCAGTTTTCAATTGTTCATAATGTTGATCTATTGGATCTTTGGTCGTTCCACCTTCCTCTTCAACTAACTTGTAACCGATCTCCACTTCAAGAAGGAAATTTGGCATTTCTACCTTGGATTTTATTATCTCAACATTATCCAAAAGAGGGACCCTTTTGGTTCCAAAATCATGAGGTATTAGCGTGAAGAATGTATTGGTGCAAGCTATTAGCTGGGCTTTCTTGTTTTCGTTGGGTTCATCGTCGAGTAAAGCCAGGAGTTCCGTCAAAACGGAATACGCCTCTTCAATTTGGTTCTTCGAAAGTTTTCCTAGTGGCATTTTCTTCAGATCAATTTCTAACTCCCACACGGCCTTGTTCATTTTCTCCACGTCAAAGATAAGGCGAATTAGTTCTTGGATGGCGTTGGGAAGTTTAGATCCAGATCCTACAACCAGTTTTTCTGAAGTTCCATAGTCAATGTCAAGTGGATACATTTTATTAGGAACCTTTGAGGCAGTGTGGCGTAACTCCCACGGAGTTCCTGTTTTTTCTTCGAAAAGCCTTTTGAATTCGGCAACAGCTTCATACTTAGTAACAAAGTGTTCCGTCTTGTTATCACCAATAGTAGTTCCAACACGTCCCCAGCTCCGAAACACATAGTAATCCTTTCCTTCGTCTGACTTTAGAAGTTGAAGCTTGTAAAACGAATTAGATCCTTGAGTAACGACGACGTTTCCGAGAACAGCGTTGAAAGCTCCTTCTTCGTTTTGAAACACGTGTGTGCTGGCTTCAAGATTTGAATCTGGGTCAACAGCTACGCTGCCTTTCACTGTCAGTTTAACTTTCGTGCTCTTTCCAGATGAGAATGTTGAGTCACTATTTCCTACAGCCGCACTTTTGAGTCTTTTTTCAGCAGCGTAAGAATTAATTCTGTCTTGAGGATTTCCACCCCAACTGGCTATGCGGTATTGTTGGATCGTAGAAACTAAACCTTCATATTCCACAGCACTTAAAAAGTCCTCAGATACAACGTGAACATCGTGTTCCTTAGCTTCACGAATTTCCTTGATATTTTTCTCAACATCTTCCTTGGTACTTATAACGCAAGCTGTAGTTTTGTCAATTTGAGAGACAACATTGCCTTCTAATCTCGCTATGCTTTTCTTTAGAGAATCTTTGGAACTATGGAGATTACCAATCAACACTATTTTAGTATCGTCCAATGGTTGTGGCTTTCTCTTGACACCCGAGGTTGATGGCAAATTTTCTGGTGTACTTGGAGTAGGTGCGTTTGTAGGAATGTAACGGTCTTGCTCTATGTATTCGTAGCTGTTTAAGAATGCATATTCCTCTTTTAGGTGATCTGGAATCTGGAAAGGCTTTCTTCTTGGTAGTTTTATTACATTTGTACATTTGCTCCATTCGCTTGCATTTCCAGTACAGTGATAACCATCATTTGAGAAAACCAATTGTCCACCGTCACTTTCTGTGCAAGGTTCAAGAGATCCAAACGTCATGATATCGGAAAGTCTATCTAGAATTTCGCTGTTTCCTGAAGGAATTTTTTGGTCGTTATATTTTAATAGTTCCACCATTTCTTTTTTTTAATATTTTTTTCAAGCTCGTCACGATGTTCATAAATTAACTGAGACTGTTCCTCAAGAATTTTCTTCTCGCCCCGATCAAGTAATTCCTCTTTCTTTATCTTATTTGGTGGAGTCACTTCAATTTTCTTTATCTTTTCTTTGATGGCCTTTTGATCTTCAACACAGAGTGTCTTAAATCCTCGTATTTTAGATCCATCTTCAAAAAACTTCAGAGTTTCTCTCGCTTGTACAAACCAATCAACGTGATACCACGCTGGTAGTGGACCAAATCGTCTAGCTTTTGCACTCTGTCTGTCAAATTTTGAAATGCGAGCTTGATCTTTTACGATTGTTTCTCCACAACCTTTACAAGATGACCGATTACTTTTGGCATATTCAGTTGAGAAGTCTTGAATTTCAATGGAGGAGCTTTTTCTCTTCGTGCTAGGGCTGTGCGAATACTCGAATTTTCGAATAGTATTCGTTTAATTCGAATCGATTATTCGATTCGACGAATCGAATTTGCCATTTGGAGAAAAACGAGTATTCGAATTAAGAAACGATTATTCGAAAAGAAATTCGAATAACCGATTTACATACGAATACAGTTCCCTTAACCGAATAATCGCTTCCAAGGGGCTAAATTCGAATAGAAAACGAGTATTCGATTGGAAATGGGAGGGACTGTGGTCACATGACATATATGAAGCTGTTTCGTTTATGGAATTTCATTGCCAATGCGCAATTCGCGATGTTTTGTTTTTCTCTCACCAATTACTCAGTCTTAGGAAAAGTTCCATTCTATGTGGAACTACAATATTTTTACGTGTATTTAGGAAACGATTAATTGTTTTGAAAAGAACATCCGTCTGATAAAACCGAGTATTCATATTTTCGAGTATTCTTTTAAAAAACTAGTACTGCTAGGTGTATTTAGAAAACGATTAATCGCTTTGAAACGAATATTCGTCTGGTAAAACCGATTAATCGAAAAAAAACGAGTACTCGAACCAGCATTTTTGATAAACGAGTAATATTCGTTTGAACGAGTACTCGATTCGGATTTCGAATAGGAGATTTACTATTCGATTCGTATTCGATTCGGTTTGAAAAACCACTATTCGCACAGCCCTACTTCGTTCCTTTAGATGGGGTATTGCTTGAAGCAGCAGGTGCTGCTTGAGACCCACTCGGAATTTCACTCCTTATTTTCTCTTGATCTCTCCAACGTAAATCCTCAAAGTGTGAGATGTCAGCCTCAGTTGACACTTTAAACTTTTGAGAAAAAGCACCGAAAATGGTACCACTTTGGAATCTTGTTTCCACAATAAGAAATTAATTTTCCTCGCGTCATCAGATGCTCAATTTTGATATTTTACCTTTCTATCAAAACTTGACGCCTGAATAATTGCCGCCATTCTTAGCTCATCCTTATCTATGCGCCTTTTACAGCTTTTGCATGATGACCAGCCACTTTTGGCATATTCGGTACGCCACGGTAGACCTCGATCCATCTCTAAATCATACAAAGAGGTTTGAATAAGTTAGCACAGCTTGACTATTTGGTTTACTTTTCTGGTTAATGATGTATTTAAAAACCAAAACGTTATGTACGGGTCTTAGTTGCAGCAGAAGTAAGATTAGACTGGAAGTGAAGAGCTCAAGCATTGGTAGTAGATCCTGGCACTAGTGAACAAATTTGAGGATTTCATGTCGCTTCCATCACTAGAGGGAAAAAATTGGTCGAGTTTCAAAAAATTTCCTACCCATACATGAGGTAGCTCAAGCATATTTCCTAAAGCTACTTCGCAGAGGAGCAACAACCCGGTGTTGTTCTCTCGACTGGCGTGACAGTATTTGGCACTTTCAGAGACCTAAAAGAATCAAATATTTGAAGTTAGCAACCTATAATTTAACTCTTTATTAAAAGGCTATGTGTAGTACCGTATCTGCAAAGTACACTCCTTTTCCAAAGTTGTAACCATTAGAAGGAGCTTCTGGTGGAGCAATACGAAGGCCTTGAGACAAAATGCCCATTAAGTTTGGGGTTCTGGAACCATGCCATAGTAGCTTTCTATTAGGGAATTTTTGGAATTCTCGGTAGCGTTCGCGTTCTCCCTGACGAGTAATTTTAAATATTTGATCGACTTCAAGTTCACAATCACTGTGAAAATCAGCGCCCGTGTTGTTTACGTATGTTAATAATGTCTCGAATTCTTCAGAATCTCTATCTAATACTTCAATTTCAGTTTTCAATTGTTCATAATGTTGATCTATTGGATCTTTGGTCGTTCCACCTTCCTCTTCAACTAACTTGTAACCGATCTCCACTTCAAGAAGGAAATTTGGCATTTCTACCTTGGATTTTATTATCTCAACATTATCCAAAAGAGGGACCCTTTTGGTTCCAAAATCATGAGGTATTAGCGTGAAGAATGTATTGGTGCAAGCTATTAGCTGGGCTTTCTTGTTTTCGTTGGGTTCATCGTCGAGTAAAGCCAGGAGTTCCGTCAAAACGGAATACGCCTCTTCAATTTGGTTCTTCGAAAGTTTTCCTAGTGGCATTTTCTTCAGATCAATTTCTAACTCCCACACGGCCTTGTTCATTTTCTCCACGTCAAAGATAAGGCGAATTAGTTCTTGGATGGCGTTGGGAAGTTTAGATCCAGATCCTACAACCAGTTTTTCTGAAGTTCCATAGTCAATGTCAAGTGGATACATTTTATTAGGATCCTTTTTGGCAGTGTGGTGTAACTCCCACGGAGTTCCTGTTTTTTCTTCGAAAAGCCTTTTGAATTCGGCAACAGCCTCATACTTAGTAACAAAGTGTTCCGTCTTGTTATCACCAATAGTAGTTCCAACACGTCCCCAGCTCCGAAACACATAGTAATCCTTTCCTTCGTCTGACTTTAGAAGTTGAAGATTGTAAAACGAATTAGATCCTTGAGTAACGACGACGTTTCCGAGAACAGCGTTGAAAGCTCCTTCTTCGTTTTGAAACACGTGTGTGCTGGCTTCAAGATTTGAATCTGGGTCAACAGCTACGCTGCCTTTCACTGTCAGTTTAACTTTCGTGCTCTTTCCAGATGAGAATGTTGAGTCACTATTTCCTACAGCCGCACTTTTGAGTCTTTTTTCAGCAGCGTAAGAATTAATTCTGTCTTGAGGATTTCCACCCCAACTGGCTATGCGGTATTGTTGGATCGTAGAAACTAAACCTCCATATTCCACAGCACTTAAAAAGTCCTCAGATACAACGTGAACATCGTGTTCCTTAGCTTCACGAATTTCCTTGATATTTTTCTCAACATCTTCCTTGGTACTTATAACGCAAGCTGTAGTTTTGTCAATATGAGAGACAACATTGCCTCCTAATCTCGCTATGCTTTTCTTTAGAGAATCTTTGGAACTATGGAGATTACCAATCAACACTATTTTAGTATCGTCCAATGGTTGTGGCTTTCTCTTGACACCCGAGGTTGATGGCAAATTTTCTGGTGTACTTGGAGTAGGTGCGTTTGTAGGAATGTAACGGTCTTGCTCTATGTATTCGTAGCTGTTTAAGAATGCATATTCCTCTTTTAGGTGATCTGGAATCTGGAAAGGCTTTCTTCTTGGTAGTTTTATTACATTTGTACATTTGCTCCATTCGCTTGCATTTCCAGTACAGTGATAACCATCATTTGAGAAAACCAATTGTCCACCGTCACTTTCTGTGCAAGGTTCAAGAGATCCAAACGTCATGATATCGGAAAGTCTATCTAGAATTTCGCTGTTTCCTGAAGGAATTTTTTGGTCGTTATATTTTAATAGTTCCACCATTTCTTTTTTTTAATATTTTTTTCAAGCTCGTCACGATGTTCATAAATTAACTGAGACTGTTCCTCAAGAATTTTCTTCTCGCCCCGATCAAGTAATTCCTCTTTCTTTATCTTATTTGGTGGAGTCACTTCAATTTTCTTTATCTTTTCTTTGATGGCCTTTTGATCTTCAACACAGAGTGTCTTAAATCCTCGTATTTTAGATCCATCTTCAAAAAACTTCAGAGTTTCTCTCGCTTGTACAAACCAATCAACGTGATACCACGCTGGTAGTGGACCAAATCGTCTAGCTTTTGCACTCTGTCTGTCAAGTTTTGAAATGAGAGCTTGATCTTTTACGATTGTTTCTCCACAACCTTTACAAGATGACCGATTACTTTTGGCATATTCAGTTGAGAAGTCTTGAATTTCAATGGAGGAGCTTTTTCTCTTCGTTCTAGGGCTGTGCGAATACTCGAATTTTCGAATAGTATTCGTTTAATTCGAATCGATTATTCGATTCGACGAATCGAATTTGCCATTTGGAGAAAAACGAGTATTCGAATTAAGAAACGATTATTCGAAAAGAAATTCGAATAACCGATTTACATACGAATACAGTTCCCTTAACCGAATAATCGCTTCCAAGGGGCTAAATTCGAATAGAAAACGAGTATTCGATTGGAAATGGGAGGGACTGTGGTCACATGACATATATGAAGCTGTTTCGTTTATGGATTTTCATTGCCAATGCGCAATTCGCGATGTTTTGTTTTTCTCTCACCAATTACTCAGTCTTAGGAAAAGTTCCATTCTATGTGGAACTACAATATTTTTACGTGTATTTAGGAAACGATTAATTGTTTTGAAAAGAACATCCGTCTGATAAAACCGAGTATTCATATTTTCGAGTATTCTTTTAAAAAACTAGTACTGCTAGGTGTATTTAGAAAACGATTAATCGCTTTGAAACGAATATTCGTCTGGTAAAACCGATTAATCGAAAAAAAACGAGTACTCGAACCAGCATTTTTGATAAACGAGTAATATTCGTTTGAACGAGTACTCGATTCGGATTTCGAATAGGAGATTTACTATTCGATTCGTATTCGATTCGGTTTGAAAAACCACTATTCGCACAGCCCTACTTCGTTCCTTTAGATGGGGTATTGCTTGAAGCAGCAGGTGCTGCTTGAGACCCACTCGGAATTTCACTCCTTATTTTCTCTTGATCTCTCCAACGTAAATCCTCAAAGTGTGAGATGTCAGCCTCAGTTGACACTTTAAACTTTTGAGAAAAAGCACCGAAAATGGTACCACTTTGGAATCTTGTTTCCACAATAAGAAATAAATGTTACTCGCGTCATCAGATGCTCAATTTTGATATTTTACCTTTCTATCAAAACTTGACGCCTGAATAATTGCCGCCATTCTTAGCTCATCCTTATCTATGCGCCTTTTACAGCTTTTGCATGATGACCAGTGACTTTTGGCATATTCGGTACGCCACGGTAGACGTCGATCCATCTCTAAATCATACAAAGAGGTTTGAATAAGTTAGCACAGCTTGACTATTTGGTTTACTTTTCTGGTTAATGATGTATTTAAAAACCAAAACGTTATGTACGGGTCTTAGTTGCAGCAGAAGTAAGATGAGACTGGAAGTGAAGAGCTCAAGCATTGGTAGTAGATCCTGGCACTAGTGAACAAATTTGAGGATTTCATGTCGCTTCCATCACTAGAGGGAAAAAATTGGTCGAGTTTCAAAAAATTTCCTACCCATACATGAGGTAGCTCAAGCATATTTCCTAAAGCTACTTCGCAGAGGAGCAACAACCCGGTGTTGTTCTCTCGACTGGCGTGACAGTATTTGGCACTTTCAGAGACCTAAAAGAATCAAATATTTGAAGTTAGCAACCTATAATTTAACTCTTTATTAAAAGGCTATGTGTAGTACCGTATCTGCAAAGTACACTCCTTTTCCAAAGTTGTAACCATTAGAAGGAGCTTCTGGTGGAGCAATACGAAGGCCTTGAGACAAAATGCCCATTAAGTTTGGGGTTCTGGAACCATGCCATAGTAGCTTTCTATTAGGGAATTTTTGGAATTCTCGGTAGCGTTCGCGTTCTCCCTGACGAGTAATTTTAAATATTTGATCGACTTCAAGTTCACAATCACTGTGAAAATCAGCGCCCGTGTTGTTTACGTATGTTAATAATGTCTCGAATTCTTCAGAATCTCTATCTAATACTTCAATTTCAGTTTTCAATTGTTCATAATGTTGATCTATTGGATCTTTGGTCGTTCCACCTTCCTCTTCAACTAACTTGTAACCGATCTCCACTTCAAGAAGGAAATTTGGCATTTCTACCTTGGATTTTATTATCTCAACATTATCCAAAAGAGGGACCCTTTTGGTTCCAAAATCATGAGGTATTAGCGTGAAGAATGTATTGGTGCAAGCTATTAGCTGGGCTTTCTTGTTTTCGTTGGGTTCATCGTCGAGTAAAGCCAGGAGTTCCGTCAAAACGGAATACGCCTCTTCAATTTGGTTCTTCGAAAGTTTTCCTAGTGGCATTTTCTTCAGATCAATTTCTAACTCCCGTACGGCCTTGTTCATTTTCTCCACGTCAAAGATAAGGCGAATTAGTTCTTGGATGGCGTTGGGAAGTTTAGATCCAGATCCTACAACCAGTTTTTCTGAAGTTCCATAGTCAATGTCAAGTGGATACATTTTATTAGGAACCTTTGAGGCAGTGTGGCGTAACTCCCACGGAGTTCCTGTTTTTTCTTCGAAAAGCCTTTTGAATTCGGCAACAGCTTCATACTTAGTAACAAAGTGTTCCGTCTTGTTATCACCAATAGTAGTTCCAACACGTCCCCAGCTCCGAAACACATAGTAATCCTTTCCTTCGTCTGACTTTAGAAGTTGAAGCTTGTAAAACGAATTAGATCCTTGAGTAACGACGACGTTTCCGAGAACAGCGTTGAAAGCTCCTTCTTCGTTTTGAAACACGTGTGTGCTGGCTTCAAGATTTGAATCTGGGTCAACAGCTACGCTGCCTTTCACTGTCAGTTTAACTTTCGTGCTCTTTCCAGATGAGAATGTTGAGTCACTATTTCCTACAGCCGCACTTTTGAGTCTTTTTTCAGCAGCGTAAGAATTAATTCTGTCTTGAGGATTTCCACCCCAACTGGCTATGCGGTATTGTTGGATCGTAGAAACTAAACCTCCATATTCCACAGCACTTAAAAAGTCCTCAGATACAACGTGAACATCGTGTTCCTAAGCTTCACGAATTTCCTTGATATTTTTCTCAACATCTTCCTTGGTACTTATAACGCAAGCTGTAGTTTTGTCATTTTGAGAGACAACATTGCCTCCTAATCTCGCTATGCTTTTCTTTAGAGAATCTTTGGAACTATGGAGATTACCAATCAACACTATTTTAGTATCGTCCAATGGTTGTGGCTTTCTCTTGACACCCGAGGTTGATGGCAAATTTTCTGGTGTACTTGGAGTAGGTGCGTTTGTAGGAATGTAACGGTCTTGCTCTATGTATTCGTAGCTGTTTAAGAATGCATATTCCTCTTTTAGGTGATCTGGAATCTGGAAAGGCTTTCTTCTTGGTAGTTTTATTACATTTGTACATTTGCTCCATTCGCTTGCATTTCCAGTACAGTGATAACCATCATTTGAGAAAACCAATTGTCCACCGTCACTTTCTGTGCAAGGTTCAAGAGATCCAAACGTCATGATATCGGAAAGTCTATCTAGAATTTCGCTGTTTCCTGAAGGAATTTTTTGGTCGTTATATTTTAATAGTTCCACCATTTCTTTTTTTTAATATTTTTTTCAAGCTCGTCACGATGTTCATAAATTAACTGAGACTGTTCCTCAAGAATTTTCTTCTCGCCCCGATCAAGTAATTCCTCTTTCTTTATCTTATTTGGTGGAGTCACTTCAATTTTCTTTATCTTTTCTTTGATGGCCTTTTGATCTTCAACACAGAGTGTCTTAAATCCTCGTATTTTAGATCCATCTTCAAAAAACTTCAGAGTTTCTCTCGCTTGTACAAACCAATCAACGTGATACCACGCTGGTAGTGGACCAAATCGTCTAGCTTTTGCACTCTGTCTGTCAAGTTTTGAAATGAGAGCTTGATCTTTTACGATTGTTTCTCCACAACCTTTACAAGATGACCGATTACTTTTGGCATATTCAGTTGAGAAGTCTTGAATTTCAATGGAGGAGCTTTTTCTCTTCGTTCTAGGGCTGTGCGAATACTCGAATTTTCGAATAGTATTCGTTTAATTCGAATCGATTATTCGATTCGACGAATCGAATTTGCCATTTGGAGAAAAACGAGTATTCGAATTAAGAAACGATTATTCGAAAAGAAATTCGAATAACCGATTTACATACGAATACAGTTCCCTTAACCGAATAATCGCTTCCAAGGGGCTAAATTCGAATAGAAAACGAGTATTCGATTGGAAATGGGAGGGACTGTGGTCACATGACATATATGAAGCTGTTTCGTTTATGGATTTTCATTGCCAATGCGCAATTCGCGATGTTTTGTTTTTCTCTCACCAATTACTCAGTCTTAGGAAAAGTTCCATTCTATGTGGAACTACAATATTTTTACGTGTATTTAGGAAACGATTAATTGTTTTGAAAAGAACATCCGTCTGATAAAACCGAGTATTCATATTTTCGAGTATTCTTTTAAAAAACTAGTACTGCTAGGTGTATTTAGAAAACGATTAATCGCTTTGAAACGAATATTCGTCTGGTAAAACCGATTAATCGAAAAAAAACGAGTACTCGAACCAGCATTTTTGATAAACGAGTAATATTCGTTTGAACGAGTACTCGATTCGGATTTCGAATAGGAGATTTACTATTCGATTCGTATTCGATTCGGTTTGAAAAACCACTATTCGCACAGCCCTACTTCGTTCCTTTAGATGGGGTATTGCTTGAAGCAGCAGGTGCTGCTTGAGACCCACTCGGAATTTCACTCCTTATTTTCTCTTGATCTCTCCAACGTAAATCCTCAAAGTGTGAGATGTCAGCCTCAGTTGACACTTTAAACTTTTGAGAAAAAGCACCGAAAATGGTACCACTTTGGAATCTTGTTTCCACAATAAGAAATAAATGTTACTCGCGTCATCAGATGCTCAATTTTGATATTTTACCTTTCTATCAAAACTTGACGCCTGAATAATTGCCGCCATTCTTAGCTCATCCTTATCTATGCGCCTTTTACAGCTTTTGCATGATGACCAGTGACTTTTGGCATATTCGGTACGCCACGGTAGACGTCGATCCATCTCTAAATCATACAAAGAGGTTTGAATAAGTTAGCACAGCTTGACTATTTGGTTTACTTTTCTGGTTAATGATGTATTTAAAAACCAAAACGTTATGTACGGGTCTTAGTTGCAGCAGAAGTAAGATGAGACTGGAAGTGAAGAGCTCAAGCATTGGTAGTAGATCCTGGCACTAGTGAACAAATTTGAGGATTTCATGTCGCTTCCATCACTAGAGGGAAAAAATTGGTCGAGTTTCAAAAAATTTCCTACCCATACATGAGGTAGCTCAAGCATATTTCCTAAAGCTACTTCGCAGAGGAGCAACAACCCGGTGTTGTTCTCTCGACTGGCGTGACAGTATTTGGCACTTTCAGAGACCTAAAAGAATCAAATATTTGAAGTTAGCAACCTATAATTTAACTCTTTATTAAAAGGCTATGTGTAGTACCGTATCTGCAAAGTACACTCCTTTTCCAAAGTTGTAACCATTAGAAGGAGCTTCTGGTGGAGCAATACGAAGGCCTTGAGACAAAATGCCCATTAAGTTTGGGGTTCTGGAACCATGCCATAGTAGCTTTCTATTAGGGAATTTTTGGAATTCTCGGTAGCGTTCGCGTTCTCCCTGACGAGTAATTTTAAATATTTGATCGACTTCAAGTTCACAATCACTGTGAAAATCAGCGCCCGTGTTGTTTACGTATGTTAATAATGTCTCGAATTCTTCAGAATCTCTATCTAATACTTCAATTTCAGTTTTCAATTGTTCATAATGTTGATCTATTGGATCTTTGGTCGTTCCACCTTCCTCTTCAACTAACTTGTAACCGATCTCCACTTCAAGAAGGAAATTTGGCATTTCTACCTTGGATTTTATTATCTCAACATTATCCAAAAGAGGGACCCTTTTGGTTCCAAAATCATGAGGTATTAGCGTGAAGAATGTATTGGTGCAAGCTATTAGCTGGGCTTTCTTGTTTTCGTTGGGTTCATCGTCGAGTAAAGCCAGGAGTTCCGTCAAAACGGAATACGCCTCTTCAATTTGGTTCTTCGAAAGTTTTCCTAGTGGCATTTTCTTCAGATCAATTTCTAACTCCCGTACGGCCTTGTTCATTTTCTCCACGTCAAAGATAAGGCGAATTAGTTCTTGGATGGCGTTGGGAAGTTTAGATCCAGATCCTACAACCAGTTTTTCTGAAGTTCCATAGTCAATGTCAAGTGGATACATTTTATTAGGAACCTTTGAGGCAGTGTGGCGTAACTCCCACGGAGTTCCTGTTTTTTCTTCGAAAAGCCTTTTGAATTCGGCAACAGCTTCATACTTAGTAACAAAGTGTTCCGTCTTGTTATCACCAATAGTAGTTCCAACACGTCCCCAGCTCCGAAACACATAGTAATCCTTTCCTTCGTCTGACTTTAGAAGTTGAAGCTTGTAAAACGAATTAGATCCTTGAGTAACGACGACGTTTCCGAGAACAGCGTTGAAAGCTCCTTCTTCGTTTTGAAACACGTGTGTGCTGGCTTCAAGATTTGAATCTGGGTCAACAGCTACGCTGCCTTTCACTGTCAGTTTAACTTTCGTGCTCTTTCCAGATGAGAATGTTGAGTCACTATTTCCTACAGCCGCACTTTTGAGTCTTTTTTCAGCAGCGTAAGAATTAATTCTGTCTTGAGGATTTCCACCCCAACTGGCTATGCGGTATTGTTGGATCGTAGAAACTAAACCTCCATATTCCACAGCACTTAAAAAGTCCTCAGATACAACGTGAACATCGTGTTCCTAAGCTTCACGAATTTCCTTGATATTTTTCTCAACATCTTCCTTGGTACTTATAACGCAAGCTGTAGTTTTGTCATTTTGAGAGACAACATTGCCTCCTAATCTCGCTATGCTTTTCTTTAGAGAATCTTTGGAACTATGGAGATTACCAATCAACACTATTTTAGTATCGTCCAATGGTTGTGGCTTTCTCTTGACACCCGAGGTTGATGGCAAATTTTCTGGTGTACTTGGAGTAGGTGCGTTTGTAGGAATGTAACGGTCTTGCTCTATGTATTCGTAGCTGTTTAAGAATGCATATTCCTCTTTTAGGTGATCTGGAATCTGGAAAGGCTTTCTTCTTGGTAGTTTTATTACATTTGTACATTTGCTCCATTCGCTTGCATTTCCAGTACAGTGATAACCATCATTTGAGAAAACCAATTGTCCACCGTCACTATCTGTGCAAGGTTCAAGAGATCCAAACGTCATGATATCGGAAAGTCTATCTAGAATTTCGCTGTTTCCTGAAGGAATTTTTTGGTCGTTATATTTTAATAGTTCCACCATTTCTTTTTTTTAATATTTTTTTCAAGCTCGTCACGATGTTCATAAATTAACTGAGACTGTTCCTCAAGAATTTTCTTCTCGCCCCGATCAAGTAATTCCTCTTTCTTTATCTTATTTGGTGGAGTCACTTCAATTTTCTTTATCTTTTCTTTGATGGCCTTTTGATCTTCAACACAGAGTGTCTTAAATCCTCGTATTTTAGATCCATCTTCAAAAAACTTCAGAGTTTCTCTCGCTTGTACAAACCAATCAACGTGATACCACGCTGGTAGTGGACCAAATCGTCTAGCTTTTGCACTCTGTCTGTCAAGTTTTGAAATGCGAGCTTGATCTTTTACGATTGTTTCTCCACAACCTTTACAAGATGACCGATTACTTTTGGCATATTCAGTTGAGAAGTCTTGAATTTCAATGGAGGAGCTTTTTCTCTTCGTTCCTTTAGATGGGGTATTGCTTGAAGCAGCAGGTGCTGCTTGAGACCCACTCGGAATTTCACTCCTTATTTTCTCTTGATCTCTCCAACGTAAATCCTCAAAGTGTGAGATGTCAGCCTCAGTTGACACTTTAAACTTTTGAGAAAAAGCACCGAAAATGGTACCACTTTGGAATCTTGTTTCCACAATAAGAAATTAATGTTACTCGCGTCATCAGATGCTCAATTTTGATATTTTACCTTTCTATCAAAACTTGACGCCTGAATAATTGCCGCCATTCTTAGCTCATCCTTATCTATGCGCCTTTTACAGCTTTTGCATGATGACCAGCCACTTTTGGAATATTCGGTACGCCACGGTAGACCTCGATCCATCTCTAAATCATACAAAGAGGTTTGAATAAGTTAGCACAGCTTGACTATTTGGTTTACTTTTCTGGTTAATGATGTATTTAAAAACCAAAACGTTATGTACGGGTCTTAGTTGCAGCAGAAGTAAGATGAGACTGGAAGTGAAGAGCTCAAGCATTGGTAGTAGATCCTGGCACTAGTGAACAAATTTGAGGATTTCATGTCGCTTCCATCACTAGAGGGAAAAAATTGGTCGAGTTTCAAAAAATTTCCTACCCATACATGAGGTAGCTCAAGCATATTTCCTAAAGCTACTTCGCAGAGGAGCAACAACCCGGTGTTGTTCTCTCGACTGGCGTGACAGTATTTGGCACTTTCAGAGACCTAAAAGAATCAAATATTTGAAGTTAGCTACCTATAATTTAACTCTTTATTAAAAGGCTATGTGTAGTACCGTATCTGCAAAGTACACTCCTTTTCCAAAGTTGTAACCATTAGAAGGAGCTTCTGGTGGAGCAATACGAAGGCCTTGAGACAAAATGCCCATTAAGTTTGGGGTTCTGGAACCATGCCATAGTAGCTTTCTATTAGGGAATTTTTGGAATTCTCGGTAGCGTTCGCGTTCTCCCTGACGAGTAATTTTAAATATTTGATCGACTTCAAGTTCACAATCACTGTGAAAATCAGCGCCCGTGTTGTTTACGTATGTTAATAATGTCTCGAATTCTTCAGAATCTCTATCTAATACTTCAATTTCAGTTTTCAATTGTTCATAATGTTGATCTATTGGATCTTTGGTCGTTCCACCTTCCTCTTCAACTAACTTGTAACCGATCTCCACTTCAAGAAGGAAATTTGGCATTTCTACCTTGGATTTTATTATCTCAACATTATCCAAAAGAGGGACCCTTTTGGTTCCAAAATCATGAGGTATTAGCGTGAAGAATGTATTGGTGCAAGCTATTAGCTGGGCTTTCTTGTTTTCGTTGGGTTCATCGTCGAGTAAAGCCAGGAGTTCCGTCAAAACGGAATACGCCTCTTCAATTTGGTTCTTCGAAAGTTTTCCTAGTGGCATTTTCTTCAGATCAATTTCTAACTCCCACACGGCCTTGTTCATTTTCTCCACGTCAAAGATAAGGCGAATTAGTTCTTGGATGGCGTTGGGAAGTTTAGATCCAGATCCTACAACCAGTTTTTCTGAAGTTCCATAGTCAATGTCAAGTGGATACATTTTATTAGGAACCTTTTTGGCAGTGTGGCGTAACTCCCACGGAGTTCCTTTTTTTTTCTTCGAAAAGCCTTTTGAATTCGGCAACAGCTTCATACTTAGTAACAAAGTGTTCCGTCTTGTTATCACCAATAGTAGTTCCAACACGTCCCCAGCTCCGAAACACATAGTAATCCTTTCCTTCGTCTGACTTTAGAAGTTGAAGCTTGTAAAACGAATTAGATCCTTGAGTAACGACGACGTTTCCGAGAACAGCGTTGAAAGCTCCTTCTTCGTTTTGAAACACGTGTGTGCTGGCTTCAAGATTTGAATCTGGGTCAACAGCTACGCTGCCTTTCACTGTCAGTTTAACTTTCGTGCTCTTTCCAGATGAGAATGTTGAGTCACTATTTCCTACAGCCGCACTTTTGAGTCTTTTTTCAGCAGCGTAAGAATTAATTCTGTCTTGAGGATTTCCACCCCAACTGGCTATGCGGTATTGTTGGATCGTAGAAACTAAACCTCCATATTCCACAGCACTTAAAAAGTCCTCAGATACAACGTGAACATCGTGTTCCTTAGCTTCACGAATTTCCTTGATATTTTTCTCAACATCTTCCTTGGTACTTATAACGCAAGCTGTAGTTTTGTCAATTTGAGAGACAACATTGCCTCCTAATCTCGCTATGCTTTTCTTTAGAGAATCTTTGGAACTATGGAGATTACCAATCAACACTATTTTAGTATCGTCCAATGGTTGTGGCTTTCTCTTGACACCCGAGGTTGATGGCAAATTTTCTGGTGTACTTGGAGTAGGTGCGTTTGTAGGAATGTAACGGTCTTGCTCTATGTATTCGTAGCTGTTTAAGAATGCATATTCCTCTTTTAGGTGATCTGGAATCTGGAAAGGCTTTCTTCTTGGTAGTTTTATTACATTTGTACATTTGCTCCATTCGCTTGCATTTCCAGTACAGTGATAACCATCATTTGAGAAAACCAATTGTCCACCGTCACTATCTGTGCAAGGTTCAAGAGATCCAAACGTCATGATATCGGAAAGTCTATCTAGAATTTCGCTGTTTCCTGAAGGAATTTTTTGGTCGTTATATTTTAATAGTTCCACCATTTCTTTTTTTTAATATTTTTTTCAAGCTCGTCACGATGTTCATAAATTAACTGAGACTGTTCCTCAAGAATTTTTTTCTCGCCCCGATCAAGTAATTCCTCTTTCTTTATCTTATTTGGTGGAGTCACTTCAATTTTCTTTATCTTTTCTTTGATGGCCTTTTGATCTTCAACGCAGAGTGTCTTAAATCCTCGTATTTTAGATCCATCTTCAAAAAACTTCAGAGTTTCTCTCGCTTGTACAAACCAATCAACGTGATACCACGCTGGTAGTGGACCAAATCGTCTAGCTTTTGCACTCTGTCTGTCAAGTTTTGAAATGCGAGCTTGATCTTTTACGATTGTTTCTCCACAACCTTTACAAGATGACCGATTACTTTTGGCATATTCAGTTGAGAAGTCTTGAATTTCAATGGAGGAGCTTTTTCTCTTCGTTCCTTTAGATGGGGTATTGATTGAAGCAGCAGGTGCTGCTTGAGACCCACTCGGAATTTCACTCCTTATTTTCTCTTGATCTCTCCAACGTAAATCCTCAAAGTGTGAGATGTCAGCCTCAGTTGACACTTTAAACTTTTGAGAAAAAGCACCGAAAATGGTACCACTTTGGAATCTTGTTTCCACAATAAGAAATTAATGTTACTCGCGTCATCAGATGCTCAATTTTGATATTTTACCTTTCTATCAAAACTTGACGCCTGAATAATTGCCGCCATTCTTAGCTCATCCTTATCTATGCGCCTTTTACAGCTTTTGCATGATGACCAGCCACTTTTGGCATATTCGGTACGCCACGGTAGACCTCGATCCATCTCTAAATCATACAAAGAGGTTTGAATAAGTTAGCACAGCTTGACTATTTGGTTTACTTTTCTGGTTAATGATGTATTTAAAAACCAAAACGTTATGTACGGGTCTTAGTTGCAGCAGAAGTAAGATGAGACTGGAAGTGAAGAGCTCAAGCATTGGTAGTAGATCCTGGCACTAGTGAACAAATTTGAGGATTTCATGTCGCTTCCATCACTAGAGGGAAAAAATTGGTCGAGTTTCAAAAAATTTCCTACCCATACATGAGGTAGCTCAAGCATATTTCCTAAAGCTATTTCGCAGAGGAGCAACAACCCGGTGTTGTTCTCTCGACTGGCGTGACAGTATTTGGCACTTTCAGAGACCTAAAAGAATCAAATATTTGAAGTTAGCAACCTATAATTTAACTCTTTATTAAAAGGCTATGTGTAGTACCGTATCTTCAAAGTACACTCCTTTTCCAAAGTTGTAACCATTAGAAGGAGCTTCTGGTGGAGCAATACGAAGGCCTTGAGACAAAATGCCCATTAAGTTTGGGGTTCTGGAACCATGCCATAGTAGCTTTCTATTAGGGAATTTTTGGAATTCTCGGTAGCGTTCGCGTTCTCCCTGACGAGTAATTTTAAATATTTGATCGACTTCAAGTTCACAATCACTGTGAAAATCAGCGCCCGTGTTGTTTACGTATGTTAATAATGTCTCGAATTCTTCAGAATCTCTATCTAATACTTCAATTTCAGTTTTCAATTGTTCATAATGTTGATCTATTGGATCTTTGGTCGTTCCACTTTCCTATTCAACTAACTTGTAACCGATCTCCACTTCAAGAAGGAAATTTGGCATTTCTACCTTGGATTTTATTATCTCAACATTATCCAAAAGAGGGACCCTTTTGGTTCCAAAATCATGAGGTATTAGCGTGAAGAATGTATTGGTGCAAGCCATAAGCTGGGCTTTCTTGTTTTCGTTGGGTTCATCGTCGAGTAAAGCCAGGAGTTCCGTCAAAACGGAATACGCCTCTTCAATTTGGTTCTTCGAAAGTTTTCCTAGTGGCATTTTCTTCAGATCAATTTCTAACTCCCACACGGCCTTGTTCATTTTCTCCACGTCAAAGATAAGGCGAATTAGTTCTTGGATGGCGTTGGGAAGTTTAGATCCAGATCCTACAACCAGTTTTTCTGAAGTTCCATAGTCAATGTCAAGTGGATACATTTTATTAGGATCCTTTTTGGCAGTGTGGTGTAACTCCCACGGAGTTCCTGTTTTTTCTTCGAAAAGCCTTTTGAATTCGGCAACAGCCTCATACTTAGTAACAAAGTGTTCCGTCTTGTTATCACCAATAGTAGTTCCAACACGTCCCCAGCTCCGAAACACATAGTAATCCTTTCCTTCGTCTGACTTTAGAAGTTGAAGATTGTAAAACGAATTAGATCCTTGAGTAACGACGACGTTTCCGAGAACAGCGTTGAAAGCTCCTTCTTCGTTTTGAAACACGTGTGTGCTGGCTTCAAGATTTGAATCTGGGTCAACAGCTACGCTGCCTTTCACTGTCAGTTTAACTTTCGTGCTCTTTCCAGATGAGAATGTTGAGTCACTATTTCCTACAGCCGCACTTTTGAGTCTTTTTTCAGCAGCGTAAGAATTAATTCTGTCTTGAGGATTTCCACCCCAACTGGCTATGCGGTATTGTTGGATCGTAGAAACTAAACCTCCATATTCCACAGCACTTAAAAAGTCCTCAGATACAACGTGAACATCGTGTTCCTTAGCTTCACGAATTTCCTTGATATTTTTCTCAACATCTTCCTTGGTACTTATAACGCAAGCTGTAGTTTTGTCAATATGAGAGACAACATTGCCTCCTAATCTCGCTATGCTTTTCTTTAGAGAATCTTTGGAACTATGGAGATTACCAATCAACACTATTTTAGTATCGTCCAATGGTTGTGGCTTTCTCTTGACACCCGAGGTTGATGGCAAATTTTCTGGTGTACTTGGAGTAGGTGCGTTTGTAGGAATGTAACGGTCTTGCTCTATGTATTCGTAGCTGTTTAAGAATGCATATTCCTCTTTTAGGTGATCTGGAATCTGGAAAGGCTTTCTTCTTGGTAGTTTTATTACATTTGTACATTTGCTCCATTCGCTTGCATTTCCAGTACAGTGATAACCATCATTTGAGAAAACCAATTGTCCACCGTCACTTTCTGTGCAAGGTTCAAGAGATCCAAACGTCATGATATCGGAAAGTCTATCTAGAATTTCGCTGTTTCCTGAAGGAATTTTTTGGTCGTTATATTTTAATAGTTCCACCATTTCTTTTTTTTAATATTTTTTTCAAGCTCGTCACGATGTTCATAAATTAACTGAGACTGTTCCTCAAGAATTTTCTTCTCGCCCCGATCAAGTAATTCCTCTTTCTTTATCTTATTTGGTGGAGTCACTTCAATTTTCTTTATCTTTTCTTTGATGGCCTTTTGATCTTCAACACAGAGTGTCTTAAATCCTCGTATTTTAGATCCATCTTCAAAAAACTTCAGAGTTTCTCTCGCTTGTACAAACCAATCAACGTGATACCACGCTGGTAGTGGACCAAATCGTCTAGCTTTTGCACTCTGTCTGTCAAGTTTTGAAATGAGAGCTTGATCTTTTACGATTGTTTCTCCACAACCTTTACAAGATGACCGATTACTTTTGGCATATTCAGTTGAGAAGTCTTGAATTTCAATGGAGGAGCTTTTTCTCTTCGTTCTAGGGCTGTGCGAATACTCGAATTTTCGAATAGTATTCGTTTAATTCGAATCGATTATTCGATTCGACGAATCGAATTTGCCATTTGGAGAAAAACGAGTATTCGAATTAAGAAACGATTATTCGAAAAGAAATTCGAATAACCGATTTACATACGAATACAGTTCCCTTAACCGAATAATCGCTTCCAAGGGGCTAAATTCGAATAGAAAACGAGTATTCGATTGGAAATGGGAGGGACTGTGGTCACATGACATATATGAAGCTGTTTCGTTTATGGAATTTCATTGCCAATGCGCAATTCGCGATGTTTTGTTTTTCTCTCACCAATTACTCAGTCTTAGGAAAAGTTCCATTCTATGTGGAACTACAATATTTTTACGTGTATTTAGGAAACGATTAATTGTTTTGAAAAGAACATCCGTCTGATAAAACCGAGTATTCATATTTTCGAGTATTCTTTTAAAAAACTAGTACTGCTAGGTGTATTTAGAAAACGATTAATCGCTTTGAAACGAATATTCGTCTGGTAAAACCGATTAATCGAAAAAAAACGAGTACTCGAACCAGCATTTTTGATAAACGAGTAATATTCGTTTGAACGAGTACTCGATTCGGATTTCGAATAGGAGATTTACTATTCGATTCGTATTCGATTCGGTTTGAAAAACCACTATTCGCACAGCCCTACTTCGTTCCTTTAGATGGGGTATTGCTTGAAGCAGCAGGTGCTGCTTGAGACCCACTCGGAATTTCACTCCTTATTTTCTCTTGATCTCTCCAACGTAAATCCTCAAAGTGTGAGATGTCAGCCTCAGTTGACACTTTAAACTTTTGAGAAAAAGCACCGAAAATGGTACCACTTTGGAATCTTGTTTCCACAATAAGAAATAAATGTTACTCGCGTCATCAGATGCTCAATTTTGATATTTTACCTTTCTATCAAAACTTGACGCCTGAATAATTGCCGCCATTCTTAGCTCATCCTTATCTATGCGCCTTTTACAGCTTTTGCATGATGACCAGTGACTTTTGGCATATTCGGTACGCCACGGTAGACGTCGATCCATCTCTAAATCATACAAAGAGGTTTGAATAAGTTAGCACAGCTTGACTATTTGGTTTACTTTTCTGGTTAATGATGTATTTAAAAACCAAAACGTTATGTACGGGTCTTAGTTGCAGCAGAAGTAAGATGAGACTGGAAGTGAAGAGCTCAAGCATTGGTAGTAGATCCTGGCACTAGTGAACAAATTTGAGGATTTCATGTCGCTTCCATCACTAGAGGGAAAAAATTGGTCGAGTTTCAAAAAATGTCCTACCCATACATGAGGTAGCTCAAGCATATTTCCTAAAGCTACTTCGCAGAGGAGCAACAACCCGGTGTTGTTCTCTCGACTGGCGTGACAGTATTTGGCACTTTCAGAGACCTAAAAGAATCAAATATTTGAAGTTAGCAACCTATAATTTAACTCTTTATTAAAAGGCTATGTGTAGTACCGTATCTGCAAAGTACACTCCTTTTCCAAAGTTGTAACCATTAGAAGGAGCTTCTGGTGGAGCAATACGAAGGCCTTGAGACAAAATGCCCATTAAGTTTGGGGTTCTGGAACCATGCCATAGTAGCTTTCTATTAGGGAATTTTTGGAATTCTCGGTAGCGTTCGCGTTCTCCCTGACGAGTAATTTTAAATATTTGATCGACTTCAAGTTCACAATCACTGTGAAAATCAGCGCCCGTGTTGTTTACGTATGTTAATAATGTCTCGAATTCTTCAGAATCTCTATCTAATACTTCAATTTCAGTTTTCAATTGTTCATAATGTTGATCTATTGGATCTTTGGTCGTTCCACCTTCCTCTTCAACTAACTTGTAACCGATCTCCACTTCAAGAAGGAAATTTGGCATTTCTACCTTGGATTTTATTATCTCAACATTATCCAAAAGAGGGACCCTTTTGGTTCCAAAATCATGAGGTATTAGCGTGAAGAATGTATTGGTGCAAGCTATTAGCTGGGCTTTCTTGTTTTCGTTGGGTTCATCGTCGAGTAAAGCCAGGAGTTCCGTCAAAACGGAATACGCCTCTTCAATTTGGTTCTTCGAAAGTTTTCCTAGTGGCATTTTCTTCAGATCAATTTCTAACTCCCGTACGGCCTTGTTCATTTTCTCCACGTCAAAGATAAGGCGAATTAGTTCTTGGATGGCGTTGGGAAGTTTAGATCCAGATCCTACAACCAGTTTTTCTGAAGTTCCATAGTCAATGTCAAGTGGATACATTTTATTAGGAACCTTTGAGGCAGTGTGGCGTAACTCCCACGGAGTTCCTGTTTTTTCTTCGAAAAGCCTTTTGAATTCGGCAACAGCTTCATACTTAGTAACAAAGTGTTCCGTCTTGTTATCACCAATAGTAGTTCCAACACGTCCCCAGCTCCGAAACACATAGTAATCCTTTCCTTCGTCTGACTCTAGAAGTTGAAGCTTGTAAAACGAATTAGATCCTTGAGTAACGACGACGTTTCCGAGAACAGCGTTGAAAGCTCCTTCTTCGTTTTGAAACACGTGTGTGCTGGCTTCAAGATTTGAATCTGGGTCAACAGCTACGCTGCCTTTCACTGTCAGTTTAACTTTCGTGCTCTTTCCAGATGAGAATGTTGAGTCACTATTTCCTACAGCCGCACTTTTGAGTCTTTTTTCAGCAGCGTAAGAATTAATTCTGTCTTGAGGATTTCCACCCCAACTGGCTATGCGGTATTGTTGGATCGTAGAAACTAAACCTCCATATTCCACAGCACTTAAAAAGTCCTCAGATACAACGTGAACATCGTGTTCCTAAGCTTCACGAATTTCCTTGATATTTTTCTCAACATCTTCCTTGGTACTTATAACGCAAGCTGTAGTTTTGTCATTTTGAGAGACAACATTGCCTCCTAATCTCGCTATGCTTTTCTTTAGAGAATCTTTGGAACTATGGAGATTACCAATCAACACTATTTTAGTATCGTCCAATGGTTGTGGCTTTCTCTTGACACCCGAGGTTGATGGCAAATTTTCTGGTGTACTTGGAGTAGGTGCGTTTGTAGGAATGTAACGGTCTTGCTCTATGTATTCGTAGCTGTTTAAGAATGCATATTCCTCTTTTAGGTGATCTGGAATCTGGAAAGGCTTTCTTCTTGGTAGTTTTATTACATTTGTACATTTGCTCCATTCGCTTGCATTTCCAGTACAGTGATAACCATCATTTGAGAAAACCAATTGTCCACCGTCACTATCTGTGCAAGGTTCAAGAGATCCAAACGTCATGATATCGGAAAGTCTATCTAGAATTTCGCTGTTTCCTGAAGGAATTTTTTGGTCGTTATATTTTAATAGTTCCACCATTTCTTTTTTTTAATATTTTTTTCAAGCTCGTCACGATGTTCATAAATTAACTGAGACTGTTCCTCAAGAATTTTCTTCTCGCCCCGATCAAGTAATTCCTCTTTCTTTATCTTATTTGGTGGAGTCACTTCAATTTTCTTTATCTTTTCTTTGATGGCCTTTTGATCTTCAACACAGAGTGTCTTAAATCCTCGTATTTTAGATCCATCTTCAAAAAACTTCAGAGTTTCTCTCGCTTGTACAAACCAATCAACGTGATACCACGCTGGTAGTGGACCAAATCGTCTAGCTTTTGCACTCTGTCTGTCAAGTTTTGAAATGCGAGCTTGATCTTTTACGATTGTTTCTCCACAACCTTTACAAGATGACCGATTACTTTTGGCATATTCAGTTGAGAAGTCTTGAATTTCAATGGAGGAGCTTTTTCTCTTCGTTCCTTTAGATGGGGTATTGCTTGAAGCAGCAGGTGCTGCTTGAGACCCACTCGGAATTTCACTCCTTATTTTCTCTTGATCTCTCCAACGTAAATCCTCAAAGTGTGAGATGTCAGCCTCAGTTGACACTTTAAACTTTTGAGAAAAAGCACCGAAAATGGTACCACTTTGGAATCTTGTTTCCACAATAAGAAATTAATGTTACTCGCGTCATCAGATGCTCAATTTTGATATTTTACCTTTCTATCAAAACTTGACGCCTGAATAATTGCCGCCATTCTTAGCTCATCCTTATCTATGCGCCTTTTACAGCTTTTGCATGATGACCAGCCACTTTTGGAATATTCGGTACGCCACGGTAGACCTCGATCCATCTCTAAATCATACAAAGAGGTTTGAATAAGTTAGCACAGCTTGACTATTTGGTTTACTTTTCTGGTTAATGATGTATTTAAAAACCAAAACGTTATGTACGGGTCTTAGTTGCAGCAGAAGTAAGATGAGACTGGAAGTGAAGAGCTCAAGCATTGGTAGTAGATCCTGGCACTAGTGAACAAATTTGAGGATTTCATGTCGCTTCCATCACTAGAGGGAAAAAATTGGTCGAGTTTCAAAAAATTTCCTACCCATACATGAGGTAGCTCAAGCATATTTCCTAAAGCTACTTCGCAGAGGAGCAACAACCCGGTGTTGTTCTCTCGACTGGCGTGACAGTATTTGGCACTTTCAGAGACCTAAAAGAATCAAATATTTGAAGTTAGCAACCTATAATTTAACTCTTTATTAAAAGGCTATGTGTAGTACCGTATCTGCAAAGTACACTCCTTTTCCAAAGTTGTAACCATTAGAAGGAGCTTCTGGTGGAGCAATACGAAGGCCTTGAGACAAAATGCCCATTAAGTTTGGGGTTCTGGAACCATGCCATAGTAGCTTTCTATTAGGGAATTTTTGGAATTCTCGGTAGCGTTCGCGTTCTCCCTGACGAGTAATTTTAAATATTTGATCGACTTCAAGTTCACAATCACTGTGAAAATCAGCGCCCGTGTTGTTTACGTATGTTAATAATGTCTCGAATTCTTCAGAATCTCTATCTAATACTTCAATTTCAGTTTTCAATTGTTCATAATGTTGATCTATTGGATCTTTGGTCGTTCCACCTTCCTCTTCAACTAACTTGTAACCGATCTCCACTTCAAGAAGGAAATTTGGCATTTCTACCTTGGATTTTATTATCTCAACATTATCCAAAAGAGGGACCCTTTTGGTTCCAATATCATGAGGTATTAGCGTGAAGAATGTATTGGTGCAAGCTATTAGCTGGGCTTTCTTGTTTTCGTTGGGTTCATCGTCGAGTAAAGCCAGGAGTTCCGTCAAAACGGAATACGCCTCTTCAATTTGGTTCTTCGAAAGTTTTCCTAGTGGCATTTTCTTCAGATCAATTTCTAACTCCCACACGGCCTTGTTCATTTTCTCCACGTCAAAGATAAGGCGAATTAGTTCTTGGATGGCGTTGGGAAGTTTAGATCCAGATCCTACAACCAGTTTTTCTGAAGTTCCATAGTCAATGTCAAGTGGATACATTTTATTAGGAACCTTTACCCGGAGCAAGTACCTACAAGCACCCGGGGCAAGTACCTACAAGCACCCGGCGCAAGTACCTACAAGCATCCACAAGTGCCTACAGGCACCTTCAAGCAACCACAAGTACCCACAAGTACCTGCAAGCACCCACAAGCACCCACAAGTACCTGCAAGCACCCACAAGTACCTACAGGCACCCACAAGTACCTACAAGCACCCACAAGCACCCACAAGTACCTACAAGCACCCACAAGTACCTACAAGCACCCACAAGTACCTACAAGCACCCACAAGTACCTACAAGCACCCACAAGAACCTACAAGCACCCACAAGTACCTACAAGCACCCACAAGTACCCACAAGCACCCACAAGTACCTACAAGCACCCACAAGCACTCACAAGTACCTACAAGCACTCACAAGTACCCACAAGTACCCACAAGTACCTACAAGCACTCACAAGTACCTACAAGCACCCACAAGTACCTACAAGTACCTAAAAGCACCCACAAGTACCTACAAGCACCCACAAGTACCTACAAGCACCCACAAGTACCTACAAGCACCCACAAGTACCTACAAGAACCCACAAGTACCTACAAGAACCCACAAGTACCCACAAGTACCTACAAATACCCACAAGTACCCACAAGTACCTACAAGTACCTACAAGTACCTACAAGTACCCACAAGTACCTACAAGTACCCACAAGTACCTACAAGTACCTAAAAGCACCCACAAGTACCTACAGGCACCCGGGGCAAGTACCTACAAGTACCCGGGCAAGTACCTACAAGTACCCGGGCAAGTACCTACAAGTACCCGGGGCAAGTACCTACAAGCACCCGGGGCAAGTACCTACAAGCACCCGGAGCAAGTACCTACAAGCACCCGGAGCAATCACCTACAAGCACCCGGAGCAAGTACCTACAAGCACCCGGGGCAAGTACCTACAAGCACCCGGCGCAAGTACCTACAAGCATCCACAAGTGCCTACAGGCACCTACAAGCATCCACAAGTACCCACAAGTACCTTCAAGCAACCACAAGTACCCACAAGTACCTGCAAGCACCCACAAGTACCTGCAAGCACCCACAAGTACCTACAAGCACCCACAAGTACCTACAAGCACCCACAAGTACCTACAAGCACCCACAAGTACCCACAAGCACCCACAAGTACCTACAAGCACCCACAAGCACTCACAAGTACCTACAAGCACTCACAAGTACCCACAAGTACCCACAAGTACCTACAAGCACCCACAAGTACCTACAAGCACCCACAAGTACCTACAAGTACCTAAAAGCACCCACAAGTACCTACAAGCACCCACAAGTACCTACAAGCACCCACAAGTACCCACAAGTACCTACAAGCACCCACAAGTACCTACAAGCACCCACAAGTACCTACAAGCACCTACAAATACCCACAAGTACCTACAAGTACCCACAAGTACCTACAAGTACCTACAAGTACCCACAAGTACCTACAAGTACCCACAAGTACCTACAAGTACCCACAAGTACCTTAAAGCACCCACAAGTACCTACAAGTACCCACAAGTACCTACAAGTACCTAAAGTACCCACAAGTACCTACAAGTACCCACAAGTACCTACAAGTACCCACAAGTACCTACAAGCACCCACAGGTACCTAAAAACACCCACAAGTACCTCCAAGTACCCACAAGTACCTACAAGTACCCACAAGTACCTACCAGCACCCACAAGTACCTAAAAACACCCACAAGTACCTACAAGTACCTAAAAGCACCCACAAGTACCTACAAGTACCCACAAGTACCTACAAGCACCCACAAGTACCTAAAAACACCCACAAGTACCTACAAGTACCTAAAAGCACCCACAAGTACCTACAAGCACCCACAAGTACCTAAAAACACCCACAAGTACCTACAAGTACCTAAAAGCACCCACAAGTACCTAAAAGCACCCACAAGTACCTACAAGTACCCACAAGTACCTACAAGCACCCACAAGTACCTACAAGCACCCACAAGTACCCACAAGCACCCACAAGTACCTACAAGCACCCACAAGCACTCACAAGTACCTACAAGCACTCACAAGTACCCACAAGTACCCACAAGTACCTACAAGCACCCACAAGTACCTACAAGCACCCACAAGTACCTACAAGTACCTAAAAGCACCCACAAGTACCTACAAGCACCCACAAGTACCTACAAGCACCCACAAGTACCCACAAGTACCTACAAGCACCCACAAGTACCTACAAGCACCCACAAGTACCCACAAGCACCTACAAATACCCACAAGTACCTACAAGTACCCACAAGTACCTACAAGTACCTACAAGTACCTACAAGTACCCACAAGTACCTACAAGTACCCACAAGTACCTACAAGTACCTAAAAGCACCCACAAGTACCTACAAGTACCCACAAGTACCTACAAGTACCTAAAGTACCCACAAGTACCTACAAGTACCCACAAGTACCTACAAGTACCCACAAGTACCTACAAGCACCCACAGGTACCTAAAAACACCCACAAGTACCTACAAGTACCCACAAGTACCTACAAGTACCCACAAGTACCTACCAGCACCCACAAGTACCTAAAAACACCCACAAGTACCTACAAGTACCTAAAAGCACCCACAAGTACCTACAAGTACCCACAAGTACCTACAAGCACCCACAAGTACCTAAAAACACCCACAAGTACCTACAAGTACCTAAAAGCACCCACAAGTACCTACAAGCACCCACAAGTACCTAAAAACACCCACAAGTACCTACAAGTACCTAAAAGCACCCACAAGTACCTAAAAGCACCCACAAGTACCTACAAGTACCCACAAGTACCTACAAGCACCCACAAGTACCTAAAAACACCCACAAGTACCTACAAGTACCTAAAAGCACCCACAAGTACCTACAAGTACCCACAAGTACCTACAAGCACCCACAAGTACCTACAAGCACCCACAAGTACCTACAAGTATCCTCAAGTACCTACAAGCACCCACAAGTACCTAAAAACACCCACAAGTACAAGCACCCGAGCTCAAACGCCATGTTTTTCTTGCTTAATATCCCTCTAACGGCGTGAATCACGACAAAAACGCCGTAAGTCCAATATAAAAAATTAGGGCTAATATGCGTGTCTCTAACAGTGGTAAAACGCCGTAATTCCAAAACCCAAAACAACGTAAGTCAAAGTATGTGTTAACAATGATAAAAATCAATACTTAAACTTAATTTATCTTAATGAAACTAAGAAAAGGCACATCTATGGACTATTATCTTTCATTTAAGATGGTTCCCAAACGTAACGAATGATTAGCATTCTTTATACACTAGCGCAATTAAGGTCATATTTCAAAAAAATCCCATGTTATCTCTATGGAAAAATATAGTATTTTTCACAAAATGTCGGATTCATTTTATGGATTCTAAAACCACTCTTAACAACTTTTTTCTTTATAGAATTAACTATTAATTGGATCTCTTTGAAATTTCACTTGCAAAATTTCAAAGCAGCAAACACAATACGAAAAAAGTTACGGCCAATCAAAGAACCCTCCTTTAGCATTAGAGGCAGTATCAAGTCTTATCTAAGAGAGCGACCGCTCTCCTAGAATTAACCTTTTAATGGTTTAAAGCTTGAAGGAGAGAGTAATGGAGTGGAAACCCCCATACCTTAAGCGTTGCCTTTGTACCCCCACCTACGGCACCATAGTCCTCCCATCATCCCCAGCGGTTAGGTAGGGTCGTGCCAGACGAAATTGTAAAGGACGCTCCCTCTATCTCAAAAATTGAAGCTAGTTCTCATTCAAATAAAATGGCGCTACGCGGCAGCACTTAGCAATCGCCTACGGAAGGGTAGGGGCGTGCGCGAGGTACACTGGGAGAGATATGGTGCCGCAGGTCGCCCATCATCATTTCCAATCCATCTGACTCCCTTATCCCTGTTTAAAGTAACGACGAACAATATCCCATGGGAAAAAGCTGGTGCCATTTCAAAACGTACCGTCGAATCAGACTTGTAAATAGGGGGTACCAGGGAGCCTGTGACACCCAAGAAAATTCACAGGACACCCTGAAAAAATATTTTATGGGGGGTCGGGTACCACCCGGGTACCCTGAAAAATTCGGTGCGATGAGAACTCTCCCCCATAACTTCAGACCAAAACAGCGCTCAAAAAAGGGTGAAAATAAATTGGCGAATATTTACCCTCAAATTTGTAGCCGGAATGCATCCTTCTCTCCCTCAAATTTTTTTTTGGGCTTGCTCCCTTACTCCTTAGCCTCTGTTCCCTTCCCCAGGCGAGATGTGACGCAGTTTCTAGGATCAAGAGTTCAAGGCTCAGTTGTCCACTAGGGAGCCCCGGGTACCCAAGAAAATTGGGCTTTGGGGGGGTCGGGAACCCGCAGGGCTCCCGAAGAAATTATCAATATTTACAAGTCTGCGTCGAATGATACAAATATGATAAGGCGCGTGCGTATATTTGCCCCCTTCCCCCCTTTTTTTTAGTGAAAAAGGAGTCTTCGTGCAACCCAAGGAAAATCCTCACATGAAGATGAGGCAAAGCTCATGACTAAAGAGACACTCAAAGAAGGAAACGTATGCGCTCTATAATATACGAGGAGAGTTTGGACGTTTCTTGTCTATTTGAGAACTAAAACTCTCTACACACATATTTTTCCTCGTGATAAGGTTATTGCGCATTTGCAGATATCCGTATCAAAATACAAACAATATTTTAAAGCCTACGGTATAACATGGTACGCGATCTTCGAAGCAATAATCACCGGTGTTGTAGTCCTTAATTTCACGTCAGTGTACTGGCTGTCTTTGTGGTGCGCAGACTCCAAGAAAGATTTTCAAGCAAACCTAGACTTGAAGGCAACCCGTATAGCGGTCTTAGTCGCTCTTGGTCTAACCCAAGCCATTCAAACATTTTTGTACGTTATCATCAGCGTTCTTCGCTGTCTACGAGCTGCAAACTGTCTACATGGGAAAATGCTCGATAGAGTATTTCGCTCTCTCATGTTCTTCATCGACACGACCCCACTTGGAAGGATACTCAATCGCTTCTCCCAAGATATCGACGCCCTAGACCAGCAATTTTCTGCGATGTTAAGAGCAACCAATGTCGGATTGATATTTTTAGTTGTTTACGCCTTAGCAATTGCAATATATTTACCGTTATTCATAATTCCCTGCATTGTCGTGTTAGTTAGATACCTTTTACTTCAGGTAGGAACTCGATTTTAGTCTCCAGTCATAAGTAATTATCTAGTATCACCCTCAATATTAATTGTTGTGGTTAAACACCGAATTCGTAACGATTATGGGGTAGCCACTTTTGATTTTTAGTAATCTGGGCGTTGGTTGCATTGGAGGCTATGGTAAAATAGAAAACATAAAAATAAACATTGAAAAAAGGCTATATTATTTTGGGCATTTAATGATCTTAATAGGCATTACAATTACAGCTTTATTAAGCGTAGAAAATCCCTAAAAGCGACGGGAAAGATGACTTGGTGCCACGACTTCTTAACCCAGCGAAATAACATTCCTTGAATTATTAAATCTTAAAATGTTTTGTCTTTTACGTATTTTATTGCAACATGTTGTAGAAGGCACCCGCATCTTAACCGCGGAATGCTCGAGCCCACTTCTGGAATGAATTACTTCACAATATATCATTTAAACCGAAGCTTTTCCCATATATTTGGCAGCGTTACTTGATGTCGAGCAATCGTCAATTCAAGCGGATAACCAGCGTGAGAAATTCCTTCTTGTTTTCGCATGTGGGAGGATCAGTGGCTGGCAGCACTGTCATCAGAGCGTGTGACGCCGGACAGAACTTCGAAGGACACTTTTTAAAACTGATCGACGAATGCACTGCCGCTAACTACATGATGAACATGGCACAAAGGTAATTTTGCAATTGCGTCAATAAAGCCTGGTTTCAATCGCGTCTTTTTCGTTTTGGGATGACAGCCTGCTATCCGCACCTACACTTCATTATTACCTTTGGGTTGAAACCTTAATGTGGATGCAAAGCAATTCGGACATTCAATAAAATGCAATTTCTTTCCAGATGGCTGACAGTACGACACAATATCTTGAGCAATTGCTTGATGTTTTGCACCGCAATTTTCATCATTTTGAGCAAAGAGACTCTGATCTGATTTTGTAGGATTGATCTTGGCTAATGCCGATCGGGTAAGTGGAGACGAAGCCAGTATGACAAAATATCAGCTGGTTTTTCTTTTAACTCTTGAACCTAGCTTGATTGTGAAAGATCTCAAAAGTGGGACGAATGAAAAGGACTAATTAACGAAGAGATGGAATTGCATGCGGGGGTTTGAATGACAGATTAAATGAGCAAAATATCACAGCAACCAGACGACAATGTAATTTTAAACCTAGGGCCGCATTTTTGTATGTTTTTCTTTATTTTTGTAGATTGTAGAAGCTATAGTTTGGATAACATTTTGATACGTTTTCAAGAAACCGTTTAATTGTCATTTCATGACATGGCATTGACAAGCTTTATTACTTTTCCGAGTGACGTAAACGTCACGGAGGGGTACTATAATGTATGTGTAATGTCAGGATGGTAACACCTCCTGGAAAGAGGGTACGAAATTTAGGAAACGTGCACGACCAGGTACCCCATCCCCTACTTGATCGGAACTTTTGTTTTAATTTGTATACTTTAGGTGAAATATCATTATCATTACACTTAAGGCTTTATCAGGTCATATTTATGAATGAAATATATTATTTTTTTTTTAATTGAAATGTCTCACGAAAAATTCCCTTGAGTATTAAATCACCAAATTGCGCTAATTATTTATTTTCTGCAAATTAAGTACTAATTTAATATTTTGATCTAACAGCTTGTGCAATACCTGAAATTCTTCATCGCTGGCTCTACGGTTTTTGAATCAAATCTCGTCTCCATAGAAAGAGTTGACGAATACTGTCGTTTGGAGTCCGAGGCCGAGTGGGAGAAACCAGAATCACAACCACCTGCTGACTGGCCTCAACGAGGACAAATCATATTCCAGAACTACAGCACCACATACCGCAAAGGATTGGATTTGGTCTTGAAGGAAGGTGGGCGTGTTGGGGCGGATAGGTACCGGAAAGTCGTCGCTGACGCTGGCGCTCTTCCGTCTCATCGAAGGGGTGCACGGTTAGATCGTCGTGGAGGGATTGGGCTTGTCCGATTTTCGTTCGCGACTGACCATCATCCCACAAGAGCCCGTCCTCTTCTCGGGCACGCTCAGACTCAACCTGGATCCTTTCGGGCAAAAAGACGACCAGCAACTGTGGGCCGCCCTGGAATACTCGCACCTGAAATCCTTCGTGACGTCACTCGAGCAGGGACTGGATCACCCCGTGGCCGAAGGAGGTAACAACGTGGAGGTGGTCAGCGTCAGTTGGTCTGCTTGGCTCGAGCCTTGTTGAGGAACACCAAGATCCTGATCTTGGATGAAGCGACGGCCTCGGTCAACAAGGACACCGACGATCTCATTCAAGAGACCATCAAGAAGGAATTCGCCAACTCTACCATCATCACCATCGCCCACGGAATAAACACCATCATGGAGTACGACAAGTTGGTTTACCTACCTATTAAACCGGCTTAAAATGATTGGCTAATTTTATGTTACTCAACTCTTCATAGGGTGATAGTTCTCGATCAGGGCCGAATTGTGGAATTCAACTCTCCAGCTGCTCTCTTGAAGAATGGGCAATCTTTGTTCTACGATTTGGCGAAAGGGGCCAAAATAATCTAGATCACTTTTAAATTAAAAACTTTTAATGTTATGTACAGTCATAAGTGGATCATGTTACAGCTCCCCATAAGTACTGGACGTAGGTTATGCTTTTGTAAACAGCGTTTTCTTCCAAGACATCCAAGCCCGCCATCTAGCTCAGTTTTAAAGGCATAGTTTGCCCATTAACCTGGATCTGGAGTTACCTTAACCTTCGAAAGTTCCGGTTGATGGTCATTGCTGTCAGACCGCCGTCAGTGTCGTGATTAGTGTGAAGCTTGTTATTGCGTAATAATTTTGATTTAGATTGACTTATGTTTCTTTGCTATTTGGGAAAAACGCCTAGGATCAATGTAGCTAATTACAATCGTCGCATGCCCAAATGAAAGATATTAAAGGCACTTAACCGTACGCGACTAAAACGTTTTGTAAAACTGAAAAATATTGACCAGCATCTTTCGCAAACGGAAAACGTTAAAGTATTGTAAAAAATTGTAAAAAATTGTCGTACTTAAAAAAAGGAAAACAAATTTCCATGTCGACGCACATTACCTAATACCTATAATTAGTATTAAATTGGTTTAACTATCCCCGCTAAAAACCTTAAAATCAGTGGAAGCTCAGTGCTGTATTAGGGATGCATTATAAATGTTCTAGCATGATGAAGGCTATTTTGAACATTTGAACTCGTATTAATTTCCTTTTCAACAAAACCGTTTAAAATCGCGCGAAATACCTATAGTCCGCCAATTATTTTTTAAAATCGGAAAAATAAAGTGGACTTCTACTATTATATTCACAACCCAACACTTTGTATGGAACAACTTGTTTTCTTTCGCGGTCTTCTCTCTCAAACCTTTCCTCATTGGCTACCACTTACTTCCGTTTGCTTGCCCCACTTTTTAAAAATTTATTTCGCGGCAAAATCATTCCTCTGGTTTAGTTCACAAATTCACCGCTGCGTTTCGCATATACCCTTTCCTCTTCAGTGCTAGGAGACAATTCTGATGCACAGCGATGTTATATCGTCCAGTACTTCTAGGGAGCTGTAATATGATCCACTTCTGCTTTTATACTTGGTTTAATCGTGTATGGCAGACATTGGGATTGATGCTCAAACAAAGTAAGGGTTATTGTAGATTTAATGGATCTCAAATCAGGCCAAACGCAAAAAGGCGTCCAATTCCGCTTAATTACCAAGTAACTCAAATAGAAAGAAAATCGATATTACACTTCATTCCTCAGCTTGTTTAATGTAATGTTGTTTGTCGGCGTACTAGTGCTTATATTCAAACAAGACAATGAAAACAATAGTTTTTTTAGTTGGTGAATCACAAATTGCCTACGCTTTCCTTACTGCACACTTCCTGTTTTTTCTGTTTGCCTTTGCTTCATATTAGTTAGAAACTGAGTGATAATCTTCATTTGACTTGTATTTAATGAATTGCAGTGGCAGTTCAAAGTGATCTACCCAATATTTTTGCATTTCGTATTGTGTGGTCATCTTGGTTGTTATCAGTTTTGGTTATTACCGTCTTTGTTTCCAGTTACATGAAGAGCGACTTTTCAGTCAAATCATATGAAATATTAGAAACAGCCAGTGATCTTTTAAAATATCCAAACATAACACCGGCTTTAGTTAGATATTCCCCAGAAACTAAGTTCTTTTGGACTAAAGTGAGTTTCACTTTCATCAAGTTAATGAACTATGAATTGCGGTAAACGTTCGTTTTTTTGTTTCTAAAGGATGGAATTCCAGGAATTAGCAGCAAAGACTTTCAAGACTCCTTGTTCGACAAAATGGTTAAAGTTGACCAGTACGAAAAGAATCAAATTCTTGATGGACTACAATATCGAAAAATTGCTTTATTTACTCATATCAGTGATTTGAAACAAAGCGTCAATAAATTTGTCAAGAAAGACAAAAATAACATTAAAGTTAAAATTCGGAAATCAACAAAGAGTGTTGAAACGTTCCTGGAAGTAGTTAAGATACATCGCTTTGATAACGCCTCAAATACTACTGAAAATATACTTCAAGGGTAAGTCCGTAAAGGCATTAAGTTCGTAATTGCAACGTACAGAGAATTTACAGGTCTATTTGCAGGATCATGAGAGTTTTCGAAACCAAACCGTTCGCCTACATGAACAGAGATCAAGGTTACATCTTGGATCGCATGTTATGGAAAACCCCGCAAGAAGAATTTCACAGTTTTAACGTCACTTCAATTAGTGGCGCTTTTCTCTTATACGTTTTGTGTTTGTCAATTGCTTTGATGAGTTTCATCCTCGAATTATTACTATTTGTACTTTGCAACGCGAAAATTAACTTCTGGTTGCTGTAAACAAACAACCGTAATTAAAATTATGACCGATATCTTCATTTTTAACCGTATTAGTTGTGAGTTGAACTTGGGGCACGAACGTCTGGATACAACTTCTATAATTTGAAAATTTCATCGAGTTTGGTTTATAGTTTCATGTTTAAAATGTTCAGTATACATTTTATATTAGCGTTGTTGCTTTGGGTCGGATTATGAACAATACCATATGGTTGCAACGCAGGTATAACTAAAAATAAGATTGGAAACAATGTTTTGTAAGTTTGGCATTTCAACAGTCTGAGTGGATCCACTAAATATTTCGTTACTTTGAGTTATCAGTCTAAATGAACCTTTGTGTAGTACTTATTCCGTGTACAGACAGTGTCCCATTTTATATCACCTACATAAATATTTAAAGTATTAAAAATAAAATAGAGGAACCTTTGGATCGTTATATTTAATCATTTGTAAAGCGCTTTGCTGTCAAAACACGTCTCAGTCAGGCTATATCCAAATGGTGAAAGCATGTTACCCATAAAAGACTTAAGAATCAAAAGAAATTAAACGCACAATATTTACGGTTCTAATGTTTAATAATAATAATATAATAGCGTGCAATAATTTATTCGAGGTTAATAATAAACCATTGCGTGTTTAATTTTGAAAACCTACACAAGGTAAAATTCCTATGAAAGTGAAATAAGATACACTTCAATATACACCATTACATCGATAGAATTTGGTCGTGGAAACAAAGCCGCATTCAATAATGCAACGGCCTTAGAAAAGTTCGGTAAAAAGATTGTTTAAATATTTACTCAAATTCCATGTAAAATAAGGTTCAAAAATTTATAAAGCATAATTCTAAAACGTCAATTTTGTAGGGTCTCCTGTTCTTAAATTCGCCGAGGATTTTGTAAAACTTTTAGAAATTTTTTAGAATCGTCGCTCTCGATGTTAGAAGTAAACAAAATTTGGTAAGAAATATTTTTTGAATACTTTAAATTGTATATGAACCTCTTTTCTACTTTATTTTGCCTTATAAATTTCATTCGGTTTTCTAATTTCGCAGACAAAAACAATTGATCGTTTAACTAATCTATTATGGATAAACCAGTTTTGAGCAGCTATTACCAGTAAGGCTTTTTGCCGTTTCTAATTTCAAATATATTTTCTCGTTTTTATTCATTTAAGTTCTCATTTTAATTTCAGTTTTAAAAATATAAATAAAACGGTAGTCATATTATTATTGGACAATGTAAGTGGGTGTCACTTTTGTAACCCTTCATTTAAATATCATGGCCCAAGTATTAATTAGTAAAATTTTCCTGTTATAAATTAAATTTACTTATTTGTCAAATGTTCTACAAAAAATATTAAGAAGCGTTTGTTGAATTTGGCAACGCTAATTATGCATGGATGGTCTTGCCTTCAAGAGAAACCCCCGGATAGAATTTTTACTCTTAATCGAAAGAGAATTTAAAATAGTGAATATATCAATTGGAACCGTGTTTCTAAATACAACATTAAAAAAGATACGAGCAATTAAGTTTCCGTAATGGCTCGTATATATGGACACTACCCGTTACGTTTTCCCACAAAGGACTAGAAAGTACCCCTTTTGGACGTCTAGTACCACCTGACGGATTCATCCAATGGCGTACTTCCCAGTGCGTCGCGGAAAAGCCTAACGCGTAGTGTCCATTACGGAAACATTATTGCTCTTATCTTCTTTACTATTGCATAGGGATGCACCGATATATCGGTTACCGATAAATCGGCCGATATATCGGCCTATCTTTTTCATATCGGTATCGGCCAATATCGGCTTCATGTAAACCGATATTTTCGGGAAAAACGTGACAAGTTATAAGGCACTCAATGAATACTAATTTAAACACATCACTTAAATTTAAACCCACAATTTAACATTTCCCTTTAAAAATGCAAGGTTTTCCACTATCTCAGTTTTATTCCGTTGTTCACGACTCTGAGAAAGTAATTTCCCTAGTTTCTCATACATCCAACAAACAATCGAAGTCGATACTGACGCTCTCTAATGCGTTTGGTGTCACTAATGTACACTTTGAACTTTTCATTTGCTCTCCATAAGTTTGCTTATAACGCTAATTCTTAATTGTTGAACAAAAAAAGGAGCTGCATTTTTACTGAAAACCAAGCAAAGAATTTAACTTAGAGCACACCATTTTTTAAGGAAGGGGGGTTAAGGCTAAAATATGTAGCGGTACCACATTAAACGAAAGAAATGTGACACATGTCTCTCATAAAACAAAGTTAATAGGAAAATGGTCCTAAATAATGTTGATTCTACTCTTGGAAACGATATTCATGGAGAAATAATATTTTTTATGGGCCGATAATATCGGCCGATATATCGGCTACGAATTTCTGATATATCGGCCGGCCGATATATCGGCTGTACCCATATCGGTGCATCCCTACTATTGCAGATAGAAACATCGTTCCAATTGTTAAATTAATTTTTTTAAACACTCTTTTGATGATAAAAGAAAATATTCTAGTCCTAAGTATCCCTTTGAGTAATCCAGATATTCATGATTTGCTTAGGAACTTGACGAATTTAATACCAAGAATGATTTTGTTACTTGCATGTGGTATTTCTTATACAATTTCTTGAAACACCGGTTAGGAAGTACCTAGACCTTTTTCTATGCCACTTTTACTTTAACAATCACGTTATGTGTTTTCAGAAATATAGATGTTTTCAGCAAGACAGCGAGGGGGAGTACAACAACTTGTCGCAAAGTAAGGTTCAAATAGCGTTGTCACCCTTTACTTTATAAAAACGTCTTAGTTACTAAGAGTGTCATTCAAAAATTTTTTTTTAAACAAGTTTTTGTGCTCTGATCTATCGGTTTTTTCGCTTCACGATCAAACTCAATTAAAAGTGGGCGAAACTCCAGTGATATTGTCATTCTTCGAAGTTTTTCTGTTTACGGGAGAACCACCCATGAAACTCGTGACATCATTATCCTTTCTAAGTTTCGAAATACGGGTATATTAATTGTTGGAAAGTTTTCTCAAATCAAGTCATTGAGAGGGTTTATTTTCAGCTCGTTGGTTACTTCGTATTAGTAATATTTTTTGTGTCTTCGTTAAAATGCTTCGTTTCATGGTTTACAATAAGAAAATTTCAAGATTTGTTGAAAAGATTTAGAACGAAGTTTCCAAGAAATAATAGAAGCACGAATCATCGAAACGCTTTACCGAAACAGCAAAATATAGATTCGATTAAAAGGAGAGAGTTTAACCTATATGTTTGGTTTAATTGTGTATGGCAGACCTTGGTATTGCTGCTCAAACAAAGTAAGGGTTATTATAGATTTAATGGATCTCAATTCAGGCCAAACGCAAAAGGCGTCTAATTCCGCTTAATTATCAAGTAACGCAAATAGAAACAAGTTGGGAAAGCCAAAATATTACCTCTCCGAGTGGAGATGACTATCACTACCCCTTAAACAACCTAAATATATGCATCTATCGCTTTTTTTAATTCTTTGCAAGTGCAGGAATTCAATTTTGAAATAGTCAATTGCTGTGGAAACTCTACTCTCTCGCTATACCTCAACCGTATTCTTAGTCTACCAGTATGATTTGTAACATTTGTCCATATCAAAGCTGAATCATACCTCGCCACACAAAAAGCAAATGTCCCCAAAACATGGAAGCCAAAACCCAATCACACATAAGCTAGGCTCCCACTTAACCAAAATAATTATTAAACAGTTAAATACTCACAAAGATTGGCAAAATCAATCTCCTTCAGTAATACGTAGCGCTTAAATATATTATTTTCCGAACAAAATTAATCGAGCAAATTTAACGTTTAACTTCTGCCTTTGAAATTCTATCATCAAAGAGTGATTCAACTGTTTAACAGCAAATAGGGCGCTATCATATCTACCGCAATTCCGTCATATTTAAAAAATATACATTGCCAACACTTTTTTAGACACAATAGTGGAAGTTTTAGCCTCATTTAAAACATGTAAAACATTATCTCATCTACAAATAGCTTACATATGTCTTTTTTACCAATACCTAGCCGTTTGGATTTTTCTAAAGCAATCTTAGCACCAAAATATTTTTTGATACAAAATAAATGCTAGGAGGATATAGGGGTGAAGGAGTCTTCAACTGCCCGATCTTAGAGCTCAGGTTTCGGCCTCTCCCATGGGAGATTCGTTCACGCGCACCTAGTGACCTTGGTTACGCGCATCACGTGACCACGCAAATCCCAATTCAAAAAAGAGCGGGTTTTTCATGCTAGCTTAGGCCTTAGAAGCAACGCCGCCTATATGTAGGCGGCGTTGTAAAAAGTAAGAGATTTGGGGAAAGAATGATATTTTTTAATGTTATCGGGTGTTAACTCTACTCTCCCACAGGCTTCCATCCATCTTCAAGGTACGTTCACAAAGGCGCGTTTAGCTGAAGCTGATTGCCGAGAGCGTAGGCTGAATCTAGTGTCTGCTTCTCGCGTGACCGTTCACAAAGCCGCTTAAGCGGTATTGGGAGTGGCGTACGCTGGTTGCTGAGGCTGATTGATGGAGTCCGCTTCGATCTGTTGAGGATAGATATATTCGAGAAAAAGCTCTTGCCCTCCCCATCGTGCAGACGAATTTTAACCTCTAGCAGACTATTTTAGGCATTCTGATAAATTTCGTGTGGCACTTTTGCAATAAACATAACGAATTTGAAAGAGAAAAAAGAAATTGACACAGCCTTGAAAGCCGATCTACGGCTTAAAGATATCCAAAAAAAGGAAAACCTAATTGAAATCGTGAAACAAAGAGATGTGATTTGGAATAAATTTGCGAAGAAGCACAGAGATAGAGATGCTGTCGACTGCTTATCTACCCGCTGTCCCCAAACGAACTACGACGAAGAAACACTTTTGTGAACGATAGAGAGGAAGCTCACGCTGAAGGCTGAGAGCAGACGCTCACCTCGGCAGCTTCGCGCGAGAAGACTACTTTCAGCCATCCGTGATCAGCTTCAGGAAAAAGCGCCTTTGTGAACGTACCTTTACACTTTTTTACTTAAGTTTTTGGTTTAGGGATAGAGTAAAAAAGCGTTCCCTCTACAACAGTATTATCAAAGAACCATAATTTACAATTTATAAAAAATTAAATAATGATAAATGTTCCGTTAAAGCACTAAAAAATACAGCCTTTACCAAAAATTAAATCAAAAGAAAAGACGACGCCCGATGACGATGTGCGCGGAACTAGTTGCGCGGCTATGAATCTCCCAGAACGAGAGAGAACGGGGGAGAAACCACGGCCGATAATCTGTAAGCACGTTTCAATGGGAAATCGGGCAGTCGAAGACTCCTTCACCCCTATATCCTCCTAGATAAATGTTCTATATTCTTCATTTTTGAAAATATATTTTTAAGCGTTTATAATGATTACTCTCTACACCTACACTAATCTTTCACAAACAAGGAGTATAAATCCACTAGTGGAAGCGGTGTTTTTATTGAAAATATATATTTTTAAGCGTTTATCATGATTACGCTCTACAACTACACTAATCTTACACAAACAAGGAGTACTATAAACCCACTACTGGAAGCGGTATTTTTATTCAAACGTAAAACAATTTCGCTTAAGTTTATCATTTCTAGACATCGGTAAAAATGTCTCTATCACTCCTAGGTATGCAGAGGATTTTACGGCATTGTAACTCAAATTCATCTGATTATGTTTTAACAAGGTTAAATCTAACTGGGAGTAAGATGAAAGGAGTAGAAGCTTATCTGTCTTAGGAAATATGAAATTTTATCTTCTCAGTTCGTTAAATCATAAGTTTATAACGAAAAAACGCGGAAGGGGAAACCGAGCAGACAAAAGCGATTTTTGGGGGTAGAAGGTTAAGAGCGCCATCTGTCGTCCGTGCCAAAGTTGAACTTCCTCTCGAAACGCAATGAGAAAGTGCATAAAATAATGCCATCAGCTATTTAACTGCGTCGATATATTTAACGACTTGACCCATGACATTCCCTTAACACTGGCTTCTATGAATCCTATTTATTCTTGGATGCTAGGAAACTTGGTAGACGGAACAGTCTGTACCAAGTACCCAAGCATCCTTCAATAAACGCCTGGCAACATTGTGGTACGCATGGTACAACTAAAATATAGGATGTGTATGTATCTTTCGACTCACTCAATCGCTTCAACACTTACAGAGAGACGAAGTATTGAAATACATATTATGTAGTGAATTTAAAGGTTGCGTTTACGCTATATATAAATGTAGTAAAGCTGAATTAAAAAGTAAACACCAAATTCGAAATGTTAATATCAAAAGATGTTCTTGGAATATTGAGATGAAACAGAGCTTTATAGCTACACAACTACTAAAAGAATCGTAATGCCGAAAATTATTTAAAATATTTCCATTTAATATTCTGCAAAAAGGAAATGTTATCGTTTTGTAAGAGATCTTATCATCCTACTCGCTTTATATTAACTTTGATATGCGTGTAGTGTTTCGATTCAGATGTAATCTTCATTACTCGTTCTATATAAACTCTCACTTGTGTCACTTCAAAGAAATAAGTTTATCTTTAATATTTAAATAAATATAATTATTTTTAATTATTTTAATCGCCAGTAAATAACTTTAAAAATAGTTAAATCGTTTAAAATAAAGTTGTTCATAATATCTTTAGAAACTTTGCTAATATTGACGTTTAAAGTGAAGGGTACCCTTCTTGCCCGCTTTCTTCAAATTTTGGGGTATATATACGATCCGTTTCCATTATAACAATAGATAACAACGCATTCGCGTGAACCTTTGGTGGAAGCCCTGCCATTGGGAGGCTAGACGTTTCTCGTAACCCTAGCTGATCGCCGCGTATATCTTAAAACCAAATAATAGATAAAAACGCATTCGCGTGAACCGATGGTGGAAGCCCTGCCATTGGGAGGCTAGACGTTTCTCGTAACCCTAGCCGCTCGCCGCGTATATCTTTAAACCAAACGATGACGAAGGAAGAGAAGCCAGAATGGACTGACTGGCGTCCATGTGGAATGGACAAAGACCTGAAGATGGTGGTGCATAGAAGCTGGTGTCAATGTGGAATTGACGAAGAACAGAAGATGGTAGTGCATAGAAGCTGGTGTCAATGTGGAATTGACGAAGAACAGAAGATGGTGGTGCATAGAAGCGGGAGTCAAGGTAAAATTGAGGAAGAACAGAAGTTGGTGGTGCTTGGAAGCAAGCACGTACAGACTAGTGTCCATGTGGAGTGGACGAAAACCAAAGCTGGTGGTGTTGGAACTCAAGTAGAATAGCCAGAGGAGACAAACCCAAATTTCCGTGAACTGTCAATGCAGTCCGGAAATTGGGAACACGTTTGCTCCGATACGCAAACTGCGAACGCGGTCACGTGGGGTCTGACAGACAGACACACAGACACACACACACACACACAGACAGACACGGCCGGTGTAATACCTCTCACGTGACATACGTCACTCGGAGAGGTAAAAAACTCTGCAGCTTAGCCCTATACCATAAGGACATCATCTCTCTAAGGGCCCAAGCGCATCTATTAGCAAAAACATCTAGTTCTGCTAGATGTGACGTAGATTTTGTATTGGGGCTCCTTCCGAATTTTTCGTGAAATTTGCGGGAGAGAAAAATAATTTTCAAAATCAGCCGCGACCGATATCCTAAGCCGGTCGGGGTCTAGACGCGAGCTCTGAGATAACGCTCCCAAGCGGTTGGGAATCAAACTAAAACAGGCGGGGAGGCGAGAGAGGAAGGACTGAGGGGAAAAAATAAGTAAGAGAATTTCCAGAATCCCCCAGCTCTCTCAGACACAAGAGGTAAATTCGCGCTTAGTAAAAATCACGAAGAGCTGTCGTGAGAAATCTTTGAAGGAGGGAAAATGTTCAATGCCGGGTTACTCTGCAGCGAATGCGCTCGGCCTCTGTTTAGGCTATACAATTATTATACCACTTGAGATGAGACGGATGGCTGACCAAATAGGACATACATACATTTCAACCGTAACATAGAATCTTGGGCCCTTAGAGAGAGATAATGTCCTTATGTTAGTACTTAGTTTTCACAGTGATGTCAAGTATTTAAACTTCGGGTCACGCCTAGGGTTCAACTTCATTATTTTTATATTATTTACATTAATTTTTCTGGCCTATTTCTGAGATAGCGTCTGTCTACGAGATCGTTAGCTATGTCTGTCCGGATTCGCATCCGATGTTTTGGAATTACAAAAGGAACTCTTATCGTGACTTATGTGTATAATTTACGAGATATGACGTGTCTTTAATCAAACGTTGCGCCATTATGATATATGATTAACAAAATATCTAAATTTCAGCTTTTAGTATCCCTTTTGAAAATATCACACACACCCATACACGTTGCCTTTACATTTTGTCACGTGATTATAGGAGCGCGTGATTTTGAAATATTTCACCCCCCCCCCCAAATCACACGCGTTTCAAAATTGCTAAGCCTAACTTCAGTTTCAAAATTGTGTTCCAAATTTTTCCTTAAGTCAACAAAATTTTCCAGCAAAGGTAAGACCTTCAAGTTTCTATATGAGCGGCTAAATGTGCGCCTGTTTTTGTTATTATCAAGTTAAATCAACTGAATAAATTTCCCCCTTTTCCAAAATTGTATGTTTTACTCCAAAATATTGCTACATTTTCTAAATAATTGCTAATTAGCTTGTTTATTGCCACCTTTTCTAAAATATTATTCTATCTTAAAAAGAGGCGCACTTTTAGCCACTCGTGACTCACATCACACCACAGTGACCACACGTATTGTGGTTGCGTATTGTGAAGTTGCTACTCTGCTGGGTCTGGTAGGCACTCCCTGCAATTATATCAAAAATGGGAAAATATGCCAAGAAATTAGGAAATAAACCAAACCCACGAATGGCGCAAATGGTTAATAAGGCATTGGGCCGTGAAGTATGTAGAGTGGACCAGTTGGTAAGAAAAGACATAAAATATGTAGCTACCCCGCCGAAGAAGAAACTTATACCATGCTATACCCGTCTAATTTCACAACCAAAGAAGCAGAAGTAAGTAGAAAATCAATCGTGAAAGTAGAGTTAGAAATCAAATTTGGCTTCCCCCACAATTTTATAATGTTGTCTTGGTTTAAAATTCACTCTTAGGAAAATTTCTAAATGTGAAGACAATTCCGTTACAAGAAAAAACCAATTTTCAATTCTAGAACTCCAAGCCCTCCATTTATTTTTTATTTGCATTACAGATACAGTATACCACTCTGCAGCCCATTGACTACTTCGTCTAAAAATTTCTGGAGTAAAAGCACTGTGGAATATTTTAGGGAAACACCTAGTCCTCCTGATCAAGACCAAGATGATGACAAAACACGTTTACCCGTGAAGCAGCAAGAAAAATGTCCTGCTAAACAATGCAGGAAAGCTTGGACCGGGGATGAAGAAGATCGTTTGTTTATTGGTGTTGGGAAATATGGTGTTGGTTCGTGGTATAAAATTGCCCATGAATTCGGAATTAAAAGATCGAGCAATCAGCTGTATGGAAAATGGAGGAACTTTTCTAAAGGCAATAATATGTTAAAGGTTAAAATGAGGGTTTTAAGCAAACCACTTTCACACGCAATATTGAGTCCAATTTCAAACGCACAAAGTGCAATATTTAATACACCTAAAAATAAATTCATTCAAAATTTACAACGGCCTTACGAGTTTCTAAACCGGGCTTTCACGAATGAGGGGTGATCTTATTGGTTCGCTTAGAAATGCGCAGAGGCAGAATTTTAGTGTCAGAATGTTTTCAGCCAATGAAAAAATTACACCTTTGAGTTTGTATTTCTGTTCACTAGATGGCGCTTGCTTCATTTAGTGTCAGAATGTTTTCAGCCAATGAAAAAATGTCACCTTTGAGTTTGTATTTCTGTTCACTAGATGGCGCTTGCTTCATTTTCAATTTGCCCCTTAACGGGCGTATATATATGGTCAGCTTGTTTATTTTATTTTTAGGTCTATTGGACAACAGGGTAAATAATTGCCTTTTAAATATAACGAGTTAATATTTAAACTATGTTTGCTTAATTATTGCTTTTAAAATTTAGTTTTCCAAATACTGGCAACACTTGTTTCATGAACAGCGTAATCCAGTGCATTTTAAGAATCCCAAAAGTGCAAGAAATTGTGAAAGATGATACTTTGAAGGGGAATTCTTTACCGAAAGGAAGTGTTATCAGGAAACTTTTGGGTATACTTAAAGGAGACAGTAACTTGGCCAGCAATTTGAAAGAAATTGCCAATGTGTGTAGTGTAGGATCTGCCACAAAATTTAAAGGGACACTATTGGCAAATATTAAGTATTTTTATTCCGATTCCTTATGTTAAAATATGCCGCCTTGAATTTTTTCAGATTTTTTGAAGCGCTATTTATAGTTTTAAACAATATTTAAGTTTTGTATCCAAAACATGCATTTGAATTTTGATAAAGCGACCTACCGGCCAATCAGCGCCCGTGATTTATAAGAGTCAACCCCCCCAAAGGTTTTCTCGGGCGAGTCTCATTTGCGTCGTCTGCATTATGTTCAGAAATATGTATTCTACATTTTAGCACTCGAAAGAAATACGCGTTTTCGATCGTCTAACGATAAGCGGATTAGAAACTTTAGTAATTAGCAGGTTTATGCTTTTATACGTTTCACTTAAACTCAAATTACTCTCGTAATCTTATTATATTACAAGTTGGGAAAACCAAAATATTACCTCTCCGAGGAGGACTACTTACAAACTTACTTACCCAGATATGGAAATGTTTCTTTTTTTAAGAACAAATAATGAAGTTAAAATTTATGAAATATTAAAGCAGTATACAAAGCATAGCAAATATACTGTAAATCAGACGACATTTTACATCCAATAAGGATATACTTGTACACATTAAAATCATCCGATGGGGGGAAAAAGGGAAATGAAGAGCTAAACCTTTGGAGGGATATTACCTTTACGTTTTTGTAAAGGCCGAATTTTCTACTCCTCAACTGTATACCCTCTATGTTCAAAGCCATATTCACAACAGGGTTGCCATGTAAACACTATCCTCTCGTTTCACCTCAACGATTTTCTTAGTTTGTCAACATGACTGTTAACGTTACATAACACCAAAGCTTATTTCTGGCTACACACACTGGATGTAAATGCGCACCATAAATAGCATGAAAACACGAAGCTATAATCCGATCACGATCAGACCTTTAACTGGTCTGGGCTGCGTCCAGCAGAGCTCCCCAAAATGACAGCGGATTTTGGAAAACGGTTACCGGTGAGATCTGTCGTCATAGCTTTTTTCCGGTCATCGGTGTTTTAAAAATGGGTGCTAGCCAGCGAATTGGTTGCTGGCGATCCGGTGACACGCGAAATGGTTGCTGGTTGCTGGCGATCCGGTGACACGCGAAATGGTTGCTGGTTGCTGGCGATCCGGTGACACCCGAATTGATTGCTGGAGATCCGGTGACACGCGAAATGGTTGCTGGTTGCTGGCGATCCGGTGACACGCGAATTGGTTGCTGGCGATCCGGTGACACGCGAATTGGTTGCTGGCGATCCGGTGACACGCGAATTGGTTGCTGGCGATCCGGTGACACGCGAAATGGTTGCTGGTTGCTGGCGATCCGGTGACACCCGAATTGATTGCTGGCGATCCGGTGACACGCGAAATGGTTGCTGGTTGCTGGCGATCCGGTGACACGCGAATTGGTTGCTGGCGATCCGGTGACACGCGAATTGGTTGCTGGCGATCCGGTGACACGCGAATTGGTTGCTGGCGATCCGGTGACACGCGAATTGGTTGCTGGCGATCCGGTGACACGCGAATTGGTTGCTGGCGATCCGGTGACACGCGAATTGGTTGCTGGCGATCCGGTGACACGCGAAATGGTTGCTGGTTGCTGGCGATCCGGTGACACGCGAAATGGTTGCTGGTTGCTGGCGATCCGGTGACACGCGAAATGGTTGCTGGTTGCTGGCGATCCGGTGACACGCGAAATGGTTGCTAGTTGCTGGCGATCCGGTGACACGAGAAATGGTTGCTGGTTGCTGGCGATCCGGTGACACGCGAATTGGTTGCTGGCAATCCGGTGACACGCGAATTGGTTGCTGGCAGTCCGGTGACACGCGAAATGGTTGCTGGCGATCCGGTGACACGCGAAATGGTTGCTGGTTGCTGGCGATCCGGTGACACGCGAAATGGTTGCTGGTTGCTGGCGATCCGGTGACACGCGAAATGGTTGCTAGTTGCTGGCGATCCGGTGACACGAGAAATGGTTGCTGGTTGCTGGCGATCCGGTGACACGCGAAATGGTTGCTGGTTGCTGGCGATCCGGTGACACGCGAAATGGGTGCTGCCGATCGAGTGGCAGGCGAAATGTGTGCTGCGATCGTGTCGCCGGCGAAATGGGTGCTGGCGATCGAGTGGCAGGCGAAATGGGTGCTGGCGATCGAGTGGCAGGCGAAATGGGTGCTGGCGATCCGGTGACACGCGAAATGGGTGCTGCCGATCGAGTGGCAGGCGAAATGTGTGCTGCCGATCGAGTGGCAGGCGAAATGGGTGCTGCCGATCGAGTGGCAGGCGAAATGTGTGCTGCCGATCGAGTGGCAGGCGAAATGGGTGCTGGCGATCGAGTGGCAGGCGAAATGGGTGCTGGCGATCGAGTGGTGGCGAAATGGGTGCTGGCGATCGAGTGGCAGGCGAAATGGGTGCTGGCTATTCGGTGGCAGGCGAAATAGGTGCTGGCGAAATGGATGCTGGCGATCCGGTAGCAGGCGAAATGGATGCTGACGATCCACTGGCAGGCGAAATGGATGCTGGCGATCCGGTGGCAGCCGAAGTGGGTGCAGGCGATCCGGTGGCAGTCGAAATGGACGCTGGCGATCCGGTGGCAGGCGAAATGGTTGCTGGCGATCCGCTGACACGCGAAATGGTTGCTGGCGATCCGGTGACACGCGAAATGGGTGCTGCCGATCGAGTGGCAGGCGAAATGTGTGCTGGCGATCGTGTGGCCGGCGAAATGGGTGCTGGCGATCGAGTGGCAGGCGAAATGGGTGCTGGCGATCGAGTGGCAGGCGAAATGGGTGCTGGCGATCGAGTGGCAGGCGAAATGGGTGCTGGCGATCGAGTGGCAGGCGAAATGGGTGCTGGCGATCGTGTGGCCGGCGAAATGGGTGCTGGCGATCGAGTGGCAGGCAAAATAGGTGCTGGCGATCCGGTAGCAGGCGAAATGGATGCTGGCGATTCGGTAGCAGGCGAAATGGATGCGTGCGATTCGGTGACAAGCGAAATGGATGCTGGCGATCGAGTGGTAGGCGTAATGGATGCTGTCGATCGAGTGGCAGGCGTAATGGATGCTGTCGATCGAGTGGCAGGCGTAATGGATGCTGGCTATCGAGGGGCAGGCGAAATGGCTGCTGGTTGCTGGCGATCCGGTGACACGCGAAATGGTTGCTGGTGATCCGGTGACACGCGAAATGGTTGCTGGTGATCCGGTGACACGCGAAATGGTTGCTGGTGATCCGGTGACACGCGAAATGGTTGCTGGTGATCCGGTGACACGCGAAATGGTTGCTGGTGATCCGGTGTCACGCGAAATGGTTGCTTGTGATCCGGTGACACGCGAAATGGTTGCTGGTGATCCGGTGACACGCGAAATGGTTGCTGGTGATCCGGTGACACGCGAAATGGTTGCTGGTGATCCGGTGACACGCGAAATGGTTGCTGGTTGCTGGCGATCCGGTGACACGCGAAATGGTTGCTGGTTGCTGGCGATCCGGTGACACGCGAAATGGTTGCTGGTTGCTGGCGATCCGGTGACACGCGAAATGGTTGCTGGTTGCTGGCGATCCGGTGACACGCGAAATGGTTGCTGGTTGCTGGCGATCCGGTGACACGCAAAATGGTTGCTGATTGCTGGCGATCCGGTGACACCCGAATTGATTGCTGGCGATCCGGTGACACGCGAAATGGTTGCTAGTTGCTGGCGATCCGGTGACACGCGAAATGGTTGCTAGTTGCTGGCGATCCGGTGACACGCGAATTGGTTGCTGGCGATCCGGTGACACGCGAATTGGTTGCTGGCGATCCGGTGACACGCGAATTGGTTGCTGGCGATCCGGTGACACGCGAATTGGTTGCTGGCGATCCGGTGACACGCGAATTGGTTGCTGGCGATCCGGTGACACGCGAATTGGTTGCTGGCGATCCGGTGACACGCGAATTGATTGCTGGCGATCCGGTGACACGCGAATTGGTTGCTGGCGATCCGGTGACACGCGAATTGGTTGCTGGCGATCCGGTGACACGCGAAATGGTTGCTGGTTGCTGGCGATCCGATGACACGCGAAATGGGTGCTGGCGATCCGGTGACACGCGAAATGGGTGCTGGCGATCCGGTGACACGCGAAATGGGTGCTGCCGATCGAGTGGCAGGCGAAATGTGTGCTGGCGATCGTGTGGCCGGCGAAATGGGTGCTGGCGATCGAGTGGCAGGCGAAATGGGTGCTGGCGATCGAGTGGCAGGCGAAATGGGTGCTGGCGATCGAGTGGCAGGCGAAATGGGTGCTGGCGATCGAGTGGCAGGCGAAATGGGTGCTGGCGATCGTGTGGCCGGCGAAATGGGTGCTGGCGATCGAGTGGCAGGCAAAATAGGTGCTGGCGATCCGGTAGCAGGCGAAATGGATGCTGGCGATTCGGTAGCAGGCGAAATGGATGCGTGCGATTCGGTGACAAGCGAAATGGATGCTGGCGATCGATGGTAGGCGTAATGGATGCTGTCGATCGAGTGGCAGGCGTAATGGATGCTGTCGATCGAGTGGCAGGCGTAATGGATGCTGGCGATCGAGGGGCAGGCGAAATGGCTGCTGGTTGCTGGCGATCCGGTGACACGCGAAATGGTTGCTGGTGATCCGGTGACACGCGAAATGGTTGCTGGTGATCCGGTGACACGCGAAATGGTTGCTGGTGATCCGGTGACACGCGAAATGGTTGCTGGTGATCCGGTGACACGCGAAATGGTTGCTGGTGATCCGGTGACACGCGAAATGGTTGCTGGTGATCCGGTGACACGCGAAATGGTTGCTGGTGATCCGGTGACACGCGAAATGGTTGCTGGTGATCCGGTGACACGCGAAATGGTTGCTGGTGATCCGGTGACACGCGAAATGGTTGCTGGCGATCCGGTGACACGCGAAATGGTTGCTGGTTGCTGGCGATCCGGTGACACGCGAAATGGTTGCTGGTTGCTGGCGATCCGGTGACACGCGAAATGGTTGCTAGTTGCTGGCGATCCGGTGACACGCGAATTGGTTGCTGGCGATCCGGTGACACGCGAATTGGTTGCTGGCGATCCGGTGACACGCGAATTGATTGCTGGCGATCCGGTGACACGCGAATTGGTTGCTGGCGATCCGGTGACACGCGAATTGGTTGCTGGCGATCCGGTGACACGCGAATTGGTTGCTGGCGATCCGGTGACACGCGAATTGGTTGCTGGCGATCCGGTGACACGCGAATTGGTTGCTGGCGATCCGGTGACACGCGAAATGGTTGCTGGTTGCTGGCGATCCGATGACACGCGAAATGGGTGCTGGCGATCCGGTGACACGCGAAATGGGTGCTGGCGATCCGGTGACACGCGAAATGGGTGCTGCCGATCGAGTGGCAGGCGAAATGTGTGCTGGCGATCGTGTGGCCGGCGAAATGGGTGCTGGCGATCGAGTGGCAGGCGAAATGGGTGCTGGCGATCGAGTGGCAGGCGAAATGGGTGCTGGCGATCGAGTGGCAGGCGAAATGGGTGCTGGCGATCGAGTGGCAGGCGAAATGGGTGCTGGCGATCGTGTGGCCGGCGAAATGGGTGCTGGCGATCGAGTGGCAGGCGAAATAGGTGCTGGCGATCCGGTAGCAGGCGAAATGGATGCTGGCGATTCGGTGACACGCGAAATGGTTGCTGGTGATCCGGTGACACGCGAAAAGGTTGCTGGTGATCCGGTGACACGCGAAATGGTTGCTGGTGATCAGGTGACACGCGAAATGGTTGCTGGTGATCCGGTGACACGCGAATTGGTTGCTGGCGATCCGGTGACACGCGAATTGGTTGCTGGCGATCCGGTGACACGCGAATTGGTTGCTGGCGATCCGGTGACACGCGAAATGGTTGCTGGTGATCCGGTGACACGCGAAATGGTTGCTGGTGATCCGGTGACACGCGAAATGGTTGCTGGCGATCCGGTGACACGCGAAATGGTTGCTGGCGATCCGGTGACACGCGAAATGGTTGCTGGTTGCTGGCGATCCGGTGACACGCGAAATGGTTGCTAGTTGCTGGCGATCCGGTGACACGCGAATTGGTTGCTGGCGATCCGGTGACACGCGAATTGGTTGCTGGCGATCCGGTGACACGCGAATTGATTGCTGGCGATCCGGTGACACGCGAATTGGTTGCTGGCGATCCGGTGACACGCGAATTGGTTGCTGGCGATCCGGTGACACGCGAATTGGTTGCTGGCGATCCGGTGACACGCGAATTGGTTGCTGGCGATCCGGTGACACGCGAATTGGTTGCTGGCGATCCGGTGACACGCGAAATGGTTGCTGGTTGCTGGCGATCCGATGACACGCGAAATGGGTGCTGGCGATCCGGTGACACGCGAAATGGGTGCTGGCGATCCGGTGACACGCGAAATGGGTGCTGCCGATCGAGTGGCAGGCGAAATGTGTGCTGGCGATCGTGTGGCCGGCGAAATGGGTGCTGGCGATCGAGTGGCAGGCGAAATGGGTGCTGGCGATCGAGTGGCAGGCGAAATGGGTGCTGGCGATCGAGTGGCAGGCGAAATGGGTGCTGGCGATCGAGTGGCAGGCGAAATGGGTGCTGGCGATCGTGTGGCCGGCGAAATGGGTGCTGGCGATCGAGTGGCAGGCGAAATAGGTGCTGGCGATCCGCTAGCAGGCGAAATGGATGCTGGCGATTCGGTGACACGCGAAATGGTTGCTGGTGATCCGGTGACACGCGAAAAGGTTGCTGGTGATCCGGTGACACGCGAAATGGTTGCTGGTGATCAGGTGACACGCGAAATGGTTGCTGGTGATCCGGTGACACGCGAAATGGTTGCTGGTGATCCGGTGACACGCGAAATGGTTGCTGGTTGCTGGCGATCCGGTGACACGCGAAATGGTTGCTGGTTGCTGGCGATCCGGTGACACGCGAAATGGTTGCTGGTTGCTGGCGATCCGGTGACACGCGAAATGGTTGCTGGTTGCTGGCGGTCCGGTGACACGCGAAATGGTTGCTGGCGATCCGGTGACACGCGAATTGGCTGCTGGTGATCCGGTGACACGCGAATTGGTTGCTGGCGATCCGGTGACACGCGGATTGGTTGCTGGCGATCCGGTGACACGCGAATTGGTTGCTGGCGATCCGGTGACACGCGAATTGGTTGCTGGCGATCCGGTGACACGCGAATTGGTTGCTGGCGATCCGCTGACACGCGAAATGGTTGCTGGCGATCCGGTGACACGCGAAATGGGTGCTGCCGATCGAGTGGCAGGCGAAATGGGTGCTGGCGATCGAGTGGCAGGCGAAATGGGTGCTGGCGATCGAGTGGCAGGCGAAATGGGTGCTGGCGATCGAGTGGCAGGCGAAATGGGTGCTGGCGATCGTGTGGCCGGCGAAATGGGTACTGGCGATCGAGTGGCAGGCGAAATAGGTGCTGGCGATCCGGTAGCAGGCGAAATGGATGCTGGCGATTGGGTAGCAGGCGAAATGGATGCGTGCGATTCGGTGACAAGCGAAATGGATGCTGGCGATCGAGTGGTAGGCGTAATGGATGCTGTCGATCGAGTGGCAGGCGTAATGGATGCTGTCGATCGAGTGGCAGGCGTAATGGATGCTGGCGATCGAGGGGCAGGCGAAATGGCTGCTGGTTGCTGGCGATCCGGTGACACGCGAAATGGTTGCTGGTGATCCGGTGACACGCGAAATGGTTGCTGGTGATCCGGTGACACGCGAAATGGTTGCTGGTGATCCGGTGACACGCGAAATGGTTGCTGGTGATCCGGTGACACGCGAAATGGTTGCTGGTGATCCGGTGTCACGCGAAATGGTTGCTTGTGATCCGGTGACACGCGAAATGGTTGCTGGTGATCCGGTGACACGCGAAATGGTTGCTGGTGATCCGGTGACACGCGAAATGGTTGCTGGTGATCCGGTGACACGCGAAATGGTTGCTGGCGATCCGGTGACACGCGAAATGGTTGCTGGTTTCTGGCGATCCGGTGACACGCGAAATGGTTGCTGGTTGCTGGCGATCCGGTGACACGCGAAATGGTTGCTGGTTGCTGGCGATCCGGTGACACGCGAAATGGTTGCTGGTTGCTGGCGATCCGGTGACACGCGAAATGGTTGCTGGTTGCTGGCGATCCGGTGACACGCGAAATGGTTGCTGATTGCTGGTGATCCGGTGACACCCGAATTGATTGCTGGCGATCCGGTGACACGCGAAATGGTTGCTAGTTGCTGGCGATCCGGTGACACGCGAAATGGTTGCTAGTTGCTGGCGATCCGGTGACACGCGAATTGGTTGCTGGCGATCCGGTGACACGCGAATTGGTTGCTGGCGATCCGGTGACACGCGAATTGGTTGCTGGCGATCCGGTGACACGCGAATTGGTTGCTGGCGATCCGGTGACACGCGAATTGGTTGCTGGCGATCCGGTGACACGCGAATTGGTTGCTGGCGATCCGGTGACACGCGAATTGATTGCTGGCGATCCGGTGACACGCGAATTGGTTGCTGGCGATCCGGTGACACGCGAATTGGTTGCTGGCGATTCGGTGACACGCGAAATGGTTGCTGGTTGCTGGCGATCCGATGACACGCGAAATGGGTGCTGGCGATCCGGTGACACGCGAAATGGGTGCTGGCGATCCGGTGACACGCGAAATGGGTGCTGCCGATCGAGTGGCAGGCGAAATGTGTGCTGGCGATCGTGTGGCCGGCGAAATGGGTGCTGGCGATCGAGTGGCAGGCGAAATGGGTGCTGGCGATCGAGTGGCAGGCGAAATGGGTGCTGGCGATCGAGTGGCAGGCGAAATGGGTGCTGGCGATCGAGTGGCAGGCGAAATGGGTGCTGGCGATCGTGTGGCCGGCGAAATGGGTGCTGGCGATCGAGTGGCAGGCAAAATAGGTGCTGGCGATCCGGTAGCAGGCGAAATGGATGCTGGCGATTCGGTAGCAGGCGAAATGGATGCGTGCGATTCGGTGACAAGCGAAATGGATGCTGGCGATCGAGTGGTAGGCGTAATGGATGCTGTCGATCGAGTGGCAGGCGTAATGGATGCTGTCGATCGAGTGGCAGGCGTAATGGATGCTGGCGATCGAGGGGCAGGCGAAATGGCTGCTGGTTGCTGGCGATCCGGTGACACGCGAAATGGTTGCTGGTGATCCGGTGACACGCGAAATGGTTGCTGGTGATCCGGTGACACGCGAAATGGTTGCTGGTGATCCGGTGACACGCGAAATGGTTGCTGGTGATCCGGTGACACGCGAAATGGTTGCTGGTGATCCGGTGACACGCGAAATGGTTGCTGGTGATCCGGTGACACGCGAAATGGTTGCTGGTGATCCGGTGACACGCGAAATGGTTGCTGGTGATCCGGTGACACGCGAAATAGTTGCTGGTGATCCGGTGACACGCGAAATGGTTGCTGGCGATCCGGTGACACGCGAAATGGTTGCTGGTTGCTGGCGATCCGGTGACACGCGAAATGGTTGCTGGTTGCTGGCGATCCGGTGACACGCGAAATGGTTGCTAGTAGCTGGCGATCCGGTGACACGCGAATTGGTTGCTGGCGATCCGGTGACACGCGAATTGGTTGCTGGCGATCCGGTGACACGCGAATTGATTGCTGGCGATCCGGTGACACGCGAATTGGTTGCTGGCGATCCGGTGACACGCGAATTGGTTGCTGGCGATCCGGTGACACGCGAATTGGTTGCTGGCGATCCGGTGACACGCGAATTGGTTGCTGGCGATCCGGTGACACGCGAAATGGTTGCTGGTTGCTGGCGATCCGATGACACGCGAAATGGGTGCTGGCGATCCGGTGACACGCGAAATGGGTGCTGGCGATCCGGTGACACGCGAAATGGGTGCTGCCGATCGAGTGGCAGGCGAAATGTGTGCTGGCGATCGTGTGGCCGGCGAAATGGGTGCTGGCGATCGAGTGGCAGGCGAAATGGGTGCTGGCGATCGAGTGGCAGGCGAAATGGGTGCTGGCGATCGAGTGGCAGGCGAAATGGGTGCTGGCGATCGAGTGGCAGGCGAAATGGGTGCTGGCGATCGTGTGGCCGGCGAAATGGGTGCTGGCGATCGAGTGGCAGGCGAAATAGGTGCTGGCGATCCGGTAGCAGGCGAAATGGATGCTGGCGATTCGGTAGCAGGCGAAATGGATGCGTGCGATTCGGTGACAAGCGAAATGGATGCTGGCGATCGAGTGGTAGGCGTAATGGATGCTGTCGATCGAGTGGCAGGCGTAATGGATGCTGTCGATCGAGTGGCAGGCGTAATGGATGCTGGCGATCGAGGGGCAGGCGAAATGGCTGCTGGTTGCTGGCGATCCGGTGACACGCGAAATGGTTGCTGGTGATCCGGTGACACGCGAAATGGTTGCTGGTGATCCGGTGACACGCGAAATGGTTGCTGGTGATCCGGTGACACGCGAAATGGTTGCTGGTGATCCGGTGACACGCGAAATGGTTGCTGGTGATCCGGTGACACGCGAAATGGTTGCTGGTGATCCGGTGACACGCGAAATGGTTGCTGGTGATCCGGTGACACGCGAAATGGTTGCTGGTGATCCGGTGACACGCGAAATGGTTGCTGGTGATCCGGTGACACGCGAAATGGTTGCTGGTGATCCGGTGACACGCGAAATGGTTGCTGGCGATCCGGTTACACGCGAAATGGTTGCTGGTTGCTGGCGATCCGGTGACACGCGAAATGGTTGCTGGTTGCTGGCGATCCGGTGACACGCGAAATGGTTGCTGGTTGCTGGCGATCCGGTGACACGCGAAATGGTTGCTGGTTGCTGGCGATCCGGTGACACGCGAAATGGTTGCTGATTGCTGGCGATCCGGTGACACCCGAATTGATTGCTGGCGATCCGGTGACACGCGAAATGGTTGCTAGTTGCTGGCGATCCGGTGACACGCGAAATGGTTGCTAGTTGCTGGCGATCCGGTGACACGCGAATTGGTTGCTGGCGATCCGGTGACACGCGAATTGGTTGCTGGCGATCCGGTGACACGCGAATTGGTTGCTGGCGATCCGGTGACACGCGAATTGATTGCTGGCGATCCGGTGACACGCGAATTGGTTGCTGGCGATCCGGTGACACGCGAATTGGTTGCTGGCGATCCGGTGACACGCGAATTGGTTGCTGGCGATCCGGTGACACGCGAATTGGTTGCTGGCGATCCGGTGACACGCGAATTGGTTGCTGGCGATCCGGTGACACGCGAAATGGTTGCTGGTTGCTGGCGATCCGATGACACGCGAAATGGGTGCTGGCGATCCGGTGACACGCGAAATGGGTGCTGGCGATCCGGTGACACGCGAAATGGGTGCTGCCGATCGAGTGGCAGGCGAAATGTGTGCTGGCGATCGTGTGGCCGGTGAAATGGGTGCTGGCGATCGAGTGGCAGGCGAAATGGGTGCTGGCGATCGAGTGGCAGGCGAAATGGGTGCTGGCGATCGAGTGGCAGGCGAAATGGGTGCTGGCGATCGAGTGGCAGGCGAAATGGGTGCTGGCGATCGTGTGGCCGGCGAAATGGGTGCTGGCGATCGAGTGGCAGGCGAAATAGGTGCTGGCGATCCGGTAGCAGGCGAAATGGATGCTGGCGATTCGGTAGCAGGCGAAATGGATGCGTGCGATTCGGTGACAAGCGAAATGGATGCTGGCGATCGAGTGGTAGGCGTAATGGATGCTGTCGATCGAGTGGCAGGCGTAATGGATGCTGTCGATCGAGTGGCAGGCGTAATGGATGCTGGCGATCGAGGGGCAGGCGAAATGGCTGCTGGTTGCTGGCGATCCGGTGACACGCGAAATGGTTGCTGGTGATCCGGTGACACGCGAAATGGTTGCTGGTGATCCGGTGACACGCGAAATGGTTGCTGGTGATCCGGTGACACGCGAAATGGTTGCTGGTGATCCGGTGACACGCGAAATGGTTGCTGGTGATCCGGTGACACGCGAAATGGTTGCTGGTGATCCGGTGACACGCGAAATGGTTGCTGGTGATCCGGTGACACGCGAAATGGTTGCTGGTGATCCGGTGACACGCGAAATGGTTGCTGGTGATCCGGTGACACGCGAAATGGTTGCTGGTGATCCGGTGACACGCGAAATGGTTGCTGGCGATCCGGTGACACGCGAAATGGTTGCTGGTTGCTGGCGATCCGGTGACACGCGAAATGGTTGCTGGTTGCTGGCGATCCGGTGACACGCGAAATGGTTGCTGGTTGCTGGCGATCCGGTGACACGCGAAATGGTTGCTGGTTGCTGGCGATCCGGTGACACGCGAAATGGTTGCTGGTTGCTGGCGATCCGGTGACACGCGAAATGGTTGCTGGTTGCTGGCGATCCGGTGACACGCGAATTGGTTGCTGGCGATCCGGTGACACGCGAAATGGTTGCTAGTTGCTGGCGATCCGGTGACACGCGAATTGGTTGCTGGCGATCCGGTGACACGCGAATTGGTTGCTGGCGATCCGGTGACACGCGAATTGGTTGCTGGCGATCCGGTGACACACGAATTGATTGCTGGCGATCCGGTGACACGCGAATTGGTTGCTGGCGATCCGGTGACACGCGAATTGGTTGCTGGCGATCCGGTGACACGCGAATTGGTTGCTGGCGATCCCGTGACACGCGAATTGGTTGCTGGCGATCCGGTGACACGCGAATTGGTTGCTGGCGATCCGGTGACACGCGAAATAGTTGCTGGTTGCTGGCGATCCGATGACACGCGAAATGGGTGCTGGCGATCCGGTGACACGCGAAATGGGTGCTGGCGATCCGGTGACACGCGAAATGGGTGCTGCCGATCGAGTGGCAGGCGAAATGTGTGCTGGCGATCGTGTGGCCGGCGAAATGGGTGCTGGCGATCGAGTGGCAGGCGAAATGGGTGCTGGCGATCGAGTGGCAGGCGAAATGGGTGCTGGCGATCGAGTGGCAGGCGAAATGGGTGCTGGCGATCGAGTGGCAGGCGAAATGGGTGCTGGCGATCGTGTGGCCGGCGAAATGGGTGCTGGCGATCGAGTGGCAGGCGAAATGTGTGCTGGCGATCGTGTGGCCGGCGAAATGGGTGCTGGCGATCGAGTGGCAGGCGAAATGGGTGCTGGCGATCGAGTTGCAGGCGAAATGGGTGCTGGCGATCGAGTGGCAGGCGAAATGGGTGCTGGCGATCGAGTGGCAGGCGAAATGGGTGCTGGCGATCGAATGGCAGGCGAAATGGATGAGTCTCCTTTTTGTCTTGCACCGTTTCTCGCTGCCGCATCTCTTTTATTGCTTGTCCAGCTGGTAGAGTTCTTCACCTGTTAATTAATTTGCTGGGACCTCCATCACTAACGTGATTAAAGAAAACTAGTTATCATGTAATCATTCATCAAATAATTATTGCATATATTAGTTGGTCCAATTGAATTTGCATCACTCGTTACTTTAAATTTAAACCATCCCATTTCAATTAATAGTTGCCATCCGCATAGTCATTAATTAGTTGAATAACTGCCAGTTCACACTTCCTTTATCACACTTCTTATCAGGAGTGAAATGAGCCATACGGCTTGGTTATATAAGATGCAAAATGCGTTTTCTCCTTTTTCAAAGAAGTGCATATTTCACTAAAATTAGAAGATTCGAAGATTCAGATTTTTTTTAAGATTTTTCATGTTGTTTTTCGTAATTTCATTAAAAACTGTTTCTTCAAAGGCATTTGGAAGATTCTGTTTCTTGGATGGTGGTATAGAAGATAATTTGGGGACGGAAATCTCTTTTCGCTTATGGTTTTCTGGCATGTCTACCCTGATAATATTATCATCAATATTTTCGATTCTAGAACTGGAACTCGATTCGTCTAGAACTTATTCTTCAAAATCGAGTTCGAATCTTTGAACTAACTTTAATTAGACAAAGTGCCGCGATTTCTATTGAATTTCTTCTACCGTAAGGAGATTGTTTGCTTCTTTGGTGTTATTTCCTTTGTTTGTCGCACCATGGGATTCCTTATGAATCTGAATATCCGCTTTTCTTGATAGTTACTTGTAGTACTGAAATATTACCGTGTTAAGCTACCAAAGTTTAAGAACTTGCTTCTTATTTTTGCTTACTTTCGTAGGGCAACAATGTCTTTAAAAATAAAATATTTTGGAAGTAAGTCCATTTGATACAATGGAAAGATTCTTCTTCAAATCCTTGCCCACTGCGTGTAGCAGTATGAACATTGAAAATATTTTTAAATTGATCCACCAAATTTTATAGCTAGGTAAGTGGAGGTTTCCAGAAGATGCAAAGGACTTATAGAGACCCGGTGATTTATAGTACATAAAAGGACACCACTGAATCGACAGTGGATGCCATTTCCTCATTGTTTTGCTATTCAAAGGGCTCATTTTCATCTGAGTACATAGGGAACTCTACTTTTTCTTCTTTTAATCCTTTGTGGATGACATCTTCTAGCCATTCTTCCACTCTAGCGCTGACAGTCTCTCCAATCTTCCTGATCAATTTAGTAACTTTTTCTCACTCCGATTAAATTTTCCATTCAGCTTTATTTCCTTATAACACAGTCATTTTATCACAAAAATAGAGGGAACCCGGAACAAATTGAAACAAAGCTGAAAATTTCAGACCTTATAGATTTTTGGGCGCGCTTTAACGTGGTAAGGTCTCCTTACACTCTCCCATTGGTGGAATTTCCGCCATATTGGAAAATGGCGGACAAAATCGAGATAACGTCCAATAACTATGGTTCTACTTAACCGATTAAAACGTAATTAGGCTTCAATTGTAGATTACCTTCAGACACAATTCAACTTATAAGATAGTTTGCCCTACAACTAACCGGAAGTTGACAATCTGACCCTGAAGATTAATCTCATATAGAAAATCGGGATTTAAAGCATTTTAAGGTTTCTATTTTCAGAATACATTTCCAAATCGAGAAAACGTTTAATAACTGTTTCTACCAACCCGTTTAACACGTTATTATCGATCTTGGGTTTTGTTAGCAGATCGATCTTGCGTTGTGTTAGCAGATCGACCTTGAGTGTTGCTGACAGATCGCTCTTGAATTATGTTAGCAGAATGTTCTTGAGTTCTATTGGTTGATAGAGCAATATCAGTGTACTTCTTCATATGAAATGGTTTTTCAAAGAATCTAAGTGGGACATTTGACCCTTGAACTTGAGGAAAACGATTTTAGTCACCTGCTCCAGCCAGTCGTCGGGAATCGGTGATTTTGTCTTTTTTGCCTTCAAGCATAGATATAGCTTCTGTAGTAGTTTGCTTTATCACAGATATCTTGCTGTTTACATCGTCAATATCATGTCGTTTTGCAAAAGTTGCATCGTGTTCCATAATATGGGAGTCATAATCTGTTCTTAGCTTAGAGATATTTGCTTCTAAGATTTTGAAAGAATTGTCCATTTCCTTTCGGAGATTGATGAGTGTTTCATTTAGCACACTCACTTGAGCTGGCAAGTCTTGTACTTCAATAAGTATTTGTAGACAGTCTGGGCATATCCAAAAAGACCCAGCAACGATGGTTTTGAGTCCAAGGCACATGATGTGAAACCAGGATTTGCAGAATCCACAGTGTATCATAGTGCCATGTTTGTGGCCGCCCCGTCCAAAGTCACAACTTTCGGTACAGTGCTTCATACTGGATATACAGTCGTCAGAATATTAAAAACAAACTGAGAACTATCTCGATAAATAATTCAGTCATAGAAGTTAAAAATTTAAAATTTAAAAATAATAATAGCCTTAAAGCGCGGAAATCTATTACAATACCCTAAGCCTAGGCTTAGGCTTCGGAGCTAAAAAGTATGCGACTTCACGTAACCACGCGGAGTCAAAATATAGTTTTATTTGCATTATTGGGAATTTTGTAATCCAAGAGCGGGAGTGAATAGAGAACCGGCACAAGGAACTATTCACAAGTATTATTTATTGTTAAATACTCTATTACATTAGGTTGAAAGTCATTACAAGGGATGGGGGTCAGTTTCTTTACCATTTTCTACCAAGAAATTGAGGTTGATTTACGTTAGGCTGAATCTGATTCTTCTTGTCAAGCACTACGCTCAGTCAACACTGAAATTCATCTTTCAAATTTCAATAGGCGGTAGAGATACATTGCATATAGGAGTTTTATCAGATAGACCTCAAATATACTTCCTTCTGGCCTGCGTCTACCAATCCCAAGCTGCGTATTACTAAAAATAAGACATTCTTTCCCGTCTGAAGAATATTGCAGATTCCAAAGAAGATTTTAGTTAAAATAATTACAAGTTAATTCACACGTTATTCACTTTCTTTATTAAACACTGTTCACAATCATAAAGAGTTTATTTTTTCGTCTTGTGGGTTTCTTTTTAATTTGATGCATCCTTCTTAATTAAATCGTCTAGCAGCCTCATAACCAGCCACTGCAACCTCTTTTTCTGGGTGCAAATATGTAGAACAAAGGGAATCGGGTTCCAAGCCCAGTTCTAAGTTGGAATTATCGTTCCCAACCTTATATGTTTCTTTTGATAATTGAAGTACGGCTTCAAGCAAATCTCCCACATATTCTGTAATATTCATTTGTTAATTCTTATCAAAATATTAAAATGAGACCAGATCGGTTTAGAACGTTCAAAGATACAAAAAGTTAATCCCCAACTATGAGCTCATACGTTCTCACTTCTCACATCTTTTTATATGGGTTGTTGGTAGGTTACTTGTGCAATGTTTATCCAGGGTTCGTACAATATTTTTGGATTGAAATTCCCTGACAAATTTAGGCCTGTTATCAAATTTCCTGACAAATTTAGGCCTGTTATCAAATTTCCTGTCAAATTTAGGCCTGTTATCAAATTTCCTGTCAAATTTAGGCCTATTTTCAAATTCCAAGAATTTTTCAGGTTGTGTACGAACTTTGTTATTACCGTAAGTTGAAGCAGACATTATGGGTCGAACGGAAAATTCTCCAGGTTTGAATTTTGGAAAATAAATATTCCATCTCCTACTCCCATTTTTTGTTGTGGCTTGAAGCCGGTTTGAATTTTCATTGAAATGGAGAGCCGCAAGGAGCAATCTAGAGGAAAACAATTTGAATTACATTCTGAAAATAAAATGAAGTTCTAGAATACTACCTGGCTTTCATTCCATTGAAGGAGTAATGAGTGTACTTTGGCGCAAATTGTACCACAACGGCATGGTACGCTTCAACTGAAGAAGTTTGGCAAACGGAAGACATTTGTGGAATATCTGGCAGCAATTTTTCAAGAATGTTTTTCAATTTGAGGAAGGGTTTTGATCCTAAATTATCATTATTTTAATAATTACCCTTTTTCAAACCCTTTGGAATTAAATTCATTACCTGGAATCAGCCAAATATTTTTCCTTTCTTCCTCTGGCGTGAACGCAAGATTCAAATGGTTCTTCATGACCACGGTGTTTATTTAGTTGCCCATTGGGAAAGAATTGGTCACCAATTGGGGTCGATATTTACCAATTGAAACCAATAGTTGCCCATTGGGAAAGAATTGGTCACCAATTGGGGTCGATATTTACCAGTTGAAACCTATAGTTCCCCATTGGGTAAGAATTGGTCAGCAATTGGGGTCGATATTTACCAATTGAAACCTATAGTTCCTCATTGGGTAAGAATTGGTCACCAATTGGGGTCGATACTTACCAATTCATACCTATAGTTCCCCATTGGGTAAGAATTGGTCACCAATTGGGGTCGATATTTACCAATTGAAACCTATAGTTCCCCATTGGGTAAGCATTGGTCACCAATTGGGGTCGATATTTACATATTCAAACCTATAGTTCCCCATTGGGTAAGAATTGGTCACCAATTGGGGTCGATATTTACCAATTGAAACCTATAGTTCCCCATTGGGTAAGAATTGGTCACCAATTGGGGTCGATATTTACCAGTTGAAACCTATAGCTCCCCATTGGATAAGAATTGGTCACCAATTGGGGTCGATATTTACATATTCAAACCTATAGTTCCCTATTGGGTAAGAATTGGTCACCAATTAGGGTCGATATTTACCAACTGAAACCTATAGTTCCCCATTGAGTAAGAATTGGTCACAAATTGGGGTCGATATTTACCAATTCAAACCTATAGTTCCCCATTGGGTAAGAATTGGTCACCGATTGGGAAAATGTGGAGTAATAGAAGAGGATTAGACCACCAGTTGGGACCAACAAGTCGCCAATTGAAACCAATATTTATTTACAGACTACCTTTTGGGAGTGGCATATTACCATCTGGGAATATTAATTCACCAATTGAAACCAATATTTATTTACAGACTACCTTTTGGGAGTGGCATATTACCAATTGGGAATATTAATTCACCAATTGAAACCAATATATAGGGATAGGCTACCCATTGGGACTGAAATATCACCAATACGGACAATAAGGGAGGATAGACCGCCAATTGGGAACATTAACACACCATCTGAAACCGATATATAGGTATAGACTACCTATTGGGACTCAAATATCACCAATACAGACCAATAAGGGAGGATAGACCGCCAAATGGGACCTTTAATTCAACAATTGAAAGCAATATGCAGGGATAGACTACCAATTGCGAATAATCGAATACCAATTCATCACCATAGATAACGAATTGCACAAGGAAATTTACCAATGTTTGTGTGGAATAACAGGTTATTAAATTTTTCAAGCAACGTTACAGCAAAGTTTTTCTGCAAATTATTCAACACAACTTTGACAATAAAACCACATCCAATGTTTAATACATATTTATATATATTACAGTTATTTCCATTTTACATGTAAAGTCTATTAAAGTATCGTTTCTCTAATACATTGTCAATGGTGCTTTTATATTAAACCTTTCGTTTCGAGAAGACTAGGGAAATGGCAAATATATGATTTGTTACTGTTAATTTTTACAAAAATACATTTCTCCACAATCGACGAGAGTTTAAATGCGTGTACGTTAGAATTTGACCTTGTTACTCTTTTGGTACAAATGGAATGTGTCGTAACACTGAAGCAATTTACAATGATAACGTTCTCCTTATCTTCAACACTCGCTTCATCATCAGAATTCAATTGAATGAAATAAATAATTTGCCCGTAATAAGCTTTTCTATTGGTTTTCAGAAACACAATAGAATTGTCTTGTTTCTGTGCTCTGCGATAAGGCCTGCTATGAAATACAGTTCCACGGTACTTCATTCTTTTGAAAAACTGATGGTTTAATTGTTCATTAAAATATGAAAAATCCGCGTTAGCTCTTAAATATTGATTTTCAAATTTTGAGAGTTTTCTCAGTAATGGTTTGCCCAAGGGCAATATTTCAGTTGTTGCATCATGATCGATAGGCATGAATGAACATATAAGGTTCAGAAATAGAAGTTTTGTCGGAACTCCCATTCTAGGAAAGTGTTTTAAAACTAAATTCTTAAAGCTCTGCTTATTAATGTACTTTCGGCACACCTGTATTGGTACACCTTGGCTCCCCGTCAAAAATTTAACTAGCCTTCCATTGGCAGTTTCATACACAAAAGTGGAATTCGTCCATGAAGGGCCAAAATTTCGAACACTGTTTGGCAAATGGAGTCGAAAATGAACATTCGTCACCATAGAATTTTAACCGTAATAAAGCTGGTATTTATATACGAATTCTAGGAGAGCGGTCGCACTCTTAGATAAGACTTGATACTGCCTCTGATGCTAAAGGAGGGTTCTTTGATTGGCCGTAACCTTTTTCGTATGATGTTTGCTGGTTTGAAATTTTGCCAGTGAACTACAATTTGGGCCCTTATTTTGTGGTTAAATTTTCAAAGAGATCCAATTAATAGTTGACTCTATAAAGAAAAAAGTTGTTAAGGGTGGTTTTAGAATCCATAAAATTAATCCGACATTTGGTGAAAGATACAATATTGTTCCATAGAGATAACATGGGATTTTTTTGAAAAATGACCTTAATTGGGATCGTGTATAAAGAAAACTATTCATTCGTTACGTTTGGGAACCATCTTAAATGAAAGATAACAGTCCATAGATGTGCCTTTCCTTAGTTTCATTAAGATAAATTAAGTTTAAGTATTGATTTTTATCATTATTAACACATACTTTGACTTACGTTGTTTTGGATATTGGAATTACGGCGTTTTACCACTGTTAGAGACACGCATTTTAGCCCTAATTTTTTCTATTGGACTTTTTGCCATGATTCACGCCGTTAGAGGGATATTAAACAAGAAAAACATGGCGTTTGAGCTCTTGTAGGTGTTTTGCCCGGGTAGGTGCTTGTGGATACTTGTAGGTGCTTGTGGGTGCTTGTCCCGGGTACTTGTGGGTGCTTGTAGGTACTTATGGGTACTTGTGGGTTCTTGTGGGTTCTTGTGGGTTCTTGTAGGTACTTGTAGGTGCTTGTAGGTACTTGTGGGTTCTTGTGGGTACTTGTGGGTGCTTGTGGGTGCTTGTAGGTACTTGTGGGTTTTTGTAGGTGCTTGTGGGTGTTTGTAGGTACTTGTGGGTGCTTGTTGGTACTTGTGGCTATTTGTGGTTGCTTGTAGGTACTTAAGGGTACTTGTAGGTGCTTCTGGGTACTTGTGGGTGCTTGTAGGTACTTTTGGGTACTTTTAGCTACTTGTAGGTACTTGTGGGTGGTTGTAGGTACTTGTGGGTACTTGTGAGTGCCTGTGGGTGCTTGTAGGTACTTGTGGGTGCTTGTAGGTGCTTGTAGGTACTTGTGGGTGCTTTTAGGTACTTGTGGGAGCTTGTAGGTACTTGTGGTTGCTTGTAGGTACCTGTGGGTGCTTGTGGGTACTTGTGGGTGCTTGAAGGTACTTGTGGGTGTTTGTAGGTACTTGTGGGTGTTTGTAGGTACTTGTGGGTGTTTGTAGGTACTTGTGGGTGTTTGTAGGTACTTGTGGGTACTTGCCACGGGTGCCTCTGGGTGCTTGTAGGTACTTGCCCCGGATGCTCCTGGGTGCTTGTAGGTACTTGCCCGGGTGCTCCTGGGTGCTTGACACGGGTGCCTCTGGGTGCTTGTAGGTACTTGCCCCGGGTGCTTGACACGGGTGCCTCTGGGTGCTTGACACGGGTGCCTCTGGGTGCTTGACACGGGTGCTTCTGGGTGCTTGTAGATACTTGCCCCGGGTGCTCCTGGGTGCTTGTAAGTACTTGCCCCGCGTGCTCCTGGGTGCTTGTAAGTACTTGCCCCGCGTGCTTGTAAGTACTTGCCCCGGGTGCTTGTAGGTACTTGCTCCGGGTGCTTGTAGGTACTTGCTCCGGGTGCTTGTAGGAACTTGCTCCGGGTGCTTGTAGGTACTTGCTCCGGGTGCTTGTAGGTACTTGCCCCGGGTACTTGTAGGTACTTGCCCCGGGTACTTGTAGGTACTTGCTACGGGTGCTTGTAGGTACTTGCCCCGGGTACTTGTAGGTGCTTGTAGGTACTTGCCCGGGTGCTTGTAGGTACTTTGCTTCCTCCATAGGATTAACATTACACTAAATTTTGGAAGCTCGTAACTCTGGTTATATTAGAGATACGGGGATATCCTTTCATTATTTAATAGTCCTATTTGCCCCTTCCCTCCTTCGTTAGCATTTGCTCCATAGGATACTCCATATACGGGAAAAACCTGGAAAACTCAGGGAAGTATATGGGGAAAAGCCTGGAAATCTCAGGGAAATTTGTTTTCCAAAAGTTGTATGAACCTTGTTATGCAACATATGTTATAAACTCATGGTTTTAGTTATATAAAGTTTTACCAAGAAGTGATATCTAGTTTACTAGGGAGAAGGTATAAGATGCCTAAGTATTCGCACGCCATAGTCCCAGTCCCACATTCAAAATACAAGTGGGGACGCAAAAGGAGGCCGGGCTATTTCGCCTCTCCTCAGTCGGAAAATACGTAGTTTTCGACATTCGCGTCGCGTTTACGTGAGTTTTCTGGTCCTTGACCAAATAAGCATTTTTTAAACTGGACATTAGGCCAGCGACTTTCTTGACTTGGAATAAATAAACCGGTCCGTGACCATTGACCAGAGCACGTCGTCTGCTAAACTAAAGAAGTGTATAATTAAAATATTAGAATTTTAATGTGTGGAGTCTGGTTACCCTTGAACTTTCTTAGTAGTCGCGTGGACCACTGACCCCCCCCCCCGTCCGATTTAATTTTTGAACTGATCAATTTTAGCGTCGCAGCCAACTTGTTTGAGCTACATTGTATTTAGCACTGTCAAGGGCAAGAGCTTCCACTCCCTATTATAAATTCTTTCTGCAAGAAATAAACAAATTTTGAAATATTAAAGCATAGCGCGGCTCCAGTGGATCCCCTACAAGTTGACTTTCCTTACAAACTAAAGTTTTGGCTTGGCAAAGCAAGAGGCATTTGTGGGCGGGATTTATACGTGCATGTTGTAATCGGTTTTTAGCTACAAGTTTTAAAGACTTTTTCGATTATGTTCTGTGAGTGTGTATGTTGTGGATGTTAGATAGACGAAAAGACCTTTTTAGCTAGATGTGGTAAGAACTTGTACATGTACCTAAACAGTTGGACCATCTCAGATATTACTTTAGCAAGTCAGAAAAGCGTGTATTCAGATAAATTACAGCTTAATATTTTTGTAAGGGATGAGTACAAGTTGGGAATCCAAAATAAACCTCTCCAAGTCGAGACGCATTTTAGAGGCTATTTTTCAATATTAAAAAAAATATAATTGATATTTATTAATTTAATTGTCATTAATTTACCTTAATTCTAGTTAAATCGTTTTAAGGAACTTTATTCCTAAAATAATTTTAAACATAGCTATTGTTGACGTTTGAACTCAAGCGTAAGCCTCTTTAAAATTTTTTGGAAATTTAGGGTATATAAGGCGACTGATTCACAATAATTGATAGGAAAACCCGCAATGACCCTGTAAAGCATCTGAAACGCGCCTGCAATGATCCTACAAAATATCTGAAATGCACCTGCAATGATCCTGCGAAGTATCTGAAATGCACCTGCAATGATCCTGCGAAGTATCTGAAACGCATCTGATATTATTCCACAAAGTATCTAAATCGCACCTGCAATGATCCTACAAAGAATCTGAAACGCGGCTGCAATGACCCTGCAAAGTATCTGAAACGCACCTGCAATTATCCTACAGAGTATCTGAAATGCTCCTGCAATGATCCTGCGAAGTATCTGAAACGCGGCTGCAATGATCCTACAAAGTATCTGAAACGCACCTGCAATTATCCTACAAAGTATATGAAAAGAGCCTGCAATGACCCTGCAAAGTATCTGAAACGCACTTGCAATTATTCTACAGAGTGTCTGAAATGCACCTGCAATGATCCTGTGAAGTATCTGAAACGCGGCTGCAATGATCCTACAAAGTATCTGAAACGCACCTGCAATTATCCTACAAAGTATATGAAAAGAGCCTGCAATGACCCTGCAAAGTATCTGAAACGCACTTGCAATTATTCTACAGAGTGTCTGAAATGCACCTGCAATGATCCTGAAAAGTGTCTGAAACGCGACTGCAATTTGCCTGCAAAGTATATGAAAAGCGCCTGCAATTATCCTAAAAAGTACCTGAAACGCGACTGCAATGATCCTGAAAAGTTCCTGAAACACACCTGCAATTTTCCTACAAAGTATATGAAACACGCCTGCAATTTTCCTACAAAGTATATGAAACGCTCCTGAAATTATCCTGAAAAGTATCTGAAACGCGCCTGTAATTATCCTACAAAGTATATGACAAGCGCCTGCAATTATCCTAAAAAGTATCTGAAACGCACCTGCAATTATCCTAAAAAGTATCTGAAACGCGCCTGTAATTATCCTACAAAGTATCTGAAACGCGCCTGCAATTATCCTACAAAGTATCTGAAACGCGCCTGCAATTATCCTAAAAAGTATCTGAAAAGCACCTGCAATTATCGTACAAATTAAAGTATCTGAAACGCGCCTGTAATGGTCCTTAAAAGTATCTGAAACGCGGCTGCAATGATCCTGCAAAGTATTTGAAACGCGGCTGCAATTATCCTACAAAGTATCTGAAACGCAGCTGCAATGACCCTGCAAAGTATCTGAAAAGCACCTGCAATTATCGTACAAATTAAAGTATCTGAAACGCGCCTGTAATGGTCCTTAAAAGTATTTGAAACGCGGCTGCAATTATCCTACAAAGTATCTGAAACGCAGCTGCAATGACCCTGCAAAGTATCTGAAACGCGCCTGCAATGATCCTACAAAGTATCTGAAACGCGCCTGCAATTATCCTACAAAGAATATGAAACGCACCTACAATGATCCTGCAAAGTATCTGAAACACACCTGCAATTATCCAATAAAGTATCATAAACGCGCCTGCAATGATCCAAAAAAGTATCTGAAACGCGCCTGCAATTTTCCTACAAAGTATATGAAACGCGCCTGCAATTATCCTAAAAAGTATCCGAAACCCGCCTGCCATTATCCTACAAACTTAGCAATTTCTGACTGTAACATGCATACAATATATCTGGAAGGTACAGTACCTGTAATGAGCCTACAAACATCCTGATTTCTTACGGGAGTTACTATTTCCCTTCTGTTTTCTAGCTGTAAGGTAGCTATCCTATGACTCTAGAGTAGCTAAATTTTGTATACTGCTGTACTGAGTTTTCCAACGGAAGATATTTCTTCTGCAAAACGTCTAAAATGTTCTGCATTACTCTCTGGAATGCATCTTAATTTTGTCTGAAGTTGAACCTTTTTCAGGTTTATTCCAGTATTTTTCCAGAATATTCCAGTTTATTTGCAATATATTGCAGATTCTAAAAAATCTAAATAACAGCAAAATGCAGCCGTAAATTTTTGTACGGGAAGCCCTAAAGCATCTCGAAAAATACCTACACCCAAATCTCCAGATAGCAAGAAAATCAAGGCGTTGGCTGCTATTCACGCTGCCAAGAAAGCTCCGGCTAAACGGAAAACAACTGTGAAGAAGAAAACTGGGTTGAGCCTTGTAAGAGACGAAGTGTCCATGAATTCTCATGCTTCAGGAGGTAAATCAGTCGATGGATTTACAACCTTAATTTGTATCTTAATCTTAATTATTTTAAATTGACGTTTCAGGTGGAGGGAAAAGGAAAAGTCCAGCTAAGAAAGGCCAATCACCGCCAAAATCTCCCAAAGCTAAGAGAATGCTACGGTAAATATATATATATATATATATATACCACCCCTTTTCCCAATTTCTATATATATTTATATAGGAAGTGGGAAAAGGGGTGGTAATCTCCCCTACTAAGCGTCAGACCCTCACTTAGCCAATCAGGAGCCTTTCCTCTGTGAAGTTTGCCGCCATTTTGGTGAAAAGGGGTTAATTTTTGGTATATTTTTTGCAGCTCCAGAAAATAAAACAACAGTTTTGACGAATATTAAAAACTTATTAAGGAAAAAAACGTTTTTAATTGTACCGGAGTTTCAAATAAATTAAAAATATTAATGTTCTTTTCTTATCATGAAATGTAAATTGGACATTAAAAAAAATAGGGGTGCCTTAAATGTTTCACACTAACAATTGTAAAATACCTACATTTTTCTCTTTCTTTTTCGTTTTTCGAATTTTAACATTGGTATCTTATAGAAATGTAGTTTCAAATATTCTTTTGTGTTCTTGCAGTCGTCTACAATTAATTAATGGAGTTTCGCCTCACCTGCTTTACCATGAATTAATAAATCAGGTGTTAAATCTGTAGTAAACTAATTATTATGCAACACTAGCTTTTATTTATAACGGATATTAATTGGACTAATTATATTAGATTAGTCTTAGCGATGTGTACATTCTTTAAAGTAAATCTTAAAGGGGCTAACCGGCGCTGTTGGGGGGGGGACAGCCCTTAGTTAAGGGGGAAAACACCCAGCTCTTTGGCCATAAGGAATGGCGCCACCGTCGCGGTGGGCGGGTAAGCAATATGCTAACCAACAGTTTGACCCCCCTTTCACCCCAACAGCTCCGCCCAGCCCCTTTAAAGTCGACACGTTGAGACGCCAGTAAATTTTCTACCTTACAACTAAAAAAATTAAATGAAGTGTCTCATAAATATCAAAACTCTTCGCGATAAGTAGTGTTAAAACTTAATTTTGAAAAGCTAACATTTGAGGTTAGGCCTAGTACATTAGAACTCTGTCTAGGAATTTCGCGCTCTGATTTTTAGATAAGTGATTTTTAATGTCGTGATTTATTTCTACTCCATTAAGCCTTTGCAACCAAATAGATTTTGTAAATTTACGATATAGGCCTTGGCTTTTAATGGAATGAACCTTTAGCAAAAATGTAACGTTCCGAGTTTTGGTAAAGGTCAAAGTTTACTAATTGTTAAGATTAGTTACAATCATATACTTAATATACTACGCGATTATCGTAAATAGCGACTAGGTTAGGGATAGGCTCCATTTTTCAAGATGGCGGCAGCGGATTACAAAAATATTACTTAGTGATCATCTTCTAGTTAAGAATAACGTCTCTGCGAAAATTCTACTTCCTAAGTAAAGCGGTTCGGTCTGGGCGTTAAATTATAAGTCACTCATGACGATGCAATTGTGGATGGAGCTAAAAAGGAAGTGTTACGTAATCTTTCCGCATTTTATCGCGTCTGTTTCCGGTACCATTTTTTCCGCATTCCCAAAATGTCGGCTTCTATTGCTTCTGTCTGGAGAATGCTACATTCTTGGGGAAACCCCTCCTGAGGGGGGAGAGGTTCCCAACCCGTTGGTATGTAGTATCTGCACTGTTAAAGCGGCATCCTTGAAGTGCGGAATATATATCTGGAAATATTGTTAGTTGACCGTAAAACCCTGTAAGAAGTTGATGTTTTAGGCCTTCACCTTAGAGACAAGTGTAACGGGGAATTTTGAAAATAACAGTGGTCTATTTTTTTAATAAAAATAATAAATTTTTATCGTAATGGTGGAATTCATACTATTATTATTATATTGCGCGCAACGCCCTGCCTTTGCCTGTACTAAATAAGTGTTCTTCCACCCTGAAAAATTAAAATGCTAAAAGCTCATTTTGTATTTGTTCGCCTATTGGGGATGGTGAAGTAGAAAATCAAGTGACTTTTTATCAATTTTTCTACTAATTCCGGAAATACTTCCGAATGATTTTCAAATTCAAATTAGGTTCAGATTTTAAGGATAATTTCACAGAAATCCATGGGCACTTGCAAAATAAATGGACACTGCACAGCTGCTATTCGCGTTATGAAAGTAAACGCGGAGGTTTGCAGTAATCATTACGGCCACGAACTTCAGCTTTGCCACATCCAAATCCCAAAACCTGCGAGGGAAATGATAGCGGGAAAACTTACTAATGGAGTTTCAAAGAAAAGAATTTTGGACGATTTTCGATGTAATATGAAGGACATTTAACTCTTCCGAAGGATATCAATAACATCGGCAAAGCTTACGGTCTAAATATTACAGAGCGCCACACCGAGGATCATTTAAGCGTTGAGGCTTACGTTCAAGAGTATTTGGAAAAGGATGATGGCACCATTTTAATCTATAAGAAACAACACGACGATAAGAACTTCATACCAGCAGACACCCACTACGTGGATTTAAAGCCCCCAGATTTTGCCCTAGGAATAATGACTCAGTTGCAAAGAAGTATGCTGCGAGAGTTTGGGAAAAACATATGTTTTGATGCAACTCACGGCACAAACGTTTATAGTTTTAAATTGGTGACAGTTCTTGTTGTTGATGAGTTTCGTGAAGGTATACCAGTGGCCTGGTTGATTTCAAATAGAGAGGATTTAGAAGTCCTAAGCATATTTTTCGAAGAAATAAGAAAATCTGCTGGGATAATTGTACCTAAAGTCATCATGTCTGACAAGGCTCCTCAGTATTTTTCAAGTTGGAAGAAAGTAAATGGAGGGGAACCAAAAAAGTTGCTTTGCAAATGGCACGTGTATCATGACATTCGCAAAAAATATCTATAATTGGGGACAAGGAAGTGGCTTCTTACTTATTTAAAGGAATAGCCATACTTATGGACGAATTGCATCCGGAAAAAATTGAGCTCATGCTTAAAAATTGTCTCTCGGAAAAGGAAGAAAACGAAAAAACCGTTGAGTTTGGAAAATATTTCTATAACGAATGGGTTTCTTGTAAAGAGGAATGGGCTGCTTGCTATCGCAAAGGAAGCGAGATCAACACAAATATGTTCTTGGAAGCTTTAGACAAAGTTCTAAAGCATAATTACTTGGAAGGCAAGCAGAACAAACGAGTTGACAAGTGCCTTTCCACATTATTTAATTATGACCGTGACCAAACAGTACAACGCCTTATAAAGATTGAAAAGGGGAAAATAACGTGGAAGTCCACGGCGAACTTCAAAAGACACAAACACTCAATGGATTTGCCTTTGTCTCTCGTCGAACCAACCTCACAATGGTTTTGGTCCATCGCGAGCGAAGCCACCTTGAAACGGGCGCTAATGACGATCTGAAGTAAACATAGTTACTAAGCAGCAAGAAATATGTGAAAAATGCAACTCCATATGTGTTGCGTGCAACACGTGTATTCACCAATTTACGTGTTCTTGTCCGGATCGATTAATACACACAGTGATATGTAAGCACATTCACCTATGTATTCGGTACCTTAATCAAAACACCATTGAAGATAAAGACTCCACTCCTAAAGTTTATAGTTACGGAAATGCAGTCTCAGAAAAAGGGTCAAATTATGTGAACAATGAAAAAGGTCCATCTGAAGACATTGATGAAATAAGCGTTCCTACAGACAAAACTTTCCTGATGAAGATTTTGGCAGAATCTAGTGGAAAAGAAAATCTAGAGTTGAAAAAAGAAGCTCTTATTTCAGAAGTCATGTCATTGATTGGTGTCATTAAAAAATGTGAAAACAGTGATATTTTAGACGTAGTCACCAAACAGACCAGGTCATCTAAGTCACTCTTAGAAATTCAAACTGCCAAAACCAAAAAAGATAACCAAGCGGGTAAACAAATGGCAGACAGTTCTGAAGAAGAACGTAATAAAATACAGAATGTCCCCCATAATAAGTTGGCAGAGAAACAAACACGGTTCTTTTCAACAGTGAAGAAAAGAAATACAAACAATATACGATACGCGAAACCTGATTTAAATGAAAAGGCCTCACTTGTTTTTTATTTGTCACAACCTAACAGCGAAGCCAACACCAGCAAAAATTCTGAATCTGAACATTCTTGCTGCAGATGTGACTTGCCGTTCAAAACCTATTTCTAAGTAATCAAGATCTGTCGGAAAGGAAAAAAGAAAAAAATTCAGGCGTTCCTCGAGTTCTTCGTGAATAAAGAAAATTTTGAAGAAACTATCAATCAAATAGACGAAGAAGACAGAGATGATCCCAGAAAATGTTGACGACGACGTAATTAACATAAAGACACAACGGTAGAGTTCGTCAAAGAATTCGTTTCGCCTGATGCCTGGCTTGCAATACGTGAAGTATTGAAAAGTAAGAAAGCGGAATGGAAGTGCGGAAAATGCCCTACCGTATCAACGAAAATTAACATGGTGCAATGTGAAGAATGCGATTTGTGGTACCATTGGAATTTTGTAAATTTCACAGAAAACGACCAAAAAAGCACATATTTATGCATTTCTTGTAGACCAATGTGAAAAATAAAGTTCACTTTACCAAAACTATACTTCAAATGAAACATCCATAGTATATCAAAGCAATCCATAATTTAAAAAACCGCCTACAAAATAACATTCTCTGGTTGGAAGCCTAGCGGGATTTTTTTTTCGAGGTTGGGGTTCCTATATACATACTAAACTAAGAAAGACGCTTAACACACAAATAGAAATAAAATATTAGTTGGGATTGAGGCATACTTGCGTCAGAATAGTGTTCGTAAGGGGTAAAAATTTAATCGGGGTCGGGGTAAGACATCGCATGCTGGAAAGTTTTGGAAAAATGATAAAAAAAATCGTAAAATTTCTGGGTGTTTCGAAAGAAGCTTTATTTTCGTATCGCACTTAGGTAGTGACTCTTCGCTAGTTGGCAAGAAACTGTAAAAAAGCCCAATAAATTCCGACTTTCCGAGCTACGCAGCTACGATTCCCACGGAAGACCACTGCCATTACAAAAGACGGTGGAGGGCCGCCGATCGACGAGAGGGAGGATGGTGAACTTTGGAATTTTGGTGACTGTTTTTACTGTATTTTGTTGGTTGTTAGTTACCCGCTTGCCCTTTTTTTCATAAAGGAGAAGCGGAGCACTTATTTGAGACGAATGAGATGATTGTTTTTGGTGCAGAACAAAAAATAATTTGCTAAAAATAACCTAACCAAAATCTAGCCCCGAAAAAAACCCCGACTACATTTTACATGTTAGGTACCGGGGTCGGGGTCGGGGGAAAAAGTCGGGGATCCCCGGTTTTCGGGGTCGGGGTCGAGGTCCCCGTACGAACACTAGTACGGATACACTTTTCAAGGACCTTGCAAACCGTCGACGTTAAGCTGATGGGTCTGTAATTGATGGCATCGCTTTTGCTACCTTTACCTTTGAATATGGGTGTGACGTGGGCAACACGCCAGTCCGAGCGTAAAGAAGAAGAGAAAAAAGGATTAGAAGAGGTTTAGAAAGCGAGGCAGAAAGCAATTTTTGGCATCTACTCTTATCGTTAGGATTAGGAAGTACGCGGCAATCGGCTAGGGTACGAGAAACGTCTAGCCTCCCAATAGCAGGGTTTCCACCAAAAGTTCAGGCAATTGCCTTTTATACCCTAAATTTTCAAAAATTGTTAAAGAGGCATAAGCTTGAATTCAAACGTCAACAATAACTTTGTTTAAAATGATTTTAGGAGTAAAGTTTATTAAAACGATTTAACTAAGGTAAATTAACGACGATTAAAATAATTAATATATATTATATTTATTTAATTATTTATGAAATACCTCTTGTTTACTCGATGATCGTAAAAAACCATGAAACATAAACATATTAAATATATATTGCAAAATATGTTGGTTCTATTGCGATTAAGCCTATCTGTTTATAGCAGACTATATTACAGACGACTATTGACAAAACAAAACAAGTTGATAAAGTACTATAGGGTCGATGGTGGCGACACCAATTTGGACAAATTTCTCAGGGCTCTTCTTTCGTTTGACAGACTATAGCTAATTCAAGCGCCCAATCACGATGGTCAAAACATGTATCTACCAGGGCTTGAACCTGGGACCTTCCGCGTGAGAAGCGGACGTGATAACCACCACACTACAGATACGTAATAACACTGAGTTTTCCAAGAGATCTAGCTAATTATTATGTCCAATCACGATGGTCAAAGCCTTACTTCTGTAATTAACTAAAATTAACATAGTTAGACTTAATTGTTTTGATCAAACTGGCTGATAGCACACCCTGAATACTTAATTGTTAATTTAAGATACTTCTGAAAAGTATCTTCGCTGCAGTTTTTAAGTTATCGGTGGGGAAAAATCACGAAAAACCCATGTTAATCTCCATAGGAAATTAGCAAAAGCGGGTGAATATTACTTTAACGTTACAAAACGGTATCAAGTCATATCTACAAGGGCCTACCGGCCCTGTAGAATAAGACCAATCAGCATAGTGAAACACGTGTAGTTTTAGATTTGATAGATAATTTTAAATTAGGACCTCCGACCAATCGCATAACGCCCTGCCTTTTCGTTAACAAAACTCTCGTGGCACGCTCCATGTCGAAGGAAATTTAGAACGAGATTTAATTAAAGTTGCCTGCCATGTGACAAACGTGGCCTGAGATATGGAGCGTGCCACTCTAACTTTGTTAACAAAAAGTGTTTGTAAGTATGATTTGTCAGTATTCGAAACAAATAAAGTTTTAACTCAGATCTTTATTAAAGCGACTTATCTATACAGTGTCTAGTTTCCAACTGGCGCCAGTGCTCTGTTTTCTATGACGTCATCTCTTATCGGGGGGCGTATACGCAATTGATAAGCGAGATAATCTTTGACCCTTTTGTCTATTAGGTCTACTACCAACATCTTCCCCTTTTAGTTAGATTTCTATACAAAATATTATTTAACATTGTGGCTCTTTTGAACTTAAATGGATTAATGATTAACTAAATGTCACATTATTTAGATTTATAAACAGAATATAATTTAACATTGCTACTCTTAAAACTTAAATGGATTAATGATTAACGATTAACTAAATGTCACATTCTAATAAACAAAAAAACTCAAACACTACAAAAATTAATCTTGACGTAATAAGTTCGACCCTTGTCATTGAGCCTCGTATCTGTCAGGTTTGTAAAGTCTTTCTGGTGCACGTAAACATCGCACTCCTATCGAAGTTACTGCAGGGTTTGCCCGTAATGTCAGTCTATTTGGATGGATGGGCTGGTCAGTTTCATCCCGAGCTGCTTCATTCTGGATTTGACTCTGTACCTCTCTTTCTCTACCGCCATTTGGACTCTATGATTACCTGGGAACATTGGTCGGTCGTGTTCTCTGATGTGTCTGACAACTCCGACTACTATTTGATTGGGCTGCAAGTGCCAGCGTCGTCCTGATTTCACTGTTTGTGTTGCTACGGCTTCTTTGTCTGACGTGGTTGAGATACGATGCTTGACCGTTAAATGTCGGCACCCATGGATAGGCTGACACTTCCGGCCTACTTAATCTTGTCTCCAGTGGTCGGTAATTTTTGGTCTGAATGACAGTCCTTATCCCAGGAATCTCTCTTAAGTCTTGTCGATTTCTTCGTAGGATATTTCCATGCTCAGTTCTTACTAAGTACGACCTTGGGCCTACTAGTTTTTCACAGGTGCCATTCATCCACGGAGTGTGTCGCTTACGTGGGTTGATTTTAACTTGTTGTCCTTCGATAAGAGGGGCTAGCTCTTTAGTTCCCCGATCGTACCAACGTTTCATGTTTTCCTGCCGCTGGCAAATCAATTTCGGAACATCAGGCACTACTTTTGGTTCTAATTTTTCTAAGTTCGTAGGTAGCAACGATTTTGTTTGCCTTAAAAACAATTTTTCTGCTGGCGTGATGCCGTCTTTTTGTGGTGTATTTCTCCAGTCGAGAATGGCAAGCATGACGTCTTGTTTTGCGTAGTCCACCTTCTTCAGTATATTCTTTACTATTTTGACTGCCGATTCAGCCTTGCCGTTGGCTTGGCTGTGGTATGGTGACGTCGTGATATGTAAAAATCCCCAATTCTTTGAGAACTCGGCGTATTCTTGACTGACGAAGTTAGTACCATTGTCTTTGATTAGGACTTGAGGAATCCCATGTCTGGCAAAATGGGTTTTCGTGTGATTTATAATGGTTGTCGACGTCGTGTTAGAGAGCTTATCCACTTCCCAATAATTGCTGTAGTACCAGACTGCTGTAGTAACCAGATAATTGACATTGTGTAGCGTAAATACGTCCTGTGCGACTATTTGCCATGGCAAGGTCGGCACTTCTAATGGTTGCAGGGGTAAGCGATATTGCTTAGTTAAAAACGCTTGACAAGAGCTACATTGATTCACATATTTTGTGATGTCTCTCTCCATACCCGGCCAGTAGACCATATCTTTGGCTTTACGGATAGTGGCTTGGTGACCCGCATGACTATAATGGAGGCGTTCCATGATAGTCTGTCGAATTGAGGCATGAATCAACATGCGTTGTCCTTTTAGGATGAGCCCTTGAACAACAGTTAAGTTGTCTCTCGATTGCCAGTATTGCCGTAAATTCGGCTCTAAGTTAAGCTTTGCCATCGGCCAACCTTCCAAAATCAGTAAGCGCAACTTTACCAAAGAATCGTCTTCTTCTGTCGCCTTTCGTACTAGATCTCGTGTCGCCGAGCTTACCGCTAGATAACGTATTGGGTCTACTGCCGCTATTACCTCACAGACGCCTTCTTGAATCTGATAGATATCTTTATGTGGCAATTGAGCTGGTCCCCTATGTGGTAAGAACGCTCGACTAAGCATATCTGCGATGTGGAGGGTCGTCCCTTGTTTGTATTGGACTTCTAGCGTATAGGATTGAAGTTTCAACAACATTCTTTGAAGACGTTTCGGTGCAATGCGCATAGGTTTGTTAAAAATCGGTATCAGTGGCTTGTGGTCAGTCTCTCTCTATCTTGATTTTCTGGGAGCAGCCGATGTAATGATCCAACCGGACACATCCAAATACGATGGCCAAGCACTCCTTTTCAATCGCTGATGGTTAATGCTAGAGACGCATACGCAACAGGTCGCCCGTCCTGAAGTAAAACTGCTCCCAAGCCCGCCTCAGAGGCATCACACTGGATTGTGATTTCCTTACGTTGGTCGTAATATGCTAGTACCGGAGCCTCGGTCAGTAAGATTTTCAATATCTGGAACGCTTCTGCCTTCCTGTCGTGCCAGATGTACTCTGCTTTCTTTGCAAGTAGGGCCCTGAGTGGCTCCTTGATTATGGAAATTGCCGGCAGATAGCGGTTTAAGTAATTTACTTTCATCGGGTCTGGTTTAATGCCTTGTGCCGAAATTGTATGTCCCATATAAGTCACCTCTTGAAGAGCCAATCGAATTTTACTTCTGTTTAGTTTCAGGCGACCCTCTCTAGCTCGTTGTTGTGTCGCTTTTAGATTTTGATTGTGATCTTTTATCGCTTCGTCCAAAGTTGCGCCACAGCCCACAACTAAGATGTCATCAAGTATATCGAATACACCTTTCAGACCTTTCTAGCAGCTCAACCATTTTACGTTGAAATTCCTCTGGTGCGGAGGAAATTCCAAAGGGCATTCTTAAGTACCGGTATCTTCCAAACGTTGTCCAGAACTTTGTTAAAAAGGAGCTTTTCTCCGTTAACCGGACTTGGTGGAACCCGTCTTTGGCGTCCAACACTGTAAAGATTTTTACATCCGCTAACCGTGGTAAGATATCATCGAGGGTTGGCATCGGAAATTTTGGTCGTTTAGTTCCTTTTTGAAGTCTTTCGGATCGATGCAAATGCGTATATTGTTCGGTTGTTGGCAACTCAGCCGACAGGCTGTATTGGTGAAGTCTTGCAATGGGGCTTTGTTCTTCTTATGGACAATAACCAGACTACTTATCCAATCAGTAGGTGTCGTAACCTTCGTTATTATGCCTCGTTCTTCTAAGTCGTACAGCTTAACTCTTAAGGGTTGCAACAACGCCACCGAAACCCTACGGGGCGCATGCTGGACAGGCTTAACGGCTTGGTCCATTTCTATCTCATAAGCGCCTGGCAGTTCACCCAATCCTTCGAATACGTCAGGGAAAGCGTCCAGGATCGTTTTTGCGGAAGTAGCGGCAGAAGCAAGTGCCTGTTGGTTGGAGACAACGTCAAGACTGTAACATACATCGTTGACTTGTATGAGGTCCATGTCCACGCACGTAGATGCCAATAAAAGGGGAGGCTTATATTGACCCTGTTCGGATATGATCTTGAACGTAAGGGGCTTTACAACTGAGCCGGCTGTACATAACAAAGTGTACTCTCCCAGAACGCTGATAAGTGAGCCATCGTACATCGTGAGAGTGGTTAAGGATTGGCGAGGAAACATTGGCAACGGTCGTCGAATCTTTTGTAAGTCGGTAATGCTCATAACGTTGCACGTCGCTCCTGTATCAAGTTGACATTTTATAGGGTACTTTGTCCACTTACGGATGACTCGTGAACGTATAGGGTGCAAAAGAGTTTTTTACGTGCTGCTTTGTGACACATCGGATGTTCGTCTAGCTGGAATAGGTCCTCTGTTGATTCGTATATCTGATTACGTGTAATATCTTGAACGAAATTTGCACCTTGTTGGGCCGACTGTTGATCACCCGATAGTGGATAGAGCCATCGTGGATAGTGTTGCCCTAATGTATCTGAGGAATGTAGCGGCTGGTCCTGGGTTGAAAATGGTGGTTGGAAGTTGTCGACTTGATAAAAATATGGCGTCTCTGTTGTAAAATTCACGGACTGGTGGTGAGCTTCAGGTTTGCTCCTCCAAACTGCCGCGAAGTGATTCAAGCGATTGCAGTTGTTGCAACGTTGTCCATATGCTGGGCAAGATTCACCGGGTTGATGACGACGGTGATACCCGCAGTTAGTGTAACTCGAGGTACTTGGAAATGAAGACCTTTGTCTTGCACGCTGGTATTGTGGCGGTAATGAAGATGCGCGGCGTCGCCACGGCTGCTGAGACTTTCGCCGCGTCGATGCGGCTCCTCGGGAACTAGTATAATTTATGGCCTCGGACGTAAGCGTTGGAACTTCCGTGTCAATCTGGGTTAGTTGTGCATTAGAGGCGGCGGCCACCCGCAATACCTGCAGTACGTCCGACAACGGTGTAAGGTTCGGTGCTTGATATAGGGCTGCTCTGGTTTTCTTATCGTTACTACCCAGGATGAGTTGATCACACAGCAGTTTATCTTCTAGAGCGCCATACTGACAGGTCTTGACTAAAGCCCGTAGGTGAATATAATATTGGTTGCTGGAACGCCATTCGAAATAAATGCCGCTGATAACGGGGGTTCTTGTTCGGTGCAAAGTGAGCTTCCAATGCTGTTAAAATCCCAACCGTCGTGCTGGCATCGGTTAATGATAACTCGAGGTGTCGTAGTACTCGCCGACAGTCCTCTCCCAAAAAGGACCGCAGCGTAGCCACTTGAATGGCTGAAGATTTTCCGTGAGGCCCGTAGCAATAGCATAGTCTCCGTATGCTTCTTTAAAGCAGGAGAAGTTATCCGCTAAATCACCGGTACATACCATCGGCCTTGGCGACGGCACATGATTCGCGAATCCATTGGAGCGTAGTACGGGGGAGGACATATCTACGGTTGATTATTTGACTTCTGACACCATGTTTGTAAGTATGATTTGTCAGTATACGAAACAAATAAGGTTTGACTCAGATCTTTATTAAAGCGACTCATCTATACAATGTCTAGTTTCCAACTGGCGCCAGTGCTCTATGTTTTCTATGACGTCATCTCTTATCGGGGGGCGTAAACGCAATTGATAAGCGAGATAATCTTTGACCCTTTTTTCTAGGTCTACTAACAACAGAGACACTATTTTCATATGGCTTATCCGCTGAACACTGATATTCAATCCTTTGCCGACGATATCCTATGTATCGCATGGGGCCAATCCCGTCAACACCTTCAGGATCAGGGCAATGCTGCTCTTTATTCAGTCTACGGTTGGGTTCAACACAATAAACTTACCTTTAGCGCCCAAAGGTCACAAGCAATTACTTTCTTTCGTCCAGGTTCGGCATTCTAGTGTTTTGGATTCTTCGTTTAAGAAAGTATTGAATTTTATTTTTTCGGTTCCTATTATGGGGAAATCTAACTTTCGGGAAATTTCTTCTTTTATGAAGGTTCCCTGACTTCCTTGGTCTAACAAACACCTGGCACTTTTCCTTTGCGATTTGTTTGAAGTGTTTAACACTGCTGTTTTTGCGGTCTGTAGAAGAACTTTAGTCCCCGTATTGTTTAAGTTTACTGATGACGCTTGTACTGTAGGAATAGGATTGCTATTTCTTTGTTCACTGTTATTCTGATTTGTATTGGACCCTTGGCCCTGTTTATTTCCATTTACTTTGTTTTGTTTTTGTTTTAATGTTTTAAAGAAAAGTTCAGGTAACATAACATTGTGCCTCTTACGCGAGTGATCGAGTGGGCTATCTTACCCTTACCTATCTTAGCCTGTGAGAATTCAACCAATACCCTTCGGGGTATGAGGTTCGATTTAGCATACGCCACTAAATCAATGACGACGCAGTAACCTCATTTTTTAGAATCAATTTAATGCTAATTATTTTGTAATAAGAGATCGTTAACTTATTTTAAATATTTTTGACATTTATATTTAGAAATGGGCGGTTCTATTTAGTATAATGCTATGATAGCTGAACTTTTTCCTTTAACAAAATGCAACAGAGGGGTTAATGGTTCCTTCGTTACTGTCAAAGTCATTAAAAACCTTGTTTTCGCAACCCTATTTACGAGATCTTAGTGAAATAGGAATACATACAGTCAAAAGACATTATTAAGCGCCCATATTTCCCTTGTTAATTTCTTATTTCTAAAAGGGTTTTGTGGGCCGGGATTAAATACCTCGTCAAGCCTAATAATTCTTTAGTCCTTTTGTTATTTTAAAGATTGGCAGCAACACAAGTTCCTAGGCGTGGGCAAAAGGCAAAGTGCAGAGAAATAAAATTCGTCATGCATAATGATTAGTCTAGCCTTTTCCCACAAAAATCAGCCTAGATACGTGGAGAAAATGGCTACACAATTATTGCTATAATATGTACACTGTCTTAAAGCAAAACATGTTTTGAAGGAACTTAAGTTACCTCCACAGCATTTCTAGTACTCATGAACCTATTCAATCAGTTCTCTCACAGTGCTGGTATTAAATGATTTGGAAATATAAGGTATAGTGTTCAAATCCGGGGTAAATAATTAGTCGGGATAATTATACACTTAAGATGTATTCTACATTTAATAAAGGTTGGTATAGTACATGATTCGGGATGCGAGTAACGCAGCTACCAGAGCAGCTACGTTACCGTCCAGAGCCGGGGAGAAAGCGAGCGTGTTTCCCGTCAGGAGGTGGGCTCGAGCCTGTTATTATTGAGACTAGCGCCATCTATTTCTTATATGGAATATAGTTTACATGTGGATATGACAATACTCTCCCGTTATATTTTAAGTTCGAGGTTCATAGTAAGTTAAGCACGAGAATTCAAAAGTTCAAAATAATACTAATGATGGTATCTAAGAATTTAGTTTTACATTTTTAAATGGGACTGTGGTTGTGCAATTAATGTATTAATGTTGTTAAACAAATTGTAAAGTTATTATTTTAAAATGGCTTCAACTATTCTGAATTTGTACTACTCTAAGGAATCAACATTTGATTGTCTCAGAGTCAGGTTATCATTTGCTTGCTAAATTTAGGCAATTTAGGCAATGACGTTTTAAAGGTTTAGACGTGTAGGAGCTCGTCTGTTCCGGATAGGAAGATTGGAGGTCTTGCTAGGTGTCTCGACTTCTTTCGCTATGGATGGAGCTTCTGCTGAGGACTGTCTCTCTTGTTGTGGGATTGGTACTTGTTGTACTATTGGTTCCGTCCCGCTGCTGGCAGTTGGATATGGTGGTACCAAGGACAAAGGTGTTCCCAAGAAAGCTTGAGCGTTGGGAGAGGCTGTTTCGCCGTCAGTCTGTACTGGAATCTTTCGAGATAGTCGGATCAGATTCTGGTGTCTGGTGATGCTGCCCCTTGGAACATCGATGCAATACATCATTTGGCCCTGATGGGCGGCGATTGTGCCTGGGAACCATCTCGGGCCTTTGCCGAAATTTCTGGCAAAAACTGGGTCATCCAGCTGGAATTTCCTCGTATTCGGCGCACAGGTTGGAACCATTAGAGTTTCCTGAGCGGACGAGAGTTTGTGTGGATGAATTGTGCGGCCCCCAAACATGATGTCATACGGAGATTTATCCTAGACCACTGGGGCGCGGCGATGGTTCGTGAGAATGTGAGCTAGTCTGCATGCTAAAGTAGCAGTTGTGAAGGTGTCTAAACCAAATTAATGATGTCTGTGGAATCTGTGGTTCTACCGTCTTGTTTGCAAAAACTGCTTTTCACGGTGCGTGCACTGCGCTCGGTTGCACAAAATAACTTTAAAAATATATTTTCCAACCTTTTTGCGAATAAACAGGCACCCACTTCGGTAATAAGGAGTACCTTTCAGAAATTAAAAGTATAATTCGGACCCTTTTGGGGTTTTAAATATTACGTAATTCGGTAGCACAAAATACCTCTCACAGATTTAAAACTACATTTTCGGATCTTTTCTAGTGTTAACAGGTACCCGCCTCGGTAATAAGGAGTACCTTCACAAATTTGAAGGTATAATTCTGGCCTATGTTGGGGTTTAAAAGGTTCCAATTCGGTACCACAAAATACTTTGTACTAATCAAAAATATATTTTTTTAGAAGTAAAAATACCTTTTTTTAGAAGTTAAAATATTTTTTAGAAGTAGCTTAGAGTACCTTTAAAGAAAGGCATTACGTATTACTCTCATCCACTTTTGGTATTACCTTTAAAGGTACGTTTGTGATGCATAGTAAAATACCTTAGTAGGTACTAGAGAGAAGATATCTAATGAGTCGGCATTAAAATGAAGGTCGATCGCTTTATAGAATCTATGATACGATGTTGTTCATTTTATGTCAAAACAAAAATCACCATCTTTTTGTCGATACATAAACCATAGATTGGATAGGAAATCGTGAGGCTAGAGCAAGGGAAGAGGAGCCAAATTTATTATTTCATTACTCAACACATTGGAATATAAATTTACTTATTTTTAAATTGCTTTATAGCTCTAATATTAAATCTGGATACTTTAAATTGGTCCAAATCATCATTTAGTATTGTAAGGAGCGAGTATTTACTTAAGAAATATTAAAGTAGAACAGCAATTTAGCAACGACTTTAACGGTCTGATACGAAACCTATTGCCTGGTAAGAATAACGGAGCTCGAATAAAGGTTTTTGCAACAGACAGACTGATACTGATTTTATCACCTTAAAGATTCATTTTAGACAGCATTTTTACTTTTTCACACCATCTATTGATGCATGAAAAAGTCATTTATTTATATGGAACATTTACTACTCTCTTTTTAGCTCGTTCCCTCTTTTTTCCCCATTATAGGCTATATTATAGCTAGCCGGGCGCCTTTTCCACGCCCTCTCCCCGCCCATTTTCGGGACCTGGAATTTATTCAAATTCATAAATAATGTGCAGAAATGCGAACAGATGGATCTGGGTAGCTTAACAAAAATTTATTTTATTTCATAAATTTCGAAATCCCAGAAGAGTCTCGAACCTACCAACGTTAACAGGTCATGAAGATTCTCGCGCATGATAATACACTTCGACTTGATACTATTAAGTTGTGAGAGGGTGTGTACACTAAGTCGGGGGCTGAGACTCTCAAGCAAATGCTGGGGGTCCATTATCTGACTCTACTTTAAACAAACCAAGAAAACCTGACTCTCTCTTCCCTGCTCCGCACAGGGCATAGAGGGAGGACTGGCTTGTAGCCAGGCAGGTTGTTACGATTCCTAGGCTTCGGTGGGTTTTCTACTGTTTTGAACCCTAAAAGTCTCCGGGACCCGATGTGGTCTTCCCTCGGCTTTTGCAGGAGGGTTTAGATCACATCGTCTCTCCGCTATGCAAGATCTATAGACTGTGCATTGCTCTCGGTCACATACCTCGTGACTGGAAGCGCTCTACGGTCATCTTTATTCCCAAGCCCGGAAAGGTCTCCTATCTCGTGGCAAAGGCATTTAGGCCCATATGCCTGACATCCTTCTTCCTCAAAAATTTGGAGAAGCTAGTGGACAGGTACATTAGAGACGAGGTAATCTCGATAACTCCTCTCTCTTCTTCACAATTTTCCTACAAAAAGGCAAGTCCACTGAGACAGCCCTTCACGGCCTTACGAATTGCCTGAATAGGGAATTCGACTTTCAGGAGATTTCACTGGCCGTCTTCCTCGATATTGTGGGGGGCCTTTGATAAGGTCTCCAGCTCGGTTATTACTGAAGCTGTTAAAAGATTTGGTATCAGCGACACTCTTGGCCGTTGGATTAAGTCCCTGCTTATCGACCGCGAGGTGACGGCGTCCCTCCTTGAGGACTCTCTGGGGGTGACCACCAGCATGGGCTGCCCTCAGGGTGGAGTTTTCTCCCCCTGTTGTGGAGCCTGGTGGTGGACGAGCTCTTGGGGTTGCTCGAGGGTGTAGTGGCTGCCGGTGCTTCGGGTATGCGGACGATGTGGCGAGAGTAATTACCGGGAAATTCCCGGCTACAATCGCAACGCTTATGAGCTCTGCTGTCTCTAACGTGGAGCAATGGTGCCGGGTGGATAACCTCACTGTTAATCCTGGCAAAACTGCTTTTGTTCCTTTTACGAGGAAGAATACTAAAGACCTGTTCAATGATATCTCCTTCTTTGGTCAGGTCCTGACAAAGTCCTCCGAGGTGAAATACCTGGGAGTGTCTTTCGATTGCAGACTTACATGGAAGCCGCACCTTGACCGGTGCATCAAGAAGGCCAAAATGCTTTTCTAGAGAACCAGGAACTCTGTCGGCAAGACTTGGGGCAACCCCAAGGCCATTCACTATTGTACTGGGTGCCAGGGCATAGCGGACATCATGACAATGAGCAAGCCGACAGGTTTGCTAAAAGGGTGGCGAAGGCCAAGTTCTTGGGACCGGCGCCGGTCATTCCCATCCCCTACGGGTACGCTAGACGATGCCTGCATGACAGGTTGACTGTTATTCAAAATCAGCTCTGGCATAATATGGAGGGCCAGAGACAGACGAAACCGTTTGTCAATGGCCCCTGCAGGTCTCGGGCTAGGGACCTTATTGCACTCAGCAGATGGAATATTAGGCTGGTCACCGGTCTTTTGGCCGGAACCTGTCGGCTAAATAGACACCTCCATCTGATGGGCCTTGCTGACGACCTCTCTGCCGGTCGTGCCGGGAGAAGGAAGAAACTACCTCTCACATACTGTACGAGTGCGATTACTTCGCCTCATTCAGACTAGATCACTTTGATTCACATACTGAGGAGCCCTCGCGGGTCTCTTCCATGACGGCGAAACGAATTCTACGTTACGCCGCGGCCACGGGTCTCTTCAAGGCCTGAATATGAGGGTGCACAATATGCCTCTGGCATCGGTGCTAGGGCGTGAGCCCCCCTTTCCAAATAATAATAATAATGCTACCAACGTTAACGCTACCGATCAGAAAACCTGTTTGCTACCACTGAGTTACAGATACGTACACAGAGTGGTTTTTAAAATAAGAAACGTTAAATCTTGCAAAAGAGAGAAATTCAATAATCGTCCACTGTCAAGTTAATATGACTTTCAGTCAGCCTCTAAGTCCTGTCTGAAGCTTAAAGTCAATTTGATCACTGTGAAACGTAGCGCATCGAGGGGCTATTATCTCGTACTTTCATTTCGTTCTATTAAGCTTTACATGTAGATTACAGGTACAGGCAAAAACGGATTTATGTGAGAAGAACGTTGAAGGTAGCAAATTCACTACCCATCCTCTCATACTTTATTGAGAAACGTCGTCTGCTTATATTTTGACTCCACCCACAAATTCTGATATCTCTATTTTCGTGGTTAAATATATAAAGAAAGAAAAACTAGATGCTTAAAAAAGAAACATCAATTATTTATATTCTTAACTTTAAAACTTAATTCCACTAAATCGGGAGTTATATAGCATTGTTGTCCACTTTGCTTTTTTACCACTGGCGCAATTTCGGAAAAAATATTTAACCACAAAAATATAGAAGTCTCTTTACACAGAATTTGTGGGTGGAGTCAAGACGAAGTTTCTCAATAAAGTATGCGAGGATGGTACCAGAGGCTAAAGCTATGATCCCACGTTCTTAGTGCATAAATCCGTTTTTGGTACAGGTAATATTTTTAGGAATGGTTACAGAAAGCGCATCTATGGGCAATTCAATTTTAAGTTTTCTGTAAGTACGATGTGGCTACTATGACGAGCACTGCCTTTGGGCCATATTGTTAATTACAAGTTTTAGGGCTTCATAAACTGAATGACAACATTTTGAAAATTACAAAAAGTATTGAAATAAATTTAAAATTCTTATTAAAATTTAATTTAAATGCAATTAAAACTATGGTGACTAACTCTTATATTTTAAATCATCAACTTGAAGCAAAGTTTTGGATAAGAGCTTAATTGCATCTTATGTAGTGTTTACTCGATAAAACTTTTTGCACTATCGGATTCAATAAAATAAAATAATTTAATTAGTTAAAAATCAAACGGTACAAAATGGTTTCCATTTCTCTCTAAAGTAGATGAAATCATGTAAAATTTTCTCGTGTAAACGGAACATAATTTTTTTAAAACACAAAAAATAACACTGAATACATTTCTGGAATCCCTAGAAGGATCGTCTCTTTCTTTTTAGGCGGGGGTTTATGTTTCAGAATATGGTTTTAGATTTTGAGTAATGCGTGATTTCCTCTTACTGCAACATACCTTATGATTACTCAACCTTAAATTGATTTGTGAGCACTCGAATTTTGGAAAATAACGCGAAAATATATTAATAGTAAACATAAGTTTATTTCAATCACACGTCTACGTAAAAGAGGGGGATACGGGTTCCATAGGACTTTGGTTAGACTAGTGAGAAAATAAAAACTTAATCTTATTCAAGTCTTTTCTTAATATCGAAGCCGTCAGTGTATTCGGTAATATTCGCCTTGGAAGATGCGCATTCAATGTTAAAGGATGGCGACGATTCCGAGATATATTGGTGCTCTTCAAAGCCTCACCCCCCACCACAGATTTGTATAAATCTCGGCGCAAAGCTATCTCAGTACATGCTTATAATATCCTGAAAGTTTGGATTTGTAGGAACTAGTGGTATAGATGTGATAGATGGATAAAGAATGCGACGTTTCCTTAAATGAATAAACTAATTATAAACAACAACGCCTGTTGGGGTGCTCCACTAAAACTGTGGCTGTAGCGAGGAAAAATCGCTACAAGGGTCAAGTTTATACATTACAAAACATCCCCGTGTTCTATGAAAATACGTATTTGTAGATAGTTGCTTTACTCCCGATGAATATGATAAAAAATATAACAGTTTAGAAACCACTGACCCCATAACATTTCCCGCACACAATTCACTATTCAAGCAAACTTCCTTTTATTAGCAGTGTAGTAGTAGTCGGTAAATTTGTAAGAGGAAAAAGTTCTCTTTTGTTTTTATAATGTTACAAGATATTTTCGAGTGTTTTTTAACGAACCGTTAATTCTGTTTCCCATTGGTTACTAGCAATTTATCACCCTCAAGTACTATTTAGGGAGACCAATTATTGCATTATTAATGAAACTTCCATTCTTTCTGATAAAGCTGCTCCGTGAAAATGCATATAGAAAAGCAACACTGTCATACCTTTGTGGGCATACAATACAATACCTATTGTCCAGTTTATTGTAGAAACATTCTAATCAATGTATATTATCTAGTTTTTTTAAAAAAGGAGAGCCAAGAATTTTACGAACTTGCTCTTCGAGATGGTACTAAACATTTGAAATACACGACCGGTTATCATCAAAAACAACCATAAAGTATCTATACAGTATAACCACGATAATGATTCTGGTCGTTAAAGTAGCGAACATTGGGGAAATTACCAAATGCAAACACTGGTGTCTACCATTAAATGATGAAACAACGATTAACGGTGGTTCCTAGCTAACATACATATAATTCACTGTACTGTTTTTCTTAAATTTTCCCAATATTATTCGGTACACAAAGATAAGCTACTTTCAGATTTCAGCCGTTATTGTTATCTGTTTGCTATCGGAACTTACGGTTTGAAAATGATCGATCTACTCGTTCCTCACGAAAGCTTAACCTACGTTAATGCACGTTTTATGCACTAGTTTACATTAAAGCAAAATTTAAACAAACATGTTTTTTCTATTACTTTTTGTATAAGCGGACAATAAAAATAGGTGGGTGAATACACATTATATCCATACACCATCGTAATGAACGTCTGATTTAGGACAGACAAGACAAAAGTGAACTGATCTAGGACTATCTTCATTTTTGTTAGGTCCTATTAATACTTGGAATTTACCTGCGTTATCTAATGGTTCTGGTGACCGTATTTTGTACCAATGATATTGACCCTTATGGATATAGTGCACCACTGAAATGTCAGAATTGTTTATTAAGGCCGATTGATTAGCTTTTCAGACAATCGAGTTTAAGTTTAACACGTACTAAACATGACTAGTATAGCGAAAACCGGTAAAAATACATCAAAATCTATTTTTTGTCCTCTAAGTTAAAGGGATAGAATCAATCTTTTGACTACTAATGAAAAGCTTTCTTTTTTTTAAATCAGATAGAACCTAAAATTACGTTTTCAAAAATATATAGATATTGATAGTTTTAATAACTTAACTATTTTTAATTAATTTTTAAAAGTATTAGATTTCGGCGCCGCTCCGATCACTGCCCCCTGCGTTTGCAAAAACAGAGCGAAAAAACTAAATTACTCCCGCGACTTTCCACTCGCTCGGAGGTACAGTAGATTTACTCCTAAAAGTAGTTTTCATACTATTCTGCATTTTCGCCAAATTAATATAACTCATTTCGATACGGGGATGCTTTGAAAGTTATAAAGGAAGGTAAATAGTTTCACTGTAATTTTTGTGTCAAAGTAGTAGTTTTACTATGTTTAATTACAATTAAAAATATGTTAAAGCTTAGATTATGGCCATTAGGCTAAAATATGGCAATACCATTATTATACATGGAAGCTAAGCCTTTGCCAAAATTGCGCAAAAATGTGGTTTTTTGGACATTACCTGTAACAATTTTGACAAATCTCTATCATCCTTACTCTACAACGTAACCGAGAGTTAAGAGAACAAAGGATAATAAACATGAAAAATCAGAATTATGTTTACAAAGGTCTTCTCAAATATGCGCCGTTTCCCCAGTGATAGTGAAAGTGAAAAGCTACTATACAGTGGTCTAGAGCTCCCTTCATTCTCCTATTTCCAAACAACCAATGAATCAAGAGACATTTGCAACGTCATAGTGTGAAAAACAAGTTGGGCGGTATTTCGCGGCTAGTTTGAATTTCAAAATATCTAACGTACTTTTCTTAATTTTAAACGTTTTAATTCGATTTTTTTTGTCACACATAATTTTAGGCACATTTTTTTACCTAAAACTGCCCTCATCTTGTACTAGTCGGAAAACAATCCCTTTAAGTTCTCAAGTTTAACAATTCTAGTCTTGCCATTCTACTGTCCCCAAACTGTGCCACTTTGTGTTACCAGCGTCCCTTTACAGTCTTGTTATTGGACTGTCTCCCGATTATTCTATTTTTGCACGCTTCTAAACCGTTTCCGTAAGAAATTGTAACGAAATTTCGATTATTTGACAAATTTCATATTTTTTTGCAGAGCACCTCTGCCACGCAAATATAATTTTTCGTCTGCACAGGGACAACCATTCAATGCGCCTTTTTGAGCCTTTAGCATCCTATGCTTTGGTCTTTTAATCGGATAGTCCGCTGAATTCTATTTTTAAGTCCTCAAAGCCTCCCAAGTTTAGGCTTGTCATTATACTGTCCCCAGACTGTGCCACTTTGAGTTACAAGCGTCCATTTTTAGTCTTTTTATTGGACTGTCTCCCGATTATTCTCATTTAGCGCACTTTTTAAACATTTCCATAGGAAATTGTAACGAAATTTCGATTATTTGACAAATTTCCTAGTTTTTGCCGAGCACCTCTGTCACGCAAAGATATTTTTTCGATGTGCACGGGGACAACCACTCACTGAGCTTTTTTGAGTTTTTTTGCATCCTTGCTTTGGTCTTGAAACCGGATAGTCCGCCGAATGCTCTTTATTAAGTCCTCAAGCTTCCCAGTTTAGTCTTGCCATTCTACTGTCCCCAGACTGTGCCACTTTGAGTTTCCAGCGTCCCGTTTTTAGTCTTGTTATTGGTCTGACTCCCAATTGCTCTACTTCAGCGCGTTTCTAAACCATTTCCATAAGAAATTGTAAGGAAATTACGATTATTTGAAAAATTTCTTAATTTTTGCCGTTTCTCTCTGCCACGCAAAGATAATTTTTTTGATCTGCACAGGGACAACCACACACTGCGCTTTTTTGAGTCCTTATCATCCTAGTTTTTAGTCTTGTTATCGGATAGTCCGTCGAATGCTCTTTTTTAAGTCGTCAAGCTTCACAATTCTAGTCTTTCCATTCTACTGTCCCCATAATGTGCCACTTTGAGTTACCAGCGTGGTTTAAAAGCGCGCTAAAGTAGAATAGATAGAATAGTACGGAGACAGTCCAATAACAAGAATAAAAAAACGGAACACTGGTAACTCAAGTAACTCAGTCTGGGGACAGTTCAATGGCAAGACTAAAATCGTGAAGCTTTAGGATTTAAAAAGGAGCATTCGGCGGACTATCCGATAAGAAGACCAAAAACTAGGATGCTAAAGACGGAAAAAAGCACAGCGAGTGGATGTTCTTTCGCAGATCCGAAAATAATCTTTGCTGTGGCAAAGATTTTTTTTATATAGCACCTCATATGCTAGGCCGTTTCCATTAGCATTCTCTATGGAGTAATATTACTGGATTAAAAACGAAAGTCCCTTTATAATTGCATTAATCGCATCTCAGTCTAATGTAATATTGCTCCATGGTGGCAGAAAGGTAGCTGCCAATGGAAAACGGCACTAGATTTCGAAATTCGAATAGTGGCAACACTGCTGCGCTCCGCCGGGATTTAACGACTTTTCTAGAAATTTCTTCACAATGGCTCAATAACGTGAATAAACGTGCCGCGCCTACATCGTGTGTTCCAGCGTCGCGTTAGTTCGACCTCCGCCGCGCCGAGCCGCCGATAAGTACGAAGTTTGCTAATAAAGTTTTCGGTTTTTATATTGTTTTGGTACGTAATTTTGTGTTATATTTAGATTAATATCTTGGCAATATTTCTTGCTATATAACAAAAAGTTTGAATCTGAAAGAAAGGAATTAGTAAAACATTGTTTTTCTTTGAGGTTAAGCCTTTGTTTTCTAGGTTTCATTGTGTTCGTGAGTCCGCATTTTCCCCTAGACCGCAACGGTAATATTTTTCAAATTTAAGCCTTGGTTTTCTAGTTTTTTTAGGCCTGCAAATCCGCAATTATGATTTTAATTCTTAAACTACAAACAAGCATTTCTGAGTATTTCTGATATTGCCCAAGTTTACAGTTTATTTATATTTAGTTTTTTAATATTTTTAAACATATATACACATACTGTTATGGATGATGGAAGTGGGTTTAATCAACCTATCACTCCTTCAATTTCTGTTAGGCATAAACGTAGAAAGAAAAATTCTTATATTAGTGGATTATTAGAAAGAATAGAAGACAAAGGCATAGATTTTCCATGTAATGAAAGCGATCAAGAAAATATTCAAGGGCAGAGCCCCGAGAAAGCCATTTTAATAGAACCTGTAGCTGTTTCAGAGGAAGAGGGGGATTTAATAGAACCTGTAGCTGTTTCAGAGGAAGAGGGGGATTTAATAGAACCTGTAGCTTTTTCAGAGGAAGAGGGGGGATTTAATAGAACCTGTAGCTGTTTCAGAGGAAGAGGGGGGATTTAATAGAACCTGTAGCTGTTTCAGAGGAAGAGGGGGATTTATCGACACAATCTGCTGAGTCTGTAAAAATAACCAGTAGTGGTACTGACTCAGATGAATCTGTAAGAGTTGGTTTTCCAAATGATCCATTTCCTTCAAACACGGAGAGTTCAAGTGATGACGGTCAAACACCTCTTAATATCAGTTCTGATATTAGAGAATGGGCCTTGAAACATAAAGTTGCTAATTCTACAGCTTCTGATTTATTAGAGATTTTAAGAAAGCATGGGCATGATTTACCGAAAGATGCACGCACTCTCCTTAAAACTCCTAGAGTGGCTATTACAACACCAATTAAAAACGGAGAATATTGGCATGTAGGGTTTGAGGCTGGTATAAATTTTTTTTAGCAAGTAGGCCAGAGTATGCGCATGAGCTCTCCTTTGGGATAAATATTGATGGGCTTCCCATTTACAAAAGTTCTTCAATCGATTTTTGGCCAGTACTAGCATGTGTGTACAATTTTTCGGAGGGAATGGTGGGTACACCTTTTCCGGTGGGAGTATTCTGTGGGGTTTCAAAACCTGGAAATTTGCAAGAGTATTTGGGGCCTTTAATTTGAGATCTTAAGGAATTGGAAGCCAATGGATTTGATTATCAGAACAAAAATTTTAAATGCAACTTGAAAGGCCCTTTCATTCTTGACACCCCTGCACGCTCATTCGTGAAAAACACTAAAGGCCACGTTGGGTATCATTCTTGCGACAAGTGTACAATAGAAGGTATTAGGCTACATAATCGCACTTTGTTTTTCCAAGAAGATGATGATGTATCTCTTCGCACAAATAATAGTTTTAGGAACGAATATGACGAGGGTCACCATTTGATGGGTGGGCCTTCACCCCTATCACAACTTAATATAGATATGGTGCAACAATTCCCCCTTGATTACATGCACCTTATGTGTTTGGGAGTAACCAAAAAAATGTTACACGCGTTTTTAAGCGGAAATTTAACGGTAAGGCTTAGTAGCCACTTGGTTTCCGTACTTAATGAAAAATTAGAAAACTCTCGTCTGTTTATCCCTAAAGAGTTTGCGCGTAAACCTCGTAGCTTAAAATACTTGGACCGCTACAAAGAGACGGGAGCTGAGGTTAATGATGCTATACATTGGGCCAATTGTTTTTAGGGGAGTATTAAGAGAAGATGTCTTAAATCATTTCCGTTTGTTTCACTGCGCTGCGTACATTTTAGCTCACCCAGTTTTTTTATTGTTAACCTTTGACCTATAACTATACTGCCATCCTAGATGGCGCGACAATATTATGTTCCCTATTAATTGACATCATCACCGTCATGTGATGTTTGTCTTTAGTATCGTTTTTACCCTCCTAAGGAAAGGAGTGTTCTCGTAGGTCAGAGTTAGACCCCATTATTATTTTGTAACAATTAAATCCCTTATTAAATATCATTACTATGTCAAAAAACGAGTTTAGTCATTTCGCTGAAATCCCTAATCTTTATTAAGCCTAACATTGTGCTGAGTCAGACAGGCCAAGGCTTAGGGATAGGATCCAAACACAGACTTGTTTGAACACGCCAAAATGGCAGACATAGGCAACGCATTTTCGGCGGGACAAGTAGCGAAGTTGGACTCGAAAAATTACCGCAACTGGAAATTTGAAATAGAAATGATATTGAGAGAAAGAAAATATGGGATATAATAACTGCAGTGGAAGTTGAACCGACAATAGAAGCCCCTGACGCAATACAGCAGAGATACAAAAGTAAGGCCTCAGAGACATATTCAATCCTAGCTATGACGTTAGGACAAGACTACAGAAGTCTACTTGATGGTCTAAACAAGCCCAAAGCAGTATAAGACAAGATACAGGACACTTTTAAACCAAAATCTCGAGCCAGAATTGGAGTGCTGAGGAAGGAATTCTATTCAATAGAATATAAGTCTGAAGAGCCTATGTCAGCGTTTGTTGGTTGTTTACTAAGCGTACGTAGACAGTTGGTGGAAGCGGGAGAAACCATTAAAGATCAAGATTTGTGTTATCTATTAATTGGATCCCTTCCTACTTCGTACGATTCGTTGGTACAAAACCTATATCACCTTGATGATGACGACTTCGAATCATCACATTTAATAGACACGTTAGAGGCAGAATATGGGCGCCAAATGCTGAAGGAAAAAGCACACGAATCAGTCGACGCTTTTACAACACAAGTAAAGACAATATCCCGTAAAGGAGATAAGAAGGCACCACATAGCAACAATTCTGATCACCAAGGAAAACCAATGAACGATAACTCAAAGAAACCGGTATTTCGAGGCAATTGTTATAATTGTGGCCTCGCAGGTCATAGAAACACAGAATGCCGTTCAGAAAGAAAAGTAAAGGGACATCGACAGACATTAAAGAGCCCTAGAGAGGATGAAGAAGCAGGAGCGTTCTACGCAGCTGTCAATTATACAAGCAAAGCAACAAATAGTTGGCTATTTGACTCCGCTTCTCCACATCACTTATGTAATGACCGATCTTGGTTTTCAACGTTTACACCTCAGCGACAAAAGTCTCACTTGGCGAGGGACAATCTATGGCTGAAGGAGTCGGAGATATCTGGATTAAAGTAAAGATTAGAGAGAAAATGAATACATTTCATCTGAAGAATGTTCTCTACACGTCACACATGGGGAAGAATTTAATCGCAGCTCGATTGATAGATGAAGCTGGATATAAAATAGAAATATTCAAGAAGAAATGTACTGTCTATTTTCCACATGGCACCATGGCACTGGAAGCTACTCTTACGAAGGGTCTGTACACGATTGAAACAGAAATCATCCAGAAAGATGCCAAGAAGATACCAGAGAATGATTTAGAGGCAAATTACGTGAGTCAATCATCTAATGACGTTATAACTCTCTGGCACCAGCGATTGGGACACGTAAATGAGGCAGACCCAAAATTCATGATCAATCATGACATGCTTCTTGGACTGAAGAAAACCAATGGACACCTAGAAACATGTTTCTCGTGCAAGACCGGTAAAAGTACCTTACAGTCGTTTAAACGCCTAGAAACATTGAGAAGTCAAGATATATTACAATTAATTCACTCTGACGTCTGGGGTCCAGCTCCCATAACCTCGTTAGGGGGAGCAAACTACTATGTATCCTTCATAGACGATTATAGCAGACATACCACCGTGTATACGATAAAGACAAAAGACGAGGTTCTTAGGCTCTGATGTTTTCTGCACTGTTTTTGACCTTGTTCACCTATACGGCAAAATTTTCTTTTTTGTTTTTTTTTGGAAATTTGAAAAAAGCGGGGGTTATTTTAGATCTAAATTTTACGCTCTATCGAATGTGTGCTTGATTTTGCTCTAAAATGATTTTTGACCGAAACGAAACTGACGAACCCGGTTAGTATTCAAAAGAGCCGCGAATGAAACTGACGAACCCGGGGTTTCTTATGGGGGATAAGACTTTTTTTGGAAATTTGAAAAAAGCGGCGCCCATTTTAGATCTAACTTTTACGCTCTATCGAATGGTGTGCTTATTTTGCTCTAAAATGATTTTTGACCTTATTCACTCATACCGAAATCCTACCAGTTTTGGCTTTCGCGAGTTATCGAAACCCATGATTTTGGTTTTGAAATGTTTATCGGAGGAAGGAAAAATCAGGAATACTTTACACTGTGAACGTTTCAATTTTCTCGGGAGATAATCTCGGGCAAGATAAAATAGGGGGCTTTAATTGTAAATTCAACAGCGGCAGAATTTGCAGATTTTGCATGACTGATTACAAGGAAATTCCCATCAAAACCAATATAAATCAAGTTCGCCATCGCACAATAGCACTCCATAAGTACCACCTGGAAGGAACACGTATTTCCAAATCGTATGCTTCGTCATATGGAGTACGTAGTGAAAGCCCTTTAATGAGACTTAATAACTTTGACTTAACACAACTATTGCCCGATGCACGATATATATATATATATATTCCAAGTGTGCCGTGATTTTCAATCACTCGGTCCTATTACAGAACCTACTTTAATGTGCAGGCTAATCTTTCTGGTGGGGAAATTGGCTTTCCGAAATTTGTGGTGGCTGTTTCCAATTTTGGGCCGACCATTTTCAAAAGAATTAAAAAAATTCCGGGGTCATACGTAGATAATTGAAATAACCTAATTATTAGGAGCTATTGATTCCATACCTTTTCGGTTTAAGCCTTTGCAAAACCTACCCCTGTGATCCGAAATCTTTACATCCACTAACAAATTATGGAAGTCACTTTGTTGTTTTTTTTTTCATAAAAATTTCTCTAATCCATTGTGACCCTTTTTTTTCTTATTCAAAATTAGCAGCGAAATTAAAATTTTTCTCCTGTGCAATAGCAATATCTCTTTCCTTAAATCGCTCATTTTACATTTATATTTTCGCACGACTCTCGCGGGAAGCAAAATTGCAGTGTGAATGGTCGTCGCATGAAACGCTTGAACTTCTTCCGCGTTAACGCGGTTTAAGCGAACGCGAAATTTCGAGCGACGCCAGTGGGCATCCACCTTTAACCATTGCCATTGCCACTAGGCCTAGTTGTTTGAAATATGTTTCTTATTTCTAAACCACCGCCACTTTAAGTTTTTGTTCCTTATAGTGTGGATTATTATCAATTATTATATAAAGGCATAATTAGAAATTATTATATAAAGGCATAATTAGAAATTATTATATAAAGGCATAATTAGAAATTATTATATAAAGGCATTATCATAATTTATTATATAAAGGCATTATCATAATTTATTATATAAAGGCATTATCATAATTTATTATATAAAGGCATTATCATATATTATTATATAAAGGCATTATCATAAATTATTATATAAAGGCATTTTCATAAATTATTATATAAAGGCATTTTCATAAATTATTATATAAAGGCATTATCATAAATTATTATATAAAGGCATTATCATAAATTATTATATAAAGGCATTATCATAAATTATTATATAAAGGCATTATCATAAATTATTATATAAAGGCATTATCATAAATTATTATATAATGGCATTATTATGCCTATGAAATAATTTATTCTTCAATAACTTGTTGAGATGGTTCCAAAAATTTCTGCTAACCCAGTTTAGCAGGAAAGCACCTCATATCAAGCTTTTTTTCCCAAAAAAATATGGGTAACTTCCTAGATGCCCTAGAACTTTTACCATTGATGTGTAGTATTTTGCGAGAGCTATTCGGTGGTTGGTTATTGGTGGCGTTTATCTACCGGACTGAAACAGTAGATAGAACGCACTTATTTCCCGACAAACTATTTAGTTTTGATTAAATGAATTGGCAAGACTAATTATCTTTAAGTTTTATGCTATACAAAGGGCATGGCTAGTCCCAAGACAATTAGAACGGATAGCGAAATTGGATAGCGATCCTACCTAAGTTTACGGCTCCTGCCAGTCGTGGGCAAGATGGGTTGAAACGTTAATTTGACAAGTTGGGAAAACCAAAATATTACCTCTCCGAGTCAAGAAGAGGACTACTACTACAAACTTATTAACCTAGATATAGAATTATTTCTCTTTTTGAAGTAAAAATTTACCAATTATTAAAGCAGTATTCCAAGCATAGCGAATATACAGTAAAGGAGACGACATTTACATCCAATAAAGATATGTCTTGGACACATTTAAATCAGTAAATGGGGAAATATTTTGGAGGGATATAAGTTCAGCTAGCTAATTGGACCAAGTCATCTTGCGACTTATTGCCACTTATCTAACGCCTTTACAATGCATAGAGGGGTGGTGGCTAGCCCCTATGCCACAGCTAACCGACAGCGCCCTACACTAACTATTACCGTTAACCTCTGCAAGTTTTGATGGAAAGGAGAAACCGGGTTAGACCGCGGAGGAAAACTCCTTTAACAAGCGGGGAGAGAACTTGCAAACTCTACGCAGAAGGATATCTTCCCAGATTTTTCACCCGGTGCCACAGTCCGGGATCGAACCCGGGATCCTCTTGCTGCGAGGCGAAAGCGCTAACCGCTACGCCACCCCACCTTGGGGATATAACCTTTATCTGTTTGAAAAGGCTCAATTAACTACGCCTCTCTGTTAACCCTATATTCTTATAGCTACATACACAACTGGTTAGCAATATAAACACTATTGTCTCGTTTCACCTCAACGATATTCTTAGTTTGCCAACATGAGTGTTAACGTTAAATATCACCAAAGCTGACATGTGACTGAAAGTCATTGCGCACCATAATAAGAATGAAAACTTCTAAGCTATAACCCGATACCGATTACCTGATGGCCACCATGATAGTTTCTTCTCTTAGTTTCAAGTTTCAAGTTTATTAACCCGGCAAAAGACTAAGTCGCCCATCACACCAGGACATGAGATAAATACATGATAAATTTGATCTTTTTAAGTTACAGAGTTAAACAAGCAGTTAATATAGGAAATTGCTTTTTGATAAGACTCAATAGCGTCGTCAGGGATTTTCATTTTTTTCCAATCGCGAGTTGTACGTGGCAAGAATGACCGGTAATATAAGTACGTTCTGCAATAGGTTTGGTAAAGCTTTCCCTTCCTGTCTGCTGCCGAGGTGCCTCTTGGTGCAGGGGTCACAGCTAACGTTGCTAGAGCTGGGGATAAGTTAAAAACGATTCCTGAAAAGCTTAATAAACGCTACTTTTCACGTCGGAATTTTAGAGGTTTTCAATTTAGTTTTGCGATCAGAGAAATGATCGAGATGTTCCGTTCATATTGAGGGATGCCATGCACAAAGCGAGCTGCCCGTCTCTGTACCATTTCCAGTAGGTCAGTAGATTTGCAGTAAACGGGTCCCAGACTGCTGCGGCTTATTCCAGCTGGGGTCTTACTAGCGTTTTGTAGGCAACCGTTTTGGTAGTTTTGTCACATCCGTAAAGTTGTCGCTTTAGGGCTCCTAGGGTTCCTGTGGCAGTTGAAGCTAATTTTTCTATATGTTTGGTCCAGGAAAGATTTGAATTTATGAGTACACCTAGGTATTTAATGGTCGTTACTCTTGGTATATTTGATCCGTCTAAGGTATAGAGCGGATCTCCAGCGACTGGTGAGAGAGATATACGTATATGGTTCGTCTTTGTAATGTTTAGAGGCATTTTCCATTTCAGAGACCATTGGAGTATTTAATTGATGTCAGCTTGGAGTTTAGCGTTTGTTTCTATTCCCTTGGGTAGAGCATTGAAGAGAACAAGATCACCGGCGAATAGTTTAGATTCCGATGTAATCGCTTCTCCAATGTCATTTATATATATGAGAAAAAGTAGCGGACCCAGGACTGATCCCTGGGGAACGCCCGACAGTACTGGATGATCTAGAGATTTCTCACCCTCTAAGACGACGGAGAGTCTTCTATTTTCCAAGAAAGAGCTAATCCACTTCAAAATTTGGGTGTTTATGCCAAAGGTGCGTAATTTAGTTTTTAGGAGTTCATGGGGTACTTTATCGAATGCCTTTGAGAAGTCAAAAGCGACTACATCTACAATTTTTCGCTGATCCAGGGCCTGAGCCCAGTTTTCGATGCAAGTTAAGAGCTGTGTTTCGGTGAAATGGTTTCTTCTAAATCCATGCTGAGAACTTGTTATAAGGTGGTATTCATCAAGATGCTTCCATATTGAAGTCGTTAATATATGTTCCAGTAATTTACATGATATACTTGTGAGGGATATAGGTGTGGTGTCCTTCCTGTTTCCTGATTTATAAATTGGGACGACATTTGCCATTTGCCAATCAAGTGGGACCGTACCGTATCTAATGACAGTTGATAAAGTTTGGTTAATGCCGGTGCTAGTGCTACAGAGCAATTTTTTAGTAGCACAGGGGGTATATCATCAGGTCCCTGGCTTTTGTGCGGACAAAGGCCATTGAGTAGTTTAAGCACCCCTAACTCCGTTACCATGATAGGCAGCATCGGAGGAGCTCTCTTTGGTAGCAAGGGTACTGGATCAGTGTCGTCTCGAATATGCACCGATGCGAAGTGCCGACCAAGGAGTTCGGCTCTGTTTTTGGCAGGGAGTAGGGTACATGATTTGTGACTCGGGATTGGTAACACACTAGAGCGGATAGACTTCTCCGGTCGCACAAGTTTTAAAAATTTGCGTCTTCCTGGGTTTTGTGTTAGGAGGTTTTTGTAGTATGTGATTCTACTTGCTTTCAGCAAATGTTTGTGTTTCCTTCGGGTGTCTTGAAATAAATTCCATTTATCAGCTGAGTTTGTTTTCTTGGCTTGAGAGTACTGGCGTTTAAGTCTCTTTGATTGTAGCTTCATTGTTCTATTAATCAAAAATGTCTCGATTAGAATCAAGACCTAAAAAGTATCGATAAGACTGAGGTTATCACTTGTCTGATGAATTTTTCTTTTTAATTGAAACTTAACTGCATACTTAAGAAAAAACAACAATTGTATTTCAGTGGATTTTTTTCGAACCAATTAGTACAATACAAAAAAAACTACAACCAAACAAAAAACCCTCCTTATATCTAAGAGAGCTACCGCTCTCATAGAATTGATCCATGGAACGTGGTTTCTTATAGTGAAAGGTCTTCTGGGAGTAAACTTTTCAATAGCCTTGTGGATGCTATCTTTAATAGCCTCCCAGGCGTCATTTACAGAAACACTTGGTCCAGATGTGGGTACTTGTAGGTACTTGTGGGTACTTGTGGGTACTTGTAGGTACTTGTGGGTGCTTGTGGGTACTTGTAGGTACTTGTGGGTGCTTGTGGGTGCTTGTAGGTACTTGTGGGTACTTAAGGGTGCTTGTAGGTACTTGTGGGTACTTAAGGGTGCTTGTAGGAACTTGTGGGTACTTAAGGGTGCTTGTAGGTACTTGTGGGTACTTAAGGGTGCTTGTAGGTACTTGTAGCTACTTGTGGGTGTTTGTAGGTGCTTGTGGGTGCTTGTAGGTGCTTGTGGGTGCTTGTAGGTACTTGTAGGTACTTGTGGGTGCTTGTAGGTACTTGTGGGTGCTTTTGGATGCTTGTGGGTGCTAGTAGGTACAGACTGTTAAAAAACTCTTTGCGCGTTGCGTTTTTCGCACATATTTTATTATATTTCAAAAACTATTCAAGCTAGCGCTCTGGAATAAAGTGCGTTATAAAAGTTGTGCATTTCTCTTACGTATTATACCCGTTCCAAAATTGTGCTTTGCATACTTATAACGGAAACCGGATGTGTCAAAATTATCAACTTTGGATTCCTTGGGGTCGATTCATATTTGAAAAGTGTTCACCAAATTCAATTCGGATGAATAGGTCACGAGTAATCAGCCTTTATTCAAAAACTGGCAAACTTGGTTAGAGTGGCGATAATTCATAATCGAGTATTGAATCTTTGTCGTAATAATACTTGTTTGATGTTATGACACTTTATGCCTTTATATATGATTGGTCTTTTGGCACAATACTTTGAAACAAATCAGACGTTCATTAAAGGGATGGTGAAGTGGAAAATAAAATAATTTTTTATTGATTCTTCCATAAGACCAATCTGCATCGTGAAACATCCAGAAAATAACACCGAATGATTTTTAAACGACAATTAGTTTGAAATTTCATGGATAATTTTAAATAGGGATCTCCGACCAATCGCGTAGCGCCCCGCCTTTTTATCAACAATTTTCTCTTGGCACGCTCCGTGTTGAATAAATTTATCGCGAGACTGGAAAAAATTTGCACGATGTGACATGGAGTGTGCCACGAAAAGGCACGGCGTTACGGGATTGGTCGGAGCTCCTTTTTATTTGGACGGTTATTGCTTCCAAGAGTGCCGGGGCTATGTTTATTCTAGGAGAGCGGTCGCTCTCTTAGATAAGACTTGATACTCCCTCTAATGCTAAAGGGGGTTCTTTGATTGGCTGTAACTTTTTTCGTATTGTGTTTGCCGCTTTGAAATTTTTCCAGTGAACTAAACTTTGGGCCCTACTTTTGTGGTTAAAATTTCAAAGAGATCAAATAAATAGTTAATTCTATAATGAAAAAAGTTGTTAAGGGTGGTTTTAGAATTCATAAAATTATGAAGACATTTGGTGAAATATACAATATTCTACCATAGAGATAACATGGGAATTTTATAAAAAAAGAGCATTTTCTCAGAAGGCATATAAGGAAAACTATTCATTCGTTACGTTTGGGAACCATCTTAAATGAAAGATAATACTTCATTCTACCGACTTTTCAAGTTTCATAAATATCAATTAAGTTTAAGTCTTGATTTTTATCATTATTAACACATACTTTGACTTACGTTGTTTTGGGTATTGGAGTTACGGCGTTTTACCACTGTTAGAGACACTCATTTTAGCCCTAATTTTTTATATTGGACTACGGCGTTTTTGTCGTAATTCACGCCGTTAGAGGGATATTAAGCAAGAAAAACATGGCGTTTGAGCTCTTGTAGGTGCTTTGCCCGGGTGCTTATAGGTGCTTGTGGGTGCTTGTAGGTGCTTGTGGGTACTTGTAGGTGCTTGTGGGTACTTGTAGGTGCTTGTGGGTACTTGTAGGTGCTTGTGGGTGCTTGTAGGTACTTGTGGGTGCTTGTAGGTACTTGTGGGTGCTTGTTGGTACTTGTGGGTGCTTGTAGGTACTTGTGGATGCTTGTAGGTGCTTGTGGGTGCTTCTAGGTACTTGTGGGTGCTTCTAGGTACTTGTGGGTGCTTGTGGGTGCTAGTAGGTACTTGTGGGTGCTTTTGGATGCTTGTGGGTACTTGTAGGTGCTTGTGGGTACTTGTAGGTGCTTGTGGGTACTTGTAGGTGCTTGTGGGTACTTGTAGGTATTTGTGGGTACTTGTAGGTATTTGTGGGTACTTGTAGGTACTTGTGCTTTCTTGTAGGTAATTGTGGGTTCTTGTAGGTACTTGTGGGTGCTTGTAGGTACTTGTGGGTGCTTGTAGGTACTTTTGCGTACTTGTGGATACTTGTGGGTACTTAAGGGTGCTTGTAGGTACTTGTGGGTACTTAAGGGTGCTTGTAGGAACTTGTGGGTACTTAAGGGTGCTTGTAGGAAATTGTGGGTACTTAAGGGTACTTGTGGATGCTTGTAGGTACTTTTGGGTACTTGTAGGTACTTGTGGGTGCTTGTGGGTGCTTGTAGGTACTTGTGGGTACTTAAGGGTGCTTGTAGGTACTTGTGGGTACTTAAGGGTGCTTGTAGGAACTTGTGGGTACTTAAGGGTGCTTGTAGGTACTTGTGGGTACTTAAGGGTACTTGTGGGTGCTTGTAGGTACTTTTGGGTACTTGTGGGTACTTGTAGGTACTTGTGGGTGCTTGTGGGTGCTTTTAGGTACTTGTGGGTACTTAAGGGTGCTTGTAGGAACTTGTGGGTACTTAAGGGTGCTTGTAGGAACTTGTGGGTACTTAAGGGTGCTTGTAGGAACTTGTGGGTACTTAAGGGTACTTGTGGATGCTTGTAGGTACTTTTGGGTACTTGTGGGTACTTGTAGGTACTTGTGGGTACTTGTGGGTACTTGTAGGTACTTGTGGGTGCTTGTGGGTGCTTGTGGGTACTTGTAGGTACTTGTGGGTGCTTGTAGGTACTTGTGGGTACTTAAGGGTTCTTGTAGGTACTTGTGGGTACTTAAGGGTGCTTGTAGGAACTTGTTGGTACTTAAGGGTGCTTGTAGGTACTTGTGGGTACTTAAGGGTGCTTGTAGGTACTTGTAGCTACTTGTGGGTGTTTGTAGGTGCTTGTGGGTGCTTGTAGGTGCTTGTGGGTGCTTGTAGGTACTTGTAGGTACTTGTGGGTGCTTGTAGGTACTTGTGGGTGCTTTTGGATGCTTGTGGGTGCTAGTAGGTACAGACTGTTAAAAAACTCTTTGCGCGTTGCGTTTTTCGCACATATTTTATTATATTTCAAAAACTATTCAAGCTAGCGCTCTGGAATAAAGTGCGTTATAAAAGTTGTGCATTTCTCTTACGTATTATACCCGTTCCAAAATTGTGCTTTTCATACTTATAACGGAAACCGGATGTGTCAAAATTATCAACTTTGGATTCCTTGGGGTCGATTCATATTTGAAAAGTGTTCACCAAATTCAATTCGGATGAATAGGTCACGAGTAATCAGCCTTTATTCAAAAACTGGCAAACTTGGTTAGAGTGGCGATAATTCATAATCGAGTATTGAATCTTTGTCGTAATAATACTTGTTTGATGTTATGACACTTTATGCCTTTATATATGATTGGTCTTTTGGCACAATACTTTGAAACAAATCAGACGTTCATTAAAGGGATGGTGAAGTGGAAAATAAAATAATTTTTTATTGATTCTTCCATAAGACCAATCTGCATCGTGAAACATCCAGAAAATAACACCGAATGATTTTTAAACGACAATTAGTTTGAAATTTCATGGATAATTTTAAATAGGGATCTCCGACCAATCGCGTAGCGCCCCGCCTTTTTATCAACAATTTTCTCTTGGCACGCTCCGTGTTGAATAAATTTATCGCGAGACTGGAAAAAATTTGCACGATGTGACATGGAGTGTGCCACGAAAAGGCACGGCGTTACGGGATTGGTCGGAGCTCCTTTTTATTTGGACGGTTATTGCTTCCAAGAGTGCCGGGGCTATGTTTATTCTAGGAGAGCGGTCGCTCTCTTAGATAAGACTTGATACTCCCTCTAATGCTAAAGGGGGTTCTTTGATTGGCTGTAACTTTTTTCGTATTGTGTTTGCCGCTTTGAAATTTTTCCAGTGAACTAAACTTTGGGCCCTACTTTTGTGGTTAAAATTTCAAAGAGATCAAATAAATAGTTAATTCTATAATGAAAAAAGTTGTTAAGGGTGGTTTTAGAATTCATAAAATTATGAAGACATTTGGTGAAATATACAATATTCTACCATAGAGATAACATGGGAATTTTATAAAAAAAGAGCATTTTCTCAGAAGGCATATAAGGAAAACTATTCATTCGTTACGTTTGGGAACCATCTTAAATGAAAGATAATACTTCATTCTACCGACTTTTCAAGTTTCATAAATATCAATTAAGTTTAAGTCTTGATTTTTATCATTATTAACACATACTTTGACTTACGTTGTTTTGGGTATTGGAGTTACGGCGTTTTACCACTGTTAGAGACACTCATTTTAGCCCTAATTTTTTATATTGGACTACGGCGTTTTTGTCGTAATTCACGCCGTTAGAGGGATATTAAGCAAGAAAAACATGGCGTTTGAGCTCTTGTAGGTGCTTTGCCCGGGTGCTTATAGGTGCTTGTGGGTGCTTGTAGGTGCTTGTGGGTACTTGTAGGTGCTTGTGGGTACTTGTAGGTGCTTGTGGGTACTTGTAGGTGCTTGTAGGTGCTTGTGGGTGCTTGTAGGTACTTGTGGGTGCTTGTAGGTACTTGTGGGTGCTTGTTGGTACTTGTGGGTGCTTGTAGGTACTTGTGGATGCTTGTAGGTGCTTGTGGGTGCTTCTAGGTACTTGTGGGTGCTTCTAGGTACTTGTGGGTGCTTGTGGGTACTTTTGCGTACTTGTGGATACTTGTGGGTACTTAAGGGTGCTTGTAGGTACTTGTGGGTACTTAAGGGTGCTTGTAGGAACTTGTGGGTACTTAAGGGTGCTTGTAGGAACTTGTGGGTACTTAAGGGTACTTGTGGATGCTTGTAGGTACTTTTGGGTACTTGTAGGTACTTGTGGGTGCTTGTGGGTGCTTGTAGGTACTTGTGGGTACTTAAGGGTGCTTGTAGGTACTTGTGGGTACTTAAGGGTGCTTGTAGGAACTTGTGGGTACTTAAGGGTGCTTGTAGGTACTTGTGGGTACTTAAGGGTACTTGTGGGTGCTTGTAGGTACTTTTGGGTACTTGTGGGTACTTGTAGGTACTTGTGGGTACTTGTGGGTACTTAAGGGTGCTTGTAGGAACTTGTGGGTACTTAAGGGTGCTTGTAGGAACTTGTGGGTACTTAAGGGTGCTTGTAGGAACTTGTGGGTACTTAAGGGTGCTTGTAGGAACTTGTGGGTACTTAAGGGTACTTGTGGATGCTTGTAGGTACTTTTGGGTACTTGTGGGTACTTGTGGGTACTTGTAGGTACTTGTGGGTACTTGTGGGTACTTGTAGGTACTTGTGGGTGCTTGTGGGTACTTGTAGGTACTTGTGGGTGCTTGTGGGTGCTTGTAGGTACTTGTGGGTACTTAAGGGTGCTTGTAGGTACTTGTGGGTACTTAAGGGTGCTTGTAGGAACTTGTGGGTACTTAAGGGTGCTTGTAGGTACTTGTAGCTACTTGTGGGTGTTTGTAGGTGCTTGTGGGTGCTTGTAGGTGCTTTGTGGGTGCTTGTAGGTACTTGTAGGTACTTGTGGGTGCTTGTAGGTACTTGTGGGTGCTTTTGGATGCTTGTGGGTGCTAGTAGGTACAGACTGTTAAAAAACTCTTTGCGCGTTGCGTTTTTCGCACATATTTTATTATATTTCAAAAACTATTCAAGCTAGCGCTCTGGAATAAAGTGCGTTATAAAAGTTGTGCATTTCTCTTACGTATTATACCCGTTCCAAAATTGTGCTTTGCATACTTATAACGGAAACCGGATGTGTCAAAATTATCAACTTTGGATTCCTTGGGGTCGATTCATATTTGAAAAGTGTTCACCAAATTCAATTCGGATGAATAGGTCACGAGTAATCAGCGTTTATTCAAAAACTGGCAAACTTGGTTAGAGTGGCGATAATTCATAATCGAGTATTGAATCTTTGTCGTAATAATACTTGTTTGATGTTATGACACTTTATGCCTTTATATATGATTGGTCTTTTGGCACAATACTTTGAAACAAATCAGACGTTCATTAAAGGGATGGTGAAGTGGAAAATAAAATAATTTTTTATTGATTCTTCTATAAGACCAATCTGCATCGTGAAACATCCAGAAAATAACACCGAATGATTTTTAAACGACAATTAGTTTGAAATTTCATGGATAATTTTAAATAGGGATCTCCGACCAATCGCGTAGCGCCCCGCCTTTTTATCAACAATTTTCTCTTGGCACGCTCCGTGTTGAATAAATTTATCGCGAGACTGGAAAAAATTTGCACGATGTGACATGGAGTGTGCCACGAAAAGGCACGGCGTTACGGGATTGGTCGGAGCTCCTTTTTTGAAATTATTCTTAAAATCATAACCTAATTTGAATATTAAAATCAATAGGAGGTATTTCCTGAATTTTTCTTTATGCATGCTGGTAGAAGAATCAATAAAAAAATCACTTTATTTGCCACTTTCCACTCCCTTTAGGAGAAAACTCGCGTCTTTTGAAAAGGAGAAGCGGTTTGAAAATATTGTTATTTGGGCCATGATATCATAATATTTAGAACTCATATAAATTACGTCAGCGTCTTTAGCCCGACTCATTGCAACCTAGCGAAAATCTCATTCATGATGGCATATGCGCAGAACGAGATCCCTTTAAATAGACAAATTCGACTATTCCATATATGAAACAACTTCAGAGGAGATGGCTTCTATACTAAGAACATTCGCTACACGATTGAGCATCGCTAAACGGAGCCTGGGTGTGCCTATAGCCTCCAGCGTATAGTGCAAATGTGAGGCTTAACAATAAAGCCGACTGAAACCAAAGCATGGGCAAAGGCGTATATCACAACTGACGTTCAAAGCTACCGATGGAAAAGCCTAAAAATTAAATGAAAAAAATTAAAGCCGGTAACAATGTTCACAACTGAAAAAACAGCTTACAGCTAAAATTAGCCCGAACGGTAAAAACTTGAAGTTGGTCTTTCTGCGCTCTTGGTCTGCTACTCCTTTCGATTATTGTTTATGGTAAGGACACTAACTTTGGGCATCGAGGCGTAGTTAAAAAAAGGCAACAATGCAGTTGCTTGCTCGATCATTTATACAGGGTGATTCTAAAATGGTGGTATAACCGAACTACTGCGGGTTCTATGAGCGATTTTAAGTCGAAAATGTTCTATGGCATTTTGTCATCCAGGCCACCGTTTAAAAGTTATGATAAGGATCATTTACGGATGACCCCTTAAAATTAATTAAATTCGAAAACAAAAGCGCGCCAACATTTTAAAATTTTGTAAAAAACATTGGCGGGCTATTACGTCCACTCTTCATAAACTTTCCAAATTCATAAACATTTCCAAATTACCGCCAAAGATGAAAGAAAACCACTACAATTTGAACCCTTGCGCGTTTTGCAGCTTTAATGCCCTTCCAAATTCCAACTGACTTTACAGTTACTTGCAATCCGGCCAAGAAAGCAAACAAAAGCCAGCGATTCATCAAGTTTTGAGAATCGAATGTGATAACATCTAGTCAGACTCTCATTCCATGAGGAAAAACACGCTACACCGCCAAAAACTGACATTTAGTTGATTTCTTAATTTGGCTTCTGAATTTGGCGCGATTACTAAACACGTGAGTCCCCTTAAAAATGTATTCAACCCGCTGGGCTTTTGTTTTCGAATTTAATTAATTTTAAGGGGTCATCCGTAAATGATCCTTATCATAACTTTTAAACGGTGGCCTGGATGACAAAATGCCATAGAACATTTTCGACTTAAAATCGCTCATAGAACCCGCAGTAGTTCGGTTATACCACCATTTTAGAATCACCCTGTATAAATATATTATTTAGAGCGCGACGGGGTAAATGCTGTTAGGGAGTGATTGGGATATTAAAGAATTTTGTGTTTAAGACTTTTATTATGAAGGAAAGAAGACATGCCTGTTTTAAGAAATTTCGGAAAACTTTTAATATCTTTATTGATAATTCGATAAAAGTTGAAAAATATTAATAAAATTTGGACAAAAATTTTCAATTAAGAAGACTTCCTTCGAGTTTTAAATTTAAGATAGTTAGTTTGTTTCATTGGACTATTCATTACAAACAAGACTGTCACTTTCAGTTTCAATTGATGCCTAATATTTAACTGGACCTCTACTAGCCCTATAAGGGAGGGGGAAGTGGAAAGTGATTTTTTCTACTAATTATAAGACAGTTCTGCATAATGAAACATTCAGGAAATACCTCCCATTGATTTTAAAATTCAAATTAGGTTAAGATTTTAAGAACAATTTTAAATAAGGACCTCCAACCAATCGCGTAACGCCCAGCCTTTTTGCTTTCGCTGTCTATAGACTGCGGAAGCATTGCAATTACCCCTTTCGGCTTGGCGTCTTCTCCCCCTTTCTGCCCCCTATTTTTCATGTGACCTGGCAGAATCCATTATAAATAAAGTTATTTTCACTTTAAACTTCCCGCTAGAAATTTGAAATTCAGTGACATCTATACGAGGTTCTGTAAATTTATCACTATTGAAGAATTAATGTTTTGGCACAACCGTGATTTGAACCCCCGACGTCTCTATCCACATAGGCACCAGAGTAGAACGCCTTACAAACAGGCTGGGAAATAAGGATATTTTTTAAACTAGTCCTTTGGACCAGTGACCCCCTAGTGTCTGAAATAATTTACTGGTCTCCGGACTGGTCCCAGCCTTTGCTCTCCAATAGATTTGCAATTAATAAACTGGTCCCGAGGACCAGTAACCCCCACTTCTTGAATTAAAAAACTAGTCCAAGCAATTAATAAACTGGTTTTGGACCAGAGGAAGTGTGCTATTTCCCAGCCTGCTTACAAACGGAGCTATTGAGGCTTAGTACCTATCAGCGATTTTCACCAACAGTATCTCACTCTTCCTTCGACGGCAGGGTGAGAAATAAGATGGTGGCACTGGGCAAATGACCAGTTTAAAATTTTGCCTTGACTAGTTTATTTATTAAATGCTTGGGGGTCTAGTGGTCACCGTGACCACTTTTTAAATTGCCCTTTTTAGTAAAAAATAAATTCCTGCAGCACTGTACCATGGAGTAGTTTTGATGCATATACAGTAAAAGTTTACTTGGAGAAGCCTAACACAACAATTAGTCTCCTGTTATACTACTCCATGGTGGTAAGCAATGATTCAATGAAGAACGGAAGGGGAAAGTGACGGAACGCCGTTATCCGGACCGGTTAGCACCAGTGCCTAGTAGACTAGCTGCGATGGGCCGTTGCTATTTGTGCCCGGGTTGCGGGCAGAAATAGCATAAAGGGTGCTAAATTCGCCCGGGTTCCGGGCAGAAATAGCGGCCGACTAATGCGAGGCTAAAAGTGCCCGGGTCCCGGGCAGAAATAGCCGGCCCACAGTGGACTGTCTATATCTGCCCGGGTTCCTTACTGATGCAAACCCGGGCACAAATAGCGGGCCCACAGTGGGCCGTCTATTTCTGCCCGGGTTCCCCGTTGCGGTAAACCCGGGCAAAAATAGCTGATGAATGCTTAATGGCTAGTTTTGCCCGGGTTTTTGGCTCATTGTCTACCCGGGCAAAAATAGCGAGTCCACAATGGGCCTTCTATTTCTGCCCGGGTTCCACGTTGCGGTAAACCCGGGCAAAAATAGTCGAAGATAAATTTATGGCTAGTTGTGCCCGGGTATTTTGCTCATTATCAACCCGGGCAGAAATAGCGAGTCCACAATGGGCCGTCTATTTTTGCCCGGGTTTTTATGATGTGCCGAATACCCAGAAAGAATCGTTACGTTGTTATTATAATGTGAAAAATACCATGAGAAGAACTGGTAGGAAACGTGTTTTTAGCGGACGTATCCATCGTATTCGGTTGTTATGATGATTTTTTATGGTATAGGTATGTATGTTATCGCTATACACTACCAACAAAGGAACCCGGCGTTTATAGCCGTCAGGGCATCATAACAAATTAAATACTCCATTAAGTAGCAGATATCATTTTAATTTAGAAATATAGTGATTCTAGAATTTTATGAGTATTGTAAAATAAGCTGTTCTTCAAAACAGTTCTTCAGATATTAAGCTTTAGTGATAATTGAGAGGAATATTCATTATTTGGTTAAATATTTGTGGATAATGAAATTGTAATGCAGTTTGAAATTAAGTTTAACGGATATGGAATATTTGGTTTTAATTGCGTAGTTCAAACAATACACCACTTTGACATTACCTAGGGCGCCACAGCGGGCTACTGCGAACTAGTACTTATTAAGATGGGCAGGGAAAAAAACCGCGAGGGGTTGCGCTTTTGCTAGTAGGGGTAACAAAGAGCTGTTCACGGGTAGTTGAGCGGTTTTCAAAAGAGCGTTTTGCAATAAAGCGGTTCCCAAAACAGCGGTTTGCAAAACCGCGTGGAAGCAAAACCGCGGTTGCTGTTTCCGCGTTTCTCAATACAGCGCTATTTCCCAAAACAGCGGTTGCTGTTTCCGCCCAAACTGTGATTGATAGGGAGGGAAATCTCTAAAATATAATTTTTTGGAAAAGGCATTTTATTTTGGGAAGTCAATGAAGATAAACAACCATATTTTGGAAAAGGCGTAACATAATGATATGATAACGTGGATAATGGATAGATAATGCCGAGCTCTAATACTTATACCTTCAACAATACGAAACAACGCTCAAGATTTAAACGCTGTATTCAAAATGCGCTAAAACGAGAAATGGCTATAATGGCAAACGCGTTTATGAAAAAGCCGTTTTGGACAATGCTGTTTTGATAACATACCACAAAGAGCAGTTTCTAGTCTTTCCCCTTGCGGCGCTTCGAGCGCGGGGCATCGGGCATGCGCGCAACAGAATTTCGAAGTGGTGTATTGTTATGATTAGATATTTCACAACAAAAACGGTATAAATGCAACATTTTGTAACAAACAGCTAAAATCAAGGACAATGACGACTCGAGTTCAAATTGAAGTTTAAAACTCATACTGGTAACAACACACATATTAGAACCCCATTCTGAATGTATGATAAATGTCAGAAATACGACATTGCTTTTTAAGTCACAAATTAGAATGATGGTTGGACGACATTTTACTCGAAATAAGCGTTCTTCTGATCTGTTCCACCCAGAATAATTAAAATACTAAAAGCTCATTTTGTATTTGTTTGCTTTAATTATTTTACATGGGAAAATTTTTACGAGAACTGTTGTTGTTACTGGGTCATGCCAAAATAATTAACCACTAAGTTTAAACAAGAACTGATTCAACTTTATTCAACTAAATGCCGGAAACATACTGCGTAATTAAACATGAATTCAACTGATTTTATATACTGAATGAGAACATTAAAAAACATTAAACAGATCGATATAAAAATAAAACAATAAAAAATAACATCTACAGGATATTATCTCTAATGCAACAGTCCCTCTTAATTTGCGTAGATGTTAGGGTTTAAGTTCATGTTTAATCGGATGGATTCCTAGATACGATATGCATGATAGATGCTTCGGCCGGAAAAGACTCTTTGTGAAAACATCCGCCGGCATATCTTCAGTTTTCATGTATTTCAATTCAACCTGCCCTTTCTCGTAATGATCTCTAATGAAATGGTGCCGGATGTCTATATGTTTCGTCCTGGAGTGGAAGACAGGATTTCGAGCCATCTTTTGGGCACCTTGGTTGTCGTTGTACAGGGTTATCCTGGAAACTGGTTCTCCGATCTCATATAGAAACGATGTCAAGAAAATTGCCTCCTTGGTGGCATCTGACAGAGCCATGTACTCGGCTTCGGTACTGGACAAGGCAACTGTGCGTTGCTTTCTAGCTTCCCAGGAAACTACCGCATCGGCGAATTTGAAGGCATATCCGGTGTATGATTTCCGATCCTTTACAGAACCGCCCCAGTCTGCATCGACGAACCCCTCGATGTCCATTCCAGTCCTCTTGAAAATAAGTCCATGATCAATCGTTCCCTTCAAGTATCTTAGCACCCTTTTTCCGGCTATCCAGTGTTGTTCGTCATAGCTTGTATTGAATTGACTGAGAGCGCTGACGGCGTATGAAATGTCTGGACGAGTTGATATGGCCAAATACATAAGTGATCCAACCAACGACTGATACGGGATACTGCTCATCTCCTCTAGAGAAGGGGATTCAGGTCTCTGCAATTTCACGTTGGCATCCATGGGTGTGGCTATGGCCTTTGATTCCAGCATACCAAAACGCTCTAGTACAGACTCTCCATATTTCTTCTGAGAGATTGTAATGGTGTGTTCTTCGACGTTTTGATGGAACTCCATCCCCAGGCAAAAGTGAATTGGACCCATGTCTTTCATTTCGAAGCAATTTCCCAATCCAAGCTTAATGTCCTTCATCCAGGTCAAAACATTTGAGAAGAGAATGAGATCATCCACATAGATGGCAATAATCATGATTTCCTTGGACACTCTCGAAAAATAGACGCATGGATCGCTTTTCAGAGGTTTCATTCCAATTTCTGTCAGCTTCTGGTGTAGCTTCTTATACCACTGATGACCAGACTGCTTAAGTCCATACAGGGATTTCTTGAGGCGACACACTTTGCAACCTTTTGTTTTTAGATCCTGGATCCATTTTCTTGATGTAAGGGCGACTGTCTCACTTTCCTTGAGCGAATGCGATATGTCTTGCAGAGATTCCTCTAGGCCTTCCGGGATTTCCATGTAAATCTCTTCTTCAATTTCGCCATGGAGGTAGGCGGTGACTACATCCATCTGGTGAACCAATAATCCTTTTTCAACCGATAAGGCCATTAGAAGTCTGATCGAGCTTGAACGGACGACAGGTGCAAAGGTCTCATGATAATCAATTCCGGGCCTTTGGGCAAAACCTTTCGCAACTAGACGAGCCTTCCTTCGTTCAACGTCGCCATGTGAATTGTATTTCGTTCGAAAAATGAGTCGGTTTCCCAGAATGTTTTGGTGCTCTGGACGTTCAACGATTTCCCATGTGTTGCACTTGATTTGCGAGATAAATTCTGCATTAATTGCGTCCTTCCAGTCCCGTGAGTGTGGAGAGGCCAAAACATCTTTCATAGTTATAGGATTTGATGGAGCCAGTAACCTCGCCGATTCATCAGGTTCTTCCGTTTCCGCTTCCACTTCTGCTTCCTCTTCCGGTTCCTCCGTTTTATTGACTGGGATCATCTTGTAAACCTTCCTTGGTCTTCCAGGGAGTCCGGTTTTAAGAAGCGTGGGCTTTCCGGGGCCTTTCTTCATCTTTAATGGAGCTGGAACCACGAGTTCTTTCTGATCCTTATTGATGTCTGGGGTTTCTGCTAACGTTTCCGAACGTTTATCGGATGAACGTAGGAACGGGAGTTGAATTTCTTTATGGTTCAGTCCGTCGTACTTTGAGCAAACTTCCGGGGTACAAAATTCTTCATAGCTGCCTTGAGTATCGAACTTCTCCAGGAATTTTACATTTCTACTTCGGACAATCTTCCTCTCGGCCGGAATCCATAGTCGGTAAGCCTTTGATTCAAGCGAATAGCCAATGAAGATGCATTCCTTGCTTTTGGCGTCGAGTTTTCCCCTTTTAACGTCTTCGTCTAGCATGAGCGCCTTTACTCCAAAAATCTTTGTATGAAGAAGTGATGGTTTCTTTCCCGTCCATCTGGAATAGGGTATTTCTCCCTTTATGCTTCGAGAAGGACAGCGGTTCCGGACATAATTCGCAGTTGATATGGCCTCAGCCCAAAAAGACGGAGCAAGGTTAGACTGAATCAGCATGCATCTTGCCGTGTCCAGTAGACTCCGGTTCATTCTCTCAGATACCCCATTTTGCTCAGGAGTATGCGGTACTGTCAGCCTTCTGGTGATTCCATTCTCTCTCAAGTACTGATCAAAATTCTGATTGCAATACTCTGAACCGTTGTCAGACTGCAGGACTTTAATTTTCTTCCCAGTTTGTAACTCTGCTCGTTGCTTGAAATCTCTGAAGACCTCCAGCACTTCTGTTTTGCGCTTTAGGAAGTTTACTTCACTCCACCGGGAATAGTCGTCAATGAAAAGTACAAAATATCTTGCTCCGCTCAATGAGGAAATTCGCATAGGTCCGCATACGTCCGAATGTACTATTTCCAATAAGGCTGAGGTACGATCTTCACCGGATTTCGGAAAAGGCATCTTCGACTGTTTCCCTTTTATGCAAATTTCACAAACGCCGAGATTTTCATCCTTCTTAAGATTAATCCCATATGCCAGATTTCTTCGACACATATCCTTTAGAGTCCTTTCATTTAGGTGACCCAAACGAAAATGCCAGTCTTCGATGGTGGTCTTTGGTGAAATTTCCACTTGTACTGCATGGCTCTCGTCATCTGGTTTTCTCAGGAAATAGAGGTCTCCAACTCGGACCGCAACAGCTATAACTTCTCCGTCGGATTTCCGGATACAAGCACTGGTTTTCTTGAATATTACTTCATGGCCCCTATCTGTAATCTTTGAGACGGACATGAGGTTTGTTCGCAGATCCGGTACATGAAGAGCTCGTTCCAGTCGCATGACCTTTTCGCTAATTCCAGTTGTTCCGGATACTTTGATATCGCCTATGCCCGCTATTTTCGTGGATCCCATATTTGCCAGGTTCAGTTTCTTAGTAACTTCGTGATAGGACTGGAAATTTTCTTTCTTCGAGGACATATGAGACGTGGCTCCGCTGTCCAGACACCAGTCATCTAGGGCCCGGTCATCATTTTCGCTTTCTACCATCATGGCTTCTTCTACTGTACTAGCCCGGTAAGTAGTTCCATTTCTTCTTTCTGGACAGTTGGCAACCTTATGCCCTGGTTTCCTGCACCCATGACATTTATACTTGAAAGTGCTTTTACCTTCTCGCGGGCTTCTGATTCTACCCGTTACGGACTTCATTCGTGGTTGATGGCTGCTACTTGTCATCGCATTATGAACTGGACCCTCCGTTTTTGAGATTCGAGCGTTCGCTTCCTCAAGAATCTTAACCTTCAGGGCTTCAGGATCCGGCAATGTGTCTCGGGTTTCAATAGCACATCGAAAATTCTCGAATGATTCCGGCAAACTATATAACAGCATTATGGCGAGTAATTCTTGGTTAATTACCAGTTGCATATCCGCCAGCTTGTCCACAGTTTCGAAAAACTCCTTCATATGTTCCTGGACATTTTCACCCTCTTGCATTTTCTTCAGGGTAAGCTTTTTCAGCAGAGTTGCCTTGCGAGCCGGTCCTCTTGATTGATATATAGATTCAAGTTTTGTCCACACGTCCCGAGAAGTGACGCAATTCTTCACCTGTTTCAGTTCTGACGGACTGATAGCCAGAATCAAATCCGATTTCGCTTTCCGGTCATTCCTATCCCAGTCTTTAACCAACTGAGAGTTTCCTTCCGCTCCAGGTATAAGAGTTGGTCTAGTGATTTTCCCTTCGACATATTCCCATAAGTCGTTCTTGTTAAGTAAAGCTTCTACTTGCATCCTCCAGGTATCGTAATTTTCTTTCGTCAGTGTTTCAATCCGTACTTGGTGACTTCCAGCCATCCTTGAAATTGATCTTGACACGTACTGGCTAACTCACGACTTCTAACCTATTTCTAATGCGCGGTGGGAGCGTACTGGGCCTATAACCTGTTGTTGTTACTGGGTCATGCCAAAATAATTAACCACTAAGTTTAAACAAGAACTGATTCAACTTTATTCAACTAAATGCCGGAAACATACTGCGTAATTAAACATGAATTCAACTGATTTTATATACTGAATGAGAACATTAAAAAACATTAAACAGATCGATATAAAAATAAAACAATAAAAAATAACATCTACAGGATATTATCTCTAATGCAACAAGAACAGATTCTATAAGATTTCATTTATGAAAATCTGACCTCCTTTTATCTCGAAACGCCGCATTTATACCTTTTTTGTTGTAAAATATTTAATCATAATTATTTGAACTAAGCATTTAAAACCAAATTTCCATATCGATTAAGCTTTATTTCAAACTGAAATACAAATAATAATTTGTAATTTCTAGCCCTTTTGGGTTTGAATAGGAGTCGTTGTTTATCCAAAGATTGTGCATAAATGCAGTTTCTAAGGACTGCGAAGCAAACCTCGTTTTTGTATAATAATTGTCCTTTTTTGGGGAGAGACGTTAGTAAAGGAAATAAATTAATTCTGGAATTGTCAAACTCAATCCAACTTAGAGTTTGAATGGTCCGAAAACACAATGCACTATATAAAAGCACACATTGCTAAGCATACGTTCAAACCTCGTGAAACTAGCTGGCAATTGTAAATACTCTCAAAGTATTTCATTGTGATAATTTTAACCTTAGCTTTTGCAGGACAAAAAGTAGGTCCAAAAGGATTTTGAAAAATCACCTGAGAATATAAAATGGTGTATTTTAGAACAAGATTTGAAATGAAAATTTTAATCAAATGTAGCGCGTGGATTAAAAGGATTTTTTAAAACTTAACTTACCCGTTCCAAAATTGTGCTTTTCATACTTATAACGGAAACCGGATGTGTCAAAATTATCAACTTTGGATTCCTTGGGGTCGATTCATATTTGAAAAGTGTTCACCAAATTCAATTCGGATGAATAGGTCACGAGTAATCAGCCTTTATTCAAAAACTGGCAAACTTGGTTAGAGTGGCGATAATTCATAATCGAGTATTGAATCTTTGTCGTAATAATACTTGTTTGATGTTATGACACTTTATGCCTTTATATATGATTGGTCTTTTGGCACAATACTTTGAAACAAATCAGACGTTCATTAAAGGGATGGTGAAGTGGAAAATAAAATAATTTTTTATTGATTCTTCCATAAGACCAATCTGCATCGTGAAACATCCAGAAAATAACACCGAATGATTTTTAAACGACAATTAGTTTGAAATTTCATGGATAATTTTAAATAGGGATCTCCGACCAATCGCGTAGCGCCCCGCCTTTTTATCAACAATTTTCTCTTGGCACGCTCCGTGTTGAATAAATTTATCGCGAGACTGGAAAAAATTTGCACGATGTGACATGGAGTGTGCCACGAAAAGGCACGGCGTTACGGGATTGGTCGGAGCTCCTTTTTATTTGGACGGTTATTGCTTCCAAGAGTGCCGGGGCTATGTTTATTCTAGGAGAGCGGTCGCTCTCTTAGATAAGACTTGATACTCCCTCTAATGCTAAAGGGGGTTCTTTGATTGGCTGTAACTTTTTTCGTATTGTGTTTGCCGCTTTGAAATTTTTCCAGTGAACTAAACTTTGGGCCCTACTTTTGTGGTTAAAATTTCAAAGAGATCAAATAAATAGTTAATTCTATAATGAAAAAAGTTGTTAAGGGTGGTTTTAGAATTCATAAAATTATGAAGACATTTGGTGAAATATACAATATTCTACCATAGAGATAACATGGGAATTTTATAAAAAAAGAGCATTTTCTCAGAAGGCATATAAGGAAAACTATTCATTCGTTACGTTTGGGAACCATCTTAAATGAAAGATAATACTTCATTCTACCGACTTTTCAAGTTTCATAAATATCAATTAAGTTTAAGTCTTGATTTTTATCATTATTAACACATACTTTGACTTACGTTGTTTTGGGTATTGGAGTTACGGCGTTTTACCACTGTTAGAGACACTCATTTTAGCCCTAATTTTTTATATTGGACTACGGCGTTTTTGTCGTAATTCACGCCGTTAGAGGGATATTAAGCAAGAAAAACATGGCGTTTGAGCTCTTGTAGGTGCTTTGCCCGGGTGCTTATAGGTGCTTGTGGGTGCTTGTAGGTGCTTGTGGGTACTTGTAGGTGCTTGTGGGTACTTGTAGGTGCTTGTGGGTACTTGTAGGTGCTTGTAGGTGCTTGTGGGTGCTTGTAGGTACTTGTGGGTGCTTGTAGGTACTTGTGGGTGCTTGTTGGTACTTGTGGGTGCTTGTAGGTACTTGTGGATGCTTGTAGGTGCTTGTGGGTGCTTCTAGGTACTTGTGGGTGCTTCTAGGTACTTGTGGGTGCTTGTGGGTACTTTTGCGTACTTGTGGATACTTGTGGGTACTTAAGGGTGCTTGTAGGTACTTGTGGGTACTTAAGGGTGCTTGTAGGAACTTGTGGGTACTTAAGGGTGCTTGTAGGAACTTGTGGGTACTTAAGGGTACTTGTGGATGCTTGTAGGTACTTTTGGGTACTTGTAGGTACTTGTGGGTGCTTGTGGGTGCTTGTAGGTACTTGTGGGTACTTAAGGGTGCTTGTAGGTACTTGTGGGTACTTAAGGGTGCTTGTAGGAACTTGTGGGTACTTAAGGGTGCTTGTAGGTACTTGTGGGTACTTAAGGGTACTTGTGGGTGCTTGTAGGTACTTTTGGGTACTTGTGGGTACTTGTAGGTACTTGTGGGTACTTGTGGGTACTTAAGGGTGCTTGTAGGAACTTGTGGGTACTTAAGGGTGCTTGTAGGAACTTGTGGGTACTTAAGGGTGCTTGTAGGAACTTGTGGGTACTTAAGGGTGCTTGTAGGAACTTGTGGGTACTTAAGGGTACTTGTGGATGCTTGTAGGTACTTTTGGGTACTTGTGGGTACTTGTGGGTACTTGTAGGTACTTGTGGGTACTTGTGGGTACTTGTAGGTACTTGTGGGTGCTTGTGGGTACTTGTAGGTACTTGTGGGTGCTTGTGGGTGCTTGTAGGTACTTGTGGGTACTTAAGGGTGCTTGTAGGTACTTGTGGGTACTTAAGGGTGCTTGTAGGAACTTGTGGGTACTTAAGGGTGCTTGTAGGTACTTGTAGCTACTTGTGGGTGTTTGTAGGTGCTTGTGGGTGCTTGTAGGTGCTTTGTGGGTGCTTGTAGGTACTTGTAGGTACTTGTGGGTGCTTGTAGGTACTTGTGGGTGCTTTTGGATGCTTGTGGGTGCTAGTAGGTACAGACTGTTAAAAAACTCTTTGCGCGTTGCGTTTTTCGCACATATTTTATTATATTTCAAAAACTATTCAAGCTAGCGCTCTGGAATAAAGTGCGTTATAAAAGTTGTGCATTTCTCTTACGTATTATACCCGTTCCAAAATTGTGCTTTGCATACTTATAACGGAAACCGGATGTGTCAAAATTATCAACTTTGGATTCCTTGGGGTCGATTCATATTTGAAAAGTGTTCACCAAATTCAATTCGGATGAATAGGTCACGAGTAATCAGCGTTTATTCAAAAACTGGCAAACTTGGTTAGAGTGGCGATAATTCATAATCGAGTATTGAATCTTTGTCGTAATAATACTTGTTTGATGTTATGACACTTTATGCCTTTATATATGATTGGTCTTTTGGCACAATACTTTGAAACAAATCAGACGTTCATTAAAGGGATGGTGAAGTGGAAAATAAAATAATTTTTTATTGATTCTTCTATAAGACCAATCTGCATCGTGAAACATCCAGAAAATAACACCGAATGATTTTTAAACGACAATTAGTTTGAAATTTCATGGATAATTTTAAATAGGGATCTCCGACCAATCGCGTAGCGCCCCGCCTTTTTATCAACAATTTTCTCTTGGCACGCTCCGTGTTGAATAAATTTATCGCGAGACTGGAAAAAATTTGCACGATGTGACATGGAGTGTGCCACGAAAAGGCACGGCGTTACGGGATTGGTCGGAGCTCCTTTTTTGAAATTATTCTTAAAATCATAACCTAATTTGAATATTAAAATCAATAGGAGGTATTTCCTGAATTTTTCTTTATGCATGCTGGTAGAAGAATCAATAAAAAAATCACTTTATTTGCCACTTTCCACTCCCTTTAGGAGAAAACTCGCGTCTTTTGAAAAGGAGAAGCGGTTTGAAAATATTGTTATTTGGGCCATGATATCATAATATTTAGAACTCATATAAATTACGTCAGCGTCTTTAGCCCGACTCATTGCAACCTAGCGAAAATCTCATTCATGATGGCATATGCGCAGAACGAGATCCCTTTAAATAGACAAATTCGACTATTCCATATATGAAACAACTTCAGAGGAGATGGCTTCTATACTAAGAACATTCGCTACACGATTGAGCATCGCTAAACGGAGCCTGGGTGTGCCTATAGCCTCCAGCGTATAGTGCAAATGTGAGGCTTAACAATAAAGCCGACTGAAACCAAAGCATGGGCAAAGGCGTATATCACAACTGACGTTCAAAGCTACCGATGGAAAAGCCTAAAAATTAAATGAAAAAAATTAAAGCCGGTAACAATGTTCACAACTGAAAAAACAGCTTACAGCTAAAATTAGCCCGAACGGTAAAAACTTGAAGTTGGTCTTTCTGCGCTCTTGGTCTGCTACTCCTTTCGATTATTGTTTATGGTAAGGACACTAACTTTGGGCATCGAGGCGTAGTTAAAAAAAGGCAACAATGCAGTTGCTTGCTCGATCATTTATACAGGGTGATTCTAAAATGGTGGTATAACCGAACTACTGCGGGTTCTATGAGCGATTTTAAGTCGAAAATGTTCTATGGCATTTTGTCATCCAGGCCACCGTTTAAAAGTTATGATAAGGATCATTTACGGATGACCCCTTAAAATTAATTAAATTCGAAAACAAAAGCGCGCCAACATTTTAAAATTTTGTAAAAAACATTGGCGGGCTATTACGTCCACTCTTCATAAACTTTCCAAATTCATAAACATTTCCAAATTACCGCCAAAGATGAAAGAAAACCACTACAATTTGAACCCTTGCGCGTTTTGCAGCTTTAATGCCCTTCCAAATTCCAACTGACTTTACAGTTACTTGCAATCCGGCCAAGAAAGCAAACAAAAGCCAGCGATTCATCAAGTTTTGAGAATCGAATGTGATAACATCTAGTCAGACTCTCATTCCATGAGGAAAAACACGCTACACCGCCAAAAACTGACATTTAGTTGATTTCTTAATTTGGCTTCTGAATTTGGCGCGATTACTAAACACGTGAGTCCCCTTAAAAATGTATTCAACCCGCTGGGCTTTTGTTTTCGAATTTAATTAATTTTAAGGGGTCATCCGTAAATGATCCTTATCATAACTTTTAAACGGTGGCCTGGATGACAAAATGCCATAGAACATTTTCGACTTAAAATCGCTCATAGAACCCGCAGTAGTTCGGTTATACCACCATTTTAGAATCACCCTGTATAAATATATTATTTAGAGCGCGACGGGGTAAATGCTGTTAGGGAGTGATTGGGATATTAAAGAATTTTGTGTTTAAGACTTTTATTATGAAGGAAAGAAGACATGCCTGTTTTAAGAAATTTCGGAAAACTTTTAATATCTTTATTGATAATTCGATAAAAGTTGAAAAATATTAATAAAATTTGGACAAAAATTTTCAATTAAGAAGACTTCCTTCGAGTTTTAAATTTAAGATAGTTAGTTTGTTTCATTGGACTATTCATTACAAACAAGACTGTCACTTTCAGTTTCAATTGATGCCTAATATTTAACTGGACCTCTACTAGCCCTATAAGGGAGGGGGAAGTGGAAAGTGATTTTTTCTACTAATTATAAGACAGTTCTGCATAATGAAACATTCAGGAAATACCTCCCATTGATTTTAAAATTCAAATTAGGTTAAGATTTTAAGAACAATTTTAAATAAGGACCTCCAACCAATCGCGTAACGCCCAGCCTTTTTGCTTTCGCTGTCTATAGACTGCGGAAGCATTGCAATTACCCCTTTCGGCTTGGCGTCTTCTCCCCCTTTCTGCCCCCTATTTTTCATGTGACCTGGCAGAATCCATTATAAATAAAGTTATTTTCACTTTAAACTTCCCGCTAGAAATTTGAAATTCAGTGACATCTATACGAGGTTCTGTAAATTTATCACTATTGAAGAATTAATGTTTTGGCACAACCGGGATTTGAACCCCCGACGTCTCTATCCACATAGGCACCAGAGTAGAACGCCTTACAAACAGGCTGGGAAATAAGGATATTTTTTAAACTAGTCCTTTGGACCAGTGACCCCCTAGTGTCTGAAATAATTTACTGGTCTCCGGACTGGTCCCAGCCTTTGCTCTCCAATAGATTTGCAATTAATAAACTGGTCCCGAGGACCAGTAACCCCCACTTCTTGAATTAAAAAACTAGTCCAAGCAATTAATAAACTGGTTTTGGACCAGAGGAAGTGTGCTATTTCCCAGCCTGCTTACAAACGGAGCTATTGAGGCTTAGTACCTATCAGCGATTTTCACCAACAGTATCTCACTCTTCCTTCGACGGCAGGGTGAGAAATAAGATGGTGGCACTGGGCAAATGACCAGTTTAAAATTTTGCCTTGACTAGTTTATTTATTAAATGCTTGGGGGTCTAGTGGTCACCGTGACCACTTTTTAAATTGCCCTTTTTAGTAAAAAATAAATTCCTGCAGCACTGTACCATGGAGTAGTTTTGATGCATATACAGTAAAAGTTTACTTGGAGAAGCCTAACACAACAATTAGTCTCCTGTTATACTACTCCATGGTGGTAAGCAATGATTCAATGAAGAACGGAAGGGGAAAGTGACGGAACGCCGTTATCCGGACCGGTTAGCACCAGTGCCTAGTAGACTAGCTGCGATGGGCCGTTGCTATTTGTGCCCGGGTTGCGGGCAGAAATAGCATAAAGGGTGCTAAATTCGCCCGGGTTCCGGGCAGAAATAGCGGCCGACTAATGCGAGGCTAAAAGTGCCCGGGTCCCGGGCAGAAATAGCCGGCCCACAGTGGACTGTCTATATCTGCCCGGGTTCCTTACTGATGCAAACCCGGGCACAAATAGCGGGCCCACAGTGGGCCGTCTATTTCTGCCCGGGTTCCCCGTTGCGGTAAACCCGGGCAAAAATAGCTGATGAATGCTTAATGGCTAGTTTTGCCCGGGTTTTTGGCTCATTGTCTACCCGGGCAAAAATAGCGAGTCCACAATGGGCCTTCTATTTCTGCCCGGGTTCCACGTTGCGGTAAACCCGGGCAAAAATAGTCGAAGATAAATTTATGGCTAGTTGTGCCCGGGTATTTTGCTCATTATCAACCCGGGCAGAAATAGCGAGTCCACAATGGGCCGTCTATTTTTGCCCGGGTTTTTATGATGTGCCGAATACCCAGAAAGAATCGTTACGTTGTTATTATAATGTGAAAAATACCATGAGAAGAACTGGTAGGAAACGTGTTTTTAGCGGACGTATCCATCGTATTCGGTTGTTATGATGATTTTTTATGGTATAGGTATGTATGTTATCGCTATACACTACCAACAAAGGAACCCGGCGTTTATAGCCGTCAGGGCATCATAACAAATTAAATACTCCATTAAGTAGCAGATATCATTTTAATTTAGAAATATAGTGATTCTAGAATTTTATGAGTATTGTAAAATAAGCTGTTCTTCAAAACAGTTCTTCAGATATTAAGCTTTAGTGATAATTGAGAGGAATATTCATTATTTGGTTAAATATTTGTGGATAATGAAATTGTAATGCAGTTTGAAATTAAGTTTAACGGATATGGAATATTTGGTTTTAATTGCGTAGTTCAAACAATACACCACTTTGACATTACCTAGGGCGCCACAGCGGGCTACTGCGAACTAGTACTTATTAAGATGGGCAGGGAAAAAAACCGCGAGGGGTTGCGCTTTTGCTAGTAGGGGTAACAAAGAGCTGTTCACGGGTAGTTGAGCGGTTTTCAAAAGAGCGTTTTGCAATAAAGCGGTTCCCAAAACAGCGGTTTGCAAAACCGCGTGGAAGCAAAACCGCGGTTGCTGTTTCCGCGTTTCTCAATACAGCGCTATTTCCCAAAACAGCGGTTGCTGTTTCCGCCCAAACTGTGATTGATAGGGAGGGAAATCTCTAAAATATAATTTTTTGGAAAAGGCATTTTATTTTGGGAAGTCAATGAAGATAAACAACCATATTTTGGAAAAGGCGTAACATAATGATATGATAACGTGGATAATGGATAGATAATGCCGAGCTCTAATACTTATACCTTCAACAATACGAAACAACGCTCAAGATTTAAACGCTGTATTCAAAATGCGCTAAAACGAGAAATGGCTATAATGGCAAACGCGTTTATGAAAAAGCCGTTTTGGACAATGCTGTTTTGATAACATACCACAAAGAGCAGTTTCTAGTCTTTCCCCTTGCGGCGCTTCGAGCGCGGGGCATCGGGCATGCGCGCAACAGAATTTCGAAGTGGTGTATTGTTATGATTAGATATTTCACAACAAAAACGGTATAAATGCAACATTTTGTAACAAACAGCTAAAATCAAGGACAATGACGACTCGAGTTCAAATTGAAGTTTAAAACTCATACTGGTAACAACACACATATTAGAACCCCATTCTGAATGTATGATAAATGTCAGAAATACGACATTGCTTTTTAAGTCACAAATTAGAATGATGGTTGGACGACATTTTACTCGAAATAAGCGTTCTTCTGATCTGTTCCACCCAGAATAATTAAAATACTAAAAGCTCATTTTGTATTTGTTTGCTTTAATTATTTTACATGGGAAAATTTTTACGAGAACTGTTGTTGTTACTGGGTCATGCCAAAATAATTAACCACTAAGTTTAAACAAGAACTGATTCAACTTTATTCAACTAAATGCCGGAAACATACTGCGTAATTAAACATGAATTCAACTGATTTTATATACTGAATGAGAACATTAAAAAACATTAAACAGATCGATATAAAAATAAAACAATAAAAAATAACATCTACAGGATATTATCTCTAATGCAACAGTCCCTCTTAATTTGCGTAGATGTTAGGGTTTAAGTTCATGTTTAATCGGATGGATTCCTAGATACGATATGCATGATAGATGCTTCGGCCGGAAAAGACTCTTTGTGAAAACATCCGCCGGCATATCTTCAGTTTTCATGTATTTCAATTCAACCTGCCCTTTCTCGTAATGATCTCTAATGAAATGGTGCCGGATGTCTATATGTTTCGTCCTGGAGTGGAAGACAGGATTTCGAGCCATCTTTTGGGCACCTTGGTTGTCGTTGTACAGGGTTATCCTGGAAACTGGTTCTCCGATCTCATATAGAAACGATGTCAAGAAAATTGCCTCCTTGGTGGCATCTGACAGAGCCATGTACTCGGCTTCGGTACTGGACAAGGCAACTGTGCGTTGCTTTCTAGCTTCCCAGGAAACTACCGCATCGGCGAATTTGAAGGCATATCCGGTGTATGATTTCCGATCCTTTACAGAACCGCCCCAGTCTGCATCGACGAACCCCTCGATGTCCATTCCAGTCCTCTTGAAAATAAGTCCATGATCAATCGTTCCCTTCAAGTATCTTAGCACCCTTTTTCCGGCTATCCAGTGTTGTTCGTCATAGCTTGTATTGAATTGACTGAGAGCGCTGACGGCGTATGAAATGTCTGGACGAGTTGATATGGCCAAATACATAAGTGATCCAACCAACGACTGATACGGGATACTGCTCATCTCCTCTAGAGAAGGGGATTCAGGTCTCTGCAATTTCACGTTGGCATCCATGGGTGTGGCTATGGCCTTTGATTCCAGCATACCAAAACGCTCTAGTACAGACTCTCCATATTTCTTCTGAGAGATTGTAATGGTGTGTTCTTCGACGTTTTGATGGAACTCCATCCCCAGGCAAAAGTGAATTGGACCCATGTCTTTCATTTCGAAGCAATTTCCCAATCCAAGCTTAATGTCCTTCATCCAGGTCAAAACATTTGAGAAGAGAATGAGATCATCCACATAGATGGCAATAATCATGATTTCCTTGGACACTCTCGAAAAATAGACGCATGGATCGCTTTTCAGAGGTTTCATTCCAATTTCTGTCAGCTTCTGGTGTAGCTTCTTATACCACTGATGACCAGACTGCTTAAGTCCATACAGGGATTTCTTGAGGCGACACACTTTGCAACCTTTTGTTTTTAGATCCTGGATCCATTTTCTTGATGTAAGGGCGACTGTCTCACTTTCCTTGAGCGAATGCGATATGTCTTGCAGAGATTCCTCTAGGCCTTCCGGGATTTCCATGTAAATCTCTTCTTCAATTTCGCCATGGAGGTAGGCGGTGACTACATCCATCTGGTGAACCAATAATCCTTTTTCAACCGATAAGGCCATTAGAAGTCTGATCGAGCTTGAACGGACGACAGGTGCAAAGGTCTCATGATAATCAATTCCGGGCCTTTGGGCAAAACCTTTCGCAACTAGACGAGCCTTCCTTCGTTCAACGTCGCCATGTGAATTGTATTTCGTTCGAAAAATGAGTCGGTTTCCCAGAATGTTTTGGTGCTCTGGACGTTCAACGATTTCCCATGTGTTGCACTTGATTTGCGAGATAAATTCTGCATTAATTGCGTCCTTCCAGTCCCGTGAGTGTGGAGAGGCCAAAACATCTTTCATAGTTATAGGATTTGATGGAGCCAGTAACCTCGCCGATTCATCAGGTTCTTCCGTTTCCGCTTCCACTTCTGCTTCCTCTTCCGGTTCCTCCGTTTTATTGACTGGGATCATCTTGTAAACCTTCCTTGGTCTTCCAGGGAGTCCGGTTTTAAGAAGCGTGGGCTTTCCGGGGCCTTTCTTCATCTTTAATGGAGCTGGAACCACGAGTTCTTTCTGATCCTTATTGATGTCTGGGGTTTCTGCTAACGTTTCCGAACGTTTATCGGATGAACGTAGGAACGGGAGTTGAATTTCTTTATGGTTCAGTCCGTCGTACTTTGAGCAAACTTCCGGGGTACAAAATTCTTCATAGCTGCCTTGAGTATCGAACTTCTCCAGGAATTTTACATTTCTACTTCGGACAATCTTCCTCTCGGCCGGAATCCATAGTCGGTAAGCCTTTGATTCAAGCGAATAGCCAATGAAGATGCATTCCTTGCTTTTGGCGTCGAGTTTTCCCCTTTTAACGTCTTCGTCTAGCATGAGCGCCTTTACTCCAAAAATCTTTGTATGAAGAAGTGATGGTTTCTTTCCCGTCCATCTGGAATAGGGTATTTCTCCCTTTATGCTTCGAGAAGGACAGCGGTTCCGGACATAATTCGCAGTTGATATGGCCTCAGCCCAAAAAGACGGAGCAAGGTTAGACTGAATCAGCATGCATCTTGCCGTGTCCAGTAGACTCCGGTTCATTCTCTCAGATACCCCATTTTGCTCAGGAGTATGCGGTACTGTCAGCCTTCTGGTGATTCCATTCTCTCTCAAGTACTGATCAAAATTCTGATTGCAATACTCTGAACCGTTGTCAGACTGCAGGACTTTAATTTTCTTCCCAGTTTGTAACTCTGCTCGTTGCTTGAAATCTCTGAAGACCTCCAGCACTTCTGTTTTGCGCTTTAGGAAGTTTACTTCACTCCACCGGGAATAGTCGTCAATGAAAAGTACAAAATATCTTGCTCCGCTCAATGAGGAAATTCGCATAGGTCCGCATACGTCCGAATGTACTATTTCCAATAAGGCTGAGGTACGATCTTCACCGGATTTCGGAAAAGGCATCTTCGACTGTTTCCCTTTTATGCAAATTTCACAAACGCCGAGATTTTCATCCTTCTTAAGATTAATCCCATATGCCAGATTTCTTCGACACATATCCTTTAGAGTCCTTTCATTTAGGTGACCCAAACGAAAATGCCAGTCTTCGATGGTGGTCTTTGGTGAAATTTCCACTTGTACTGCATGGCTCTCGTCATCTGGTTTTCTCAGGAAATAGAGGTCTCCAACTCGGACCGCAACAGCTATAACTTCTCCGTCGGATTTCCGGATACAAGCACTGGTTTTCTTGAATATTACTTCATGGCCCCTATCTGTAATCTTTGAGACGGACATGAGGTTTGTTCGCAGATCCGGTACATGAAGAGCTCGTTCCAGTCGCATGACCTTTTCGCTAATTCCAGTTGTTCCGGATACTTTGATATCGCCTATGCCCGCTATTTTCGTGGATCCCATATTTGCCAGGTTCAGTTTCTTAGTAACTTCGTGATAGGACTGGAAATTTTCTTTCTTCGAGGACATATGAGACGTGGCTCCGCTGTCCAGACACCAGTCATCTAGGGCCCGGTCATCATTTTCGCTTTCTACCATCATGGCTTCTTCTACTGTACTAGCCCGGTAAGTAGTTCCATTTCTTCTTTCTGGACAGTTGGCAACCTTATGCCCTGGTTTCCTGCACCCATGACATTTATACTTGAAAGTGCTTTTACCTTCTCGCGGGCTTCTGATTCTACCCGTTACGGACTTCATTCGTGGTTGATGGCTGCTACTTGTCATCGCATTATGAACTGGACCCTCCGTTTTTGAGATTCGAGCGTTCGCTTCCTCAAGAATCTTAACCTTCAGGGCTTCAGGATCCGGCAATGTGTCTCGGGTTTCAATAGCACATCGAAAATTCTCGAATGATTCCGGCAAACTATATAACAGCATTATGGCGAGTAATTCTTGGTTAATTACCAGTTGCATATCCGCCAGCTTGTCCACAGTTTCGAAAAACTCCTTCATATGTTCCTGGACATTTTCACCCTCTTGCATTTTCTTCAGGGTAAGCTTTTTCAGCAGAGTTGCCTTGCGAGCCGGTCCTCTTGATTGATATATAGATTCAAGTTTTGTCCACACGTCCCGAGAAGTGACGCAATTCTTCACCTGTTTCAGTTCTGACGGACTGATAGCCAGAATCAAATCCGATTTCGCTTTCCGGTCATTCCTATCCCAGTCTTTAACCAACTGAGAGTTTCCTTCCGCTCCAGGTATAAGAGTTGGTCTAGTGATTTTCCCTTCGACATATTCCCATAAGTCGTTCTTGTTAAGTAAAGCTTCTACTTGCATCCTCCAGGTATCGTAATTTTCTTTCGTCAGTGTTTCAATCCGTACTTGGTGACTTCCAGCCATCCTTGAAATTGATCTTGACACGTACTGGCTAACTCACGACTTCTAACCTATTTCTAATGCGCGGTGGGAGCGTACTGGGCCTATAACCTGTTGTTGTTACTGGGTCATGCCAAAATAATTAACCACTAAGTTTAAACAAGAACTGATTCAACTTTATTCAACTAAATGCCGGAAACATACTGCGTAATTAAACATGAATTCAACTGATTTTATATACTGAATGAGAACATTAAAAAACATTAAACAGATCGATATAAAAATAAAACAATAAAAAATAACATCTACAGGATATTATCTCTAATGCAACAAGAACAGATTCTATAAGATTTCATTTATGAAAATCTGACCTCCTTTTATCTCGAAACGCCGCATTTATACCTTTTTTGTTGTAAAATATTTAATCATAATTATTTGAACTAAGCATTTAAAACCAAATTTCCATATCGATTAAGCTTTATTTCAAACTGAAATACAAATAATAATTTGTAATTTCTAGCCCTTTTGGGTTTGAATAGGAGTCGTTGTTTATCCAAAGATTGTGCATAAATGCAGTTTCTAAGGACTGCGAAGCAAACCTCGTTTTTGTATAATAATTGTCCTTTTTTGGGGAGAGACGTTAGTAAAGGAAATAAATTAATTCTGGAATTGTCAAACTCAATCCAACTTAGAGTTTGAATGGTCCGAAAACACAATGCACTATATAAAAGCACACATTGCTAAGCATACGTTCAAACCTCGTGAAACTAGCTGGCAATTGTAAATACTCTCAAAGTATTTCATTGTGATAATTTTAACCTTAGCTTTTGCAGGACAAAAAGTAGGTCCAAAAGGATTTTGAAAAATCACCTGAGAATATAAAATGGTGTATTTTAGAACAAGATTTGAAATGAAAATTTTAATCAAATGTAGCGCGTGGATTAAAAGGATTTTTTAAAACTTAACTTTTCACTACGAGAAATTATATACTTTAACTTTATTGCCTTTGCTAGTGCTATAAAGTTAGGTTAATCAAAAAGTGTACCCCCTTCGATCGAGAAACCTTGGGTCTAATTCGCAAAAATTTATCCACCTCGTAATGTTAAGCTCCATAGAGATTAACATTACAATTTCGGTTTAAGTATAAATAAAAATCCCTGACGAGATTTTCTTAATTACAGTTTTAAAATAGCAGGCAGACGGTATTTCTACCTGCATTTTGTCTGTAAAGGTGGTCAAGTTACACTTTTAAACTGGCAGCTGCATTTCTACTGTTCCATAACTTTTGCAGACCTGTAACATGTGTATGAATGGGATTATTTACTATTTCAAACTAGCAAATGGTATTTCTTCTTTTGCCTCGGGTTTGCAGAACCGCGCGGAATATTATTGCCAGGATAGAAAATTAACAGTTAAAAAACAGAAAATGAAGAAATGGCAACCAATTTGCCGGTCTTGAATTGCTGTGAAATTCTATTACAGCGTGGTAGCGATAAGAAAGCGTGTATGCAAAAGAATTACAGCTTAAAATTTTTGTCACTATTGTGACAAATTGCGCAATCTACATACGAATGTTTTTATCCGACAGCTCTTAAGCTTTAAAATTATATTTAACTAGCTTGCTAGAAATTGTTCACAGTTTAAGGGCCAATTAGAATAAAATTACTTTATATGTTTTTTTTTATAAATACTGTTACTTTGTTTCTTCATTTTTTGTGTATTGTTTTTCTCGGGAACCAATTCTGATAGGCTTATGCCTCCAGTGTATGAAAGTCAGTAGACCACAGTTTAGAAGCTAATATAAGTTTCTGAAGTGAGGGAGACGTGTCAGTGCTGGACTACTCAATCCTCAATTTGAAAAACAGCCAATTATTCGCAGCTTCTTCTTGCGACGGGTTGACTTTTCAACACGAGCTGCTTTGAAACACGGACATAGTTTGAAGAAAAGTTCCAACGTTACTACTAAGCACGCCGGCATTAAACTTATGATGAAAATGCTGAGCAAGAGACGCACTTCGCTTTCATTTTTGGTGTAGTCCAGGTCTTGGACGTGATTCTCTGTCGTGACGCATTTCGTGTTCATCCACGCGAAGGCTTTATTAATCGCCTCGTCGCACAAGCACGATGAAGCGGCGTACCGCAAACTGCAAAGGAAAGGAGCAAATATCGTATAACATCTTATAAACGCAACATTTTAAGGTCTACTACTATTTATTTTAAATATAATGCTTTTAACTTTGAACATTGAAACCATTACGGGTATTTTGAAGAAATATTCAGATAATTGTTGCTCGGATTTTCTCGCTCTGCAACCCAGCATGCTTGAAAAACCATCAAAACATTCTGTATTTGAGTTTTTTTATAAGAAGATTACTTATACCAGGAATACGTAGATTTTTGGAGCCCTTTCTGCTTGAATTAAAGGGAACGAGATGTAGAAACCTTCACCCTTGACGTCATGCATAATGTCTTTGAAATGTTAAAGATCACAAGTAGAATATATCTATGCGGAGTGTCTTACTAAAGAAACACTGATGACTTTAAACCTATTTCTAACTCCCTTTAAGAATAACGCTCCAGAAATTATTGGCAATACTGGTACAAGGATGACGTATCTCTCGCAAATTCCATTTGCTCAAGGGATAATTACTTTGTCATCACAACCTCTTTGACGACTTGAGCATCATCTCAATATCAAATACAATAACTATGGGGTAATTGTCTTACGCAGTATCAATATATTGATCGTGGAGAATACTTTGGTAAAGAGGGGAATTAACTGCTTATCCCCGCTTTGTGGGCAATTTTATAGTAGAACGCCATTCGCCCCGGAAAGGGGGCTATTTCTGTGGTAAGAGATAGAGCGTTATAACTTTATTGCAGGCTTACGTTTGACTAATTCGTTCCAAAGTCTCCTTGTCAATTGTATGATTTCGTGACATTATGAACCCAACGGAATCTGTTTTCAAAGGAAAAGGTGACTGGTAAATTAAGGGACGTCCGTCGTTTTCCCCTTTTATTTCTTCTCTACAAAACTTCTCGAGACCAGCCACTTCTTCGTGCCAGTCGATATAAACCAATTCTCCATTCACGACTTTCTTGAAGCGATTGACACCTTTCTTCGGGAAATAATATCTTTTTCGAATTTTCTTTCCAACATTACCGGGTATTCCCTAATTGAATAGGAGATATCATCAAACAGTTCGTTCGCTAGGCGAATGAGAATTCGAGGGACAGGACGAGACTTTGTTAAATAAATCATCATAGAAACGTGTTATCTGTCACTCTGTATAAGTATCATTTTTCAATAAAGAGCCGTAAAATTACTCACTCTAAATAAGTCTAGCATGGCATCGGAGCCATGCGTCAAGAACCTGACGTTTTTAACTTTCAGGATGTCGCTTAAATGATTCATTACAATTTTCTGCCCCACTAAAACATCGGCTGTTATATAGCCCAACACGACAATGTGTAGGACTATTAAAGTCGCGTACCAGATATTCAACAAATGCGCCGAAACACGGTGGACAAGTTTAACCTCAAAACCTTAAATTAAAATATACGTGTCAACAGAAAAGTTCTAAAAATATTGGTGGTGCTTTGTCACTTTGCTGAAAGAGTGGTGACAAATACATCCACATGTAAGACCCAAGTTTGTTTGACGTTTCAAACGCTTTCGTTACCGCCGAAAGAAGCAATATGGCGAGTAAAACTAATCCGATAAACTGAAAATAGAATCAAATGTATACTGAAAGGTTGAATTTAGGATTGCGGATATTTTGTCAAAAAAATTAAGTCTAATCTTTGAATCCTGTTGTCTTACCCATAAAGGTATCGTTACTATATTTGAGATAAAACTATCACGTTGCGTTTTTGATAGCTGCGAAAACATGGTGACTTTGGAGTAATAGATTTCAGTCGCAAACGTTAATTTTTTCATACGATTATACGAAATAACGTTCGGGAAAGTCTTCAAGTCAAAACTACCCGGTGAATCCTAAAATAAATGCAGGAAGATATAGTTTCTCTGACTTCCAGACTCACTTGAGGGTGTTTGGGTTAAGCTGGTGGCGGTTCTAAAGTTTTACCCATCTCAAATTAAAAGACTCAGACATTCAACCCTTTAGAGAAACGCCCTAGAAAAGGTGTTGTCTCCCTGTTCACCAGTATTAATGAATTAAAGGAAGTGGAAGAGTATCTATACGTTATGTATTGTTAAACCATAACAAAAAGTGGAGTAAAACTAGTGTGAGTGAAGATGGTAATTCTTGTTTGTGACCCTTCATCTGCTGGCTTTATACAATCACTACACATATTAAATATAATCAAAGAAGGGGAGACTTACCAAGACGTACACCTGCTGATAGGTTAGGCTGAAAATATAAAGGAATGCGCATCATTAACCATTATCAGCGATTTTTAAGGCTTTGGCTGTATATTTTGCCTAAAAGTTTTGAAAGGTCTCGCGCACGATGTGGAATAATTTATAACAGCTTAATATTTTGAATTTGCAAAGCAACCGACGTTAAACGGTACGCTACCCCTTCCATTCGAAAGCGCAAAGTATGGAACGCCTTTGGTTTTGTGTTATATATTATCATATTTAGCCAATCAAGAATAGATTTCTTCTACATGAAATCTTAAACAGGTTATTTTCTTTGCCATTGTGCTTGAATTAAATGGGAGGAGGGGTACCGACCGTCACTTTTGACATCCGCTTAGCTAGGACCTTTGAGCTGTGCCACGACTAAGGGGATCTATGAGCGCTTAGTCAGAATGTAAACAAGTTCTATTTGCGTGTTCTGAACGAGTACATTAGGGTCGAGGGTTGTCCTACATGTGTGAATAGCCAATAAAACGCGAGGAAAGAGGAGCGGACCATTTAACAACGTTTTAATATATTAGTATGGGGTCCAAAGCCTTTTAAAGATTTTAAATGGAATAAATCTATGTGTTCCTGATATATTAAGAGTTCCAAGTAGTCTGTTAAGCTTAAAGGTACGTTAGATGGAAATAAACCATTATACATTTATCAAGAATATCGCTGAACATATTTACTTCAGATTTCTTCTTATTGCTATCATGATTTCGGCAATAATTCCATCGTAGTCGTCAATTAAGGGTTTATTAATCTTGGTTCGATCAGCTCTCAGATAAATTAAGGGATAAAACTGAAAGACGAAAAAGAACGATCGAAATTAATAGACCTGTATGTCGAATAGCATGGCGGGTCAATTGAATTGACGTCGGCTAAGCTATTTCGGATTTAATTCCCTAATAGCTTAGTACGATTGCCACACTGATAATAAAACTCATTTAAATCGGGTAAATGCATCATACCGTGTGTAAGGAATACAGACGAATAGTTTTAGACCCTTCCATCATCAAATATTTTACTTGAGCCCACTAAGAGCTCAGCCAAAATTTCTGATCCTTAATGCCTGAACGAAAAACCAATTCTTCTGTCACTTCTTCTCGCCCAATTTGAATTTCGTTCGATTGAGTTAAAAGGCTTTTCTCAAAAAGATTTAAAGTACCACTTTTGGACAAACGATTGAGTGTGTTCGTGATAAAGCGCGGTGCTGCACTCGACAAACCCTTTTAAGACAATGATACTTTCGCTTTTTTAACGAATTTGAAGAAAAACCATAAAGGAATCTATTCTTTCTTAACAATACAGTAAATCCGTTCCGCGTTAACTGAAGTGTAATCCTGTTGAAGGTGAGCTTTAATTCCTTGGCTATACTTTCATTATATTCTATATAAAACGAACCTTTTCTTGTTGCGCAACAGAGAACGTTCGCGATAGGCTTTTATCGTTTCATTATTTTTTCCACCTTATCGAGAGTGCTATGGTGGGCAGATCACAACTCTGAAAGGTAATCGGAGTCGGACCTCCACCGTTTCCATAGACGGTCCGAAAGCTTAACGCGGTATTTCAATTTATTTGTTAATTCTTGAAGCGAGGCATAGACGGTTTCAATTTTGACCCTATGCGGAGGTAGACTCGTCACTCGTTTTCCGATCAAAAATTGTTATGGCGAAAGGGGACTTGGCTCCCCAGCTTCATTACACACGTAGGTAATGGGCCTGCTATTAAAAAACCTTTTCGGTTTCATAAGAACCCGTTCCATTTCTGAATGAGACAGGGCGGCCATACCTAGGATTCTTTTTAAGGTGTTTTTACAAGACCACGCTAATCGTTCCCAGTATCCCCCGTGCCAACTAGCTCACTCAGTTATATATCGCCAATGCATGCCCTTCTGCAAAGAAGTTTTGAACTTCTGGGTCCGCAATTGTTCACCAAATTAATTTAAGATCCTTATCAGCCCTTTTGAAAGTTTTAGTATTATCGCTGTAATAAATATGTGGAATGTCCCTGCGGCCAATGAGGCGTGAAAATGCCAAAAGAATTCATGGTTTGACAGTGATCTCACCAGTTCAAGGTGAACTGCGCGCACAGGTGAACAAACAAAAATATGCCCGCCAAATCAACCTTTACGGCGGAACTTTCTTCAAATTTTTCCGTTAGAACGTTAGCCGGTAGTGTTTCACCCCGTGTGGCTCATAAAGTTTTACATGGAATGCAATTTTTTACCACGCTTTTGGCCAGTTGCCTACCTGCTATCACCCAATAACGTTCTCTACCTTGTGTCATAGTATCCTGAACACCAGAGTGACATACCTCTTCGCGACTCATCCTCGTAATAAAGTAGCTTAAGGCCCTTCTTTTGTCTAGGACAATATTGTGCTTCGTAACATATCTCATATCTGATTCGGAAAATCTTCCCCCTACTCTTAAGAAACCTTCATCTAAAAAGGGGTTCAATGTGGTTACTTTAGAGGAACCTTTTATTTCTCTCTTTAATTTCAAAGTTTTGATTTCCTCCCAAAAATCTAATTTCTGTGTGCCCTTGATCTAACTTATTTCTGCCCTACCAATATCGTTTGCTTCTGTAGCGTTCTTCCGGATACGATGGTTAGGTCGGGGTGAAGAACTAAGTCGAGAACTTGTGTTTAAAATTTAATTGCCGCGATGGCATTTATTGATGTTAGGAAACAACTGAACTCATTAAGAGTCGCGTACATTATTTAAACTAACTAGCATTAATATGATAAAGGGCTAAGAGCGCGAGACCTGAGACTTCAACTTTTTTCATAATGCAACTGACTGGATCTACCTAAAAACTACAACTTTACACTGGCGTTTATACATAAATTTAAAAACTAAAAAAGACTATCATTAGGTCAAAATAATATTTTGAAGTATACTATTCGTCTACAGTTTTTTAGCTGCAACAGCTTCTATTGGAGCTTGTTTTATTTCCCCTTTTCTGCACTTATCACTAAACCTATTTAAATACACGGTTATTTGCAACAGCTTATGGATGCAACTAAACATTTTAATGTCAATTAAATTATGGAAGTTGGGTGCCTCTCCACATTGAACCACGAGGATATTTTTCCTCTTCTCCTTTTCGATTTCTCCTAGATCAGCTCCTAACAGGTTGTTAAGTTTCTTTGGTTCAATTTAACACATGCCCTTTGAGCCACGCCGGACCTTCCAACCATACACTTCCATTTAATAACTTCTAGGTGTTTGCCCCTCTAGTGGGCATATCTACGTGATTTTGGTCTACTGGTCAGTGAGCCCAGTTTTCTGGCTTACTTATCTAAATAATTTCGCTAACCCTGTGAGAGAAATATTTTCCTCATATCCGCCTTATTTCCTCTTACCCAATTTAGTGCTATAGTGGAATCTGTCTATATGTAAATGCCTAAATATTCCTCATTAAAGTTGCCTTTAATGTAGTATACGAGCCCAACTCGGTAGCGAAATCTTTTTCAAAGGAACAATTCTAACTTTACTAGTAACTAAAGATACCGCTACTCTACAAATCTCACATATACCATGGCGCAATACGCCTTTTAACTGCCATCGCAGAAACAATTCAATCAACACTTTCCAAATCATTCTGAAAAATAATGCCTACCTAATGTAATCCTTTGTATTATGGTTGTATTGCTCAGACAAATTTTCGTCTCAGTTAATTTTCTAAGGCCTTAGGTGCTAGAAAATGAATTTTGCCTTTATCGTAAAGAGCGCTGTGAGACCCATGTGGTCAAATATCTGGCCCACTGCACTTAAAACCACGCGCTTTGTTGGCTTCACGTCCTGAGTTTATTAAGCCTTTGAAATCATAGGAAATTTGGTCCGTTCTAGGATTCCAAGCTACCCCTAAAACCTTTTGTACCTTATCAGGAGATGTTTGACATTCGAATTGCGTTTTTGAACCTTTTTGCTCAGATTCTTTCCCCCAAATAGCTCTAAGGGTATCTGAATTGGTTTGCCATTTGCGCTGTTTCATATTTGATTTGCTAATTATTTTTAAGGCCTCTGTTGCTAACTCTAGAGCCTGTTCTACATTATCTGCGCCACTGCACAAATAATCAAAATATAGGTCATTGTTTAAGACCTACGCGCCTTTCGGCATTGTTTGGTCAAATTTTAAAATGTAAACCTTTAAAGTTCCAGCCAACAAAAATGGACTAAACGTGAGACCGAATGTTACACGTTTCATGCACAGAACACTAAACTGATTTTCGTCTATTATATCATTGACTGCTTTTATCTAGAGACACCTTACGGAATCCCTGTCTTCCTCAAATAAGGCAATTTTTAAAAACGCTTTCTCAATGTCAGCTAGAACTAGAATTTTGTGCCCCCTAAACCTAAGTAGGAGCAACAATAGATCTGGAGTTAAAGCGGGGTCACTACTCAAGCATGAATTTAACAATTGGGCTCCCTGAATATTTGACGATACGTCTAAAACTACACTCACTTTCGTCGTGGGGTGATCTTCCCTTGTTACTGCTTGATGTGGCATGTAAGATGTACCTAGGGGATTTTCAGATTCTCTATCAATGGGTACCCTTTCCGCAATACCAAGGATTTACTCCCATTTAACCCAAACCGTTTCTCCCAATTCCCATATCTCCCAATCCCATTTGACCCAACACTATGCCTTTTCCCCCAATTTCTTTTCTCCCAATTCAGCATAAAACATATGTTAATAAATTAAAAGAGAATTTTTTGGGTTTATTAACAATGGTATGTTATACATATTCAGTTTAGTTTGAATTTCCATTTTATGATTTCTAGATATTCAAATGGAGTTTTTCTCCCCGCATCCAGTTCCCTTTTTAGTTGTTTTATTCTTTCCTTTGTATTTTCTGATTGGTGGTCGAACAGGTTACCCCCCATTTCACCCAATTTAAAACACCCAATTCCCATTTACCCAAACCTCATTAAACCCAATTCCCAGTTCTCCTATTCCAATTAACCCAATATTGCATACCCAAAAAGACTCAAATAGAGTAGAATTTGATGGTTTTATTTATTTATTTTTTCATTTAATAAGGGGTACACTTACTTAAAATGTATAACCGCTCCAAAGAGGAAGAGACGTCCTCGTAACCAAACCAAACCTAACCTAACATAACATAACAGTAATGTTTTGGAAAAGGCATATTATTTGAGAAGTCAATGAAGCTAAACGTCAATATTTTGGAAAAAGCGTAACATTGTTAAACGATTTATAAAATATTACTAACCTAACTTAACCAAACCAAACCTAACCTATCATAACAGTAATATATTGGAAAAGGCATATTATTTGAGAAGTCAATGAAGTTAAACATTAATATTTTGGAAAAGGCGTACCATAGTTAAATGATTTATAAAACACGAACTTTCTCGTGGATCTAGCAGAAAAATATAATACATTTAGAATAACACTTCACATTAATTGGAAGGAAAATTATTTAACCTAACCTAACCTAACCTAACCAAACTTAACCTAACCTAACCTAACCTAACCTATTCGCTTTAAAAATAATCAAAGTCATTTTGAAAGCAACCCTTTGCAGCATAAAATATTAGACGAAACCATTCGATTGGGAGAAATGAGAGTTGAATAGTTTGGGATAAAAATTCCGATTGGGAAATATAAGATTGGGAGAACTGGGAATCGGAAAGTTTGGGATAAAAATGTATTTTGGGAAACACAGAATTGGGAGAAATGGGACCATACCATACCAAGATCCAATTGTTCCTCAATAACCTTTTTATAATCCCCAAATAATTCTTTATTTTGATTAAATTTCCGAACTAATGACTTGGTTCTCTTAGTGGCTACAGACAAATTATTTGTCAAAACTTCCATTGTAGTTCGCCTAGCTAACTTCACGTGAAACCTATTGTCTATAAATATCATATCCCTCCTGTAGGGCTCGGAGTTTTTATAATATAAGCCATTTTAATAATGATGACTATCATGTCATTATACATAATACGATATGCATTAATGGATTGTAACTGAAATAGACGATCAAGTTGTTTATATACAAATATCTATAAGCAAACAAAAGAAGTATATATATATTCAATTTACTGTTATAAACAGTGATATTCGAAATACTTTATCAGTTTAATTATCGCTACTTTAGACTTGATAACAACCAACAAAATATTAACAAGATGTATCAACAAATAAATGTCGGCGTTCATTCGCATATAGCGTTTTTTGCAGATGTAAGAAAATAATTTCGTCATATACTTTATTACCATTAAAAAACACTGCAACTTATTACACACCTTTTTAATGGTATAGTCCCATTGGACCGAAACCGCTTTTTGGTTTTTTATGGAGAATATATTTAAATTTCCAGCCCAATGGCGGGTTTCTACTGAATGGGAATTTATTTGAAAGAATTAGATAATAAAAATGTCTGTGAGGATTTCGTATCACCGCAGCAGCATGGTAGAATATCAGGCTTTTAATTCAGAGGCTCGATTTCAAACCCAGAGAAGGAAATTTTAAGTTTGGTTAGGATAGGTTATTATCCTATTAATTACCTGCCACCTTTTCCAAAATATTCTCCTACTAATAAGCTGCCACCTTTTCCAAAATATTCTCCTAATAGTTAGCTGCCACCTTTTCCTAAACATTCTCCTACTAATTAGCTGCCACCTTTTCCAAAATATTCTCCTAATAATTAGCTGCCACCTTTTCCAAAATATTCCCCTAATAGTTAGCTGCCACCTTTTCCAAAATATTCTCCTAATAGTTAGCTGCCACCTTTTCCAAAACAATGGTTCCAATAATTCGTTGCCACCTTTTCCAAAATATTCTCCTATTAATTAGTTGTCACCTTTTCCTAAATATTCTCCAATTAATTATCTGCCACCTTTTTCAAAACATTCTCCTACTAATTAGCTGCTACTTTTTCCAAAATATTCTCCTAATAGTTAGCTGCTACCTTTTCCAAAATATTCTCCTAATAGTTAGCTGCAACCTTTTCCAAAATATTCTCCTAATATTTAGCTGCCACCTTTTCCAAAACAATGGTTCCAATAACTCGTTGCCACCTTTTCCAAAACAATGGTTCCAATAATTCGTTGCCACCTTTTCCAAAATATTCTAATATTAATTAGTTGCCACCTTTTCCTAAACATTCTCCTACTAATTAGCTGCCACCTTTTTCCAAAATATTCTCCTAATAGTTAGCTGCCACCTTTTCCAAAATATTCTCCTAATAGTTAGCTGCCACCTTTTCCTAAACCATGGTTCCAATAATTCGTTGCCACCTTTTCCAAAATATTCTCCTATTAATTAGTTGCCACCTTTTCCAAAATATTCTCCTATTAATTAGTTGCCACCTTTTCCTAAATATTCTCCTATTAATTAGCTGCCACATTTTCCAAAATATTCTCCTAATAGTTAGCTGCCACCTTTTCCAAAACTATGCAATTCTCTCCATTATCAATCACTCTTAAAATTCAAATTTGCATTTCAAACATCAATATATATATACAACGAAAACTCTAGGGTAAAAAAAAATCCTTAAAAAAGTGAAAACGTTTGCTTTTTAAATTTTGATATATATTTTCCCAAAACCGCACATTTGGGCTGTTTTCAGTTGAATGGGAAGCGCGTTCGGTCCAATGGGACACATAGTTTTTAATACTCATAAGAATTTTTTCAACTAATAAAAATTATATATCAACAAAACGTTATATTTTGAAGTAATATCTTCATGTTTTTATACCCTATATTTCTGGCTACTCGTTTATGGTTTCATAATTTAGCTGCGATCCATTTTCGTTTCATAATCCATTGCCATCATGTCGAAGATTCCGGTATCTCTGGATCCAATTAATGCATCGTGCCTTCCGCTTACTCGCGTCAATGTTTGGCATCACTTTGATATATTAAGTTAAATGCAAATATTGTACGAAGTAAGTTTCCGAGTAGTAAGTGTTAAGTGATTTTTATTGACCTTAACTCTAACTAAAGAAATTATTAAATAACCCTATTTTATTTTGTGAAATGTAAATGTGTGTCATAACTCTGTTCAAAATTTAATAAGAAATATTTGGTGGACTTAAAAGTACCGTGAGTTGCTTCGAGAAAAGGATACAGTGAGGTTTATAACCTTAATAAAGAAAATCTTTTAAATTTAATTAAGCTTAATATAGGATGTTAGATTTTGTCGAAACCGGAAACTCTCAAATCACAATTTCGACATTATATTCAGTGCCAGAGCGGGCTCAGATGAACTGTTCTCTGGTAAAATAAGCAGGGGAAAACCGTGATGGGCAGTGCAAAAATTTCTTTAAAGTTCGCTGAGTGTATTCTTAGATTCTTTTCACTATTTAAAAGACCCATGCAAAATTTTACGCTAAAGAGATTGCCTGTTTCTAAGAAAACATAAAATCAAAGGGGTAAAGCCTGGTTTTCACCGGACAGATTTGACGGAACCGGTAAATTCCACATCATTTTGCCGATATTACCTCATAAAAACGGCGGCAAACCGTTTTCACTGAAACATTTGGCATTTTTAGAAATTTAACTCGACAACCCAAACGCCTTCAATTAAAAGTTTGCGTCATAAAAAACCAACGTCTAACCAAAACCTAGTCTATGACGTGACGCATTCGTCGATTCCTATTGGCCACCACTTTCCTTTCCGTAAAATTTTGAGGAAAAATGGAAAACCAATTCCGTGCTTGCCGCAAAGGAAACGCAGTAAATTACCTCTGAAAAAAAAAAGTACGGCACGCGGTTTTTTCTGCGTTTTGGACCAGTGAAACCCAGGCTTAACCCGCGATCTGGGAGCGCTTTTGTAAGAGGAGATACTGTACGAGGAGGATGACACTGAGCTAAGAGACAGAAGTGTATGGCGTTAGCAAATACCCTATCGGGAAATATTTTCTTTAAAAGCCGGTTTGTTGGTTGGTACATGAAGTCAATAATGACTTGTGGAGACCGCCTTGTAGTACAAACAGTTATACTTTTCACAGCTAATTATGTAACAGGAAGTTTTACGCACAAATAAGTAGTAATACATAAATAAAATACAGCTATTTAAAAATGATTGAATAAATGATAAAGGCCGAAAACAGTAATTATGAATAAAAAGGAACTACGATTAATAAGTAGGAGCTAATAATATCAGTGGTTCAATGCGTGGTTATTTTGGGCATGATGCATTAAATTAGCTGGGATATTGGAATATGATAAATCGTAACGAAGTCATTTAAGTATAATTGTAAAATAATATTAATGGTGATTGTTGTCAATTTATGAACTACGTGGTTTGGTACAACTAGCAAAATGATTTGGTATTTGAAAACCATTTACTTAATTAGCTAATTAGGCTCTAGAGTAGGCTACTGACGTAATTTTTGTAAAATGCCGAAAGTGTACACTAAATTACTCCCTGGTTTGGACACCCATGTTTTTGTAGCGGGTTATTTGAATGAGATAAATCGTAACGAAGTCATTTAAGTATAATTGACTTTGGTAATTAATGATTAAAGTTCTGTAAAGGCGTTTGCATTAGACAATGATGGAACTTAATCAGTATTAAGGCAATTCTCTACTGAATTGATGTTAAAATTAGAATATTAATACGACGAGAATGATTAAAGTTAATTGTAAATTTATTTAAATGATGATTGTCGTCAATTTATGTGCTACGTGGTTCGGTCAAACTAGCAAAACGATTTGGTTTTTAAAAACAATTATCTTTAGTAGTTAGTTAGCTTTAATTAGGGGTTTTCTGGAAATTGCCGAGATTTAATTTTTGGCGTTAAATGGTTGGATAGAACCAGTAGAAGTTATAATCAGGATTATTTTCTTTCTTTCTTTTGGAAAATGCCGAAAGTGAAGAGACAATTTTACCGCTAAGTTTTCGCGCTGTTATTTTATGAGAGTAAACGTTCGAATTTATGTTGATTAGTAATGTTAAAACGTGTTTAAATGGCATTGTGTTAGACAATGGAGGAGTTTAGAGGATTTTAAGTATAGTTTTTTCACTTAAGTGATGATTAAATGCCCGAAAATTTTTAGAGAGCATTATAATATTAATTTAAACTTGTTTAAGTCGTTAATTAGCTTAAATTTTTTTGGTTTTGAAAAAGGCCGAAAATAAACACACTACTGTACCGCCACTATTTCACAGGCTTTTTAGTTGAGAGAAAACGTTTTAATTACTTTGAAAGAAATCGTTTTAACCAAATATACTCCACAAAGCCTGGGTATTGGCATTAGTAACTTTACACTTAAACAGTAGAAAGTATTTTACATTTAAAATCTTGGCACTTACGTCATCAAAAGAGCTCTGGTGTTTCGCCATCCATTTTAGTTTTATTTTTGGTTTGTAACAACATTACTCGGGAACCACCTTCTCGAATTTTCAGTCTACCTGGAGCAATATTGTCGTCGAAAATTCTCAAATTTATAACTAACGAAATTATTTTGCATGCAATGGGTTATATGGTCCCTTTCGATGGTTACGCAACATTTTTGTGGATATGAGTTACAATTTATCCTCGCATATTGCGTAGTCCAAAGGATAGTTTCAGAAAAAAAATGGTGTACATTTTCTGAATTGATTTTAATGCTTTTGTATTCTAGTGTTGCATTTAATCACTGGCGTGGGCGAGTAAGTATTTTTGTACACGATATTTTGGGGATCGATACATACTGAAGTAGCTTAACCCACTAGAAACATATGCAATTTTGTCCAATTTTCCCAGGTTATTGTTTCTGCATACTTAAATACTATAACATTATATAAGAATATGAATCTAGATCTAAACAGGGTGTTCCAAAAAGGGTGTCAGAACCGAATTTCAAGTTAAAAATGGTCCATGACATTTGGTTATAAGGGACACCCATTTCAAGGTAGATTTGTTGTGTTTTTCCTTTAAAATTGTTTTCAATGGAGTCTCATAACAGATCTCAAATTTGTATTCTTAATCATGTCTTGAACAACTCCCATTAACGTCTCTAAAACTAAGCCTCATTTTTGAAGATTAAAATTCGTTTCAATGGAGTCTTTTAGTACGTCTCAAATATCTCAATCAAGACTAGAACAAATCGGTTTAACGTATCTAAAGCTAAGCCTTACCTTGTATAAATCTCTGCCATGTTGTAACACGTTTAGAGACAGAATTGAGACTAAAAGACGTCGTTGATCCTTATAAAGGGGTTTAAAGACTTTTACAGACAATTAAAGCACCATGTTACTGACAGCTCCATTATCACCCTAGCATTTTGGCTAACCTTCTGGACACGAATTTTATCTTGCCAAAGGCAGGAACCAATCAGGTCTAGTGCACAAGGTCTGATTGGTTCCTGCTTTCGCTTAACTATAGCCTTTACCAAGCTTAGCCACCGTGTAGTAGAGAAGGCATCTTTAATAGTCACCAACGGAGCCGCCCTTTCCTTTAACCGATTCAGGCAACTAACCGGCTGTACCAACAATAAACCGACTACAAAACGGATAGGAAATGCTACTGAGGAACTTTAAGTTACAATGAAAATGACTCTTAATTATGGGTCTTCAGGGTCTACATAGACAAGATCTTTTGCCTGTTTCCACTCCTTTAAAGCGCCCAGTCAACGTCGCATATCGTAGCTAGTATAGAAGCAAAAGTAATTAAAAGACCAAGAGTTTTGACTGAGTCTGGGAAGAGTGACATGTCAAATGGGGGATGATATACGTTTCCAAATATTGCTTTAATCGCATGCCTGTTTACTGTCCGATCGAAACCTAATCATGTTCTTGTGCTCTCAAATTGTGCTGCATCGTATGGGTATTTTCCTGTGATTTTCTTTTATTGCTACGAGCTCGCGATCGACGCCAAGATTGGTTTTTAAACCGAAGCCCTTTTTTTATTAAATTCATCAGCCAGATAGAAATTGCATAGTGTAAACAGAACCCTTGGCGCTTCATTTGTCCATAAAAGAGCTAGAGCTTTTTGACAAGGCCTATTTCGACAGGAATTATCTATTTTTAAAGTGTATTTACTTAACAAAAAGTTACTCTACCTCGTTTTGCAAACAGGGCCGACTGTAGTCAGGGTCACTCTGTAACGATGTGGTCTCAATAGTCGATATCCGATCATGCGGAAACGAGTTTATGATGTACTTTCGCGCGCTCATAGAGATATTAGTTTTCGAATTCCATCCCGTGAGCCTTCAGATGAACGCTTTTTTGAGAAAGGATTACAGACTGGTTTACTGGTAGAAACCAGTTTCTTAATACACAGAATTTTTTAGAGTAGAGACCAACCACGGAGGTTAGGACTTCTGTCAAAGTTCAGTGACTCAGGAGTCGAAAATCGTCATACGAATGATTGGCAGGTAAAGACTCTTAACTCAGTTCGACTGATACATTTTGACGGGGTTTCGTAATTTTGTTGCATTTGCCATTTAGCAACCAGCGAAAACTGAAAACCTGGAACATCATAAAACTATGCCTCTGATTCATGTAAATTTTAAATAGATATGATTAAAGATAATCCTCAGAGATAATGTTTAAATTTTTAGTATTCAAAGCCTAGCAATAAAGAAAAGTCAAAATAATTTTAATATGAATATTTAAAGTTTTCAGTGATCCTTTTTTTGTGATAAATTAATTTCATTGGTGATAACTGATTAACTTGTACTGTACCTGAAATCATTAGTAACAGCCTAAATATATAGGTTAGTTATGCTGAAAGCATTGATACCTGAATTTTATTTTTACTAACCAGAGCCCTGGGACCAGTAGAAAAATAAATACCGAAATTCTCACTATTCCCGGGACCAGTTTAATATTTAAAACACTATTCTAGAGGGCCGTAGGCCCTTCTGGATAAGAACCCACACCCTCCCGTAATGCTAAAAGAAAAATTCACAGATTTTAGGCTTAGCGTCGCATAGAAAAAGCATGGGATTTTTGGTAGTCCTCTACATCGAATAGCTAAGAAACTTCAGCGAAGTTAAAGTTCGGAACAATTTTGAATTATCAAGCAACTATAGAATGTTGAACTTCTGAAGTTTCATTAACAACAATTAAGTCTAAGTATTATTTTAATTAATTGATAAATCATAGTAAAACCGTTACGTATTGCACTGTTTGAATAGCATTTTGTCCAGCCTCCAACAGGGTTGTGGCGCTTCGGATAACGCGTCTGCCTACGGAGCAGACTATTTCAGGTTCGAGTTCTGGCAGGCTTGGTATTTATTTTTAAAGGTATTTTGTACATCATAAAACAAAAAATCCTATCCCACACGCCTGCCAATGGTGAACCGAGTTACCACCCGCCTACCAATGGTGAACCGAGTTACCACCCGCCTACCAATGGTGAACCGAGTTAACACCCGACTACCAATGGTGAACCGAGTTAACACCCGCGCGCCAATGGCGAACCGAGTTACCACCCGCGCGCCAATGGCGAACCGAGTTACCACCCGCGCGCCAATGGCGAACCGAGTTACCACCCGCGCGCCAATGGCGAACCGAGTTACCACCCGCGCGCCAATGGCGAACCGAGTTACCACCCGCGCGCCAATGGCGAACCGAGTTACCACCCGCGCGCCAATGGCGAACCGAGTTACCACCCGCGCGCCAATGGCGAACCGAGTTACCACCCGCGCGCCAATGGCGAACCGAGTTACCACCCGCCCGCCAATGGCGAACTGAGTTACCACCCGCCCGCCAATGGCGAACCGAGTTACCACCCGCCCGCCAATGGCGAACCGAGTTACCACCCGCCCGCCAATGGCGAACCGAGTTACCACCCGCGCGCCAATGGCGAACCGAGTTACCACCCGCCCGCCAATGGCGAACCGAGCTACCACCCGCCCGCCAATGGCGAACCGAATTACCACCCGCCCGCCAATGGCGAACCGAGTTACCACCCGCCCGCCAATGGCGAACCGAGTTACCACCCGCCCGCCAATGGCGAACCGAGTTACCACCCGCCCGCCAATGGCGAACCGAGTTACCACCCGCCCGCCAATGGCGAACCGAGTTACCACCCGCCCGCCAATGGCGAACCGAGTTACCACCCGCCCGCCAATGGCGAACCGAGTTACCACCCGCCCACCAATGGCGAACCGAGTTACCACCCGCCCACCAATGGCGAACCGAGTTACCACCCGCCCACCAATGGCGAACCGAGTTAAAAATTGCTCATATATAGTACTATTTTGGCATAAATTATGTAGAAAAATCACATAAGAAAAAAATTTTTTACTTTGAAAAGAGGAACTTAATTAAAATATAATATAAAAAATCTGAGCAAGCAAAGAAAGCTCCGCAATTTCGGTGTCTGGTCAAATGTGATCGCGATGAAGGAGATAAATATTGGTAAATTTGATGTTAAACCGTAGGAAAACATAGTCAAAAATATAGGATATTTTAGGACCTTTCATGAAATTATAGGATAATATAGGAAAGATTCAAAAATATAAGATTTAAAAAGGAATTATGAGAAGTTGGAAATCAAGCTAAAGCTTTTATTGAAGAAAATGTATTTATTGTTAATAAGGAAAAAAGCTGAACCAAAATTTTCAATATATTTCACGCTGTTAAAGGGATAGAATCAATCTTTTGACTACTACTAATAATCCCAAACATATTTATCGCACCTTAAACGCCAGTTACTTGTTTAATTAGACTTTTTGTTTTATGTTCCTTCGGTTACAAAACATCAGCACTAACAAAACTTGTTCAAAATGACCTCCTTCAACGTTTAAGCAAACTTGCGCGCGTCTTTTAAACGACTCGCGAACACGTTCGAAGATTCCTAGCGTGTTGAGGATGTTATCACACCCATCAATTATTCTTTGTCTAAAGTCCTGGACATCTCGAACTATACTATGGTACACCAAGTCTTTCAAATGTCCCTACAGGAAAAAATCACTTGGGTTGAGATCCGGCGATCTTGCTGGCCAAGCAATAGCTGCGCCTCGACCTATCCACCTCTAAGGGAATTCGACATCAAGATGCTGTCTTACTCGAAGGCTAAAGTGTGGCGGTGCCCCATCGTGCATGAACCACATTCTTTGTCTAAAAGGTCTGGTAAATTGTCCTGCAAAAATCTCAAGTATGCCTCCCCATTTAACCTTGGTTGCATAAAAAAGGGTCCAATTAACCAATCGCCTACAATTCCGCACCACACGTTCAAACTAAACTGCATCTGATGTGCCCTTACGCTCCGCTCGTGCTGGTTGTGCAAATTAATTACACCGCCACGCGAAAAATTGGCTTCGTCAGAGACCAACAAAATACGTGGAAAGTACAAGTCTATTACTTGTGCCAAAAACCACTGGCAGAAAGCTACTCTTCTTGGAAAGTCACCTTCGTTTAAAGCTTGTACTTTTTGTAAATGGTAAGGTTGGAAATGTGATTCTTAAAAAGCATTCCGATTGTTTTAACCAACGCAGCGTAATTTGTTTTTTAATTTCACTACTTAAGCTTGAGTAAAGGAAAATCGAATTTAATGTGCTTTACTTTTTAAATGCGAATTTGGTAGCTACTCTAAAACAAATAATGGTCTACTTCACGAATGCAAAGTATTCAGATATGCATCTGATGTACGGATTGGCTCAAGGTAATGGGGTTCAAGTTCGGCGCTTGTACCAGGAGCACTTTCCTGAACGACAAGTTCCAAATCGACAAACGTTTACGGCTGTTGACAGTCGTTTGAGAGAAACCGGCAAGCTACAACCGTCAGACCCTGAAGTTCGCCCGCAGATTGTACCCGAGGACATTGAAGACAATGTACTAACTATTTTAGAGGAAGATCCTACAACCAGGATCATTGGCCGCCAATTAGGTGTAAATCATGTACTCGTTTGGAAAATCCTTCGTGGACAGCAGTTCCACCCATACCATTTACAAAAAGTACATGCTTTAAACGAAGGTGACTTTCCAAGAAGAGTAGCTTTCTGTACCGTAGTGGAGTTCTAGATTTCCAGGACTTAAGACAAAGAATAATTGATGGGTGTGATAACATCCGCAACACGCTAGGAATCTTCGAACGTGTTCGCGAGTCGTTTAAAAGACGCGCGCAAGTTTGCTTAAACGTTGAAGGAGGTCATTTTGAACAAGTTTTGTTAGTGCTGATGTTTTGTAACCGAAGGAACATAAAACAAAAAGTCTAATTAAACAAGTAACTGGCGTTTAAGGTGCAATAAATTTGTTTGGGATTATTATTTTTGCAATAACGTTATTAATACGAGAACGAATAATGTTAGCGGCCCTTTAAACCACTTCACTAGCTGTATTTTCTTCGTACATAAGCTTTTGGTAAATTAGAAAACAATTTGTCCAAAGGCATAATACCAGTTCCACATATCGGCAAAATTCCATTGTTTTAAGGCCAACTTTGGAGAGTACATAACTCTGAAACGGGGGGCTTTCACCCAAAAATTCATAGAACATTTTTGACTTCTTTTCACCCGAAGAACACGCCTGTTAATTTGTGCCAGACTTCTCCCAAAACACCCTGTATACATATAGTTGCCAAATGTCCAACCTCATGAGAACTGTTATAGAATTAATCGTAAAACCCAAGAATATGTTGACTCCCCATTTTCTATCCATTCGAATGTTGTTTTATTGTCACAACTCATTTGTGCGTGGCATTTTCCCTTGAATACATTGAGCTACACGAAAATTTTATGACTGATCCCTTTGATCAGAAAGTAGGCAATGTAAGATGAAAATATCACCATTGAATCATCAATAGGCTTACTAGTCCTTAGGTCGGGACATTTTCTAGTCGAATCTTCATTAAAGTTTGCTGAGGTCATAACCTATTTTACTAGGATTAGTTGTGACTAGCCGTGAAAAGTCCGGGAATCTTCATTTGAAACTGCAGCACAGATAACAATATAAAAGCCTTTTTATTATTCAGTTTAGGCACTTCTCAATTGTATGTTCACCCTCTGGACAATATTGTTCCAATATTTGAATTGACAATTCGGTCTTGCTCTTAGGTTTCTTTGAGCTATGTTCTGATTGTTTCATTTCCCTTGGGAGTTCAAATTTCCAATTTGAAGTAGGGATACTTGAAGCCATCTGAAAGTAGACAATAGTAATAGCGTCTCTTAGAGGCTTGGGAAATAAACTCCCATGGGAAAAAGGAGATTGGCTCTCGGGAGAAACAGAAGTATTCCCTTTTTAGGTTCGTGACGTTATTATTGTTAAGGTAAACTTGAACCTCATAAGGTGACATAACCTTTTATCATCAGGAGGTCGATAGTAGATATCAAATTCATTACCTCCGGGCTGAACCGTCGCCCTCTTACATACCTCTCGTCGCCATCCCAATTTAAAAGGTTCTAAATAAATGTCGGGTAATGTAGCCCTGTTTAGACGGGGAGTTCTCATTGATTCCGACAACGTGGTCGATGAACTGTCAGACACACGCTGTGATTGGGATTTTGATTGAGGTATCTATTCAGGGGTGGATATTTCCTCCGAAGGAGTAGAAATCGGTTCAGGAGGTACGATTTCTTCTGAAAAACCAGAAGACGGAGAATGGTGTAACGCCGGTTCCGATATGGATTTGTCAGAAGACATTGATTTGTCCTCCGGCGTTAGAATTTCTTCTGTAAAACTGGAAGTTGGTGCATGTAGCTTAGTTTCCACGACTGATTCATGATCAGACGGGGAAGCCTCCCCTGCCGCAGAAGGCGGACTATCGTTAGTGGGATGATCGAGCTGAAAAGCCCTCATGTCGTGGTTAGTTCGAAGGAGTAGAGGAGGGTCTTCAAAAAGGGCCATGCCCGGTTCACTATCAGAGTCAGTAGCAGAGACCTGCACGGGCCGAGTTTTTCAGGCCCGACCCAAGCCCGGCCCGGTTTTAGAATTTTGAATAAGCCCGAAACCCGGCCCGAGCCCGAGTACATAGATGGTTTTTCGGCCCGGTCCGGCCCGGCCCGTTACATGCATCAACAAAGCCCGGCCCGGCCCGGCCCGACACATTTCACGAATTGAACAGGCCCGGCCCGGCCCGGCCCGTTACACGTATTTCAGTTGTAATTTTTATATTTTTTACATAAAATCAATGATTTGAATTCATATTTGCTTTAGCGTCGTGTATTTTTCATTTCTTTTGATAATTGTTCGCTACATTTGTCCTTAGAAGCTTATGCTCATTTAAATTATCTTTCATTTGAACTTTGGATTAAATGATAATCAACAAAAGCCCGGCCCGGCCCGGCCCGCTAATTTCCAAAATTTTAAAAGCCCGACCCGGCCCGGCCCGTTAATTTCCAAAATTTTAAAAGCCCGACCCGGCCCGGCCCGATACAATTTTCAAAAGTGGAAAGCCCGGCTCGGCCCGACCCGATCGGGCCGGGCCTCGGGCCGGACCGGGCTTGAGCCCGGCCCGTGCAGGACTCTGGTCAGTAGGGAGATGTGAATCATCTCGAACTGCAGGAGGGATCAGATGTGAATCATCTCGAACTCCAGGAGGGATTTGTTGATCCACTGCTTGATCTTCTAGAGTAGTTGATGTCGAGGTTTGAAGGACATCTGGGATAGCAGGAATGATCGGTTGATCGACTTCCTGACCGTCCTGAGGTGACGGTGACGTAGAAGATGTTGATGATTCAGATGACGTAGTTGAGGAAGTCACCGTAGGAAGGTGTTCCATGGCACCACCGTTTGTTGCGGGACTAGACCCAGGATCATCAGCAGCTTCGGACTGGGGAGTAGGGGCATCTCTGGCATTATCGAAGACAGCTACGTTTGTCCAGTAGAGTTTTAGATGCCCTAACTTAACTTTCCCTATATTCTGCCCTGAGTTAGCATCTTCTAACTCGTAGACAACGGGAGAATGTTGTGATACTATAAGCTGACCTGTCGTACTTGATAAAGGATGCGTTTCCATCCATACTAATGTTCCTACCTTAAACTCAAGAGGGTCATAGCGGAGGTCATAGTTTTTTTTCTGGTGTGCTTTAGCTAACTTAGACAATTCATTACTGAATGCTAGTTGTTCCTTAAGAACCTTCAAAGCCTTACTACGACTGGGGTCATCAGGGTCCTGAAGGCTGAATGGGTTCTTCAATGTATAAATCCCAAGGGAGACGTGGCTCCCGCCCTAAATTCAAAAAGAAAGCGGATCTGCCCGTGGTTTCATGGGGTGCGGAATTTATAGCGAATTGAAGAAGGTCAAGGGATTTATCCCATCTATCATGGTGATTCCCTACATAGAATGATATTAACTCGCCTATTACTCTATTTACTCTTTCGGTGGGATTTCCCTTAGGTGTGTAGGGGGTGGTAAACTTTGGGTTTATTTTAAAAGCTCTGCAAGTCTGCAGCCAAAGTTTCGAAGTAAACTGTACCCCTCTATCACTGAAAATAGCTTTAGGAGCTCCCCACCTCGTGATAATAGACTTGAAAGCCTGAACACAAGTCTTGGCAGTAATAGTTTTAAGTGGAATCATTTCCACGAATTTCGTCATATAATCGACAAAAACTATTAAATACTTATAGTGGTGTCTACTTGAAGGGAAGGGTTCCATTATGTCGACACTAATCTGGTCCCAAGGACTTGTTATTTCTGAGGGTTGCATTAGCCCTGGCTTTTTCCTATTTCTAGCCTTAAATTGCTGGCATAGTGTGCATCCTCTAACATAATCCTGGACGTCACTAACTATAGTGGGCCACCAATATTTATAAGTCACTTTGCTAAGGGTCTTATCTTTGCCCCTGTGAGCTGATAGTGGATGGTCATGTAATAACCTCATGGCTTCTAGCCTTAAACGAGGAGGTAAATAAATTTTTTCAGGATAGTTCCTGTAAGGTCTTCTATAAAGAAGATCATTCTTTAGTTCGAACATTTTATTCCTAACTGGGTTAGGTCCTTGCAAGGAATTTATAATAGGGGAAGCAAATGGGTCTTCCCTTTGAGACTTTCTGACGTCTTTTATCGTAAAGACTGAATATAAAGCTATAGGACCTGGAGGACGTATCCGACCTTCAACAGAATCACTAGAGGAAGTTGAACTACTACTACTACCGGTAGAATTTTGACTGATACTGCTACTAGTTGGATCCAATTTACTAGTAGAATTTGAAGTAGATGAGCTAAAGTTAATGCTTAAAACGTTTATCGGAGCTCTCGATAACGCGTAAGCTACTACATTTTCTACTCCTTTTTATGCTTAATTGTAAAGTCAAATGTTTGAAGGTACATTGCCCATTTAACTAGACGAGAATTTGGTTCCCTGGTATTAAACAACCACTGTAGAGCCTGATGATCAGTGAGGACAGTGAATTTACGACCTTCTAAAAAGGGCCTGAACTTCTTAATTGCCCAACAAATGGCTAAACATTCTTTCTCGCTAGTGGAGTACCTTGTTTCCGCATCTTTGAGTCCTGTACTAGCATAAGCTATAGGAACTTCTACACCATCTTGAATTTGGGAAAGAAGGGCACCTAACCCTGCATCACTAGCATCTGTAGTGAGAATGCACGGGGAATCCCTTCAAAAGGAAGCTAAGGGATGAGCCTTACATATTTCCTTCTTTATTCTTTCGAACGCCTGTTGCTGTTCGATACCCCAAATAAATTTTAGATCCTTTCTTTTAAGTTTATTAATATGGGCTACTATTTGAGAGTAGTGATTAATGAACCTATTGTGCCAACCTGCCATCCCTAAAAATCTCTGGATTTCCTTAACATTTTTAGGAGGCGGAAATTTCTGAATGGCATCTATCTTAGAAGGATCTATATGCACTCCTGATTCATTAACTATGTGACCGAATATGTTAGCTTCTTTTTGGGCGAAACGACATTTTTTTAACTGAAGGGTGAGACCCGCTTCCTTAATCTATTTAAGACGTATTCTAAACACGTTAAGTGTTGATCCCAATCCTCGCTAAGAGAGGTTAAATCATCTAAATAATCTATTAGTTGGAAATAATCGGCGTCTCTGAAAATTTCGTCAATTAAACGCTGAAAAGAGCTAGGGGCGTTACACAGCCCAAAAGGGAGTACATTGAACTCGTACTTTTCCATATGAGTCACGAAAGCTGTTTTTTCTCTACTCTTAGGGTGCATTTCCACTTGCCAATACCCTGATTTAAGGTCAAGTGTAGTAATGTATTTTGGCCTTCCTACTCTAGCTAACATATCCTCTATATTAGGTAAGGGATAAGGGTCTTTAATGGTAACTTGATTTAGTTTTCTGTAATCAATACAAAACTTATAGGGTTTATCCCGTTTTGTTTGATCAACTAAAACTACGGGCGAAGCCCAAGGAGATACAGAAGGTCTAATTATCCCGTCATCTAACATTTCCCTTACATGTTGTTCAATTATTTTCCTTTTCTGGTCATTAATAACACGATATGGTTGAGATTTTATGGGCGGACTATTTCCCGTATGAATCTCATGGTAGACTAGTCCTTTTCTTCCTACTTTATCTGAAAACAACTCAGGAAATTTCAATAAAAGGGATTCTAATTGATGACGTTGTTCATCAGAAATAGGGGCTGCGGAAACTGCGTCCCTAATACTATTCACAATCTCCTTATCTATTGGATCCTTTTCAGATGGAATTGAAAAAGGGATCTTTAGGTTACCCACTAAACATTGAGATGATTCAAAATCTCACTTGACCCTATTTTCTTCAAGGAAATCTTGACCCAATATAAAGTCACTATTGAGGGAAGGAACTATGTAGAATTTAAATTTAAATTGTTTCTCACTTTCGTTAGACTTAAGAGTAAACTCTAATTCGTGAGAACCTTTTGTAAATGTATATCGGCCCTCGCCCCAAACTACACAAACTACTTGTTCATCTTCAGGTAATTCTGAAGAGTTTCTAAATTCACAAATCTTTCGCCACTGATCTAAACTGACAAAAGAGGCATCGGCCCCACAATCTAATTTAGCGTGAACTGTCGCGTGTTCAAAAGTAACGGGAATGGTAACTTTTATAAACTGAACCTTTCCTGACGGATTCAATCCTCAGGGGAAACGCGACACGCTTCTTGGTAGGGGAATGTATTGGGCACCGGGAGAGGGACCACGTAGGACCTCTCCCGTCTGGGATTCCCCGAATTGCTAACCTTTTTTTTTCTTGACAATCGGGTGCCAGATGACCTGGTTTTTGGCAATTATAACATGTGATAGTACGTGTAGAGGGGTAGGACAAGGCCAACTGACGACCAGGGGGCTTAGATCTCTGATTATAATATCTATTATAGGATCTTTGACTATTTGAAATGTTTCGAGCTCTAGCTTTCGATCTAGAGTCTAAGGGTTTCAAGGGATATTCCTATTTAGGATGTGATGGAGAAGTAGGAGGATTACAAGGGCTTTGACAATGCCCGGGGGAACACTGACTAGGGGCGGAGCCCCTGTTTGCTGGGCAGGAGGACTCAGCTTTAACCTTAGGTTTAGGGGGTGATCTCCTCTTTTCCCTTTTCTCAGCATTCTTTTTCCTAACTTCGATATCCTTTTCAATTGTTTTACAGGAATTTCTTAACTGTTCCATTGTACTAAATTGCAAGAAAAGGAGAGGAGTTCTTAGTTCATCTTTTAAATTGCTCTTAATAATAGGAACTAAATCCTTTTCGGAAAGAGGATGGGTCATCCCTAAATTTAACTTCATAACTTCCCCGAAAGAAATACTCAACCGACTCCTTATCTTTCTGATTCCTATGAGAAATCTCTATTTTAAGCTTAGAGTCAGCTTCAGAGTCTCTAAACTGAGCCTTAAAGTGCCTTTTAAATGTCTTCCAAGCTAAATGAGGATGGGCAGGGTTTGCATTACAAATATCGTCATACCAATACAAGGCATGCCCTATTAATAGGAGAGGTAATGCCGCTAACTTATCTTCATTTGATAGCTTGTGAAATTTGGCATATTCCTCAAAAGCAGCTAAAAACTCTGAGGCGTTATCGCTAGAAGATCCCATAAAAGCGAACCTTTCTGGCGGTTCAATAGGGACTTTTGCCGTCTGAGGAATTGTACTTCTATTTATTAATGAGGGTAGATCCCTAACTAATTTATCCAAGCTAGTAGATATAGCTTTATTTATTGCTATATTCTGAGCTTCGGCGTTAGCCTGTGTGGTTGAAATATCAGCCAAGGTTTGGAGTAAGGGTAACATAAAGGATCTTAATTCCTCATCAGTAGTATCTGGTCCTAATTGAGGGATTCTTCGAGACGGAGACATTTGAGTTCCGGTTGTTTTAACTTTAGGATTAGGTAATGTGGTTGTAAAACTAACTTTAGGCTTATCTTTTTTGGACGCTGATTTAGGCGGAACAAGGGAATCAATCCCAGTTTGAGGAGGGAAATTTGAGGGAGTTGAACTTCCCTTAGGGGCAGGAATGCTCTTATGCGGGAATAATTGATAGGGAGAAAATCCCGAAACTGAAGAGGCTGCAGTCCTCTTTCTCGTATCAGAATCTTCTTCTTCCTTCTCTTCTTCAAAGCGAGGAATCCGGTTAAAATCCTCTAAAGGGTGATCTGTTTCTGGCGGTGCTAGCGTGTCGTCATCATCCCCCGCAGAGGCACACAGATCTTCTCTTGATTTATCTTCCCATTTACGTAAAGTAGAATAATCCTCCTCATCCTCAGATGTTCGAGGCGACCTCCATGTGTAATTGTCCGAGTAGGCCATTATTTATTTAATTTAGTTAAGTTTACAATGGTCAAAATAGACTAATAAGTTAAGTTTATACAAATAATCATGTAAGTTACCTAAATTCAGTATATTAATTACAAAGATAATTTTATTTTTAATTTATCATTTAAATTAATTATGATTAATTAAGATTTAATTTAATTTAATTTAATTTAATCATTAACCAACGTGGAAGCCAAGGCTTAACACCACGTGGGGGGGCGGATATACCGACAATTATAAACAGTTTTTTACGGGACTGACCGAGGCTTAAGGCTTAGTCTTTTGTAGTCGGGTCCCTGTTCGGGCGCCATTTTTATGTAACCCTCCGTAGAATAATTTAACTAAGGGAGAATCTCCCGAGGGCCATAAAAATAAATAAAGACAACTTACTTTAATAATCCAAATATAGAAGAAATTAAGTCTTCTATAACTTTTATTAATACAGTTAATACAAAGGGATAAACCCGCACTAGCCTAATCTTTGACTATTTAAAAACTAAACAACGACTAACTCTCTCTAAGAGCGGAGTCTCGACTGATTAACCAAAAAAAATCACAGTGATAGTTTGACCGGAGGAGGAGAATGTAACATGGAGGCATAACACCCTGCCAGATCCAAGGAGTAGAACCTCCAGGAATCTGGCAGCCATGTTACAATATAAAGCTTAAAACACCAATTACCAAAGGCAAACCATGTAATGGAAGCTAATTTCATTAAATTACTTCGTTTAATCAGTTGTTTTACTTAAAAAATGGTCAAATAGAATATCAGTCTATCGTCACTTTGCATCAAGTTGACACCGTTACGCAGAAACTCGACTTTTGCAATATCGAATCGATCGACCCTAAAATCTTAATTTAAAGGTCAGATACGCGTAAAAGAACAATATGGAACACTTATTCTTCGGACGCCTTGTTTCGGTTTCAAAATGAAATTACGGAATTTTTAGACAAGAAAATACCCCGTTATCACATTGGCTCCCTGTCAAAGATCGAAGTTAATTGGAATGCTTCGTTTCTTCGAAAGAGGAAAGTAGTAATGTAATTGTCTGTACTGCCGGCTCCGACGTCGGAGCACTGGAGCATGCTATTCCATATAGTCTGTGGAAAGCCGAGTATCCAGGGGCAGGGTCTGTGGGAAGCTGATTACCCAGGGGCCGTGGTTATACGCGCAGCCTCGCGCGTGTTGTTTTTCTTGTTCTAGTTTTATCAAAAAGAACTTAAGCGATATCAAAGTACGGTAAAGAGTAAAGAGCGCTCTATGCGTTTGGGAGAATAGGGTATTGTCAATTACGGGGCTAACGATTAAATATTTGTACAAGGTTAATTCCCATTCACTGATGAACACACACCATAACTGTAACTGGGACTGAAAGTAATCCGTGTTATAATGACGTGTCGTAAAATTGATAAGAATTCGTATAAGATCGGTTAGTTTCGCGTGTAAAGCGCATTCATCTTTCAGAGTGGAATTAGGAAAGATCCATGATGTAAGTTCTAATTTTCGGTTTTATTTAAATTTAGGTAGATAGTTAAAAAAGTTATATATTATGCCTTTAGGGCAGATCGTGGGCTATTTAAACTTTCGCGAAGGAAGACTGCAACGATAACTCCCGATCATCAGTTGAAATTAGGATACATTAACAGAGCTTCTGCTATAACTTTGTCACAAACGGAATTTGCAGAATTATGGAATTATAGAAATGAGATTACCTCGTTCCTGAAAAACGAAGAGGTGCCAACGTTTTCCTCGTTTTTAGGAGGATCGTTAAAACTTGTAGAAACAAGTGCCTATCGAGGTCAGCGTGTTGTCGATATCCGAGAAATGATCCCCTGAACCGGAACGAATTACGGGATGTATTTACAGACTGAAAAATGCTTTAATGCCAATTTAAATGTGTAAGAATCTTTATTGAATCTGTGGGAGCGAATTGTTATATTTCTGAATGAGTCCGAGCGAATATACAAATTAATAAAACGAAACATTATGTCGCAATGAAGGAAGATCGTAAAAGAGATAACGTGTGGCGGGTGTGAAGTCGATCACCCTTCCCAACAGAAACATGAATGTTTATTTCTGATTGGTTGGCTCGAGTAAAGGAAACATATGTTGATGCTGTAAAACTGATAGATTTATGCGAGGTGCATAAAGAATTTGCAAATAAAACATTTCTAAGTGCCGAATTTTGTAAAGCTATGATAAAGGATATTTTTTGTAATTCGAAAGAAAACTTTTATAAATAAAATATATGAAATGAAAATGATTTCATTTACGTTACTGAGAGCGGGCAAATTAGTCGTTCGTAATTAGTGTAGATATACGTTTACATCATCTATTTAACGGAATTATTTCAGGAGCTACCCAATCGGGCAAATTCGTATTTGTTGCAAATTTAATTAAGCATATCAATGCTTGTGTGACTCCGTCGCCTGAAAGAATTATATGGTGTTATACGGAGTATCAAGTCGATCTATTTAATGATGTATTAGAACATACCCCCTGCGTTGAGTTCTATCAGGGACTTTTAGATACGCAAACACTCGATCCGAGTGTTAGAAATTTCGTGATTTTGGACGACTTGCTGAGCGAAGTAGCGAATAACGAGGAATTTAAAAATTTATTTTGTAGGGGAACTCATCATCGGAACACTTCTTTATTTTTAATTATGCAAAATTTATATTATCCGGGGAAGCAAATTAGAACAATGAATTTAAATTCGCATTATTTAGTTATATTTAAATCGCCGCGTGATCAGTCGGTGATTATTCAAATCGCTTAGCAAATATCTCCCGGGAATAGCAAATACGTCACGGACGCGTTTAGACAGGCTGTGGCGAAACCTTATGGTAATTTATTTGTTGATTTAAAACCAAATACACCCGGTAATTATAGATTACGATCTGGGATTTTACCGAGAGAAGAACACGTCATTTATGTTCCGAAATAAGACTTTATCAGCCACATTTTTCGTTATCTCTAAATGTTAGATTGCGGTGTATAAAACACTTATAATAATAGTCTTGTAATTCATTTCGATTCGCGCCTTTGGTGAGATACCTTTCGAACTCGAGTAAGTGAATGATAACTTATTTATTTTTTTCGTTTTTTTTTGTTAAAGTGGCGTTTATCTTTATAGAATGCCCGGGTTTATCGAAGATAATTTTTTACGCGCTCGGGGACAATGGATGTTGAAAGAAATTGCGCTAATTGTTACGGAAACGGACGAATATTGGGTGTGGACAATTAAGCATCCGTGTCCATTTAGAGAACTCTCGTACAAAGATAAAAGACATTGCTTGTGGTTAACGAAGAACATTTGCGATCTACATTGGGGCGACGGTGATCACGATTACCTTAAGTAAAACGAGATCATTGACACAACCTTAGGCAAGGCTTCAGTGTTTTTCACGAAAGGACTAGAAAAGTCGCAGTTTCTTTCCAGATATCTAAACGTGAACGTTATTAATATTGAAGAGTACGACTGCCCGAAACTCTCGTTAATCTCGCTTCAAGCGGATACGTGTGGCAGGTTTCACCGAGACTGTAATAATTGTTCGCTGGTGAAAGCTCGTAAAACCGCGAAATGGTTTGTCCAAAGAAATTGCGAGAAGACGTGAATTTTCTTAAATTTTTGGCCACGTGTAACCCTCGTCAAAGGAAAGCCGCTATTAAATTCGCTTCTAAAAACGAAATAGTAACTTTAATCGAATGCTGTATAAACGTATTGCGCGGAAACGTAAAATTGTTTGATAGTGAAAAGACGCGATTAAAGAAACACTGTTCGGTGTTACGTCAACTTTCTAAAAACATTACCTATCGCGATGCAAAGGGGGTTTCATGTGCAAAATGGCGGATTTCTAACGCTTTTAGTTCCAGCAATTATATCGATTCTCAGTTCATCGGTTGGTGCTGCCGTTAGTAAAGCTATTAATAAGTAAAAGATAAGGAAATGGCGAAAAAGATGATTTAAGTGCCGGAGGTTGTTTTGAACAAGCTTGGATCTAAAGCTCGCGTAACATCTGATAAAAACCTGACAAAACCGAACGTGGATACGACGTTAGAACTTCAAAGCGACCCTAGCGAGGTTCTGAATCGACGCTATTTAAATAACACTGATAAAATTAAGATTTATGCCCATAAGTTGCAACAACGTGTAAATCGGAATGTTAAGCGAAATATTCATCAAACTAAGACTAAAAATTGGGAAAACGAAATAGTCAGTACAGTCCCAACGTATATTCTTAGCAAAGCTATGAGTTTGTATAAATGGATAGAACGTTCGCCCGGCTTAAGTTTTCGGATTTGGGAGAATTTATTTATCGGGGGCGCCCATTAGCCGGTTCTCACATCATAGATTTGTTATGCTATGCAGTACCGGGGTCGAAAAAAGCTCGGAAGGCTGTAGGATGGGAGGAATTTCATAAATTTTTACTTAACGAAAACGTCCCTCGTTCTTTGTATAAATCAACTAACGTTCGAATATGTAAAACAGTGCATCGTGAAATAAAAATTAAAAAGGACCCATGACAACGACGACGACGACGACGATAATGAATATACCGATGCGGAAGACGATAGAACTATGATCGATTATGGATTTAAAAATTGGATTGTCTTGTAATATCTGTAAAATAAATCTCAAATATAATTATTTGAATGTCGAATGTTGATGGTTATTAGCTTACCGAATTTAGCGAAGGGAAGAACTGTTATAAAATGAGTGACGTTATGGAGAAGTTGAAAGAATTGTATTACAATGTTTCGCGGTCGGGTTCTTACGGAGGTGTTAAAAATTTATATCGGGCCTCGCGGGAAAACGGTATAAAAGTGAATTTGAAAGAAGTGGCAGATTTTTAAAGGATCAAGAAACATGTACTTTACACAAAGATGCTAGGCGCAAATTTAAAAGAAACCGAACTATAGTTTACGGAATTGACGACCAATGGCAAATTGACTTAGTAGATTTACAGAATTTGAGTCGTTTCAACCGAGGTTACCGATATGCTGCATCGATGTGGAACCGTAAAATGTAAATGTAGAAAAGGGGGCCTAATTTCGCGGCTCACAAAGAAATTAAATTAAAACTAGCAAATTAAGAAGTTCCCAAGTTCCCGTTTAAAGGACTTACTGTCCATGACTAACTATATATTGAATTGTGAACTTTAACATAACAACCACCAGGGGGACCCTAGTCGCTAGTATTAGATAAGATATTGTCGTCTGCTACCATAGTTGACTTTATACTGAGATCTTTAATCTAGTTTTAGATGTTTTCTGTCAGTTGAGCGGTGCAGTACTCCTCCCTAGTAATTAAATGGTTTCTTTTATTATTTATTAATTGGTTTATATAGTTTATTTTACGTGGTTAAATAAATGCGTTATGTTTGAGTTACGTTTCTTAATTTACTGCTAATTATCCCCACCACTCCTCAACATGGTAGCAGAGCGTGGTTAGTGGTCCGTCAACGAGTTACATGGGATGGCCACTGCAGTAGTTTAACAAAGCCCAACAATCGTAAACCTGTTCAGCATTGAAGACTACCGAATTAATTGCCAAGACAATAATGGCGAAAGGAAGACAGCTCAAGATGGGGCAGATAGTGAAGTTAAATTCTCACAACTATGCACGCTGGAAATATGAAATGGAACATAATCTTAAAGCAGATCGACTATGAAAGATAGTTACAGGGACGGAGTCGGAACCCGAAGAATCAGCGAAAAAGGCTGAATACGAGGAACGTGAGGCTAGGGCACACGCAACTATAGCCCTTAGTCTGGACGATGACGTTCGGGACACAATAATTGGTCATGATACAGCAGCTGCAGCATGGAAGGTGTTAGGGGACGCCTTAATGCCCAAATCCAAAGCAACAATTGGGAAACCATTCAAAGAATTGGCCAATGCGGATTATCACGAAGATGAACCCATGAATACTTTTGTCGGAAGGATGGCCAGGATTGGAAAGCCACTGAAAGATTCTGGAGAACCTGTATCAGATAGGATCATGGCATATTTTATGATTGAAGCTTTAGCCCAATCATATCAAATGTTAGCTGGAAATCTCTACCTGTTACCTGACAAAGACTTCACGACAACCCGCATTAAGGAGTCCTTAATGTCACAATATGAGAGAAGATTAATTGCAGCTGAGAAGGCTTCGACAGTAATGAGCGTACAGAGACCTCGACATACAAATCAGAAACCAGTCGACGATTATCCAAAACAAGAAACGGCAAATAAATATAACAAGAAGAATTTTAATCATTCAAGGTTCACTGGGGAATGTTACAAGTGTGGGAAACGAGGACATAAGGAAGCGGAATGTAGAAGTCAGGTTAAAACCAAATTTACAAGATGGCAATCGAATCAACGAAGACCGGTTAGCAAGGATGCTTGTTTTGCAACTGCCTGTATTTCAAAACCAGGAGGATCAGACAGATGGGTAGTCGATACAGGAGCAACTCACCACTTCTGTAATAAACGAAGTTCGTTTTCAACCTACACACCTCAAAGATCGGATGTTTGCTGTTGGGGTTCGAATAGGCTTTGAATGAATTAACTACTGGGTCGTCGGTACGAACTGTTATCTTCATTGTTTTAACACCGTGATACATGTTACTATGGCTGCCAGGATAATGATGCGTTTTTAATACAGAGGATAGATTATATATGTTGCTTAGTCTATAAAAAATAGGTGTGAGTTTAGATAAAAACCAACTAAAAAACTAATGTACATTTTTATACTCTACATCACTTCACACTTTTTTTTATGCGTCGTAAAGTTGTCGTGGTTGTCTCGCGCGTTGCGATCTTCGTGGGCCTTCGTTTGCGACCTGTGTCTCCTGTGGTGCGATGATTGTTGAGCCGCTCGTGGTCTTGCGTTGTCGTAGGGCGAAAGAAGGTTGCATCGTAAGATTGTCGAAGCTTGGGTGGTTGGATTCGTGTGGTCTAGCATCGCTTGAAGGTGGCATGTCGGTCGTTACGCGTAGCTGGTTCCTATGTCGAAGGATGATGCCCGTGCTGGTTTTGACTGAATACATGACGTGGCCAAGTCTTTCCGTGATTGTGCCATGTAGCCACTGCGGGCCTCTGCCAAAGTTGCCGGCGTATACGTGTTGTCCAGGCATCATGGTTACTATGGTCTGATTATGATTGCTGTTTGTAATGCTTGCTCTGGCGACTTTTGGATTGAACACGTCCAACTTGGTCATGATCGGTCTTTTGAACATCTTTTCCGCTGGTGACAGGTGACCATCTATCGGTGTACGTCTGTAGTTCAGCAAAAATCGCGATACCCGTCCTTGGGATGGTGTTGCAGACTACTGCTGAGCAGATTCAGTTCGGAACATGACTCTCCGGAGAGTTTCTTTAACGTGGTCTTCATTGTTCTGACGCATCTTTCGGCCTGACCGTCGGATGGTGGATGGTATGGTGCCGTGGTCATATGTGTGATCCCATTGTTCGTTGTGAAGGTCTTAAATTCATCGCTTGTGAACGAAGTGGCGTTATCTGATACCAGCGTCGACATTATTCCAAAGCGTGCGATGTGTCTACGAAGGCACTGTATGACGGTAGCGGAGGACGTGGAGCTTGTTATGTCTACCTCGATCCATTTGGAATACGCGTCGACAGTGATGAGTAGGTAACGGTTTTCAATTGGCCCAGCGAAATCCATGGCGCCGTGGCTTCCGGCCACGGTGAGAATTGTTTGCGTGGCATGGGTGCGTTAATCCTGCATGTTTTGCAGCTGTCTGATAGCTTCTGTAGATCCTGGTCGATGGCAGGCCACCATACTTTGGCCCGTACCAGCTCCTTCATTGCCCGTACACCTTGCTGTGTGCTGTGCAGTTCGTTCATGACCTTCTTTCGCCGTGCGGCGGGCACGATGACTTTGTTACCGATGAAAAGAATGCCTTTGGCGGTGGATATCTCCATAGACCGCCGGAAATATCTGCTTATGTCCTCGTTGTTCTTGCCATTCTTGGGCCAACCCTTGATTGTGTGTCCCATAACCTTTGCCAGGATCTGGTCGGTTTTAGTGGCTTCAGCCAGTTCCTGAATTGTGACGGGCGCGTTCTCTGCGTCTCTGGTCAGTAGCACCAGTTCGGTAGGTAGCGGTGGTTCAATGTCCATCGTCTGCAGTGGAAGTCGGCTGAGAGCGTCGGCGTTGCTGTTCAGACTGCCTTTCTTGTACATGATTCGGTAGTCGTACGCCGACAGCATCAGTGCCCATCTTTGTAGGCGAGCAGCAGCCATCTGCGGGATCGGCTTGTTTTCGGAGAAGATTGTGACCAACGGTTTGTGATCGGTGACCAGGACGACCTGCTTTCCTAGCAAATAGTCCCGGAACCGCGTGACGCCAAAGATGATGGATAGCGCCTCCCTCTCTATCTGGGGATAGTTCTTCTCTGCCGACGATAAGGTACGGGATGCGAACGCTATGGGTTGTTCGATGGAGTCGATGTTGTGTGATATGACGGCGCCAACTCCGACAGGTGATGCGTCGCAAGCCAGGATGATCTCTTTGCTGGGGTCAAATAAGGTGAGTAAATTGGTTGATTGTAGCACTTTCTTGGCCGCTTCGAACGACTCTTGGTGGATCTTCGACCATTTCCATTGTGTTGATTAATTGAGTAGACCGTAGAGATGCGATAGCATAGTGGAGGCATTCGGAATGAATCGGGCATAATAATTTATTAATCCCAAAAACGAGCGAAGTTCATCAGCATTCTTGGGTGGCGGTGCATTCTTTATGGCGGTCAACTTTTCTTGCTGCGGATGTAATCCGTTTTCGTCTAAGCGATAACCCAAGAAGTTGATGGATTTCTTTAAGAACTCGCACTTGTCCTGGTTCAGCTTGACGCCTGCGCGCTCTAATGTCTGGAAGATTTTGGCCAGTTTGTCCAACAGGTCGTTTTCGTCTGTCCCGCCTACCACTGTGTCGTCTTGGAATGGATGCGTGCTCGGGTGATCTTGTAACAGTACTTCCATATACCTCTGAAATATTGCCGACGCTGATGCTATACCAAAAGGCAGACGGTTATAGCGATTGGTTGTGTTGATGATGACAAAATTTCGTGATATTTCATCGAGTTCCAGCTGATTATATGCATTGCGCATATCTAAACGGGCGAACACTTTGGAGCCGGCGAGTTTGGCAAAAATGTCGTCGACGCGTGGCAATGGATAGCGTTCGATGTCGATAATCTTGTTGGTGGTGACTTTGAAATCACCACAGATGCGAACATCTTCGTTCCTCTTCATGATCGGCACGATGGGTGTGGCAAATTCCGCATGTGCGACAGGGCTAATGATACCTTCCGATTCAAGATGTCTGATCTCTTTTTCAATTTTGTCTTTCATGTGGTAAGGGACCGATCGTGCCTTGTAGAATCGAGGTGTTGGGGCGTTGTCGCGAATGTGCAATTTGACTTGCACGTTTTTAATGCATCCCATTCCTGGTGAGAAGAGTTTTTTGTTTGATAAGCAGGTCGGTGAGAACTTTTTGCGTGTTGTTGACCAGATTAACGTACTCTCCCGGTTTCGGTAGTATATTGAATGCAGAGTATATCCAGTTCCTGCCCAGCAGATTTGGACGATGACCTCCGTCAACGACTAGGGGTAATCGCAATGTTTTTCCTCGGAACGTGGCGTTGACGTTGGTTTGGCCCTTGATGTCGAGAAGATGTCCCGTGTACCCGGCCAGATTATCCGGACCGGGCTCGAGCGGTAGGGCGCCGTGCAGTTGATTATAGGTGCTTGTAGAGACGATGGTGTACCCGGATCCTGTGTCCACTTGAAAGGTGACTGGCACGCTGTTTACGTGACACGTGATTGTCATGGCTGGTGGCGGTTTACCGTGTGCTGGTTCAGACTTTCCATCGGGAACGCTGGTAGATGACGGAAGGAGCATGCCGTTGACATCATTGACGAGGTCATATACCATGAATGCGTCGTACTCCGGTAAAGATCCTACGATGTCTGGCTGGATCTGATGAGGGTTTGCGAGATCAGGTGTGTCCATTATGTGATACGTACGGTGGGTAGGTCGAGGTCGATAGGGGTTTCTTCTGGCGTCTGGTAGCCTGGTTCGAAATTTCTTGCGGCATGCCTTTGCGAGGTGGCCCATGGTTTGGCAGTCTCGGCATTCATATGACTTGCACGGGCATTCCCACTCCGGGTGAGTGATTGACGTGCAACGAATGCATGGGTTCTGTTGTTGGCGTGGCGCGGTGTGTCGTGATATTTGCTGTATTCCTGCGGGGCGTCGGACTGGTGCTGTGGGTGGATTCTCCGAGCAATTGGTGTTAATGCGGTTGATAGCCGAGGATGCTTCATCGGCGTTAAAGCTTCTGATTTGGTGAATGTCGCGTTCGACTGTCTCTATGGCGATGGCAGCATTGAGAGCCTTGTCCAAATCTATGTTTTTTACGTCCAGTAAGCGTCGATGCATGTGTTCATCATTTATCCCGCTAACGAAGCGGTCGCGAAGGAGGCGATTGAGAGCAGTACCATATTTTTATTTCAGAGCTATTTCAATCTGAAAGTCGCGGCGAGCAGTCGCATAAAATTAGCTCCGGCTTAGCGCTACGTTTTATCTTGTCTAAATCAAAGTTTAATATGTCAAGCTGTGCGGGTTGTAATGAAGTAATAAATACAGTAAAAGATATTATTCAATGTACAAGTTTATGCCAAGAATATTATCACGCAAAATGTACAAGCTTAAAAAATGAGGACAATCTCCGAAAACTAGGCGCCAAAAAATCAACATGGAAATGCGAAATCTGTAAAATGAACAAAGAACCTAGAAAAGATTCAACTGGAAGCAATTCTGTAAGTCTTTCAAATGACCCCCCGGAACCCACCCTAAAAATTGCCATTTCCAATCGTTGTTAAGTTTAGGGATATAGAAGTAAGAGATAAGTTTTTTGAGGCGGCACAAGATAATAAAGCCTTGCTGTTTTTTGACAAAATTCATAAAAGCCTTAAAAAAGAAAGATATTATGTAAACGAAATTTTGTCACCCCATACTAAAAAACTACTATTTGAAGCAAAATTGTACGCAAAGGAACGGGGTTTTAAGTTTATTTGGGTAAACAATGGGAAAGTTCTGCTTCGCAAAGAAGAAGGCTCTAAAATTCATAAAATTGTTTCGAAGAAAGATCTAAAGTCAATCTAGAAAGTAAAATAATAATATGCAAATAAACAATAAAATGAAAACTATATTATGCACTTAAACTTAAATCATGATTTTTCAAATTTAACAAATGTTTCTATTAATGAAGTATACCCAGACATTGACGCGGTAAATATCTGCTGTAAAAAAATCAACACTTACAAAAATGGCCTAAAAATAATTCATATAAACGTGAGAAAAGTAACAAAAAATTTTGATGAAGTTTGTTTATTATTAAATAACCTAGAACTTGACCTTGATCTAATAATATTAACAGAGTGTTGGTTAAGCGGCAAAAATCCCCAAACATTTAAAATCAACGGTTATCACACTTTCTCTACCACAAAATTTTTTAACAGAAGCGACGGCGTTATCGCTTATGTAAAAACATCTATAAATGTAGACTACTCAGAAATAGACATTGGTGGAGCGAACTCTCTTTGTTTAGACATAAAACAAAGTGGTTCAATAGCTTATAGGTTCCTATGTATATATCGATCACCAAATAACAATGTCCAAGAATTTTTACCGCAACTTAAGGAAGTACTTGAAAATTTTCACAAACTCAACATCCACAATATTTATATATTGGGTGATATAAATATCAACATTCTTGAAGAAACAATTGATAGCTCTGAATATTTAGATATTTTATTTCTGCATGGGTTCGTACCATTGATTAACAATTATATCAGGGTGTCTGAAACCTCAAAATCCTGCCTAGATCACTGTTTTGTTAGGAATAAAAGTCCCAAGGAATTTACCTGTTCTATACTACAAACATTTGTTACAGACCACTACCCAATGCTTTTAAATATAATAGCGAATCAAATCCTTTATATCTAAATAACATTATTAATGGTAGATCCAACAAGCAAAAAATAGATTTTGTTAAATTAAAATTCTTAATTGGATTTGAAAATTGGTTAAATATATACAGTAGTGTTACTGTAAACCAAGCTTTTGAAAACTTTATGGAAACTTTAAACTTTTACATAAATCTTTCGAAAATTTATGAACCATCTAAAAATAAAAAAAATAAGGTAAATAAAAAACCTAAATTACTTAAACCTTGGATGACAATAGGACTAGCAATTTCCATAAAAACGAGAGATAAGCTAAAATCTACATGCTTAAAGGAACCATTCAACCCTAGGATAAAGGCGAAATATACTGCATACAGAAACAGGTTAAATAATTTAATTAAATTAACAAAGCAAAATTTTTATAAAAATAAAATTGAGAAATGCAACAATGATAGTAGAAAAATATGGCAAGTAATTAACGAAGCCTCTTCACGTATTAAAACTAAAATTCCTATAACCAAAATTTTTATTAAAAACGAAGGAACTGAAATAGATGCAATGAATAAACCAGTAGAATGTGCAGACAAATTTAACGATTACTTTATAAATGTGGGCAAATCATTAGCGGATAACATTTCTCGAAATAGGGGAAGAGATACTTTAAATGATACTTTCTTTGAATATCCAAATTGTAATACAATGTTTCTCATACCTGTTGACGAAATAGAAATAAAACAAGTGTTGTTAAAAAGACGACAGCCCGAGTAATTAAGATTAATACGATTTATTCAAATCAAAGTCGACATAGGAAGAGCTTACAATATTATGAAAGCAGAGTATTTATACAGTAAATAAAAAACATTTCATGTATAATTCTTTATGACATCGTAAGTTAGATAAGATGATAAAAAACTAAACAGGGGAGGCTATACCAACGATCTTTATATTTTCAATTTACAACAGTTCCCCTTAAAGTTCGTGGTCATGATGTTTGGTTTAAGGCTTCTTTCTTTGTGGTAGTTGATTGAACACCTAAGGACTGGACACAGCTTTGATGTTTTGGAGCGAAAAGCCCTTTCGTTAAGACGTCTGCAGGCATATCGTTCGTTGTCATGTATTCCAAGGTGATTAGTCCAGATTCGAATGCATCTCTGATAAAATGGTGCCGAATGTCGATGTGTTTGGTACGCGAGTGGAAAACCGGATTTCGGACAAGCTTTTGGGCGCCTTGGTTATCGTTGTAGATTTTGATAGGTTTCACGGGGAATCCAATCTCCTTCATGAATTGCGTGAGGTAAATCGCTTCCTTGGTCGCCTCCGACATGGCCATATACTCCGCTTCAGTACTGGAGAGCGCGATGGTTTTCTGTTTCTTTGCTTCCCACATTACGGCTCCATTTGAGAGTTTAAATGCGTAGCCGGTGTATGAACGTCGGTCGTTTAGGCATCCACCCCAATCAGCATCGACAAAACCTTGTAGTTCTTCATCGTTTTTTCGGAAGAGGATACCATGGTGAGTGGTTCCCCTTAAGTAACGTAATATGCGCTTTCCAGCCTTCCAGTGCTCTTCGTTGAAGTTAGTGTTGTATTGACTGAGGTTACTGACGGCGTACGAAAGGTCTGGTCGGGTAGAAACTGCCAAATACATTAATGATCCAATGAGGCTTTGATATGGGAATTTTTCCATGGTCTCCTCAGATAACGTTTCAGGCTTCTGTAATTTGACGTTAGCATCCAAGGGAGTGGCGATTGGTTTTGAGTCTTGCATGCTGAAACGTTGCAATATGGATTCCGCGTATTTGGCCTGTGACATTGTAATGGTTGAATTTTCGAAATCTTGACGGAATTCAATGCCAAGGCAGTGGTGAATGGCGCCCAGGTCTTTCATTTCGAATCTCGATTTTAGTTCGTTTTTAATCATCTCCGTCCATTTGGCATTGTTGCAAGAGATGATTAAGTCATCGACGTAAATGGCAATCAGCATGATGTCTTCGTCGTTTCTCGTCATGTAAATGCAAGGATCAGCATTCAGGGGTTCCATTCCGATTTCTCGCAAATGTTTGTCGAGTTCTTTGTACCATTGCCGTCCGGACTGCTTCAGGCCATACAAAGATTTCTTGATTCGGCTAACTTTGCTAGGATCTTCTAAATCGGAGAGCCATTTTCGTGCCGTTTTGATGACTTCTTTATTTTCTTCATTTTGGTCAATGATTTCTTGGAGAACATCCTCAAGACCATCTGGAACATCCATATAGATATCCTCTTCAATTTCACCGTTAAGATAAGCGGTTACCACGTCCATTTGGTGTACCATCAAGTTGTGTTTCACAGCTAGTGCCATCAGCAATCTGATTGAACTTGATCGGACAACCGGGGCGAACGTTTCCTGATAATCTACTCCAGGCTGTTGTGCGAAACCCTTGGCAACTAGACGGGCTTTACGTCGCTCAATTTTACCACTGGCGGTGTACTTCGTTCGGAAAACGAGACGGTTTCCGATAAGATGGCGATTTTCTGGCTTCGAGGTTATTTCCCAAGTTTTGCATTTTATCTGGGATACGAATTCGCTTTTAATTGCTCTTTTCCAGTCAGTCGCATCTTCTGAAGATAACGCCTCTTTTATGTTCATTGGGTCCGGAATACCGATCAGGTTTGCAGCTTCGTCTTGATGATTAGCTTTGACTTCGTCTTGAGGATTCTGAAGCGTAACCATGTTGAAGACTTTCTTGGGTCTTCCCGGTTTTCCAGTGCGTTCCAATCTGGGTCTTCCAGGTCCTTTCTTCGTTTCAGGTAGCTTGGCTTCGCGATCGGATTCTGTTCTAGGAGTTTGTTCGTCTTTTGGCTTGACTGCTGGTTCGGTTATTTGCTCAAAGGGTGGACTCAATTGTACTTGGAAGAAATCACTTTTCGTTGAATCGTTCTTTTGGACTCCAGGTTCCATACCATATTTGGCGTAGACTTCTTGACTAATGAAATCTTCGTATTCGTCCCCGCAATCGAATTTCCCGAGAAACTTAGCATTCCGACTCCGTACGATTTTACCTTCGTTCGGCAGCCAGAATCTGTATGCTTTTGATTCTACTGAATATCCAATAAAAATAGCTTCTTTGCTTCTCGGATCGAATTTTCCCTTCGACGTATTTTCGTCCAGGATATACGCTTTTACGCCAAACGTACGTAGATGATTCAAGATTGGTTTTCGTCCCGTCCATCTTGTGTATGGGAGGTCGCCGTTAATACTGCGAGAAGGACATCGGTTTCTGATGTACGCAGCTGTGGCGATTGCTTCACTCCAGAATGAGGGTGGCAACTTTGATTGGATCAGCATGCAGCGGGCCATCTCTACTAGGGTGCGATTTTTACGTTCGGAAACTCCGTTTTGTTGAGGCGTTTGCGGAACTGTAAGTCTTCTAGCAATGCCATTTTCTTTAAGGAAATTGTCGAAATCTTTATTACAGAATTCAGTCCCGTTGTCGGACTGTAATGTCTTGATTTTTCGTCCCGTCTGAAGTTCCACTCTTTCTTTGAATTCCACGAATGCCTTGAAGACTTCGTCTTTATGTTTCAGGAAAAATACTTCGTTCCATCTTGACTTGTCGTCTGTGAATGTGACGAAGTATCTTGCTCCACCTTTAGACGAGACTCGCATTGGGCCACAAAGGTCTGTGTGAATTATCTCCAATAGTTCGATGGTGCGGTTCTCTTGTGCCTTCGGAAATGGTGTTCGAGATTGTTTTCCCAGGATACATATTTCACACGTTGCCAGATCTTCGTCTTTATTCAGCTTTAGACCATGGACCATGTTCTTCCGAGACATGTCTTTTAGACTTCTTTCGTTTACGTGACCCATTCTGAGGTGCCAATCCTCCAGTGTGGATTTTGGATTGATTTCTACTTGTACGCTGTTTGCGGTTTCCGGATCTTTTCTCAAGAAGTACAAGTCTCCTGTACGATCAGCGGGGGCAACTGTTGTTCCGTCGTTTTTCAGAATGATTGCGTTAGATTTCTTGAAGAGAACTTCGAAACCTTTGTCCGTTATCTTAGAGATGGACATCAAGTTTGTTCTCAGGTCAGGAACGAGAAGAGTCTTTTCCAGGTTTAGGATTCTTTCAGTATTACCGTCTGTTGCGCTGATTTTGACTGATCCAATACCTTTGATGTCGGTGGAGTTATTGTTTGCTAGGTTCAACGTTTTCTTGACTCCCTCGATGTTTAGGAACTTCTTTTCGTTCGAGGTCATGTGCGAAGTAGCCCCGCTATCTAGGCAACAGTCGTCCTTTTCATTTTGATCAGTGTATAGGGCGAATTCTTCTGGATTTCCGCATACATGTACTGCGTTGGCCTTTTCTTCAGCGGTGCCGGCTTTATCTTGCATAGTCGACCTGCAATCAGCGGCTTTGTGACCTGGCTTCTTACATCGGTGACACTTATACTTGAAAATAGTCTTCTCTGTTAGTTTCGAGGATTCGCCAATTGATTTCGTAGGTTTCTTGCGCCAGTTCTTCTTGAAGGCTACCATTGCATTCTGAACCGTGTCTTTCTCTTTGGACTTCCTCGCGTCGGCCTCTTCCATGATTTTAATTTTCAGGGCTTCTGGATCCGGGAGATTATCTCGGGTTTCGATTGCGCACCTGAAGTTCTCAAAGCTTTCGGGAAGGCTATAAAGAAGCATAATCGCTAGAAGGTCATCATTGATATTGAGGTTCATGTCTTCCAGTGTGTCCACGGTTTCAAAAAACTTCTTTACGTGTTCGTGGATATCCTCGCCTTCCTTCATCTTGGTTAGTGTCAATCTTTTCAGTAATGTTGCTTTCCGGGCTGGACCTCGTGACTGGTAAGTCGATTCAAGCTTCAACCAAACATCTCGAGATGTGACGCAATTTTTAATCTGCTTCAGTTCAGTTGGGCTGATCGCAAGGATTAAATCTGACTTAGCTTTTCGGTCTTGGCGTTCCCAGTCCGTGACTTGTGTTTCATTTCCGTTCGTTCCCGTAACCAAGATAGGTTTTTGTAAGGTTCCGTCCACGTAGCTCCATACGTCATTCTTGACTAGTAGTGCTTCAACTTGCAGTTTCCAGGTATCAAAGTTGTCCTTGGTGAGCGTTTCGATCCTTGCATGGTGACTCATGGCCATTTCTGAGTATTAACCAGCTACCTTGAATTTTGATCTTCTTAACGTTCACAAATACTTAACGGACTAAACTATACCCTAAGCAAAGTCTCGGCAAAACTTTAACTAACATGCAGGGCCCATAACCTGTTGTTAAAAAGACGACAGCCCGAGTAATTAAGATTAATACGATTTATTCAAATCAGACGGTAATACTGAAAGAATCCTAAACCTGGAAAAGACTCTTCTCGTTCCTGACCTGAGAACAAACTTGATGTCCATCTCTAAGATAACGGACAAAGGTTTCGAAGTTCTCTTCAAGAAATCTAACGCAATCATTCTGAAAAACGACGGAACAACAGTTGCCCTCGCTGATCGTACAGGAGACTTGTACTTCTTGAGAAAAGATCCGGAAACCGCAAACAGCGTACAAGTAGAAAGCAGTGGAAGCGTGCTGGGCCCATAACCTGTTGTTAAAAAGACGACAGCCCGAGTAATTAAGATTAATACGATTTATTCAAATCAAAGTCGACATAGGAAGAGCTTACAATATTATAAAAGCAGAGTATTTATACAGTAAATAAAAAACATTTCATGTATAATTCTTTATGACATCGTAAGTTAGATAAGATGATAAAAAACTAAACAGGGGAGGCTATACCAACGATCTTTATATTTTCAATTTACAACAACAAGTGATAAATAAGTTAAATTGTACTTCGTCTACTGGATATGACAAAATTAACGCTAGTATTCTAAAAAATATTTCTGATTTCATAATTCAGCCATTAAAATACATTATCAATCTGAGTTATACAGAGGGTATTTTTCCGGATTCCTTAAAACGAGCTATTGTTACACCTATTTATAAATCTGGAAGCCGTCTAGAATTAAATAATTATAGACCAATTTCTGTCTTAACCCACCTCTCAAAAGTATTTGAAACCTGTCTTAAGAATAGATTAGTCAACTTTTTAAACAATCATAATATAATTTCTAAAAATCAATTTGGATTTCAAAGTAATTTAAGTATAAATGACGCCATATATAGTTTTACAGACTTCGCAGTATCTTCGTTGGATAAAAACATGAAAGCTTTGGCCATATTCTTAGATTTGGCCAAGGCTTTTGATACAATTTCTCACGCACTTCTTTTTAGCCCAGGACTTTTAGGGTTTGACCTAGAACATTTGAACATAAAGATGAAAATTGGTACATGTGTTGTTTTTGACCCAACAAAAAATATACTAAATAAAAGTCCCCTGCTGTAGAGCGCGAGCTTTCGCCGCCATCTTGGAAAATGGCCGCCGAGAATGCCAGCTACAATGTATTCCACGTTCTTCTTCAAAAATTATGAAAATTGGTACACATTATGATTGGAACCACATGAACATCATGGCCAAATTTTACAGCTCTATGATCAATAGTTTGGTCGCCATATTGGAAAATGACCGCCGTTAATGCTAGGTAAAGTATATTTCACCATGTTATTGGAAAATTATGAAAATTGATAGGTATTACAATCGGAGCTGTGTGAACCTCATAGTAAAATATTGAAGCCATTTATCAGATAGTTTGGTCGCCATGTTGGAAAATGGCCGCCATCAATGTCATATTTTTACAGTGTATGGCTCAAAATTATGAAAATTGGCAATAATTATGTTGAAGACCGTCTTAACATCATACTTGAATATTGAAGGCGTGCTACTGATAGTTTGGGCGCCATCTTCGAAAATGACTGCTGGAAATGCTAAATATATTTCAAATTTATAAATCTTTTTGAAATTCCTTTTTTGAATAGATGATTTTCTTTAACGTAATAAACAACAAAAAATGGATATCTCGAAGTCGAAATTATCGACGCCATCTTTAAAAAGTGCCACATGAAAATCATTGCCCTAAATTCTGAAAGAAAGAAAAGTTATTCTAAGCTGTTATGCTCAACATGTTGATTAGAGAATATGATTTAATATGGGGTTTATACATTCTAGTGTTGTGTAAGATTAGAATTTAGACAAATCTCTAGCATTTCACACATATTCATAGTCATCCTGAAGATTTTTCATAATAATTGATTAGGCGCTACACCTAGCTAGGGGCCTTATCAGCGCCCCTCCCCATCATATTCCAAATTGAACCTGCGGAACCGCCGTCATGGCACAAGGGATCGGCCAGTGGGACCAACAAACGCCACTTGAGCAGGTGACAGAAGCTGGACACCGTCAGCGGCGAGCCCAGTCAGGAGTTGGTCGGTGATAGGGAAGGATTAAGGCAGCAGAAGACTCGAGGGGACGGGGGAGTTCTCTTAAAGCACAACAGTGCCATACGGCCCAAACAAATAGTGTATCCGCGACCCCTAAAGGGTTACCAATAGCGGGGGCGAGCCGAGGCAACAACTAGGCGGGGGCGAAGCAGGGGGGGGTAAAACCTTCACGGAATGGGGCAAGGAACGATCTGAACCAAGGGCGAACCCAAGGAACTCCCGAACCGTCACACCGAACTCTGGCCCCCTCCGCCACGATAAGTCCTTTGAGTTAAAAAGTTTAAGAGAACATTTCTTCCATTTATGTGCTGTGACTGGTGTGGTTATGATAAGGCGTGGTTTAAAGTATTGACAGATAATCAACATCTTACAAATTTGTTGCGCTTTTTTAATGACCATATTGCATCTAGGGAAGCCATAGCTGCTGCCGAAGAGAGATTTCGTTTCGCTTTTTTAGGGTGATAATTGACACGTCACGCTTCAACTATGTAGATATAACACGTATAATGGAACCGTTGACACATATACTGTCAAGTCCTCATTTGATCTCGCTAAGCTTCATCCAACAACCGACACCGTAGAACTACATTTTTTTCCGAGCGTATCTTCAAGTCCAAAATAGCTAGGGAACGATTTAATCCCATTCACACCATTCTCCTTCCGGCATCAGATGATTTTGTAACACTCATTATTTGTATCTGCAGTCTGCAGAACATCTTGTATAAAGAACTGTGAATGCAGACGATCTGGATTAGCTTGCTGGGCAATGTGTGGTCATTTTCAAGGTATTAACCGTAATAAAAAATCTTCAGGATGACGAGAAATATGAACGAAATGTTAAAAATGTGTCTTAAATCTATTCTTTAACGACACCAGAATGTATATACCCTAACCAAAATCCGAGTAATATGGCTTTCCTTTTTTTTCCCAGATTTTAGGATAGTAATATTTCAGGGACCATTTTTGAAGAAGGATCGATAATTTAGACTCGAAAATAGTTCTTTTTATGGCGTTTTATACGTTCAAGAAAATCATCTACTCAATAAAAAAATATCGAAAAAATTTATTTATCGGTGATATATTTCGCACTTCGAGCAGTCATTTTCGAAGATGGCGCCCAAACTATCAGAAGCACGTCTCCAATATTCAAGTATGATGTTTAAACGGTCTTCAACATAATAATTACCAATTTTCATAATTTTCCAACCATATACTGTATCTAAATAGCATTGATGGCGGCCATTTTCCAACATGGCGGCCAAACTATCTGACTAATAGCTTCAATATTTTACTATGAAATTCACACAGCTCTAATTGTAGTACCTATCAATTTTCATAATTTTCCAACAACATGGTGAAATATACTGTACTTAGCATTAACGACGGCCATTTTCCAATATGGCGACCAAACTATTGAACACAGAGGTGTACAATTTGGCCATGTTGTTCATGTGGTTCCAATCATAATGTGTACCAATTTTCATAATTTTTGAAGAGGAACGTGGAATACATTGTAGCTGTAATTCACGGCGGCTATTTTCCAAGATGGCGGCTAAAGCTAGCGCTCTACAGCAGGGGACTTTTAGTATATTTTTTGTTGGGTCAAAAACAACACATGTACCAAGTTTCATCTTTATGTTCAAATGTTCTAGGTCAAGCCCATTTTTGGCCAATCTGTCCTGGCCTAATAGAGAACACCAATCATCTACCATCGGCACCAACCACCATTTCTTATCTTAAGAACTCGACCGCAAAACATGCCTCAAATAATCGTTTCACCAAACGTGCCGTATCTAATTCTCAGCAATCGTAATGTGGCTTATGTGGTGGCCATTACCCGCACCAAAAATCTCCTTGTCCAGCTAAAGGCAAATCCTGCAGTAACTGTGGCAGATTGAATCATTTTGCTAAAATGTGTCGCTCACCATCCAATCAATCTCATCAGGCCCCAACAGAGAAGGGTCCACCTACCTCAAACCAAAGGCGTCCCAACGTTCGTATGTTGCAAGAACAACACGACGATGACACTGAATTTCTCTTCGCTGTAAGTGCTCACGAGGACAAACCAGCCGGCGCCAAACCATTCCTTAGGGTTCATATCGGACACGACGTAATCACTGTCCTTATGGATTCGGGCTCGGATGTAAACGTACTCAGTTACAACACCTATCAAGCCTTAACCAATAAACCACCGCTACAACCAACTCATCACGCCGTGCACACTTATGGATCTAAGACACCTATGACTATACTAGGGACTATTGAGGCTGATATTCATATCAATGACCATAGCGCTACGGAGAACTTTTATGTTACTCAGGATACAGGTTTGGTTACTCCATCGTTAATTGGATATCCAACACTACTCCGTTTCAACATACTCCCATCACCTGCTGAATTACTCACGCTCAATTCACTCAATAAAGAAGATATCATTGGACAATATCCTAATCTCTTTCAAGGTCTTGGTAAGATCCAGAGCGTGAATATCACACTTGCTATTGATGAATCCGTCAAACCGGTAGCGCAACCACACAGAAGAGTCCCCTTTCATTTACGCCAGGCTTTAGAGGAAGAGCTCGATAAACTTCTGGCTGATGAGATCATTGAACCAGTTTCTGGCCCTACCCCTTGGGTATCTCCCATTGTCTTAGTAGCAAAAGGCAGCAAAATACGACTATGCGTGGATATGCGTTTTCCTAACCAAGCTATCTCAAGAGAACGACATGTTATGCCGACCACTGAGGACATCATACAAAAACTTAATGGTGCTGCTGTGTTCTCAAGGATAGAGTTAAACAAAAGGTACCACCAGCTGACATTGGATGAAGATTCCAGGCCAATAACCACCTTCAGCACTCACAGAGGGCTTTATCGGTATAAAAGATTAAGCTTTGGCATAAGCTCTGCCGCCGAAGTTTTTCACCACATCATCTATTGCATGATCCAGGATAATAATGGTTCCGTTAATGCCACCGACGACATTCTAATATTTGGCGCAACCCAAGTTGAACATGACATAGCATTAACAAAGGTTCTAACCCGCTATCAGGAAAATAATGTTACGCTCAATAAGGACAAATGTCTGTTTAGTCAACCTCGGTTGGAATTCTATGGTCATATCTTGGGGCCATCTGGAATGTCACTTCAAAAAACGTAAACCAAGGCTCTGCAAACAATTGCAACACCATCCACACCAGATGAAGTGCGCAGTCTTCTCGGACTGGCCACTTACTGCTCGCGCTTCATACCGCACTTCTCTGACACCACCCTACCACTACGGGTTCTCACCAAGAAAGATGTCCCATGGCATTGGGGTACCGATCAGGAGACCGCCTTGGCAACCTTGAAAGCTCAGTTCTCCCAAGACTTCAGTCTTTCATACTTTGATTCCGCCAAACAAACCGTTGTTTACGTGGATGCCAGCCCCACCGGCCTTGGCGCCATTTTATCGCAATTGGACTCGAAGGAAATCTTTACATCATTTCCTTCGCAAGTAAATCTCTCACTGAGGTAGAATCAAGATACTCGCAAACGGAACGAGAAGCGCTCGCCGTTGTGTGGAGTTGCGAACATTATCACCTGTACCTTTATGGCTCAGCGTTTAAAGTCATTACAGACCACCTACCTCTCCTGACGCTGTTAGGCAACCCAAAAGCTAAAACGTCAGCTACGATCGAAAGATGGAATTTAAGGCTGATGCCTTATGCCGTATCACTAGAGTATAAGCCCGGCAAACTTAATCCCGCCGATTACTTATCACGTCACCCCATCGCCACTTTGACACCAAACACATGTACTTCCCCTCTCTCACCTGCCACCGAAGATCACTTATGCATGATACTACGTCAGGCTACACCGAAAGCCGTCACCTATGAGGAACTCGTGCAAGAATCCAAAGCAGATTCTACGGTACCACGCGTAATCCAACGCTTGATTACGGATAACTGGCACATTCATCCGTCTGAAGCTGACCAGGACGTTCTCAAGGCCTTCTCACAAGTCAAACACGAGTTATCAGTAATTGACGGTGTGATCTTAAAGGATCATCGCATCTACGTCCCAGCCGCTTTACAAAATCGTGTTATAGCTATCGCGCGCGAGGGACATCTAGGAATTTTTAAGACGAAGCAACTCTTGCGAACCAAAGTTTGGTTTCCTAAAATGGATGCCTGCGTCGAGAAAGTGATCAAATCCTGCATACCCTGCCTCGCAGTCACACCTCACTCATCCACCGAACCTCTAAGAATGACCCCTTTACCGATAGGACCTTGGTCGGAAATTGCCGTTGATGTCATCACCCGTAACGCGTCCTTTTATAAGTCCGTGCCGCCTGTAACATCAAACGAAGATTCTACTGCAAATGAAAACCCTATCATCACTGAAGACATTTCTTCTCATAACACGTCTACACCAGCTTCGCCAACTCCTCCGGCTCCTCTAATGGAACCCAACCGTTACCATCTACGACGTCATCGCGTTCAACCGAAAAGACTAATTGAAGAAGCGTAGTTTATATTTAAGTCTCCTAAAGACATCACTAAAGAAAAGGGAATTGTAATGTCCTAGCCCACCTGTCATAACCAAGTTCTACTCAATGTATAATACTCCATGTTCCTATCTATCTTTAAAATGTTTATTACTTCATCTTAAGTTCTAGCATAGGCAATCAATAGTTTTGGTTAGAATGACGACGTTGTATAAATCCATTGTTATTAAATTTAAGTGTTCATTACCTGAGTCTATTAATCCATAGAAATATAAGAACACCAAACCACTTTTCCCGGAAAAATGCAGAAAGGGGTAGAGGAAGAGGCTTACGTGGACGAGGAAGCACAACCTTCAAGTACAAGTGTCATGGATGCCGGAAACCTGGCCACAAGGTAGCCAATTGCCCCGACAGAGACAATGGTTCAGGCATAAGAACCAGAAAGAAAGAAAACGCCGATCATGTACTGGCAGAAAATGTGGCCGAGAAAGAATTCGCATTGCACCTGAAAGCTGATCACGATTCCTGGTGCCTGGAAAGCGGAGCCACCTCACATATGACTTCCAACAGAGACTGCTCCAACGTTTACGAAGAGACCACGAAATCTTTAAACCTGGCCACTACAGAGTCAACGAAGATACGAGGTGTTGGCGAAGTAAAAGTACCCGCAACGAATGGCAGCGACAATCGAATTCTTCGCCTGGAACGAGCCCTTCATGTCCCAGATTTAAGAACAAATCTCCTATCCATTCCCAAGATGACAGACAAAGGACGTGAGGTCACATTCAAGAAGTCGCAGGCTTGGATTAAGACGGCAACCGGGGAAGTGATTGCAGTTGCTGACAGAGTTGGAGACCTTTATTTCCTGAGAAAGGCTGAAGAAACGGTCCATGCAGTGCAAGCGGAAATAAAGCCTAGAAGCAACCTGGAGAACTGACATTTCCTACTCGGTCACTTGAACGAGAGAAGTTTAAAGGAAATGACCCGGAAAAATTTGGCTGCGGGACTCAACATTGAAAAAGAAGGGAGCCTGGGAATCTGCCAAATCTGTATCAAAGGAAAGCAATCGAAGGAGCCGTTCCCGTAAACCGAAGATAGCCGCACCTCGCATGTCCTGGAAATAACACACTCTGACGTATGCGGCCCGATGAGAGTAACGTCGATGAGCGGAGCCAAGTACATCGTCGTTTCACTGATGATTATTCCCGGTGGAGTGAAGTCAGTTTTTTAAAACACGAGAGCGAAGTGTTGAAAGCCTTCAAAGAATTCAAGCATCGAGCTGAAGTGGAAACCGGGAGAAAAATCAAGACCTTGCATTCCGACAACGAAACCGAATACTGCAACAATGAATTCGACAGATTCCTAAAAGACTCTGGGATAAAAAGAAGACTCACCGTACCATACACCCCGGAACAGAATGGCATTGCTGAAAGAAAGAACAGAACACTCCTGGATATGGCTCGATGTATGATGATGCAAGCGCAACTTCCATCATCATTCTGGGCGATGGCCACGGCTAATTTCATTCGAAACCGTTGTCATTCCCGGAGCATAAATGGAGAAATACCATTTACCAGATGGACCGGATAGAAGCCATCCCTGCAACATTTGAAGATTTTCGGCGACAAAGCTTTGCTGTTGGACGAAGGTAAAAGGAAGGGGAAGTTTGCAGCCAGGAGCAAAGGATGGGTTTTCATCGGCTATTCTCAAGTCTCGAAGGCCTATCGACTCTGGGTTCCGTTAGAGAAGCAAATTTACCGAAGTCGAAATGTCAAGTTTCTGGGAGAATTTAATAAACAAGGCGGACATGATGATTTCGTTACTCCAGAAGTCAACCTGAAATACGGAAGCAAAGCTAAAGGCGAAATCGAAGTCCCGGCCACTACACACGCTGTAAAATCGCCAGGCAGGGAAGAATTCAAAGAAGTCAAAAAGGAGTTCAAAGATAAAATCCCGTTAGAATCTAATGCCCAGGAAAACGAAACGTCTTCGAAGAACCCTCAGAAACCCTCGTCCTGAAGATAGGTCCTAGAAGACCGAAGAAAATAAGAACTGGAATACGCGGACGACCGAAGAAAAAGTTCAACATGATTCCGAGCGTCTCAAAAGAGTCTACTGAAGAGGCTACTGACGAGCAAGCAAACCTACTAACCTAGCCATCTTATCAGAACCTTTGTCCATGAAGCAAGCCCTGGCTTCTCCGTACGCATACGATTGGAGGAAAGCAGTAACGGAAGAGTTCGTTTCGCTTATCAAATGCGAAACCTGGGACATCGTTGACTGTCCGGAAAACCAGAAGGTCCTTGGAAATCGTCTCGTCTTCCGAACGAAGTACTTACCCAGCGGAGAAGTAGAGAAAAGGAAAGCCAGGCTCGTAGCAAAAGGTTTTGCCCAGAGACCAAGGATCGATTACCAAGAGACGTTCGCACCCGTCATTAGATCCAGATCAATAAGACTGCTTATGGCCCTTGCTGTGAAAATCGGTTTGGAAGTTCACCAAATGGATGTCGTCACGGCCTATCTTAACGGCGAACTCGAGGAGGAAATATATATGTTCGTCCCGGAAGGATTAACAGAATCTCTAGAAGATATCGTCAAGTCAACCCGGTTCGACAAGTCGATCATTGCCAGAGCACAGAAATGGACCTGGGACCTAGAAGAAGAGGGACATAAAGTCTGTCGCATCGAGAAATTCCTCTACGGCCTAAAACAATCGGGCCGTCAATGGTACAAGAAGTTACATCAAAGACTTTCGGAGATTGGAATCACACCATTGAAGAGCGATCCCTGCTTATACGTTTTAAGAGTCGCGGAAGATGTTATGATCATTGGAGTCTACGTCGACGATATGATCCTTGCAAGCAACAACCCGGATTGGATGACTGATGTAAAGCTTGAACTTGGGAGAAAATTCGATATGAAGGACCTGGGGCCAATCCACCACTGTCTCGGAATGGAATTTCACCAAGATCTAAATAAAATACCATCCGGATTTCCCAAGCGAAATATGCAGAAACGGTCCTGAAACGTTTCAACATGCAAGACTCCAAAGCAATAGCGACTCCAATGGATGCCAACAACAAGTTGCAAAATCCAGAAAACCCAGTAGCAGAAGACATCAGTCGTATCTATTATCAATCTCTGGTCGGCTCACTCATGTACCTGGTAGTGTCATCATGACCGGATATGGCGTATTCAGTCAGCGCATTGAGCCAGTTAAAACACAAGCTATGACGAAACTCATTGGATTGCCGCGAAAAGAGTTCTAAGATACCTGAAGGGAACTCTTCATCATGGGTTGCTTTATCGGAAGACCGGATTGCCAATCAAGGGTTTCGTTGACGCGGACTATGGAGGCTGTCCGAAAGATAGAAAGTCGTATACTGGATATGTCTTCAAACTAACCGGCGTTGCAGTATCCTGGGAAGCACGGAAACAGCGAACCGTTGCCTTGTCCAGTACAGAAGCAGAATATATGGCAATGTCCGACGCAACCAAAGAATCCATATATCTCAAAGGACTTCTCAACGAACTTGGAGTATCAGTTCAGGCGATCGAGCTGTACAACGACAACCAGGGTGCCCAGAAACTCGTTCAGAATCCTGTTTCCCATGCCAGAACCAAGCACATTGATATCCGGCACCACTTCGTTTGAGACACCTACGACCAGGGACATATAGCCTTGCGGTATCTACCAACAGAGGAAATTCCAGCGGACATCTGTACAAAGAGCCTGTTCCGTCCGAATCACCTCTTCTGCATCAAAGCCCTGTGACTGGAAATAACTAAATAACCACCTCCTGGATAGAAGATTGAAACCACCGATCTTAAGAGGGACTGTTGTAAATTAGAGATAATAACGGTTGTTTTTTATCTATATCCAAATTCTATTTTTTATACTTGTGTTTTTTATGCATCGCGGTCATTCTTGTAACCTTTTATTTTTTATTGCGATGCCTTTAACTATATAACCGGATAACATTCTGATAACGTCAGTCAGATGTCTGTTGTCAGTCGCTTGTCAGTGTTCAGTCAGTAATGTTCCGGAAATTAACTTTAATGCTTTAACTAAATCCAGGGTTTCGTTGACGCAGACTATGGAGGCTGTCCGAAAGATAGAAAGCACACTGATATCCGCTACCACTTCATTCGAGACACCTACGACCAGGGACATATAGCCTTGCGGTATCTACCAACAGAGGAAAAGCCAGCTGACATCTGTACGAAGAGCCTGTTCCGTCCGACGCACATCTTCTGCGTCAAAGCCCTGGGACTGGAAATAATTAAATTACCACCTCCTGGATAGAAGATTGAAACCACCGATCTTAAGAAGGACTGTTGTAAATTAGAGATAATAACGGTTGTTTTTTATCTATATCCAGATTCTATTTTTTATACTTGTGTTTTTTATGCATCGCGGTCATTCTTGTAACCTTTTATTTTTTATCGAGAAGCCTTTAACCCAATAACATTCAGATATCAGTTGTCAGTTGCCGGTCAGTGTTTCTGGAAATTATCTTTAATGTTTTAATTAAATTAATAAAGAGTTTGTAACCAGTTAGTTCCAGAGTCCATCTTGCGTCAAAAAACAACAATGTTTGAGTGGTAATTCGTTAGTGAACGGCTGTCTGAATGGTCACATCGCATTTTGATTGATTACATAGGTGATATATGGGTGAAACTCACACCACTCTGTAGTGACTATATGACGTCAGACAACCTGATATCAGTATGAGATGTACAATATTAGAGAGTTACTCGAGAAACAATTTTAAATTATGCTTGAGAGGAACGCAATAGTGTAACTTGGATGAATACTGGACCTCTAGAATTCACGCCAAAAAAGGACGCGAAAGCCTCAAAATATGCCCTTGTGTATTGGATCGAGGATGATAAAATAAGCATAGCGAAAGAAGACGCTTTCATTAATAAATGCGAAATGCTTAAATCAGCAACTACGAAAGTTTGCTGGTCCAAGGGTAAACGACCCTTTGTTGCACACGTTCCACATGTCCGTGATGTTAAGTAAAACCAAATGTTTCGTTTTTATGTAAACTGTCTTAAGTACCAAGGCTTAGTAATCCGTTGTGTTCTTTTGAATAAATGAAATTGATCCAGAAAATAGGGTTAGGACCAAGGCTTACGGCGTCCTTTTAATCCAAAACGTTAACAATTTATTAATAATAATGGCTGCAGTGTAATAATAACGGCAATTTATTATTGAATATAACGGAGTATATCTGGATAATTCAGTAGATATGTTGTACGTATCAAGAGGTAATTTCAACCTGTGCAGCCAACTTTGTGTTTACTAGTTGTATATTCTGATTATCAGACCTCACAACCGTGCACATATCTGACGACTAGGCCTAAACACTGAATGCCCAAAATAGGAACAAACAACACCTCCACTTCTGAGATTATTCAACTAACGTGGTTACTTTTCTGTTACAGACTACGAGTATCTTCAACAAGAAATGGATATATTAAAGGCTAAAATTCAACATAAAACCCCAGAGGTGGTGTTGGGAATGCTATATATAAATTTGGATGATGACGTTATCAGAACTTTCTCACAAAAAGAAAAAGGGAAGCCACAACGAAGGAACTTCAATCCAAGAAGATACAATTAAAACAACGAAAAAAGGACGTCAGTCTGGCCAAATGTAACATTTAGAAGCATATAGTGGCACTTCCTTTGTTTACGCGAGACAGTGAGTCATAGTGACCCCACGTCACGCCTACTCACTTTGTACTTAAATCCACTATCTTTTTTGCAGATCTTGACCTTCACAATAAGAGTCAAACGGACAAAATCGATGTATACCAACAGTGTACATGAATGTGATGACTTTTCTCACGAAAGTATGTGTACTGAAGAGATGGATACGATATCGAACACCACAACACAATTAAATTAGATAGACGTATTGAAACGTCAAACTGACTTACAGTCAGGCGGAGAAAGACGTTGGGTCATTCCTTTCGCTAGCACAAGAGAGTGAGTCAAAGCCACCCAACGTTGAGCCGGTGGGGCATTACCGCCACAATATTGTTGCGGATCTCGAACCTCATAATAAAGATGCACCAGAAAATATCAAAGATATGTCCTTCAGACGTCTTGATGAATTGGAACCTGCGACCAAAAATATCATGCCTGAAGATGGTGAAAAGGAAGATGCAGAAAAGAACCATGATGTCATGAACACCACGATTCAAGCCGCAAATAATCCGATACTGCCGGGAAATATTGCTAATTGACTAATATTTATTTGAAGTGTTCACCGAAACAACAGTCACCGAAAAACTTTCTTATTGGCAGATATGTCTAAATTAAACAAGCTTATGACGTACTTTACCAATTTTAAGTAAAGAAGTGTCTTCTCATGTGTTTAAGAAAGATCTCGTTGGTGAAGTACTCTTCCCTATTTCAGTAGTTGATTAACCACTCCCTTTAAACCCTAATGAAATATTAATTGTGTATTATCATTATTGATTTTAAGCGCCCGTTGAAACTATTGATGTTTTTAAAACAATTATGGAGGTAAATGAGGTTAGTCGTTCACATCTATTAGACTGAATGCAATTCCCAATGACTAAGCAAAGAAAATTGGGGGCGGATCTTCCAAATGACGTCCTATTGACCAGCGTTCTAATTGCCCAGCCAACAAAGCATGAGGTGATATAAATGTACGTTTTTTTTGCGTGTCGACTTACTATACTATTTAAATCCTTAGCCTAATCTTCCCATATTAAGAAACATGCCTGGACCTTCTCGAGGACTTTTCATTAAAGAGCAGACACTAGTTACATCAATTTGGTTTGTCGCAATAAATCGAACTGTAACTGGTTGCTGGTATTATGTTGCGGAAAACATAATACATAGTATTAAAGCTCGCAGCACGACACCTGGCGCAGCTATACGCGCATTTCTGGATTCACGTTACACTGAAAAGGCGTAAGTGAACGATCAGCGCTTGGTAGCAATTATGCCAAGACTTCTATCAACATAATTATTATCGACGCTATTACTGGTAGAAAATTGAATAGTCGTAAGCAGCATGTTAATGACCGTTTCATTACCTACTTAAAGAAACATGCGAAGAGGGACACGCCGGTCATTAGAGGTTTAGTGGAGTAGTATAGACCCACACTTCGTACCTCCGTAGGTGTAGAATGTAGGTGTAGAATGTCAAGGTCACTTTGTCAATGACCTATGACGTCATTATGCCACGCCCCCCTGGGAAACTCCCGCGCGCCCCCTGGCGGCTGCGCCCCCTCGCGGGAAAACACTGAGCGGGAAAACACCTGTCAGTCTCTTCTACAACTGTATCTGTGACGTCATTGGCGGGAAAACACCGTGCGCCATCTATTGGGAAATTCCCTGCTGGAAGTTGCGCAATCCATTGTAAGTTTTAGTTTTGACTCAGAATTTCAACCTTTTGTCAAGGAGTTTATTTTGATTCTGGTATTGTTTTAATGGAAATTAAAAGGTACACGTAAGTAACGTATATTATGGGGTGGCGGTAAAGATTTATCATTTTTAAATGAAAATGTGTCAAGTTCATAACGTAGCGGATACAGTAGAGGTTAAATAATCTTTAAACAATTTTGATAAAAATTCACTACCTTGATCAACATAAATTCGTAACGGCTTTCTTTCTTTAATAACTCTCCGCAAAGCTTTCAAAACCTCTTTACTAGTTTTATTTTTCAAAGGAAGACTCAAAGCATATTTTGAGAGGATATCAATAATAGTTAGAATATATTGAAACCCTTTATTATATTTTTTAAGATTTCGTAGATCGATCACGTCGCACTGAAATACTTCACTGGCTGTTGTAACGTAAGTACGATTTCTTGGAAAGTATATCCTCCTTGATTTGTGAATGGTATATGTTGGCTGAGACTGAAGCCATGTCTTAATTTTTTTCTTCGAAACATTTTTCACTCCTTGTTTCAATTGCTTTGCGCTACCGTAACTGAGAGGACTTTCACTGTTATAATACACTCGGCTTAACTTATTTTCCATAATTACACTTTCTCAAAGAAAGATTTTCTATTTAACCCTTGTCAATGTACGTTTAAAGCTATCCATTCATCTTCGTCTCTTATCAATGACGTCACAATTGTAGAAGATTTAGCCCTTGTCAATGTACGTTTCAAGCTATCCATTCTCGTCTCTTATTAATGACGTCACAGATACAGTTGTAGAAGATTTAACCCTTGTCAATGTACGTTTAAAGCTCTCTCTCTCTCTTATCAATGACGTCACAGATACAGCTGTAGAAGAGACTGACAGGAATTTCCCAATAGGCGGCGCGCGGTGTTTTCCCGCCAATGACGTCACAGATACAGTTGTAGAAGAGACTGACAGGTGTTTTCCCGCGAGGCGGCGTGCGGGTTTCCCCGTGAGGGGGCGATCAAGTTTTCCCGCCAGGGGGCGTGCGAGTTTTCCCGCGAGGGGGCGCAGCCGCCAGGGGGCGCGCGAGTTTACCGCGAGGGGGCGCTCGGGAGTTTCCCAGGGGGGCGTGGCATAATGACGTCATAGGTCATTGACACAGTGACCTTGACATTCTACACCTACACTCTACACCTACATTCTACACCTACGGAGGTACGAAGTGTGGGTCTATACTACTTAGTGGGTTTTGCATGAGACAACTATACATGTATTGTGACGTTGCATTACATCCTGTTGGGCAATCGCGGTTTTCCTCTAGCTATTAAGATTATGGTCAGATCTCTAAATGGCCGGCGTACTCTTTTGAAGCAAACGTCTATTTTCCATATAAATATATAAAAGTTAGCTATTATGTATTGTACGACGTCGAGTGATTACAAGGGCATATATCCAGGTTAATTCTTGTCCTGTCTCATGTGTTTAGCATACCTACAGAAAGACTTTCAAAATGTTGAATATACCATGAAGTTCATTCATAGGCCATCAACACGAAATGTTATATAGCTCGAAAACAAATTAAGTCTATGAAACGTAAAGCGTCAAAGACTCAAGAGGACAGCAACAGCACTAAACTCAATGATTATCCGACGTCAAATGACGGTTCAACATAATAGTTAAAATTTTGTACTAAATAATTAAAGAAATATTGATAGTATTTGAAACAGTGTGTATCATTGCAGATTACATTCATAATTGGTGTATTTCAGTTAGTCAAGCCTATCATTGGGCGACCTTTGTATATAAGAGTAATTACGCGCGACACAGTCATTTAAGCCCCGTTTTCATGGTCCCTTGTAAGCGTCGCGACGTTCCTAGCGAAGTTTTGGAGTGTAATTTTTTGCGTGTAAACGAGAGCGAGGAAAAGTTTCTATGCGACTCCTATTTTCATGGATGCGTTTGAAATGCGCGCTGTAGGAGACAGCTCCAGCTCCAGCTCTTGCTTATTTTTATTACTGTTTTAAAATGGCGGAGAAAGCACGTCAATGTTTGCTTATTCTAAAGAAAATTATCTTATTAAAGTTATTAGTACTTAAAAAATAAACAAAGAAGAGGTAAACGTTGGTGGGTTGAACCAATTTGGCTCAATCGAAAAACTGAGGGAGATTTTGGATCTTTGGTATGTATCTAATAATATGTATATCCATGCCTTGGCCAATAAATAGAAGTTATTATATTTTTATTCGTTCAGCTTCGATCGACTTACATGATCATAGGTATTTCCAGAACTAAACTAGAATGAGCCCTGATAGGTTTGATCAACTATTGATTTTATTAAAGGGAAGACAACAAAAAATTTGCTTTGGAAAGTCAGATATTATTTCAACAGGAGAAGCAACTGCCATGCTTCCAGACAATGTGGATGCTATTGTCAAGGCAATTGTGGTTTTGCATAATTATTTGATGAAAGAAGAATCGAAAAGCGGTAGCAAGATTTATTGCCCAACTGTCTACGCAGACCATTGTGATGACGAAGGCATTCAGATTTAGGCAAAACCCTGCTAAAGCCCTTGTAAATATAGCACCTACTGCTGCCAGGAAATACTGATTTGGGAAAAATTGGCGGAGTATTTTTCGACTCCAGAGGGAGAGGTTGCCTGGCAATATGCAATAACTCCAGGATTGATACATAACTAGATTTTATTTATTCTTGACGTGGATTTGTACTTTGTGAAATAAATTTATAGAAATGTAATGTTAAGAATGTAAATTTATTTGTTTGCCGACTTTCTGTTTTTCAAATGTTTTATAGCTACATCTAAAATATCAAGTTGACATTCTTCTCTGTCATTTTCTGGTAAACGTCGGATTATCGTACGGAGTGAATTTGCTAACACTATCCACAGTTGTGTTATCTATTTGTCTATATATTTTAAATAAATTAAGTAAACTACAAAACATCTCAACGTCTTTTTCTTCAGGAACTAACTTTCGAAGCAATGAGTGTAAACCTTTAAACTCAGTATCCATGAACCTTTACCAAACCTTGGCTCATCGCATCCGGCTAATTCCTGCGCTCAAATAACTTGCCTTATTTTATATCATCCGGGTTCTTCCGCATACCTCCACACTATTAGGGAGGTTGCGAATCTACCATTGGTATCAACTAGGGATATGATTAATTTCAATTAAGGATACGGAAGGTTAACATGGAATCATTGAATTTAATATGCATCATATGTAACACATTGAGTTTAAACTTAAACTACAATCTTACGTATGCATTAACCTAACCTCAAACAACTTAAAACAATAGTCAATAATCCTAAAACTTCATTCTGCACATTCCTGACAATACAACCCTATTACTAACCCATCCAAAATAATAATAATATAAAACAAAACAAAAACAGTCACTTATATACATTTGGTCCGTCTTTCGGCAACCCTGGCATCTTTTGTTTTTCCGCGTGGTGGTTTCACGAACACGCGTTATCTTTCGGGCGCGATTATCGCGCGGCTGGCTTTGTTTCCTTGGCGGCTTGTGGGGTGCAATCTCATTCTTCAGCTAGCGGCGGCTCGATCGTACTTTATACATTATATACAATATATACAATAACCCCTTGACTGTGATAAATTCTATTTTAAAATATTTGACAAAAGAACCATAGGTAACCTTCGGTGTTTTTGGGGTCAATAGGACAGGGGGACCTATACTTCTCAAACGTGTATGTGGGAAACGATTTCTACTGCTAAAGAACTCAGATAACTTAATAAGATAACAGCTCAGAGGCGACGGCCACGATATGCGCACAAAGCAACCACGAGCCAAAAGTATTACCTGCGTTCATCCAGCGTAAAACGCTGGGTTCCCGCTAACCAACCCTTCAAGCCCCGGGGGAAGAAAGTTTAATTTTAAACCATAAACCATAAGCCAAAAAGGTTAAAAATTTATTTTAAAGGTATATCGCCGTATATTTATTTTAGTCTAAAGGAATATGGTTATGAATATTTCCCGTAATTTCACCTAACTGTCCCACTTATCCCAAAATACTCAAGTTGCATAAAAACCACGTTACGCATGCACCTTCACTACCCCTTATCACCCACAAACTAACGCTACAGAACGAGTTAACAAGTCTATAGGCATTATGTAAGACATATATGTAAGCTATTAACATCGACATTGGGATCGTAACTCAAATGTGTTAGAGTTCTCTCTGAACACAAGACCTCATGAGACTACTGGCCGTACGCCATTTTATTTAAATCATGGTCGAGAGGCTCGCTTACCATGGGAACTCCCTTTGGATCCTTTCCAACCCCCTGACTTAGCTCAGTTGGGTGATAGATTGGAATATAGGGTTAGCCAATTACAGGCAGATGTTTTAGCCGTTAGGACTTATGTAGATCGTATGCAGGCTAACCAGCAACATTATTATAATAAGCGTACGGATGAATGGGAATTAGATGTAGGCATGTTTGTATGGAAGGCAGTACACCCCCTTTCCCATGGTGCATCCTATTTCTCTGCTAAATTGGTTCCTAAATGGGATGGTCCGTATCGGTTTTTTGAGAAACTGGACGCATTACGTTACGTAATTGAGGAGGTAGCAACGGGGAAACATTCATCTTAAGCTATATCGTTCTACTGATCGATTTCAACCCACATCGATTCCCGACAAGGACTCTGAGGAACCTGTTCCTTATGACACATCTAGCTAACATAGATTTTCCTTGCTTAACAGTAACTTTAAACACTAAATCTTATGCTTTGTTACCGGTACCCCCGATATCGATTGGTACTCTTGATTCGGCCGGTGATAAGCAAGATTCAAGTCCTGCATTTAAGGAAAGTACTATGCCACCTTTACAAATCCAGGAACTTAAGGCCTTTTTAACAAACTTTCCTGCGATAACAGCATCTAAGCCATGTCGTACACATATGAATACACACAAAATAGATACAGGAGACAGGAAGCCTATTAGAAAATTTGCCTATCGTTGTACAGAAGCAAAAAGAGCAATCACCTTGGAACATAGAGATAAAATGCTAAAGGCGGGACAAATACGTCCTTCCGAAAGCCCATGGTCCTAAGGAATATGCCTTGTACCTAAGAAGGAGGGCGGATGGAGATTCTGTGTGGATTACAGAGCACATAGTAAGGATACTAAGCTTGACCCTTATCCCTTTCCTACGGTGGAAGACATTTTGTTGGGTTTGAATAAGCCAAAGTACATTATTTCGTTAGATTTAATGAGTGGATACACTCTAAAACAATGTTGAAATTTGAACGATTCCCTGTTCTAAGCGCTTGTCCCCTATTTAGAACAGGGATTTGTTTTTAGTAGAACAGCACTCTTTCTGTTCAAAATTGAACAGCACTTGGTTGTTTTATTTAGAACTTCATCGAGTTTTTAGCATAAACGATATTCTGTTGCATTTGGAACATAGTCTAGTTCTAGACCGGAACTAAATACTGTTCTGTTTGAAACTTAGGTAAGTTCTTGGTCTGAACAAAATTTAGATCCATTAGTAACTTAGTGAAGTTGTTGTTCTGAAGAAATTTTTGTTCTATTTGTACCTTAGGCAAGTTTTTGGTCTAAACAAAATTCAGTTCTTTCAGTAACTTAGTCAAGTTCTTGTCTTGAAGAAAATTTTGTTCTAGTTGTAACTTAGGCAAGGTCTCTGCTTGAGCAAATTTTTGTTCTATAAGTAACTTAGTCATGTTGTTGTTCTGAACAAAATTGTGTGGTTTTCGCAACTTCGTCAAGTTCTTGGCTTAAACTTAATTTAGGTCTATTAGTAACTTAGGCAAGTTCTTGGCTTAAACTTAATTTAGTTCTATTTACAACATAGTCAAGTTCTAGGCCTGAACTAAATTAGGTTCTAGTAATAATCTACTGACCAGAACTACTTGAACAAAATTTGGATTTTTTTACAATTTAATGAAGTTCTCAAACCGAACTAAATTGTCCTCTATTCTGAATTTAGCGTAGTTCATCACCTAAACTAAATATTGTTCAATATTGATATTAGTCGAGTTCATTGCCTGGATTAAAATTTGATTTAAAATCTATTGTTGTTCTAGGACGTAACTATGTATTGTTATTGCTCTATTTCGAATTTAGTCGAGTTATTTGCCTAAACTAAATAGGTTTCAGTTTAAAATATATTGGGTGTTAAAAAAAAGAAAACAGGATTTTATGCAAAACTAAAAAGTTCTTTAATATTTTTGATCAAGTCTAACAGATTTGATTTACGAAATTTGTAACAGAAATTGAAATTTTTCTGCCATCGATTCCAAAAATTATCTTTTGGAAATATTCCATCGTTTTCTTAAGTTTTGATGGATATTTCAAATTAAATGAATAAAACAAACTAAACCAGCAAATGATTGCTTTTTTAATTGAGAAGGAAATGATTTCCAAGTTATCTACGGTCACTTTCATATTTGACTTCCCTACACCATTCCTCAACATCATGCAAGGCAGTTTTCATCAGTGCAGCGATAGTTGCAGGGAACGTCCCTTTAACAATCACTGCGATGTCATCCGCATAGCCAAAGCAGTGACACCCCCCTCCCCGAGTCGATCCAGCAGCTCATCCACCAGCAGGTACCAAAGAAGAGGGGAAAGAACCCTTCCCTGTGGGGTTATATCAAATTATTTATGAAATCTGAATCTATTTTGATTTTTAAAATCATTCGGAGGCATTTCCTGGATGTTTCACTATGCAGATAGGTCTTATAATTAGTAGAAGAATCGATAAAAATCTCTTGATTTTCTTTTTCACCCACCCTTTAAGGGTAGGGATGTGTTATCTATAAGCAAAAAAGACTTAAAAGTGACTGAAAATTACAAAATCAAGCTATTTAAAAGGGTCGGGTAGGAAGAGAGGTTTTTCAGTGAAAACCGATTTTTATAATTAAAGATATTTTAAAGGTCTGTGAAATTAATCTGTGAGCTTTGACATTTCAGATCTCAGGCGAAATTAAATTGAAGTGCAGCTCAGAATTTAAACTAATTGCTATCATTTCAAATAAAATCTTTAAAAATTCTTTAAATGTAATTATGCGAAAATGGAAGGGAAAAATCTCCTGAGCGAGCGAACCGAGCTCCGCGATTTTTTATCTGACCAAATGAGATTTCGCTAATTCTGCGTTTCAAGCGTCATACTTATGAGAGAAGACCCTTGAGGAACCGCGCAGTTTACTGGGTATTCTACAGATGTCACCGTTCCGTTGCATTTGAGAACACTGACCCTATCCTTTTAGTAATCGGAAAACCATTCCAAATGGTTGCCATTGATGCCCAATGAACAAAGTTTGTCGCGCGTAAAACCGTGGGGTACGCGATCAAAAGCTTTAGCCCAGTCTAAGTAAATTACATCGACTTGACCGCGATTCTCAACCTCCGGAGCCACATAATTCATGAAGGCAGCATGGTTGGTATCCACCCTTTTACCTGGCGAGAGCCCATGGTAACAATCTTTATTGAAGAACCCAAACCATTTCTGCAAGTGCTCGTGCATCGTCATGTCAAAAACCTTAGCAAAGATACACAAGAGAGACTGGACGTTATTTGCCCGGTTCACAGGCCGCTCCAGACTAAAAGATAGGTGCGACCAGGGCCCGCTTCCAATAACTCGGAAAGGTACGGCTGTTTATAGACAAGTTGTAAATGCGCTCCAAGATCGGTATCCCCCAACCTTTAACAATGAAGGCAGGGACACGATCCACCCCAGTTGAAGTTTCATAATGGCGCGATAGATATCACTTAACGATATAATCTGAGTTGTATAAGGGTTAGCAGCTATCCCGGATTCCCCAATATGGTAAGTTTCCCCTGGGTTAGTGTTGTCTAAGGAAACGCGTGAAAAATGCTCAGCGAAGCTCTCAGCCAGACGATGCGGGTCAGATATTAGTGTATTGTTTAGTTTCAACACAATGGATCTGGAATCCTCGCGAAGGTTCCCTTTGACAAAACTCCCGAACTTCTTACGATGCGAAGACGCTTCTTGACACACAGCCCCCACATGGGCAATCTTATCACGCGAGAGTAGCCTGGTGACCACCGCGCGAAAAAAAACTGAAAATATAGTAAAAGTTTAACCCTTATAAAATTAACTTGAAAATTGATATAATATACCATCCATGTATTCTAGAAGGCCGGTGGGCCCTTCTATATAAGATCCCACACCCTCCCGTAATGTTAAATGAAAATTCACAGATTTTCCCATAGGAATAACATGGTGTTTTTGGTGCACCAGCACATCGTATAATTTAAAAACTAAAGCGAAGTTACATTTCGGAATACTTTTAAATTAACAAGTAACTATTCAAGGTGTGCCTTTTTCAAGTTTCATCAAAATTAATTAAGTCTAAGTTTTGTTAATTTAATTACAAATGTAAGTACCTCAAAAGATTACTCTACAGTAGACGACGCTAAATTGCCAATTCACCGCCTTGAAACTTTAACTTGATATTTTTCAATAAATTTAACACTATATTTATTAAAAACTTCACTGGCGGGTCTAATTTTTGTTTAATTATGTGTCTCGGTTGAAATTCTTTACTTAAGATACCTTTTTAATTTATATTTTAGATGTTTGTTTCTACCAAGGCTAAAGTTGCCTAACTTAGGCAGACTATTGAGTGAGTCCATGGATTAACTAACGCTATCCGTTAGTTAATCCATGGCGAGTCTTATGTAATGGGTGATTGTAAAAGCTTTGAAGGACATATTTAAGGGTAACCAGAGTCCAGACATTAATTCAAATATTTTAATTATCCACTTCTTTAGTTTAGCAGACGCCTACCAATGGTGAGTTAATTTACCACTAGCCTATCAATGGTGAATTAAGTTACCAATCGCCAACCAAATTATTTAAACTTTCCTATAAAATTATGACTAACACTTGGTTTGAGCCAATATGCTCACGAAAATCTTACTGAATCCTCGAATGAATGACGTTATAGAGGCAACAAGTTGGGAAACCAAAATAAACCTCTCCGAGTCGAGACGAGGGCTATCTACCCTGCACTTAAGAGGTTTTTCTTAAATAATTAAATAAATATAATTGATATTAATTATTTTAATTGTCAGTAATTTACCTTAATTCTAGTTAAATCGTTCTAATAAACTTTACTCCTAAAATCATTTTAAACATAGCTTTTTTGTTGCCGTTTCAATTCTAGCTATGCCTCTTTAACAATTTTTGGAAATTTAGGCTAAATAAAGCGATTGATTCCAGATAAGGGGTAATAAATAGCGCAATTGCGTGAACCTTTGAATGAAGATTTGCGGTAACCACTGGATGTTTTACTTCCAACAGCAACACGTAGATGGCGGGAAATTCTACACTTTGGCGCGAAATTTAAAATGCCTCGTTTTACAACATTGGTGTAAATATAAATAATGTTAGTCCAAATCTTAATAAAAAGGTGAATATTTGTGTTAAAATATAGATTTTAAAATAAAAAAATGTATTTCCCACCATGATTTAAACACAACATACAAATTGTTTATTACTAAACAATAAAAGTAAATATGTTTAAGTTCATGAGTTTTGCAATATTAAATGTATAATTATGGGAGTAGTTTGTCTTTCGGATTTAAATTTATTATTTCTTAAATAAATATGGGTTGTAACTGCACATTTTCGAGTTTCAGAAACACAGAAGTGAATGTATATTTCCCAAATAATCCCAACGTTAGGAAATTTATCAGTGGACCGAGCAATGATGCCTTAAAATGAAAGTACCGGCACTTCCGTTTTTGCATGGTAATGTCTTGTTTTATCAATGAAAGAATAATAGTTTTCTAATAACCAATTCGTTTGAATGTTGCTGAACTTCTACTTAATTGACTCCAAACCCATCCGCACAGCAACTCAAACTAAAGATTTGGGTACTATATTCGACGCTAAGTTACGTTTTTGTAGGCAGGTCACCAAGACTATTAGCTTATGTCGTCGCTCCTTAAAGATTTCGCTTAAGTTTTGTGGTCAGATGAAATCTCTGCGTCATTTTCACATCTTATATTTCAGCCTAGTTCGTTCCAGCAGGTTGCTGTCTGGTTGGGTTGCCTGGGGATAGCTGAAGCCAATTTCTATTATACGATTTTCGAGTGAATTCCGTCACCAGTGGTGGGCGGCTGTCAACCCCGTCCCCAATGCACTGGAATAAAAAAACTTAGGCTTTTGGCCTTTGCACGGCGCCCGTGGTCTGCTAAAATTAGAGGCAGTTAAGAATTGTGCAGCTGCTGGACACTGGCTAGAGTCAGTGGACTGTAAAATATGTGTTTTTCAATCTCAAAGGCCACACGGAACATATCTTCACATTCGAGACTATAATTTAGACGGGGAACACTATTTTACCCCGAAAATATTTTTGCCGAACTTTTGCCGAATTACCCCAAAATCTAAAATAGTAGAAATCTCCCATGCATCGTCTGCTAAAACATCCTAAATGACTTATGGCTTCGCCTTCGGCTATTCGGGGTAAAATAGTGTCCGTTTCGGCACTTTTCGGCAAAAAAGAGTGGGGTAAAATATAAAAATACGGGGGCTACACTAAACGTCGAAATTAAATCAAGTTAATCCTTTAAATGCATTTCAGAAACTAAATAAGCCTAACTAAGCTACCCTGTCTTGCCCCAACGACACTTATAGGGATTTTTCGGCAAATATCAAAAACTCAACTAAACATTGACATTAATATGAATTGTTTATTGAATCTCAATTTATAAGCTAAATCTACTCTGCCGAACCACAATCCAACGTTAATTTCAACTTAATTAAGCATAATTAACGTAAAATTCGACCAAAAACATAAATTTTTGGGACAAAAATTAAAATAACTTTTAATTGAACTACATAATTAAGATTAAAACAAAGCTAGAAGCTGGTAAAGCTCCTTTTTTACTATTTGACACTTAAATTAATTTATATTATCTTTTAAAAACATTAATATTCAGGAAATTCTAAAGTTTGGGGTAAAATAGGGTTTTTTCGGCAAGGATTTAATTTTCAATTAAACAATGATATTAATGTGAATTGATTATTGAATCTGATTTTATAAGCTAAATCTACTCTGCCGAACCACAATCCAACGTTAATTTCAACTTAATTAAGCATAATTAACGAAAAATTCGACCAAAAACATACATTTTAGGGACAAAAATTAACTTTTAATTGATCTACATAATTGAGATTAAAACTAGGCGAGAAGTTGGTAAATCCCCTTTTTTCCTATTTAACACTGAAATTAATTTTTATTATTTTTAAAAACATTAATAAGCGGGATATTCCAAAGTTTGGGGTAAAATAGGGATGTTTCGGCAAAATATTACGGGGAGAAATGAAAAAATATGCCGAGTCGTTGAAGAAGTGCGAAATTCCAAAGTTTGGGGTAAAATAGGGATTATTCGGCAAGGATTGTATTTTAAATTAAACATTGACATTTATGTGAATTTTTTATTGAATCTCAATTTATAAGCTAAATCTACTCTGCCGAACATCAATCCAACGTTAATTTCAACTTAATTAAGTATAATTAACGTAAAATGCGACCAAAAACGTACATTTTTGGGACAAAAATTAAAATAACTTTTAATTGATCTACATAACTAAGATTAAAACTAAGCTAGAAGCTGGTAAATCCCCTTTTTTCCTATTTGACACTTAAATTAATTTATATTATCTTTATAATACATTAATATTCAGGAAATTCAAAAGTTTGGGGTAAAATAGGGTTTTTTTGGCAAGGATTGAATTTTCAATAAAACATTGATATTAATGTGAATTGTTAATTGAATCTCAATTTATTATCTAAATCTACTCTGCCGAACCACAATCCAGCATTAATTTCCACATAATTAAATATAATTAATATAAAATTAGACCAAAAACGTACATTTTTGGGACAAAAATTAAAATAACTTTTAATTAAACTACAAAATTAAGATTAAAACTAAGCTATAAGCTGGTAAATCCCTTTTTTACTATTAAACACTGAAATTAATTTATATTATCTTTATAATACATTAATATTGAGGAAATTCAAAAGTTTGGGGTAAAACAGGGGTTTTTCGGCAATATATTATGGGGTGAAACACTATTTTACCCCGAAGTTATTTTTGCCGAACTTTTGCCGAATTACCCCAAATTCTAAAATAGTAGATATTCTCCCATGCATCGTCTGCTAAAACATTCTAAATGACTTATGGAAACAAACTGCAAGTGTTTATTAAACTCAGGTCACGTGTCACCAAAGAGCCGCTATGGAACAGTTTACCCGTCATTTTCTACTCTGAAAAATTGGTTGCTGTAATTTTCACCAACAGCCGGGAGTGTGGCGTACTCCTGTAAGCTAAGCTTCTGGGAGGCAAAGTTTGAGGGAATAAGACACATGTCGGCGATCCTACCCTATAGGTGCCGACTGCCCCGTGTCCGCCGGAGGTGACTTGACCCCCACACCCCATCCGTCACCTCCCAAGTAAACGTCATTTCCTTCCCCTGCTTACACACATAATGAAACCTGACTAATCACATCCTTGCCGAGGTCCTCTGACCCGCTTGCATTGAAACCTCCAAAAAAAAAAAAAAAAAGAACATTTCACCAACATGGAAAGTTATGTAGAATTAGAACCCTTTGAAGAATGGCGCAAACATCCTCTTCTGTTAGATTTAGTTATTTATTATATTGAAAAATGTAGCGGATTTAATCGAGATGGTGCCTTAAGACTTCATTAATAAAAGGCTGTTTCTATTTAGGCCCAAGTTTTGGACTTAAAAAAGCCAGGAACACTATTTAGGACCACCCTCTCTTAATAAAAATCAATATTTTACTTTGAACAATTGAATTTATTCTAAAGACATGTAAAATTATCAAAAGAAAAGAACTAAATTTTGTACAAAAATTACAGACAATTAAAAATATAAACAAACAAATGAATTAATAAAAGTGATAAATAAAAATAACTAAAATCATGGCGTTGCTTTTGCCTCCTCTTCATGTTTAAGAAAAGACATAAGAGATTCAGATCTGATTGGGCAATGGGACATGAGAGCCTGTCATATTTGAAACTGTGATTGCAGGACCAGTTAGGGTTAAATTATCCGCCATTAAATCTTCTTCATCCTAATTGGTGGAAATACAGTGTAATTTTACTAATTTTATTGTTAAGCTGCTAAAAAAACCAACTTACCCAATTGTTCCTTTCATCTTGTTCTTTAACGGGAGTTGACTGACAACTAAAAGAAAAATAAAATAAAATTAACTTATAGATTTAACAGATTTACAATACAATTAAATAATTTATACAAACTTAGGACTGAAATTTGACAATCTAGATGCGGTATTTGATGCCATGCCTGACTTGGGCGTATAATTTTCTTTCAATAAATCTCCCCATCTTGTTTGAATTTCATTTGATGTTGATTCAGAAGGGTCAGCTTCGGTAGTTGTTGAATTAACTAATTTCATAAAAATCGTTTTCAGTCCTTCTTCTTCCGTTGGGTCACTACTCTTATAATCGTTTATGAATCTTCCCCTAAACATTTTTGCTGCATTTTCTTGACTTCTTGAACTAACGCCCAATTCCTTCGCTATTTCTCGAAAATGAACAATTTTGTGAATCTGATCGAGGGGCACTTGTAAATTTAGGTACCGTTGGTACAAGCACCTTGCTATCATCTTATTTCCTATTTTCTTATGTCCGGCTTCGAAAACCATATTAGCTCCTGTTAAAACTTAAACAACCTTCTCTAAATGGGCTAGCAGCTAAAATAATTTGATAACATACGAAACGCCTATCATTTCAACTCGGTAAAGGGGGGGACCTTTTTTATCGCTTTTATCTATAAAGGTTTCACTAAATTTCGTTATTGATTTTTATGTGATTATAAATCGATGAAAAAACTGTCTGACCATTTCATTATGCCTTTAAAAAAACCCTGATAAAACAGATTTTTTTATCTCACTCTTTACCATTCCGAGTGACGATGACGTCATGGAGAGGTATTACACTGGGCGTGTCTGTGTGTATATTTGTGTATGTATGTCGATTTCGAGAATGATGATTTCTTCGAATGACCGACCCTTCGTGCTATGCTCAATCCCTTGGGTTATAGTCAATTAACTAACACATTTTGTTAGGTCTCAATACTAGTTTTATTTTATCAGCGATCATCGATTTTCAGTATATTTTATTCTCCTTATAGAGCCGAATACTCAAACCTAACTGTATATTTTTAATAGAAAGTAAAATGCATCCTATGAAAAACATTAACATGTACAAAAATGGGCCAAGCCTCGCCTCGTGCCCTTTCCGCTGTAAAACGTTCTGAGATCCCATGTAGAGCCAAGTCTGCCTTTTGATCTCATTCAATCGCCAATTGAACAATTATGTTATAAATTAAGTCCTTTTCCTAGTTAATAACCAATATTCTTTGACTCTATCATTATTATAAATCTTTGTTCGTATCAAAAATATCGTGACTTGGCAATCGCAGGTAAGTAATATTAAAAGGAAGTCGAGGGGAAATTCACTAAATCGTTGCCGATTTTAAAATAATCGAAGGGATATTCACTAAATCGTTTATGGTCGAGGGGATATGTACAAGTTTATAAGAAGAGTCATGCATAACCTTATATACACGCGCTTGCCAAGTCACGATATTTTTGATACGAACAAAGATGTATAATAATGATAGAGTCAAAGAATATTGGTTATTAACTAGGAAAAGGACTTAATTTATAACATAATTGTTCAATTGGCGATTGAATGAGATCAAAAGGGAGACTTGGCTCTACATGGGATCTCAGAACGTTTTACAGCGGAAAGGGCACGAGGCGAGGCTTGGCCCATTTTTGTACATGTTAATGTTTTTCATAGGATCTCACTTCTTTTTGTAGACCCTCTCGTTATACTTCGGTAGTTATATTAAAACAAGACCCTCTCGTGGTACTTCGTTTGCCAATATAATCGCTAACGTTTGTCCATATTTACGCTGAATTACCCCTTTCGACCCGCAGAGAATATGTAATAAAGATTGTACGCGATATCCTATAAATAAAGAACTAAAGAACAATTTTATAAAAATTTCGGGATGTTTTAATTTTTCTGTGCTTTATAAAATAAATGAAAACTAAATCCTGAATTTTAAATTTCTATCTCCTCTAGAAGTACCTTAGAATTTTGATGATCGGTGAGTGAGTGAGTGAGTGAGTGACAAAATAAGGTAAATTTCACCTGCGATATTTCGAAAAGTATATAGGGTAGGAACTTGAAATTTGGAAACTAGAGCTAGGATTGACAGTCCTCGCGGCAAGCAAAATTTCAGACTTTTACCTCTAACCATCACGAAGTTACAGTGGGTTTAAAAGTGCCACGAGTTGCTTCGAGAAAAGGATGTCAGTGCTCGACTTGGCTGGGAGCATGCGTAATGTTATGCAGATATTTCACAATAAAATACTTTTACTAAAGGTATTTTGGTGAAAAAACTAAGATAAGCAATTTTTTAAAATATTCAATGTTTAATAATCATGTCTACAAAAGTCAAAATTTGAATTTCTGTTACTTCCGGCAATTATCTCTTACTTTTTCTCATCTTTGTCGCAAAGACAGTTTTTATTAATCAAAAATGTCTTGATTAGAATCAAGACCTAAAAAGTATCGATAAGTCTGAGGTTATCACTTGTCTGAAGGATCAGATATTAATTTTTCTATTTAATTGAAACTTAAATGCATGCTTAAGAAAAAACAACGTTCCATTACCGTTTTCCGTTGAAATAAATTATTTTACTGGTAATCAATTTCAAAAATTTACTTATCTCGGCTTTTCGACCACAATTCCATTCCCCGAAAACATTTTATCATTACATTAATTACTTTTGGGAGAGTACGTGTATGGTTTTGCGTTTTAAAAGGTTCCTAAAGACGTTACATCCCCATTCGTGACCGGCACGCTTCGCAGTGGAACATTTTAATTATTCTAAAACCAATGGCGCCAAATTCAATAGGGACAGTTAGATTTTTACTCGCGGTTTTGCAAAATGATGTAATATCAAGTGTACTTTAGTCAACCGTCGTATTGTTCTTTCACATAGTTCAGGGCATGATCAGTGTTACTGCCCAATTTCTCTCTCTAGTTTCTAACAATGGTTAGAGACTATTTGATATGGCACGGACAACGTTATATACATTTGTAAATTTTAAGTAGCACAAAAGGAAAAAAATCCAATTTTTTTATATTTTGGTTTGAAATAAATAAACTCATGATAGTAGTTATAACGAACAAAAAGTCAAGGGAATGGCACCGGTAATGAGCAGCAGAAAGAGAGGAAAGTTTGCTTCAAGTTAGCAGAGGGACATGGTAGTGAAAATGGTAATCTTGAATTTTGTTCGTTCAAACCTTAATATATCATGAAAAATTCAAGTGAGGAGGCGGCACTACCTAGAAAGATTGATTTTGGCAGATAACAGCGAAAAATTATGTTCTACACACACTGGGACTATGAGAGAGTTTCAAGGCCGAGGTCGCACATGATGAAATAGTTTGCTCAGGTCCTGTTAGTCTCGAAAGGGTTATATAGTGCTTGTAACTTTTAAAAGGTTCTTGTCATGGCTAAACAGACCGCTATTACAGTTTTTTATTGTTTTATAGGTTATTTTGACACGTTATCTCCCAAAAGTAATTAATGTAATGATAAAATGTTTTCGGGTAATGGAATTGTGGTCGAAAAGCCGAGATAAGTAAATTTTTGAAATTGATTACCAGTAAAATAATTTATTTCAACGGAAAACGGTAATGGAACGTTGTTTTTTCTTAAGCATGCATTTAAGTTTCAATTAAATAGAAAAATTAATATCTGATCCTTCAGACAAGTGATAACCTCAGACTTATCGATACTTTTTAGGTCTTGATTCTAATCAAGACATTTTTGATTAATATCTGTTCCTTCAGTCTTCATTTTAATTAAGAATGTTAAGAAACAGTTTTACATTTTCAAAATCTGCACTAAGCAGAAACATATATAAAGGGGACCATAAATTTAGCTCAATCAAACATTTATTTATAATAATACTTCAAAAAAAACGTAAATCAATAAAAGTTTGTATTCTTATTGTAATTAACATAATACAATTTTTTACAATGACCAGTTTAAAAATTGCCTGGTCCAGTTCAAAAATTAAATCGGAGGGGGGTCAGTGGTCCACGAGACTACTGAGAAAGTTCAAGGGTACCATTAAAATTCTAATATTTTAATTATCCACTTCTTTGGTTTAGCAGACGACGTGCAGGAAAGTCGCTGGCCTAATGTCTAGTTTAAAAAATCCTTATTTGGTCACGGACCAGAAAACTCACGTAAACGCGAAGCGAATGTCGAAAACTACGTATTTTCCGACTGAGGAGAGGCGAAATAGCCCGGCCTCCTTTTACGTCCCCCCTAACCGAAAGGTTAGTGGTTCGAGCCCAGCCAGGAGCGGTGTTGTGAAGTCTCTGATGTAACGTAAAAAGTCAAAGTTTTGCCAAAATACGTGACGATTATTGTTCTTCATAGCTTCCGTGGTGCAATGGTTAGCGCGTTCGGCTGTTAATCGAAAGTTTGGTGGTTCAAGCCCAGCCAGAAGCGGTGTTGTGAAGTCTCTTATGTAACGAAAAAAGTCAAAGTTTCGCCAAAATATGTGACGATAATTGTTTTTCAAAGCTTCCGTGGCGCAATGGTTAGCGCGTTCGGGTTTTAACCGAAAGGTTGGTGGTTCGAGCCCAGCCAGGAGCGGTGTTGTGAAGTCTCTGATGTGACGTAAAAAGTCAAAGTTTGGCCAAAATACGTGACGATAATTGTTTTCAAAGCTTTTGTGCTGCAATGGTTAGCGCGTTCGGCTGTTAATCGGAAGTTTGGTGGTTCAAGCCCAGCCAGAAGCGGTGTTGTGAAGTCTCTTATGTAACGAAAAAAGTCAAAGTTTTGCCAAAATTCGCGACGATAATTGTTTTTCAAAGCTTCCGTGGTGCAATGATTAGCGCGTTCGGCTGTAAACCGAAGGGTTGTTGGTTTTAGTCCACCCGGGAGCGTTGTTGTGAAGTCTTATAAATAACGTAAAAATTCAAAGTTTTTCCACAATACCTGAAGATCATTTAATTTCAAAGCTTCCGTGGCGCAATGGTTAGCGCGTACAGCTGTTAACCGAAAGGTTGGTGGTTCGAGCCCAGCCAGAAGCGGGGTTGTGAAGTCTCTGATGTAACGTAAAAAATCAAAGTTTCGCCAAAATATGTGACGATAATTGTTTTTCAAAGCTTCCGTGGCGCAATGGTTAGCGCGTTCGGGTTTTAACCGAAAGGTTGGTGGTTCGAGCCCAGCCAGAAGCGGTGTTGTGAAGTCTCTTATGTAACGAAAAAAGTCAAAGTTTTGCCAAAATACGTGACGATTATCGTTCTTCAAAGCTTCCGTGGTGCAATGGTTCAAGTACCTACAAGCACCCACAAGTACCTACAAACACTCACAAGTACCCACAAGTACCTATAAGTACCAAAGGCAGTGTGGGGGACCTTTTCCAACTTAACTTGTTAGCTCACACAAAGCTAGGTCCCCTTGTTTTTCAACCACCACGAGATTTGAACCTAATAGATTTAAAAGTGCTAACATCATAAACTGACTCTTTACACTGCTTAAATATCGCAGATTGGAATGGTTTTGAAAATTTAAATTTAAACATACTTAGACTTAATTATAGTCAATGAAAATTGCTTAGCGGAATGTTAGGTGTTGTACCTTCCATTTAAAACCGTTTTCAAGTCTAACAAACGTATAGTTTTTCTAAAATCGGATTAACCGGAATGTTTTTTTCCAAAAATTTCCCATGTTATTTCTATGGGAAAAATTCCAGTTTTTCAACAAAAGGTGTGATGAATTTTATGGAAATGAAAACCACCCTTAGCAACTTTATTTTTTATAAAATTAACTAATTAATGAATCTCTTTGAAATTTTAACCACATATTGTGGGCCAGAATTGTAGTTCTGTGCAATTTTTTCAAAACAATTTATGCAATACAAAAAAAAACTACAGCCAAACAAAAAACCCTCCTTATACATTAAGAGCAGTATAAAGTCTTATCTAAGAGAGCTACCGCTCTCTCAGAATTATAATTTAATTAGTATCCATCTGGATTATGCTCTTTCCAGGAAATGGACGTTGAGGGTGAATTTCAAATTAAATATGCTCAGTAAAGCTAAAATTAATGCTGTAGTGTAGCGCAATAGTGTTAGTTCAATTTATAGTGTAGTTTAGTTTTCGCCGAACTACCTGAATTTTTAAACTTCGCGCCTTTTCATGAATTTAGATGACAATGTAAATTTATTTAAGTGCTAAGTGTGAAATAGGCAATTTGAGATTAGACGAACTACTCGTGTAGTTATCATTTTAGTCTTTTACCCTAATTAAAAGTTATCCTTGAATTTTACCCAAAAAATGTTCTTTTCTGTTCATTCCACTTTAATTACGCCAAATTAATATGAAATTGACACTTAAATGTGGTTCCGCAGTATTGTTTTAGCTTATAAAATGAGTTTCAATAAATAATTTTCCCTAATTATCTTTTGCCGAACATTCGCGCCTTAAATGTTTTTCTATGATAATGTAAATTTATTTAAGTTTTAAATGAAAAAATCGGTTGGACGAACAACTCGTGTAATTTTATTATGAATTATTTAGTTTCATTAAAAATTATTCCTGTCTATTCGGAAAATATGGTTGTTTTGCGTTAATATCTCATTAATTATACTTAATTAAGTTGATATTAACGCTGTACCTTGGTTTATCAATTACTTTACAATATGAGTTTGATTTCTTCTAAACTTAATAGGAGTTTTTGTCTTTGCCGACGCGCTTGTATTTTTGCTTTTAAGTATACCTTTAAAATATCTACCTTCGGAAACTGAAAAATGGGCAATGAAGCTGTTTTAAAAAAAGGGTTTCCGTCCACCGCGACGTCTCCTTCGACTTATGTTTTGTATAATCAGAACAGGGTTAAACAAGACGGCCCAAGGGCTCGTAATAGTAGCCACATCGTACGAGTGAATAGCCCCTCTATACCCTACCCTAATGAGTGGATAACATAAATTAAAAGAAAATAAATATAAAAACCCCAAACATACAAATTCATAAGTATCCGACCCCACAGATAAAAATTTAAAAGTATCCGACCCCACAGATTAAGAGGTACCCCACCCCACATCACCCCGACACTTTCGAGATAAAATTTAAGGATAAAGTCTCGAGAATTCTATCAAGTCTCTATGGCAAGAAAATGAATATAAAAAACTAAAAGAAAAATAGAAAATAAATATTAAAATCTAAAATAAAAAAAATCAGAAGTGTCCGACCCCACAGATAACAAGTTGGGAAAACCAAAATATTACCTCTCCGAGTCAAGACGACTACTTACAAACTTATTTACCCAGATATGGAAATGTTTCTTAAGTTAAAATTTATGAAATATTAAAGCAGTATACAAAGCATAGCAAATATACTCTAAATCAGACGACATTTTACATCCAATTATGATATACTTGTACACATTAAAATCATCCGATGGGGGAAAAACGGGAAATGAAGAGATAAAACTTTGGAGGGATATTACCTTTACGTGTTTGTAAAGGCCCAATTTTCTACTCCTCAACTGTATGCCCTCTATGTTCAAAGCCATATTCACAACAGGGTTGCCATGTAAAGACTATCCTCTCGTTTCACCTCAACGATTTTCTTAGTTTTGTCAACATGATTGTTAACGTTACATAACACCAAAGCTTATTTGTGGCTACACACACTGAAAGTAAATGCGCATCATAAAAAGCATGAAAACACGAAGCTATAATCCGATTACGATCAGACCTTTAACTGGTCTGGGCTGCGTTCAGCAGAGCTCACCAAAAACGACAGCGGATTTTGGAAATGTTTACCGGTGAGCTCTGTCGTCATAGCTTTTCTCCGGTCATCCGCGTTTTATAAATGACGCTAGCGCAATAAAGCGTGCAAGGTACCAAGGCTTAACAAAAATTTTATGATAACATATTTATAGAGATAGATAACACCTTTTATAATTAAAATTAGAAACTAACATATCTCTTAAAATTCTCGCGTGATCATCTGATTTCACGCCAATTAAATAGCTATAGTCCCATCAGAATCATCAAGCTATTTGTATTAATTCCTCCATGGTTTTTTCGCCAAGCTGAGAACTACGCGTTTTACGTCACGTTATCCAAAATGCCGACTATTTTCTTTGAAGACCGCGCTAGCTCAGCGCTGAGCACCATGACGTCTAAATTCATACACAAAACCCCGTTATGTAGGACACTGTTCATAGCGCTGGGCTCTGCTGAACGCGGCCCAGATTTCCACCATGATTATAAAATTTAAGCCTAATTATTTAAAAGTGTATTTAACTTTCGGCTCACTCTGAACCGTTAATGTCTCTGCATTACAGAAACGAAAACCAAGCGTTTACTTTTTGGTTCACTAGGCCTATTGACAAATAAAAGTTCATTTCACCAACATAGTAGCGTTGAGCTTGTATTCACTTTAGAAAGGATTATCCTATAAACAGATCTAGTATAGCTTAAGTAATATATAAACATCCATTTTAAATAATAATATTTAAAAAAATCTTTGGAATATCAAAATGAAATAGAGCTCTAAAGCTACAAAAGTACTAAATGCATCATAATTACGAAAAATATTTCCACATATTCACTTTATATTAAGGATAAAGTGAATATTATGGTTCTGTAGGATTTCTTTACACATCAAAACAAAACGAACTTCTAACGCAGCGCACTACTGTAACAACGGACGGACACACACAGACAAAAACATAGGCTGCTTTTTAACTCTTTCCGTATTAATTTTGAATTGAGAAACAAGATTATCTTAAATATTAAAATAAATATAATTAATATTTAACATTTTCTTCGTTAGTTATTCGCCTTATTGATCGTTACATCGTGTTGATAAAGAACAATTAAACATTCTTGAGAGACTTGACTAATATTGGCGTTTGAAATGAAGCATACGCCGGTTGCTTCGCCTCACTCAAATAGGTAGTATATAAGGGTGTCGAACTACAGCTAAAAGCAAGAACAACCGCAATTGCGAAAACCTTTGGTGGTGATCCCACCTTAGGGAGGCTAGACGTTTCTCGTAACCCTAGCTGATCGCCGCGAATGTCTTAAACCCAACGATGACGATGGAGTAGAAGCCAGGTGTACAGACTGGTGTCCAAGTGGAATGGACGAAGACCAGAAGATGGTGGTGATTAGAAGCCAGTATGTACAGACTGGTGTCCAAGTGGGATGGACAAAGACCAGAAGATGGTGGTGATTAGAAGCCAGTATGTACAGACTGGTGTCCATGTGGAATGGACGAAGACCAGAGGATGGTGGTGATTAGAAGCCAGTATGTACAGACTGGTGTCCATGTGGAATGGACGAAGACCAGAGGATGGTGGTGATTAGAAGCCAGTAAGTACAGACTGGTGTCCATGGGGGATGGACAAAAACAAAGACCAGAAGATGGTGGTGTTAGAAGCCAGTGTGTACAGACTGGTGTTCATGTGGAATGGACAATTGACTAGTCAGATGAAGTAATAGTGGTCAGTTGAATTGTGGATAGCCTCAAGTTTTGAATTTTCCGGGAACTGTGAATGCGGTCCGGAAATAGCGAACACATTTGCTTCGATTCGGAAACTGCGAACGCGGTCCCCTGGGGTGTAAGTCAATAACAACAGACAGACAGACAGACAGACAGACAGACAGACACACACGTCGAAATTAGAACCTCTCCGTGACATACGTCACTCGGAGAGGTAAAAAGTTATTTTAAAATACATTAATACGAATAAAGACTGAAGGAACAGATATTATATAAAAAGGACTTAGTTTGTCCAAGCCTTAAAAACAAAACGATAAGAGTTTTTTCAGTTGACTGAAACGCGGATATTTTTTTTCCATATAATTTTAAAGACAATCCGTATTTACTACTCTTTAGAATTTAATACAATCTCCTGATTTTACTGGTAATGGATTTATTTCCTATAAATTAATTGAAATAAAAAATTACTTATCTCAGATTTTTCAACAATTTTATTTTCCTAAAACATTTTATCATGAAATTTATTTTTAAGTCATATCGTGTAAATTTAATCTAATTTACACATTCTTTTCTAATTTACACATTAGTAGGTGTGAAATAGGCCTACTGTCGATCCCACCATGGTGATGATTCTGGGTGTGACCATTGTAACCCTCTGTAGAATAATTTAACTAAGGGAGAAAGTCTCCCGAGGGCCATAAAAAGAAATAAAGACAACTTACTTTAATAGTCCAAAATAAGAAGACAATTCGTCTTTAGTTTATTAACGATAACAACTAAGGGATAATGATCCCGTAACCCAACTTGGTTAATACAAAATAACTCCGTATCAATGTTACAAAAGGAGAGAACTAGTCTCTTCAACAGTCAACAGTAGAACTGATAACACAACTGATAACATATTCTGTATTACAACTGTGGAAGGGGGAGTGGCTTGTAACATGGAGGCTAGATATGCCCTGCCAGAACCAAGGAGTGGAAGCTCCAAAGATTCTGGCAGCCATGTTACATCCCCCCTCTTTAGGAACTTGTTTATGATACAAAAATATAGAATAGAAAAATATATTTTTTTTTTCCAGTTTAGGGTTACCCCGAGGAACCCTTAAAATCATTAGCAGGGGTATAGGTAATTTTAAGTTCGTTCACAAAAAGAATGAAGTATTTTTTCTTCCTTGGTGCTGCCTCAGCTTCTGTTCCATCTTCATATCCGAAGGGCTTCCCTTTTACCGTGATATTAGGCTCTCCTTACGGAGGATCAAAGTAGTGGGTAGTGGACGTCCTCCTTCGGTCATCTGACATTAGAAATATTAGTATTTTCTTTTCGTTGCTTGGGAAATAAATTCCCAAGGGAAAACAGAGATTGGTTCTCGGGTAAAACAGAAGTATTCCCTTTTTAGGTTCGTGATGTTATTATTGTTAAGGTAAACTTGAACCTCATAAGGTGACCTTAATCTTTTATCATCAGGAGGTCGGTAATAAATATCAAGTTCGTTACCTCCGGCTGAACCGTCGCCCTCTTACATACCTCTCGACGCCATCCCAATTTAAACGGTTCTAAATAAATGTCAGCTAATGTAGCCCTATTTAGACGAGGAGTTCTCATTGAATCCGACAACGTGGTAGATGAACTGTCTGACGCACGCTGTGATTGGGATTTCGATTGAGGTATCTGTTCAGGGGTTGATATTTCCTCCGAAGGGGTAGAATTCGGTTCAGGAGGTACTATTTCCTCCGAAAAACCAGAAGAGGGAGAATGCTGTAACGCCGGTTCCATGACTGATTGTTCAGAAGACGTTGATTTGTCTTCCGGTGTTCGAGTTTCTTCTGAAAAACTGGACGTTGACTTATGTAGCTCTAGTTCCTCGACTGATTCTTGATCAGACGGGGAAGCCTCCCCTGCCGCAGAAGGCGGACTATCGTTTGAGGGATGATCGAGCTGAAAAGCCCTCATATCATGATAGGTAAATAGGAGGAGAGGAGGGTCTTCAAAAAGGGCCATGCCCGGTTCACTATCAGAATCTGTTGGCGGGATCGGTTGATCCGCTGCTTGATCTTCTACTGTACTGGATGTCGAGGCTTGAGGGACATCGGGAATACCAGGGAAATTCGGTTGATTGGTTTCCTGACCGTCCTGAGGTGACGGAGACGTAGAAGATGATGATTCAGATGACGTGGCTGAGGACGTCTCTGCAGAAGGGTGGTCCATGGTTCCACCGTCCGTTGGATGACTAGACTCGGGATCATCTGCAACGTTTGATTGTGAAGTGGGGGCATTTTCGGCGTTGTCGAAGACAGCTACATTGGTCCAATAGAGTTTTAAATGTTCTAAGTTAACTTTCCCTACGTTCTGCCCTGAGTTAGCGTCTTCTAACTCGTAGACTACGGGAGAGTGTTTAGCTACTATTTTAAAGGGACCTGCCCATTTAGGACTAAGCTTTTTCATAAGCTGACCTGTCGTACTAGATAAAGGATGAGTTTCCATCCATACTAAGGTTCCCACCGCAAACTCTAAAGGGTCATGGCGGAGGTCGTAGTATTTTTTCTGATGGGCCTTTGCTAACTTAGACAATTCATTGCTGAATGCTAATTGTTCCTTAAGAACCTTTAAAGCCTTATCACGACTGGGGTCATCATTGTCCTGAATGGGTTCTTCAATATCTAAATCCCAAGGGAATCGTGGCTCCCGCCCTAAGTTCAAAAAGAAAGGGGATCTGCCCGTGGTTTCATGGGGCGCGGAATTTATTGCGAATTGAAGGAGGTCAAGGGATTCATCCCATCTATCATGGTGATTCCCTACATAGAATGATATTAATTCGCCTATTACTCTATTTACTCTTTCAGTGGGATTTCCCTTAGGAGTATAGGGGGTGGTAAACTTTGGGTTTATTTTAAAAGCTCTGCACGTCTGCAGCCAAAGTTTTGAAGTAAACTGTACCCCTCTATCACTAAGAATAGCTTTAGGAGCTCCCCACCTAGTGATAATAGACTTGAAAGCCTGTACACAGGTCTTAGCAGTAATAGTTTTAAGCGGAATCATTTCCACAAACTTAGTCATGTAATCGACAAAAACTATCAAATATTTGTAGTGATGTCTACTTTGAGGTAATGGTACCATTATGTCGACACTAATTTGATCCCAAGGACTTGTTATTTCTGAGGGTTGCATTAGCCCTGGCTTTTTCCTATTTCTAGCCTTGAATTGTTGGCATAGTGAACACCCTCTAACATAATCCTGAACATCACTAATTACAGTGGGCCACCAATATCTATAAGTTACTTTACTAAGGGTCTTATCTTTGCCCCTATGAGCTGATAGTGGGTGGTCGTGTAGCAACCTCATGGCTTCTAGCCTTAAACGAGGAGGTAGATAAATTTTTTCAGGATGGTTCCTGTAAGGTCTTCTATAAAGAAGATCATTTTTTATTTCAAACATTTTATTCCTAACTGGGTTAGGTCCTTGCAAGGAATTAATAATAGGGGAAGCAAAAGGATCTTCCCTTTGAGACTTTCTTACGTCATCTATAGTAAAGACTGAATATAATGCTCTAGGACCTGGAGGACGTATTCGACCTTCAACAGATTCACTAGAGGATGTTGTACTATTAATACTACCGGTAGAATTTTGACTAGTACTACTACTAGTTGGATCCAATTTACTATTAGAATTAGAAGTAGAAGAACTAAAGTTTATGCTCAAAACGTTAATCGGGGCCCTCAACAAAGCGTCTGCGACTACGTTTTCTACTCCTTTCTTATGTTTGATAGTAAAATCAAAGGTCTGGAGGTACATTGCCCATTTAACTAGCCGAGAATTTGGTTCCCTAATATTAAACAACCATTGTAGAGCTTGATGGTCAGTAAGGACCGTGAATTTACGACCTTCTAGAAAAGGCCTAAACTTTTTAACTGCCCAACATATGGCTAAACACTCTTTCTCACTAGTTGAGTACCTCGTTTCTGCATCTTTAAGCCCTCGTAAAAGGAGAGGCAATGCAGCTAACCTTTCCTCATTTGATAACTTGTGAAATTTAGCATACTCCTCAAAAGCAGCTAAAAACTCGGTGGCGTTATCGTTAGACGATCCCATAAAAGCTAGCCTTCCTGGTGGTTCAATAGGGACTTTTCCCGTTTGAGGAGTTGAACCTCTATTTATTAACGAGGGTAGATCCCTAACTAACCTATCCAAACTAGTAGCTAAAGCTTTTTGTATTGCTACATTTTGGGTTGAATTATCTGCCAGTGTTTGGATCAAGGGCAATATAAAGGCTTTTAATTCCTCGTCGGAAGTGTCTGGTCCTAATTGAGGGATTTGTTGGGACGGAGAAAATTGGGTTCCAATTGTTCTGACACTAGGATTAGGTAGTGTATTAGCAAAACTAACTTTAGGCTTAACATTTGTGGACTCTGATTTAGAAGGGACAAGGGAATCAATCCCAGTTTGAGGAGGGAAATTAGAGGGAGTTGAACTTCCCTTAGGGGCAGAATTACTATTTTGAGGGGATAGTTGGTAAGAGGAGACTTCCGATTCTGAAGAGGCGGCCGTCCTCTTTCGTGTATCTGAATCCTCCTCGTCTTTCTCATCCTCAATTCGAAGAATCCTGTTGAAATCCTCCAAAGGATTATCTGTCTCTGGCGGTGCTAGCATGTCGCCATCGTCTTCCGTAGACGTAAACAGATCCTCCTTTGATTGTTCTTCCCTTTTCTTTAATATTTAATCATCCTCCTCATCCTCCGATGGACGAGGCGACCTCCATGTATTATTGTCCGAGTAAGCCATAATTTAATTTAAATTGTACAATAATAATAATTTAACAACTTCAGTTTATACCAAATACACATGTAAGTTATCTAACTTCAATACATCTATTACAAAGATAATCTTAATTTTAATTAATTTATTTAATTTAATGATGATTGGTTTAGATTAAAATAATTTAATTATCTTTAATAATTTATCATTGTGGAAGCCGAGGCTTAGCACCGCGTGGGGGGCGGATATACCGACAATGATTAATAGTTTATACGGGACTGACCGAGGCTTAGTCGAGTCCCTGTTCGGGCGCCATTTTATGTAACCCTCTGTAGAATAATTTAACTAAGGGAGAAAGTCTCCCGAGGGCCATAAAAAGAAATAAAGACAACTTACTTTAATAGTCCAAAATAAGAAGACAATTCGTCTTTAGTTTATTAACGATAACAACTAAGGGATAATGATCCCGTAACCCAACTTGGTTAATACAAAATAACTCCGTATCAATGTTACAAAAGGAGAGAACTAGTCTCTTCAACAGTCAACAGTAGAACTGATAACACAACTGATAACATATTCTGTATTACAACTGTGGAAGGGGGAGTGGCTTGTAACATGGAGGCTAGATATGCCCTGCCAGAACCAAGGAGTGGAAGCTCCAAAGATTCTGGCAGCCATGTTACACCATATTGTTTTTTTGCACTAGAAAAGAAATTTTTGAAACTTTTTCGGGGTTTGTAATACGTCTGGCTCATTCTGTTTGATTCCGAAGCTCCTCGAAAGCTGGGGAAAGACGATAAGATAAGACAAATCCTATACGAAGTTTGCACGAATTCGAATCGCGCGGTAGAATTTAATATGGTCTTGCCCGTCTTGTTTGTAAAAGATTAGAGTTTCGTCGAACTGATAAACGAGTAGATATTATTATTTTTCGTCTCCGTTTTGACTCTTGTTATTCGTAGATAAGATAAGGGAGAAAGTCTAGATTACGAGAAACTTCTAGGAGTTCCATACTACGTGATTAATTTTAAACCATATGCTTGAAAACCTCTTTAGAAATATTTAATTTTTGGAAGTTTAATTACCACGGAATATCGCGCGAACCGCGGAGTAAGTGACATTCCAGGTTTGCGCATCTATTTTCAAGAGTTCAACGACATTTCAACATCAAAAAAGGTTAAGCGTGAATTTGTTTTTGGGAGAGGACGCTATTCAATTTTTGTTTATACTCAATTTGACTGAAACAATGAACCTATTTGGTGCTAGTATACTTACGGAATAAAATCGAAGTTTCGAGATTGAAAGAACTTGAATGGAGTTAATTAATCCAACGTATTCTCGAATAATTAGACGCGTAATATATTGATTGAGAAATTTGGTTTTCTCGTATATTTATTTTCGAGTGTTTCGTTTCATGAAGAATCAAGAGGGTGACTCATCGAAATTTCCCAGAAATCGGTCTTGTGAAATATTTCGTTTGGAAGATTGGTTTATGATTTCGTTTCACTTATACCATCTGACAAATTGTATGTCGTATTGGTCCTTTTGTTTTCCCGGAATTGATCTGAGAGTGGATAAGACTGTTTCTATGCACGGTACATCTTGTTTCAGTCAAGAATAGATAAGGCCTTTTCGATGGAATGTTCTAGAATTTCTCGAGTATAAAAAATCACGTTCTGTATTTTAAATTCCATATTTGTTCATCATCTTGTAAGTGCTAGACGTTCTCTTTTTACTCGCGTTTATTGTTTAGTGTGTTTAAATTAAAATGTATACCTGTGATATCTGCTCTCTATCATTTACTACTTTGAGGTGTTTACAACTTCATAAAAAATCGGTACACGAAAAACATACGTTCGTTTGCTGGGTGTGCGCGAAATCATATACGCGGAAAACTAATTTAAATCGACACGTCCTAAATGACCATCCCGGTGATTCGGAGGACGCTTTGTCCGCGCCTTCAACGTCGCAAGGTGTACCGAGGAAGCGACGTCTATCCTCCTCGGACAGCGAATCATCTTCCCCAAAACGTGTCGCTTCACCCGATCACCAAAGTCATCAATGGGAGGAAGAGGCGGCGTTGGGAGACGTTGTTTCCGCTAACCGGTTGACTCTCGTTGACGTGGAAACGGACCCGGTGAAACTTTTAAATTTTTATAAAACATCCGTCGAACAAATTATCGCGAAAAAACTAAGATTAAAAAAAGGTTTAAAATGGTACCTGACCATTCGCGCGCGCTTCACCCGCCCCCTTGGTGAAAATGACGCGGAAGCGGAAATCTTCCCTTACTTCCGGTCAGTTACAAATACCACCATGAGCCCCGAAACTATTTCGGGGCAAATATCTTCGAGCATTCGGAAAATCGATCAAGCGATGACCGAGTTCGAAGATATGGGGAGCGGGTGGATTTTAGATAGGATTTTATTTATTCAAATCAATATTATCGCGTACGCGCCTTTGGTCGGGGGAACCTTCATAGAGCTTCCGGTGTGCTTGGTGAGAAAAAAAGCACTTGTGAACATAAAGACGAGCGATGACAAGTGCTTTCTGTGGTGCGTGTTGGCCGCTTTACATCCGGTGCCGAGGGAAAATAATCCGAATTTACCGAGGCATTACGCGCCTTTCGAAAATGAATTAGATCTTTGCGGAATAACGTTTCCCTTCGAATTGAACGCGCGCAAAGTAAAAAAATTCGAAGAAGCCAATAATGTCTCGGTGAATATATTCGGCTTCGAGGAAGACTTAGTTCCCGCGAACGAAATTTTCCCATTGTACATCAGCGCCCACAGAGTGGAGGAATCTCGCCAAGTGGATTTACTCCTGCTCACGGAAGGATCCAAAAAACATTTTTGTTTAATCAAAAGTTTAAGTCGCCTCCTAACTGGTTTCTCCAAAAGTCATTGCACTTCGTACTATTGTCGCTATTGCCTTCATCGGTTTGCGGGGTGCAATGCGCAAAGAAACCACGAGAAACACGTCGTCGAATGTAACATCCACGGACCTCAAAAAGTATCGATGCCCGTCGATAAACCAATTTTAAAATATAATTGGCAGCAAAAGGTGAGGCTTTTCTTTTTTCCGGGATTTATAATCTACATAATCTAAAATTAATCAATATAATTCTGTTTTAGGTTCCGTGGATTATTTACGCGGATTTTGAAGCGGTTTTGCCCAAAGTTATCACCGCCTTTCCCGATTCTTCGCTGTCTTCTACCACAACGTTAGCTTTACACGTGTCTTGCGGATTTAGCTACGTTGTGGTTGGTCCCGACGGTACGCCGTCCAAACCCGTGACTTTTCGGGGAATGGACGCTACCGATAAATTTTTAGACCGGTTGATGGCGGAGGAATCGGTGATTAAAGAAAAATTGAGCGTTGAGAAACCTCTCCAATTAATATTCTCGGAGAATCTTGGTTTCTTAACGACAAGAACGTGTTACCTTTGCGGCGAACCGTTTACATTCGACGATGAGAGAGTACGAGATCATGATCACGTAACAGGTAATATATTTTGGTAAATGTTTAAAGCTTAATACCCCAGTTATTTACTTAGCATATTTTGTAGGTCAATTTCTGGGCGCGGCGCATAATTCATGCAATTTGAAGCGCCGAATGCCGCAACATATTCCGGTCGTAATACATAACCTGTCGCGTTACGACGCGCACCTTATTATGCAAAGAATAGGGTTAATTAAAGGACCGGAAATTAAGTGCATTCCCTCGAACTCCGAAACGTACATTTCCTTCGGCCTGGGTTCTTTGCGCTTCGTGGACAGTTTCCGTTTCTTACCAACCTCCTTGGAAACACTCGTCGGTAATCTCGTCAAGAGCGGGCGAGATAAATTCAAATGTTTAAACTCCGTGTACCAGCCCGAAGAGGTAGACTTGTTACTCAGGAAACAAGTCTACCCCTACGATTATATGGACGACCCCAAACGCTTCGACGAGACGGAATTGCCTTCGAAAGAAGGATTTTACAATTCCTTGACCGACGAGTCCGTAATGGAGCTGGACTACGAACACGCTTAGAACGTTTGGAGGAAATTTAACATTCGTACTCTCGGAGATTATCACGACTTGTACGCCACGTCGGATACCTTATTACTGGCCGACGTGTTTCAAGAATTCAGGTCAATTTGTATGGCGTATTACGAGCTAGACAGCGCGCACGCCTACACTTTGCCTGGATTTTCCTGGGAATGCGCTTTAAAAATGACAAATGCGAAATTGGACCTGTTCGTGGACAATGATATGCACCTGTTCATCGAGAAAGGGATTCGTGGGGGCGTATCCGTCATAAGTCATAGGCTCGCGACAGCTAACAACAAATACATGTCCGAGTCCTATGACCAGACAAAACCGAGCACGTACATAACGTACCTTGGTAAGTCAAATTTGTAGAAAATGTAGTTTCGTTAGTGTTTTCATGCTATATACTTTCTTCCGTTTTTAGATTGCAATAACTTGTACGGTACGGTTATGTGCGACGCCCTACCGACCCGAAAGTTTCGATGGGAGGTGCCTTCTCTCGAATTCACGGAGGCGACTATTTTAAATCACCCTGACGACCACGAGATAGGATATATTTTGGAAGTGGACTTGGACTATCCCGAAAATCTCCACGTTGAACATAATTGTTACCCCATGGCTCCGGAACGGAGGGCCATAAAATCCTTCGAGCTCTCGACGTACACTAAAGAACTTCTGTCTGATTTTGGGATTAAAGAAAAAGACAGTTTACCCAAACTCGTCACCGACTTTAATTCCAAAATCAAGTACGTCGTACATTACCGAAACTTGAAATATTACGTACAAAAGGGACTGAAAATCGGTAATGTACACAGGATTTTATCCTTTCATCAAGAGCCGTGGTTAAAACCGTACATTATGTTCAACACGCAAAAACGTCAAATGGCCGCTAACGAGTTTTAAAAATCATTCTTCAAACTCTTAATCAATTCGGTGAGAACCTCAATTTTTATAATTAGTAAGCGAGTTGTTCTAACTCTAATATTTCGTTGCAGGTTTTTGGTAAAACGACGGAAAACTTACGCAATCGTATAGATTTCCATCTCGTCCAAACCGAAAAGCGCGCCACTAAGAAAAGTTCAAGTCCCGCCTTCCAAAAATTTTCCATTTTCCACAACGATCTCGTGGGGATTCACATGACCAAAAAGAATCTCATCCTGAATCGTCCCATATATACAGGCTTCTGTGTCCTAGATTTATCCAAGCTTTTGATGTATAAATTTCATTACGACATCATCAAAGCGCAATACAAGGATAAGGGAAAATTACTTTTCACGGATACAGGTAGAAGTGTTTTTTCCTATTAATAGATTCGACAAAGTTTAATACTAATTTATCTCATTACAGATAGCCTGACATATCTCGTTGAGACCCCGGACCTGTACGCGGATTTTGCGCTTCACGCTGATAATCACTATGATTTTAGCGATTACCTCCTAGTCACGCCCTTTACAGCGTCAACAACAAAAAGAAACTCGGCTATTTTAAAGACGAAATGAATGGCGCGATAATAGCCGAGTTTTGCGGTTACAGGAGCAAAATGTACTCAATGATCAGTGCCACCGGAGCTGAGAAAAAACCGCTAAGGGCGTTGACAAAAGAACGTTTAAAAAGAGCGTGAAGCACGAAGATTACAAGGCTTGCCTCGTAAACCGTGCTCGGACGTCGGCGGAAATGAAGCGCATTACCAGTCACAAACACGAAGTTTTTTCGGTGCGCCAAGTAAAACAGTGTTTGAATCCATCTGATGACAAGCGTTTCATTCTCCCCGACGGTATTTCGACTCTCGCGTACGGTCACGTTGATATAAGGGAGCAGGATTTATTTATTGCTTGTAAATAGTTAATTGTAAATGTAAATATTTTTTGTAAATACTTAATTGTAACTACTTCTGAGTATTTAAATCAAAATGCATCTAATATTTGTTGTAATTCTATTGAATTTGGAAAAATGTTTCATTAATTGATTTAAAAAGAAAACCAATAAAATGTTTTAAGGTAAAAATTTTATTGAAAACTTTTTCTCCATAAATTCGGAAATCATAAGGTCATTAATATTTGTATTATTGGAAAATTTACTAACGATATCGTACAAATTTATTCCTCGACATCTATTTAAAGTAAAATATACGCAATAACCCCCGCACGTTTTGCTGGTGTTGTTTTGCAGTTGCTTCGAGTTGAAAGTCACGGTTGAACTATTTTTCTCGACAAAATAGTTAAACTGAAAGAAATCCGGTGGGTAACCGAAACTATCAAAAAATTCGCAATTCTTCTTTCTCGAGAAATAAATAACAGTCCAATGTTCACCCGGAGTATTTGCTAACCCCGTATTGACCACGTAAACCGATGGAAAAGAAGTGACGTGACGAGGTAATTTATTAGCCGCAAAGACACCTTGAAAGAAATTTTTGGTCGCGGAATCTTTCTTCAATATTTCAGTTAATTGTAGCGTATCCATAATCTTAGTTCGAATAATCAAAGAAAACCGCGCGATTTTTATCTATTTCAATCAAATTTTGAAACTCGCTATAGTAGATAACGCAAACAGTCTGGGTAAGAGCGTTTTCGAATTTTATCTCTAAACGTACGCTCCCGTTCTTTATCAATTGAAAATGTTCGATGGAATGAGAGAGGTCCGGAGTCAAGTCGAAAACAAATAAACAATTCCCATTGGGAAACTCTTCTCTTGAAATAAAATTGCCCTCGTCGATATTAAATTGTCCAGTTTGCAGAAACTGATTAATGTACGATCTAAAGTACAGATTGTCTTTGAAACTAGGAGATAACGGTTTGTGAGGCACCGAAACCCCGTCAACGTGCAAAGCTATATGATTAACCCCCAAATTTTGAAAATTGAAGGGAGATTTTTTATAATCCCCTAAATACGCGTTCTGATCGAGCAGGCCAATCACAACTTTTTTCGGTTTTTGACCGTTAAATAAGTTGTCTCGAATTGTTATTTTGGATCCTTGAGCGATGGAAAACGAATTGCATTCAGATCGGATAATCGGATATTTCATTGTCCCGCGCTCTACGGCCTTGGAATGAGCAATTAATATTTCATTAATTAGATGAACTTTCCGGATATACAAACACGCCATTTCGAATTTGACTTTGTATTTCACATCGGTATTTGTATGAAGACAAAATTCGTTTGGGTTTTTGGTGAATTTGAACTTTAGGTTCAGCATATTCGGGAGGTACCGCGATTGCTGACAAATGTCCGTATGAACAACACCCATCATATCTATTACGCCATTGGCGGCTATCGCTTTTCTCGACTTAAATCCATCGTTATTGAGGGGGTCGTCGAATTTACCCGCCGTGTCCTTGTAGAAGAGAGAACTCGTTAAGAAACTGGTTTTCGCCGGACCACCAAAAGTTAGCAATGTTTGGATCATGCTTTTGTGAGCGTAATTTTGAGCGGAAGCCGTGACGGATTTCTCGTTCATAAAGACGTGCACTTCGCTAAAGAGCGAGTGCAAAAATAAATTTTCCGGTCCCACAACTTCCTTCGTGTAATCAATGGCTTCACCATCGGCTCTGATAATTTTGGCTTGAACGTGTAAAAGGGTTTTGGAAATATCGATGTAACCTTCGGAATTTCCGGGAATAACGAACGTTATGGTAGCATTTTCGTCTACGTTGGACACCGGATCAAACTCAATCCACTCGCCTCCGATTATGCCAGACTGAGTAAGCGGTACCTCGAATAAATCCAACTCGGAAATCATCAGGACACCCGATTTAGGATGAATCAACGCCATTCCGCGTATTTAACGTTGATCTATTCGTAAAAATGTCGGAATATATAGGACTTGACCTTCTCTTCTTGGCCTTCACGACCGAACTAATCAGTTTCGACTTCTTTCTTTTCTTTTTAAAACCGCTTCCCGTCATCGCCCTTCCGATATCTGACGCGCCTAATTTATTTTTAATTTCATCGCTAAATTGTGAAAGCGTTTCCTTTCCGGCTTCGGTACCTCGCGTTTTCAACGCGCTTTTCAACGGAACACCGCTAGCGACATCTGTAGCTACTTTCGCGCCGGTATTTAAAACTTTTTTTCCAAGAAAAATCGCTCCCTTTTTAAACAGTGGAAAAACGCGTCTAAATGCCGAGGCTACTATGTTAGCTAACCCGTATCCGCGTTGCGCCGGAATACTTCCGTTTCCGGCTTGAAAAGTATAATAATTTTCATACTCCGGATTATATTTCGAACCAAAATGCGCTTGATTTTAGTAATATCTCTCGTAATCCATCGCCATGACTCGACTCTCTCAATATCTTCTTATCAAATGAAGATGGTAGTAGCTCTTACCGTATACTTATAACGACGTCCATATTCTCCTCGGTCTGAAATGTAGCGTGACGTGAACTTTACCTCGTTCGAATTGAACAGGAATTCCCAATTCGCTAGTAATACTTATATCTATTGTGTGAAAAGAATTACTAGCGACGGGGATATAATGAGGACGTATGAAGTCTTTATCTACAGTATCACCGTCTTTCCCTTGTACACTCACAATTCGAAGTAGAGGGGAACTAACGTCACCTACAATTCGATTTTCCACAATGTCGGAGTAAATGAACAATGAATGCATACCGACATTCAAATTAGGGTTCGAAAATTACGGTAATTTTGGAAAATGGTAAATTACGCGGTAATTTACCGCGTAAATTACCGTTCATGGTAATTTACGAAAATTCAAAAATAAATTATATTGATCGTTTCTAAGCTAAATATTGAAAAATACCACTTGAACCTTTCAAAGCATAGTGTCGTACATAACTCGATAACAAGAATAGACCAGAAAATAAAATTTCATTTCCTTAATCATATTTGTTCCACGCTTACTGTTCGATTTCTATGACTTACTCATGTCTCATGAAAATAAATAAGTGTGCATGCGCGGCTAGAGCAAAATATGGAGCTTTTAGACCATTTTCCAAGAGAAAGACATGAGAATTCGGTGGTAAATTACCATCGTGGTAATTTACGACGGTAAATTACCACGGTAATTACCAGGGTAATTACCGTTTTCGTAATTTACCCGGGAAAATCGTAAATTACAGTTACCCTGGTAAATTACCGTGTAAATTACGATGGTAATTTACCGATTTAGAACCCTAATTCAAATCGACCGTAAAATCTCCTAGATAATAATCGGTGATACGAAAATCTTCAACCATTTCTCTCGCAAAACCGAGTGTAATTGCCAAGAACCCCGATAAGATAACTGTGTAGTCTTTCTTCAAAGTGACTGAGACCCGACGTTTGTACGGAAAATAGTCAAATATCAGAACCTTTTTATCAGTACTACTTTTCGATAAAGATATAGCTTTCTCTACTTCGGAATTAAGAAAATGTATCAACGCTGTTATCGTATCGTAATAGTAAAAATAGAAGGGATTCTCTTAAATAAATTAAATTTTTTGTATTTCTAACTTTAGAGTATTTTGATTATGACAAAATCAGGTGTTTTAATTACACTATAGAAAAATTAGAAGTTATGTTTTTGATTAATAAACAGTGTTAAAGTTAGAGGCTTTAAAAATTTTAACTTCTTTAGAAGGACTTTATTAGTCTTTATTCTTATTAACATTAAGACGCTTCCTTATTGGTTTCTTCTAAAATAAGAATGTTAATTCAAATTTTCAGGTCGAAACTGAATGTGATATAATTTCACTTTTATTAAAAGGCTAGGTGGGGCACAATTTCTAAGTGCAAATTAGATTTTATAAATTTTAAATACTAACCTAAACTCAATTTAATCTCCCTTCTTTTCATTCATGAAGTAATCCTAGAGTGACAATAAAGATTAATCTAAACACTGAGATTCTTATAATATAAGATTTAAATAGAAATAAAGGTGAGGGTATAATTAATATGATTTCTACATCAAAAATAATAAAGATTAAAGCAATTAAGAAAAACTGTAAAGAGAAAGGTACTCGAGTTTTATAAGAAGGGTTAAATCCACATTCGAATGGGGAATTTTTTTCTAGGGAAGGGTTTTGTAATTTGGCTAGATTTGAGGATAGTAGTATGACTATTATTCTTAGAATAAGAGCTGTTGTAAGCATTAATATAAATATTATTTATTTTTAAATAAAACTTTTTAGTTGGAAGCTAAATGTACTTTTTATACTAAATAAATACCCTCCTCATCAATAGATTAAAGAATATAATAATAGTCATACTACATCAACAAAATGTCAGTATCATGCTGCTGCTTCAAACCCAAAATGGTGAGTTTTAGGTAAGTGGAGGTTAGCTAATCGGATTATTGAAATTAGAAGAAAGGTGGTCCCAATTAACACATGTAATCCATGAAATCCTGTTGCCACAAAAAATGTAGTGCCATAAATTGAATCAGCAATAGTAAAAGGGGCTTCAATATATTCTCAGGCTTGTAGAATAGTGAAATAGCCCCCTAGTAAAATAGTCACTAAAAGTGATTTTTTAGCTTGGCTTAAGTTATTATTTAGAATACTATGATGTGTCCATGTAATTGAAATCCCAGAAGATAGGAGGATAGTGGTATTTAATAGTGGAATTTGTAAGGGATCAAAAGGTTCAATTCCTTTTGGGGGTCATATTATCCCAATTTCTACATTGGGTGATAGACTTCTATGTAAAAATGCCCAAAAAAATGAAACAAAAAAAAAATACTTCAGAGATAATAAATAGGATTATCCCTCATTGTAAGCCAATAATAACTTTAGATGTATGGTTCCCTTGAAGTGTAGCTTCTCGGTGAATGTCTCGTCATCACTGGAATCTTGTAATGATAATTAGGAAAAATCCTAGATTTAAATGTAGAGGAGATTTAATGTGGATTCAACTAATTGTTCCGGATGTCATAAATAGTGCTCCTAGGGCAGCGGTGAGAGGTCAAGGGCTTTGGTCAACAATATGGAATGGGTGGAAATTTTTCCTAAAGTAGTTAATGTACTTCTGTTGTGTACAATGAGATTAAGATAATAAATACATAACCTTGGATAATAGCTACGGCTAGTTCTAAAGTTAGTAATACTAATTGTGTATTATTTATGAAAAAGTTATTTTTTATATTCATAATTGTACCTTGGTTACCCAATAAAGTTAATAAAAGATGTCCAGCAATTATGTTAGCTGACAGCCGAATTGAAAGGGTAATGGGTCGGATGATGTTTCTTACAGTTTCAATTAAAATTATAAATATTATTAAAGCTGGGGGTGTACCATTAGGTAGAAGATGGGCAAATATTTTATTTGTACTATTAATCCAGCCAAATAGTATTAGAGTTAGTCATAAGGGTAAGGCTAAGGTCAATGAAATTACCATATGGCTTGTAGCTGTAAAACTGTAGGGTATTAAACCTATTAGATTATTAATTGCTAGGAGTCAAATTAATCTTAAAGTTAGACTTGTGACCCCATTAGTAAATGTCCAATTTAAAAGATTTTTAAATTCTAGGTGTAAAGTGTAAAAAATTTTTTCGTAATAATTGAGAAACGATTATTTTTGGTCCAAAAAATGTGAGGTAGTATAAGAGATGGGATAAATAGGGATAATCAGTTTATTGATAAATTAGATGAAGTTGTGGGGTCAAATGTAGAAAAAAGATTTGTTATCATTTTCAGTTTAATGTTTTTTTTAATATTCGTTCTATAATTATTCCTTGTGTTCGTATATTAATAATTGTAGTAATAAAATTGATAGCACCTAAAATTGAGGATACACCTGCTAAGTGTAAGGAAAAAATGGTTAAATCGACAGATGCTCCTGTATGAGCAATATTTCTTGATAAAGGGGGGTATACTGTTCATCCTGTTCCTGCTCCGTTTTCTACTATTGTTGATGATAGTAATAGTAAAAAAGAAGGGGGAAGCAATCAAAATCTTATATTATTAAGTCGGGGGAAGGCTATATCAGGGGCTCCTAATATTAATGGGACTAATCAGTTTCGAAATCCCCCAATTATAATAGGTATTACTATAAAGAAAATTATAACAAAGGCATGGGCGGTTACAATAACATTATAAATTTGATCATCATTTATTATTGACCCAGGTTGTCCCAACTCAGCTCGGATTAGTATACTAAGGGCTGTCCCAATTATTGCAGCCCATATCCCAAAAATTATGTATATTGTACCAATATCTTTGTGGTTAGTAGAAAATATTCATCGCGGTAAAATGTCTGAAAAATAAGAGATAAATTGTAAATTTATTTATGGCTTTAAAAGCCTTTTACTAAAAGTTTTGGCTTTATATTTTATTTAGAATTTAAAATTGCAAATTTTAAGGAGAGTTTTCTAAAGCTTAAAAAAATTTATTTTAAACTTTGAAGGTTTATAGTTTAGTTTAACTTAAAGCTTTAGTAAAATATGTTGATTACTGGCCCTCTTAATAAAATAATAATAAAATAAGGGGAGTATCTTGAGGAAATTTGAAAAATATTTTTTTTGAGAAAGAATTTAGTATTAGGGCTACATAGCTCAAGCGAATGTAGAAGAATAAATTTATTATAGCTCTTATAATAAGAATTATACTTAGGATTATTCAATTTAATTTGATTAATATTGATAGGACTATTAGCTTGGGGTAAAACACTAGTAAGGGGGGTATCCCTCCTATATTCAATATTAGAGTATAAATTAAGATTTTATTTTTTTTGTTGTAAATAAAGTAGTATTGATTGAGTTTATTTTTAAGGCCTTTATGGTTATAGAAGCAAAGATTAAGGATAAAGAATAAATTAAGAAATATATTATAACTATATTAGTTCTACATATTGTAGCACTAATTAGTCATCCTATATGTGCAATTGAAGAGAAAGCTAATATTTTCTTTGTTCTTGTTTGAAACAGCCCCCCAAATGACCCCCAAATAGTAGAGCTAATTAAGGTTAAGATAATTAGGCTGGATATTTTATTATGAATATTAAGAATTATTAAGGGTGCAAACTTTTGCCATGTTAAAAGTAATGTTATTATGTTCCAAGAAATATTTTCAGTGATAGAGGGCACTCAAAAATGAAAAGGTGCTGCCCCTAGTTTAGTTAAAAGAGCAATTGTGATAATATCTGTTCTTAGTATAAAAAAATTGTTTTGAATTGAAAATAAAAGTAGAGCAGAAGAACTAATTGATTGAATAGTAAAATACTTTAGTGCTCTTTCTGATGTTAAAATATTTTTTTTGTTAATAATTAAAGGAATAAACCCAATGATATTTATTTCTATTCCTAATCAAATTGGAAACCATGAGGTAGCTCTAATTGAAATTAGAGTACCTAATAATATTATTATAATAAAAGATAAAGATGGAGGTTTTATTAACATTTAAAAAAGGAGGTGTTCTCATCTTTAGGGTATGGGCCTAAAAGCTTTAATTAGCTTACTTTTTTAGTTTAGACTATTTATAAGTTTTAAGTTATTAGGTTAATATATTTTTAGTCATAACGTGTTTTTCTTTTTAGTCCTAAACAGTTTAATTTAGGCTTATATTCTTATTATTATTTTAAAGTTTTATCTAAAGTTTAGAGATAATAAATTAATGAGGCCTTGGTTTTATATATTAAATGAATTATATGTAGATTAAATAATTAAATACCGGCGAAAAACGTGCCAGCCGCCGCGGTTAGACGAGAGGTGTAAAATAAGATTATTTTTGAGGTAAGAAATTTTATGTGTTTTAGTAAATATTATTTTTATTTAGGTTAAATTTATAATTGTTTTATTTTACTAAAACGTTTCTTAAAAGATTAGGTTTAAAAACTAGGATTAGATACCCTATTATTCTAATTTATTAAATTCCTTAAAGGATTAAACTAGGTAAATAAAATTAAAAATTTTGGCGGTGTTTTAACCAAGCAGAGGAACTTGCCCTTTAATTGATACCCCCCATAAAATCTTATTTTAGCTAATGTTCATATACCGTTGTTGTCAGTTTACTTTTTAAGAAAGATTGAGTTTTCAAAATAATTATTTAATTATAACTTCAAATCAAGGTGTGGTAAATGCTAAAAGTTGAGGTGAGTTACATTAATTAAACTTGTGGATTAATTTTAATGAAATTAAATTATAAAAGTGGATTTGCTAGTAAATTAAGAATAACATGCTTATTTGAAATAGGCTATAAAACATGTACATATCGCCCGTCACTCTGGTTTTTAAAGCTAGATAAGTCGGAACAAAGTAAGTTTAAGGGAACTTGAATCTAGATTAGCAAAATGAAGCTTTTATAGCAATTTATTTACACTAAGGAGATCTTCTTATTAAGAGGCATTTTGATTAGGTTAGTTTATTAATTAAGTTTTGTAATTTTATTATTAAAAATACTTATTTTAAATACTTATTATTATTAAAGAAAAATTTTATTTGCTTGTTCCGTGAGGGAAAATAATTTTATGGTTATAGAATAAATTAAATGTAGTACCTTTTGTATCAGGGAATTTTAATATTTAAAATGTTTTTTTTCCCGAAAAAATAAGAGTTATATAAATTTAATTAAAGAGTTAACTGTGACAAAAGTTAATTAGATTTTTATATAGTAGTGAGATGTTATCCGTTTTTTTTTGATATCTGGTTTCTTTAAAAATTATTTTAGATAGGTGTTTAGATTTTGTTATTTTTAAATATTTAATTTATTAGGGCTAAGCTTAGTATTTTAATAATTATATAACAATATTAATTATGGATATGTAGGCTTTAAAGTGGCTATTTGTTTAATAACATATGTTTATTAAATTTATATTAATTAAATAAAAAGAAGGTTAAAAAATTTAAAATTTTTTTTATAATGAGATTATTAGTAGAAAAATATTTAAGGGATTTTTAATAAGTTTAAAAGGTACCTTTTAAATAAAGTTATATTTTTTTAAGGAACTTGGCAAAATATTTTATCGACTGTTTATCAAAGGTATTAAATTAAAATAAGCCCTGCTCTATGGTATTATTATTTATTAAATAGCCGCAGTATACTGACTGTGCAAAGGTAGCATAATCATTTGGTCCTTAATTGGGATCTTGTATGAAGGGGTTAACGAAAATTAGCTGTCTTAAAAAAATACTTTGAATTTTAATTTTTTGTAATAATGCAAAAATTTATTTAAGGGACGATAAGACCCTATAAAGCTTTATTTTAAGTAAAATTTAGTTTTAGGCATATTATTTTTTACTAAAAATTTTACTGGGGTGGTATGTTAAAGTTAAAAACTAATATATTTTAAAATTTTTGATCCAATTTTATTGAGAAGAAGATTAAGTTACTTTAGGGATAACAGCATAATCCATTTAGGGTGTTCAAATCGAAGAATGGGATTATGACCTCGATGTTGAATTAAAATTTCTTTAGGGTGCAGGAGCTTTAAAAGATAGTCTGTTCGACTAGTAATATTTTACATGATTTGAGTTCAAACCGGTGTAAGCCAGGTTGGTTTCTATCTTTAGTTAATTATTCATGGATTAAATTAGTACGAAAGGATTTTTTAATCAAAATTATTTTAAAAAATTTTTATAGTAAAAAAGTACCTTATAAAAATAAAGGGTGGCTATGATAAAGCTAACAAAGTTTTACTCTTTTTTAGTCTTAGTCTCCATTTTGTCAGATTGATTGAGTTAAATTTAGAATTTAATTAGGGGTGAAATTTATAAAGCCCAAATGGGATCATTGAAAAATGTTATCTTTGATAGTATACATTTTATTGTAAATAAAACTTATTTAAAATAGGCTTTAATGTTTTTTAATTATACCATGTTCACATGAAAATTAAATAAGTTCCTTAGATAAGATATAAATTAACCCAAAAATTAAAAGTAGGCATTCTGACATTTCTAAAAATTGTCCTGAGGCTCTCTTTATTAAGAATAAATACATTGTCATATTTAATACTAATTTAAAAGTTTACGTTATGACATTAAAATATTATTTATGTCTTTTACACCCTTAATTTTTAAGGGTTTTTAAAAAAAAAATTAAGGGTGTAAAAACTTCTTTTATTTTTAAATTAATCTATTTATCTTTTATATTAAAGTGTATTAATAACGTGTGTTTATTAATTTGTAAAAATTATTATTGTAAAAAATAAGGAGTAATATATAATAAATCAAAGTTATTAAAATGAAATTTAAGAGATATAGGGCTGTTAGGGCCTGGCCCTAAGTTTTGGTGTTTTAGCACATTATTTTTTGAAAGTAAAAGAAATAAATTTACTTATTAGACTTAGTATAAATTAAATAATAATACTTAATTAATGTGGCAGATTAAGTGCGATGAATTTAAGCTTCATTAATAGAAGTTTTTCTCTTTAATAATAGTGTTATTGAGTTATGTGTTTTTATTAGTTTGTATGTTAATTGGAGTAGCTTTTTATACTTTATTAGAGCGAAAAATTTTAGGGTATATCCAAATTCGAAAAGGTCCAAATAAAGTAGGGTTTATAGGATTATTACAACCTTTTGCTGATGGTTTAAAGTTAATAGTTAAAGAGCAGGTATGACCTTATTTAAGAAATAAGGGTTTATTTTACTTAAGACCTATTTTAGGTTTATTTTTGGCTTTTATTTATTATAGTTTATTTTTATTTATTTGGGAAGGTTTTAATTTAGTTTGAGGAGTAGTCTTATTTTTAGTTATTTCTAGTCTAGGAGTTTATCCTCTATTAGGTTGTGGTTGGAGAAGTAATTCAGCCTATGCAATGCTAGGCTGTTATCGTGCTGTAGCCCAGACAGTTTCTTATGAAGTTAGATTAGCTTTAATTTTATTGTCTCTAGTAATTTTACCCGGGGATTATAATCTCTTTACTTTTGATTCTTTTGGGTCTAGTAAATTTGTATTGTATTTCTTATTATTATTTATTTGAGTAATTTCTTGTTTAGCTGAGACTAACCGTAGCCCCTTTGATTTTGCTGAAGGGGAATCAGAGCTTGTATCTGGTTTTAATATTGAATATGGCGCAGGGGGTTTTGCTTTAATTTTTATTGCAGAGTATTCTAATATTATTTTTATGTGTATTTTTACTCTTTATTTATTTTTTGTTTTAAATTTAAGTTTTTCTTTATTAGTCTTATTTTTAATATTTGTTTTTTTATGAGTGCGTGGTTCTTTCCCTCGCTTCCGTTATGATAAGTTGATGATGCTAGCATGAAAGAGATTTTTACCCTTGGTTTTAGGTTTTTTCTTATTTGTGTTTGGGGTAGTATTAGTCTAGTTTCAAATTTTGAAAATCGTTAGGTGTAAACCTATAAAATGCTTTCAAAACAAATGCTTAAAAATTAGCTAAACGATTAAATTTTTTTGATTAGGTTATCTTGCATTAAAGTAAGCAAAGGGTTAGTAATAAAATAAGAAAAATATAATACAGTAAGAACTTGCCCTATTATTAGGTACGGATCTTCAACAGGTGAAGCTCCAATTCAGGTTAATAAAATTAGGATGTTAGCTCATGACCAAAATAGAATTTGGTTTAGAGGGTAAAACTGTAGTGTTTGAAAATTTCTTTTTATTAAAGGTATAACCATTAGGATAGCAATAGATAATACTAAGGCTAAGACACCTCCGAGTTTATTAGGAATAGATCGCAAGATTGCCTAGGCGAATAAGAAGTACCATTCAGGTTGGATATGTTAAGGGGTTACTAAGCTATTTGCAGGGTTGAAATTTTCAGGATCTCCTAGAAGGTTGGGAGAAATTAAAACTAAGGAGATGAATAAAGTTAGTACAATTGAGTACCCTAAAACGTCCTTAATAGTAAAGTAGGGGTGGAAAGGGATTTTGTCAATATTTCTTTTTAAACCTAAGGGATTATTAGAACCTTTTTGGTGGAGAAAAACAATATGAATAAAGATTATTGCTGCTAGGATAAAAGGAAGTATAAAATGTAGAGTGAAGAATCGTGTCAGAGTGGGGTTATCAACTGAGAAACCCCCTCATAATAATGTAACTAAGCTTCTTCCAATATAAGGAATGGCAGAGAATAGGTTAGTAATGACTGTGGCTCCCCAAAAAGATATTTGTCCCCAAGGTAACACATAACCTAGGAATGCTGTAGCCATTAAAATAAATAAGATGATAACCCCTGTTATCCAAACAGTAGAAGACTTATAAGACCCATAATATAACCCTCGCCCAATGTGTAAATAGATGCAGATAAAGAATAAGCTAGCTCCATTTGCATGTATAAATCGGAATATCCAACCTATATTTACATCTCGTATAATATGAGATAATGAATTAAAAGCTAAGTTTACATCAGCGGTATAGTGTATAGCTAAAAAAATTCCTGTTATGATTTGGAGAATCAAGCATAAAATTAGAAGGGATCCAAAATTTCATCAATAAGAAATATTAGAAGGTGCTGGGAGATCAATTAAGGCAGAATTAATTACTTTAATTAGTGGGTGTGTTTTTCGAATTGGTATTGTCATTTTAATTAAAATTGCGATCGTAAAGGTCCTCTTTTAATTTTTGTGATTTGTACCACAGCAATTAAGGTAATAAATAAATATGTGGCACTTAATGTAATTAGAGTAGGGTTTCTCATTAGTATAATAATTTCATTTGGTTTATTAGAACCCAAGGGGTAAAATTCTTCAAAAATTTTTATTATTATTGTGATTAAAATTGAAGTTAGAGTCAACAGTTTAAGATGCTTAGTATAGATAGGCTCGTTTGGGGCAATTGAAGCTATATAAATAAATAGGATAATTAATCCCCCCAAAAGTATTAAAATAATTATATAGCCAAATAGTGAAATTTTTGTGGCTATAAAGGTTATTATTGAAATAATAATAACGGATCTAATCAATCTTAAAATAATAACTAAGGGGTGAATTGTGTATATACTAATTAATATCAATGAGGTTAATATGAAAAGTAAAATTTTTAAGAGATAGTTATAATTTATAATATTAATTTTGGGAATTAAAGTTACTGTGTGGTTCTCTTAAAGCTTTAAGAATTAGTTCTATTTTGGTTTACAAAACCAAGGTTTTATTATAAACTATTAAAGCTTTAATGGTTATATTAAATTTTTATGTTTTTTTTTTATTTTTTGGGGGATTAATATGTGTAGTGTTAAGACGTTATCATTTGTTAGTAGTAATTTTGAGATTAGAATTTTTAATATTATCTGTTTTTTTGTTGTTGGTATTTTCGTTCTCCGGTGGGGTAAATAATTGTATTATAATAATGTTATCTTTTTGTGGTAGTATGTGAAGGAAGTTTAGGTCTGGGAATTCTAGTGAGATTAGTGAAGGGATATGGGGGGGAACTTTGTAGCTCTTTAAATTTATTACAATGTTAGCCTTTATTTTTTTTGATTTTCTTTAATAGTTCTAAGAATAAAATTACCTTATTATGTTTTGTTAACTTTATTAGGCCTATCTTGTTTAGGTTGAGTAATAGTTTATCCTATAGAGGGAGTTTCTCAAATCTCTATAGTTTTTGCATGTGATTTGTTAAGCTATTCTTTAGTTTTTCTAACCCTTTGAATTTTATATTTAGGCTTATTAGCCAGAGGCGGGATTAAAAGGGAAAATTCTAATTTTTTATTATATAAAGTTTTATGTATATCTATATTATTAACTTTAGTGCTCACTTTTCTAGCTACAGATTTGTTATATTTTTATTTTTCTTTTGAAGCTTCTTTAGTTCCTCTTTTATTATTAATTGTTGGGTATGGTTTTCAACCAGAAAAGCTAAAGGCTGGTATTTATATGTTATTTTATACTATATTTGGTTCCTTACCTCTTTTATTAGGATTGTTATGAATAGGGAGGGATTTAGGTACTATAAATTTTTTTTACTATAGCCTAATTAGTCTTAGGAGTTCTTCTTATTTATTTTTTTTTATTTATTTAGCTTTCTTAATTAAGTTACCTGGGTATATAGTGCATTTATGATTACCAAAGGCTCATGTAGAAGCACCTGTTTTTGGTTCAATGATTTTGGCTGGTGTAATGCTAAAAATAGGGGGGTATGGTATGCTACGGTTAATCCCCTTATATTTAGGGTTTTTAGTTGAGTATGGCGATATTATTTTATCTTTTTTTTAGGGGGAGGGGTAATTATAAGAATTGTATGTTTGTCCCAAAGAGATATAAAGGGGTTAGTTGCTTATTCTTCAGTAGGGCATATAAGTATATTTCTTGGGGGTGTTTTTAGGATTGTCTACCATTGGGTCGAATCCCATTGGATCGAATGTCTTGTTCGACCGAATCCCATTAGACCGAATACCGCAATTTGGGCGGTTTTCCAATCATGAACTTTCCTTTCATTCCTATTTTTCAATTGATTTTCTAATTAAACTTCTTGATATTGCAGCAAATAATATTTATGTTCACCAATAACATTATTCAATAAATTTTAGTAATTAATTTTCATTGTTGGAAATTGTCCAACCTAACCAAACCTAACCTAACCTAACCTAACCAAACCTAACCAAACCAAACCTAACCAAACCAATCCTAACCTAAACTAACCTAGCCTAGCCTAGCCTAACCTAACCAAACCAAACCAAACCAAACCAAACCTAACCTAACTAACCTTACCTAACCAAACCTAGCCTAGCCTAACCTAGCCTAACCTAGCCTAGCCTAACCAAACCTAACCAAACCTAGCCTAACCTAATCTAACCTAACCTAACCTAACCAAACCTAACAAAACCAATCCTAACCTAAACTACCTAAACTAACCAAACCAAACCTAACCAAACCTAACCAAACCAAACCAAACCAAACCAAACCAAACCAAACCAAACCAAACCTAACCTAACCTAACCTAACCTAACCTAACCTAACCTTACCTCATCTAACCTAACCTAACCTAACCTAATCTAACCTAACCTAACCAAACCTAATCTAACCTAGCCTAACCTAGCCTAACCTAACCTAACCAAACCTAACCTAATCTAACCAAACCTAACCTAACCAAACCAATCCTAACATAAACTAACCTAGCCTAGCCTAACCTAACAAAACCTAACCAAACCTAACCAAACCAAACCAAACCAAACCAAACCTAACCTTACCTCACCTAACCTAAGCTAACCTAAGCTAACCTAACCTATCCTAGGCTAACCTAACCAAACCTAACCTTACCTCACCTAACCTAACCTAACCTAACCTAACCTTGCCTAACCTAACCTAATCTAGCCTAATCTAGCCTAACCTAACCTAACCTAATCTAGCCAAACCAAACCAAACCTAACCTAACCAAACCAAACCAAACCAACCCAACCCTAACCCTAACCCTAACCTAACCAGACCAGACCAAACAATAAAATTGATATTCTTATTAAACTTCTTGACATTGCAGGAAATAATATGTATGCTCACCAATAACGTTCTTCAATAAATTTCAGTAAACATCTTTCATTTTTGAAATTGTCTAACCCTAACCTAACCTTACCTAACGTAAGAGGTCTCCCTCCCAAGTACTGACGGCGCTCGATGCTGCTTAAAGGGATAGAATCGATGTTTTGGCTACTAATGAAAAGATTTCATATTTTAAAATCAGATAGAACCTAAAATTACGTTTTCAAAAATATATATATATATTGATACTTTTAAAAACTTAACTATTTTTAATTAATTTTTAAAAGTATTGTTTTTTGGGACTGCTCCGATCACTACCCCCTCCTGCGTCGTTTGGCAAAAACACGGTTGAAACATCTACCCACCCCTCCATACGCTCCTCTTATTTGAAGATATGGTAGCTTTACGACTAACAGTAGTTTTCATACTATTTCACTTGTGGATCACAAATAAACTTGGCCTTAACTTTTATTTCGATTTACGTGTTTTGAGAGGCGTGAAAGAAGCTAAATAGTTTCATAGCAATTAAATCGTTTAAGTAAGAGGTTTAGCACATTTAATTTGAAAACTAAATCTTAAAAGCTTGAATTTAGGGCCACTTAGAATAAAAAAATCGATCATGGAAACTAAGCCTTTGCCAAAATGTCGTAGAAAGTGCGTTGTTTTTGACTGTACCAATACAGACTCGGACAAATCTCTGTCATTTCATAGTCTACCAAGTAACGAATTATCCGAATTTGAATTTTCCTCACTTGACTCACGAATTTCGAAAGATTCAACCGAGTCTAAACTATCGGATTCTACTACAGAGTCAGGCCCGTCTGATATTTCGGATTCCGAGCTACGACTCGACGTCGACGATGACATTTTCTATTTGGCTCCTGTAGCAGACGACGGAAAAAAAAACCTACTATCCTCAACTTGAGTTCCCCTATATACTCCTATTTCCAAACAACCAATGAATGAGTGGACGTTAGCAACGTCACTAGGGTAACAAAACAAGTTGGACGGTATTCGCGGCTAGTTTGAATTTCAAAATATCTAACGTACTTTTCTTAATTTTAAACGTTTTAATTCGATTTTTTTTTGGCACACATAATTTTAGGCACATTTTTTACCTAAAACTGCCCTCATCTTGTACTAGTCGGAAATCCTTGATTCTATCCCTTTAACTTCTTCGATCATCCAAATCACTTTATCTATTGCGCTACTCCAGCTCGGCAACTTAAGGAAAACGCTATGATTTTATAAGTGTAAACCCATCCCATTCAGTCGAAAGCTCTTCCATATAAATATTCCCATTCAGCAGAAAATCGCTCCTTGGGCTATAAATTGTTTTAAATTTGGCTACAATTGTAGAAATCTGAATTCGGTCCAACGGGATTCTATCCAATAGGAGTATACCGTTTTTAGACTATCAGTTTATGGTTATCTTGGCTCTGTTATTATAATACTTTCCCATGGATTTACTTCTTCTGGGTTGTTTGCTATTGTAAATATGATTTATGAGCGTTTGCATACACGAAGACTTCTCCTTCTTCGTGGTTTAATCCTAGTCTTACCTAGTTTTTCCTTTTTGTGATTTATTTTAAGTGTAAGAAATATGGCCGCTCCTCCTTTTCTAAATTTAGTGGGGGAATTGTTTCTTTCATTTGGGATAGTTCAGGTTAGATGTTGATTAATATTTCCATTAGGGTGTATATTTTTTTTGGCTGGATGTTATTCCCTATATTTATTTTCTTTGAGCCAACATGGTCGATTTTGAACTTTTAGAAGATTCTACCCTAGAAGTTTAAGGGAAAATTTGGTTTTATGGGGGCATATTTATCCCTTGTTATTATTAGTTTTAAACCTGGGTCTTATTATTTACTTAAGTAGTTTAATAAAAAATTTTAATTTGTGGAATTAAAGATAGGGCTCCTTTTAAGTAAATGTCAAATTTTTTTATTTGAGCTGGTTTTTTACTATTTTTTTTTTTTTTATGGCTTTGTATTTATTAATAACTGGGCAAGTATTTTTGTATGAGTATGAACTGTTTAGTGTTTCTGGGAGTGGGGGTTTTATTTTATTATTTGATTGAGTGGGGGTTGTGTTTTTATCTGTTGTTCTTTTAATTTCTTTTTTTGTATTTGTTTATAGCCACTCTTATATGATGGGTGATGGGAGAGAGGTACGTTTTTTTTCTTTAGTTTTATTATTCATTCTTTCAATAGCTTTATTAGTCTTAAGTCCCAACCTAATAAGTTTACTATTAGGTTGGGACGGTTTAGGCTTAATTTCTTATGCCTTGGTAATTTATTACCAAAATATTCGTTCTTTTAATGCAGGTATATTAACAGTTTTGAGAAATCGGGTAGGGGATGTAGGAATTCTTTTAGGTATTCTCGCGATAGTAAATTTGGGGGGTTGGGATTTTATTTTTTTTAATAGTTTAAATTTGGACCTTTTGTCTGTTTGGTTATTTAGTTGTATTTTTTTAGGTGCTATAACTAAAAGAGCTCAAATTCCTTTTTCTTCTTGACTTCCAGCAGCTATAGCTGCCCCCACCCCTGTTTCTTCTTTAGTTCATTCTTCTACTTTAGTGACAGCTGGGGTTTTTTTATTAATTCGTTTTCATGATCTTTTTTTATTTAGAGTTAATGGGAGAGTTATAATATATATTTCATTATTAACTTTATTAATGTCAGGGGTGGGGGCATGTATAGAAATAGATTTTAAAAGGGTCATTGCTTTATCAACTTTAAGTCAAATAGCTTTAATAATGTTCAGTTTATCCTTAGGTCTTTGAGAGTGAGCTTATTTTCATATATTGACTCATGAAATTTTTAAGGCTTTATTATTTTTATGTGCTGGTTCTATAATTCATGGGGGTAATGGGTTACAAGATATTCGGATATTAGGGGGTTTGTTAAATTTTTCTCCTATGCTAGGTTACGGTATATTGTTAAGTTTTTTAAGATTAGGGGGTATCCCCTTTAGTTGTGGTTTTTATTCAAAGGATTTAATTATTGAGTTATTTTTAATAGAGGGGTGTGGGTTATTATATATTTTTATTTTTTTTAGGGGTTTTTTCTACAATTGTTTACAGATCACGTTTAATTTATAATTTATTACTAAATGGGTATATAGGGGTAAATTTTTTTAATTACTCTGAAAGAAAAGAGATAAACTTTTCTATTTTTTTTCTTTCAGTACTGGGGGTAATTTTTGGCGGTGTAATGAGTTGATTATTATTTGATTATAGTGCTTTAGTTGTTTTGTCTCTTGGTGAAAAAATATTTACATTAATTGGTGTTTTTTTAATTTTTTGGTTCTGATTACCTATTAGAGAAATATTTATAAATCTTTATAGTAGAATTATTTTTTATTTCTATATGGTTTTTATTAAGTTTGGCTTCGTTTTTTATAAGTAAATTTTTTAAGCTTAATAGAGTTTCTTTTGTAAAAGGAGGTTTAGGTTGAGGAGAAATTTTTGGGGGTTCAGGAGTTGAAAAAGTTTTATGTTTATGAGGGGATGTTTTTCAGCGAATATATTATAATACCCTATTTGTTCAAATTCTTTTACTTTTATTAGGTTTAATTTTTTTATTAAGTTTTTATTTAAGTAGTTAAATTTATAATATGATTTTGAAGCAGTCAAGATAGAAGGGCTTTAAAAATTTTAACTTCTTTAGAAGGACTTTATTAGTCTTTATTCTTATTAACATTAAGACGCCTCCTTATTGGTTTCCTCTAAAATAAGAATGTTAGTTCAAATTTTCAGGTCGAAACTGAATGTGATAATTTCACTTTTATTAAAAGGCTAGGTGGGACACAATTTCTAAGTGCAAATTAGATTTTATAAATTTTAAATACTAACCTAAACTCAATTTAATCTCCCTTCTTTTCATTCATGAAGTAATCCTAGAGTAACAATAAAAATTAATCTAAATACTGAGATTCTTATAATATAAGATTTAAATAGGAATAAAGGTGAGGGTATGATTAAGATGATTTCTACATCAAAAATAATAAAGATTAAAGCAATTAAGAAAAACTGTAAAGAGAAAGGTACCCGTGTTTTATAAGAAGGGTTAAATCCACATTCGAATGGAGAATTTTTTTCCATGGAAGGGTTTTGTATTTTGGCTAGATTTGAGGATAGTAGTATGACTATTATACTTAGAGTAAGAGCTGTTGTAAGCATTAATATAAATATTATTTATTTTTAAATAAAACTTTTTAGTTGGAAGCTAAATGTACTTTTTATACTAAATAAACACCCTCCTCATCAATAGATTAAAGAATATAATAATAGTCATATTACATCAACAAAATGTCAGTATCATGCTGCTGCTTCAAATCCAAAATGGTGAGTTGTAGGTAAGTGAAGGTTAACTAATCGGATTATTGTAATTAGAAGAAAGGTTGTACCAATCAATACATGTAGCCCATGAAATCCTGCAGCCACAAAAAATGTAGTGCCATAAATTGAATCCGCAATAGTAAAAGAGGCTTCAATGTATTCTCAGGCTTGTAGAATAGTGAAGTAGCCTCCTAGTAAAATGGTTACTAAAAGTGATTTTTTAGCTTAGCTTAAGTTATTATTTAGAATTCTATGGTGTGTCCATGTAATTGAAATCCCAGAAGATAAAAGGATAGTTGTATTTAAAAGTGGAATTTGTAAGGGATTAAAGGGTTCAATTCCTTTTGGGGGTCATATTATTCCAATTTCTACATTAGGGGATAGGCTTCTGTGTAAAAATGCTCAAAAAAATGAAACAAAAAAAAAATACTTCAGAGATAATAAATAGGATTATTCCTCATTGTAACCCAATAATAACTTTAGATGTATGGTTCCCTTGGAGTGTAGCTTCTCGGTGAATATCCCGTCATCATTGGAATCTTGTAATGATAATTAGGAAAAGTCCAAGAGTTACAAGTAGTGGGGATTTAATGTGGATTCATCTGATTGTTCCTGTTGTTATGAATAATGCTCCTAGGGCAGCGGTGAGAGGTCAAGGGCTTTGGTCAACAATATGGAATGGGTGGAAATTTTTCATAGGTAGTTAATGCACTTCTGTTGTATATAATGAGATCAGGATGATAAATATATAACCTTGGATGATAGCTACGGCTAGTTCTAAAGTTAGTAATACTAGTTGTGTATTAATAATTAAAAAGTTATTTTTTATATTTATAATTGTACCTTGGTTGCCCAATAAAGTTAATAAAAGATGGCCAGCAATTATGTTAGCTGATAGTCGAATTGAAAGGGTGATGGGTCGGATGATGTTTCTTACAGTCTCAATTAAAATTATAAATATTATTAAAGCTGGGGGGGTACCATTAGGTAAGAGATGGGCAAATATTTTGTTTGTGTTATTAATTCAGCCAAATAGTATTAAGGTTAGTCATAAAGGTAAGGCTAAAGTTAATGAAATTACCATATGGCTTGTAGCTGTAAAAATGTAAGGTATTAAACCTATTAGATTATTAATTGCTAGGAGCCAAATTAATCTTAAAATTAGACTTGTGATTCCATTAGTAAATGTTCAATTTAAAATATTTTTAAATTCTAGATGTAAAGTGTGAAAAAATTTTTGTGTGATAATTGAGAAACGATTACTTTTGGTCCAAAAAATATGGGGTAGTATAAGAGATGGGATAAATAGTGATAATCAGTTTATTGATAAATTAGATGAAGTTGAAGGGTCAAATGTAGAAAAAAGATTTGTTATCATTTTCAGTTTGATGTTTTGTTAATATTTTTTCTAAGATGTTTCTCTGATTTTAAGGATTTATTAAAAGTTATATTAATTAGATTTAATATAGTTAGTGATAGGAAGAAGTGATAGCAATCATCAGTTTATTGGGAATATTTGGGGTATTAAGAAAAACTTAAAGTAATTATATCTTGACAAGATACTGTTATAAGATTTTAACTATTTTTTTTCATTAAGGGGGAAATTCCCATAGTATGGTTTAAGAGACCATTGCTTAAAAATTTCAGCCACTTAATGAGTCAGAATTGTTAATTCAGTTGATAAAATGTTTAACAGGGATTCTTTCAATGATAATTGGTATAAAACTATGGTTAGCCCCACAAATTTCTGAACATTGCCCAAAGAATAATCCTGAACGATTAGAGATTATAGGTACTTGATTAATTCGCCCTGGTATAGCATCTGCTTTAATTCCTAGGGAGGGTATTGCTCATGAGTGGATTACGTCAGCTGCAGTAATTAGTATTCGGATGTTAATATTTGTTGGAATGATTGTTCGATTATCCACATCGAATAATCGGAATGCTGATATCGGTATTTCTTCATCTAAGGGGGTTATGTAAGAATCAAATGAAATTTGTTTGAAATCTGAATATTCATATGATCAGTATCATTGGTGCCCAATTGTTTTAATTGTTAAATTAGGTCTTCTAGTTTCATCTATTAAGTATAAGATTTGTAATGATGGGAAAGCGATAAAAATTAGTATGAAAGCTGGTACGATTGTTCAGAATGTTTCAATTTCTTGCCCTTCTTAAAGATATCGATTAAAGGATTTATTAAATAAAGTATTTGTTAGTATGTAAGCTACTAAAATAGTAATTAATGTAAGGATAACTATTGTATGATCATGAAAAAATATTATTTGTTCTATGATAGGGGAAGCAGCATCTGGGAATAAAATTTTGTTTCAGGTTGCCATTATATCTTAAGTAGTAGTAATAGTTAATTGGCTATAGGTATGGTCCTCTGGAGGAAGGGGGTTATTCCACTCAATAGAAGAGGGTATATGGGATGAAAACAAGATTAATCGTTGGGATACTAAGCTTTCTCAAATGATAAAAATGAACAAAATTAAGGCAATAGTTGAAAGTATAGAGCCCAGGGAAGAAATTACGTTCCATGAAGTATAGGCATCTGGGTAATCCGAGTATCGTCGAGGTATTCCATTTAAACCTAAGAAGTGTTGGGGAAAAAATGTTAAATTAACTCCCAAAAATATAATTATAAAATGTGTTTTTAGTCATCGGGGGTTTATTGCGACTCCTAAAAATAGGGGGAATCAATGTGTGATACCCCCAATAATAGCAAATACCGCCCCTATAGATAAAACATAATGAAAATGAGCAACTACATAGTAGGTGTCATGAAGCACAATATCTAATGATGAGTTAGCTAAGATCACACCTGTTAATCCCCCAATAGTAAATAAGAATACAAATCCTAAAGCTCAATATAATGATGGATCTATATTTAGCTTTGCACCATGAATTGTGGCTAGTCATCTAAAAATCTTAATACCTGTTGGTACTGCAATAATTATTGTGGCTGCTGTAAAGTAAGCTCGTGTATCGACATCTATTCCTACTGTGAATATGTGGTGGGCTCATACAACAAAACCTAATACCCCAATTGCTAATATAGCATATATTATTCCTAAAGTTCCAAAAGGTTCTTTTTTCCTGTTTGGTGACTAATAATATGAGAGATTATTCCAAATCCAGGTAGTATAAGAATATAAACTTCTGGGTGCCCAAAAAATCAAAATAAATGCTGTAAAGAATAGGGTCTCCCCCTTCTGCGGGATCGAAGAAGGATGTATTAAAATTCCGATCTGTAAGAAGTATTGTGATAGCACCTGCTAAAACAGGCAAAGATAGAAGAAGTAAAATAGCTGTAATTTTTACTGATCAAACAAAAAGAGGTATTCCTTCTATAATTATTCCTTGTGTTCGTATATTGATAATTGTATTAATAAAATTGATAGCTCCTAGAATTGAGGATACACCTGCTAAGTGTAATGAAAAAATAGTTAAATCCACAGATGCTCCTGTATGAGCAATATTTCTTGATAAGGGGGGGTATACTGTTCATCCTGGTCCTGCCCCGTTTTCTACAATTGTTAATGATAGTAAGAGTAAAAAAGATGGGGGGAGTAACCAAAATCTTATATTATTAAGTCGGGGAAAAGCTATATCAGGGGCTCTTAGTATTAGGGGGACTAATCAGTTACCAAACCCCCCAATTATAATGGGTATTACTATAAAGAAAATTATAACAAAGGCATGAGCAGTTACAATAACATTATAAATTTGATCATCATTTATTATTGATCCTGGTTGTCCTAACTCGGCTCGGATTAATATACTAAGGGCTGTTCCAATTATTGCAGCCCATATCCCAAAAATTATGTATATTGTACCAATATCTTTATGGTTAGTAGAGAATATTCATAGCGGTAAAATGTCTGATAGATAAGAGATAAATTGTAAATTTATTTATGGCTTTAAAAGCCTTTTACTAAAAGTTTTGGCTTTATATTTTATTTAGAATTTAAAATTGCAAATTTTAAGGAGAGTTTTCTAAAGCTTAAAAAAATTTATTTTAAACTTTGAAGGTTTATAGTTTAGTTTAACTTAAAGCTTTAGTAAAATATGTTGATTACTGGCCCTCTTAATAAAATAATAATAAAATAAGGGGAGTATCTTGAGGAAATTTGAAAAATATTTTTTGTGAGAAAGAATTTAGTATTAGGGCTACATAGCTCAAGCGAATGTAGAAGAATAAATTTATTATAGCTCTTATAATAAGAATTATACTTAGGATTATTCAATTTAATTTGATTAATATTGATAGGACTATTAGCTTGGGGTAAAACACTAGTAAGGGGGGTATCCCTCCTATATTCAATATTAGAGTATAAATTAAGATTTTATTTTTTTTGTTGTAAATAAAGTAGTATTGATTGAGTTTATTTTTAAGGCCTTTATGGTTATAGAAGCAAAGATTAAGGATAAAGAATAAATTAAGAAATATATTATAACTATATTAGTTCTACATATTGTAGCACTAATTAGTCATCCTATATGTGCAATTGAAGAGAAAGCTAATATTTTCTTTGCTCTTGTTTGAAACAGCCCCCCAAATGACCCCCAAATAGTAGAGCTAATTAAGGTTAAGATAATTAGGCTGGATATTTTATTATGAATATTAAGAATTATTAAGGGTGCAAACTTTTGCCATGTTAAAAGTAATGTTATTATGTTCCAAGAAATATTTTCAGTGATAGAGGGCACTCAAAAATGAAAAGGTGCTGCCCCTAGTTTAGTTAAAAGAGCAATTGTGATAATATCTGTTCTTAGTATAAAAAAATTGTTTTGAATTGAAAATAAAAGTAGAGCAGAAGAACTAATTGATTGAATAGTAAAATACTTTAGTGCTCTTTCTGATGTTAAAATATTTTTTTTGTTAATAATTAAAGGAATGAACCCAATGATATTTATTTCTATTCCTAATCAAATTGGAAACCATGAGGTAGCTCTAATTGAAATTAGAGTACCTAATAATATTATTATAATAAAAGATAAAGATGAAGGTTTTATTAACATTTAAAAAAGGAGGTGTTCTCATCTTTAGGGTATGGGCCTAAAAGCTTTAATTAGCTTACTTTTTTAGTTTAGACTATTTATAAGTTTTAAGTTATTAGGTTAATATATTTTTAGTCATAACGTGTTTTATTTTTAGTCCTAAACAGTTTAATTTAGGCTTATATTCTTATTATTATTTTAAAGTTTTATCTAAAGTTTAGAGATAGTAAATTAATGAGGCCTTGGTTTTATATATTAAATGAATTATATGTAGATTAAATAATTAAATACCGGCGAAAAACGTGCCAGCCGCCGCGGTTAGACGAGAGGTGTAAAATAAGATTATTTTTGAGGTAAGAAATTTTATGTGTTTTAGTAAGTATTATTTTTATTTAGGTAAAATTTATAATTGTTTTATTTTACTAAAAAGTTTCTTGAAAGATTAGGTTTAAAAACTAGGATTAGATACCCTATTATTCTAATTTATTAAATCCCTTAAAGGATTAAACTAGGTAAATAAAATTAAAAATTTTGGCGGTGTTTTAACCAAGCAGAGGAACTTGCCCTTTAATTGATACCCCCCATAAAATCTTATTTTAGCTAATGTTCATATACCGTTGTTGTCAGTTTACTTTTTAAGAAAAATTGAGTTTTCAAAATAATTGTTTAATTATGACTTCAAATCAAGGTGTGGTAAATGCTAAAAGTTGAGGTGAGTTACATTAATTAAACTTGTGGATTAATTTTAATGAAATTAAATTATAAAAGTGGATTTGCTAGTAAATTACGAATAACATGCTTATTTGAAATAGGCTATAAAACATGTACATATCGCCCGTCACTCTGGTTCTTAAAGCTAGATAAGTCGTAACAAAGTAAGTTTAAGGGAACTTGAATCTAGATTAGCAAAATGAAGCTTTTATAGCAATTTATTTACACTAAGGAGATCTTCTTATTAAGAGGCATTTTGATTAGGTTAGTTTATTAATTAGGTTTTGTAGTTTTATTATTAAAAATATTTATTTTAAATACTTATTATTATTAAAGAAAAATTTTATTTGCTTGTTCTGTGAGGGAAAATAATTTTATGGTTATAGAATAAATGAAATGTAGTACCTTTTGTATCAGGGAATTTTAATATTTAAAATGTTTTTTTTTCCCGAAAAAATAAGAGTTATATAAATTTAATTAAAAAGTTAACTGTGACAAAAGTTAATTAAATTTTTATATAGTAGTGAGATGTTATCCGTTTTTTTTGATATCTGGTTTCTTTAAAAATTATTTTAGACAGGTGTTTAGATTTTATTATTTTTAAATATTTAATTTATTAGGGCTAAGCTTAGTATTTTAATAATTATATAACAATATTAATTATGGATATGTAGGCTTTAAAGTGGCTATTTGTTTAATAACATATGTTTATTAAATTTATATTAATTAAATAAAAAGAAGGTTAAAAAATTTAAAAATTTTTTTATAATGAGATTATTAGTAGAAAAATATTTAAGGGATTTTTAATAAGTTTAAAAGGTACCTTTTAAATAAAATTATATTTTTTTAAAGAACTTGGCAAAATATTTTTTCGACTGTTTATCAAAAACATTTTTTTAAGATATTAAATTAAAATAAGCCCTGCTCTATGATATTATTATTTATTAAATAGCCGCAGTATACTGACTGTGCAAAGGTAGCATAATCATTTGGTCCTTAATTGGGATCTTGTATGAAGGGGTTAACGAAAATTAGCTGTCTTAAAAAAATACTTTGAATTTTAATTTTTTGTAATAATGCAAAAATTTATTTAAGGGACGATAAGACCCTATAAAGCTTTATTTTAAGTAAAATCTAGTTTTAGGCATATTATTTTTTACTAAAAATTTTACTGGGGTGGTATGTTAAAGTTAAAAACTAATATATTTTAAAATTTTTGATCCAATTTTATTGAGAAGAAGATTAAGTTACTTTAGGGATAACAGCATAATCCATTTAGGGAGTTCAAATCGAAGAATGGGATTATGACCTCGATGTTGAATTAAAATTTCTTTAGGGTGCAGGAGCTTTAAAAGATAGTCTGTTCGACTAGTAATATTTTACATGATTTGAGTTCAAACCGGTGTAAGCCAGGTTGGTTTCTATCTTTAGTTAATTATTCATGGGTTAAATTAGTACGAAAGGATTTTTTAATCAAAATTATTTTAAAAAATTTTTATAATAAAAAAGTACCTTATAAAAAATAAAGGGTGGCTATGATAAAGCTAACAAAGTTTTACTCTTTTTTAGTCTCCATTTTGTCAGATTGATTGAGTTAAATTTAGAATTTAATTAGGGGTGAAATTTATAAAGCCCAAATGGGATCCTTGAAAAATGTTATCTTTGATAGTATACATTTTATTGTAAATAAAACTTATTTAAAATAAACTTTAATGTTTTTTAAGTATACCATGTTCACATGAAAATTAAACAAATTCCTTAGATAAAATATAAATTAACCCAAAAATTAAAAGTAGGCATTCTGACATTTCTAAAAATTGTCCTGAGGCTCTCCTTATTATAAATAAATACATTGTCATATTTAATACTAATTCAAAAGTTTACGTTATGACATTAAAATATTATTTATGTCTTTTACCCCTTAATTTTTAAGGGTTTTAAAAAAAAATTAAGGGTGTAAAAACTTCTTTTATTTTTAAACTATCTATTTATCTTTTATATTAAAGTGTATTAATAACGTGTGTTTATTAATTTGTAAAAATTATTATTGTAAAAAAATAAGGAATAATATATAATAAATCAAAGTTATTAAAATGAAATTTAAGGGATATAGGGCTGTTAGGGCCTGGCCCTAAGTTTTGGTGTTTTAGCACATTAAAATGAAATTTAAGGGATATAGGGCTGTTAGGGCCTGGCCCTAAGTTTTGGTGTTTTAGCACATTATTTTTTGAAAGTAAAAGAAATAAATTTACTTATTAGACTTAGTAGAAATTGAATAAGAATACTTAATTAATGTGGCAGATTAAGTGCGATGAATTTAAGCTTCATTAATAGAAGTTTTTCTCTTTAATAATAGTGTTATTGAGTTATGTATTTTTATTAGTTTGTATGTTAATTGGAGTAGCTTTTTATACTTTATTAGAGCGAAAAATTCTAGGGTATATCCAAATTCGAAAAGGTCCAAATAAAGTAGGGTTTATAGGATTATTACAACCATTTGCTGATGGTTTAAAGTTAATAGTTAAAGAGCAGGTATGACCTTATTTAAGAAATAAGGGTTTATTCTACTTAAGACCTATTTTAGGTTTATTTTTGGCTTTTATTTATTATAGTTTATTTTTATTTATTTGGGAGGGTTTTAATCTAGTTTGAGGAGTGGTTTTATTTTTAGTTATTTCTAGTCTAGGAGTTTATCCTCTATTAGGTTGTGGTTGGAGAAGAAATTCAGTCTATGCAATGCTAGGCTGTTATCGTGCTGTAGCCCAGACGGTTTCCTATGAAGTTAGATTAGCTTTAATTTTATTATCTCTAGTAATTTTACCTGGGGATTATAATCTCTTTACTTTTGATTCTTTTGGGTCTAGTAAGTTTGTGTTATATTTCTTATTATTATTCATTTGAGTAATTTCTTGTTTAGCTGAGACTAACCGTAGCCCCTTTGATTTTGCTGAAGGGGAATCAGAGCTTGTATCTGGTTTTAATATTGAATATGGCGCAGGAGGCTTTGCTTTAATTTTTATTGCAGAATATTCTAATATTATTTTTATGTGTATTTTTACTCTTTATTTATTTTTTGTTTTAAATTTAAGTTTTTCTTTATTAGTCTTATTTTTAATATTTGTTTTTTTATGAGTGCGTGGTTCTTTCCCTCGTTTCCGTTATGATAAGTTGATGATGCTAGCATGAAAGAGATTTTTACCCTTGGTTTTAGGTTTTTTCTTATTTGTGTTTGGGGTAGTATTAGTCTAGTTTCAAATTTTGAAAATCGTTAGGTGTTAACCTATTTAATGCTTTCAAAACAAATGCTTAAAATTAGCTAAACGATTAAATTTTTTTGATTAGGTTGTCTTGCATTAAGGCAAGCAAAGGGTTAACAATAAAATAAGAAAAATATAATCCCGTAAGAACTTGCCCTATTATTAGGTATGGATCTTCAACAGGGGAAGCTCCAATTCAGGTTAACAAAATTAGGATGTTAGCTCATGACCAAAATAGAATTTGGTTTAGAGGGTAAAACTGTAGTGTTTGAAAATTTCTTTTTATTAAAGGTATAACTATTAGGATAGCAATAGATAATACTAAAGCTAAGACACCCCCTAGTTTATTAGGAATAGATCGCAAGATTGCGTAGGGGAATAAGAAGTATCATTCTGGTTGGATATGTAAAGGGGTTACTAAGCTATTTGCAGGGTTGAAATTTTCAGGATCCCCTAGAAGGTTAGGAGAAATTAAAACTAGGGAGATGAATAAAGTTAGTACGATTGAGTATCCTAAAACATCTTTAATAGTGAAGTAGGGGTGGAAAGGGATTTTGTCAATATTTCTTTTTAAACCTAAGGGATTATTAGAACCATTCTGGTGAAGAAAAACGATATGAATAAAGATTATTGCTGCTAAGATAAAAGGAAGTATAAAATGTAGAGTGAAGAATCGTGTTAGAGTGGGGTTATCAACTGAGAAACCCCCTCATAACCATGTAACTAAGCTTCTTCCGATATAAGGAATGGCAGAGAATAGGTTAGTAATTACTGTGGCCCCCCAAAAAGATATTTGTCCCCAAGGTAACACATAACCTAGGAATGCTGTAGCCATTAAAATGAATAGGATAATAACTCCTGTTATTCAAACAGTAGAAGACTTATAAGACCCATAATGTAACATGGCTGCCAGACTCATGTAGTTTCTACTCCTTGAGTCTGGCAGGGTGTTCTACCTCCATGTTGCATGACCCTCCTCCCTTCTTAATCTCTGTGATAAAACAGTCACTAGTCAGCTCTCAACTAGAGAGGTTGATTCTTTTTTTGTAATACTGTCGAGAGTACGGTAAACTTGTAAAGTCGGGTAAATCCCTTTTTTCTTTTGGAGTTCAATAATAAAATTAAGAAGACTTGTCTTCTAGCTTGAATTATTAAAGTAAGTTGTCTTTATTTCTTTTTATGGCCCTCGGGAGTCTTTCTCCCTTAGTTAAATTATTCTACGGAGGGTTACATAAAATTGGCGCCCGAACAGGGACCCGACTAAGCCTCGGTCAGTCCCACAGAAATACTGTTTATCATTGTCGGTTAGGATATCCGCCCCCCATGTGGCTCTAAGCCTTGGCTTCCACATTGATAGATAGTTAATAAGATAATTGTATTAAATTAAATCTAACTTAATCAGAATTAAATTAAATAACAAATTGAAAATAAAATTATCTTAGTAATAAAATCATTGAATTTAGATGACTTACTATTTATATTGTATAAATTTGACCTAACTTGATTGATGTAAATTGTTTTGATTACTGTAAACTAATTAAATAAATCATGGCTTACTCGGACGCTAACAATCAAACATGGAGATCGCCTCAGACATCTGAGGATGAGGACGAGAATTTAATCTTAGGGAAAAGGGAAGATAAATCAAAAGAAGATCTGGTTGCGTCTATGGAAGACGACGGCGACATGCTAGCACCGCCTGAAACAGATGATACCTTGGAGGACTTTAACCGGAAGCTTCGTATTGAGGAAGAGAGAGACGAAGAAGATTCAAAAAAGAGAGCTGCAGCCTCTTCAGAACCTAACTTCTCTCCTTACTTACTATTCCCTCATAAGAGTATTCCTGCCCCTAAGGGATGTTTAACTCCCTCTAATTTCCCTCCTCAAACTGGGATAAATTCCCTTGATCCTCCTAAATCAGAGTCCACAATTGTTAAGCCTAAAATTAGTTCTGCTAATGTTTTGCCTAAACCAGAAACTAGAACTATCCAATATTCTCCGTCCCGACAAATTCCTCAATTAGGACCAGACACTCCCGAAGAGGAATTAAAAGCTTTTATATTGCCCTTGCTCCAAACACTGGCAGATAATTCAACCCAAAATGTAGCAATACAAAAAGTTCTTGCTACTAGTTTTGATAGGTTAGTTAAGGATTTACCCATGTTAATAAATAGAGGTTCAACTCCTCAAACGGGAAAAGCCCCTATTGAACCGCCAGAAAGGTTAGCCTTTATGGGATCGTCTAACGATAATGCCGCTGAATTTTTAGCTGCTTTTGAGGATTATGCTAAATTTCACAAGCTATCAAATGAAGAAAGATTAGCTGCTTCGCTTTTCTTTTTAATAGGACGTGCCTTGTATTGGTACAGGGATTTAGTCCGTCAATATGACGAAATGTGTAGCTTAAGACCTTCCCATCCTCATTTAACTTGGAATACGTTTAAGAGACATTTTAAGGTTCAGTTTAGAGATTCCGAAGCTGATTCTAAACTTAAGATAGAAATTAACCATAGAAGTCAGAAGGATAAGGAGTCGGTGGAGGATTTCTTCGGGGAAGTAATGAAGCTGAATCTAGGGATGACCCATCCCCTTTCCGAGAAGGAGTTAGTTCCAATTATTAAGAGCAACTTGAAAGATGAACTTAGAACTCCCCTCCTTTTCTTACAATTTACCACTATGGAACAGTTAAGGAATTCCTGTAAAACCATAGAAAAGGATATTGAAGTCAGGAAAAAGAATGCTGAGAAAAGGGAAAAGAGGAAATCTCCCCCAAAACCTAAGGTTAAAGCTGAGTCCTCTTGCCCAGCCAATAAAGGCTCAGCCCATAGTCAGTGTTCCCCCGGGCATTGTCAAAGCCCTTGTCCTACTTCCCCATCACATCCTAAATGGGAATATCCCTTGAAACCCTTAGACTCTAGGTCTCAAGCTAGATCTCAAAACTTTTCAAATAGAGGTCAAAGATCTTATAATAGATATTATAATCAGAGATCTAAATCTCCAGGTCGTCAGTTGGCCTTGTCTTACCCCTCTACACGCACGATCACCTGTTACAGTTGTCAGGAACCTGGTCATCTTGCACCCGATTGTCCAAATAAAAATATGATCCAGTCGGGGGAAGCCCAGACGGGAGAGGTCCCTCGTGGTCCCTCTCCCGGTGCCCAATAAACTCTCCTAATAAGAAGCGTGTCGCGTTTCCCTTGAGGATTGAATCCGTCCGGAAGGGTTCAGTCTATAAAAGGGTTACTATTCCCGTTACTTTTGAACACGCGACAGTTCACGCTAAATTAGATAGCGGGGCCGATGCCTCTTTTGTTAGTCTTGACCAGTTTACAAAAAATTTGTAAACATAGAAATTCTTCAGAATTACCTGAAGATGAAGAATTAGATTGTGTAGTTTGGGGCGACGGTCGTTATACGTTCACAAAAGGTTCTCACGAGTTAGAATTTACTCTTAAGTCAATTGACAGTGAGAAACAATTCAAATTTAAATTTTACATAGTTCCTTCCCTAAATAGTGACTTCATATTGGGTCAAGATTTTCTTGAGGAAAATAGGGTCAAGTTAGATTTTGAGTCAGCTCAATGTTTAGTGGGTAACTTAAGGATCCCTTTTTCATTACCATCTGAAAAGGATCCTATAGATAAGGAGATTGTAAATAGTACTAGGGACGCAGTTTCCGCAGCCCCTATTTCTGAGGAACAGCGTCATCAACTAGAAACCCTTTTATTAAAATTTCCAGAGTTGTTTTCTGATAAAGTAGGAAGAACAGGACTAGTCTTCCACGAAATTCATACGGGTACTAGTCCGCCCATAAAATCCCAGCCTTATCGAGTTAATGACCAGAAAAGGAAAATTATTGAACAACATGTAAAGGAAATGTTAGATGACGGGATAATCAGACCTTCAGTTTCTCCTTGGGCTTCGCCCGTAGTTTTAGTTGATCAAACAAAACGGGGTAAACCCTATCGGTTTTGTATTGATTACAGAAAACTTAATCAGGTTACCATTAAGGACCCTTATCCTTTACCTAATATAGAGGACATGTTAGCTAGGGTTGGAAGACCTAAATATATAACAGCACTTGACCTTAAATCAGGGTATTGGCAAGTGGAAATGCACCCTAAAAGTAGAGAAAAAACTGCTTTTGTGACTCATATGGGAAAGTATGAGTTTAATGTACTTCCTTTTGGGCTTTGTAACGCCCCTAGCTCCTTTCAGCGTCTAATCGACGAGATTTTTAGGGACGCAGATTACTTCCAATTAATCGATTATCTAGATGATTTAATCTCGCTTAGCGAAGATTGGGACCAACACTTAACGTGTTTAGAATATGTCCTCAATAGATTAAAGGAAGCGGGTCTCACCCTACAGTTAAAAAAATGTCGTTTCGCTCAAAAAGAAGCTACCATATTTGGTCACATTGTAAATGAAAAAGGGGTGCATATAGATCCTTCTAAGATAGAAGCCATTCAAAAATTTCCTCCTCCTAAAAATATTAAGGAAGTTCAAAGATTTTTAGGGATGGCAGGTTGGCACAACCGTTTTATTAATCACTACTCTCAAATAGTAGCACCCATTAATAGACTTAAACGGAAGGATCAAAAATTTGTTTGGGGATTCGAACAGCAACAGGCGTTCGAAAAAATTAAGGAAGCCATTTGTAAGGCTCACCCCTTAGCTTTATTTAGAAGGGATTCCCCGTGCATCTTAACTACCGATGCTAGTGATGCAGGGTTAGGTGCCCTTCTTTCCCAATTACAGGATAATATAGAAGTCCCTATAGCTTATGCTAGTACAGGGCTTAAAGATGCAGAAACGAGGTACTCAACTAGTGAGAAAGAGTGTTTAGCCATATGTTGGGCAGTTAAAAAGTTTAGGCCCTTTTTAGAAGGTCGTAAATTCACTGTCCTCACGGACCATCAGGCTTTACAATGGTTGTTTAACATTAGGGAACCAAATTCTCGGCTAGTTAAATGGGCTATGTACCTTCAAACCTTTGACTTTACTATTAAACATAAGAAAGGAGTAGAGAACGTAGTAGCAGACGCTTTATCGAGAGCTCCGATAAATGTCTTAAGTATCCATCTTAGTTCCTCTACTTCCAATACTACTAGTAATTTGGATCCAACTAGTAGTAGTACTAGTCAAAATTCTACCGGTAGTAGTAATAGTACAACATCCTCTAGGGACACTGTTGAAGGCCAATTACGTCCCCCAGGTCCTAGAGCCCTATATTCAGTCTTCACCATAGAAGACGTAAGAAAGTCTCAGAGGGAAGATCCTTTCGCTTCCCCAATTATTAATTCCTTGCAAGGACCTAACCGAGTTAGGAATAAAATGTTTGAAATAAAGAATGATCTTCTTTATAGAAGACCATACAGGAATCATCCTGAAAAGATTTATTTACCTCCTCGATTAAGGCTAGAAGCTATGAGGTTGTTACACGACCACCCTTTATCAGCTCACAGGGGCAAAGATAAGACCCTTAGTAAGGTTACTTATAGATATTGGTGGCCCACTGTAATTAGTGACGTCCAGGATTATGTCCGAGGTTGCTCTTTATGCCAACAATTTAAGGCTAGAAATAGGAAAAAGCCAGGGCTAATGCAACCCTCAGAAATAACTAGTCCTTGGGACCAAATAAGTGTCGACATTATGGGACCTTTCCCTTCTAGTAGACACCACTACAAATATCTAATAGTTTTTGTCGATTACATGACAAAATTCGTGGAAATGATACCACTAAAAACTATTACTGCTAAGACCTGTGTTCAGGCATTTAAGTCTATTATCACTAGGTGGGGAGCTCCTAAAGCTATTCTTAGTGATAGAGGGGTTCAGTTTACTTCAAAACTTTGGCTGCAGACGTGCAGAGCATTTAAAATAAACCCAAAGTTTACCACCCCCTATACTCCTAAGGGAAATCCCACCGAAAGAGTTAATAGAGTAATAGACGAACTAATCTCGTTTTATGTAGGGAATCACCATGATAGATGGGATGAATCCCTTGACCTTCTTCAATTCGCTATAAATTCCGCACCCCATGAAACAACGGGCAGATCCCCGTTTTTCTTGAATTTAGGGCGGGAGCCACGTCTCCCTTGGGATTTAGATATTGAGGAACCCATTCAGGACAATGATGACCCCAGTCGTGATAAGGCTTTGAAGGTTCTTAAGGAACAATTAGCATTCAGCAATGAATTGTCCAAGTTAGCAAAGGCCCACGAGAAAAAATACTACGACCTCCGCCATGACCCGTTAGAGTTTGCGGTAGGAACCTTAGTATGGATGGAAACTCATCCTTTATCCAGTACGACAGGTCAGCTCATGAAAAAGCTTAGTCCTAAATGGGCAGGTCCCTTCAAGATAGTTGCAAAGCACTCTCCCGTTGTTTACGAGTTAGAAGACGCTAACTCTGGGCAGAACGTAGGGAAAGTTAACCTAGAACATCTTAAACTTTATTGGACTAACGTAGCTGTCTTCGAAAACGCCGAAAATACCCCCGTTTCTCAATCCGAAGTCGCTGATGAAATCGAAGGTAGTCCTCCTACGAATGGTGGAAGCATGCACCACCAATCTGCGGAGACTTCTTCAACTACTTCATCTGAAGCATCATCATCTTCTACATCACCGTCATCTCCGGACGGTCAGGAAGTCCGTCAACCGATTCTTCCTGCAATTACCGATGTCCCTCCAACCACGACATCAAGTTCAGTAGAAGAGCAAGCAGCGGATCAACCGATCCTTCCTGCAGTTCGGGATGGTTCACTTCAGCCTACAGATTCTGATAGTGAACCGGGCATGGCCCTTTTTGAAGACCCTCCTCTCCTCCTTTTTACCTATCATGATATGAGGGCTTTTCAGCTCGATCATCCCTCTGACGATAGCCCGCCTTCTGCGGCAGGGGAGGCTTCCCCGTCTGATCAAGAATCAGTCGTGGAAAATGAGCTACATACACCAACTTCCAGTTTCACAGAAGAAATCGTAACGCCAGACGACAAATCAACGTCTTCTGAGCGATCCATACCGGAACCTGCGTTACAGCATTCTCCCTCTTCTGGTTTTTCGGAGGAAATAGTACCTCCCGAACCGATTTCTATTTCTACCGAAGAAATAGCACATCCTGAACAGAATTCTACTCTGTCGGAAGAAACGTCAACACCTACACCACCTTCTCAATCGAAATCCCAATCGTTACGTGTGTCTGATAGTTCTTCAACCACGTTATCGGAGTCAATGAGAACGCCTCGTTTGAATAGGGCTACATTACCCGATATTTATCTAGAACCTTTTAAATTGGGATGGCGTCGAGAGGTATGTAAGAGGGCGACGGTTCAGCCCGGAGGTAACGAAGTAGACATTTACTACCGACCTCCTGATGATGATGACAAACGGTTAAGGTCTCCTTAGGAAGTCCAAGTGTACCTCAATAATAATAACATCCGGAACTTAAAAAGGGAATACTTCTGCTTCTCCCGAGAGCTAATTTCCGTCTTCCCTTGGGAATTTATTTCCCAAGCGACAAAGAGAAAATACTAATAAACTTATATTTCTAGATGGCCGAAGGTGGACCAGATCCCAAGCGACCTATTTACTTTGAGCCTCCAAAAGGTTTTTCTAAACCAAAACCTTACTTGCGCACCCGTCCAACTATAGTGGACGAATCATTAAACGTCTTGGAAAAACTTCAAGGCCCAAAGTGCCAAAAAATATGCTGTCTATGCAAGCAAGAAGGCCACAGCCATCAAGATTGCTTTGTCCCTCCTGAACACCTCAAATATTATATGAGCAAGGCGAAACCTACTATTGCTAAAGACGAAATAAGTGTATCCTGCAACCTGTGCAGAAGAGAAGGGCATACTGCCCGAGAATGTAATTTCATACACGACCTAACGGCAGACACAGAAGAATTAAAAACTAAGGGGCCTCTTACGGCGTACGCCCGGGTCAAAGAACAATTGAGAAGAAAGGAACAGAATGAAAATTCTGAACCCATCCCAGCGAGCCTAAGTCCAAGTAATCAAAGTTCGCCTCTATTCCACATTCAATGGCCTAACCCCCCAGAACGATTTCCAGTCCCTCCCGCTACTACCCAACAAACCCCTCAGTCGGAAGAAGAAGAGGAGCCGCAGTGGGAGCGGTTCGGGACCATGGGGTGGATTCCCAGGAGCTCGTTGGCGAATGCTAAAGCAGCCCGCACGATCCTTCCCAAGAAAACTCCAATGGAGAAGAAGCTAATCCGCTCTAAAGTTCCCGGAGCCTCAAAACAGTATATCTGGTCAACCGCTGAGTGCCTTCGGTGCCACAAGATTGGCCATCATTTGGTGACTGATTGCCCCTTCCCTAGGAGCACTGCCGCCTACGAGCGCCGGGATAAAAGATCTAAATTCGCCCTTCTGCCGAAACTTATGGATAATTGAAAAAAAAAACAAAAAAAAAAATTTTTTTGTGCTAACATCTATAAATCTTACCCCTGCTAATAAGTTAAGGGTTCCTCGGGGTAACCCCTTTTTTTCTCTCTCTTCTCAATTTAATTTTTTTGTCAGGATAAATAGAGTTCCTAATGAGGGGGGATGTAACATGGCTGCCAGACTCATGTAGTTTCTACTCCTTGAGTCTGGCAGGGTGTTCTACCTCCATGTTGCATGACCCTCCTCCCTTCTTAATCTCTGTGATAAAACAGTCACTAGTCAGCTCTCAACTAGAGAGGTTGATTCTTTTTTTGTAATACTGTCGAGAGTACGGTAAACTTGTAAAGTCGGGTAAATCCCTTTTTTCTTTTGGAGTTCAATAATAAAATTAAGAAGACTTGTCTTCTAGCTTGAATTATTAAAGTAAGTTGTCTTTATTTCTTTTTATGGCCCTCGGGAGTCTTTCTCCCTTAGTTAAATTATTCTACGGAGGGTTACATAAAATTGGCGCCCGAACAGGGACCCGACTAAGCCTCGGTCAGTCCCACAGAAATACTGTTTATCATTGTCGGTTAGGATATCCGCCCCCCATGTGGCTCTAAGCCTTGGCTTCCACATTGATAGATAGTTAATAAGATAATTGTATTAAATTAAATCTAACTTAATCAGAATTAAATTAAATAACAAATTGAAAATAAAATTATCTTAGTAATAAAATCATTGAATTTAGATGACTTACTATTTATATTGTATAAATTTGACCTAACTTGATTGATGTAAATTGTTTTGATTACTGTAAACTAATTAAATAAATCATGGCTTACTCGGACGCTAACAATCAAACATGAAAATCGCCTCAGACATCTGAGGATGAGGACGAGAATTTAATCTTAGGGAAAAGGGAAGATAAATCAAAAGTAGATCTGGTTGCGTCTATGGAAGACGACGGCGACATGCTAGCACCGCCTGAAACAGATGATACCTTGGAGGACTTTAACCGGAAGCTTCGTATTGAGGAAGAGAGAGACGAAGAAGATTCAAAAAAGAGAGCTGCAGCCTCTTCAGAACCTAACTTCTCTCCTTACTTACTATTCCCTCATAAGAGTATTCCTGCCCCTAAGGGATGTTTAACTCCCTCTAATTTCCCTCCTCAAACTGGGATAAATTCCCTTGATCCTCCTAAATCAGAGTCCACAATTGTTAAGCCTAAAATTAGTTCTGCTAATGTTTTGCCTAAACCAGAAACTAGAACTATCGGAACCCGTTATTCTCCGTCCCGACAAATTCCTCAATTAGGACCAGACACTCCCGAAGAGGAATTAAAAGCTTTTATATTGCCCTTGCTCCAAACACTGGCAGATAATTCAACCCCAAATGTAGCAATACAAAAAGTTCTTGCTACTAGTTTTGATAGGTTAGTTAAGGATTTACCCATGTTAATAAATAGAGGTTCAACTCCTCAAACGGGAAAAGCCCCTATTGAACCGCCAGAAAGGTTAGCCTTTATGGGATCGTCTAACGATAATGCCGCTGAATTTTTAGCTGCTTTTGAGGAGTATGCTAAATTTCACAAGCTATCAAATGAAGAAAGATTAGCTGCATTGCCTCTCCTTTTAAGAGGACGTGCCTTGTATTGGTACAGGGATTTAGTCTCCCCAAAAACCTAAGGTTAAAGCTGAGTCTTCTTGCCCAGCCAATAAAGGCTCAGCCCATAGTCAGTGTTCCCCCGGGCATTGTCAAAGCCCGTCCTACTTCCCCATCACATCCTAAATGGGAATATCCCTTGAAACCCTTAGACTCTAGGTCTCAAGCTAGATCTCAAAACTTTTCAAATAGAGGTCAAAGATCTTATAATAGATATTATAATCAGAGATCTAAATCTCCAGGTCGTCAGTTGGCCTTGTCTTACCCCTCTACACGCACGATCACCTGTTACAGTTGTCAGGAACCTGGTCATCTTGCACCCGATTGTCCAAATAAAAATATGATCCAGTCGGGGGAAGCCCAGACGGGAGAGGTCCCTCGTGGTCCCTCTCCCGGTGCCCAATAAATTCTCCTAATAAGAAGCGTGTCGCGTTTCCCTTGAGGATTGAATCCGTCCGGAAGGGTTCAGTCTATAAAAGGGTTACTATTCCCGTTACTTTTGAACACGCGACAGTTCACGCTAAATTAGATAGCGGGGCCGATGCCTCTTTTGTTAGTCTTGACCAGTGGCAAAAAATTTGTAAACATAGAAATTCTTCAGAATTACCTGAAGATGAAGAATTAGATTGCGAAGTTTGGGGCGACGGCCGTTATACGTTCACAAAAGGTTCTCACGAGTTAGAATTTACTCTTAAGTCAATTGACAGTGAGAAACAATTCAAATTTAAATTTTACATAGTTCCTTCCCTAAATAGTGACTTCATATTGGGTCAAGATTTTCTTGAGGAAAATAGGGTCAAGTTAGATTTTGAGTCAGCTCAATGTTTAGTGGGTAACTTAGAGTCCGACGCCGCGAAAAATAAGTCGGCGGCGGCGTTTGCACAGTTTAGGCATATGGGCGACGGCGCGCCGCCGGCGCGCCGTTCTATAAACCGGCGGCGGCGTTGCATACAATTTTATTGGCGGCGGCGGCGTTAGAGGCGTGTAAGTTCACAACGAGTGATTAATGTCGTATGTAGTTCTCAGTTGTGAAGTGGTGGTGTTCACAAGATCAGTCCATGTTCGAAAATACTGGTTGAAATCTCTTGAAACTTTAATGTGATTCGCAAAATAATGTTTGGTATTTTTGTGGGAAGTTTAAAATGTTTCTCTTTCCTGGCTTTTTGTAAGAACATTAGAACGAAAATTAAGCATAATTTAATGGCTTAGTCTCAAACAGTTTAAATTTATTTCCTTCAGCTTCACTGGTTCGAATCTCTTGAAATTTTAGTGAGAGGCATATTGAAAGGTTTTAAATTATCGTGCAAAATTTCAAAGTTTTGAAACGAATAGTTGTTTTCGTAAAATTTTCCTAAGCGACTAAATAGGTTGTAGGATTATGCACAAACAAAATTTTTTGGAAGTGAATTGTTCGTTTAAAAATTTTGAAACTTTGCATCATAATTTAAAACCCTTCAATATGCCTCTCACTAAAATTTCAAGAGATTCGATCAAGTGAAACGGAAGAAACCTTTAAACCGTTCGAAGACCAAGCCCTTTAATTAGGGCTAATTTTTGTTTTAATATTTATTAAAAACTATAAAAAGGAAATGATTTGAAAATTTCCAAAAAATAGCAAACGTTGTTTTGCACATCTCTTTAAAATTTCAAGAGATTTGAACCAGTTGTTTCAACATTCTGCCTAAATAACTGTGTTCCTCCCATAGCCGGCCTATGGCTCCTTCGATTTTTCGAGCGATAAAGCCCAAAATTACCAACACGCGCTTTTACATAGGAAAAACATTGGCGTGTGAAGCCAAAGAGTGATCCAGTGGGCTGTGGTTGTAGCAAGGAAGGCAGAAATGAGAACCAGTCAAGGATAGGAGTCTAGATCCGTGGAGTACAAATTTATTATGACTAGAATTTTTAAACTGGTCCCTCCTCAACTTTCTTAAAAGTTCTCAATTAATAAACTGATCCCAAGGACCTGTAAACCCCGGATTTAGAATAAAAAAAAAACTGGTCAGAGCAATTATTAAACTGGTTTTGGACCTGTGGACCTGTGCTATTTCCAAGACTGGTTGGCACGCCCATGGAATACTGAAGGACCGATGGCAGCCCATAGAGCCCCATACTAAGCGACTAAACGACCAACGTTAAAGGCCGGGAAACGGCGAAAAGGGTTCTTGTCAAACTGAAAACCGTGCATCGAACTAACAATGGGCGACCGTGCTTCAAACTTTTTAGGGGTTCTTGTCAAACTGAAAGCCGTGCAAAGCGGTTCTTGTCAAACTGAAGGTAAACAATGGACAGTCTCTTAAATTTTGTTTCCCCGACTTTTTGCATCCCCCATTTAAGAGACTGTCCATTGTTTATCTTCAGTTTGACAAGAACCGCTTTGCACGGCTTTCAGTTTGACAAGAACCCCTAAAAAGTTTGAAGCACGGTCGCCCATTGTTAGTTCGATGCACGGTTTTCAGTTTGACAAGAACCCTACTCGCCGTTTCCCGGCCTTTAAGCTTACTTCCCCCTTTTCAGCCCCAAAATGGAGGGGGGTTATGAAAAATGAAAATACCGAGTCAAATCCCCGAAAAAGCTAGCGCCATCTAGAAAAAATGAGACGTTAGATGCTTCCCTCTTTAGAACGTTAATTCCCCCATATGTCCCCACTATCAGGTTTGCTACTATTTGCCGCTAGAAGGCGAATTAACAAGTATTTTTCAACTTTCTCCCCCTGCCATCCGTCCTTCAGTATTGGTTCGTCCATGGCACGCCGGCGTACGCCGGTGATATTTCGGCGTCGCGGCGGGGCGGCGCGCTGTTTAAAAGTACGTACGGCGGCGGCGGGGTTAAATACTGGAAATGTGGCGGCGCGCCGGCGTACTATCGGCGGCGTCGGACTCTAGGGTAACTTAAGGATCCCTTTTTCATTACCATCTGAAAAGGATACTATAGATAAGGAGATTGTAAATAGTATTAGGGACGCAGTTTCCGCAGCCCCTATTTCTGAGGAACAGCGTCATCAACTAGAAACCCTTTTATTAAAATTTCCAGAGTTGTTTTCTGATAAAGTAGGAAGAACAGGACTAGTCTTCCACGAAATTCATACGGGTACTAGTCCGCCCATAAAATCCCAGCCTTATCGAGTTAATGACCAGAAAAGGAAAATTATTGAACAACATGTAAGGGAAATGTTAGATGACGGGATAATCAGACCTTCAGTTTCTCCTTGGGCTTCGCCCGTAGTTTTAGTTGATCAAACAAAACGGGGTAAACCCTATCGGTTTTGTATTGATTACAGAAAACTTAATCAGGTTACCATTAAGGACCCTTATCCTTTACCTAATATAGAGGACATGTTAGCTAGGGTTGGAAGACCTAAATATATAACAACACTTGACCTTAAATCAGGGTACTGGCAAGTGGAAATGCACCCTAAAAGTAGAGAAAAAACTGCTTTTGTGACTCATATGGGAAAGTATGAGTTTAATGTACTTCCTTTTGGGCTTTGTAACGCCCCTAGCTCCTTTCAGCGTCTAATCGACGAGATTTTTAGGGACGCAGATTACTTCCAATTAATCGATTATCTAGATGATTTAATCTCGCTTAGCGAAGATTGGGACCAACACTTAACGTGTTTAGAATATGTCCTCAATAGATTAAAGGAAGCGGGTCTCACCCTACAGTTAAAAAAATGTCGTTTCGCTCAAAAAGAAGCTACCATATTTGGTCACATTGTAAATGAAAAAGGGGTGCATATAGATCCTTCTAAGATAGAAGCCATTCAAAAATTTCCTCCTCCTAAAAATATTAAGGAATTTCAAAGATTTTTAGGGATGGCAGGTTGGCACAACCATTTTATTAATCACTACTCTCAAATAGTAGCACCCATTAATAGACTTAAACGGAAGGATCAAAAATTTGTTTGGGGATTCGAACAGCAACAGGCGTTCGAAAAAATTAAGGAAGCCATTTGTAAGGCTCACCCCTTAGCTTCCTTTAGAAGGGATTCCCCGTGCATCTTAACTACCGATGCTAGTGATGCAGGGTTAGGTGCCCTTCTTTCCCAAATACAGGATAATATAGAAGTCCCTATAGCTTATGCTAGTACAGGGCTTAAAGATGCAGAAACGAGGTACTCAACTAGTGAGATTCGTCCACTATAGTTGGACGGGTGCGCAAGTAAGGTTTTGGTTTAGAAAAACCTTTTGGAGGCTCAAAGTAAATAGGTCGCTTGGGATCTGGTCCACCTTCGGCCATCTAGAAATATAAGTTTATTAGTATTTTCTCTTTGTCGCTTGGGAAATAAATTCCCAAGGGAAGACGGAAATTGGCTCTCGGGAGAAGCAGAAGTATTCCCTTTTTAAGTTCCGGATGTTATTATTATTGAGGTACACTTGGACTTCATAAGGAGACCTTAACCGTTTGTCATCATCATCAGGAGGTCGGTAGTAAATGTCTACTTCGTTACCTCCGGGCTGAACCGTCGCCCTCTTACATACCTCTCGACGCCATCCCAATTTAAAAGGTTCTAGATAAATATCGGGTAATGTAGCCCTATTCAAACGAGGCGTTCTCATTGACTCCGATAACGTGGTTGAAGAACTATCAGACACACGTAACGATTGGGATTTCGATTGAGAAGGTGGTGTAGGTGTTGACGTTTCTTCCGACAGAGTAGAATTCTGTTCAGGATGTGCTATTTCTTCGGTAGAAATAGAAATCGGTTCGGGAGGTACTATTTCCTCCGAAAAACCAGAAGAGGGAGAATGCTGTAACGCAGGTTCCGGTATGGATCGCTCAGAAGACGTTGATTTGTCGTCTGGCGTTACGATTTCTTCTGTGAAACTGGAAGTTGGTGTATGTAGCTCATTTTCCACGACTGATTCTTGATCAGACGGGGAAGCCTCCCCTGCCGCAGAAGGCGGGCTATCGTTAGAGGGATGATCGAGCTGAAAAGCCCTCATATCATGATAGGTAAAAAGGAGGAGAGGAGGGTCTTCAAAAAGGGCCATGCCCGGTTCACTATCAGAATCTGTAGGCTGAAGTGAACCATCCCGAACTGCAGGAAGGATCGGTTGATCCGCTGCTTGCTCTTCTACTGAACTTGATGTCGTGGTTGGAGGGACATCGGTAATTGCAGGAAGAATCGGTTTACGGACTTCCTGACCGTCCGGAGATGACGGTGATGTAGAAGATGATGATGCTTCAGATGAAGTAGTTGAAGAAGTCTCCGCAGATTGGTGGTGCATGCTTCCACCATTCGTAGGAGGACTACCTTCGATTTCATCAGCGACGTCGGATTGAGAAACGGGGGTATTTTCGGCGTTTTCGAAGACAGCTACGTTAGTCCAATAAAGTTTAAGATGTTCTAGGTTAACTTTCCCTACGTTCTGCCCAGAGTTAGCGTCTTCTAACTCGTAAACAACGGGAGAGTGCTTTGCAACTATCTTGAAGGGACCTGCCCATTTAGGACTAAGCTTTTTCATGAGCTGACCTGTCGTACTGGATAAAGGATGAGTTTCCATCCATACTAAGGTTCCTACCGCAAACTCTAACGGGTCATGGCGGAGGTCGTAGTATTTTTTCTGGTGGGCCTTTGCTAACTTGGACAATTCATTGCTGAATGCTAATTGTTCCTTAAGAACCTTCAAAGCCTTATCACGACTGGGGTCATCATTGTCCTGAATGGGTTCCTCAATATCTAAATCCCAAGGGAGACGTGGCTCCCGCCCTAAATTCAAGAAAAACGGGGATCTGCCCGTTGTTTCATGGGGTGCGGAATTTATAGCGAATTGAAGAAGGTCAAGGGATTCATCCCATCTATCATGGTGATTCCCTACATAAAACGAGATTAGTTCGCCTATTACTCTATTAACTCTTTCGGTGGGATTTCCCTTAGGAGTATAGGGGGTGGTAAACTTTGGGTTTATTTTAAATGCTCTGCACGTCTGCAGCCAAAGTTTTGAAGTAAACTGAACCCCTCTATCACTAAGAATAGCTTTAGGAGCTCCCCACCTAGTGATAATAGACTTAAATGCCTGAACACAGGTCTTAGCAGTAATAGTTTTTAGTGGTATCATTTCCTCGAATTTTGTCATGTAATCGACAAAAACTATTAGATATTTGTAGTGGTGTCTACTAGAAGGGAAAGGTCCCATAATGTCGACACTTATTTGGTCCCAAGGACTAGTTATTTCTGAGGGTTGCATTAGCCCTGGCTTTTTCCTATTTCTAGCATTAAATTGTTGGCATAAAGAGCAACCTCGGACATAATCCTGGACGTCACTAATTACAGTGGGCCACCAATATCTATAAGTAACCTTACTAAGGGTCTTATCTTTGCCCCTGTGAGCTGATAAAGGGTGGTCGTGTAACAACCTCATAGCTTCTAGCCTTAATCGAGGAGGTAAATAAATCTTTTCAGGATGATTCCTGTATGGTCTTCTATAAAGAAGATCATTCTTTATTTCAAACATTTTATTCCTAACTGGGTTAGGTCCTTGCAAGGAATTAATAATTGGGGAAGCGAAAGGATCTTCCCTCTGAGACTTTCTTACGTCTTCTATGGTGAAGACTGAATATAGGGCTCTAGGACCTGGGGGACGTAATCGGCCTTCAACAGTGTCCCTAGAGGATGTTGTACTATTACTACTACCGGTAGAATTTTGACTAGTACTACTACTAGTTGGTTCCAAATTACTAGTAGTATTGGAAGTAGAGGAACTAAGATGGATACTTAAGACATTTATCGGAGCTCTCGATAAAGCGTCTGCTACTACGTTCTCTACTCCTTTCTTATGTTTAATAGTAAAGTCAAAGGTTTGAAGGTACATAGCCCATTTAACTAGCCGAGAATTTGGTTCCCTAATGTTAAACAACCATTGTAAAGCCTGATGGTCCGTGAGGACAGTGAATTTACGACCTTCTAAAAAGAGCCTAAACTTTTTAACTGCCCAACATATGGCTAAACACTCTTTCTCACTAGTTGAGTACCTCGTTTCTGCATCTTTAAGCCCTGTACTAGCATAAGCTATAGGGACTTCTATATTATCCTGTATTTGGGAAAGAAGGGCACCTAACCCTGCATCACTAGCATCGGTAGTTAAGATGCACGGGGAATCCCTTCTAAAGGAAGCTAAGGGGTGAGCCTTACAAATGGCTTCCTTAATTTTTTCGAACGCCTGTTGCTGTTCGAATCCCCAAACAAATTTTTGATCCTTCCGTTTAAGTCTATTAATGGGTGCTACTATTTGAGAGTAGTGATTAATAAAACGGTTGTGCCAACCTGCCATCCCTAAAAATCTTTGAACTTCCTTAATATTTTTAGGAGGAGGAAATTTTTGAATGGCTTCTATCTTAGAAGGATCTATATGCACCCCTTTTTCATTTACAATGTGACCAAATATGGTAGCTTCTTTTTGAGCGAAACGACATTTTTTTAACTGTAGGGTGAGACCCGCTTCCTTTAATCTATTGAGGACATATTCTAAACACGTTAAGTGTTGGTCCCAATCTTCGCTAAGCGAGATTAAATCATCTAGATAATCGATTAATTGGAAGTAATCTGCGTCCCTAAAAATCTCGTCGATTAGACGCTGAAAGGAGCTAGGGGCGTTACAAAGCCCAAAAGGAAGTACATTAAACTCATACTTTCCCATATGAGTCACAAAAGCAGTTTTTTCTCTACTTTTAGGGTGCATTTCCACTTGCCAATACCCTGATTTAAGGTCAAGTGCTGTTATATATTTAGGTCTTCCAACCCTAGCTAACATGTCCTCTATATTAGGTAAAGGATAAGGGTCCTTAATGGTAACCTGATTAAGTTTTCTGTAATCAATACAAAACCGATAGGGTTTACCCCGTTTTGTTTGATCAACTAAAACTACGGGCGAAGCCCAAGGAGAAACTGAAGGTCTGATTATCCCGTCATCTAACATTTCCTTTACATGTTGTTCAATAATTTTCCTTTTCTGGTCATTAACTCGATAAGGCTGGGATTTTATGGGCGGACTAGTACCCGTATGAATTTCGTGGAAGACTAGTCCTGTTCTTCCTACTTTATCAGAAAACAACTCTGGAAATTTTAATAAAAGGGTTTCTAGTTGATGACGCTGTTCCTCAGAAATAGGGGCCGCGGAAACTGCGTCCCTAATACTATTTACAATCTCCTTATCTATAGGATCCTTTTCAGATGGTAATGAAAAAGGGATCCTTAAGTTACCCACTAAACATTGAGCTGACTCAAAATCTAACTTGACCCTATTTTCCTCAAGAAAATCTTGACCCAACATGAAGTCACTATTTAGGGAAGGAACTATGTAAAATTTAAATTTGAATTGTTTCTCACTGTCAATTGACTTAAGAGTAAATTCTAACTCGTGAGAACCTTTTGTGAACGTATAACGGCCGTCGCCCCAAACTACACAATCTAATTCTTCATCTCCAGGTAATTCGGAAGAATTTCTATGTTTACAAATTTTTTGCCACTGGTCAAGACTAACAAAAGAGGCATCGGCCCCGCTATCTAATTTAGCGTGAACTGTCGCGTGTTCAAAAGTAACGGGAATAGTAACCCTTTTATAGACTGAACCCTTCCGGACGGATTCAATCCTCAAGGGAAACGCGACACGCTTCTTATTAGGAGAATTTATTGGGCACCGGGAGAGGGACCACGAGGGACCTCTCCCGTCTGGGCTTCCCCCGACTGGATCATATTTTTATTTGGACAATCGGGTGCAAGATGACCAGGTTCCTGACAACTGTAACAGGTGATCGTGCGTGTAGAGGGGTAAAACAAGGCCAACTGACGACCTGGAGATTTAGATCTCTGATTATAATATCTATTATAAGATCTTTGACCTCTATTTGAAAAGTTTTGAGATCTAGCTTGAGACCTAGAGTCTAAGGGTTTCAAGGGATATTCCCATTTAGGATGTGATGGGGAAGTAGGACAAGGGCTTTGACAATGCCCGGGGGAACACTGACTATGGGCCGTTATACGTTCACAAAAGGTTCTCACGAGTTAGAATTTACTCTTAAGTCAATTGACAGTGAGAAACAATTCAAATTTAAATTTTACATAGTTCCTTCCCTAAATAGTGACTTCATATTGGGTCAAGATTTTCTTGGGGAAAATAGGGTCAAGTTAGATTTTGAGTCAGCTCAATGTTTAGTGGGTAACTTAAGGATCACTTTTTCATTACCATCTGAAAAGGATCCTATAGATAAGGAGATTGTAAATAGTATTAGGGACGCAGTTTCCGCAGCCCCTATTTCTGAGGAACAGCGTCATCAACTAGAAACCCTTTTATTAAAATTTCCAGAGTTGTTTTCTGATAAAGTAGGAAGAACAGGACTAGTCTTCCACGAAATTCATACGGGTACTAGTCCGCCCATAAAATCCCAGCCTTATCGAGTTAATGACCAGAAAAGGAAAATTATTGAACAACATGTAAGGGAAATGTTAGATGACGGGATAATCAGACCTTCAGTTTCTCCTTGGGCTTCGCCCGTAGTTTTAGTTGATCAAACAAAACGGGGTAAACCCTATCGGTTTTGTATTGATTACAGAAAACTTAATCAGGTTACCATTAAGGACCCTTATCCTTTACCTAATATAGAGGACATGTTAGCTAGGGTTGGAAGACCTAAATATATAACAACACTTGACCTTAAATCAGGGTACTGGCAAGTGGAAATGCACCCTAAAAGTAGAGAAAAAACTGCTTTTGTGACTCATATGGGAAAGTATGAGTTTAATGTACTTCCTTTTGGGCTTTGTAACGCCCCAAGCTCCTTTCAGCGTCTAATCGACGAGATTTTTAGGGACGCAGATTACTTCCAATTAATCGATTATCTAGATGATTTAATCTCGCTTAGCGAAGATTGGGACCAACACTTAACGTGTTTAGAATATGTCCTCAATAGATTAAAGGAAGCGGGTCTCACCCTACAGTTAAAAAAATGTCGTTTCGCTCAAAAAGAAGCTACCATATTTGGTCACATTGTAAATGAAAAAGGGGTGCATATAGATCCTTCTAAGATAGAAGCCATTCAAAAATTTCCTCCTCCTAAAAATATTAAGGAAGTTCAAAGATTTTTAGGGATGGCAGGTTGGCACAACCGTTTTATTAATCACTACTCTCAAATAGTAGCACCCATTAATAGACTTAAACGGAAGGATCAAAAATTTGTTTGGGGATTCGAACAGCAACAGGCGTTCGAAAAAATTAAGGAAGCCATTTGTAAGGCTCACCCCTTAGCTTCCTTTAGAAGGGATTCCCCGTGCATCTTAACTACCGATGCTAGTGATGCAGGGTTAGGTGCCCTTCTTTCCCAAATACAGGATAATATAGAAGTCCCTATAGCTTATGCTAGTACAGGGCTTAAAGATGCAGAAACGAGGTACTCAACTAGTGAGATTCGTCCACTATAGTTGGACGGGTGCGCAAGTAAGGTTTTGGTTTAGAAAAACCTTTTGGAGGCTCAAAGTAAATAGGTCGCTTGGGATCTGGTCCACCTTCGGCCATCTAGAAATATAAGTTTATTAGTATTTTCTCTTTGTCGCTTGGGAAATAAATTCCCAAGGGAAGACGGAAATTGGCTCTCGGGAGAAGCAGAAGTATTCTCTTTTTAAGTTCCGGATGTTATTATTATTGAGGTACACTTGGACTTCATAAGGAGACCTTAACCGTTTGTCATCATCATCAGGAGCTCGGTAGTAAATGTCTACTTCGTTACCTCCGGGCTGAACCGTCGCCCTCTTACATACCTCTCGACGCCATCCCAATTTAAAAGGTTCTAGATAAATATCGGGTAATGTAGCCCTATTCAAACGAGGCGTTCTCATTGACTCCGATAACGTGGTTGAAGAACTATCAGACACACGTAACGATTGGGATTTCGATTGAGAAGGTGGTGTAGGTGTTGACGTTTCTTCCGACAGAGTAGAATTCTGTTCAGGATGTGCTATTTCTTCGGTAGAAATAGAAATCGGTTCGGGAGGTACTATTTCCTCCGAAAAACCCGAAGAGGGAGAATGCTGTAACGCAGGTTCCGGTATGGATCGCTCAGAAGACGTTGATTTGTCGTCTGGCGTTACGATTTCTTCTGTGAAACTGGAAGTTGGTGTATGTAGCTCATTTTCCACGACTGATTCTTGATCAGACGGGGAAGCCTCCCCTGCCGCAGAAGGCGGGCTATCGTTAGAGGGATGATCGAGCTGAAAAGCCCTCATATCATGATAGGTAAAAAGGAGGAGAGGAGGGTCTTCAAAAAGGGCCATGCCCGGTTCACTATCAGAATCTGTAGGCTGAAGTGAACCATCCCGAACTGCAGGAAGGATCGCTTGATCCGCTGCTTGCTCTTCTACTGAACTTGATGTCGTGGTTGGAGGGACATCGGTAATTGCAGGAAGAATCGGTTGACGGACTTCCTGACCGTCCGGAGATGACGGTGATGTAGAAGATGATGATGCTTCAGATGAAGTAGTTGAAGAAGTCTCCGCAGATTGGTGGTGCATGCTTCCACCATTCGTAGGAGGACTACCTTCGATTTCATCAGCGACTTCGGATTGAGAAACGGGGGTATTTTCGGCGTTTTCGAAGACAGCTACGTTAGTCCAATAAAGTTTAAGATGTTCTAGGTTAACTTTCCCTATGTTCTGCCCAGAGTTAGCGTCTTCTAACTCGTAAGAGGTATGTAAGAGGGCGACGGTTCAGCCCGGAGGTAACGAAGTAGACATTTACTACCGACCTCCTGATGATGATGACAAACGGTTAAGGTCTCCTTATGAAGTCCAAGTGTACCTCAATAATAATAACATCCGGAACTTAAAAAGGGAATACTTCTGCTTCTCCCGAGAGCCAATTTCCGTCTTCCCTTGGGAATTTATTTCCCAAGCGACAAAGAGAAAATACTAATAAACTTATATTTCTAGATGGCCGAAGGTGGACCAGATCCCAAGCGACCTATTTACTTTGAGCCTCCAAAAGGTTTTTCTAAACCAAAACCTTACTTGCGCACCCGTCCAACTATAGTGGACGAATCATTAAACGTCTTGGAAAAACTTCAAGGCCCAAAGTGCCAAAAAATATGCTGTCTATGCAAGCAAGAAGGCCACAGCCATCAAGATTGCTTTGTCCCTCCTGAACACCTCAAATATTATATGAGCAAGGCGAAACCTACTATTGCTAAAGACGAAATAAGTGTATCCTGCAACCTGTGCAGAAGAGAAGGGCATACTGCCCGAGAATGTAATTTCATACACGACCTAACGGCAGACACAGAAGAATTAAAAACTAAGGGGCCTCTTACGGCGTACGCCCGGGTCAAAGAACAATTGAGAAGAAAGGAACAGAATGAAAATTCTGAACCCATCCTAGCGAGCCTAAGTCCAAGTAATCAAAGTTCGCCTCTATTCCACATTCAATGGCCTAACCCCCCAGAACGATTTCCGGTCCCTCCCGCTACTACCCAACAAACCCCTCAGTCGGAAGAAGAAGAGGAGCCGCAGTGGGAGCGGTTCGGGACCATGGGGTGGATTACCAGGAGCCCGTTGGCGAATGCTAAAGCAGCCCGCACGATCCTTCCCAAGAAAACTCCAATGGAGAAGAAGCTAATCCGCTCTAAAGTTCCCGGAGCCTCAAAACAGTATATCTGGTCAACCGCTGAGTGCCTTCGGTGCCACAAGATTGGCCATCATTTGGTGACTGATTGCCCCTTCCCTAGGAGCACTGCCGCCTACGAGCGCCGGGATAAAAGATCTAAATTCGCCCTTCTGCCGAAACTTATGGATAATTGAAAAAAAAAACCAAAAAGAAAAAAAACATTTTTTTGTGCTAACATCTATAAATCTTACCCCTGCTAATAAGTTAAGGGTTCCTCGGGGTAACCCCTTTTTTCTCTCTCTTCTCAATTTAATTTTTTTTGTCAGGATAAATAGAGTTCCTAATGAGGGGGGGATGTAACATGGCTGCCAGACTCATGTAGTTTCTACTCCTTGAGTCTGGCAGGGTGTTCTACCTCCATGTTGCATGACCCTCCTCCCTTCTTAATCTCTGTGATAAAACAGTCACTAGTCAGCTCTCAACTAGAGAGGTTGATTCTTTTTTGGTAATACTGTCGAGAGTACGGTAAACTTGTAAAGTCGGGTAAATCCCTTTTTTCTTTTGGAGTTCAATAATAAAATTAAGAAGACTTGTCTTCTAGTTTGAATTATTAAAGTAAGTTGTCTTTATTTCTTTTTATGGCCCTCGGGAGTCTTTCTCCCTTAGTTAAATTATTCTACGGAGGGTTACATAAAATTGGCGCCCGAACAGGGACCCGACTAAGCCTCGGTCAGTCCCACAGAAATACTGTTTATCATTGTCGGTTAGGATATCCGCCCCCCATGTGGCTCTAAGCCTTGGCTTCCACATTGATAGATAGTTAATAAGATAATTGTATTAAATTAAATCTAACTTAATCAGAATTAAATTAAATAACAAATTGAAAATAAAATTATCTTAGTAATAAAATCATTGAATTTAGATGACTTAATATTTATATTGTATAAATTTGACCTAACTTGATTGATGTAAATTGTTTTGATTACTGTAAACTAATTAAATAAATCATGGCTTACTCGGACGCTAACAATCAAACATGGAGATCGCCTCAGACATCTGAGGATGAGGACGAGAATTTAATCTTAGGGAAAAGGGAAGATAAATCAAAAGAAGATCTTGTTGCGTCTATGGAAGACGACGGCGACATGCTAGCACCGCCTGAAACAGATGATACCTTGGAGGACTTTAACCGGAAGCTTCGTATTGAGGAAGAGAGAGACGAAGAAGATTCAAAAAAGAGAGCTGCAGCCTCTTCAGAACCTAACTTCTCTCCTTACTTACTATTCCCTCATAAGAGTATTCCTGCCCCTAAGGGATGTTTAACTCCCTCTAATTTCCCTCCTCAAACTGGGATAAATTCCCTTGATCCTCCTAAATCAGAGTCCACAATTGTTAAGCCTAAAATTAGTTCTGCTAATGTTTTGCCTAAACCAGAAACTAGAACTATCGGAACCCAATATTCTCCGTCCCGACAAATTCCTCAATTAGGACCAGACACTCCCGAAGAGGAATTAAAAGCTTTTATATAACCCTTGCTCCAAACACTGGCAGATAATTCAACCCAAAATGTAGCAATACAAAAAGTTCTTGCTACTAGTTTTGATAGGTTAGTTAAGGATTTACCCATGTTAATAAATAGAGGTTCAACTCCTCAAACGGGAAAAGCCCCTATTGAACCGCCAGAAAGGTTAGCCTTTATGGGATCGTCTAACGATAATGCCGCTGAATTTTTAGCTGCTTTTGAGGAGTATGCTAAATTTCACAAGCTATCAAATGAAGAAAGATTAGCTGCATTGCCTCTCCTTTTAAGAGGACGTGCCTTGTATTGGTACAGGGATTTAGTCCGTCAATATGACGAAATGTGTAGCTTAAGACCTTCCCATCCTCATTTAACTTGGAATACGTTTAAGAGACATTTTAAGGTTCAGTTTAGAGATTCCGAAGCTGATTCTAAACTTAAGATAGAAATTAACCATAGAAGTCAGAAGGATAAGGAGTCGGTGGAGGATTTCTTCGGGGAAGTAATGAAGCTGAATCTAGGGATGACCCATCCCCTTTCCGAGAAGGAGTTAGTTCCAATTATTAAGAGCAACTTGAAAGATGAACTTAGAACTCCCCTCCTTTTCTTACAATTTACCACTATGGAACAGTTAAGGAATTAATATTTCATAATATAAAGTTGAAAATCCACAAACCGGAAATACTTCAAACCTGTACACCAATCAGCTTCACCTTTCGTCTTAATGGCGGGAAAATTTAAATACTTCGTAAACACGTGTAGATTTAGGAATTTTAGGCCTTGTCAAATTTTACCTAGAAATTTTTGAAAATATCTTTATTCTACGTTAATAGTACAACAAATTTCTCAACTAATTTAACATTTTTTTGGCATTTATTAAAATTGAGGAACCATTTTGAATGAACACTTTCTTTTTTAGTGTTATTTTTAATCAGTGAAAACTTTCTTTGGCAATTTTTTTAATTTTAAAAAACTTCTTTGGTTGTGAATTACTAATTTAGGAAGCATTTAAAATTAATTAACACTTTCTAAGCAACTATTTAACGCTAGAACATGGGGGAACCCTTTTCGATAAGATTATAATATAAAATTTCATCACAAAAAAAAACCCTAAGCCTTGGCCTTACTCAAAACAAAGAAACTACAAAAATCAAAGTCGTTGATTTAATAAAATTGAAGAAAAATTAGAGATAAGTAAAAAGATTAATATGTCACTGAAGACAAGTATAATAATAAAAATGGAATTATGTTAGTAAAAATAAAGTATTTAGTCAAAATCAGCCTCATCTTCTAATCGGTAATTGGCCATATCAGCTTGCGCGGACCAAGCCGAATGTCTGGCTCCATCCATGGCCCTAGCGACTCTATTATCTTCCCTGAGTCTATGTGACCCACCACCAATTGTGGCACCGCATTCGTTGCAACGACCTTGAACCATGGCCCCTCCACACTCGGTGATACAATAAACGTGTCCATTGGGACAAGTGTACCAATGTCCCTGAGAGAGACCCATGGCTTTAAGTATTTGTAACTTTTCTTCCTGGCTAACCCCAATTACGGCTCCTTCGCTGAGGACAACCAGTTTTTGTTTCATAATGTTTAGTTCCTTGAAGTCAGCTTCCGTCATGGCCTTATTAACCAGTAACTTCTCCAGTATGACGTCGAAGAATTCTTTGGCTCTCAATGAACCGTTTACACGAATTTTGCCAAAATCTTTGAAGAAATTGTGTAAGGATTGCAAACGACGCGTTTCGTTTGACAAGTCCTGGATTAGCTGGTTCGTTTGGCGACCTGACCTTCGCATTCTGGGTACAGATTTAAACGATATTTTTAACTTTCAAGGAGTGTCTAAGGTCATTTTCCATCAACACTTTTAATTGCATAAATGTCAGAATGTTGTGGGTTTAAAAATAACTAGTACCACTAACATAAGACATGTTCCTTCCATAAGCATAACGCTACTGAGAGACTTACAGCTTGAGTTAGTTCGAGAACGACGAGTGAGAATTGAAGTCCTACACTCGGTGGAGTCGGTGGTTAATTTTGCAGGGCTTCCATCTAGGTCCTATTTAGTCTATACTAAGCCTTTGACAACAGCGCTTTACCTCGAATCTATGACCTACCACACTCACTTCATGACAAGCTCCAGTTTGTAACCAGAATTTACAAACTTATGGAATGAACATATCTTATCAACTTATGCACTAACTCCAAAAAAGGTTGGTAGAACAGAAGTGCATTGGGATAGTTCCATTTATGGAATTTTGAGCTAACTCATCGCTAAAACACTCCAAATCATACCGAGTTTAGGGTGTCCCTTGTGGCAATATTTCAAACAACATTTTCCACTCAAAATCGCCCATGGAACCCACTATACTTTGGTCAAAAATGAAACACCATGCCTGAACAGTGTCGGACTCGGATCAACACCCCCGGGGGCCTCTATGCACTGGACGTTCATGGGCCAATGTGATATGAGACCTGAGAGCTTAAGGCTGACCATCGGGGGCCCCTATGCACGAGACATTCATGGGCCCACTATGATATGACAGCTGAGAGCTTAAGGCTGATCATCGGGGGCCCCCTATGCACGAGACATTCATGGGCCCACTGAGATATGACAGCTGAGAGCTTAAGGCTGATCATCGGGGGCCCCCTATGCACGAGACATTCATGGGCCCACTGTGATATGACAGCTGAGAGCTTAAGGCTGATCATCGGGGGCCCCCTATGCACGAGACATTCATGGGCCCACTGTGATATGACAGCTGAGAGCTTAAGGCTGATCATCGGGGGCCCCCTATGCACGAGACATTCATGGGCCCACTGTGATATGACAGCTGAGAGCTTAAGGCTGATCATCGGGGGCCCTCTGAGCACTGGGGACTCTAGGCACGCGCTTAGAGGATACTAATCCGGCACTGTGCAGCGTAAACTTCCACGAAAATTACCCAACCAATATGAAATTCCCTGACGTGTATGACAATTCTAAAATTCCCTGAAGCTCGTTTTCAAAATCCCAACGGACAACCCGGTAACCCTCCATTATCTTCCCTGGCCCTTTCCCTGACATAATTTGATAGGCACTTACTTTTGCGTCATTCTTTCAATCGTGTACGAGGTAAATTCCAAGGCCTTTTGATACAAAGACTTCAGGTCCGAGTTTAACGCCTTGAGGACACTATCATCCAAGCCGTTCTCAACGTTCTCCACCTCTTTCAAGATACTCAAGTAATTTCGAAATCTGATCAAACTATCCTGATCGAAGGTGTTTACCGCAAAGATGGCCATCAAGTATTTCAGGTACTCCTTGTACTTGACACTTTGCGGATTCAGGTACGTGGTGAAGACCACTCGGTTCTTGCTTCTCGTCTTCAAATCGTGATCAAAATGGCTGACATCCGCTTCCAGAATGGACTGATCGCGTTTATTCTTCTCTAATTCCCCAAAGGCTTTTCGCTTAACGGTTTCTATTCGAGCTAGGGCCGACTTAACCTCGTTCCCGAACCTTAGGTTGCGTCTGATTGATGTTTTACATTTGGGACACGAGAGCATTTTGACTTCGCTAGTCTTTTCGTTCTGGGCTTGAATCCATTTGGTTAAACCATAGATTTCGATGACGTGTTCGCAGTCTTCCAATTCAATAAATCTGTAACGCGAGAATTCACAGCTCTTAGATCTGTGTTCCATAATTTCCCTTGATATTATCAAAGGTCCCACAAAGTACAACGCGTTGTATGTAGGTGGCGTTAAACCATTAAGTCCTAAGTGCTTCTAATGTCGGTGGACATAATTGTAGAGAGACACTTACCTGGCCTTTGGATGGTCCTCCTCCCCAAAGAATATCGTTTCCAACTCTTCCTTATTGCACGTTCGGCAAAGCTTCGGACACGGCTCTCCGCACATTCCAACGCAAATATGTCCGCATTTTAGTTTCCTGGTGCACGTAAACTTGCACGGGGGTCTGTTGCAAATCTCGCCGCATTTGGCAAGACATTTTTCGTGTTTACAGCTCCATTTACACTTTTCCAAACAAGGCAGACAAGGATAACCGCACGTCTGTTGACATAGACTATGAGGACACCTATTGTCGCAACGGTACCCGCACGGTGGGCAACTATTGGAACAAGGCGCCCGACAAGCGTGGCCGCAAACCAGAATCTTCTTGCAAGGCATATTGCAAGGAGCGTGAAGTCTCCCTTGAAAACACTCTCCGCAACTGCCGGAACAAGTGTGTTCGCAATTCAACTTCGCGTTGCATTTTGCGGCGCAATTTTCTTGTAAATTGACGCGATCCTTGGATTTATAGCAACTGGATTTGACTACGTGCCCGCAATCTAATTGCACATTCACTTTGACGACGCAATTAGTTTGGCAAGGCTTACCGCATTTTTTATCGCATTTATGGCCGCAACTCAAAACCTTGGGACAATTACCATTGCAAGCGTCGATGAGTTCAGCGTTATCCTTGGAAAAAAGGCACTGTATTCGGATATCGTGTCCGCATGGTCCAGTAACGGTGACGAGTTTCCTGCAATCGCCACAACGTTCCCCGCATGGTCTGGGGCATTTATGACCGCATGTTAGCAACTTGGGACAAGGCAGTGTACATTTATGTGACTTTTCGTCAACGTGGCATGGCAGGAATACTTCATGGCCACATTTGGGAACAGTTTTCATAACCCTAACCACGCAATCTCCACAAGGCTCGTGGCACTTTTTGCGACATCGATGTTTTAAAGGACAGTTGACGCGTTCGCAAGGTTTAGGACATTTAACGTCAACATGTTCCCTATTGAATGGGTGACACTTTTTCTCGCAGACATGTCCGCAAGGCAACCGAAAATCACAAGGTTCAGCGCAACCTCCATCCGGTACTTGGCTGAAATCGAATGAAGAGGCGACTTCAACGACATTTCCGTGATTCTGGCATTTCAATTGTAACCTGGGACCAATAGCCTTGGTTGTCTCCAAGGTTTTTGTTATATTGGACCATAGCGGACTTTTTTGGGCGAATAAATCAAAATTGCCAATACAAAAGAGTCCCTTCTTAGCCCTGGACAACGCGACGCAAACACGGTTCTCAGTCTTCAAAAAGCCTATATAACCATCCTCGTTACTTCTGACAAAGGACAGCAAGATAATGTCATTCTCCTCCCCTTGAAAATTGTCAACCACCGTGGCTCTAACCTCCTTCAGGGACCCGGTCAACAAACGTTTGATGGTAAATAACTGTCCCAAGTAGGTCGTTAAAATAGTGATTTTAGTGGGTTCGTAACCTTGCTGCAAGATATACCGGACCAAAGACACGAGAAATTGCGCTTCGTGGTTATTGACTCGCGATGTACTATCGGCTTCCTGGAGCTCATTGTGAGAGTGTTTTACAAAGTAGACGCTTTTGTTGAAACCCTCGATTTCTTCGTACTCAAAAACGGACTCGTGGTCCTCAAGATCGCTGTAGATATGAGGGACAAGTAGTCGCGATATGTCCGGTTTCATTCTGTGTTGAATACCCAATCGGACAAACTGTACCCCATTGTTGATCAAGCGTTCGAAGAGCGATATTTCCAGATTGTATTTCTTAGCCAAGTCGTAGACGACAGGGTTGGGTCGCAACTGTTGATGGTCACCAATAAGGACCAAGTGTTTCGTGTACTTACTGAGCGACGTTACAATCTGGGCTTCGAGTACTTCGGCCGCTTCTTCGACGATGACGATCTTGGAACGTATATTACGAACCAAGTGTCGATACTTCGCGGCACCCGTTGTGGTCATACCAATGACCAAGGCGGCTTTGGCGACGATAATCTCTTCTTCCGTTTTGGCTTCTCCGATGGTGGCCAGCTTCCTCTCGTACTCTCGTTTCAAGTCGTCGACATCAGTTTGGATGGTTGTGGTGTATAAGTTAATCCACGTCTTGTACAAACGCCATTTTTCGTCCATTTCGAGGCTCCAAACGTTGCGGCGTTTCAGGATCTCGTCTTCAGTTAGAACCTGGGACGATTTCATCTTGGACATTAAGTATTTTTGACGCGATTTCTTGCCGCCTTGCGTCTGCCATTGACCAGCATTAGCGCCGTTTCTCGGTTGCGGAACTTGATTCGCGGTATCATCGTCGGAATCGGAATCATTTACGTCAACGACAACGCGATTGCGATTTTCTACTCGGTCCTCTTGGCGTTGGGCCATGAGGTACTCTACGTCCTCTTCGTCAGACAATTCCTCATCTTCGCCATTAGGTAATTGCGCTTGTCTGTCATGGTAAATTAAAATTTGTGCTTTGTATCATGCGCAAGCAGCTAGGGTTTGGACGAAATTTTGATATTGAAAATCCCCGACTTTTCCAGCTTAACCCTGAAGATATTTTTCCAATATCCCTGGGACCATTTTAAGATGACACTTTAGCCCATATTTATCTTTGCTCGAAGCAATCATGGTTTGATATACCAAACATAATCCCTGACATATCCCCGAGTTTCTAGAACGAAACTTTAAATCCCTGACGTATTCCCCCATTTTCCAAATCCCTCGTACGAACCCTGGCAAATGTAACCCTTCTTGACGAAAAACCATATTTGCAAAGACAGGCGCAAAAACATGGGATTTTATAGGAATTACTGGACACCGTTTCATGCAAGCGGAAGTATTTCAAGTACTTATGCCTCAGCTAAAAATCGGGTTTTCAATGGTATTCAAAGGGATGTTCACCAACGCGGGATTTTATGGGAATTACTGGACACCGTTTCATGCAAGCGGAAGTATTTCAAGTACTTATGCCTCAGCTGAAAATCGCGTTTTCAATGGTATTCAAAGAGATGTTCATCAACGCGGTATTTTATAGGAATTACAGGACACTAATAAAGGAGATTACCAAGCGGAAGTATTCAAGTACTTACCCGTTAGCCGCGGCGCCGGCTTCTCGTGGAAGTTGTACAGGTGGTGGTGGTACATCCTCATATTCACCAGCATCCAAGTCCAACTCTTCCTCAACCGCTTCCTCCGCATCGGACACGTTCAAGTCTTCAACCTCGATTTCGCGATAGTCTGGCACAATTAGCGCATTTTCATTTGGGACGTTCCAAACGTGTTCCGGTATTTGAAGACCCAACCAATATTGCATAATGGAACCAAGGTGTTTGCTGGACAACCTTAAGTTCTTGGGGGCATCGTACAAAAAGCTTTGGTAATGGATATCGTGCATGACGTCTCTCAAAGCCACTTCCGACTGAATATCCTTATTGATTGACTTAAGGGTACGTTCTTTTGATTTTATGTCGTGCAACATTCGCTCCAATTCCCTTTTCATGTCGCGAAAATGTCTGCCCATTTGGTTACCGCCTGGCATACTGCGAGAGTAGACTCGTTTAAGGTGGTTCATTGCGAAGGGTTTCAGGGCATCGCTGCCGCTTCTACCGCCCATGCGTACGATTTTGTCAGTTAGTTTAAGTACCCCTTCCAGGAACTGGTCCAAAGCGTGATTTGTGTAGCAGACGATCTGAATTAAGTCAAGTGTGGGTATGATTTTAGGCTACGCGCACTTGAAGCCCAACTTTGGAACCCCATAACTCTAGTTTAAACAAATTTCCAGGAAAATCCCTTGAGTATGTGTTCGCCCTAATTGTCCTCTACGCAACCATACTAATTACTTGGCCCTATCTTAATCAGGACTCGAGATATACAGGTTTGAAATCAAACACCTTATTCTGAACAATGGAGCTATACCCGAACATCCGACTTTGGAATGCCATAACTCTAGTGTAACAAAATTTCCTGGAAAATCCCTTGAGTATGTGTTCGCCCTAATTGTCCTCTACGCAACCATACTAATTACTTGGCCCTATATTATTCAGGACTCGAGATATACAGGTTTGAAATCAAACACCTTATTCTGGCCAATGGAGCTATACCCGAACATCCGACTTTGGAATGCCATAACTCTAGTGTAACAAAATTTCCAGGAAAATCCCTTGAGTATGTGTTCGCCCTAATTGTCCTCTACGCAACCATACTAATTACTTGGCCCTATCTTAATCAGGACTCGAGATATACAGGTTTGAAATGAAACACCTTATTCTGACCAATGGAGCTATACCCGAACATCCGACTTTGGAATGCCATAACTCTAGTGTAACAAAATTTCCAGGAAAATCCCTTGAGTATGTGTTCGCCCTAATTGTCCTCTACGCAACCATACTAATTACTTGGCCCTATATTATTCAGGACTCGAGATATACAGGTTTGAAATCAAACACCTTATTCTGGCCAATGGAGCTATACCCGAACATCCGACTTTGGAATGCCATAACTCTAGTGTAACAAAATTTCCAGGAAAATCCCTTGAGTATGTGTTCGCCCTAATTGTCCTCTACGCAACCATACTAATTACTTGGCCCTATCTTAATCAGGACTCGAGATATACAGGTTTGAAATGAAACACCTTATTCTGACCAATGGAGCTATACCCGAACATCCGACTTTGGAATGCCATAACTCTAGTGTAACAAAATTTCCAGGAAAATCCCTTGAGTATGTGTTCGCCATAATTACCCTCTATGCAAAAATACTAATTACTTGGCAATCAATCAGTACTCGAGATGCACAGCCTTAAGTTAAAAAGCCTCATTCTTGACCCTAAGAGCTAAAGCAAAACTTTCAGAAGTTCATGTCTCTAGAATGTTCCAGGAAAAACCTTCGAATGTGTGATAGCCCTAACTGTCCTCTACCCAGCCCTACTAAACACAGGGGTCCAGATAAAACCCCTAAATTTGCAATTACTTACCAGAATGGGATTGCGTTCTTCGCCCTCAAGTTCCTTCCAAGCTTTTTGATTATGTAACAAGGCTTCCATTATCTTCAGTCCCACGAAAGTCTTTCCGGTCCCAGGTGGTCCCTGAATTATGCTAAGTTTCTGTCTAAGGGCCGATTTCAACGCTTTGTACTGCGATGGGTCCAAATTGAAATCCTTCGCGGTAAGACAAGCACTATCGTCGCACAATATAATGGGTACTTGTCTGGTAGACATTTTGCAAGGACAAGTTAAGTCCTTAAGTCCAATCTATATAAGTCACGAAAAACATTGTTGCGCGGGTACTGTGACAACCCTGATGACTAGTCAAGTCGGGATTGATAACCAACTTACCTTAAATCGAACCTTCAAGCTGGCTATCCGACACAGATCCTCATGCGTATCCATCTGTACCAAAGTCCGCAAGCAATACACCGTATCGTCATTCAAGTAATCTGGTCTGTCCATTTTCTTTTGCAACTCCACGATGTACTCCTTGAGTGGGAAACTGTCCTCCTCAATATCTTGCAGGGCCGTCAAGACGTGTCGACTGGCTTCGAAGTAGGCCTCGGTTTCGACCATGGTAAAGCTTTCACCCTGGACATTCATAATCTCGTCCTGTTTTTCGAACTTGATCCCCAGTTGTCCGTTTTTCAATTTCTCCACGTCACGTTCGGACACGGTTCCGAAGTAAATCGTTTCGAAGTTGTCAAAGGTTAAGCAAACGAGGGACCCGTACAGCAGACGCTTACTCTTTTCCCATTGGACTCGTCTTCCGTTAGCGACTTCGAATTTAACCGAGTGTACCACCCCGTCATCCGTCAAGATTATTTGACTGATTTTAACGTTCACATACACTTTGATATCTTGCAAGCGTTGCTTGGTTTTGTTGTTTTTGATTTGTTCCAAATACATCGTAATTCCTTTAAGGATGTGTAAGTACAGTGTAAGTATCTCGCGTCGCGGTGTAACATGTCATTAGGGGTTGCCTTCATGAAATCGCTATAGCTCAGTTTTAAACTCTGTATTTGGAACGTCGTAACTAAATTTCCAGGGAAATCCCTTGAGTGTATGATAGCTCTAATTGTAGGCTATCCAACCGTACTAAATCCTTGGCCCTATCTCAACTGGGCTACGGGTGTACAGCCTCGAGTTCGAGGTGTCCGTGATAGTTCAAATAGGCTTATGCAAAAATCTTGGGTGACTTACCTGAATTAGGTCGCGTTCTTTACCCCTATAAGCCCATTGCAACCTTTTTGATCATGTACCAAACATATCAAACACAAACAAGTATGATTTGATCTTCCCTGACCTATTTAGGTCAAACAAAAGCTAGTTGTTAAGGTTAAGAGGGATATTTTCCAACCCATCCATTTTCTCCCTGACCAATGGCAACCCTGTAGATCTTATAGCATTTACAAGACACCAACTGACCTTCTCTCAAGGGCCTGATGAAATCCTCCCTAAGCAACCTAAACTGGACATCCAAATAATGTTCTACATTCTTGTAGCGTCCTTCCACTATATTTGCCCTCAGGAACGGTCTGGCATTGGTAATTAAGTCGTGTTTATCAGGGAAAATTGGGATATCCCTAAAGTAATTGGGTACTTCATCTTCGGGCAGTTTCTTGGTGGCGTGTACAACGCTAAAATTATCAACCAAGCTGTTCTTGACCGCGTCCAAGGTCTCCAAACGTTCTAAATAGCGCCTTTGTTCCCCTAGGACGTTGGTCAAACGTTTAATGGTGTCCCCGGCTAAGGGCAATAGTATTTGCGTGGTCATAAGTGATTCTTGAGGATGGAACTTTTGTAATGTTTCAATCAAGTCCAAGAGATGACCCATTGATACGAGACGATAGGCGTTTGGGGGACTGTTCTGGGTTTCGAGCAAGTACTTTATGAGGTGACTTGTAAGGAATTTCTCATTCTCCTTCAATAGATTTATAAGGAATTGGGAACGATTTTCCTTATGCTCGCATTGGCAACCCAAGGATATGACTTGAAGACATTTACCAATCTTATCGTTAGTGAGGAAATTTTCATTCAATAGTTCTTTGAACCTTAATTTTGAACGTAACACTTAATCAATACTTTTTTATACACGGTGTCCCAAAAAAAGTAACGCAGTGAGGTGGTTCTATAGGAAATAAATTTTGAGTCAACATGTTCTATGATGACACATGATCATCGGAGTGTTTTAATTTAATTAGCATTGTGTGTTCAGTTTCATGCTTAAATTTAAGGAGATCATCCATAAAGCACTGCTCTAATCGTAACTTGTACTTAGGGGGTGCATCCCTTGTGGGGGCAAAATCGGTGGTCTTAGAAGTATAGAACATTTTCGACTCAAAATTGATGATTTCCCATAGAACCATCCTATTCTACTATGGCCCACCACAATTTTTCGAACACCATACATATTTCATATTGAAATTGAAGCAATTTTGCAACAAATCGCGTCATTGTAACCCATTATAACATTAAGATACCATAGGTTCCACTTTAAGACATGTCAGGAGTGACTTACCCGCTACGATTCGAATTGACGGTGAAGACGACTTCCGCCGGTGACTTGGTCTCCAATTCTTCAAGTTTTCGGAATCCCATTGGGTATAATTGTTTAGCTTGACGTTGTAATCCACCAATGGCATTCTCTTCACGACCATCATTACCATTCCTAGGTGGTCTTTCGTCATGGTTTACCACACCAATCACAGGGTGTTCACCAGCGCCTCTACCATCACCTCCCTGGTTGCGTCTGTTATCTCCGGGACCATTTCCACCACGTCTTCTACGGTTTTGGTTTTGAGGGCCACGAGGTTGGGCGCCTCCGAAGCCATCATGGTCGTCTTGGTCGCGTCTGTTACCTCCGGGAGCATTTCCACCATGTCCTCTACGCTCTTGGTTTTGAGGGCCACGAGGACCTCCGTTTTCTTGACGGTTTCCTCGACGTCCACGACCTTCGTTATGTCCACCACGCGGTCCTCTGTTCCCTTGAGGACCATTCGCGTTAAATTGTTCCCGAGCAATTTCGAAGAGATCTCTTTGGTCCGCGTCATTGTTTTGGTTACGGCGTCCACGAAAAGGTCGCCGGTTCATTTTAACGGTAGAATAGTTGCTGCAAATGAATTTGCGGTAGATCCATTGAATAGGAGCGTGATATGTTACCAGCGTTGCCACACATTTAATTATTTTATTAATTTCAAAATATTAAATTGACATTTTACATTTTAAACTGGTTTTCCCTGAAGGTTCAAAGTAATTTTTTCCGTAACAAATTTTGATTTCCACTTTCATTTCAATTTTATATTAAGAAGAGTCAAAAACAATGTCGTGGGTTTAAAAATGACTAGCGTCGTGAACAATAGTTCATGCAAGAAGCGATATCTAGTTTATTAGGGAGAAGGAATAAGATGCCTAAGTATTCGCGCGCCATAGTCCTGCAGTCCCCCTTCGATAATACAAAGGGGGGGACGACGTAAAAGGAGGTCCCGGGCTATTTCGCCTCTCCTCAATACGGAAAATACGGAATTCTATAGTCATTCGCGTCGCCCTGACGTGAGTTTCAAGAACCAATGAGATGCTGGTTGTAATTTAGAGGTGGGGCGGGTATTAACTCCGGACAGGCAACGTAATGTTTGGACTGGAGATAAAGAGCTAGAAATGTGCAGACGCGAATTTATACCTTCTCCCTAATAAACTAGATATCACTTCTTGGTTCACGCTAAAATAGAAGGAAGTTCAAGTTACCCAAACCAATATGAAATTCCCAGACAACAGTTTTCACATTAGAGAGAGAAAAACCCCGATATGACGCGCAAATTCTAGGTCTACATGTACTTAAGTTGACTCGTTCCAAACGAATAATATTTGAAATTTTGCCAACAAAGAATGTTTAAATACCTAGGTGAGTAATCATTACGAAATAATTTTACATCAACAAATTTCAACAACAAAATAAAATAACAAAAACTTTGACGGTACGGTAGTGAGGCTCTGTAAAGGGCAGTTCATTTTCGAGGGGACACTCACTCTGGGCAGTGATAGATTTAATTTTAGAAGTAGGAATGGAGAACAGTTAGTATTTACTTTAGTCCGACTCATAGACACCCAGTATAGAGTCCCTCCCTTCAACGCGTAACGAAAAATTTAAATTATCTACGTTTTGATGACGTTGCTGACGGGGACGGCGAAAAGTACGTAATACCATTTTACCTCTATCGCTATGACCCTCCCGCCTCTTCTTTCATACCCCCCCCCCTTCCCGTGGACTTTGACGCGCGCAAGACTTCATGACAAGCTCCAGTTTGTAACCAGTGACAAACTTATGGAACATATCTTATGAATTTATGATTTTACTTATGTAAAATGTAATAAAAATTAGTGTATCTTATTTTTTTTTTAGTTTAGAATTTATTGCAAATAAAATACTAGAGATAAGAATTTAAAATCAATCAGTGATAAAAGTTTTATCGCCTATTTTATCTCTATTCTGGGCATGCATTTTGATAACCGACCCAGGGCCATTTTATTATAATAATTATTATTTGGTATTCGGCAAATAATCCCCGAATACGGCGTGTGAAATTTTCCATTTCATTGTCAATCGATAAAACAGTAAACGGGCGGTATATTTGTAATACGCAATTCAAAACCGCCATCAAATTTCGATTAGCGTATAAATAAAACTAAGCACACGCCGTTTTTGTGTTAGCCCTTCAGTTGGGTACTATGGAGCAATAAAAGACGGGAGAAGTTTGTCTGCTATTATCCTTAAAGGCAGGGCGTTACGCGATTGGTCGGAGGGGCTTATTTCAAATTAACCATGAAATCTGAACCTAATTTGAATTTAAAAATCATTCGGAGACTGTATTTCTTTACATATTTTCATTATGCAGACTGGTCTTATAATTAGAAGAAGAATTGATAGAATAAATCACTTAAAGACTGCTTAGGCAGCATTAGGGTCTCCCGTGTTTATACCTCCATGTCGCCACTATGCCCCTCCCCTTTTTGAGCGGGCTTATAATTCCGCTACAGCGTCTGCTTAGTTTAGAGTTCAATATTTGCTTATCGGTGTAGATTATTTTTATCCAATCAAATATTTAAACACTTCACAATACACTTCGCAGATAACAACGTTTGATTAAATTTGTTTAAAAGATATTTTTAGATATTACAAGTAGTAGGAAACGCCCTATAATCAAATTAATTGAAAGTTTAATTACTTTTTAAAATTTGAGCCTTGAGTTATTAATTAATGGGCAGTTAATCTTAATTAATTACCATAATTAACTAATGTCTGGTTAATTCTAAAACTCATTCCATAAATATAAATAATACACTGTACTTTGTACCCAAAGTGTACAGGCTGAGTCGTTATAAATTCAAAGAAGGTAATGACACCCCATGACTTTAATTCTACTACAATACACGCGTAGATATGTACACTGACACTACCTGATGATAAAATTTCAACGCCCACCTAAATTACAACTAGGCTACATGATCAAATTAACAACAATCGGGACCGTCCATAAACTACGTCACACTATTATGGGGGGGAGGGGGTTTCTAAATTTGTGACGGTCCGTGACAAGGGGGAGGGAGGGGTTCTACCATGCGTGACGTCACATTTTGCATTGATTTTGTTACGAAGTCAGTAAGAGGCCGATTGGCTCTCTTATGTTATAGAAGAAGAAAGACAACGTTCCATAGTCCACCGTTACAATAATTTACCAAAATTGTTATTCCATCATCACTTAAATAGTAGAAAATTTAAGCAATTATCTACTATTTACACATTTATATAGCCAATTTAAATAGCGCATTTAAAATAAACAGCGTAAACTCTCTTATGTCTCTGTTTATTCGCCCCCATTATTTGTGAGGATGAATCAAATCCCCTGCCGATTGAAATGGTTTCGATTCTTGGGCAAATTTTCTAAATCTCAAGCTCGATTAGTCGAAACCTAAAATTGTGCCCCTTTAACTAAGCTTTATGGAACTTTTTTGAAGCTTATAAAAAGCACATCCAGACATTAAAATTATAAACGTCAATCAGAGGGAAAAAGGTTAAAAGGGAAGAGAACTTGAATTTTCAGCCGAGCAAAATATTTCTGATAGGGCGGCATATCACTCAAGAAATTAATCAAATTAAATTTGTAAATTAAGACAAATCATAGTGCGGAGGGGGGGGGGTTAAAGAAATACGACGTGGTTTTTAGGAGAGGGGTCTGAGAAAAGCGTGATGAAGCGTGATCTGGGGGGACGGGGGGGTCAGAAAATGCTTTTTTTCGCGTGACGTAGTTTATGGACGGTCCCTACCTTACCTAACCTTAAAATTTCATTAAAGAATGAAGACACTAACATGTTTATCGTTAATTTTAAACCCAATCTGAAGTATTTAAATTAAATGCAAATAACCCGTAAAATATTTAAATAAAAAAAAAGAACAAAAACTTACAAATATTCGTTGTTTCGTTTTCGCTAAGCCTTGGTCAATTTCCGGTGTTTCTTTAAGAACAATGCATTTCAACGTAAATTAGAATGTTATTTGAACGCCGCCTTTGCGACGGTTGGCTTTGGATATGATTGTATTCACCACCGCATTTTCACACAGCGCTACAAATCGACAACCGAGAAAACCGAAACTAAAACTTAAACCGAGAGTACTACCTCTGTACCTGTCTGTCAGCAAAAATCCAAATTTACCGTCTGCAAGCCGCCGGCGTTCAACATGTATTAAAAACCAAGACAAAGTCGTCTGCTCGTAAGCGTGTCGGCACATTTGCTCCACAGTTCTGTTATTTTGGAAATATTTAACTTAATTATTAACTAATTATTACTTAAATTAGTTTTAAATTGAGTGTTATTTATGCTTTTCAAGATTTAGATGTTGTCATAGTTTAGTATTTTTTGAAGGATAATGATTTTGGTCTTCTTAACCAAGGCTTAACTCTAGTTTAGTTTTCCAAGTTGGTCTACGCCAGCCTCAGTACTACCGGTTTTTCGAGTGCTATTTCAATGGTTTTGGTGCCGTCATAGATCAACTCACTATGCCTACCCTACCGCGTACACCTACTAAGGTGCCGGTACACTCTGTGATCACCGATCTTTCGGACAATTGTCAACCCGTTACTCCAACTCCTCCGCAGCTTGTTGGCACTTCTTCAACCCCTTCACCGACATCTCCGTCTTCTGGACAGCCCCGCTTTAAATTGTCTACTTGCTCGACATGCAACCATAGTTTTCTCATCTCTGCGACTTCGGTCATATTGCCTTGTCCCCTTTGTGTACTGGCCCAAACCTTGGATTCTCTAAAAACTGATGTTCGTAAACTTCAAGACACTGTGTCACAAATAAGTGACCACACTGCTACTAACGGAATTGATCTATTGACCTTATCAAGTAATATCAAGGCAGTTGATGCCTCGCTGTCCACTATCACTTGCAACCTGGTCAACCATTCTGACCTTGACTCTCATCCTGTTATTAAAACTATACACTCTGATTTACAAACTCATGATGCCGCTATTTCATCCATAACTACCAAACTCGAAGACTGTCTCACTACCTCTTCTACAGTAAGTTCTCAACCTGCCTTATCTGATATCGTGAGTCAAGTACACGATGAAACTGCCTCCATGTTCAACAGACAATGCAACATCCTTATCTTTGGTCTCCCTGAATCTGGCCAAAATGATGAAGCCGATCAAATCGCGTCGATCATGTCCAACTGTAATATTAAGTCTTTTGTACGTTTCTTTAGACTTGGTCGTGTTCCCCCCCTCAAGGTGCGCGTCCCCGCCCAGTAAAGGTGATTCTTCTTTCCCCTGGTCATAAGGGCTTGATCTATCATTACTTTCGCTTGCGTAAAACCGAAGATCCTAACTTTTCGCTTGAAGCGCGACCCGATTACACTCCGTCTCAGCGTACCAAGCTGGCCGCCGCCAGAGCTGAACTCTCCCGTCGACTTGCTAATGGTGAAACTGATATTCAAATTCGTAACTGTAAAATAGTTAATAGACCTCAACGCCCCACACCTCTCCCACGTTCTACAAACAGTTCTTCTGTGGGCAGGTCTACTACTCCCTCTCATAGTGTCTCATCTAGTACTGTGCCGAAAATGTTTGCCTTTAACGCACCTCCAAACTCTCCGCCAGCTCCTTTCGCCACTGGTCCACCTCTATCCTTCCCCAATAATCTTCCAGTTGGTGCCCCATCTCTCCCTGGTGCTGTTGGACACCCTCCGTACCCTCCCCCAGTACCGTGGTCCCCTTACATATGTCCTCCGCCGTTCGCCACTCATCGTCCCCCGGCATTTCTTGCCGTGTGATACCACTGTAATATCAACCCTAAACTCTCGTGCCGCTGTTTTTCGACCTACTTTGTCTACATATTTACATTGTTATGCCTCGTCAATTTTACCCACTGGCTCCCCGAGTGCCATTGACCGTGTTTCCCTCTCATCTTCTTGTGATTCTCGCGCGTTACTGACCAATGTTCGTAGCCTTAACAATCGTTATAAACTGGATGAGCTTACTACTCTAGTCGCTACGTATCATCTCTCCCTGATAGCCGTTACCGAAATTTGGTGGTCACCCGAAGTTCAGGACTGTGAATATCCCCTACCGGGATTAACTCATCAAGATCGCCTTAAGCTGACCGAACACGTATCAACAATTTTAGCCAATGTCAATCACATCGGTAGTTGACGTTGATGTCAAGCGCGAACACGCAGTCCTCTATCTCATCAATATTGATGCTGTTTGTTTATAGCTCTGATATCGACAACTGTAAAATGGCGGCGCAAGTTATGACCCATATGTGGACGCGGAAGAGAAAGGCGGCTTCTATGATTATAATATCTTTGTTAGATGAAGAATTTGAAGAAGACGACTATTATCATAAAAGGTTTTCTCGTTTGGGAAAAGCGTGGTGCAATGAATCGATACTACAAAAGAGAAACATTGGCCAACACAGTCATTATTACGACAGCGTTCGAGATCTTCGGCTATCTGACAAGTACAGATCTAGGTTTGAAATGATTACTATTTGGCTGCCTTTGTGGAAAGGCAGTATAACGCATAAGCACTACCTTTGTTTCATTTGTTTTTAGGCTTTGGTTACCAATGGACGAAGATACATTTCGTCTTATTCTTAACAAAGTACGATCATTCATTACAAAGAAGGACACACACATGCGAAAAGCTATACCGGCTGATGAGCGATTAGCAATGACCTTGAGATATATAGCTACTGGTAAAACATTCGCCTCTCTTTTCTACTCTTATTCCGTCAGCGACAGGGGAATATCGAGGATTGTATTTGAAACTTGTGCCGCAATATATGCTGTTCTAAGCAAGGAGTACATGACGTTCCCCCAAATCATGGACGATTGGCTTGCCATTGCAAAAACATTTGAGAACAGATGGAACTTTCTGCACTGCATTGGGTCGCTGGACGGAAAGCACATAGCTATACAGAGGCCAGCACACTCCTCTCATTATTACAATTAGCATGGTTTTTATTCAATTCTTCTCCTGGCCATAGTGGACACATCTCAAATTTACTTATATAGATGTTAATAAATATTAAACTTTACTTTTGCCATGGTAAAAATATTAAGATAAAAGACTAGTTTACGAAGAAATACTCATGGTAGACAATGAAACTTTATTAGGTGTAAAAATTTCTAATAAAGGTGGAGAGCTTTCGACCCGAGGGTCTTCATCAGTCCAAGCCAACTGTTGGCTCTAAATTATCACAGGAATAAAACATCTTAGCCGTAAGAGGGCGCAATCTGATTAACAAAAAAAACCGAGATGACGTAATAGGTTTTATTCCTGTGATAATTTAGAGCCAACAGTTGGCTTGGACTGATGAAGACCCTCGGGTCGAAAGCTCTCCACCTTTATTAGAAATTTTTACACCTAATAAAGTTTCATTGTCTACCATGAGTATTTCTTCGTAAACTAGTCTTTTATCTTATATAGATGTTGGTAAAAATGGAAGAGTGAGTGACTCTGGAGTATACAACATGTGCACCTTCTTCAAGAAATTGCAAGACAACTCCTTACATTTGCCAGATCCGAAACTCCTGCCAAATTCGGACAAAATGGCCCCCTATATGTTTTAGTAGCAGATGAAATACTTGGCCTGCATACCAATTTAATGAAGCCATATCCAAATGAACACCTATATCCCGAAACCCAAATATTCAATTACAGGTTAGTTATAGAATCAGCGGTAATATAAGATGACTTCTGATTCTGTTTGTTTCTGCTTCACTTTCGACAGATTATCTAGGGCACGTTCGTGTGTGGAAAATACATTTGGAATACTATCAAATCGCTGGAGGCTGTTGCACACGACAATTATAGCTTCACCTTACAAGGCGTCTGTTTTCGTTCTTGCAGTCTGTGTCCTTCATAATCTTTTAAGAACAAGAACCCTAGCCTTGTGCACTGCTGACTCTCAGGACCCTGATTACGGCTTCCTTTCTGCCAATGAAGGCTCAAGTTGGGCTGGTCTTCAAAGACCAAGTGTAATAATGTCACAAACAGTGCAAAACGAACCAGAGATTTATTTAAGTCTTATTTCAACAATGAAGGCGCTGTTGAATGGCAACATAGGATAATTAATTAAAAGATTAAAATATCGTTTCGAAAAAAAGTAACTGTCTGATTAAAGATACAAAATATGACATATTTTATTGGTTTGATTCACTTATCATTTGGCAAAGCCTCTAATAATATTTTTGGGTTGTTTAATTTCACTAGTTCCCTCTTGTAAAGACTCGGAATGGCTTTAAGCACTTGTGCCACATGCTGCCCAAACGCGTCCTCTGCTGAAGCATTCTTTTCCTGTGATGGAATTGTTGGCAACGGCGCCTTTAATACTTTTATGCACTCAGCGAACATTTCATCCCTGGTGTTTGGTTTATCGCCCTGAACCTTTCTTTTTTTAGTGTTACCACTAGTGTTTGTACTACTGCTTATGTGGGTTGACGAAGAACCAGCAATACTGTTGCTGCTTGGATCTGCAGTTGCGTTATTTAACATCTGAAAATAAATTTAACATCAATATATCGTTTTCCTTAGCGACGTTTCTGAGCAGTTATTGTACTTCACAATTATCATCATTATGAGCTGTTGTCGGCTCCTGAACTGTTTCAGTATCTGTGGTGCTTTGGTTATTTCCACTGATTATATCCTAGAGATGAAACACTTCAATGTAGTGAACATAACACACAATTCACGAGAAATGTTCATTACATTAAAGATTGAATCAGTAGTAACACTTTGGTCCACGTTATCTGTGGATTTATCTGGAGATGGTCCATCATTGACAAATAATAAATCCTTGTAAAAACTCCACTTTGGTTGATACACAGCATCAGCAGATGCACCTGATCTCTTGCTGTCTTGTACCTTTTTGTGTTCCCTTTGAAACGTGGTTTCAAAGTTGGTAAATTTCCGATGTATGCTCTCGGCTACAATATGGCTAAACGATAGTAATATTATGCTTCATATGTCATGCATAGTATAGTATAAAGATAAAATAAAGCATTTGTGGTACCTGTATACGGCTGGTCTTTTGCATCTAGCCCCAGCAATTGTACCAAGTTTCTTAAACTAGTTTGTTTTAGAACTCTATTGAAATGCCCTTCACACTTGGGATCCCAAAGTGGCCTCTGATCTAAATATTCATGTGGTATTAATTATACACATATCTCATAAAAAAGGATTGCTTTTAATTTTTTATAGAGCAAAAGATCTAACTCAAAGCAAGAAAAACAAGAGAACAGTGCGTTTTTATGTTACTATCTAAATAATAGCCAAGACTTGCTGCCACCCAATACGAGCTATAGTTACTATCTACACAATAGTTATGAACTTTGGTGCTTATCTCTATAAAATTCTAAAACAATTTTTTCATGCTCCTTCTTCCACTCATTCCTTATTTTCTCTTCTTTGTTTTTGCCCATGTTGTTATTTTAATATCAAACCGAACTTGAAAACTACGAGTTATTAAGACACATTAAGAGTTCGCCATATTGGTACCTCAGCAGTCAGTATCTAGGCACGTGATTAGACGCATCCTGATTGGCTAGTTGTCTCATCAATCGAAGTTGATCCTCAAATTAGTTGATATCAACGAATAAAGCGTCAATTTGAGCAAAGATTGATACGTGCTCGGTCAGCTTTATCGCCAAATTAAAAACGACGAAAGTGATATGATTCCTCTTGATTCCCAACTAAAAAACCGCTTGTGACCAACTCTTTTACTGCCTTTAAAACAGAATGCTATTGGCGTTTTATTTTTTATAAAGCGCATAGCCTATTATTCTGTTAAAGGTATCCACCATGCAAATGTAAGGATTCCCTATAATGGTTCTGAAATCCCATTTGCCGACAAGAATATGCGCTCAACAATAACTTGACATGGCTTAAATATCCCACACCTTTATTAAGTTTATTTAAAATAATGGGGACGCAAAATATCGAATGTTATTGGCACTTCATTTGTTACCGTGGTTATGTTTTATAAAAATCTGTATATTTGAGACTAAAAACTTCTATTTTCAGTTAAATGAGGGCATTTGAAACTTAAGGTCAGCCGGGCATATAGTGTATTACTGTAGGCTCAAAGTCTAATTATCCTCGGTTAACGGTCAGAAGACGACAAAGGTGTAAAAACCGACACTGAAACCTAAATAACCGTGCAGAAATGCCCCACCGTAAAACGGGCGTAGATGATTCAATCAAATTCGACTAAATTATACTTTAAATTTATGATGTACGTTACGATTTTGCGAATATGAAGTATGAAAATGGTTTTCGATAAATGCGCAAACGTTTTAAATTAAGTATCGGGGAATATAATGTTTTAAGAATGGCTAAAATTGTAATTTGTAACACCTACCGGGTAGGAGACGATAAAACGCCCTAGAAACGACTCCGACACCAAAACGTATTCTGCGGCACCTGCCCGGAAAGATAAAGAATATCTTGTGTTACTAGGGAATTAGCGTGAATTTGCAATTTCGCAGCAAAGTTCGTACGCTGCTAAACAACTTTGTTTTGAGTAAGCAAAATCCAGTTTTTGGCGGGTTGAATACCAATCTCGAGGTTTACCTCACTACCACATGCTATTGTGGGCCAAGGACGCTCCAAAGATCGGAACTTCTTCGACCGAGACTATTTTGGATTCTGTTTAAAAACACGTCACGTGTTCAATGCCAAGCGCATCGGTAAGTCCGGAACTGCACCGGCTGTTAAAAAAATTCCAAACTCACTAATGCACCTCCAGTTGTTATAAGGTCAAAAATACTAAAAAGGGATTGAAAGTGTGTCGTTACGGTTTCCCTCGAACGTAACAGACGTTGCCACTATGAATGCCGTTAGTTCAGTTACTCGTCAACGTAAAATCAAAAAGGTGCAGAAACGACTGTACGACAGCACGAAGTTTTAATCAATGATTATAATCCCGCGCTACTTTTGGCTTTCAAAGCCAACATGGATTTGCAATTTGTCACAGACATATCGGAAATAGTGGCAAACTATGTCACCGCGTACGTCACAAAGGGAGACCGGACTGACATGGACCAAACTTTTGCCAAGTTAGGCAATAAAAGTTTGTCCAAAAAATTATTTGCCTATAGACTGAAATCTAGGACGTGCAAGCAAATAGGTGTTTATGGAGCTCTCGATATGATGCTGGGCCAATACCTTTACAACAAGTCGGACAGCACTAGATTTATAAACACTTACTTGAAATTAACCGATCGAGAGTTTTAAATGGTTACAAGGAACTCGCACGTTTGAGGGAAACTGACCCCGAAAGCAAGGACACTTGCCAAAAAGGATACGTCGACGACAAGTATCCGAATTATCCTGACAGTTTGGAAAATCTTAGTTTGCGGGAATTTGGACAGTTTTACGATTATGCGATGCACTCTGAGGGTGTCAAGAAAAATGCGAATGTAATCCAGTTGAAAAACAATATGGGTTTTATGAGAAAAAGAATTAAGCCCTACATAATAGAGCACTTTATTCACGACCCGATAGTGGATAAGAAAAATATTGTCATGCTCTACTGATCCTCTTCAAACCGTGGCGTGACGAAAATGAGCTATTAGGCGAGTTTGAAACATACGCCGATGCTTTCGAAAACTCGCTTTCGGTGTTGAAGGACATGAGACAATATCACGAGAAACTCTCGGTTTCCAAAGAAGTTGAAAAGAAACGGGAGGCTTCTAAAACGGCGAAAGACCAAGAAACCATAATTTCGGAGGGAGAATGTGACGACGATGAAAATGCAAGGGAAAGAAATTGTTATCGAAACTGAACACGCGATGGCTGATGTGGAAGCCGCCATGGAAATGAATTACTTACCATTAGTTTCATAAATACTACTAAAACATTTCTTGATCGTGTTATTTCCTATATTCAATGATAAATCTAAGCACATTTCCACTGCCAGACTCCCGTAGTACGCTGGCTAATCATTTGTCATGTATCCCAATGGCTAAATCCAATTAAAATTGTACTTAAGGACAGAGCAAAAAATAAAATATGCCAAACTACCACACTATACGGAAGAGAAAATCTTTTTAAAACGCGTTAAAGGAGGGGCCCTTTGCATTAAAACTGGATGGCTAAATGTATTCTTGTTATTGTGTCTATACTACAAAATTGTATTTCTCTTCCCCCGAAATATTGCCAAATTATTGCTAGTTGACTTATTTAATGTCATTTTTAACAAAAAAAATTACTATTTTAGTTTCTTAAATTAGGTTAACGTTAGAGCACCACAAAAGATGGTATTCTATATGTTGAATCTCGTGTAAAGGTTAAGAGAAATATCCGTTCTGAATAAGATCTTGTTGACACAATGACATTGGAAATGGGGTTCAAAATTATCGTGAAAGCAACTGGTATATTCTGGTCTGGGTTCATCAGAAATAGTCGAACTAAAATCTTTGTCATGACATCACACCCTAGTATATATCTTATTTCATCAGCTCAAATTAAGATTAAAAATATTGATGTGACGTCCCCTTAGCTGCTAACTCTGTCCATTGAATGACAAACTATTTCCTTTTCTGCAGCATGCGGGAATGAGCACTGAAATAATTAATCACCACCACATGTACGCAAAATTAATAAAAATTAAGACCGAAGTAACAGATATTAATCAAAACGCGTCTTGGATTTAACCAAGACCTAAAAAGAATCGATAAGAACAAGGTTAATCACTTGACTGAATGCGCAGATATTGAAACTTTTTTTAATTAAAACTTACATGCTTAAGAAAGTAATGTTCCATCACCCTATTCCATAGAATAAACTTATTTTACTGGTAGTAAATTTTTTCCCTCTCAATAATTTGAAAAATTTACTTATTTCGGGTTTTGGAGCACAGTTCCATTCCCCGAAAACATTTTATAACTACATTTATTATCACTTTTAAGAGTTTTCGTGTGGAAAATACCATATAACCAGACTAGGAAATAAGACAGGTTTGCAGGTCAAAAACCAGTTTATTAATAGCTTGGACCACTTTTTTATTCTAAACGTGAGGGTCACTGGTCCCAATGACTAGTTTATTAATTGCAAATCTATAGGAGAACAAGGGTGGGGACCAGTCTGGAGACCAGTTTATTATTTCGGAAACTAGGGGGTCACTGGTCCCAAGGACTAGTTTAAAAATTATGCTTATTTCCCAGCCTGCATATAACTACAACATAACAATGACAAAGCGATTTAGTCGTAGTCTGCTTTAGCCTCTGCTGCGCCCGATACGAACAAGGAGGATGTATAGTTGTATACCCCCCTTGATAGAAGTACGCCTTGTGCCATTCTCAATTTCTTATGCCTTGTCTTTCGCTGGCCTCGCTACCAAGGCAATAGCCCACTCAATTACGCATTAAACTGCTCGAGAATTCTGTGTGAATTACTTTTTAAGGTATTCGTCAGCAAATAGTAATTGTTTATGAGAGCATTCCTCGCCTTGAAATAGGACAACTACGAAATAATTCGACCAAATTGAAGTTTAAATATTCGAACAAATTTTATTTTATAAATATCTTCTACCATTTCAATATCTATAAAACTGTTCTACCAAATGCATACAGAGTGCTACTAGAAGTCTCTGGGGCTACTAGAAATACTACATTTTCTATAGGAAGATTCGCAGCGACAAGTTTAGAAATCCCATTTTCCTTTAAAAACCGTTAATACATGTTCCTTGCTCCTGAAGATTTACAGACTAAGTAGCGGAGTCGAGCCACAGCGTCCTAGATCACGCGACTCGGTGAAAGCAGGCTATATTGCAAAATAACCAAGTCAGAATTTTCAGGCTACGACCGCGCTTAAGTTAGCAATTGCAACAAAGAAAATCAAAAAATTACGAATATCATGGACGACCCTACTCCTTGCGAACCATAGAAACGCCATGGCATAGAACCGTGTGATCATTGTCTGTCGTACCGTTGCTATAGACCCTTTCTACGTAAAAAAAGAGATGCCAATCCTCAGTATCGGGACATACGGGGGGGTTTGACCCCTCGCCGTCTCTGCTCTATTTATGATCTTTCCATTGAGCGAGTTTGAAGGCTAAGTTTTACCCCCAGTGTCTTTCCCTCTAAGATATGTCAAAGTGATCTATTACATAATTCAGTTTAACCAAGAGCAAAAATCATAACGTCCCCATTGAATGTGCTGCCATTGTTGAAATTTGCACTAAAATTAACAAAAAGTTTCACTATGGAGCGTACAGGGCATGAACGGGGGGATATGTTAGCAACCTATTAACGACACAATGTCATACACGTACTCTCTTAAAAGTGATAATAAATGTAGTTATAAAATGTTTTCAGGGAATGGAATTGTGCTCGAAAACCCGAGATAAGTAAATTTTTAAAATTATTGAGAGGGAAAATATTTACTACCAGCAAATGTGGATGAGAGGAAAAGTATGAAAATGGCCAAAAGTCGCGAGCCATCAGAGTTTCGCCGTAGTTGACCGTTTTATTGGCGTAGCTATACTGGGCCTGTTCACTCCCTTAAAATAGGTCTTGTGTACGTCGTGTTAATTCGCGGTTACGCGGTTACCGTCGTCTGCTATTGTGTATGCTAGAACTTCCTCGACTTGTGCTTGTAGTCCGGACCAGTCTGGGAAATAAGGATATTTTTTAAACTAGTCCTTGGGACCAGTGACCCCCTAGTCCCCGAAATAATTAACTGGTCTCCGGACTGGTCCCAGCCTTTGTTCTCCTAAAGATTTGCAATTAATAAACTGGTCCTGAGGACCAGTAACCCTCACTTCTTGAATTAAAAAACTAGTCCAAGCAATTAATAAACTGGTTTTGGACCAGAGGAAGTGTGCTATTTCCCAGACTGGTCAGGACAGAGTAGCTGGTCGTGTTTTAAAAGGTATTTCAAGGTAAAATATGGATTTTAGTAAGGTTAGTGAAGCAATAGAAGAGCACATAAAACTTGATACGTTTAAAACAAATCTCGGTAATTTAGCTATAGCGCGAGCAGCTTGCGGCGTGATGCGCGTGATCAAGTGGGCTATGGTTAAACCAAGGAGTATAAATGTCTGAACTACTTTCAGTCGCGAGTTTGCAAGTCCATCAGTCACTAGTAGGCTAAATAGTTATTGGCGAAACTTTATGTCCGCGTTTTTTAACACAGGCTCTATGGCCATTGTCATACTTTCCCTCTCATCCACATTTGCTACCAGTAAAGTAAGTTTATTCAATGGAATAGGGTGATGGAACATTACTTTCTTAAGCATGTAAGATTTAATTAAAAAAAGTTTCAATATCTGCTCATTCAGTCAAGTGATTAACCATGTTCTTATCGATACTTTTTAGGTCTTGGTTAAATCCAAGACGCGTTTTGATTAATGATATCTAGACTTGATCGTTTTCCTTGTGTGTTGACTTGTTTCAACATATCTCAAAATTCTGTAATCAATATAAACGTCATCATGATTAAACATCAATTATTACAAATTTAAAAGTAGTAGATCTAGTATCTTCCTTCGTGAAATGAAGCTGGGCTTATACTTTCTCGACGCACAATCTCTCATTAATGGGATTTTAGGAAAAATAAATTATGGTTCAGGCATAAAAAATACATTTCGCATGATAGTGCGTGGCATTATATGTAAAAAACATTGTCGTGTGCAGGTAGATAATAGAATATAGCGGCTGATACCAAAATTTGCAGAACAATGACGAGAATTCGAAAATGGAAGGTACGAGTTTGGGGGATGCAACCGGTGGGCGCTAGCTCACGTAATAGGGTTTTTTTTGTTTTAAATTTTTGACTAATTAAAATTTAAATGTAAAAACTAAGAAATGATTTACTACGAACCTATACTCTGTACTCAACACCTTAGTTAGCGAAATCTAACTAACCTACCATATTAAAGTTAGAGGGTGCAACTAACTGTTGAGGTCACTAATTTTCTATATAATTCCATAGACAAAAAACGCAAAGCACTTGGCATATTCTCAGACCTAAAAAAGGCTTTCGATACTGTTTCACATGATTATCTACTTGCCAAACTCGATAGGGCCGGAATAAGAGGTGTAACTTTAAAATGTTTTAAGAGCTACCTTCAATCAATAGTTAAAATAGATGACACCTACAGCAACCCTGAATATATAACGTACGGTATACCGCAAGGTACTATAATTGGCCCAGTCTTATTTTTAATTTACAGGAATGGTATTTGTAATTGTGAATCGCTGGGAAAATTAATAGCCTTCGCGGACGATACAACTATTCTCTTTGAGGGTATCTCGTGGCCAGAAGTTTTCCATAAGGCAAAAAATGGACTAAACAGCATCTGTAGGCTACTGAATGATAATCTATTAACCCTAAATATAAGCAAAACGAAATATATCTGTTTCTCTGCCAGAGGTTCAATAGAAACGACTAATACCTTACATAGTCATAACTGTACAAGTTATGATAATCGTAACAGAGACTGCTATAAACTAGAAAATGTAAAATCAATAAGATTCTTAGGAATAACCTTAAACCAAAACTTAAAATGGAATATACATACCCTAAACCTCTGCAGAAAGCTACAGTGCTGTTTGCATAAATTTTATGATCTACGAAATTTTTTGTCTACCACCTGGCTGAGAACAGTTTATTTCGCTCTAGTCCAATCGATCATTTCCTATGCTATAGTCAGCTGGGGCTGTACTTTTTACACTAGCATTGAACCATTAGAAATTCTACAAAGGAAAATTATTCGTATTTGTCTAAGAAGAATTAATTTTGAATCACGCGCTAGACTACATAATGATTTTAAAGTTTTCACTGTAAGGCAATTATACGCCAAAACGATTCTATTCAATCTTCATCTCTTCAAATAATACAAATGGAAACCTTCCATAAACGGCGTCACACTCTTAAGGGGGGGGGGGGAGTTTCTGAATTTGTGACAGTCGTAACAAGGGGGAGGTTGGCGTAATGCTATTCGTGGCGTAACATTCAACTTTAATTTTGTTAGGAAGTCGGTGAATAAGAGGGGCGGATTGGCTCTCTTTCGTGTAAAATAATAAAAACAAAATTCTAAATTCCACCGTGGGAAACAAACTCAACAATATACAATAATAGCTAATGGTGTTTAGCCTATTTGTCTGTCCATAATTTAACAAAATTTATTTTCCTTGCCTTAATTAGTTATACATATAGCTAATGTAAGTTATAGCTATATAGTTAATGTTGATATCTCCGGTTTTGATATCGGTTAAATTCCGGATTTGGTGTCGGTGTAATTTTGGTTTTGATTCCGAAATTGAAGCCGGTTTGATTCCAGAATTGAAGCCGGTTTGATTCCGGAATTGAAACCGTTTTGATTCCGGAATTGAAACCGTTTTGATTCCGGAATTGAAACCGTTTTGATTCCGGAATTGAAACCGTTTTGATTCCGGAATTGAAACCGTTTTGATTCCGGAATTGAAACCGTTTTGATTCCGGAATTGAAACCGTTTTGATTCCGGAATTGAAACCGTTTTGATTCCGGAATTGAAACCGTTTTGATTCCGGAATTGAAACCGTTTTGATTCCGGAATTGAAACCGTTTTGATTCCGGAATTGAAACCGTTTTGATTCCGGAATTGAAACCGTTTTGATTCCGAAATTGAAACCGGATTGATTCCGGAATCAATACGGTTTGGTTCCGGAATTATAACCGGATTGATTCCGGAATTCCGGTAAATTCCGGATTTGACATCGCCAAATACCGGTTTCGGAATTTTCTGAAAACCGCCATCCTCTACCGTCAAAACAAGATCTTTGGTAATTTTTAAAGTGTAACTCATAATAAACTCTTTGCAACGTGAATTACATTTATTTGCCTATATTTCGAGACTTTTATGAACTTTACAATATTACAACCTCATAATTGCTGAGTAGCGTTAATCTCACCAGCAACATCTGCCGAAAGTTACAAAACATTTTGCACATATTTCTAGTATAAATTTTCAACAATCGTTAATCCTTCCGAAAAAAGAATTTTAACTGCTAGACTTAACATCGTTAACCCGAACAAAGTTGCTATTTATTATACATTTCAGTTGCTGAATGTTTTCCGAAAATTGCAATGCAATTGAGTTGAAAATTGAACCGCTTTCAGTGTCATTAAGTAATTAAGGCTGATACTATACTCGTTCAACACTATTATACAAAAATTTCCGTTATATATTCAAGTTTTTATCAGTTCTACAAATTTCGAGTGTCTAGACAATGTTTTATAAATTGGAATTGTTATATATTTGAAAAATTTGTAAAAATTCTTTTGCAATTGAGTTCTAGAGCTATTATTATAAATAGTAAGATTTTTATTTTCTACGCGTAGAAACATGGTTTTTTATTCACAACCAATAATAATATGAACGGAACTCAGATCGTTAATCCTTCCTAACTGTAACTCGAGAAAAACAGATTCCTGAAATTGTATTTTTTTTAATATCTACTTAAAACATGTTTCGCTGTGGGTATTATGTTAATTGCACATGAGCAGAACATGGTATTTCAACGCTAGATACTGTCTACCATATTGTATTTTCTGCACGTGTAATAACACGCAAGCTAGAAGTAAATGAGCGTACGTTTCGATTGTTATCCATATCAAGAAAATTAAACTTAATTTTAAAATAGTTTAACCAAAACAACAATATTAAAAGATTATCAGTACGCAAGCCCGTGGGGAAAAATTGTTTAGCATAACACTGTATCCTTTAAGTCATAAATAAAAGTTATCCTTAAACAGGTCAGATAACTCTTAAACTAAATAAGAAACTTAATCCAGAAGTCTAATCTAAGTATTTAAGAAGGGATATCTTCTCTAAGCCTCTCTAACTTATCAGAGGTGTTGCCTCTTTTGCAATTCAAAGAGGGGAGTGGGTAGACTTGTCTTCCACAAATAAATTACAATGCAGTTTACCAATTATTACCGTTAGCCTTAGAATGTTATATAGGAAATATAAAGTATATCGTTGTAAATAATAAATTCCATTGTTTGACAGAGGTGATAATATGTTTAACTTTGGAAAGTCGGGTTATGTAGAAAAGATATTTACAAATTCCTTGGACGAGTTAAAGATAAATATCTCTTCATAAAAAAATGTCAAATACTTCGCATTTTATTATAAAAAAGTCGAAATATTAAATTGAAATGATTAGTTTTTAGACGGCATGTCCTAATACAAAACTTTTTGAAAGAAGAGTCGAAATGCCTTGAAGCTGCGCAATTGTACTAGTGTTTATCTCGAAAATTCGGAAATTGTGAATTACTAGGCTTTCAAAAGATTTTCAACGTATATTTCAACGACCTTATTAATATATTGGCTAACAGAATTGTCAGCAAAATACGTCAAATTGAAGTTTCGAAATGAAATTAATTGATGTCACGAGCGGATAGTTACCTAATATAAAAGATCGGTAACGTGTAAGCTGTTTCATGTTAAAATATCTTTAAAGCAAATTGAATTTTTTTAAAAACGATAAGAGCAGAACACGCTTGTGGAAATTTCTACCACTTGCATCTTTTACAAATAATCGTTCATTATAACACAGTGCAACTGCTATTTATCAATATAAATATGTTCACATTTTTGAAACAGGGTATAATTTACTTCAAATATTAACTTTGAGAAAGTTTTATGAAAGTAGTTCAAAAATTAATGAGAAAAACTGGTAATAATAAGATTTACTCTCTAAAGTAAGTTTAACAAGTATGTAAAAGATGTGGTCTTTTTAATTTTATGAAGATTGAATTGAATGAAGTTATAGACATTCAAATTTGTAGATTTAAGGAGACAATTATAAAACACAGAAAACTTGAAAATGATTTAAATCATCATTAAGGATGAACTATGTATATTTTATATTTGCTTAATGAAATAGTGAAATACAACTAAAGTATATATTTCAGTATTAATGTGGATAAATAATAAAATATAACTATATTTCAGTATTAATGTGGATAAATAATAAAATATAACTATATTTCAGTATTTATGTGGATAAGTAATAAAATTGAAGTTTATAGAGAGACAACGTTGAATGGATAAGGAAAAAAATACCACGTTAATATGTAATTTTTCGCAAAAGATATGGACAAATTCATAGAGTCAAATATGATCCAGATCTCATACATGAAATTGAATGCTCCAATAATCATACAATGACAATGATTAATGATCAAGTAAGTGTATTAAGTATGAAACTATTCTGCATATTTTATCGACGTTCGAAAAGGCATTTACGTGACTTCTTGGGCTTGGAATAGCAAGTGAAGTTGATGAATATTTCGACGAACAGCACGACTGATGACAAAGAGAGCCCAATGAGAATGATCATAAAGCCTTCAGTTAGAAATCCAGCAGACAATGGTCTAAATTCTTGAAGCTGAGACTTTTCTTGAAGCATTTTCTCCATACGCCAAGCATTACGTCTTTCTCTTGGTTCGTTTAGCCTTGATTCAACAAATCTTAAAATTCTAAAATAGAATAAAAATAATTTTTATAAACATATGTAATTTTCAAGGTTTCAGTACTTGGGTTCTTCCTTAGTTGTAATTTATACTGGGGCATTACATGCGATTTCAACCAGTGATGTCACCATGGGTGAAATGATTTTATTCCAAATTTATTACAACATTAAAAAATTTTAGTTTCTTGATGGTATCTAACTTCAATGCGCCCAATAATTAGAAAATGTAATGCTGCCTATGTGTGAAAGCTTAAAAATAAAGTGTTCCTCTATAGTTTTTCAGTTCTCCCTTCCTCTCATCCGTTTCCCATGTCTAGGAAAAACCTGCAGTTGTCTTACTTCTTCGTTTCTTTATTTTCCCTCTTGCAAGTTGTTTTTTTAGGGGGATTTCCTTCCTACTGCGCTCTTTTTCCCTCTAGCCAAAGCTAGATTTGGATTTCGGTCTTTGAAATGAAAACTAAGAAATTCCGTATGAAGTTTAAGATCTAGTTTTAAAGATCTATTCAAGAGGTACATAACGATGGAAAATATTGAAATACATCACTTGTCCATATGACCAAAACTCGCCTTGAATGAACCCCAACCCCCCGAAAATATGTGTTATAATAACTTGACAATGCTTCGTTATACAACCGTGCTGATTTCACCATTGAATAGCCCTTTCTTTACTGCACAGGGCTGCTAAATTGTGTTAAGAATAAATAAACAGTAGTTATGTCACATTTAGTAAAAGGGTACAGAAATGAAATTTTTCTACAAATGGCGAGTTTTTGAAAAATTCGCATTTTCAAAAAATTCTCAATATTTTAAGCTAATAACTTTAGTCTCTTAATGGTATCCAATAAATTTTTTAAAATTTATTAAAAAATCGATTGACCCATGGTGACATCACTGGTTGAAAGTGCATGGAATTCCTCTACTAAGTTAAGTAAAAAATACGTTTTTAACAGTACAACCGAAGGATAGGAACAAATTTCCTACTTTTGTTTTTCGTGAATACTAGGGGTACGTTCAGTAACGAAAATCTATAATAAATCTCTATTTTCTTGATGTTTGGTTGATGGGCTCGACACGCCACAGTGACGTAAAAGGTTGTTGAACGAGAAAGTGACATTTTAAAGTTACCTCTGTTTTGCAAAATGCAATCGGGCAAAGTCTTACTGGCCCTGGTCTTTTTTCAATTATTAACGAGCTCACAAATAATGAAATTGTTAAAGAAAATTGATTCCATTTGAATGGTAGAAGTAATTTTGTAAAAAATAAATTAATACAATTACTGTAGAAATAGCATTATTGGAAAGCCCCTTGCCAACTTTTCGTCTGTCAAGTGTTCAAAAGTCAAGCGCTACATCACGCCATTAAAAAAACCATCTCTTCGATATGGTTTTAATTATTGTCAAACGCTTAGAATCATGACGTCAAAACCGAAAAAAGCGTAGAGTGGTGAAATTCTGACATTGCTTAGTGAGCGCGGTCATCAAAGAGGGTTACTAAATGTACCCTAGATTGGCTAACTAGGTGGCTATCGAATTATTAGAGATTGAAGTGTGCATTTCATTTAACTCACAGGTAATTCACTCGTTCGAGAACGTTGTCAGGAAGCTGCTTGTTGAAATAAAAAAATTCATATGTTTCTGCATAAGCCTTTTTCCCAATGTGTGCTTTTCGGTTCAATTTTTCTAATTTATCTTTGTTTTTCCATAGAGTATAGGATATCGACTCGTCGCCGACAAATAGCGCTCCGCTTCCATTCACGAAAAGGTTATAAATTTCACTGTAGTTTTCGAAGAAAATTCCGTTCTCTCTCATCCGTTTTGAAAGCCGGGAATATTCCATAGTCACTTCGTTCTTGAAAAAGATCATGAGAAAATCAATAATGTTTTTTCGACGTTTCACTTTATGGGTCGTAGTATTCATTCGACTGTGGTTTAAAGAATGCTTAATACAATCCTAAATTTAGGTCCATAAATCACTTAATTTAGATGACGCTCTAGTGGGATGGAGTGATTTACAATGATGATGAAGGTACTTGTGGGTGCTTGCACCGGGTACTTGTGGGTGCTTGCCCCGGGTACTTGTGGGTGCTTGCCCCGGGTACTTGTGGGTGCTTGCCCCGGGTACTTGTGGGTGCTTGCCCCGGGTACTTGTGGGTGTTTGTAGGTACTTGTGGGTGCTTGTAGGTACTTGTAGCTACTTCTGGGTGCTTTTAGGTACTTGTGGGTGCTTGTAGGTGCTTATGGGTGTTTGAAGGTACTTGTGGGTGCTTGTAATGACAAAATGTTTTCGGGGAATGGAATTGTGGTCGAAAAGCCGAGATAAGTAAATTTTTGAAATTGATTACCAGTAAAATAATTTATTTCAACGGAAAACGGTAATGGAGCGTTGTTTTTTCTTAAGCATGCATTTAAGTTTCAATTAAAAAGAAAAATTAATATCTGACCCTTCAGACAAGTGATAACCTCAGTCTTATCGATACTATTTAGGTCTTGATTCTAATCAAGACATTTTTGATTAATTACGACAAAGATTCGATACTCGATTATGAATTATCGCCATTCTAACCAGGTTTGCCATATTTTAAATAAAGGCTGATTACTAGTGACCTATTCATCCGAATTGAATTTGGTGAAAACTTTTCAAATATGAATATAGTAAAATATGTGCGAAAAACGCAACGCGCAAAGACTTTTTTAACAGTCTGTACGCGCGATCGGCTACGGTTACGAGAAACGTCTAGCCTCCCAATGGCAGGGCTTCCACCAAATGCTCACGCAATTGCTCTCATTCTTATCATTTGTGAATGAATCGCCTTATATACCCTAAATTTCCAAAAATTGTGAAAACGCTGTACGCTAGAAGTCGAACGTCAACAATAGCTATTTTTAAATTCATTTTAAGAATAATGTTTCTTAAAAGGGCTTAACTAGAATTAAGGTAAAATGCTGACGATTAAAAAAATTAATATCAGTTATATTTATTTAATTATTTAAGATAATCTTCTTTTCTTCGGAACGAAGTGAAAGTTTATATAGAACGAGTAATGAAGATTGCATATGAAAAGAAACACAAGGTTAATATAAAGCGAGTAGGATGACATGATCTCTTACAAAATCATAACTGTTGAATATTAAATGAAAATATCTTTGATATGTTTCGGCATTACAATTCCTTTAGTAGTTTTGTAGCTATAAAGCCAGTGGCGTTGCTAGGCCAATTTTGGGGGGCTATAGCCCCCCCCCAAATTCCAAACTTAGCCCCCCCCCCAAATATCCGTAAACCCTTTAAAAAAATTGCTGTTAGCATCCTAACATTCTGTAGCAATATAAAAAAATTTATAATGATAGATTCTTTAAGTTTCATCATGTCTTGATTAGAATCAAGACCTAAATAGTATCGATAAGACTGAGGTTATCACTTGTCTGAAGGATCAGATATTAATTTTTCTTTTTAATTGAAACTTAAATGCATGCTTAAGAAAAAACAACGCTCCATTACCGTTTTCCGTTGAAATAAATTATTTTACTGGTAATCAATTTCAAAAATTTACTTATCTCGGCTTTTCGACCACAATTCCATTCCCCGAAAACATTTTGTCATTACAAGCACCCACAAGTACCTTCAAACACCCATAAGCACCTACAAGCACCCCCAAGTACCTAAAAGCACCCAGAAGTAGCTACAAGTACCTACAAGCACCCACAAGTACCTACAAACACCCACAAGTACCTACAAACACCCACAAGTACCCGGGGCAAGCACCCACAAGTACCTACAAACACCCACAAGTACCCGGGGCAAGCACCCACAAGTACCCGGGGCAAGCACCCACAAGTACCCGGTGCAAGCACCCACAAGTACCTTCAAGCACCCACAAGTACCTTCAAGCACCCACAAGTACCTTCAAGCACCCACAAGTACCTGGGGCAAGTACCCACAAGTACCTGCAAGCCCCCACAAGTACCTGCAAGCACCCACAAGTACCTACAAGTATCCACAAGCACCCACAAGCACCTACAGCACCCACAAGCACCTACAGCACCCAAAAGTACCCACAAGTATCCACAAGCACCCACAAGCACCCACAAGCACCTACAGCACCCACAAGCACCTTCAGCACCCACAAGCACGTACAAGTACCCACAAGCAGGTACAAGTACCCACAAGCACCTACAAGCACCCGGGCAAGGCACCTAAAAGAGCTCAAACGCCATGATTTTCTTGCTTAATATCCCTCTAACGGCATGAATCACGACAAAAACGCCGTAAGTCCAATATAAAAAATTAGGGCTAAAATGCGTGTCTCTAACAGTGGTGAAACGCCGTAACTTCAATACCCAAAATATCGTAACTAGAAGTACGAGTTTATAATGATAAAAATCAATACTTGAACTTAATTGATCTTAATGAAACTACGAAAAGGCGCGACAATAAACTGTTCTCTTTCATTTAAGATGGTTCCGAAACGTATCGAATAAATAGTTTTCCTTATATCTCTGCGGGGTTGACCCCCACTTTCCATAAAATTCCCATGTTATGTCTATGGAAAAATATAGTATTTTTCACCGAATGTCTGATTAATTTTATGGGTTCTAAAACCACCCTTAACTACTTTATAGAATTAACTATTTGTTGGATCTCTTTGAAATTTTAACCACATAATTAGGGCCCAAATTGTAGTTCACTGGCAAAATTTCAAAGCCGCAAACACAATACGAAAAAAGTTACGGCCAATCAAAGAACCCTCCTTTAGCATTAGAGGCGGTATCAAGTCTTATCTAAGAGAGCGACCGCTCTCCTAGAATAATGCTTCTTAGATGTTATGGCACTTTATGCGTATATATATGCATATATATGATTGGTCTTGTGGCGCAATACTTTGAAACAAATCAGACGTTCATTAAAGGGATGGAGAATTGGAAAATAAAGTAATTTTTTATTGATTCTTCTATAAGACCAATTTGCATAGTGAAACATCCAGGAAATAACACCGAACGATTTTAAACGACAATTTGTTTGAAATTCCATGGATAATCTCCGACCAATCGCGTAGCGCCCTGCCTATTTATCAACAATTTTCTCTTGGCACGGTCCGTGTTGAATAAATTTATCGCGAGACTTGTAAAAAATTTGCCCGATGTGCCAATTGTGGCGCGAGACATGGACCATGCCACGAGAATTTTGTTAACAAAAAGGCACGGCGTTAAGGAATTGGTCGGAGTTCCTTTTTGGAAATTATTCTTTAAATCTTAACCTAATTTGAATATCAAAGTCAATGGGAGGTATTTACTGAATTTTTCATTATGCAGACAGGTCTCATGATTAGTAGAAGAATCCATAAAAAATTACTTTAATTTCCGCTTCCCACTCGCTTTAAGAGAAAACTCGCGTCTTTTGAAGAGGAGAAGCGGTTTGTATTTACTGTATTTACTTCCAAATGGAGTTGCCAGGCGCCAGCCAGAACTAAAAATCGTTAGTTAAAGATCGGATTAGAAAGGCTACGGCTGCCGCAAAATCATGTAAAGAACTTTATATAGTTCTCACAATTCAACGTTGTTGAAATTTTATTTACTGTAAGCACGTAAAATTTAAATTACCAAATTTGGTGATGAACTGTAATTTTGGTTTTCGCAAAATTTGAATCAGTAATTTACGGAGTAAATTACCGTTTTTACCTCTCCGAGTGACGTATGTCACGGAGAGGTTCTGTAACGATCGTGTGTGTCTGTTTGTTTGTGTGTGTGTTTATATGTGTTTATATGTGTTTCTTTGTGTTTCTATGTGCTTCTATGTGCTTCTATGTGTTTCTATGTGTTTCTATGACTTTCTATGTGTTTCTATGTGCTTCTATGTGTTTCTATGTGTTTCTATGTGTTTCTGTGTTTCTATGTGTTTCTATGTGTTTCTATGTGTTTCTTTGTGTTTGTGTGTGTTTCTATGTGTTTCTTTGTGTTTCTTTGTGTTTCTATGTGTTTCTATGACTTTCTATGTGTTTCTATGTGCTTCTATGTGCTTCTATGTGTTTCTATGTGTTTCTATGACTTTCTATGTGTTTCTATGTGCTTCTATGTGTTTCTATGTGTTTCTATGTGTTTCTTTGTGTTTCTTTGTGTTTCTATGTGTTTCTCTGTTTCTATGTGTTTCTATGTGTTTCTATGTGTTTCTATGACTTTCTATGAGTTTCTATGTCTTTCTATGTGTTTCTATGTGCTTCTATGTGCTTCTATGTGCTTCTATGTGTTTCTATGTTGTTCTGTGTTTCTATGTGTTTCTATGACTTTCTATGAGTTTATGTCTTTCTATGTGTTTATATGTGTTTCTATGAGTTTCTATGAGTTTCTATGTGTTTCTATGACTTTCTATGTGTTTCTATGTGCTTCTATGTGTTTCTATGTGTTTCTATGTGTTTCTGTGTTTCTATGTGTTTCTATGTTTTTCTATGTGTTTCTATGACTTTCTATGAGTTTCTATGTCTTTCTATGTGTTTCTATGTGCTTCTATGTGCTTCTATGTGTTTCTATGTGTGTGTGTGTTTCTATGTGTTTCTATGTGTTTCTATGACTTTCTATGAGTTTATGTCTTTCTATGTGTTTATATGTGTTTCTATGAGTTTCTATGAGTTTCTATGTGTTTCTATGACTTTCTATGTGTTTCTATGTGCTTCTATGTGTTTCTATGTGTTTCTATGTGTTTCTGTGTTTCTATGTGTTTCTATGTGTTTCTATGTGTTTCTATGTGTTTCTTTGTGTTTCTATGAGTTTCTATGTCTTTCTATGTGTTTCTATGACTTTCCATTGAGTTTTTATGTCTTTCTATGTGTTTATATGTGTTTCTATGTGTTTCTATGTGTTTCTATGTGTTTCTTTGAGTTTCTATGAGTTTCTAGGTCTTTCTAAGTGTTTATATGTGTTTATATGTGTTTCTATGGGTTTCTATGACTTTCTATGAGTTTCTATGTCTTTCTATGTGTTTCTATGTGTTTCTATGTCTTTCTATGTGTTTCTATGTGTTTCTATGAGTTTATGTCTTTCTATGTGTTTATATGTGTTTCTATGAGTTTCTATGTGTTTCTTTGTTTTTCTATGTGCTTCTATGTGTTTCTATGTGTTTCTATGTGTTTCTGTGTTTCTATGAGTTTCTATTTCTTTCTATGTGTTTATATGTGTTTATATGTGTTTCTATGAGTTTCTATGCGTTTACATTACTATACTTATGAGGACCGCGACGAGAAAACACACCAATCCTGTGGGGACCGTAGTCACTTATGGGGACGCACACCCCGGTCCCCATTAAACCCAAAAAAAACATATGCTCAAATTAATTATTTTTTGATTTTAATTGCTTAAAATTAGTTTTTAAAGTGGTCCCCACAAAGGTGGTAAATTACACATTGCCGATTTTGTGTCACACACGGACTGATAATAGCGCCCCCTTATCGGTCCTCGCAAGAACTAAAAAGCACACACTACTACTTCCGGTATGAGTGAAGGCCCCATAAAAGCGGTATTTTAACAATGATCATAAAAATTAAACACAAACGCACCGTTTTCTTTATTTTGAGAAGATAAGCACATGAATACTTGCTATCTTAACTAGCTCTTATATAAAACGACTAAACAATATTAGATACGACAACTTACGAAGTTTACTATTATTCATTTATATGAAAAATAATAATTCAAGGTTAAGAAAAGGGTCCCCATAGCGGATGTAGTAATTCAAATTTAAACACAAAATGTGATTTATTTCAAATTTCAATTTAACAGAAAGACATCAAAAACACGAAGATATTTCTACTTCTTTATACGATATCTAGATAAATCGCTTTATTTTCACCAAAAGCAAAAAACATGAAAAACCGTTGGCTCAAAGGTCCCCGTTAAGTATTTAAAAATCCAAAATTAGACACAAAATGGTGGAAATTTTAAATTACAAGTAAAAGGTTTTTTTTAAATCATTTTATACACGTCAACCTTCGAAGTTAACTTTTATTCATCCATATGAAAGATAATAAAAAAACGTTGGGAACGGGGTCCCCATAGCGGATGTAGTAATTAAAATTTAAACACAAAATGTGTATTATTACAAATTTTAATTTCACAGAAAGACATAAAAAACAAGAAGATATTTCTACTTCGTTATACGATATCTAGATAAATCGCATTTTTTTCACCAAAAGCAAAAAACATGAAAAACCGTTGGCTCAAAGGTCCCCGTTAAGTATTTAAAAATCCAAAATTAGACACAAAATGGTGTAAATTATAAATTTCAAGTAAAAGTTTTTTTTTAAATAAACACGACAACCTTCGAAGTTAACTTTTATTCATTCATATGAATGATAATAAAAAAATGTTGGGAATGGGGTCCCCATAACTTATGTATTAATTCAAACTTCAACACAAAATGTGATTTACTACAGATTTCAATTTAACAGAAAGAAATCAATAACACGAAGATATTTTTACTTCGTTATACGATATCTAGATAAATCGAATTATTTTCACCAAAAGCAAAAAACATTAAAAACCGTTGGCTCAAAGGTCCCCGTAAAGGGTTTAAAAATCCAAAATTAGACACAAAATGGTGTAAATTGTAAATTTCATTTATAAAGGTTTTTTAAATAATTTTAGATACGACAACTTACGAAGTTTACTATTATTCATTTATATGAAAAATAATAATACAACGTTAAGAAAAGGGTCCCCATAGCGGATGTAGTAATTCAAATTTAAACACAAAATGTGATTTATTACAAATTTCAATTTAACAGAAAGACATCAAAAACACGAAGATATTTCTACTTCGTGATACGATATGTAATTAAATCGCATTATTTTCACCAAAAGCAAAAAACATGAAAAACCGTTGGCTCAAAGGTCCCCATAAAGGATTTAAAAATCCAAAATTACACACAAAATGGTTTAAATTATAAATTTCAAGAAAAAGGTTTTTTTTAAAATAATTTTATACACGACAACCTTCGAAGTTAACTTTTATTCATCTCTTTGAAAGATAATAAAAAAACGTTGGGAATGGGGTCCCCATAGCGGATGTAGTAATTCAAATTTAAACACAAAATGTGATTTATTACAAATTTCAATTTAACAGTAAAACATCAAAAACACGAAGATATTTCTACTTCGTTATACAATATCTAGATAAATCGAATTATTTTCACTAAAAGCAAAAAACATGAAAAACCGTTGGCTCAAAGGTCCCCGTAAAGGATTTAAAAATCCAAAATTAGACACAAAATGGTGTAAATTATAAATTTCAAGTAAAAGTTTTTTTTTAAATAAACACGAAAACATTCCAAGTTAACTTTTATTCATCCATATGAATGATAATAAAAAATGTTGGGAATGGGGTCCCCATAACTTATGTATTAATTCAAATTTCAACACAAAATGTGATTTACTACAGATTTCAATTTAACAGAAAGAAATCAATAACACGAAGATATTTCTACTTCGTTATACGATATGTAATTAAATCGCATTATTTTCACCAAAAGCAAAAAACATGAAAAACCGTTGGCTCAAAGGTCCCCGTAAAGGGTTTAAAAGTCCAAAATTAGACACAGAATGGTGTAAATTATAAATTTCAAGTAAAAGGTTTTTTTTAAATAATAATATACACGACAACCTTCGAAGTTAACTTAACTTTTATTCATCCATATGAAAGATAATTGGGAATGGGGTCCCCATAGCGGATGTATTAATTCAAACTTAAACACAAAAAGTGATTTACTACAGATTTCAATTTAAAAGAAAGACATCAAAAACACGAAGATTTTTCTATTTGGTTAATCGCATTATTTTCACCAAAAGCAAAAAACATGAAAAACCGTTGCCTCAAAGGTCCACGTAAAGGATTTAAAAATAAAAAATTAGATGGAAAATGGTGTGAGTTATAAATTTCAATTACAAAGGTTTTTTAAATAATTTCAGACACGACAACCTTCGAAGTTTACTATTATTCATCCATATGAAAGATTATAAAAAAACGTCGGAAAATGGATCCTCATAGCAGATGTGGTTAGTGAAATTTAAACACTAACTGGAAATTATTACGAATCGGCAATCTAGCTTAATTACCCGCCATCGGTAATCTAGCTTGATTTTCTACAATCGGTAATCTAGCTTAACTTCCTTTAATCAGTAATCTAGTTTAATGATAATAATAATAATATTAATAATAATAGGCTTTTATTTAGGATTTACCTTTAAGAATTTTCTTATTTACAAAAGTGTCCTGCTTTTAAGTCAAGATTTTAAAATTAAAGAGAGAAAAGCTCTAATTTTTCTGCTATTACTCAAGACTAGTAAGATTGTTCATATAATTGTTTATCTTTTCTATAACAAGTTTATAAGATTGTTTTTGTTTGATGTCCATTGGGAGTCTATTCCCGAGCTCTATTCTAGGAGAGCGATAGCTCTCTTAGATAAGACCTCATACCGACTTTAATGTATAAGGATGGTTTTTTGATTGGTTATAACTTTTTTGTATCATATTAACTGCTTTGAAAAAATTCCACAGAACTACAATTCGGGCCCTCAATATGTGGTTAAAATTTCAAGAAGATCCACCCATTAGTTTATTGTATAAACAAGTTGGGAAAACCAAAATATTACCTCTCCGAGTCAAGAGAAGGACTACCTACAAACTTATTTACCCAGTTATGGAAATGTTTCTTTTTTTTATGAACAAATACTGAAGTTAAAATTTATGAAATATTAAAGCAGTATACAAAGCATAGCAAATATACTGTAAATCAGACGACATTTTACATCCAATAAGGATATACTTGTACACATTAAAATCATCCGATGGGGGAAAAACGGGAAATGAAGAGATAAAACTTTGGAGGGATATTACCTTTACGTATTTGTAAAGGCCCAATTTGCTACTCCTCAACTGTATACCCTCTATGTTCAAAGCCATATTCACAACAGGGTTGCCATGTAAACACTATCCTCTCCTTTCACCTCAACAATTTTCTTAGTTTGTCAACATGACGATTAAAGTTACATAACACCAAAGCTAATTTGTGGCTACACACACTGAAGGTAAATGCGCACCATAAAAAGCATGAACACACGAAGCTATAATCCGATTACGATCAGACCTTTCACTGATCTGGGCTGCGTTCAGCAGAGCTCACCAAAAAAGACAGCGGATTTTGGAAAACGTTTTCTGGTGAGATCTGTCGTCATAGCTTTTCTCCGGTCATCGGTCTTTTAAAAATGAAGCTAGCGCAATAAAGCGTGCAAGGTACAAAGGCTTAACAAAAATTGTATGATAACATATTTATGGAGATAGATAAGAACAACTTTTATAATTAAACATAGAAACTAACATGTCTCTTAAACTTCTCGCCGCTCTCGCGTGATCAACTTGTTTCACGCCAATTAAATAGCTATAGTCTCATCAGAATCAGCAAGAGCTATTTGTATTAATTCCTCCATGCTTTTTCGCCAAGCTGAGAACTACGCGTTTTACGTCACGTTATCCAAAAACCCGACTATTTTCCTTGAAGACCGCGCTGGCTCACTGAGCACCGTGACGTCAAAATTCAATAACAAAATCCCGTTCTGGATGACACTGCTAACAGCGCCTGACAGCGCTGAGCTCTGCTGAACGCGGCCCAGATTTCCACCATGATTATAAAGTCTAAGCCTAATTATTTAAAAGTGTATTTAACTTTCGGCTCACTCTGAACCGTTAATGTCTCTGTATTACAGAAACGAAAACCAAACCCAAGCGTTTACTTTTTGGTTCACTAGGCCTAATGACAAATAAAAGTTCATTTGCCCAATATAGTTGCGTTCTTCTTGAAATCACTTTAGAAAGAATTATGCTATAAACAGATGTAGTATAGCTTAAGTAATATATAAACATCGATTTCAAATAATAATAATAAAAAATATTCTTGGGATATCAGAATGAAACAGAGCTTTATAGCTACAAAACCACTAAAGGCATCGAAATTACGAAAAATATTTCCATATATTAATAATATATTATGAGAAAACCAAATATTAAGGTTTTGTAGGATTTCTTTCCACAAAACAAAGCGAACTGCTAACGCGGTGCACTAACGGACGGACACACACAGACTAAAACATAGGCTGCTTTTTAACTCTTTCCGTTTTAATTTTGAGTTGAGAAACTAGATTATCTTAAATATTAAAATAAATATAATTAATATTAAATATTTTCTTCGTTAGTTGTTCGCCTTATAGAGCGTTACATCGCGTTGATAAAGAACAATTAGACATTCTTGAGAGACTTGACTAATTTTGGCGTTTGAAATGAAGCATACGCCGGTTGCATTACCTTACTCAAATAGGTAGTATATAAGGGTGTCGAACTACAGCTAAAAGCAAGAACAACCGCAATTGCGAAAACCTTTGGTGGACAACCCACCCTAGGGAGGCTAGACGTTTCTCGTAACCCTAGCTGATCGCCGCGAATGTCTTAAACCAAACGATGACTATGGAGTTAGAAGCCAATAAGACAGATTGGTGTCTATGTGGAATAGACGGAAGACCAGTAGATGGTGGTGTTTAGAAGCCAGTATGTACAGACTGGTGTCCAAGTGGGATGGACGAAGACCAGAAGATGGTGGTGATTAGAAGCCAGTATGTACAGACTGGTGTCCATGTGGGATGGACGAAGACCAAAAGATAGTGGAGATTAGAAGCCAGTATGTACAGACTGGTGTCCAAGTGGAATGGACGAAGACCCGAAGATGGTGGTGATTAGAAGCCAATGAATACAGACTGGTGTCCATGTGGGATGGACGAAGACCAAAAGATGGTGGTGATTAGAAGCCAGTAAGTACAGACTGGTGTCCGTGTGGGATGGACAAAGACGAGAAGATGGTGGTGTGAGAACTCAAGTAAAGGAGCCATTTCCGTGACTGTGAAAGCAGTTCGGAAATGGCGAACACGTTTGCTCCGATTTGGAAACTGCGAACGCGGTCACGTGGGTGTAACAACAGACAAACACACAGACAGACACACACACACGTCGAAATTAGAACCTCTCCGTGACATACGTCACTCGGAGAGGTAAAAATAAAGTTGCTAAGGGTGGTTTTCATTTCCATAAAATTAATCAGCCCTTTTGGTGAAAAAGTTCAATTTTCCCATAGAAATAACATGGAGTTTTTTTCAAATTTAGCCATTTTGTGGCCACCCTTTTGAAATGAAATATTCGTTTGTTACGTTTGGGAATGGTTTTATATCAAAATTTAAACCTTTTTCTAGGACCATTTTTAAGGTTTTTGAGAAAAATTAATTTTAAGTATGTTTAATTTTAAATTTTAAAAACTACCCCAATCTGCGATATTTTAGCATTTATACACTGTTTTATTAGGAAATATCAGCGAGACCAATGTTGGCATTTTTTAACGTATAGTTGCCTCATAATAATCCGATTGTTTCTTCTTAATGCCTTTTGGTTGGAATGGCCTATCGATAGTGAGATAAGACGGCTTTAATATTGCTGCAGTGACGTTGACGCGGCCGCTACAGCGACTCCATCAAAACACACGGGTCTAAATTGTCGCGGATATAGTCAAATTCAAACTAGCTTAATGGACATTTTAACTTTTCCCTGCTAATTATTCTGGATTACCAATAAAAGATAATTAAACTAGACTCCCAATTAAAGATAAAAAACTAGATTACGAATTTAAATAATTAAAGTAGTTTACCAATTAAACGTTCTTAAAATAAATTATCAATTAGAGTTAATTAAACTAGACTACCAATTAGAGTTAATTAAACTAGACTACCAATTAGAGGTTATTAAACTAGATTACGAATTAATGGTTACTAATTAAATTACGAATTAATGGTTACTAATTAAATTACGAATTAATGGTTACTAATTAAATTACCAATTAATTGTTACTAATTAAATTACCAATTAAGGGTTACTAATTAAATTACCAATTAAGGGTTACTAATTAAATTACCAATTAAGGGTTACTAATTAAATTATCAATTAAGGGCAATTAATCTAGATTATCAATTAAGGGTAATTAATCTAGATTACCAATTAAGGGTAATTAATCTAGATTACCAATTAAGGGTAATAAATCTAGATTACCAATTAAGGGTAATAAATCTAGAATACCAATTAAGGGTAATTAATCTAGATTACCAATTAAGGGTAATTAATCTAGATTACCAATTAAGGGTAATTAATCTAGATTACCAATTAAGGGTAATTAAACTAGATTACCGACGACTGGTAATTAAACCAGATTACCGACGACTGGTAATTAATTCAGATTACCGACGAATGGTAATTAAACCAGATTACCGACGACTGGTAATTAAGCTAGATTACCGACGACCGGTAATTAAGCTAGATTAACGACGATCGGTAATTAAGCTAGATTACCGACGACCGGTAATTAAGCTAGATTAACGACGATCGGTAATTAAGCTAGATTACCGACGACCGGTAATTAAGCTAGATTAACGACGATCGGTAATTAAGCTAGATTACCGACGACCGGTAATTTAGCTAGACTAACGACGACCGGTAATTAAGCTAGATTACCGACGACCGGTAATTAAGCTAGATTACCGACGACCGGTAATTAAGCTAGACTAACGACGACCGGTAATTAAGCTAGATTACCGACGACCGGTAATTAAGCTAGATTACCGACGACCGGTAATTAAGCTAGATTACCGACGACCGGTAATTAAGCTAGATTACCGACGACCGGTAATTAAGCTAGATTACCGACGACCGGTAATTAAGCTAGATTACCGACGACCGGTAATTAAGCTAGATTACCGACGACCGGTAATTAAGCTAGATTACCGACGACCGGTAATTAAGCTAGATTACCGACGACCGGTAATTAAGCTAGATTACCGACGACCGGTAATTAAGCTAGATTACCGACGACCGGTAATTAAGCTATATTACCGAGGACTGGTAATTAAGCTAGATTACCGACGACTGGTAATTAAGCTAGATTAACGACGACCGGTAATTAAGCTATATTACCGAGGACTGGTAATTAAGCTAGATTACCGACGACTGGTAATTAAGCTAGATTACCGACGACTGGTAATTAAGCTAGATTACCGACGACTGGTAATTAAGCTAGAGTACCGACGACTGGTAATTTAGCCGTATTACCGACGGCTGGTATTTAAGCTAGATTACCGATGGACGCGCAACGGCCTAGGACTTTTTCTCCCATATTTTCTAAAGAATTTTAATTAATATGAAGACTGAAGTGACAGATATTAATAAAATCTGTCATTGTAGACAAAGACTGGAAAGTGTAAAAGATAAGGTTTGAAAATGAACTGCCTGAAGTGACAGATATTAAAATTTTCACTTTTGAAGACATCATTATAAAACATCAATTATTTTAAAAAATTCTTATCTTACTTTTTTTCACCAAAATTTCATTTTCCCAAAATATTTTTCAGCAATATTTACCAAGTATTTTGTCCTCAATAGTAGTTGTCACCTAGAAGGGTTTAAGGGATACTAGCTTGGTACTGGTTTTACTTTCAACTAACATTTGATTCTAGGAGATTCAAATGCTTGGATATCTTTAAAGATTTCTCTTGAAGAGTTTAAATTTTTATATTTTGAAATTGAAAATATTGCGTAGCGGAAAATAATATAGGCCTTTTCTTTGTGATTTAGTTTTTAGTGTCGAAAAGATCTGTAGATTGATCGTGATCTTTGAGAGCAACACAGCACGTTAATATTTAATACTTTGAAAGCTTTACAATTTAAGAATATGTTTTGTAAAGTTTTAATACGGTTTATATTTTGTAAGCTCTCAACGATTTTCTCACGTTATAGGGTCAATTTTCTACCTAATTTTAAATTTTTGATAAAAAATAAAATGTAAAGCCGTAGTATTTTTAAAATAACGCGCATGTTCCTTTTTAAAATACTTTCCCGAAGTAATTTTGGTGAAAAAAAGTAAGATAAGAATTTTTTAAAATAATTGATGTTTTATAATGATGTCTTCAAAAGTGAAAATTTTAATATCTGTCACTTCAGGCAGTTCATTTTCAAACCTTATCTTTTACACTTTCCAGTCTTTGTCTACAATGACAGATTTTATTAATACAATAATGCCTCAAGCTTTTATTTCTATATCTGGAGAAGTTTTCCGTATGGAAGTTATTTGTTGTGCCACGAGTTTTTAAGGTTATTATTTGTTGTTTGAAACCATCCTTGAATAAAGTCAGGGTAATAACTAATTTATTCTGTACATGAATTTCAGCACTTCTAGGTGCTAATTATGTTGCAGAGATGTAATATTAGCTTTTGCGCTGGCAGCTGTAAGTGAGTCAAATTTTGGCGCTTTAACTATCATCTTGATACACTCTTCATGTTTAGCAGTTCCCCTGCTATGTTCACAAAGCATTCGTTAAACATGTTTGCTACAGTTTCTGGATCTTCGTTTTTATTGGCCTTGTATTCCATCACCGTTACAGGTTTGGTATTCTTTTGCTTGAGGTATGGCTTAATGGTTTTCCAAATATTGGTCGTTTCATTACTGCCGATTCCAATATTAATTTTAAAGTATCTTGTCTTCTCTTTATGGATAAGAGCGTTGACCAAGTTTGTCTGTTTCCTGTACATATTTTGGTACTTTTCCTTATGAGCATGGTTTTCTGTTCTTGTCTTTGTCTTGAATTTGTCTCTTATGTGAATATGATGTTTTAAATTTGAGGTTAGCCACGGGGCGCTTTTAGTAGATACATATTTTTCTCTTAGCGGAGCATGCTTGTCCAGGTGGTCAATTATTTCATTTTGTAACATCTGTAGGCCCCTTTCTGGGCTGTCAATGGATTCCTTAGCCTTGTTTAATTTTGTATGGGGTTCTTGAACGAATTTCGAGGTAATTTTCTTATGCAGTTTTATACTCATTTTCTTCCTTATGATCCATGTTAGGTCATGGTCAGATGCTCCACATGCCTTTACTATGACCTCTGTGATTCGTTCCGGGTGATTTACATAAATATGATCAATCAAACTCGTTGAGTTTAGCGTAATTCTGATCGGGGGTGTTATCATTTGTATGAAATTCCCCAGTGTCTTGAGAGGTAGTCTTGCCTTTGCTGATAGCGTGGTGGCTTTGAGGTTACAGTTCGTGTTCCTATGATCAGAATTTCGTTGTTTGTGTTAAACAGTAAGAAATCAATGTTACTCCTTAGTTAAGTTCCTTTAATGCCATAGACTTGTGCAGAGCTGTATTCTTAAAGAAAATAAATTAGATTTCAACCGAGGTTATCGACTCGCGAACAGACAGCGCTTGGATTCAAGCTTACTTAACTTTCTATAGAGTATTTCATCCATAAGACTTTAAATAGAATTACTCCAATTGTTTTCAACCACTAAATGCTAAAAAATGCGAGTTTCGAACGTGCTGTCAATTTCTAATAAAACAGGGCATCATTGAAAAATCGTAAATCGAGGTATTTTGGAAAAACTAAAACTAAATATACTTAACATAAACGTTTCTGAATATAAAGTAGAAAAGGACCTAATATCTTATGTTCATTTAAAAACGTTTTGAATCCTAAGGAATTTATAATTTTTGGAATATACGGTCCAGAATTTGGCTTTTTTCTATAAAAAATCCCATGTTATTTCAATGGGAAGTTTCGAATTTTTTTTCCAAAAAGGCTGATTAATTTTATGTTAATGAAAACCACCTTTAGCAAATTGATTTTTTATAAAATAATCTATTAGATGGACCTCTTAGAAATTATAACCACATAATGTGAGTCCGGGTTGATGTTCTATAGATTTTTTTAAAAACAGTAAAAATAATACGAAAAAGGTTAAAACCAATCAAAAAACACCTCATAAATCATTAAAGGCTGTATGAAGTCTTATGTAAGAGAGGTTCCACTCTCCTAGAATTATAATAAGTTTCAGATAATTTAATGACAATCGAAAACTGCATAAAGCCAATGCTACGGTACTTAACAATTATAGACCGATTTCAAAAGGGGCGTCAAAGGGGCCGCTATCCTCAGTAGACTGATAGAGAGATAGATCCGGTGAGAAAGGGGGTACAACGTCAGCGGGAACGAGTACGCTCTGCCTGCTCAACCCCCCTTTTTAAATCGGTCTGCGGAAGATATTTTTAAAACGTCGCGCTTGCGCCGAGAGAAACATAAACGAGCTTCAGTCTCAACTCAGAAGGTCGGGACGGGGGGGGCTATAAACTCGTCTCGTTTGCTCACCGTAACGCGCGCCAGAGAAAAAATGAAATGTGGAAGCTAAAAATTTTCTCTTGCAAAGAGAAATATCAATTCAGCTTGAATCCCTTTTCACTCCCACAATAATATTTAAAAATTTTTTATAGCCAAAAATAGAATTTTCGTGAATATTATATAATATAGCTTAATGGGTTGGGAGGAAAAAATTCGGTTCGATATTCTAATCAAGAATTAAATCTTTCCAGAACAATTTTTTAAAAGAAAGGTTTTTTATGCATATCCACAATAAAATAGGTTCTAGCACGTAGTAAAAGTATTTGAATATTTTCTATTTATACTGAATTCGAAATCGTTATGTTAATCTCTATGGAGCTTAACATTACGAGGTGGATAATAGTTTGCGAGTTAGACGTTTTTGTTGCAAAATTTCGAACTCCCCAATTAAAACCAAATTTCTCGTATTGATAAAACTGAAATTCAAATTGTAATTCATGTAATAGTTTCCAATTTCTGGGCCTTTGTGAGTTTAAAAAACTGTGGCCAATGATTGTCTATATGTGAAGTTTTTTAAGCACTGCGAAGAAAAACTCGTTTTTGTATAATATACTGTATTTCAATCTTTATAGTCTAATACACTCTATAGAATGACAAAGGTTAAAAGGATATTTTTACGAATGGCATCGTCAATTAAACTTAGAATAGGGTTTTTAATAACTTCCTCTTTTATCAAAATATTTGTAATAACTTCCTCTTTTATCAAAATATTTTTAATAACTTCCTCTTTTATCAAAATATTTTCAATGCTCATTTTTTACTGCAAAGTGTTCCAATGGTTTTTCATTTTTTTATTTTTGCACTTAAAAAATAATCATTAATTTGATAAATACCTGTTTAGTTGATATTGAAAGTAAATTCTATTTTGTGTTTGATTTGACTTATTACATCTATAATACTTTTATACCAACAATTTCTCACTTTCTTTGCTTTAAAGGAAAATTTGATGAATTTATGATTCATCTTGAGTTTAACTGTGAAATTTTCATACCCGAGATGGCCATTTTTCGTCTTTTTTCTTTTAATGAATATTAGAAAACTTCCTTAACCAAACGCACGAAAAATGATTACAATTTTTGATGTAAACCTGTTTAAATGAAATGTTAATAAAATCCCGTATTGTGTCTAATTGTGACTATTTACACCTGTTATATGGACCCTTCTTCCAATGGGTTTTTATGTTTTTGCTTTAGATAAAAACTGGATAATTTCCGAAGGTATCGTATAACACATTAAAAGAGCCTCGAATATTTGATATCTACCTGTCCTGTTTCATTGAAATGCATAATACATCTCATTTTTGTTCAATTTTTAACTCTTATATCCACTATGGGCAGCCTTTTTCAAGCGGTATTTCATTATGTTTCTAGTTAGTAGTCTTTGTAAGTAAATAAATTCAAATTTCGATATATTCCCGTTGAATTGTAATTTTAATATCACCCATTTTACACTATTTTTCAGGTGAATAGTAAATTTCGTAAGGTGTCGTATCTAAAATTTTTAATATATACTTATTCAATTGAAATTTATAATTTACACCATTTTGTGTCTAATTTTGGATTTTCACATCCTTTGTGGGGACCCTTGATCCAACGGTTTTTCATGTTTTAACTTTAGATGGAAATAATACCATTCCTTAAGGTTTCGTATAACGCAGTAGCAAGAGCTTTGTATTTTTGATATCTACCTGTTTAATTTAAATTTGTGATAAATAAAATTTGAGTTTAAAATTGACTTACTACATCCCTTTTTCCAACGGTTCTTTGCTATTTTCCTTGTGGATGAATAATAGTAAACTTCGTAAGGTATGATGTCTAAAAGTTTTGATATAGGTATACCTTTTTAATTGAATATTATAATTTACACCATTTTGTGTCTAATTTTGGATTTTAAGCCCTTTCCGGGACCTTTGACCCAACGGTTTTTCATGTTTGTTGCTTTAGGTGAAAATAATGCGATTTTTTGAGATATCGTATAACGAAGTTGAAATAGCTTCGTATTTTTGATATCTTCCTGTTTAATTGATATTTGTGATAAATAAAATATTCTGTTTAAATTTGACTTACTACATCCGCTATGAGGACCTTTTTTAACGCTTATTCATTATTTTTCTTTTGGTTAGGTGTCGTAACTAAGATTTTTGATAAATAATGTACTATATATAAGAGCTGTGCGAGTCTTGATTTTTTGGTTTCGAGTCGAGCCTCCCGCCTCTCTATTTTCGGTTTTCGAGCTTCGAGCCGAGTCTCGAGTTTCTTATCCAGCATCGAGCCTTTAGCTGCATGTTGAAAATATGGTTTTATCGCGCCTTAAATTTATATGGCGAGCCTTAACGACTTTCAATTTTAGCTCTTAATTTTCAATGCTACTGTTTTATATATTTAATTACTTTTCTTAGGAAAGAACACTATTAAGTTGTAAATATAACAGATATACTTTTTTTGACCATAAATACACTTGAATCCTATTATCACTTTTGTAATTCCCTTTAAACAGAGAAAAAAACCGCATGAAAATTGTTAATGAATTTTCCCATATTAGATGTAAAAGTGACAAATTAAACTTAAAATTGGATTTATTAATAATAATAATTTTAGAATACCTCAAAAAATCGAGCGGTTTTAAGTGTAATAGGAGATAGCTCGTGAAATTTTCGACGAAAAAATGTATAACCGTTATAACAAGGGTCCTCATTACGCGTATAAACAGTAAAAATTAAACACAAAAAGGGATTAATTCTCAATTTGAAAAATAGAGGTATATATCAAAAATTTTTGCCTATTTTAAGTACACAATTGGGCAGCTATTTAGTTAATCTTAAAACATATGAAAACCCTTGGAACAACGATCAGCATAACGGACGTAAACAGTTAGAGACGAGATGGGATATTTCTGGATTTCAAGTAAATAAGATATTGAAAATATAAGGCTATATTAAATGTTTTATACCTTTGAAACAAAATTTCAAATTTCTGTGCATAGCATTATGAAAAAACTAAAAACCGTTGATTCTGAAGGTAAAAAGTCAAATTTAAAAACAGATCCAGATTTATTCTAGATTTCAATTAAACATTATATCTAAATTATGATTCTAATTTACGGCATGATTCAGAATCTTAAGAAATTATCTAGTTTCATCCAAATTCTAAAATAGATTTCATATGGAATTATTTTAAATTTCAATTTAATATGTTTATATATTAAATTCGAGGCTATTTTCAGTGCGTTGTACCTTAGGAGATTTAATGATTTTCAAAAAAAATTTAAAAATTATGAAGAAAAGGGTCCCAAAATCGAATATAAAACCTCAACACCAAAAACATTTTCGATTGATTTTAAGTCTAAGGAATTTGGAAGATAGAAGAATTACCTGGCTTGATTAAGTGTGATATTCATCTAAAGCAAGACCACGAAAACCTGTAGGAAAAAAGGTTCCCATATCAAATGTAAAAACTAAAATAAAACACAAAGTGTGATTTATTCTCATTTTAGAAAAACAGATGTATATCTGGATTACGATTCTTACATAGTGCATTACTTGATAACTTAAGAAATTATCTAGATTAATAGAAACTAAAAGAACATGAAAAATCTTTGGAACTAAGATTGCCACTGCGGATTTAAAAAGCCAAAATTGAATTTTCTATTTATTTCAAAGAAAATTGTATATATCAAAAAATGATAGGTAAATTTTAGTGCGTTGTACGACACCTTAATTAGAAATATAATGAAAAACCGTTAGAAAAGAGGTCCTAATACCGGATGAAGAAAGTCAAAATGAAACAAAAAATTGTATCTATTGTAAATTTTAATTTAATAGGTAGATACCAAAAATTCAACGTACTTGCGATACCCTAAACCTTACGAAGCTCACGTATTTTAATCAAAAAAAATATTGAAAAACGTTAGAACGAGGGGCCACATAGCAGATGTAAAAATTGAAAATTACATACAATATGGGATGAATTATACATTTCAATTATAAAGGTATATATCAAAAACTCGAGTCTATAAATAATTCTTTTAAATAGAACTTATTGTTTAGGTTTAAGTTGAACCTGGTCCTTGGTCACCCTCAAAACATCCCTCATTTTTATAATGGGCACCGTAGTGTCAGCCTATTGTCCAATTCAGAGATTGCCTATACCTTTGATGGCACGTTTGACGTGCGTTTGTAAGTTTCGATAGAAAGGTATCCCTTAACATCTTCGGGCGGGACTACACTCTTAATTTGAAGCGGTTCCTCGGAATCCACATAAGCAATAAACTTCCTCATTAATAGTAATATTGTCAATTTTTCTTTCCCAATTTTGCATAATTTCGATCATTAACTCTAGGAAGTAATGTTTGTTGAGTAATTTCATCAGAGAGCTCAACATCTCCATTTGGAATTTTAAGAATTTTCATCAAACGCAAAAAAACTTCCAAAGTCATTAAGAAAAAGGGTCCCAAAATCGAATTTAAAAACTTACACCAAAAACATATTGGATTGATTTTTAAGTCTAACGAATTAGGAAGATGCGAAAAAATACGTATTTTGTATGTATATGTATTATTATGTATAATTTTCATCTAAAGCAAAGACCACAAAGCTGTAGGAAGTGAAATCCCCACATCGAACGTAAAAATTCAAATAAAACACAGAACGAGATATATTCTCTATTAAAAAGAAATGAATCTCTGATTACGATTATAATTTATAATTATTTAATACGTTTATAATTATTTAATACGTTTATAATTATTTAATACGTTTATAATTATTTAATACGTTAAGAAATTATCAAGACTCATCGAAACTAAAAGACATATATCAAAAGTATGAGGTTAATTTTTGTGCGTTATGCGATACCTTAGGAATATGACTAATTTGAATCAAAAACAAAGGTTATGGAAAACCGTTCCCGAACATAAATTTCGGGCTGTTAATAAGGTGTAAACTATAGCTGTTTTTAGAATAGTTGGCTGAACCTTCTCTGAACCTAGACTACATTTGACTGCAGACTCATCCCGCAATATATTTAGCTAAAAAATCGATCTGCACTTTTCTGCTAAAGTTGATAAAGAGCTGCACTACAGCTGCAAGTTCAGCTTAACTGACTTAAATCTATCTGCAAAGGTTTTAAGTAGCCATATAGCTGCAGGTATTAAAATACTGTAAATTAAATGTTTCTTTGGACCATTTTCAAGTTATCGCTGTTAGATGGTTGGAAAAGCTTTGCAAATAAGTCAAATTGATGATACTACAACATGACTAAAATCAAACTGTAATGGTAGCCCATGTGATATGCCTTAATAAAGATGCACTCAAGCTTAGAAGGAAGGAGTTTGCAAATCTCATTGACTGGAATATAACATCAACTACATCTGTAAGCAGCCCTTAAAATAAGATGCTGTATCTTAAAAACAGACTTTATGAAGCTGTGCTAAATTTCTGCAAGTAATATCTGTCAGCCAATTAAAATGATCGGTATAGGGGCAAAAATAGGTTAAAGTACATAAAGTTTTATAATTAAACTTATCACTATAAACACACTTCTATGTGATCTTGCGTCTTTTCGTTTACATGAGGGCCCTGGAAGGGATAGAACAACTATAACGGTGCTTCCAATGGGGCTTCAGTGATTAGCTGTAAGTGAATTGCAAAAGGGCTGTAAGTAGACTGCAGTTTGGATGGAGATACCTGTCAGTCGTCTTCAGCCGCTTTGGTTTATTGCATGTTTAAGTGCACTTGTACCAACGTGTATTACTTAATGTAATTCATTGTTACATGGAATACTGCAGTGCCCTAAGAATCCTGCAGAACAGACAAGTTTTCATTACATTCATTCATCCCATCTTAATCGGGCACTGGGTTTATAGTAAGGATTATTCTCCTTAAGTGAACGGGCAGTAGAAAGAGCTTCGGGGTGTTACACCTTATTAGAAAGCTATCATAGGTTCTGTTTGAACGTTTAAACTTTAATTCTGATATCAGAATAGTAAATTTTTCATTCTCATTCTAGAACATTTAAACTTAACCTCTATTATTAGGACATTAACAGAATATGGTTTAAAGACGGAAAAATTAACGAGATATAGTTTGAAATCGGTACATTTCTGAATCATATAGTGAAAGCAGAACATTAGTTAAAGGGTCTGATAATAGAACATAACGGTTCCATGTCTAGTTCCTGAACATTGTTGGTTTAATCTAGCTTTATGGACAAACCATTTATGGTTAATTTTGACTCAATCGATTTTCAAACCAAAATACACCTAAATTTAAACTATTACTGGTATGATGTTTTAGTTTAAACCATGAAGAGACCATTTTTAGACGTCTAGTTTCTACAGTGTGTAGCGAACTGAAAGTGGGCTGGAGCGATCATTAAGTAGAAAAGTAAATCATATTATAAATTTATGTTAAGAAGCTGTATAAATTGTACAATATATACATTGTATAGACTTTCCATTAAGGTATTGTAGAAAACAGTAGAATCACAATTCAAACGCCTTTACAAGATTTTCTGAAAACTTTCATAGAAAATTAGCAAAAATCGTATAGAAAGTTGTGGAAAATTTACATAGCGGATGTATTATTTCAAACTTAAACACAAAATGTGATTTACTACAGATTTCAATTTAACAAAAGGAAATCAAAAACACAAAGATACTTCTACTTCGTTATACGTTATCTTGATAAATCGCATTATTTTCACTAGAAGCAAAAAACATGAAAAACCGTTGGTTCAAGGGTCCCAACAAAGGATGTGAAAGTCCAAAATTAGACACAAAATGGTGTAAATTATAATTTTCAATTAAAAAAGTATATATCAAAAATTTTAGATACGACACCTTACGAAGTTTACTATTCACCTGAAAAATAGTGTAAAATGGGTGATATTAAAATTACAATTCAACCGGGATATATCGAAAATTGATTTATTTACTTACAATGACTACTAAAAGGGCCGGATTAAGCAATTTTGCACCCGGGGCCGAGATAGTGTGCGCCCCCTTAAGTCGGTATAAACGGAACAGCAAATGTCCCTAAGGGGGAATAGCTAAACTCAATGCGCCCCCAACAAGCCTTGCGCCCGGGGCCAGTGCCCCTTGCCCCCCCCCTTAATCCGGCCCTGACAAATAATATTCTTCAGTAAGAAAAATAATGAAAAACCGTTTGAAACGGAAATAAAAGTATAAAGTTAAAGAAAAATGAGATATATTATGCATTTCAATAAAAGAGATAGATAATAATAATATTAATCTAAGCTTTGTCTACGAAGGGATTTCCACACTAAGCCATTGGCTTATTTACAGGCGGGTCCCTTTACAACGCATAGAGGGGTGGTGGCTAGCCCCTTTGCCACAGCTAACCTACAGCGCCCTATACTAACTATTACCGTTAACCTCAGCAAGTTTTGATATTCGAGGCTCTTTTAATGTGTTATACGATACCATCGGAAATTATCCAATTTTCATCTAAAGCAAAACATAAAAATCTATTGCAAGAAGGGTCTGTAAAACAGGTGTAAATAGTCACAATTGGACAAAATATGGGATTTTATTAAACAGGTTTATATCAAAAATTCTAATCATTTTTTTGCGTTCAGTTGCGGAAGGTTTTTAATATTCATTAAAAGAAAAAAGACGAACAATGCCCATCTCGGGTATGAAAATTTGGATTTATTTTTAATTCTAATAAATCAAGGAGATGCAAAAAGTGTAGGTCAAGATAAGTCAAACATTGTTGGAATTAAAATATTATAGATGTAATAAATCAAAGAAACACAAAATAGAATTTACTACAAATATCAATTAAACAGGTATTTATCAAATTTATGATTTTTTAAGTGCAATATATAATATCTAGCTACATCCTAAATAAAAAATATGAAAAACAAACCATTGGAACACTTTGCACTTTCTTAAGGAAGTAAAAAATTAGCATTGAAATGGGCTCTTTGAATAATTTAATATAAGAGGAAGTTGTTAAAAACCCTATTTTAAGTTTAATTAACGATGCCTTTCGTAAATATATCCTTCTAACCTTTGTCATTCTTTAGAGTATATTAGATTATAATATTGAAATATATTATACAAAAACGAGTTTTTCTTCGTAGTCCTTAAAAAAAACTGTACATATAGAAAATCCTTGGCGACATTTTTCAAACCCACAAAGGCGCAGAATTTAGAAATTATTACTGTATTACAATTTGAATATAAGTTTAATCAATACGAGAAATTTGGTTTTAATTGCGTAGTTCAAGCATTCACTATGATTCGAAATTTTACAACAAAAACGTCTAACTCTCAAAAAACTATCCACCTCGTAATGTTAAGCTTCAAAGTGATTAAAATTACGATTTCGGATTCTGCATAAATAGAAAATCCCTGTGCTCTAACCTATTTTACTGTGGAAATGCATAAAAAACCTTTCTTTTAAAAAATAGTTCTGTACAAATTTAATTCTTGATTCGAATATCGAACCGAATTTTTTCCTCACAATCCATTAAGCTATATTATATAATATTCACAAAATTCTATTTTTGGCTATAAAAAATTCAAAATATTAATGCGGGAGTGAAAAGGGATTCAAGCTGGATTGATATTTCTCTTTGCATGAGAAAACTCACAATTTTTAGCTTCCACAATTCATTTTTTCTCTGGCGCGCGTTACGGTGAGCAAACGAGACGAGTTTATAGCCCTTTCGCCCCCCCGTCCCGACCTTCTGAGTTGAGACTGAAGCTCGTTTATGTTTCTCTCTGCGCAAGCGCGACGTTTTAAACTTATCTTCCACAGACCGATTTAAAAAGGGGGTTTAAGCAGACAGAGTGTACCCCTTTCCGCCGACGTATTACCCCCTTTCTCACCGGATCTATCTCTCTATCATTCTACTGAGGACTGCGGCCCCCTTTGACGCCCCTTTTGATATCGGTCTATATTCGTTAAGTACCGTAGCATTGGCTTTATGCAGTTTTCGATTGTCATTAAATTATCTGAAACTTATTATAATATATACTGATCTTCACCATAAAATAGTGGGTGTCTGCTATTTGTCCCGCATTTTTCCGTTAAGCAAAATCCAGCACTGTGAATCTGGAGCTTTATGTTTTTAGTATATCTATAATGGAAAACGGCATCACTGTGTTCTGAAATATTTCCCACGATGTGTAGTACGTATTTTCCAAACAAAGAAGTTAAAAGAAAGGAATGGAGTCGGAAGGTCAGGGTTTTGGTTTGGATAACAACTTCCAGTAAGAAAACGTGGCGCTAACAAGGCAGTAGGAATGTAGCAACCACAGTTTACTGGAAGGCAGTTTCCAAAAATCCTTAATTCTTGAATCCTTTTGGGTCTTCAGGTGTTTTTGTTATACTGCGGAAGGCAGGGATCAGGAAAAGTTTCCATTCCTTACTTTTATATTATTTATTCCAACAGACCATAAGCATAAGCATTCATATGGATGAATAAAAGTTAACTTGATTGTCGTGTTAAAGATTGTCGTGTATAGTATTATTCAAAAAAACCTTTTACTTGAAATTTAAAATTTACACCATTTTGTGTCTAATTTTGGATTTTTAAACCCTTTACGGGTCCTTTGAGCCAACGGTTTTTCATGATTTTTGCTTTTAGTGAAAATAATGCGATTTATCAAGATATCGTATAACGAAGTAGAAATATCTTCGCGTTTTTGATGTCTTTCTGTTAAAATTCGAAATATTCAAATTTTGTGTTTAAATTTGAATTACTACATTCGCTATGGGGACCCTATTCCCAAGTCACCAAAGAACTATGGTCCAAAACTGAACACCCGCGGAGATACGGGCCATCAAAGTATCACGTAAAATGCGATGAATTTTCCTTCAAGTGAAGCGACGAATATGGCTTGACCATATTGTTTTAAAAAAGATTCGATATTAAAGAAACGATCGATTCTGGGGGCAGAGCTAAAAGCATTTTAGACCAAAAAATTAAACATTTAATTTGGTAAAGTGTTTTAATTTGGCCTAAAGTTACAACGGCGTTTTCAGATCACTGTAGTTGCTGAGTGTCTTGGTTTTTCATTCATTAAAACGATGGCCCATTCAACTTCTTTGTCAAGCCAACGAGTAAAGCGCTTTTACGTGTAAGCAAGAGCTTCTAGTTATTGGAAAGATGTCGTGACAACGGCATGAACCTAGTAAAACCGGTGTTTTTAACCAGATCGTGGTATTATTACCCAATCTCGCATGTCTGTTATCGAACCCCTTTGGAAGTTACGTTTGCCATCGAACATTCGTGGATATCTGTGTCGTGGGACATTGTTCTAAGACAGATTCACTATCGGCCACGTATGCAATAAATGACGCATACGGCGACAAACGACCAATGCTATTTCTCACGTGATTGTAAATACTGTATGACGCGTAATCCTTCGAAAAGTAGTCGCTTAAGTACATTGCTGCTAGTAATGATTGATAATTACACCTGCTAGATCAAATGTCAACTAGTACATTACAATGGTTTTTAAAGGGTGCAATGAGCATCGAAATAGTATTTTATCAATTAAATTTCACAAAACTTGTTCAAAATGTTGTCCTTGACCTCTTACGCAAGCTTCGGCCCTCTTAACGGAAGACCCACGAACTCGTTCAAAGATTCCTTGTGTATTTCTGATGGCTTCGCATGCCTCAATGATCCGTCGACTTAACTCTTCGATGTTTGGAACTTCCCTTTGGTACACCATGTCCTTCAAATGACCCCAAAGAAAGAAATCCAAAGGGTTGAGGTCGGGCGAACCAGCTGGCCAAGCAACAGGTCTCCACGACCGATCCACTTTCCAGGATAGGTGGCGTCCAAATGTGCCCGAACGTCGCGCCTAAAATGAGCGGGAGCGCCATCGTGCATACACCACATGTCGCGCCACTGAGCCAAGGGCAAATCTTCTAAGAGTTCCTGTAGCGTTTCAGTTAGAAATTGGAGATAATGTTGACCGTTAAGTCTTTGTGGGAGCAAGTGCGGTCCGATTAAAAGATTACCAACAATACTGCACCAAACATTTAAACAAAATTTTACTTGATGACTTGCTACCACGATGGCGTGCGGGTTCTCTTGGCGCCATTGATGCATGTTGTGAGAGTTGATGATTCCGTCCTGGGAAAACGTGGCATCGTCGGTCACTAAGACCATGCCTGGAAATTGGGGTTCGCAACACATTGGTGGATAAACCAGTTTGAAAACTGTAGCCTCCTTAAATAGTCATTTGGATTTAAAGCCTGAACCTTCTGGTAGTGGTACGGGTGAAATCCGTGATTGTTTAGGTTTCTCCAAACCTTTACATGATTTACATCAAGTTGATCTGCCAGCTTGCAGGTACTGGTTCCGGGATCATTTTGTACGATTTGCAGGACTTGGTTTTCTAAGTTTTCGGGTACATCTTGCGGTCTTCCAGCTCCACCCCTTCGCCGTAGTTGCCCTGTCTCTCGCAAACGTCGATCTACCCAGTGGCGGCGCTACATTAAGGCTAAGTAGGCTATAGCCTACCTGACAATTAGACAAGGGCCCCAAAATTGAGGAGTAGGGACACAAAAAACCTCAAAAACTGAGCAATGAAAGGAGCAAAGTTTGGTAGTAAAATAGCTCCAGGTTAATCTGCTATGTAGAGTGGTAAACATTTGTTTAAATTCCGTCTCTATAGGCGACTCATCGCCTCCCAACCCCACACAGCAAAGACAGCTCCATCCACAGTCAGTCGATGAGTCGACTTTAGAGGGGAAGCTTTTATAAGCATTGACCAGCCATAGGGTAAATGTTCAAAGTTGTGTGTAAGAAAAGAATTTTATGGCACTTCAGTCTGAACAAGCATAGTCTCTTAATGCAACGAAAGTCTCTCATAATGTAAAACGCTTGCTTAGCAGGCTGCCCTACCTGTTCATTGAATATAAGTAGCAGAAAATAGTTATCTGGTACGCAAAAGAGTAAACAAAAACGGACAAGACAATCAGACATTGAGAAACAAGGAAAAACAATGAGAAATTTCTTTAAAAGAAGCAAAACTGATTTAGAATTAAGAGGTAAACGTTAAAATATAATACATTAATTATTATTTATTTTTAATTAACTTATGATATTTAATTAGAAGGGGGTAGAAAGTTGAAAAACCCTGCTAGGGGCCCTAAAACTAACTACCTTCAGCCTATACTGAAAAAAATTCTGGCGCCGTCTCTGGATCTACCGCCTCGAAAGTTTGACGACACGGCAATCGTCGTTGAGGACACATCTCTTGGTAAAGGCGCCTGGCTTCTAGCTTTGCCGAATGCTCGTCCATACATAAGGTGCATATCGGCTAGCTCCTCGTTTGAATAATTTTCCAAAACAAATGTTTTTTAATTGGTCTATTTTAAGATCCTTTAAAAAACATTGTAATATGCTAGTTGACATTTGATCTAGCAGGTGTAGTTATCAATCATTACTAGCAGTAATGTACTTAAGCGACTACTTTTCGAAGGATTACGCGTCATAGAGTACTTAAATCACGTGAGAAATAGCATTGGTCGTTTGCCGCCGTATGCGTCATTTATTGCATACGTGGCCAATAGTGAATCTGTCTTAGAACAATGTCCCACGACACAGATATCCACGAATGTTCGATGGCAAACGTAACTTCCACAGGGGTTCGATAACAGACATGCGAGATTGGGTAATAATACCACGATCTGAATAAAACGCCGGTTTTACTAGGTTCATGCCGTTGTCACGACATCTTTCCAATAACTAGAACCTCTTGCTTACACGTAACAGCGCTTTACTCGTTGACTTGACAAAGAAGTTGAATGGGTCATCGTTTTAATGAATGAAAAACCAAGACACTCAGCAACTACAGCGATCTGAAAACGCCGTTGTAACTTTAGGCCAAATTAAAACACTTTACCAAATTAAATGTTTATTTTTTGGTCTAAAATGCTTTTAGCTCTGCCCCCAGAATCGATCGTTTCTTAAATATCGAATCTTTTTCAATTATGACCAATTAATTGAAAACAATATGGTCAAGCCATATTCGTCGCTTCACTTGAAGGAAAATTCATCGCATTTTACGTGATACTTTGATGGCCCGTATCTCCGCGGGTGTTCAGTTTTGGACCATAGTTCTTTGGTGACTTAGTCTTGTTTTGAGCCGTAGAATGCGCCCCTGAATTTGTGACACATCTTTTTGTAACACCCTGTAGTATTATTAAAAAAAACCTTTTACTTGAAATTTAAAATTTACACCATTTTGTGTCTAATTTTGGATTTTTAAACCCTTTACGGGGACCTTTGAGCCAACGGTTTTTCATGTTTTTTCCTTCTACTGAAAATAATGCGATTTATCTAGATATCGTAGAACGAAGAAGAAATATCTTCGTGTTTTTGATGTCTTTCTGTTAAATTGAAATTTGTAGAAAATCACATTTTGTGTTTAAGTTTGAATTAATACATCCGCTATGGGGACCCCATTCGCAACATTTTTTTATTATCTTTCATATGGATGAATAAAAGTTAACTTCGAAGGTTGTCGTGTTCAAAAAAAACCTTTTACTTGAAATTTAAAATTTACACCATTTTGTGTCTAATTTAGGATTTTTAAACCCTTTACGGGGACCTTTGAGCCAACGGTTTTTCATGTTTTTTGCTTCTAGTGAAAATAATGCGATTTATCTAGATATCGTAGAACGAAGAAGAAATATCTTCGTGTTTTTGATTTCCTTCTGTTAAATTGAAATCTGTAGTAAATCACATTTTGTGTTTGAGTTTGAAATAATACATCCGCTATGGGGACCCCATTCCCAACATAGTTTTATTATCTTTCATATGGATGAATAAAAGTTAACTTCGAAGATTGTCGTGTTCAAAAAAAAACCTTTACTTGAAATTTAAAATTTACACCATTTTGTGTCTAATTTTGGATTTTTAAACCCTTTACGGGGACCTTTGAGCCAACGGTTTTTCATGTTTTTTGCTTCCAGTGAAAATAATGCGATTTATCTAGATATCGTAGAACGAAGTAGAAATATCTTCGTGTTTTTGATTTCCTTCTGTTAAATTGAAATCTGTAGTAAATCACATTTTGTGTTTGAGTTTTAAATAATACATCCGCTATGGGGACCCCATTCCCAACATTTTTTTATTATCTTTCATATGGATGAATAAAAGTTAACTTCGAAGGTTGTCGTGTATAGTATTATTCATAAAAAGCCTTTTACTTGAAATTTAAAATTTACACCATTTTGTGTCTAATTTTGGATTTTTAAACCCTTTACGGGGACCTTTGAGCCAACGGTTTTTCATGTTTTTTGCTTCTAGTGAAAATAATGCGATTTATCTAGATATCGTCAAACGAAGTAGAAATATCTTCGTGTTTTTATTTCCTTCTGTTAAATTGAAATCTGTAGTAAATCACATTTTGTGTTTGAGTTTGAAATAATACATCCGCTATGGGGACCCCATTCCCAACATTTTTTATTATTCTGAGAGAGCGGTAGCTCTCTTAGATAAGACTTCATACTGCTTTTAATGTATAAGGAGGGTTTTTTGTTTGGATGTAGTTTTTTTTGTTTTGTATTAATTCATTCGAAAAAATTCCACAGAACTACAATTCGGGCCCTTAATATGTGGTTAAAATTTCAAAGAGATCCATAAATTAGTTTATTTTATAAAAAATAAAGTTGCTAAGGGTGGTTTTCATTTCCATAAAATTAATCACACCTTTTGATGCAAAACAGAAATTTTTCCCATAGAAATAACATGGGAAATTTTTCGAAAAAAACAAATCGGTTATTCGTGATTTAGGAAAACTATACGTTGGTTAGTTTTGGGAACGGTCTTAAATTAAACTTTAAACTATAATCTAGGATCATTTTTCTTGTTATTAAGAAAAATTAATTTTAAGTATGTTTAACTTAAATTTTAAAAACTACCCCAATCTGCGATATTTTAGCATTTATCCACTGTTTTATTAGGAAATATCAGCGAGACCAATGTTGGCCTTTTTTAACGTATAGTTGCCTCATAATAATCCGATTGTTTCTTCTTAATGCCTTTTGGTTGGAATGGCCTATCGATAGTGAGATAAGACGGCTTTAATATTGCTGCAGTGATGTTGACGCGGCCGCTACAGCGACGCCTTCAAAACACACGGGTCTAAATTGTCGCGGATATAGGCAAATTCAGACTAGCTTAATAAACATTTTAACTTTTCCCTGCTAATTATTCTGGATTATCAATATGAGATAATTAAACTAGACTCCCAATTAAAGATAAATAAGCTAGATTACGAATTTAAGTAATTAAAGTTGTTTACCAATTAAACGTTCTTAAAATAAATTATCAATTAGAGGTAATTAAACTAGACTACCAATTAGAGGTTATTAAACTAGATAACGAATTAAGGGTTACTAATTAAATAACCAATTAAGGGTAATTAATCTAGATTACCAATTAAGGGTAATTAATCTAGATTATCAATTAAGGGTAATTAATTTAGATTACCAATTAAGGGTAATTAATCTAGATTATCAATTAAGGGTAATTAATCTAGATTACCAATTAAGGGGTAATTAATCTAGATTACCAATTAAGGGTAATTAATCTAGATTACCAATTAAGGGTAATTAATCTAGATAACCAATTAAGGGTAATTAATCTAGATTACCAATAAAGGGTAATTAATCTAGATTACCAATTAAGGGTAATTAATCTAGATTACCAATTAAGGGTAATTAATCTAGATTACCAATTAAGGGTTACCGACGACTGGTAAATAAGCTAGATTACCGACGACCGGTAATTAAGCTAGATTACCGACGACCGGTAATTAAGCTAGATTACCGACGACCGGTAATTAAGCTAGATTACCGACGACCGGTAATTAAGCTAGATTACCGACGACCGGTGATTAAGCTAGATTACCGACGACCGGTAATTAAGCTAGATTACCGACGACCGGTAATTAAGCTAGATTACCGACGACCGGTAATTAAGCTAGATTACCGACGACCGGTAATTAAGCTAGATTACCGACGACCGGTAATTAAGCTAGATTACCGACGACCGGTAATTAAGCTAGATTACCGACGACCGGTAATTAAGCTAGATTACCGACGACCGGTAATTAAGCTAGATTACCGACGACCGGTAATTAAGCTAGATTACCGACGACCGGTAATTAAGCTAGATTACCGACGACCGGTAATTAAGCTAGATTACCGACGACCGGTAATTAAGCTAGATAGACACAGATATCCACGAATGTTCGATGGCAAACGTAACTTCCACAGGGGTTCGATAACAGACATGCGAGATTGGGTAATAATACCACGATCTGAATAAAACGCCGGTTTTACTAGGTTCATGCCGTTGTCACGACATCTTTCCAATAACTAGAACCTCTTGCTTACACGTAACAGCGCTTTACTCGTTGACTTGACAAAGAAGTTGAATGGGTCATCGTTTTAATGAATGAAAAACCAAGACACTCAGCAACTACAGCGATCTGAAAACGCCGTTGTAACTTTAGGCCAAATTAAAACACTTTACCAAATTAAATGTTTATTTTTTGGTCTAAAATGCTTTTAGCTCTGCCCCCAGAATCGATCGTTTCTTAAATATCGAATCTTTTTCAATTATGACCAATTAATTGAAAACAATATGGTCAAGCCATATTCGTCGCTTCACTTGAAGGAAAATTCATCGCATTTTACGTGATACTTTGATGGCCCGTATCTCCGCGGGTGTTCAGTTTTGGACCATAGTTCTTTGGTGACTTAGTCTTGTTTTGAGCCGTAGAATGCGCCCCTGAATTTGTGACACATCTTTTTGTAACACCCTGTAGTATTATTAAAAAAAACCTTTTACTTGAAATTTAAAATTTACACCATTTTGTGTCTAATTTTGGATTTTTAAACCCTTTACGGGGACCTTTGAGCCAACGGTTTTTCATGTTTTTTCCTTCTAGTGAAAATAATGCGATTTATCTAGGTATCGTAGAACGAAGTAGAAATATCTTCGTGTTTTTGATTTCCTTCTGTTAAATTGAAATCTGTAGTAAATCACATTTTGTGTTTGAGTTTGAAATAATACATCCGCTATGGGGACCACATTCCCAACATTTTTTTATTATCTTTCATATGGATGAATAAAAGTTAACTTCGAAGATTGTCGTGTTCAAAAAAAAACCTTTTACTTGAAAATTAAAATTTACACCATTTTGTGTCTAATTTTGGATTTTTAAACCCTTTACGGGGACCTTTGAGCCAACGGTTTTTCATGTTTTTTGCTTCTAGTGAAAATAATGCGATTTATCTAGATATCGTCTAACGAAGTAGAAATATCTTCGTGTTTTTTATTTCCTTCTGTTAAATGGAAATCTGTAGTAAATCACATATTGTGTTTGAGTTTGAAATAATACATCCGCTATGGGGACCCCATTCCCAACATTTTTTTATTATCTTTCATATGGATGAATAAAAGTTAACTTCGAAGGTTGTCGTGTTTAGTATTATTGAAAAAAAAACCTTTACTTGAAAATTAAAATTTGCACCATTTTGTGTCTAATTTAGGATTTTTAAACCCTTTACGGGGACCTTTGAGCCAACGGTTTTTCATGTTTTTTGCTTCTAGTGAAAATAATGCGATTTATCTAGATAACGTATAACGAAGTAGAAATATCTTCGTGTTTTTGATTTCCTTCTGTTAAATTGAAATCTGTAGTAAATCACATTTTGTGTTTAAGTTTTAAATAATACATCTGCTATGGGGACCCCATTCCCAACATATTTTTATTATCTTTCATATGGATGAATAAAAGTTAACTTCGAAGGTTGTCTTGTTTAGTATTATTCAAAAAAAACCTTTACTTGAAATTTAAAATTTACACCATTTTGTGTCTAATTTAGGATTTTTAAACCCTTTACGGGGACCTTTGAGCCAACGGTTTTTCATGTTTTTTGCTTCTAGTGAAAATAATGCGATTTATCTAGATATCGTCTAACGAAGTAGAAATATCTTCGTGTTTTTGATTTCCTTCTGTTAAATTGAAATCTGTAGTAAATCACATTTTGTGTTTAAGTTTGAAATAATACATCTGCTATGGGGACCCCATTCCCAACATATTTTTATTATCTTTCATATGGATGAATAAAAGTTAACTTCGAAGGTTGTCTTGTTTAGTATTATTCAAAAAAAACCTTTACTTGAAATTTAAAATTTACACCATTTTGTGTCTAATTTTGGATTTTTAAACTCTTAACGGGGACCTTTGAGCCAACGGTTTTTCATGTTTTTTGCTTCCAGTGAAAAAAATGCGATTTATCTAGATATCGTAGAACGAAGTAGAAATATCTTCGTGTTTTTGATTTCCTTCTGTTAAATTGAAATCTGTAGTAAATCACATTTTGTGTTTAAGTTTGAATTAATACATCCGCTATGTGGACCCCATTCGCAACATTTTTTTATTATATTTCATATGGATGAATAAAAGTTAACTTCGAAGGTTGTCGTGTTCAAAAAAAACCTTTTACTTGAAATTTAAAATTTACACCATTTTGTGTCTAATTTTGGATTTTTAAACCCTTTACGGGGACCTTTGAGCCAACGGTTTTTCATGTTTTTTCCTTCTAGTGAAAATAATGCGATTTATCTAGGTATCGTAGAACGAAGTAGAAATATCTTCGTGTTTTTGATTTCCTTCTGTTAAATTGAAATCTGTAGTAAATCACATTTTGTGTTTGAGTTTGAAATAATACATCCGCTATGGGGACCACATTCCCAACATTTTTTTATTATCTTTCATATGGATGAATAAAAGTTAACTTCGAAGATTGTCGTGTTCAAAAAAAAACCTTTTACTTGAAAATTAAAATTTACACCATTTTGTGTCTAATTTTGGATTTTTAAACCCTTTACGGGGACCTTTGAGCCAACGGTTTTTCATGTTTTTTGCTTCTAGTGAAAATAATGCGATTTATCTAGATATCGTAGAACGAAGTAGAAATATCTTCGTGTTTTTGATTTCCTTCTGTTAAATTGAAATCTGTAGTAAATCACATTTTGTGTTTGAGTTTGAAATAATACATCCGCTATGGGGACCACATTCCCAACATTTTTTTATTATCTTTCATATGGATGAATAAAAGTTAACTTCGAAGATTGTCGTGTTCAAAAAAAAAACCTTTTACTTGAAAATTAAAATTTACACCATTTTGTGTCTAATTTTGGATTTTTAAACCCTTTACGGGGACCTTTGAGCCAACGGTTTTTCATGTTTTTTGCTTCTAGTGAAAATAATGCGATTTATCTAGATATCGTCTAACGAAGTAGAAATATCTTCGTGTTTTTGATTTCCTTCTGTTAAATGGAAATCTGTAGTAAATCACATATTGTGTTTGAGTTTGAAATAATACATCCGCTATGGGGACCCCATTCCCAACATTTTTTTATTATCTTTCATATGGATGAATAAAAGTTAACTTCGAAGTTTGTCGTGTTTAGTATTATTGAAAAAAAAACCTTTACTTGAAAATTAAAATTTGCACCATTTTGTGTCTAATTTAGGATTTTTAAACCCTTTACGGGGACCTTTGAGCCAACGGTTTTTCATGTTTTTTGCTTCTAGTGAAAATAATGCGATTTATCTAGATAACGTATAACGAAGTAGAAATATCTTCGTGTTTTTGATTTCCTTCTGTTAAATTGAAATCTGTAGTAAATCACATTTTGTGTTTAAGTTTTAAATAATACATCTGCTATGGGGACCCCATTCCCAACATATTTTTATTATCTTTCATATGGATGAATAAAAGTTAACTTCGAAGGTTGTCTTGTTTAGTATTATTCAAAAAAACCTTTACTTGAAATTTAAAATTTACACCATTTTGTGTCTAATTTAGGATTTTTAAACCCTTTACGGGGACCTTTGAGCCAACGGTTTTTCATGTTTTTTGCTTCTAGTGAAAATAATGCGATTTATCTAGATATCGTCTAACGAAGTAGAAATATCTTCGTGTTTTTGATTTCCTTCTGTTAAATTGAAATCTGTAGTAAATCACATTTTGTGTTTAAGTTTGAAATAATACATCTGCTATGGGGACCCCATTCCCAACATATTTTTATTATCTTTCATATGGATGAATAAAAGTTAACTTCGAAGGTTGTCTTGTTTAGTATTATTCAAAAAAACCTTTACTTGAAATTTAAAATTTACACCATTTTGTGTCTAATTTTGGATTTTTAAACTCTTAACGGGGACCTTTGAGCCAACGGTTTTTCATGTTTTTTGCTTCCAGTGAAAATAATGCGATTTATCTAGATATCGTAGAACGAAGTAGAAATATCTTCGTGTTTTTGATTTCCTTCTGTTAAATTGAAATCTGTAGTAAATCACATTTTGTGTTTAAGTTTGAATTAATACATCCGCTATGTGGACCCCATTCGCAACATTTTTTTATTATATTTCATATGGATGAATAAAAGTTAACTTCGAAGGTTGTCGTGTTCAAAAAAAACCTTTTACTTGAAATTTAAAATTTAGACCATTTTGTGTCTAATTTAGGATTTTTAAACCCTTTACGGGGACCTTTGAGCCAACGGTTTTTCATGTTTTTTGCTTCTAGTGAAAATAATGCGATTTATCTAGATATCGTAGAACGAAGAAGAAATATCTTCGTGTTTTTGATTTCGTTCTGTTAAATTGAAATCTGTAGTAAATCACATTTTGTGTTTAAGTTTGAATTAATACATCCGCTATGTGGACCCCATTCGCAACATTTTTTTATTATATTTCATATGGATGAATAAAAGTTAACTTCGAAGGTTGTCGTGTTCAAAAAAAACCTTTTACTTGAAATTTAAAATTTACACCATTTTGTGTCTAATTTTGGATTTTTAAACCCTTTACGGGGACCTTTGAGCCAACGGTTTTTCATGTTTTTTGCTTCTAGTGAAAATAATGCGATTTATCTAGATATCGTAGAACGAAGTAGAAATATCTTCGTGCTTTTGATTTCCTTCTGTTAAATTGAGATCTGTAGTAAATCACATTTTGTGTTTGAGTTTGAAATAATACATCCGCTATGGGGACCCCATTCCCAACATTTTTTTATTATCTTTCATATGGATGAATAAAAGTTAACTTCGAAGGTTGTCGTGTATAGTATTATTCATAAAAAACCTTTTACTTGAAATTTAAAATTTACACCATTTTGTGTCTAATTTTGGATTTTTAAACCCTTTACGGGGACCTTTGAGCCAACGGTTTTTCATGTTTTTTGCTTCTAGTGAAAATAATGCGATTTATCTAGATATTGTCTAACGAAGTAGAAATATCTTCGTCTTTTTGATGTCTTTCTGTTAAATTGAAATCTGTAGTAAATCACATTTTGTGTTTGAGTTTGAAATAATACATCCGCTATGGGGACCCCATTCCCAACATTTTTTATTATCTTTCATATGGATGAATAAAAGTTAACTTCGAAGGTTGTCGTGTTTAGTATTATTCATAAAAAACCTTAACTTGAAATTTAAAATTTACACCATTTTGTGTCTAATTTAGGATTTTTAAACCCTTTACGGGGACCTTTTAGCCAACGGTTTTTCATGTTTTTTGCTTCCAGTGAAAATAATGCGATTTATCTAGATATCGTAGAACGAAGTAGAAATATCTTCGTGTTTTTGATTTCCTTCTGTTAAATTGAAATCTGTAGTAAATCACATTTTGTGTTTAAGTTTGAAATAATACATCCGCTATGGGGACCCCATTCCCAACATTTTTTTATTATCTTTCATATGGATGAATAAAAGTTAACTTCGAAGATTGTCGTGTTCAAAAAAAAACCTTTTACTTGAAAATTAAAATTTACACCATTTTGTGTCTAATTTTGGATTTTTAAAACCTTTACGGGGACCTTTGAGCCAACGGTTTTTCATGTTTTTTGCTTCTAGTGAAAATAATGCGATTTATCTAGATATCGTATAACGAAGTAGAAATATCTTCGTCTTTTTGATGTCTTTCTGTTAAATTGAAATTTGTAGTAAATCACATTTTGTGTTTAAATTTAAATTACTACATCCGCTATGGGACCCCATTGACAACATTTTTTATTATCTTTCATATGGATGAATAAAAGTTAACTTTGAAGGTTGTCGTGTTTAGTATTATTCAAAAAAAACCTTTTACTTGAAATTTAAAATTTACACCATTTTGTGTCTAATTTTGGATTTTTAAACCCTTTACGGGGACCTTTGAGCCAACGGTTTTTCATGTTTTTTGCTTCTAGTGAAAATAATGCGATTTATCTAGATAACGTATAACGAAGTAGAAATATCTTCGTCTTTTTGATGTCTTTCTGTTAAATTGAAATTTGTAGTAAATCACATTTTTTGTTTAAATTTGAATTACTATTTCCGCTATGGGGACCCCATTGCCAACATTTTTTTATTATCTTTCATATGAATGAATAAAAGTTAACTTCGAAGGTTGTCGTGTATAGTATTATTCAAAAAAATCTTTTACTTCAAATTTATAATTTACCCAATTTGCGTCTAATTTTTGATTAGTAAATTTGAATTAGTAAAGTTCGTATGATATCGTACATAGCACTAAAAATAATTTTTATTTTTAATAGGGCCTATATATTTTTTAATTGTTTCTAAAATTGAATTTTACCATCCTCAATGAGGCCATTGTTCCAACGTTCTTTAATGATTTTTGTTCTTGATGAAAATTTTGATATTTACCATTTTAATTGAATTTTATTTGACATTTGGTAGGTGGATCATTGTTCCAAGTTTTAAGTTTTTAATAGTTTGTTTCTTGAGGTTTTGTATTACTATTTATGATTTTTCTAAATTTATACAAGTATTATTTTTAAGTTTTCAAAATGAATCTTGACAATATCAGCTGCTTGATCACGGCTTATTTTTATCGTATTAACGTATTAAATTCCGTTTCCTTTTGAATTGAGACATTTTGTTACCCATAACTCAAGCTTAGAGAATATAAGTGCATTGCTATTCTTACGGGGACAAAGTTAACCGGAAATACGTCATAGATTTTGGTCCCCATAAAGAATGTAAAGAAAATTATGTAAAAGTTTCCTTTAAAAATATTTGGAATTCATTTTAAGATGCAATTTGAAACAAGTCATAAAAGTGAAATATATTTTCGATTTTACGATAAAAGCGGAGGAGATATTGCATTTTCTAAATGTCCCCGTAAGTGACTTTTTAAACTCGGTCCTCATAAGCAATGTAGGACATGTATGTGTGAGTTTACCAGTGGATTAGATGGGGCTGCCTGAACGACGGATATGTGAGGAGGAGTGGTGGCTTGTACCTGATTACGCGGCACGGGTGAAGAAGTTCTGGGAAGTGGGATATTATGATGATGGGGTTCCTCTGGTGTTGATAGCGGGGTAACCTCTTTCGGTAACCTGGAAGAATTACTCTTATCACTAGGTACGGCTCTCAAATGACTAACAGTAGCCCTAATCCGTTCCGCCTCCGCTCGGGCACGAGCTTGCCAATCCTTACGGCGTTGATGTTCTACAATTTCCAAATTCGAGTCTATTCAAACTGGAATAATGGAAAGACTGGGGAGAACTTGTACCTTCATGTGCCCTCTGTAAGTCACAGTCATGTAAGAAGCGGATTTTTAAGTCTCATATACCGGAACGAGATGCAAACGGACTCATTTTTCCTGGTTTTGGGATCAATGTTAAAGATATGGGAGGCCCAGGATGCTCAACAGGGTTAGTCGGATGTTGGGGTTTGTTACCCTAGAGGGGCCGGGGAACGTTAAATCCATGTATCGGTTCATGTCGATTGTATCCCACAGTAGTACTGATTTCACGGCACACCAAGAGTCCCACATATCCCAAGGTTATCGCGACCGCAAACGGGATAAAATAAGCTAGAATTAATTGGTCCAGTATATTAATCAAGATCGAGCCCCATTTCTAATTTAAGGAATTAAGAAAACCGGGTAATTAAATTGACTAAGGAGTTTGAATTTTGTTTTCTAAAAGTCCAAGGCTTAATTTTGTGGCCTCTAAACGTAGGCTGAGCTGTCGCGAAAAAACGAGCTACCAAAAACATTAACGGCGACCGAGGCTTAGAATCAATGTTTTGACCATCATTTCATAAAATCAAAGCCGCCCCGAGTAGGATTTGAATACCTTACCGAAAAAGCGTTCAATATTTAGTAGGGAAAAAACCTGTTCTAAATCTTTCGGAGCCGAAGAAAATCTTAAACAAAAACGGTATAGCAATCTTCACAGAATGGTGACTCAAAGAAACTGGGCGCCGGCAACCTTCTGGAGCCGCTCAATTACGATGAAGATGACACTTTGAACGTCACTATACTGAAACCCTCAGTCGGCGATGAGTTTTTCGACACGGAAGCATCCATTTCCGACAAGTACAGTTTTAGTTACGTTGACCGTATGTGTTGAAGTTTATGTTAAAGAAAATTATATGCTAACTATACCGGGGAAACTCGTCGTTATGCTGGGATTTTCCAAAGATCCCTCGAAATCATCGTCTTTCTTGTACTCGAGAGCTGCCACGTATTCCGTGGACCTGGACGCTGGCCTCCACCCCCTTTTCGTTCATTCTGACGTAGTAGAGAGTAGACCCGTTGATGATGTGTACGTCCCGCTACTTAAAATCGTTAGCATTCACGGCCGAGATGCCGAAACTGTTGACCGAGATTTTACAAGGCCGCATTGCTTACCTGTGGCTACAAATACTTTCCAATCGATTGAAATTACATTTGACGTTACATTTTAGGCCTCGTAGAATGTGGACGTCGCTATAAATATAATTATTAAGCGTCCGAAAATATCATTCACGTTTAGAGTGTTAATGAAGCGTGTCATAACGGAGAAAATGGAGTTCAACCAATCGGACTACAATGCGTACTTTCTGAACCAAATTGGACATGGGTCAAAAATGAATTTCAACAAATCGCAGATTGGCTATTCGTTGGCAGTATATAGAGGGCATCCAGAGCAGCACGACTACGGGTTAGGGAATTTTATCGCATCCGCCTTCCTCTGAGCTATGCCTTTTCTCAAAAGAGACGCCACATACCTTGGCAAAAAGTTTTTAAATACGGGTGCAAAGGTTGTGAGTGACGTGGCGAGCGGAATGCCGGTGAAGGCATAGGTAAAGTCACGCGGTAAAGTTTCATTTCCGCCATAGTTAGTTGTCCATTTAGTAGGCACTCCTTGTACTGGATATGACATAGTTTCTTCTTCACTGCTCTCCTGCATATTCCTTTCGCGGTTTTCTTTTCACCGGTGGCAGAAAAGATAGAGTACATTTTTGGTCGAATCCGTAAAAGTCAGAGATTGGGATACCGTCCATTTGAATTTTCCCAGGACTTTCTTATTTACATCACTGAAGAGGCGATGGTCCTTTGGATATCCGGAAAAGTCGAACATTTCCTTCTTATCCGCGAAATCACGGTAGAGGTCTTCAATCTATATATGATACGTTAGCGAATCTGTATCTGTGAAAGGTAGCTTGGCTTGGTCTCCATATTGTTTCTGTATGACGTCATAGTGAAACTCGTACATTAACAGTTTCGACAGATCGAGAACTGCGAATCCCGTGTAGATGGCGCGGTTCAGTGTCAAAGTCTTCTGAACTCGGTGGATAGCCACCAGATCGTTTTTAAAGACTGTGAAACGCTCAAAAGCTGGTGAGCTGACCATCTTGACTGCACGTTCTGGTGTGTTCACGAGAGTAGAGAATATAAGACTTCGTAGGTTCTCCATCCTCTTACCTACAAATAGAAATATTGATTACTACATTTAAGAACTATAAAGGGGTAGGTTAGGTTAGGTTACTTACCATACAAGCTATTATTCATGAGTTTAAAAAAAATTTTCTCGAACTCGTTCGCCGCCATCTTGAAGTCAATAAAGGGCTTCAACCAAGCCCCCTGCTTGAACGATAGAATGCGGTGAATATTGCTGATAACCAGTCCCTTAGATAGGTAGTGCTTGAGGTTGCGGTATTGCACAACGTAGTTTCCCTTCTTGTAGAGCGATGGTACCAGTTTCGGACAGCTTTCTTTCTGTTTCAGATTTAATTCACGTAGCTGATCCTTGGAAAAAGGCGAAAGATCAGCCGTTGTCATCATGCGTCTTTCAGGTGCTAGAGGATTGCATTTGTGATCGTTCTGAAGGTGTTGGGGTAGTCCAAATCAACCTCGAGTATGTATCCAGTGTCATCGTCATCCGGATGGTTTAGTATATTTTCATCCGTAAAGTCACGGCAAGGTCTGATCCATTTAAACGCGGTCATTGGGAGATTATCGCACATAACTGTACCATAGAGATTGTTACAATCTTGCGAGCGAAGAAAATAAAAAAATAAAATAAATGAAAAAACTTTAAAGGGATTGAATCGATGTTTTCCGACTAGTACAAGATGAGGGCAATTTTAGGTAAAACAAGACGGCCCAAGGGCTCGTAATAGTAGCCATATCGTACGAGTGAATAGCCCCTCTATACCCTACCCTAATGAGTGGATAACCCCTCTATACCTTACCCTAATGAGTGAATAGCGCTATCTTTTTCAATGCTTAAATGATTTACCGTGCATAAAATCAGAGTGAATAGCCCCTCGATTCCCTACTCTAAACAGTGATTAAATTATAACCGTATAAATTTACTTATGCTGTAATTCTAATATTCCGGCGAATCGAAGAACAGATAGTTTTTAGTGATAATCCCTCGATGAGTTTACAACATAGACTTATGCCGATGCACACTTATCGCATCTTATAAATTTCTAATCTACAAGGACTTATGCCCAGAAACGTTTGAAAGAGAAAGTTTAGTTATAGCAGAAGTGGTATGATACTAGAAGTATTGAGCTAACCAAATTCTTCACTCGGCATTAGTGAAAAGACTTGATAAAACACAAACGGTTGGCCCTCTAGTGGCGGTTTCAGAATTTTCCCTCCAAAACGTGAGACGCTCGCGATGGTAGACGGCCGAACTAGATTCAAGGAGCGCGTTCGTGTTCGGCCGCTTTAGGTTGAGGGGAAGGGGGTAGGAAATGTTTTTGGAACTCGACCAATTTTTTTCTCAGTAGTGTAGGCGCGATGGAAGCGGCATAAAATCCTCAAATTTGTTCACTAGTGCCAGGATCTATTACCAATGCTAGAGCCCTTCACTTCTAGTCTCATACCACTTCTGGTTATAGTGATTACGCATTTTAGTGATTATCCCCTCGAATTACCTTTAGCAATGCTAAAATGATCAAACGCATAACTTTCATTTAACACTATGTTAGCTCTATCTAAACCCACATTTGAATTAACCGCCAAAACGTTCCAGTAAAACATAACATAGATGACGATAGCTACCGAACGAGAACGAAACACATGAGGAGCGCGGTAGGAAACGGGGAAAATCGTTATCTATTTAATTAGCACATACATAAAAAGAAAATAAATATAACAACCCCAAAAATACAAATTCATAAGTATCCGACCCCACAGATAAAAATTCAAAAGTTTCCGACCCCACAGATTAAGAGGTACCCCACCTCACATCACCCCGACATTTTAGAGATAAGAATAAATAATAAAAAACTCGGGGTTTCTATCAAGTCTCTATGGTTCATTGGTAGAATGGATGTCTACTACGCCAGCAACCCGGGTTCGATTCCCGGGTCTGACCTGAAAAAAGTTTAATTAAGATTAAATCTCTCACCGAGCCCAGTAACCCCTATGAGTGGGTTGTGGTAATATAAAGTTCCTTTTAAGCTAAAATCTGACGATAACGAAGCGACAACCCCGGCCACTACTACTACTACTACGGACGGCTCGGGTCAAACTAAGAGCCTATCGTATACTACGATATGGCTAAAAATGTGCCTAAGATTATGTGTGCCAAAAAAAAATCGAATTAAAACGTATAAAATTAAGAAAAGTACGTTAGATATTTTGAAATTCAAACTAACCGCGAAATAACGCCCAACTTGTTTTTCACACTAAGACGTTGCAAATGTCTCTTGATTCATTGGTTGTTTGGAAATAGGAGAATGAAGGGAGCTCTAGACCACTGTATAGTAGCTTTTCACCGTCCCTATTTCCCTCCTCTTTGCCGTCACTATCACTGGCGAAAAGCGGCGCAGATTTGAGAAGACCTTTGTAAACATATTTCTGATTTTTCATTGTTCTCTTAACTCTCGGTTACGTTGTAGAGTAAGGATGATAGAGATTTGTCAAAATTGTTACAGGTAATATCCAAAACACCACATTTTTGCGCTATTTTGGCAAAGGCTTAGCTTCCATGTATAATAATGGTATGGCCATATTTTAGCCTAATGGCCCTAATCTAAGCTTTAACATATTTTTAATTCTAATTAAACATAATAAAGCTATTACTTTGAACACCAAAATTACAGTGAAACTATTTACCTTCCTTTATAACTTTCAAAGCATCCCCGTATCGAAATGAGTTATATTAATTTGGCGAAAATGCAGAATAGTATGAAAACTACTTTTAGGAGTAAATCTACTGTACCTCCGAGCGAGAGGAAAGTCGCGGGAGTAATTTAGTTTTTTCGCTCGTGTTTTTGCAAACGCCTGTAGAGGGGGCAGTGATCGGGGCGGCGCCGAAACTAATACTTTTAAAAATTAATTAAAAATAGTTAAGTTATTAAAACTGTCAATATCTATATATTTTTAAAACGTCATTTTAGGTTCTATCTGATTTAAAAAAATTTTGGCTTTTCATTAGTAGTCAAAAGATTGATTCTATCCCTTTAATAAATAAAAAAATCATAAATAAATAAAAAAAATATATTCGCATATGAACAAGTGGGTTGGGGGACTTCTAACTCCTCAGGGATGGGTGCGTTTTGTGGTGGTTCGGTAATGGGATCCTGTCGCCCGGCTTCTTGGTTTTCCTCGAACCGGTCCATAAGTTCATGAAGGTCGGGGTTTTCTTGGGTACTTAAAAGCGGCATGGAGTCATCCAGGTTCGCTTTGTTTTCACGATCCATGAAACGATGTAGATCGGAGTTTTCTTGTGTACTTAAGGGTTGTATGGAGTCATTCTGGTTCTGTTCATTTTCTCTATCCATTAACCGATAAAGGTCAGCATTTTCTTGGGCACTTAGGGGTGACATGGTATAATCAGGTTGGCTCGGCATTGTATTCATAAAATCGTGGTCGGTATCCGGTGTAACGGTGGACGGGGCAGACGATGAGAGGTCGTGGAAATCAGGGTAGTTTTTCGCAGCAGACGTTGAGGGTTCAAAAATAGGTAGCTTGGCTCTTTTTACTACGGCTCTATCATCAGCCGCACGACGCTTGGTTCGCGGTTGACGTTCGTTTTTCCGGTCAGACGCTCCTGTACTCTTATGTCTAGCTTGGTGATTAACTAAAATATCGCGCCTTCTAAATGTTTGCTCGCAAACAGAACATTTGATGGAAACATTCTCTTGTTTCTCGCTTTTATGCCTAAGTAAACTACACTTTTGGGCAAACTTGGCACCGCCAATATCGCACATAACCATCACGACAATTCTAAGACTAACTATAAAACTAAATTTAAACTTACGAGTTCTCGAATGATGCCGTCGGAGTAATGGTATTGGAATCTGAAATCACCTGGTATTTATAGTATCCAAACTAATAATCTATGTCTTACTTGTTTTACCCAAAGTCCATACTCTAACAATATCAAACTATATTGAGGGTTTAAAATAATATTGATTTAACTTTTCCTAAAGTTCAGATTGTAGGATAACTCATTTCAAATACTGGAGCGAAGAGATTAGATTAACCCCCTATCTATATTTACCAATTTGTTCAACACACTCTATATTGAGAATGTTAAATATTCTTTTTAAATTTCTCAATTTGGGATTTGCCAATCTGTCTAAACTACAAAGTCAACATCTCTAGCATCTTATCTTGTATCCATATCTAGATGTAAGGGTTTAGAGATAGGAACTATGATCCATTTTTTTTACTTTGTATTTGAAATATTTTTATTTTGATAGGCTTAATGCTGTACTAGAGTCATATTTGTTCAAGGAAATAATTTGTTTTCAAATTTCTCAATTAATATTTGCCAATCTCTCTAAACTGCAAATATGGGGTTTGAGCATCTAATCATTGGGGTTTTCCTTAACCAATCTAGTATCTTATCTTGTATCCAAATGTGCCTAATATCAATAATTTACTTTATGTTACAACTAGTTTTATCTAGATTAAACTAATGAAATAGGCTTAATGTTTTACTAGAGACATATTTGTTTAAGGAAATAGCAAGTTTTTGTATTTTCCAAGTGAGATTTTTATTTATTCAATTTATTTACAAGCTAAGTTTTGAGTTGCATATTATCAAAGTAATAATCCTTTTACAGCAAGACAAACTTAAGAAAGTTGTATTATTAAAAACATTAGTAATTTCCTCCATATTCAAATTATCGACTGCATTAAAATAATGGTTATTTACACGTTGTACCCAGTCCATCGTAATACACTCATGTTGTAATTGCGAACCATGAGATATAATGCAGCCATTACATGATTTTTTTAATAAAGTCAGTTGTTGCATTACTAATTCATTCAACACCTTCGTAACTCGCTTAGCAGCGTTTAAAACAGGGTTGTTTGATTTAAATCAGTTTGATTTAAATCACTGATTTAAATCACTGATTTAAATCATGATTTAAATCAAGCGATTTTTTTAAAAAAATCATTTGATTAAAATCAAGAATATATTTTTATTTTTAAAAAATGTTTTCTAAGATTCCAAGAAGTAGTTTAAGAAACTCGAGGTGAAACTTAACTAGAAAAGACCTAAAATTAAAAATAATCATGGTTTTGGTATATTTCAATGTAAGTTTTTCCCAGAACTCCAGTTTGTCTTGCTGGAAAGGCTAGGAAATAAAATAGCGGTCAAGCTAGTCTTTTTATACAAGCATTTGAATAGTAATAATATCCAGCTGCTTAAATGTCATGATTATTTTGCTTTTGGTTAATTTTGACTCAAAAAGTTTTCATGTTGGTAATTTACTACCTATTTGTTCAATAAAAATCAAAAAAATCAAATAAATCAATTAAAATCAAAAAAATCCGATTTAAATCAAAAAAATCGATTTTTTTGATTTTTTTGAAAAAATCAAAAAAATCAACAACCCTGGTTTAAAAACCCTTCAACTTGCGTATGCTTCTCTAGAAGCTTTCCCCAAAGAACACCTCCAATGGTGAACCCCTTCTTGGTTGGATCAAGTGTCCCATAGGTTTTCCCACTACTAGCCACGAGTTCACGGATGTTTAGGACCTATCACTCTTGAAACCTTTTCATCTCAATACGTCTTAAACATGATCCCTATAAGAAAATAGTTGATTCCTCCGCGTCATAATTCTGGAAATAGTTGGTGATCTTCTCCCGCATTCCATAGAGCTCGTAATATTCTTCCTCAGTCAACGTGATTCCAGTTGAGTCGTCAGTTAAACCCAGTCTAACCCTGCAGTCAGGTGTAACGGAGATGGACTTGGTTGAAGATATTTCGAAGAAATTTGTAAAGTCCCTAAATAGAAATATGGAGAAAACTCTGTTAAATTCATCAGATTTAAACTTTTATTTTCCTAAAACATAACTATTCGCTCCTAATAGATCCAAAAACTACAACATAAAATTTAAAGTCCTTAATATAAAAACTTGGAATAATTTCAGACTTTTACATCTAAATATTAAAGTTAAAAAATAATAATGAAAGTACTTGCATTTTAGTTTTTGTCATGCTGTATAGAGTATTTCACTTGGAGAGAGCGTGGTTAGCTGTAAAATGATTTTATTTTTGGGGTGTCGGACCTTTTCAGATCTTTGGCTTACTTTTGAAAAGAAGAAGACCCGAACTACTTATTGTTTTATGTCTTACTCCAAAAAGTTGTACTTTGGAAAATAAAACGGTCTTTTTGCAATAAACTTATGGTAACATCTTATGCCAACATCTGTACAGATAGACTTATCCTTCCATCTGTGCATAGACTTATGCTAACACCTTACAGACATAAGTAAATTTCAAAGCTTTTTCAGCTTAGTTAAACTTGTAGCTTATTTACACTAGTTTATTCCATGTAAAATAAATTTACTCAATTTACTTACGGTTAATATGATACTATGTTACTTTAGCTTAATACGGGATGTAAATGGCTCTTCGCTCTTGAAACTACGTTCATCGAATTCTTGACCCTGAATTGGTCAAGATATTGCGTTATTTACTCTTAAATTAAGTTAATTATAAAAATCACAAAATATAGACTTCAAATTATTAGCTTTTATCGTCTCATTGACGTCACGCTAAACCACCGTACAAGGTAGACATCCCTTTGTAGAAATCCATGAAATAAAGTAAAAGCTCCAAACTATGCTAGTTTCACTCTTGTCTGTCTTTCTGTGCTCTTAACTTGACAGTCTGTCTGTCAATCTGTTTGTGTATTTGCCTTTTGTAGTGTATCTGTTTGTCTGTATGTCAGTCTGTACGGTCTGAATATCTGTCTGAGTATCTGGGCGGTCTGTCAATCTATGTGTCTTTGACTGTCTGTCCTTGCATGTTTTTCTCTGTGTCTGTGTTTGTCTGTCTGTCTGTCCGTGCGTGTCTGTGTGTATGTGAGACAAAATTTCACGACTTTCACTTAACTTAATTAACTATAATTAACACCATGAGATTCCACGTACAATTACTTCACTCTACACGAAATTCCATGACTTTAACTTAACTTAATTAACTTTAATTAAAGTTAATTAAATTTAATTTACACCATGAAATTCTATGTAAAATTACTTAATCTACCTACTTATGGGTATTATGTTACTTCTGATTCATACTTATGTTTGTTGTGTTAATTCTGTTTTATGCTTACTTATGGTTGTTATGTTACTTCTGGTTTTTACTTACTTATTGTTGTTATGTTAATACTTAATGTTAATAATCATTAATATAAATTTCCCATGTTAATTCACCATAAAAAACCCATGTTATTTCACCATAGTAAAAACCCATGTTAAAGCACTTGATTGAGACAGACACCCGTAAAGTTTTGTTGAGTTATATATTTCGAGGGCTATACTTTCTTTAATTTTACTCTCACTATATGAATCTGACCCTTAATTGATCAACTAGCAATTTGAAATAAAATTCTTGAATATCAACTTGGGGTGATTTACCTTGAACTGAAGGAGTTTTATCTACCATAAATTTATTGTTACAAGTTTGAGTAGCGACACTGGCTGTAAAAGGTTGTTCAACGATTTCTTCTTCAAAGTTTTCGGTTTGATTGTCTATATTAATTAACTCTCAAATCGTAGAGGTAGAACTCTAAATGCATTGCTCTGAAGGGAGAACTGGTTTGTTTACAAAGTCAACGATGGCGGAGGTTTGGAAATAAAAAATTGTTGGATAAAAGCCGTGAATAAGATCGACTTTTGCTCCGTTTTTGAAGTATTATTTAGCTCTTAGATCAATTTTGAAGCATTTTTCATTAAAGTGTGCCTGACAAGCCTTATATGGCCGGTTCTTCAAAATAACATCTTTTTCTCATATCATAACAGGATCCGTGAGCAAAGGCTTAGTTATTTTTTCATAAAGTTTCTGAACATCATCCCGAACGTACTTTACGCATAGCATTACAAAATCGGGATATTTAATTATATTTAGAACACCAAATAACCTCATGGATTCGCCAATTAGATTCTGGCATCCTTCAATTACACAATTTTGCATTTTTAGTTTGTATGGTTACGAAAAGCCAATTTACCAAACAAGGAGCACGTGAAGTATATGTAAGCAGTCGACTCCTATGAAAGTAAAGGTGGACTAGGAGCGGCTAGGGAGCCAATGACAATACAAGGGCCGGCATAAGTCACAAAATTCAAAATTTACTAAAAACTGAGAAAAAATGGCACCTTCAAATAACCAATTTTCGAGATATAGATATATATCATAAATTAACTAATAAGATAATCTTGATCAACTGGAGGAATGGCAAGGTATTAAAGCATACTCTTTTGAAAATAGTTTTAAAGTAAGATGGCCCTTTCCTTTAAAGTTTCTCAACTAGGAACATGTTTTGCAGGTACTCCTGAATGGCGAATCCTATGTTAATGGCGGAGTGTCGATCCTAAAATGGCATGATAGCCATTGTGTATACTTCTAGCTTGAAATATTTCTTTACAAAGTGGCAAGTTAGGCTTAAGTAGCTGTCTATATTCTTACACTTCCAACAATTTGTGGTAAATGAAAGGGATTCCACTCCTTCAACAGCTGCGTTATGATCTTGCTTAGTGGAATTCATAGTCTTAAATAGATATTTGGAATTATGGTCCTTGTGATTCTTGATGTTATGTTAAACCTTGGGTCGCACATGTTTATAACTTTTTGGAAACCAATGTCTTTCACAATACTAAATGGCTGATAATCAAGTGCCATCATCTGACCAATTTATTTAGTATAGCAACTGCCATTGGGTGAGTTGAAGAACGCAACTTCAGCACTTATGTAATTCATCCATTTTCATTTGACGCTTTAGGTCAACAGATATTTCTCCAGAAGTCATTCTTTTAAAATCAACATGGTGTTTACTTTGAACATGCTTTCTGATACTTGAGGGATTTACCAACTTCGTCTTAATGATTGAATGGCAAAAACTGCATTCAGCACCATCTCCGTCCTCACCAACTTCCAAATGCTACTTAATGAACGATTTGCGTGTTTTTATACCTGCTGAAGAGTTTCTATCAGCCGAGTTTTCTGCCAATTTAGAATCTAATGTATTTCATTGTTTTCGCCCATTTCATCAACTTCAATACCTTGTTTGTTTTCCATCTTTTCAGAATCGCTTTCTTTGCCTTCATCACAAGATACTTCTTCATAAATCTCCTTTTCAGTTGGAAGAATTTCTTCGTGAAATTCATCACTCACAGCGCAATGCGTTCCTTTTTAACTCACGTTTTAACTAAATTATTAAAATTAAGTTAAATCAATCCCGCATAGCGCTTTTAAAACTACACACACTAGCTTACGAGAACTTAAACCGAATCGAAACCTAAGAAGAAACTGGGCGCTTCCCATTTTGGCTTTCTTGCGTTGAAGTACACATCATGCTGATTAGTGCTACTTCAAAACAATTAGTATAAAACTAAACAAAAGCTTTACCAATGTTTTGCCGTACACACCCACTATTTATACTAACTATTGGTTCCGGTGTTATTTTACTTTCAGATTGTTTATCAATTTTCTTGGGTATAGTAACTTCGACGTCTGTTAAATTTAGAAAACTTCCTGCAGTGTGCAGAAAAATTTAACAATTTCCTCTTCTGCGTTTGCTTTACGAGGCGACTGTAGTTCATCTTGGCTTAGTTCATTTAAGCATTAAGTCCCAGCACCCGCAGTTATCTGCAGCTAAATGGCTAGTTTGAATAGTTATTGCCCTTGGAATAGAATCAGCTTTGTCAACTTCTCTCTTTATGTTTTCAGAGATGTTTTTGGAGATTATACGCATCCTGATGTCACTGTAGATGTCAATTATCTTTGTGACTAAGAAGTTGAGATGGTAATTAAATAATAGTTCTTGATCAAACATGTGATCACTAATATCTGGGAATATATCATCATATGCCAGGCTACATGTAACAAGATTCACAATTTCAAGAATGGTTTTCTTGGACGAGGAACCCTTCTAATGCATTTTTCATTGAGTGCGCAAATTTTGTCAACAGATTGCGATGGTCCACCATGGTCACGGACAAGTATTAACTCTCTCGATGTAAGGCTATAGTCATGAGAACTTCTATCGGTGTTGTTCTCGTTTTCTTCTATGGCGAATTTGCACTGTTCCCATTTTAATAGCCTACAAAGCTTTTTCACCACAAATAAACCAACATAGCGGACAATGCAATCTCTCAAAAGAATGGATTCAATCAAGGAAAAGCTTAGATGATCTTTTAAATCCTCATCGTTGTTAACCAGTCCATCAGTCTCTGTAATAGGCATTGAAGGTAGACTTAGAAAGCTTGTGGAATGTTCGCAGAGGTTTGGCACAGCTGAATTATCCAAGGCTAAAAGATTTGCAGTCCCAGTTGATTCCAATTTTGCCATAAAAGATGTCTTGTATGCTGACTTGAACTGGGCTACAGTAGGGTTGTTATTCCACCCTCCCTTCATTCTAATTGTGCAAAAGAAAGGTTCCAAGTGATCTTGTGACAATTTGTAGGTAGGTAGGTACCTATGGAATGCAATTATCCAATTTTATCTCAGAATTATCTTTATTATCTATAGTCGCGTTATAACTACTTGAGTGGCCCGCCTGCTGTCACGTATTTATCATCTAAGTGCAGTATGCTGTCAATTGCCACTGCAAATTCGAGAGGTCCCGTTTTCCGCGTGGTTTTACAAATCAAGTAACCGTCTATATCTGTTAAATTTAGCATGAGTTCTTTCATGTCAAGTAAACGAACCCGTTAAATGTTTTTGTTTCGTTCATTGATAGGAGACATGTAGCGTATGGATTTCGCCAAAAACGGATTTCTGTACTAAGAACGTCGGATCGTAGCTTTAGTCTCTAGTACCATCCTCGCATACTTTATTGAGAAACTTCGTCTGCTTATATTTTGACTCTTAGATCTAGAGATCAAGAATGTCATTCTTATCTCTATTTTCGTGGTTAAATATTTTGTTCCGAAATTGTGCCAGTGGTAAAAAAGCAAAGTGGACAACAATGCGATATAACTCCCGATTTAGTGTAATTAAGTTTTAAAGTTAAGAATATAAATAATTGATGTTTCTTATTTTAAGAATCTACTTTTTCTTCAACATCAATTATTTATTATTTTGGAAGAAGAAAAATTTGAACATCCGGAAGAAAAAGGAGGAAAATGAATATACCACCAATTTTGGGCATTATTTCGCCAAGGAATGGGTTCCTCCAGTGAAAAAAGAATGGGCGAAATGCTTTCGAGCTGGATTCAAGTGAAAGAATTACCAATATCACAAATCATTAAAATACGGAGATGGATACCTGGGAAATTGGTAGAAAAGGCTGGACAAATGTATGTTGATTCTTTTTCAATTTCTTCCAGATTTGGCCGTAAAAACCAAGGTTTTCTTTAGATTTGAGATCATTTTGAAACCACGGCCCTATTCCTTTAAGTATCTGGTTTTTCTCGCTTTGTACTAGGGTCATCCGCTCTAATTTGGAACAGCTCTAATTTGAAACACTTTTCTTAAAATCGTCAGAACTTAAAGCTGCAAATGTATATTTTAAAGGCTCATTTGGAAGATAGAAATTCTCTCTATCCATTAAACACGACTTTAAGACTCTATCATAAAATTCAGAGAAGAGACAAGCGTATTTAGACAACCTCGTATTTTGCGTAATTGTTTTTCCAAAATGAAGGGAAAGTTCTCCCATGGGTCTTGGGAAAAACATAGGCTTAAGCTAGATTCCCACTTGACCGAAAAAACACGGCGGAAATCACGCAGTCGACGGTAGAAATTTTAACTTACGCCGGCGTTCGGCGGTAGACCGTTCACACTACGACTGAATTTTGAGTTCGGCGGTAGATAATTTTGGGTCACGTGACAGATTTGAGTGGTTTCCACAACATCTCTTTCGCACTCTGAATTGGTATCTTTGTCCCCTTGTCGCTTCGATCGTACAAGAAGGGCTATTTTCTAGCCTCCTCACTAAATTATTTCCTATTAACATCTAATCTCTTTTTACTTTCATTAGTTTCGTTTTTCTTTCTTGGTGGCATGTTTAAGCTAAGCCTTGGTCAACCACAAAAAAATGGCGGCTATAAAATCTATCTCGCGTATGCGTGCGCACTTGAAATTTATGACGTAGTCAGTGGGATAATTTCATTGGCTGAGACACCGGCGTAACGCCGAGCACGACCGAAAAAATAGAACACAACTTACGCCCGGCCGAACGGCAATTCCGTCGGGCTCGGCGTAAAGATTTTTCTGTCGAACCCCTTTCTGCCGGGTTTCCGTCGTGTTTTCGGTCGAGTGGGAATCTAGCTTTACGAAAATAATTCCATTGAAAACTTCGCATGTTTCTCTTCAAATAAACACTTTAAACGCCGGGTTAGGCCTAAACATTATTGCCTAAAATGAAACACATCAATTTACTCTATCTTTTTAAATCCGTAACTACGGGAATTTTTAGCCCAGTATCCAGATTTAGTCACAAACGTGATGCAAATTGAAGCTCATTTAGCATGTTTGGCCGAGTGATATTGGGTTTAACTATGCCTCCAAACACCGTATCATGACTCACAATAATAGTATACCAAAGTCGTGTATAACATCTTGGATATCGGTGATGTTTTTGTCTATAGCTATCTGCCGTGCTTCAATGTCCGAGACTGATTTTTTTGTATCAGCAAGACTATTAGTTAGGGTGTCTGTTTTTTTGATATTGATCTTAACTCAGCTTCTATGTCCGAGGTAAGTACTGGCTGACTAGTGTCAGAATCTTCAGGTAGGTTGTTATTTGAGTTCCAACGGGTTTTCCCCATTTTTGGTAAATGGTAGTTATGTAACGCTTGCGGATTTTACGATTTTGTAGTTAGTTTATAATAAGAAAAGTGTTAAACCCACCTATTAAAAGAGAAATTGCATTAGAGAGGCTCTACAAAGTGTTCCATAGAGGCTCACCAGCGTTATGAAGTATTGACCTAGTTGCAGTCTTTCTTGAGATTTCGGATGTTGATAAGATAACGAATTAGCAAGATAGTGAGTCCGATTCGAAGTAGACTAGTTGTAGGCCACTTGATTTTTTCAGCCGAACGCACACTTTTAATCGCGCCTGTTTTAACTGTTTTTCGAACTTCATTGAGAGTTTCTTGCTAAAGCCGATTTCTGGAGTAAGAACTGCAGATTGTTATTTAAGTCAAATGCACACAGTCGAGGTTATCCCAAGATATATTACTACAGGGCGACGCAATTTTTTCGTCAATCGTGTTTTGTTCTAGTAGGTCAGGCACTGATGAGGACACGCTACAGCAACCAGCTGAACTGAGGCCAAACATAAAGATGGGCAGCCTTTTTCTCAACTTCGTTTTCGTTTAGTGATTGAGTCCGTAATTTATTGGTTAAATACCTAAGCTTTGTCAAGGAGGCGAGCGTTAATGCGGATATTTCTGACCAGCAAACGGCGTTTCTCAACTAGTTAAAAGTAATTATATCTTTAAACTTTGACCGGAATTTCGTATCGAACGCCGATGGCATGGAAGCGGATGTAGGAATAGGAATTTCCGTTACGGATTATCAAGCGAATTACATCCTCAAAAGTTTAATATTAAGCAAAAACAACCAATTCTTAAAGACTTATATAGACTTTTTGCCAGAGTGCGGAACAAAGATCTAGTTCTGACCACTCAAATCTGAATCTCTCCTAACAAATATCTAGGAGTGAATGACGAACAATATTGACAAATGTACCAAGGTTGACACAATTAAAATCTCCACGTAATTAAACCAAGAATGTAATTTATTGAAAAGTTCAATGAGTGGATTATATTTTGGGCGATACATACTTCCTTGTCCATATTTAAGACGAACAGTGAAGTTGACAAGACTTTCTTTGGGGTGGCGGACACAATAATTGTCCTGGCCGTTTTGAAAACTGGAGACGGGGTGTAAAGTTCCTGTCGACCATCGGAAAAAGAGAGTGACATGGTTATCATAATAAATTTAGCGTCCAAACAAGTTGGGAAAACCAAAATATTACCTCTACGAGACAAGGGAAGAACTACTTTCAAACTAATTTACCCAGATATGGAAATGTTTCTTTTTTTATGAACAAATACTGAAGTTAAAACTTATGAAATATTAAAGCAGTATACAAAGCATAGCGAATAAACTGTAAATCAGACGACATTTTACATCGAATAAGGATATACTTGTACACATTAAAATCATCCGATGGGGAAAAACGGGAAATGAAGAGATAAAACTTTGGAGGGATATTACCTTTACGTGTTTGTAAAGGCCCAATTTGCTACTCTTCAACTGTATACCTTCTATGTTCAATGACATATTCACAACAGGGTTGCCATGTAAAAACTATCCTCTCGTTTCACCTCAACGATTTTCTTAGTTTGTCAACATGGCTGTTAACGTTACATAACACCAAAGCTTATTTGTGGCTACACACACTGGAAGTAAATGCGCAACATTAAAAGCATGAAAACACGAAGCTACAATCCGATTACGATCAGACCTTTCACTGATCTGGGCTGCGTTCACCAGAGCTCACCAATAAAGACAGCGGATTTTGGAAAACGTTTACCGGTGAGCTCTGTCGTAATAGCTTTTCTCCGGTCATCGGTGTTTCAAAAATGACGCTAGCTCTATAAAGCGTGCAAGGTACCAAGGCTTAACAAAAATTGTATGATAACATATTTGTAGAGATAGATAAGGAAAACTTTTATAATTAAAATTAGAAACTAACATGTCCCTTAGAGTTTTCGCGTGATCAACTGGTTTCACGCCAATCAAAGAGAGTATAGGGGAGGAGTGGAAGGAATGCCTCAACTTGTTGCTCCTTTTTCCCGGTACAGGGCGACTTCCCCTAAGCAAAATCAAACGGGCCGGAAGCTCTCATGTACCAATTTAGAAGCAACATCATTATTTGCGTTTGTCGAGCGGGGGAGTTTCCACTCCTCCCCTTTACTTTCTTTGCGCCAATTAAATTATATCGTATTAGTTCCTCCATGTTTTTCTCGCCAAGCTGAGAACTACGCTTTTATCGTCGAGTTATCCAAAAACCCGACTATTTTCTTTAGTGACCGCGCTGGCTCAGCGCCAAGCACCGTGACGTCAAAATTCAAAACCAAAACCCCGTTCTGTAGGACACTGCTAACAGCGCTTAGCTCTGCTGAACGCGGTCCAGATTTCCACCATGATGCTTTCTTCTAATATAAAATTTAAGCCTGATTATATAAAAGTGTATTTAACTTTCGGCCCACTCTGAACCGTTAATGTCTCTGCATTACAGAAACGAGAACCAAGCGTTTACTTTTTGGTTCACTAGGCCTATTGACAAATAAAAGTTCATTTGACCAACACCGTAGCGTTCTTCTTGCAATGACTATAGAAAGGATTATGCTATAAGCAGATGTAGTATACCTTAAGTAATATATAAACATCCATTTCAAATAATAATATTAAAAATATTCTTGGGATATCAAAATGAAAGAGAGCATTATAGCTACAAAACTACTAAAGGCATCGAAATTACGAAAAATATTTCCATATATTAATTTTACATTATGGGAAAACCAAATATTAAGGTTTTGTAGGATTTCTTTCCGCAAAACACAAGGCAAACTGCTAACGCGGTGCACTAGTGTAACAACGGACGGACACACACAGACTAAAACCTAGGCTGCTTTTTAACTCTTTCCGTTTTATTTTGAGTTGAACGTTACATCGTGTTGATAAAGAACAATTGAACATTCGTGAGAGACTTGACTAATATTGGCGTTTGAAATGAAGCATACGCCGGTTGCCTCGCCTTACTCAAATAGGTAGTATATAAGGGTTTCGAATCGCAGCTATGGATAAGAACAGCGCAATTGCGTGAACCTTTGGTGGAAGCCCCGCCATTGGGAGGCCGGACGTTTCTCGTAACCCTGGCCGATCGCCGCGTATGTCTTAACCTTAAGGATGATGATGGAGTAGAAGCCAGGTGTGCAGACTGGTGTCCATGTGGGATGGACAAAAACAAAGACCAGAAGATGGTGGTGTTAGAAGCCAGTGTATACAGACTGGTGTCCATGTGGGATGGACAATGACCAGAAGATGGTGGTGGTAGAAGCCAATGTGTACAGACTGGTGTCCGTGTGGGATGGACAATGACCAGAAGATGATGGTGTTAGGAGCCAGTAAGTACAGACTGGTGTCTATGTGGGATAGACAAAAAACGCCCAAAAGATGGTGGTGTTAGAAGCCAATGAATACAGAAGTGGAATGGACAATTGTCTAGTCAGATAAAGTAATAGTGGCCAGTTGAATTGTGGATAGCCTCAAGTTTTGAATTTTCCGGGAACTGTGAATGCGGTCCGGAAAGAGCGAAAACATTTGCTTCGATTCGGAAACTGCGAACGCGGTCCCCTGGGGTGTAAGTCAATAACAACAGCCTGACACACACACACACCTCCCAAGTAAACCTCATTTCCTTCCCCTGCTTACACACATAATAACACCTGATTAATCGCATCCTGGCCGCGGTCCTCTGACCCAATTCGCAAAAAAGCATAAGCAAGAGTATTTCCTATTTCTTTTATAAACTTCCACTCATTGGTGCATCCTCCTTGCTTGTGGGGCTAGAGATAAATAGCTGTAGTAAGATCAAAGGTAATAATTACGCTGGCCATCTATGAATATTTTTTAAATAACACGACAAGATTAGGTGTATTGGCAAGTCTGTTAGTAGTACTGAGATATTTATTTTTTACGCGCGAGACTTATTCTTTATTTAAAATTCAACAAAAATCGCTTATCATTAATGCCGATTTTCATTGGCTGCTAGCAATCTGCCACAATGGAGAAATATTAAATTAGATATAGATGCAATTAATTCAATTTTAAATGGACTTTCGTTCTCAATCCAAGAAAATTACTCCATAGAAAATGCCAATGAAAAACGGCATAAATCTAGTCGAATAAATATGCTAGCAATCTATATATGTTTTTTAAAAATGATAGGAAGACATGGTTGAGTTGATACGCCCACCAAGTTGTAAAAAGACCCTATTTTTAACTGCGGGGTTATTCTAATTTAGAATTCTGAAGGCAGTAAACTATCATTTAACTACTGGCGAAATAATATTGCGAAATTTGAAGAATTGAGGAAAATAAGTGAGTTCGCTTATTTTGTGAGTATTATAGCATTTATTAAAATGGAGGAAGACAATGATTTAACTAAAGAGGAAATACGAAAGCGTAAGGCAAGGGAAAGAATAAGGGCAAAGAGGTCAGATCCTGAATTTAGGAAACGAGAAAATGAAAGGAGAAAAGTGTTAGCAGCTGAGAAAAAGGCTAAAATTCTAGAACCAGGTTCAAGTACACCTAATGCTGGTCTTAGCGCGCGGCCAGTTAGCCATGATCCTACGAAAGGTAAAGAAATAGATGTAAGCGCTAGCGTAAGTTCTTTAAATGAAGGGATATCTACTAATGAGCAACCCAACAATTTGCGTAATAATAATAATCCTGATATTACTGAAATTTTCGAGAACGATGAACAAGTACCTAGTACGTCCCATGGTAATATGTATCCGTTAGAGAGGTTAAGAATTTTTAGACAAAACAAAGAATATAGTAACAGTGGCAATGATTCAAATCGTGAAATTGAAAATCAGGGTGGTATATTTTCCAACAAGGTAAAAAGGCTTGATGAATAGTACCAAGCTAGCGAACGTGTTAAGTACCAGTTAAGTAAGGCTATTGAACGCCAAGATCCAGAGTACAAGGAAAAAGAACGTGTCAGAAACCAGTTATATAAGGCAGCTCAACGCGAAGACCCAAAATATAGGGAAGATGAACGAGCCAGAAACCAAACGGGTATGGCTGCTAAACGCCAAAATCCTGAATACAGAGATTATGAACGAGCTAGAAACCAGATAGGTATGGCTGATAAACGCCAAAACCCAGAGTATAGGGAAGGTGAACGAGCTAGTAACCAGTTATATAAGTCAGCTAAGCACCAAGACCCAGAGTATAAGGAAGGTGAACGAGCTAGTAACCAGTTATATAAGTCAGCTAAGCACCAAGACCCAGGGTATAAGGAAGGTGAACGAGCTAGTAACCAGTTATATAAGTCAGCTAAGCGCCAAGACCCAGAGTATAAGGAAGGTGAACGAGCTAGTAACCAGTTATATAAGTCGGCTAAGCGACAAGACCCAGAGTATAGGGAAGGTGAACGAACTAGTAACCAGTTATATAAGTCGGTTAAGCGACAAGACCCAGAGTATAGGGAAGGTGAACGAGCTAGTAACCAGTTATATAAGTCAGCTAAGCACCAAGACCCAGAGTATAAGGAAGGTGAACGAGCTAGTAACCAGTTATATAAGTCAGCTAAGCACCAAGACCCAGGGTATAAGGAAGGTGAACGAGCTAGTAACCAGTTATATAAGTCAGCTAAGCGCCAAGACCCAGAGTATAAGGAAGGTGAACGAGCTAGTAACCAGTTATATAAGTCGGCTAAGCGACAAGACCCAGAGTATAGGGAAGGTGAACGAACTAGTAACCAGTTATATAAGTCGGCTAAGCGACAAGACCCAGAGTATAGGGAAGGTGAACGAGCTAGTAACCAGATAGGCATGACTGCTCAACGCCAAAATCCAGAATACAGACAAAATGAACGTCATAGAAACCAGACCGGTATGGTGGCCAGGCGTGAAGATATAGGTTTTAGGACTTCTCAACGTTCAAGAAATAGATTTTCTGTGGCAGATAGGCGAGCAAACCCTTCGCTTATAGAGCAGACCTATTTTGATAGCATAAAAGATGGCCCAACGTGGCTTGTGAAGGATGTTCAAATCTTTTTTTTAAGTCATCTGGCACCATTGTAAAGTCCATAGATTTTTTGTCAGTCCCTGGTATTGAACAAAGAGAGTTGAATGATGAAATATTTTTGTTTAGTACTTGTTCTAAAAGCGTTAAGAGAAAGCAAATTCCAAAATTTTCAAGGGAAAATGGATTTGTGTTTCCTGAAATACCTGCGCAATTATGTAACATAAGTAATTTAGAAGAAAGAATGATATCACCACGAATACCATTCATGCAAATACGAAGGTTAGGGTGTGACCAACAACGTGGTATTAATGGAAATGTGGTTAACGTCCCTATAATTGTAGAGGCCACCGCCTCGGTTTTACACAGGTTACCTCGAGACACGGATACTATTCAAATTGAGTTTATGAGAAGAATGCAGTATAACACACCCTATTTGTACGAAACTGTGAGACCCAAATTCATTTTAGAGGCCCTTAACGTTCTGGTAAAAACGCCTTTGTATGTTAAACATGGAATTACCGTTAAGAGTGACATATTAGACCCCATTCCTGAAGAACTTGAATTTATTGTTGACGAAAATGACCGTCAGGTAAATCAAGTTGATGTATCAGGAGATAATCCAGTAGCACCAATAAACGCAGAGAATGATAGCGATGATATGTGGAATGAACCGAACGAAAGTAGTTCGTTAACAGTGGGGAATCAAGACACATTATTAGTTTCTTTAAGTAATTTCTTGCCAAGTAATACCATGCATGTTAAGTTTGCTCCTGGTGAAGGTCAAACCCCAATGTCTTTACTCTTTGACGAGGATGCGGAAGAATTGTCATTCCCGAGCATTTACGTGGATCAAAAAATGAACCTTAAGGTTAAGGGAAGTTTTGGTGATATTTTTAAATGGGAGCTTCGTAATATTGATAGGCGCTGTGCTAAAAATCCTTCGAAATTGTTTTACTCTTTTGTCAAATTGGAAACCTTGAAAGTTAGTCAATCTATACAGGTTTGCATGAGGAAAACTAAAAGAACAGATGGGTCAAATTATACTGCTGGACTTTTTGCCTCTGCAGGTTCTCTTGATGCTTTAATTAAGCAGGATGATGGTTTTAGGGTTTTAGAAAGACTACAGAGCTCGCCTTCTTATTGGCAACACAGACAAAAGGAATTGATGGGTATGATTAGACAGCTTGGTACGGCTACCTTTTTCATAACGTTTTCGGCTGCCGAAAGTAAATGGCCTGAGCTACTGAATATTTTGAGACTAACCTCTGGGCAGGAGAGTTTACCTAACGATGATATTAATAATTTAAGTTTTTCTGAAAGGGCAAAACTGATTCAGCATGATCCTGTTACTTGCGCTAGATATTTTGACCACCGTTTTCGGGCTTTGCTTAAGGCTCTACAGAAATTAGGTCCTCTTGGCGTTATAGAAGACTATTATTTTAGAGTTGAAATACAGCAAAGAGGTTCGCCCCACCAACATGGTTTGATTTGGATAAAAGATGCTCCAAAACTTAAAAATGATCTCTCAAATGTTAAGGAAGTAGAGGAATTTTTTGATAATGTTATTTCTTGTGCTGCTGAGCACAATGACGAACATTTAGATTTGTCAACACGATTACAAATTCACAAACACACAACGTCTTGTAAAAAGAAGGTCGATAATAATTCCGTTTGTCGTTTTGGAATCCCGTTTCCACCTATGCCCAGAACCATAATTTACAACCCTGGTTTAAGAGAGCCTGGTAGCGTACAGGAAGAACTCAGATGTAAGGCAAGGTCAAAGAGATTGTATGAGATGTTGCAATCGAAAGAAAATGAGTTTTGGGTAGATAGTTTTAAGGAGTTGCTGGTTAAGTTGGGTTGGTTGGAAGTGGAATATATTTCTGGCGTTACTTATAACCTCAAAAGGAAAACAGTTTTGTTGAAAAGACACCCTAAAGATACTAGAGTTAATCCTTACAATCCGTGCGCTTTGCGTCTTTGGCAGGCGAATATGGACATTCAATTCGTTCTTGATGCTTACGCACTGGCTATGTATATTGTATCATATACAGGGTGTATCTGAAATGGACGTAGGAGCGGAAGTATTTGGGTTCCTGGGGCCAATATAAGACGAAACTGTTCTATGACATTTTGTCGTACGCCAAGCCATTTGGAAGTTACTTGAACCTAACACTTGCTAGTTTGCATAAATCACAGCATGTTGACTTCGTCTAAAACAGTAGGAATTAAGTTCAAGAATGATGATTATTGCAAATTAGTGGTTGCCAGCTAAAAGAAAAAAAGCCTCATAGCCATAGAGTTTATCGTAAATTTTTAAGGAGTAGAAAGTTGTACAGTTGGTGACTCATAAAGGAACATCAATGTAAAACAACATGTTACGATTTAGTGTGTTGAAACTACTGACCGATACTAACGGTAAACTGACAGCGATAAGTAGCGCAAACTAATAAGGAACACCGACATTTTGCTTCATTCTTCAAACAATCGAAAGGTTGCATTTAGTTTAAAGATTAGGTTAATGTTGCAACTTATCGAAATCGGTATTCGTGAATAAATGTTAGTGGGCGAATGTTTGGGATGGGATGTTGGGCAACGCCTGTTAAAACTGAGCAGTAAAATGCATAATTTGCAAAAATTAACCCTTATAAAAATCAACAAATAATGATGAAACCTAAATGTTGAAAATGAATTGAACCATTATAAAAATCAACAAATACTGTAGAAACCTAAATGTTGAAAATGAATTAAAACTTTTTATGGTTCAAAGTGACCAAAAAAGGGAACATTCCTTTCTCCAAAAAATTACAGTGAGGGAGTAATGGCATTTTTCTTGGTGCCTCACCCGTAACAAATTAGGTACGCTATGTTGAATAGCGTACTTAGGAGTGGGCTTCATAAAACCTAGCATTCCTTCTCAAGGTCACACACTACTAACTTGTTCAAGAAAGGGTTGAAAGGCTCGTGATTGGCCTACACTGATTACGAGGTACCACCAAAAGTATTAGCATACATTTTAAGAAGAAATTTTCGTTCTTCACCTCGGAACCGAACGGATGACCGCAAATAAAACTAAAGATAATTTGAGAAAAAAAAAGTGGAGGGTTAACTTATAACTAAGAAAAAACTTCGCAAATAAATTAATAAACGAATAAACCTTAGTAAATTTGCAGACCACCCTAAAACTTTAGACTTATGACGTTTACTAACTGGTAGCAATCCGCCAGCGTTGAGAACGACAGGAGACATACGTGCAATGCGAGATGCAATGTAATGTACCCATAAGAAAATGTACATTCTTACTCCTTAGAATTATTCTATGAAAATTGCCATTAAAAACGGTAAAAAAGCTACTTCTTTTAAAGGTTCAAAGTGTTGTAAAGCATGTAAAAAATAATTTACTAATTTAATGGAAGCAAGACGTCGCCGGATATGTAATCTTGTACACAAACCAAAATGAACGCTTTTACAACCTTTCGATTGTTTGAAGAATGATGCAAAATGTCGGTGTTCCTTATTAGTTTCGGCTAGTTATCGCTGTTAGTTTCCCGTTAGTATCGGTCAGTTGTTTCAACAAACTAATCGTAACATGTTGTTTTACAATGATATTCGTTAAGATTCACCAACTGTACAACTTTCTACTCCTTAAAAATTTACTCTATGGCTATGAGGCTTTTTTTTGTTTTAGCTGGAAACCACTAATTTGCAATAATCATCCTATCTTGAACTTAATTCCTACTGTTTTAGACAAAGTCAACATGCTGTGATTTATGCAAACTAGCAAGTGATAGGTTCAAGTAACTTCCAAATGGCTTGGCGTACGACAAAATGTCATAGAACAGTTTCGCCTTATATTGGCCCCAGGAACCCAAATACTTCCGCTCCTACGTCCATTTCAGATACACCCTGTATAGGAAAGTCTCAAAGAGGGATGTCTTTGCTTCTGCGCGAAGCTTCTAAACAGGCAAAAATGATAAATGTTCAGTAAAACAAAAGTTGAAACTAATTGCTAATCAGTTCTTGAATGCCCACGAGGTAAGCGCTCAGGAAGCGGCTTACTGTGGTTTACAAATTCCTGGGTCCAGGTGCAGTCGCGCCTGTGTTTTTACAAACACCAACGCCCCTGAAAATCGTGTACACATTCTTAAGAGTCTATCTGAAATTGAAGAACTACCAGCAGACAGTAATGATGTTTTTGCCTCTGGGATGCTAGAACGTTATGTTCAAAGGCCAGAGGAACTAGAGGCAATAACGTTAGCTCAATTTGGTGCCTGGTACGAATATTCCAAAGCCCGTAGAGTGACTAAAGCCGCCCACGATCATCTTGATGAGGGAGAGAGCAATGAAGTTGAAGCTTGTGGTAAATGGCTGAAACTTAAAGATGAATCAGAGTTTATTAGGAAACGTGGCCGTGCTAAAATTATTAGGTACAGAAGATTCAATTTAGAAAAAGATCCCGATAACTTTTATCGTGAACAATTAATGTTGTTTAAGCCTTGGCGCGATGAAAGTAATGATATTTTAACAAAGGATATGAAATCAGAATATGAGCTTTGTCGCGAAACTATTAATGAAGTTAGGAAAGAATTTCACAATGAAATTGACGAAGAAGCCGTGGAACAGGCTGTAGCTGATTTTGAAAATGGAGAAATTCAAGTGGATGTTACTAATATCCAGCCTGAATTAGAACATAGAAATGAAGTTGATAGATCTTTAGCTATGGATGATTCCGATTTTTTAATTAATACGGTTCAAGAACCTGTAGGAAATATTAATAGAGAAATTATTGATGGTAATGCCGAAAATACTGTTGCTCCGTCAATTACCTTAATTAATGACTCTGAGTACAACGGCCTTCTTAGAAAATTGAATTCAAAACAAAGAGAGCTATATTACCATGTTTTGTATCATGTAAAAAGCAAAGAAACTCCGTTGCGCCTCTTTGTTACAGGGGGCGCTGGTGTGGGGAAAAGTCATTTGATTAGTGCTATATTTGAATCTGTGTCAAGGTTTTACAACAAACAACCTGGGAGTAATCCATCGGAAGCGAAAGTAATCCGTTGCGCACCTACTGGCAAGGCTGCCTTTAACATAGGTGGGGCAACTTTGCACAGTACTTTCAGTTTACCCGTTAGCCAATTTGGTGGAAATATATCGAGATTGGAAAGTGAAACACTTCATAAATGCAGGTTACTCTATGGTCAAGTAAAACTAGTAATAATTGACGAAATTTCAATGGTTGGAGCGAAAGTGTTTAATTGGTTAAACGCTAGGTTACAAGAGATTATGGGTTGTCCTGATTATTTTGGTGGTGTGTCTGTCGTTCTAGTTGGAGACTTTAACCAATTGAGACCAGTTTGCGATAATTTCGCATTTCAAGGTCAAAGTGAGAAAGATAATCCTTACGCGTCGTTAATTGGTAACCCAATATGAGAGCAATTTGAATTTGCCGAACTTGAGGAAATTATGAGACAGAGAGATGATAAAATATTTGCTGAAGCTTTAAATAGAAGGGCTGTGGGAAGTATGACTCAAAATGATATTGATTTCTTTAGTAGTCTGGAGGTAACGCCTGAACGTGTACCCCCAAAAGAAGCGATACATTTTTTCGCCACTAACGCGGAAGTAAACCAATTCAATCAAAATAAGCTTTTAAACATGAATACGGAAAAGGCTGTTTCGGTTTCAGTAGATGTTGTCAATGGTGATCTTAGTAGTGAAGTTAAAAATAACATACTTTCCCAAGTTGAAAAGTTAGCAACGTCTGATACGTATGGTCTGCCGAAACAATTGACTCTTGCGTGTGGCGCGAGATATATGATGACCAACAATGTTGACACCTCTGACGGACTAACTAATAGCGCGACCGGTTGGTTAAGAAAGATAGAGTACGGCACAAATAGGCTCGGGGATAAAATCCCGTTCAGGGTATGGATGGAGTTTGACGATCCCAAAGTTGGGAAAATGTTGAGACAAAAGTGTCATGGTTTATATGTGAATAATAGTTTTAATGTTTCTTGGACGCCTGTTGAAAAGGTCATTAAAGCATTTAATAGAAAATGGAGACAAAACAATGTTTCAGTTTCGAGGAAACAATTTCCTTTGGTTATTTCTGAGGCGATTACGATACATAAAAGCCAGGGTGATACGTACTCATCGATAGTCGTGCATTGTAAGGCTACAAGGAAATTAGAAAGAGCGAATTTATATGTGGCATGTAGTAGAGCAAAGACCGCTTCCGGTTTATATATTGATGGTAAATTTCAAGTTCCAAATGCGCCCAAGAATAATATTGTTGACTTTCGAACTCCAAAGGTTGCGTGAATGTAAATCTATTAGTTTCCCGTTCTTACAAAACGCTTTATGCATTGATGTACACATTGTGCAGTCCTTGAACGCACACTTAAAAGACGTTCTTGCAGATAAAGTAATTTTAAATAGCAAATTATTATGCTTTGTTGAAACATGGAAAAAAGAAACAGATAATTTTTCTGTACCGTCCTCTACGGAAATAGGTGGTATTCTTTTACCCAGAACTGCTCGTAGAGTGGCGTTTGGATCATCTGTATATTTAAAAGATTCGCCTGAAAATTCGGTTCAATTTATACAATGCAGAGTTTTACGCAGCGATATTCCTTTTAGAAATCCCCACATAGAACGTTAATGGCTCAATGCTTACATAGAAAATTAACTTGTATCACTGGTACTGTTATACAAATCTCCCGGAGCAAGCCTCCGTTCTGTTTTTGAAGATTTTAACCCCTTGTTTGATGAAAGATATGACAGTAAAGTTCCCACAGTAGCGGTTGGAGATTTTAATATAATTTTTTTAAAGTGTAAGACGGCACTGACAAGCTTTTTTGAATCATTTGATATGTGTTTACTACCTGGTCTGGAAAAAAAATATTCAACAGATTATTATTGCCAATTAGATTTGGCCTTTGGAAACAAGGCATTTCGAGAGCGATATGAAGCATCTTATAGGGAATCGTATTATTCTTATCACAAAGCAATCTGTTTTGTAAGAAAAGCCTAGCTTTAACAATCAAACGTGTTTTTAACAATATTTTTCAATCAATTAAACAATGGAACAATTTAATGTATACAAGTGGGTGGAGACGGTGGATTTGTGTACTTTTCTAGGTAAACCCAGACAACTTTAACTTGGGTTGTCCTTTAGCCAATTTGCTAAATGGTTTGCAAAACCCCTTTAACTTGGGTGTGCTTTTATTCAACTATATACATGGCTTGGAAAAAAAACACCTTTAAATTGGGTGTGCCTGTATCCAACTATATGCGTGGCTTGGAAAAACGATAAGAGCAATTGTGGCTCTACTTGACGGATAGTTGATTCGGAACTGTTCAGTATGGTGGAAATACGGTAAGCGTTTCATTTCTAAAAGATATTCAATTGCATTATATCAAATGTACCAATTCAGTTCACTTTTCTATCACCATGTCATAACCGTTACTCCGGATTAGGTACGTTAGTCAATGTAAAATAAAGCAATTCCTGACCGCCATGATTCGAAATACATTCTACTTCCTTTTGTGACATGTACCTAATAGACAGTCAAAACTTCAATCGTGCTGATAGTATTTCTCATCGTTATCTTTATAATTGGCAAATCCAAAACGGTATATTTTCTAAAAATCTGAAACATTACTTTTCCTTACACATTTAATTCGATTTTATTTATAGCATGTTTCAAAATTATTATAAAAAAGTGTAAATGACGTAAGACTTTCTCAGTGTTTCCTATACCAAGTCATTAGAGTTGATAGAGACATTGAAGAAATAGCCTATTTAGATATCGCGCTCTCATAGAACGCACGAGCTTGACATCAACCTTTTAGACGATAGTTGTCACTTGTGATAACTCGTTTATAAAGTTTAAAGAATTGCCCCCAAAGGGCGATAGTTAGAAATGACAAGTCTAACCTAACAGTTCTCACAACTTTATTTTCGTCGTAATGGTGTCATGTGTGTATTTGCAAATCCAAAATTAACTATTTAATAGATTATATTTGTTCCAGGCATTTGAAATTTGTGGTCGTGACGTGGAACATACCCTAGAGAGGGTTAGGATGGTGAACAGCGTAGATGAGTTTGTTAAATTTGGCATGACCAAAGTGTAACCATTTTGGATAAGGTTCTTAATTTTGGTGTAACTAACATAAGTATAATTGTTCTTGTTTTTCTTCCAGCACGTTAAGTCACTAATGGAGATTTCTCAAGAAAGTTTATCTTAGAAATATTCAAAACGAGGTACAGTTAAGTGTAAAAAATCATTTAAGCGATTTAATGCAGCATTTTATAAATTATAGACTTATATACATAAAACTTTCACACCCTAATCTCTACGCTAATTAAAGTCAAACAAACCATTAAAAAGTTTTGTCTAACGCACATTAAAACGATCTTAGGAAAGGAGAAAAGAAACAACCCGACAGATAAAGATGCCAAACATTTTAAATGGTATTGGAACAGCAAATGGGGTCATATGAAGGCGAACTGCAGAGCAGTCCATAGTGAAGTGCATAACCACGTCATAAAAACACGTTTAAACTGTTAAAGGGTATTACGTAAAACCAATTTTAAAATGGGTCAACTGGGTATAATGCGCATCATTAAAATGACTGTCAGTAATGTTTCAGGTTTACGGACGAATTAATATGCTAAGCACGTTCAATGTTACGGAAACAGAAACTAGGGCCAAATGAAGGCGAACTACAGAACAGTCTGGCAGTTCGCAATGCAAGAGGAAGTTCAACTTTTATCAGCCGCTAACGATCAGAGCACAACTTGTCGCCAAGATTCAAATATTTTGCATGGAGTGGAGCTGAACTGTTATTCTTTGTAATTTTTGGGACTACAGACCTAATTTCATTACATAATAGTTTGAGTTAAAAGGTAATTTATATTTCCAAGAACACACGTCTCTATCGGACACTATCCGGGAAACATTTATCGTTTAAACTGGCAGAATAGATGTAACATTGTTAAAAGTTTAATTGTATTAATGGTTTTTCCCCCATATGGGTTTTCTCAGAACCCGTTTTTCCATATGCAATATGGGTTTTTTTATGGTTCGAATTAGTTGATATCTTACATATGTTGCCCATACATTTTATTACATTGTAACCTTCCGTAGTAATTAGGGAACCTCCTGAGTTTCTACTCCAGGGGTGTAAGGTTACATGGAGTTTTAACACCCTGTGTTACCTCTGACCTTTCCCCGTATTATATAAGCGTCGACTGCTTATCCTATTAAGTCAGTCATTCTCCACTACTAGAATGTAGTAGTATGCTCGAGCATAGGGCGTCTTGCCCTGGTATTGGACTTCATCCTCATTATCAGTAATTATTATAAGTTCTTTAATTGTATAATGCAAGTGGCATTTAATTATTATTTAATTAGTTAGTTTAATAAAGTATGATTGAACCTAAGAACAGTGTAGTTATTCTTAGTATTAGCCAAGGATTTTATGGCCACGTGGGGCGACTTTATAAATCTCGCAAGCGTGGTTACAACATGTTTATTAAGATTTGTTGGTTTGTATATCCAGAAATGTTTTATTAAATGATTATTATAAAGATTGTCGTCTTAGCTTAATGTTATATTTGAAATGTGGTTTTCAATTTTATGAAAAGTAAATAAATTAAAATTAAAACTAATTTTTTTTTTAATCAAGGGTTTCAATGACCATAAGGGTCTTCGGGAAGGATGCGATTAGTCAGGCTTTATGACGTGATTAATCAGGGTAGAATTAAGGTTTACATTGAAGGTGATGGCAGGGTGTAGTCACCTCTGGCAGACACGCCAACACGAGTCGCCCAGAGCCTGGGTTTACAGGAGTTCGCCACACTTCCGACATGGTCTCACATCATGCAAAATAGTATTTTGTGCTAAGTTAGAAAATTCGAGGAAAAACAATGGTTCAGGTTTTAATTAATATTAAAGGTTTTCTATTTAGTCTTTGGAATAGCTGTTTTTAGTCCTTTATGAATGCTAGAGCAGTGATAATCTGTGTTTTTGGCACTTTCTTCGAAGGTTGTTTTTTTTTCAATGTACATTTAGTCTTGTATATTTGGAGAAAAGTGTACCCAGAGTCTTGACTAAACTCATAGGTTGCCCATCCTAAATCTCCCAAAAGAAAGTACGGTTCCAAACATGGCTTAAAATGTTTTGCCTAGAATATGACGCATGTATAATCACAAGTCATTACCGAATTTGATACAGTTGCATGTTTTATTTCCTAACAGTAGAAGAAAGTTTTAGAAGTAGTTTGGTTGTATTTATCAAGGCTGGGTTCGCTAGATAAACGTGTTAGGAAAGTAATTGTTTTATGGCTGTGACCCTTTAGGTTTATGATTAGGCATTTATTATTCAATTTAAAGGCTTTAAAAGCGTTCAATTCATAAACATTATCACGCATATATTTCATATAGGTGGAAAGGTACTCATAGCGGTTCCAGTCCCTTATAGCCCCACAACGAACGTCGGGTAGCTGAGCTTGCATTTGCGCGTTTACATACAATAACCAGTCACTGCAAAAGTGGAAACCAGATGGCGGATATTTTGTTTGAACGAATTGATCACTTCGAAAATTGAACTCACAGAAACCAACACACCAAGGTGGAGATACAATTATGGTAGTGCATTAAATCCGGACTCCGTCATGAGTTGCTTCTTGACGCGAGGAAGATTAGTGCATTGGCGGGCCCACATCATTGTGTTGGATTTTCTGTATGTAATTTTTCTAAATGGTCTATTGTGTTCGTGCGCAGGAACAGAAATATAGGACAATATGTTTGTAAGTTTGCGTTCGCTGTCAATATGTTTTTATTGGTTTATTCAATTTACAGTGCAACACAATTTTAATTGTAGCGTTTTTTATAAACTTGACCCCGATTTGCTGAAATCCTTGCGAAGGATGCATTTCTTTTTTTGGCTTCAATCTAGAAAGAAAAGTATTATATTACATAATATCCTTTAGTCGATTATAGCATTGTTTATCACTACCAAAACTCTGTTCGTTAAATAGTTTGATAGGATGTTTGCCGCGAAATCTTCACCAAAGAGGGTCTCGTATCGTTCAGACGAGGCTGAATTTCTTACTGATTCACTAAAATTGGCTAAGATGTTTTCCTTTCGATAGTTTTCCAATTCAAGCATACGTTTTTAAGTAAAGCATCTCAACAACTCGAGGCACTGCTTGGCATTTATCTTAAAATACAGGCGCATAAAAATAAAAATTGAACCCATCTACACCAGTCAATTCAAACATCACTATGAAATACAGTCTTAACACCTCTTTCGATTTTCTACAACTAGGATATTACACTCAGTCTGTCTTATATGAAACCCCATAAAAAGTACCTATGATTGATTAGAAAACGAACTTACGTCTGCATTCTGGTTTAAGGCGTGTTCCAAACAGGCCAGTTGGAATGAAAAATCGCGTTGACGTAGCTTTAATTTATCTTCTTTCGCTAGGCAATGTTTCGACAAAAGGCTTTGTCCTTCAAAGACAGGGTCCAGCTTCGGGACAAAGTTGTGCGCGCTGAACTCTAACGTAATTCCTGCGGTCTACAAAATAACAATTAGAATTCAAACACTCGTTCCAACACGCTAAAAACTATTTACATACAAGCACCTCTACATTCCTAAACTTCGTAAAATTTGAGAGATATTCTAATCTAAAGTTGTACATTAATCGAAATTCAATAATTATTCTCTATTACCTTAATCATTTCTTCAACGTTAAGATGGTTTGACCCAAACAAGCTTAAAAATGGGAATTGACCCATTATCTCCTCCATCGTTGAAGCTTTAGACATTTTAAAGTAGACGTCTTAACAAAACTGCGTAAAATTCTATAATAATGTAGCATTACTCTGGTTGTGCACTTTATATATGAGCTGTAAAAATGTATGTATATATTTTAAAACGGCGTTTGTCGCTAAAACCAAGGAGTCGCATATAAATGGTTCAGTAGTATAAAAAGGCTCCTTGTGTAAATTTATAAATGCTCCTTGCGTAAATTTAAAAATGCTCCTTGCGTTAAAAAACATGTAAAGGACACTAGTGCTTTTTTTACGTGGAGAGCTTTTATGGACTGATAATATAAAGTGCGGTCGAAAAGCATCAAAATAAAGTTTGATTTCCTAAAATATTACTCCATGGTGAAAAAAAACTATAGCTGTCAAAGGAATTAGAATGTCTATATATACCGAATAAATAGGCCAAAAATGACGTCAAGACTTATTTTTTGGGAAAGAAATGGGGAGCACATATTTCCGCTTACTGGCCATAGGTCTATTTTTTAACAATTGGATCATTTTGTTCATAAAACCAGGTTCGGAACTGAGGTTGAGCCACTAATAACGCCACTATAACCAATAAACGGAAATATGATTCGTTCCCCAATTCTTTCCCCAAAAATAGAACTTTGACGTAATTTTTGGCCTATTGACGCTTCTCGGTCTAAAGAAACTCCAAAGTGAATGACTCATTACAACCTTTGCCCTAAAGTTAAAAAACCATTATTTTAGTGCGGGTAAAGACCATTTTTTCTTCTGTCTTCGCCGTGAGGTTCATTGTTGCTTCGCGTATTCACTCTGATAAAACGTTAGCCACTTTAATTGAAAAATCTCAGTGTTGCTTCTCGTATTCACTCTGATAAAACGTTAGCCACTTTAATTGAAAAATCTCAGAATTGGAATATTCCAACGTTACAAGTAATATTCGTATGGGATCTTTCCTATTTACGAGGCCGCCTTCGATAGTGGGATTTTTATTAGTAGGATAGTAGTAAAAATAGTAGTATTTTCCCTAGATCAAAAAGCTAGACCGATGACGGAGAAAATACTATGAACAGCTCTATTTGAATACTCATTAGGCATATTTCAGAAGCAACGTTTTCGTATGATTTTACTGTTTTAACAGTTTTTGATTATTTAACCTAATGTTCTCATCGAAATTTCCCAAAAGAAATTCATTTTGTACTATTAATGCGCTCAAAATAACAAAACATATCACCAAAGGGAACTTCCCCACATCTTGGCCTCTCAACCAGGTGTCTATAGTCGCCCTATTGTGAGGCCACTCCTAATCTCGTCTGTCTCTACACGAAGATCAGTAAACCCCATCTCTACTGGCCTCTCAAGTAGGCCACTACTGACGCCTAGTTGAGCGGCCAGTGTAATAATCTATGGTTCCATTTCGCTTGTTTCTCTCTACTGGCCTCTCAAGTAGGCCACTACTGACGCCTAGTTGAGCGGCCAGTGTAATAGTCTATGGTTCCATTCTGCTTGTTTATTCTCTACTGGCCTCTCAAGTAGGCCACTACTGACGCCTAGTTGAACGGCCAGTGTAATAGTCCATCGTTCCATTTTGTTTGCAAATTCTCTACTGGCCTCTCAAGTAGGCCACTACTGACGCCTAGTTGAGCGGCCAGTGTAATAATCTATGGTTCCATTTTGCTTGTTTATTCTCTACTGGCCTCTCAAGTAGGCCACTACTGACGCCTAGTTGAGAGGCCAGTGTAATAGTTCATGGTTCCATTTTGTTTGTTTATTCTCTACTGGCCTCTCAAGTAGGCCACTACTGACGCCTAGTTGAGCGGCCAGTGTAATAATCTATGGTTCCATTTTGCTTGTTTCTCTCTACTGGCCTCTCAAGTAGGCCACTACTGACGCCTAGTTGAGCGGCCAGTGTAATAGTCTATGGTTCCATTCTGCTTGTTTATTCTCTACTGGCCTCTCAAGTCGGCCACTACTGACGCCTAGTTAAGCGGCCAGTGTAATAGTCCATGGTTCCATTTTGCTTGTTTATTCTCTACTGGCCCCTCAAGTAGGCCACTACTGACGCCAAGATGAGCGGCCCGACACCTAACCTAACCAAACCCTAACCTAACCTAACCTAACCTAACCTAACCTAGTTTGAACGTTAGGACATATCTGTACTGGCCTCGCAATTAGGCCACTTAGGACACCTAGTTTAAAGGCCAATGTGATACTTCCATTTCGTTTTTAATATTTATTCACGAACGGCAAAGTAGCCGACGATAAAAACATAGATAAGAGACCCATGTATTGTCCCTAATTTAATTTTGTGTGTTTATTCTCTACTGGCCTCTCAAGTAGGCCACTACAAACGCTTAGTTCAGAGGCCCTTGTAATTGTCCACGGTTCCGTTTGCATGTTTATTTTCTAACGCCTCTCAAGTAGGCCACTACCAACGCCTACTTGAGAGGCCCGACATGAAATTTCACCCGCCTCGCCTAAACCAAACCTAACCTAACCTGGTCTAATCTCGTTTGAACCTAAGGGCATATCAGTATTGGCCTCGCAATTATTGTCTCTTAGGACCCCTAGTTAAAAGGCCAATGTACTATTCCAACATTTCGTTTTGCATGTTCATTCTGTACTGGCCTCGCAATTAGAACACTTAAAACGCAATGTTAAAAGGCCAGTGCATTACCCCATTTCATTTTTCCGGTTTATTCACGAAAGGCTAAGTATGCGCCTCTTTACACGGAAAAAGACAGTAATACAGCAATATTTTGGAAAAGGCGGCAATTTATGGTTAGTCAGAAATAATTTGGAAAAAGGCGGCAATTTATGGTTAGTCAGCAATGTTTTGGAAAAGGCGGTAATTTATGGTTAGTCGGCACAGTGTAGCAATTCATACTATTTTCTCCATCATGGGTTTTGCTTTTCCAAGTAGGGGGAATACTACTATTTTTACTACCATCCTACTAAAAAATTTACCACTATGGAAAACGGCCTCTAAAATAGGAATGACCCTTCGTATGTATATTTTTTATTTAATTAATGTATATTGAGCATCAATATAAAACGCTAAAGTGTTAAACTCGGTTATGGGTAATGTAAATAGTTAAGTTAAACGTTTTATTGACAAGACCGAAGGGACCGTCCATTAGGGACGTCACACCAGAGTGTCTAATTCTCTCCCCATTCCCATTATCACTCTTAGTATGGATTTCAGACCTCAATCTTAAAAATTACGTTTCAGTTCATTAACGTACTATCCCGAAGCACTAACCTTTGTCTTTAGAGATTATATTTTAAATTGATTTATTGCAAATGTTATTTATTATAAAATTTGAGGCTTCGCCTACTCGTAGGGGGGATTCCTTAATATTTCAATACAAACAATTTAAACGATGACCAAATATAATCCTTGCGGATGGCTAGGCTTTGCAAACACTTGTGAATATAAGGAAATTTAAGTCACGCGTAGAATTACTCGTTCATCCCCACGGATCGACAGAAATTCAAACCTTTCCCCAGAGTCTGCCGTACTTTGATGCCGTTCCCCAATACTTTTATAATCCAGATAATGGGACTGTTTGAGCCGAAGGAACAACGACGATCTTCCTCATAGCGGGTGGGTAAAAAGGAGAGAGAGTTGGATAGCCCCTTAAAAAGTACCAAAAAGGGAGGGCGAAAATGAAAATCTAGTTTTTTTATCGATTCTTCTACTAATTACAAGACCTGCTCGCTATCGTGGCTCGAGATATAGAGCGTGCTACGGTAATGTTTTAACAAGAACGCAATGCGTTACGCAATTGGTCGAAAGTGCCATTTTTCTAATTAACTATGAAATCTTAAAGCAATTTGAATTGTCAAATCATTCGTATGTGTTTCCTGGATGTTTCACTATGCAGATTGGTCTTATAATTCGTACAAGAATCAATTAAAAACTACTTGATTTTCCTTTTCACCCTACCCCACCCTCCACCGTAACGTTTTGGTGTTTTAAATTGCTGAAAACATTAAAAATACCCACAGTTTTCTTCATTTAAATATTTTAAATTTATAAGAGTTTTAGATGGATTGCGGAAAGGCTTCGTTTTCAGCTAAGTACAATCCATGGAATATTGTACAGCGGTTAGCTGGTGACTTTGCTAGTGGTTGGCCACTAAATATTTCGAGGCTTTTTTTTTAAGAAAACTATAATTTATCCACAACAATTAACCATGATTGGTGGCTTCGGCTATTTAAATGGCATTCCGGCCCAAATTTTGGTTGATGCCTTATCGCATAACAAAGTAGACCCCATTTACGAAAACCCATTGAAATCGGTAACCCTTTTATACAATTTGTGGGATACATGCACGGACATAAAAATGTCGATTGGCAGCTATTCCGTAGCGAAAAGGGCTTATTGCTATTTGGACGGAAGCAGGTAATTAGTATTATATTTTCAAGTATTGTGCTAAATTAAAAATGCTTTTCAAAATAATTAGAATTCCACAAGATGTTTTGGATCAAAAAGGAAATTTATTAGGAATTTTTGTCGAAGACAATTGGTATTTATGACAAAAATATCTTAATTTTACCTTCGTATAACATAAGTTATTAAGATATGTTCCATAAGTTTGTCACTGGTTACAAACTGGAGCTTGTCATGAAATGACATAGGTCATAGATTCTCGTAAAGCGACGCCTGGTTCTGGCGCTGTCAAAGGCTTAGTACAGACTAAATAGGAAGATGGATTGCAAAATTAACCGAGTGTAGTCAATTCTCGCTTGTCGTTCTCGAACTAGCTCGAGCTGTGCGTCTCTAGCATTACGAAGTATAGAGTGCTGTCAGTTGTGACGTCAGATCGAAGGTTAAACGTCACGAGTCTGCCTTTAGCAATGAGCGGCCATGACAGTTACCGTTTTTTCTTTATGGGAAAACAGCATGGGTGACGTCACACCGGCGCTTCTGACAGCACTCTATAGGTAGTGTCATACTTATGGAAAATACCTTATAATCTTATGACATAATTACTTATATGGTAATGTGTGCGATAATCATTTTAAACAAATTGTAATAATCATGGTTGCCCGTTTCTATACCACTTGAACTCGTAGCACACCCCAAAGACGGTCAAAGAAGCTGTTGAGTTTTTCAAATCTGTTGAACGACAAGAATGCAAAGAATTGTAGTCCTTCAACGAGTAGAAAACTCAACCAGCTGGTTACACCAAAGAGGTTATAAAGAAGAGGAGTAAAAGGCTTGGTTCAGTGTTCTTGGAAAGTTTACCTCTAAGCTTCCGGTGTGTGCGCAAATCCTTTTCTAACCTCTTATTGGTTGAAATGCGGTGAACCGGCTATTAGGATAAAAAATATATCAAGTGAATAAAAAAGAAAAGCGAGAACACCAAACTGCCTTGTTTAGCGTTAGCTTCAACTCCCCCTCTTTATACTTTCTCTGGTTACACGTATAATTTCCTTCTATAGCCCACTGGTCCAATGCACTTTAAACGTTAGCTACACTGTCTAGTAAAGTCCGGCTTAATTTACACAGTGAGCACGATTAAAACAAACTTTTCCCCCTCTCCACTGCGCCGATTGGGTATGTGCTGCACTCTAGCACTGGTACCGATTTCGAAAGTGGGGGGGGGGCTGACGGAGAATTTGATCAATCTGAATCTCCTTATTCGTGCTCACTAATCTACACCCTTATGAGTAGTTATCAAATGTTTTCAGTGTTTGTAGGTATGATAATGTTTTTATTAAACAAAAAGGTCTTTTAGCAGGGTTTCGTTACCGCCAGTGGTCAACTTAGAGTCTCCGGTTATAGATAGTGCTGAGGGAAAAGAGCTATCGCAGTTCTTTGAAAAGTACGTAATAATCTCCATATTGAGTTTTTGTCAACATTTTGTCGATAATATGGATTTCTGATCGTATGGGTAACATTTTGCTTGTTTGACTCAAAAGGAATCAGAATTACTGTATTTCTGAAATATACCTTACACTTTTAAGAGTGGAATAGCTTTAATGGAGATCACATCAAATTTTCAAACACTTTTTAAACATTTCACCTGTTTGAAGTGTTAAAAAATAGAATTAATGTTTCTCAATATTCTTACTTAGTTATTCAGATACATCGAAAGTTCTCGGTGGAGATGAAAAAACTCGGGATGAAGATAAGGTTTCAACTAACCTGGTTGAGCAGCCCGCTAATGTCGAAGTCGGAGGAGAGAAAGCAAATGCTGACGATCATGAGAAAGCAAATGCTGACGATCATGAGCTAAATAAAAATAATTCTATCCAATTTGAAGTAGAAGAATTTGAAGAAGAAAACGAGGAAGAAGTTTTTTAAGTGCTGAATAATAAAAAATAAAAAAAGCGAATTTGAAATTTTGTGCTCATGTTTATTTTCACCTTCAAGAAAACGGTGAGACGTATAAGAGAATAAAACACCAGAGGGGAGAGACCGCCATCCGAGCTTATTTCCCTCACGCCCTTGTATAAGTATTTAATGTAATGGTCTAAAAAGCAGTTAACCCTGGATATGAATTCGCGTATTTAAAATATAGGAGCAATGATTATCAATTTTTCATTAGTCATATAAACAGTATTGTACAACGAAAGCAAAATTTTATTGTTATTTTGCGCGAAAAACGTATTAATCGATTTCTTCATTTTTTCTGCAGTATGCTTCAGAGGCATAAAGCAGGCAAATTAAGCAAAACAGTGAATTGCTTGAGGTAGACCAATTAATGAATTTTTCTTGCAACCTTTGATCTTATGGATACTGATGCCTCATAATATGTCTTTCCGGAAATAAATTGAAGATGACTATAACCAAATGTGGATGAGAGGGAAAGTATGACAATGGCCATAGAGCCTGTGTTAAAAAACGCGGACATCAAAGTTTCGCCAATAACTATTTAGTTTAGTAGTGACTGATGGACTTGCAAACTCGCGACTGAAAGTAGTTCAGACATTTATGCTCCTTGGTTTAACCATAACCCACTCGATCACGTGATTCACGATGCAAGCTGCTCGCGCTATAGCTATATTGCCGAGATTTATTTTAAACGTATCCAATTTTATGTGCTCTTCTATTGCTTCGATAACCTTACTTAAATCCATATTATACCTTCAAATACCTTTTAAAACATTACCAGCTACTCTGTCCTGACTACAAACACAAATCGAGGAAGTTCTAGCATACAAAATAGCCGATGACGGTAACCGTGAATTAACACAAGACCTATTTTAAAGGAATGAACAGGCCCAGTATAGCTACGCCACTAAAACGGTCAACTACGGCAAAACTCTGATGACTCACGACTTTTGGCCATTTTCATACTTTTCCTCTCATCCACTTTTGCTATAACTTACGTTAGTTTTCTAGGATAGTGTATTACCTCTCCGAGTGACAATGACGTCACGGAAAGGTATTGCACTGGACGTATGTGTGTCTGTAACCGCGTTCGCAGTTGGCAAAATAGTACCAATTATATTTATTTAACTATTTAAGGAAAACGTTTTAATAATAATAATAATGTTTATTCCGCAAAAATAATTCGCTGGCAACCACAGAGGCAAGCCTATATGTGGTGATTGATTGCGTCTCGACTCGGAGAGGTTTATTTTGGTTTCCCAACTTGTTATTGATTGCAATATTTATTTTGATGTTTCAACAAATGATTACATAAAAACAATAGAACCAAAGCTTCATTATACATTAAATCATTTGGTTTATATAAATCTTGAATAATAACGTTTAGATTGTAACCGTAACAGGCATTAACTAGATAAAAAATACAATGTAAACCGCATGTTAAAGATAATGGATATTGAATAGGTACAGGGTTTATAAACCATTCTTTAGCGTAGACATAAAGATCGCTAAGATTAGAATAAGAGGGATCATTTCCATAAGAATCAAAAACGTTCCCTACATTATCATTTACATATATAGCTAACCAATGAAGTCCCGGACTCGATGAAGGTTCCGTATTTAGACAAAAGCAATATTTAGCTTGCTTTGGCGGTAATGGTTTTTGATCGAAAGCAAATACACCGAGGAAAAAAGGTCTTGTTACAGGTTCACACGTTAAAATTTCGATTATTTCCACCGTATTCATTATCCCGATGGGTTATAAATCACGGTACGATCTTTAGAAATAATAATTTCAGATTCGAACTCGGCGTACACTATTACAGTTACGTTATGGACTAGCGGAGATTTGAACTTCATAGATATTCTTAGGCTTCCCTGTTTGTTTCTTGACAAATGTTCAGCGCCCGCTTGTTCTTCCGGTGTAAGATCGAACGCGTACAGAGCGTTACCCTCTTTAAATTCTTCGAAGGTAATACAGTTTCCTTTATTACTTTTGAACAAATCCAAGGCCGTATAGTTTGAGAGATACTCTCTGGAATACTCGTTAACGGCATAGTGGGGTGTAAACGGAGGATTGGGATATGTTTGATTTCCAATTGTTAGTGCCAAGTAGCTTAAATTAAAATGATTGAATTCAAAGCTATTCAAATCTAGGGCTCCATTAAAGGCTGTTGTTCTAACTAAGCCGATAACTACGTGTGATGGTTGTCTTTCCATATAGACATTTTCTCGTATAATGTCAGTGGAACCACTACTGATGGAAAAGTATTTTAACACTGTTCTGTTAATTGGATAAATTACTTTGTGCTTTTCGTGTACCATCGCCTGAGCTAACATAATCTCATTATTTATTTTAATCTTTTTTATAAATAATGTAACATCGTCAATTTTAATTTTAAATTTAGGATTAAGTGCTGCTGTAGATATAATTGCAAATTCATTAACTGACTTTATGAAGCGAAACCGTACATCAATATTATTAATGAGAAATCGACTCATTCGACATACATCCAAATGTAAATCACCCAACATATCAATGCGTTTCGATAGGGCAGCCCGATCCCTTCGTTTCAGCATTCCATTCTTGTCGTTGTTTCATGCGGGTAAAAACATTTTACTAGCGTCCACAGGGTCATCTTTGTAATACATTTTTGAAGAAAGATAGGACTTTTTGGCACTTGTACCATAGTTTAAATGTGTTTCAAAAATTGCCAAATATGGGTAGGCATTCGTTGGTGTATTAACTTGCGTATCTCCAAAAAATACGTCAACTTGACTTAATAAAGTTGCGTGTAATAATTTTGTAGGATCTACGTCCTTGTCTTGGGTAGTTTAAGAAGATCCATCCTCCTTAACTAGTTTGGCTCGAACTTGCAATAAGGTTTTAGACAAATCCATAAAGACGTCATTGGATCCAGGGATAAAAAATTCAATTTGTCCATCATCAGAAAGCGTCGCCAAAGCTTTATACATAGCATAATCACTATTTTCTATGTTGCAATTTGTTGGTGGATCCGCGAACAAATCCAGTTTAGACATCATTCCTTCAACCATTGTTATTTTTAATCGAGAAAAACGGTTTTCGTTCTTTTTCTCTTTTTTGATCGGTTTTTAGAATTCAGCTTTCTGTGAAGTCCTTGGCCCGTTTGTTGTTGAGCCAAATGTTGGCTAGCCTTTTGTAGTAAATTTGATCCTGCTCCGCTCAAATTTGATTTCAATGATTCTCTTAGGTTTCTTCCTGCTACGAGATCCCCTGCTATTCTCGACCCCGTTCTGAGAGCTTCCCTACCTAACACTTTACCTGCTGGTCGAAATATCGGTGTAATATATATAATTAAACTTTTGACGATACTTCCAAGGCCGTTTCCTCTTTGAAATACAGGCCCCCGGAAGTGATTAAGACCATTTCCGGTTTGGCTTAAGTAGTAGTTTAGATATATGTTACTTCGTGACATGCTTGAGAATGAAATGAAGTTTTATGACGGACTTGTTAATTTAAACATAATATTTTCTCCGAAATCTGTCCTCATATCAATTTCGATCATTTCAAATGATGGACATCTTAAAGGATAATAATCAATGTTTTGAAACCTATGTACAGCTAAGCTAGAAGATTTATCATTCATTATTGGTATAACCCTCAGAAGAGGGGCATAAACGTCACCAACCACTTGTGGTAGAATTAAATTTGTATAAATATACAAACTAGCCGTACCCTTGTCTATATCGGCTACACTTTTTCCAGTTTCATCCATTAGGGGTCTACCCATTTGGTCCATATGAAACCCTAATAGTCTACCTAGACCAGACTGATTTTTGTCAAAACACAAATAATAGTTATTTTCACATTTTACGTTTACTTTTCCGTCGGAATTAAGCTTAATTACAAAATTACTACTGTGTTCTCGAGGAATTGCGTGGTGCATTGCTTCAATAACATTTTCAATACGGTTATACTGACCGGGTTGAATTTGCAGAGTAATTTCCCTTGGATTCGTTGGGCCTTTTCTTTTTCTTATATGGAAAAAATTATTGTAACTATTTAGTTCTAAAGGATCGTCTTTCTTTCTTTTAATCAGTTCTTCGGGAAAAGTGTATCTCTCTTTGATCCAATCCATGAAGGGTAAGCCCAAGATTTTACCCATTTCTTCCGGTATTTGAACTTCATATCCATTTTTAGCTCTCAGAGCGCAAAAAGCCTTCTCATTGTCATCACTGTAGGTGATAAACATATAAACCGACCGTCGTATTTCGGGGGTACTGCATTATTAATAGATTTAACTAAACTCTTATAAACATCGTATTCGTCTCTACGCAAGTTTCCCGCGACAAGTTGTATCTTATACTGGTCCCAGTTGTTTTCAGTATAGTCATGTACTCCAGCATTGAAATATAAATACTCGCCGGATACATTATCCCAGGCCTGGGGTAAAAATGCTTCGGCAAGCCCCTCATGCCAATTACCAACTAAGTTTAAAGGAGCTGGAAACTGAACTTTAAAATGAGATTGCGTGATATCCGGAAAGACATTCATAGAAGCCGAACTTACGAGTGTAACATAAAATGAATCGCTCGACATGGTTAACTAGATTAAAATGAACATTTATTTATTTGCCAATAGACATATATCAGTAGACCACTTTTTGAAGTTCGCATTCGTAAAAGGCACCTCTTATTTCTTCGTCGTTGTAATCTTTAACTACGTAACAAACTGGATTTCTGTAAAGAACTTTTGATACGGTAAATATTTCCCTCGTCCAGTAGCCTTTATAACCCTTTTCGAAAAGAGGTTTACTCTTTGACAGTCTGACAAAATCACCAATCTTTAACTTTGGGGGTTTAGCAGGTTTTTGATTGCCATACAAACGCTGCCATACTAAATGTTCATTTTCGATATTAACATCTTTTGGAGCGAAACCAATACTTGAATGCGTACTAGAGTTATAGGCCTTCATGATTTTTGGCAAACTACCAATATAATTATATTTTTTGGTTCTTGTAAATAGTTATATATTTTATCCTTTAAAGTTCTGATAAATCTTTCAATAACACCGCACTTTATCCTTCCAACACTTGTATAGAGTTGATACCCTCTTTCTTCAAATACTCTTAAAACAATTTTGATAGAAATTCACTGCCTTGGTCAACATTAATACGCAAAGGCTTTCTCTCTTTGATCGCTTTCTGAAATGCACTTAAAACTTCTCTACCAGTTTTATTCTTCAAAAGAAAACTCCAGGCATATTTTGAGAATACGTCTATTATAGTCAAAATGTATTGAAACCCTTTGTAATGCTTTTTGATACGTCGTAGATCAATTAGATTGCATTGACATACTTCATCAGCTTTTGTAGCATAAGTTTGATTTCGAGGGAAGTTTATTCTCCTTGGTTTATGAATAGTATATGTAGGTTGAGATTGAAGCCAAGTAGCAATTTTTTTCTTTGAAATACTTTTTACTCCTTGTTTCAATTTATTTGCGCTTCCGTAAGTAAGAGGGTTTTCAGAATCGTAATATACTCGGCTTAATTTTGATTCCATTGTTATTGCTAAGCTTAAATTCTATTACCCTATTCCTTTTATTTAGAATTGATTTCACTATAACAATACAACTGTATTCATACGCTATGAGTTATCACCATAAGTCTATGATACTCTCTATAAGTATGGGTCTATAGAATTTATGCCAAAAGCATTAATCACCTACGTAGATAGTAAGAATTTAACAATAGAATTTTTCCTGGAATTGAATAGTACGAAACTAGCGCCGAATGCCGAGTTAAAATGGGGGAAGGAACTCGCGGCGCGGGCGGGGATCCCCGCGGGGGTGAGTCTCAGGGGGGAAGGAACTCGCGAAGATTCACCGCGGCGGCGAACAGTTCAAACCATTGAAATATGCTAATTTTAGTTCCCACGCTCCTAATTTATACCTCTATCGTGGTACCAAGTGGGGCCCTATACTACTCCTTTCGTGCGGGCCGCTGAAGATCTCTTTGCTAAATTTCGCCCACAATATGGCGCCTGGGCGGAAACTGAAGAAACCCCAACTCAAAAAACTCTCCTTACCCCCTAATTGAAATGCCGCTATATCATAAATTTATAGCTTATCATGAAGATAAGTGATCTCAGGCGCACCTATCTCGGCCAAAAGCGGAGAAACCAGATATACCCGCTCATTGTTCAGAAGTAAATAATCTCGTGGTGTGCAGCAAGATAAATGAGTTTTGACAAAAGCTATTCAATGAATTTAACGTTTTTCAAAAACAATCATTGAATAAAATTAGGCCATTTGTATCTGCAAAGGAGAGAAGAGTTGTGTTAACGATAAATTACGCTACACATCTTGGTTTAATGGACTGACATACATTTTCTGGATGTCTAGAACGGGTTGTTTTATGACTAATGCCCTCTACTCCTTGCAAAAAGTTTAAATAAATCTGTATAAATAAATCAATTTTCTTTTCTTTTGGGTTTTTGTTATTTTTTGGGGGTTTTTAAAGGTTTTTTCCTGCCTATACTTTGGCGCGAATAGGAATGGACCGTTTTAGCATTAACCCTTTCCTCCCATTAAGCTTACTTCGGCCACAAGCATATGCACTGTTTCAGCATTAAGCTTTTTAACCCACTTTATACAATGAAAAATCTCCTGAACTCCATGTCGTTATCTCTGCAGCAGGGACATCGAGGTTCATTGTCAGAAAGTCTGTTGGCACACCTTTGATAGCACGAAGCATGATTGCATGGAAGTGCAATCATGTTTGTATTGAATTCGTAGCATATTCTGCACAATAGATCTACGAAATCTTCTTGCAAAGGATCATTTACAGGAGAAAAAGGAACAGGACAACCGGAACCAGACCAGCCGGAGCATGCGCTACCAGTTGATGTCGAGCTCGATGTCGATTCTTGAATAAGTAGAGTGTTTTTTTCACGGCCGGGTACAAAATAGAAGCATTGGGAAAGAAGAGTCTTCTTTTTTAGACCTGACAAAAGCTTTAAAGTTTTCCACCTCCACTGTATCTGATCCATGATTGTGATTTTTCTTCAAAACTAAACCTCCTTGTTCGGCGGTTGCTGTCGCATAGTTCCATTTTCACGTTAATAACGTAATATTTATTTCCTTGGAACGAATATATTCAGTAAATCTATATTTTTTGGTTACATTTAGTACATCTATATATTATTTGATCACATTTAGTACATCTATATATTATTTGATTACATTTAGTACATCTATATATTTTTTGATTACATTTAGTACATCTATATATTTTTTGATTACATTTAGCACATCTATAATATTTGATCACATTTAGTACACCTATATATTATTTGTTTACATTTAATGCACCAGAAATACTTCGTTATATTTAATGCACAAATACAATTTATCTACATTACTACACTTATAATATTTTATTTATAATATTCGATTTCTTTCCATATAAATAATCATATTTTACATTAATTAGTGCACCAAATTAAAATTTCATGGAGTATAAGCTACACAATTTACTGAGAGTTATGAGTCACGTTTTGTGTTCAATAAAATAGAATGTTTAACAAGAGTGTGAATACGTAGACAAGGTTGTTTTAATATGAGAAGAATATTACGTTTTTATTTTGTTGTAAATTAAGGTTAGGTTTCGTGAAACGAAACAAAGAAAAGAGCAAGCGCCTGCTTTCAGATAACTAAACGTATGAACCCTTACATATCTGCTTAGTTATAATTGTTTCATCGTTAGAAGTCTTTTATCTTTGACATTATCTCAAGGGTTAAGACGAATGACGTAACGCCAAGCATTGCCGCCCATAATGCAAACTTCATTCCCAAGTCCTTTAAGGTGATTGCGTGTACTTCGTTTTCAGTCGTTGAATGCTCAGGCCATTTTCTTTCTAGGTGGCGTTGATATGGTGTTTCTTGTCCAGTTTCTACGAAAGTTCGCAATCTGCAACATGAATTGTTGACATATTACTATTCAATTATATAAACCAAGTGAAAATTGTATCCACCACAGAGAAGGCTTAAAAGATTTCATCGAAACTTTTGACCTGTGAATGAAAGCTTGTGGGGGCAACCTGGATACCATTCAATTATCACACACGTAGATGGGCAATTATTAATTAAAATAATAAAGAAAACCCTTTTAAACGTATATTCACTCGATAATATAATGTAATTATAATGTTTACTCGATAAAAAAATTTAATTATAATATTTAAAGAAAAGTCATTTTATGTGCAATCGAAAAAATGTTTCCAAGCACGGAAAGCCTAAAAATATATTCATGGCATTTTTTGAAATAGGGCGCCAAAATAGATCAAAAAGGGCGCAAAATTTATAATCAAAGGGCGCCAAAAAGTTACTGAAGTAAAAAGAGGTGAAAAGACCACTTCGGTATTAGGCACAGCGCCATTTTCCGTCGTAGAGCCCGTCTTTGGTAAGGAATAAGTAGGTAGAGAGCTTATTCAGCTTAGCAAATTTGGGGCGCTGTAGACAGTTCGCGCCTGCGGAGAGATGAATACCGAAATGATCTATTGCGAAAATAAAGCGGACACGGAGAAAACTTGTTTTAAAGGCAATGGCAGCAAGGACGTTTGCACGGCGAAACCTTGTCTTTTTCCGGAAGTTTGCATCCTAATCGTCTGTTTCCTGTAGTGCCTGCCACTTACGCTTCAGAAGAAAGATGTTTCTCTATATCGAAGCTTTCAAAACGTACACCTAGATGTCCTATAATTCCAATAAAATCCTTTATTTAAGAAAGTATCCCATTTTACCCTACAGTTTCATAAATCGTCCTTTAAAGTCCTATATTTTTGGGATTTTGAAGTAATTATTTATAATCTCAGTCGCATGACGTTTCAAACGTTGAATTAGCGAGATCTCATTTGGTCAGATTAAAAAATCGCTCAGGAGATTTTTCCCTTTAATGTTCCCATAATTGAAATTAAATAATTTTAAAGTATAGCAATTACTTTGCATTCTGACCTGCGTTCCAATTGAATTTCACCTAAGACCTTTTATCTTAAATGTCTAAGTTCATAGATTACGCTCAATTATTGCACAGACTTTTACATTATCTTTAATTATAAAAAAGAATTATGAAAATTTGTTTTCTCTGAAAAACATGTCTTCCTACCTGACCCTTTTAAAGGGCTTGGTTTGGTAAATTTCAGTCACTTTTAAGTCTTCTGTGTTAGCCCTTTAGTATTTAATTAGATCAAGATGTGATTAAACGAACTTGAAGGAATCTCACATTCTCACTAAATAAAATTATTCGCACTATGGGTCTTATCATTTATGAGTTCCATATAATCCTTAAGTTTTATGAATCCGGTCCTATAAAATCCGATATTTTGAGAAGGGAATCCCATTTTTCCTATTAAAAAATTCTCTAAAAAGTTGGTGCCCTGAAACACGTGAAACGATTACTCAAAAAGAATAGATCATTTAGTGATTATCTAAGCATATCCACAGAGGATTGATAAAAATTCCTTGTGCCGAAAATTATCCACAACCAACAACTATAAGCCACCGGTTTTTTCTTATCTATCCCCCCTAAATTCGAAACGTTCCTACGCGCCTGCTGATACTGATACTCTCAAAGTGGTAATATGGTGTAATTGAACAATAAAGAAACAAACCTTCGATTGATGAATTTGACAGCTTCCGGATTCCATCTTTCATTTACAGCGAGCATTCTAGGCTTGCACATGTACCTATACGAACTGAGATAAAGCTGAGATCGATTCATTCCCTTAATCTCCACAAAATACTCCAGCCTGGTTAAACCGCCAACTACAACATGATTTCTCCCCATTGTCTTTTTGGCGTTCTTTTTTAAATTGCAGATAATTCTCAAATCCTTGTCAGTCTGAATCCAGAGGAATTTTATTGAGTCATATAAGACATTAAATTAAAGCATTAAAAATTATCACCGATTTGCAAAGTTCTTCCATAACTCCAGGGAAATAAATTACTTGGACCTGGGGTACTTTCAACAAATCCCAGGCACTGTTCAAGTTTTTTCTCTTCTGAGAGGAGTAACTGGCTTTCAAAACTCCGCTGAACAAGTTGCCGAAAACAACCATTATCAAGAGAAAGGACCCATTGCTAAAGCGAATCGCTGGTGACGAAGTTATATTGTACCCTGAATGAACAAAAACTATGTTGCAAACTATATTTTGTTCTTATGTGCAGAACTCTTAAGGCTGTGCGTATATTCATGACATTGATTTTTCCCTATTTCGATTTCATTAATTGAATTGAAGTGTAATATATTCAATTTTCGAAATCCTTAATTGTAAGTCATTTTGAACACTTAATGAGAAAAAGTTATACATGGAGGGCCATTCAATATTAGTCTAAGAAAAATGGCAAAGCAATTAACTTTTTAAATATTCGAAGAAAATGAATTTTATTTCCTAATATTTTGCTGTAGAATGTGCTATTATACCATGTTTTCATTATTTCGCCTTTATTCAGTCCTCTACCCTACGGTACTTCCCATGAACAAAGTTGTACAATAGAAGACAAACCGTGGAAAATATTTTTCCTGATTTATTTAAAACATCGATCGCTCAACTTGTTGTTCAATCCATTTTAGAGTTTTTATAATTTTAAGCGATAAAACAATAAGCAATTCGTAATGGCTCAGGCCGTGTCAAAACGTTAATATTCGATATTAAATTTAAAAATTCCGATTTCACTAATAATTATTAGAATAATGTCGTCCTATTTTAAAATATTGTCGGTCGTAAATACGGTTTTTACCTTTTCCTAAAATTGCTCCAAAATATAGAACGAGTTTTTGAGAGCCGACAAACATCACTGAATTTTGATTTCCCTTCACCCACATCTGAATGACGTCAGTCGTCACTAAAACGGCAAGTACGCAAACCAGCCCAAACCAAATCTGTAAGACAGAAATATAATACATTTCTGTTATACAAATCCACGTGGAAAATCGAAATGTTTACTGAGACGGGACAAATCAAATTTTCCTTGAACATATCGTTCAAATAGTGAATGTTGGAATAAATTAGGTATGTATTCTTACTTCTTTAGAAATAATGTTTAAATCGTCGAAGGCACCGATCGGTTCGGTATTGAACGTCATGGTTTTCCTCGATAAAATTCTGACACAGTCGTACGTGAGAGGTACTGTTGCAGTCCAGTTTTGTGGGTCTTTTCTAATCCTCATTAAATTTCCGAAACTTAATGGCGTCGCGATGAGATTAGTTCTCTGAAAAGGAGCATTTGGCAATAAGTAGTCAGCCTCAATAAATTCCGTTTATTGACAATTAGTGTGACTAATGGCGTATTAAAAATTCACTGCATATTTCCGGAAAGAAATTGGCAGAAAAGAAGCATTTTTATTTCGAAAAAAAATCTATAACTGAAGAATCAACCAAGGAACTTATTACAAGTAGAATAGAAAAGAGGCCCTAGAGCAGCTGATAGGGATCGACGACCCAGTGTGCACCTAAAACATTTCCCATTAAAACTTTAAACGGAGGCGGTGGCTCTAAAAACTAGAAAATTGGCGCCGCAAATTAGAATTGGTATTGTGGGACTCTATTACATGATCAATAGGTCGTGCAGATAATATCTGACAACCTTTTTCAATGTTAAAAAAATCGCTATTTCCAGAATTTAGTTCCAAAATAAGTTCTTTTCTTTTTGGTGGCTTAACTAAAATATACATCAAAGGCAAATTTCAGAATATTTTTAAATTTATTGATATCCAATGCGTAGCATCTGAATTTTCATCAAAATCGAAATTCATTTTAATAAATTATTAATTTCAGTAGTCAGCCAAATCTGTTAGTCTGCTCAAACATATATTTTCATTTGTCGTACGGAATACGTAAAGGAGACCCAGGTCTGTATAAAATCAAGTTTATTTGATATGTTTTAAGATTGACTTATTATTCAGCAGTCGACTTTATTTTGGAATTTTATAGCCCTAAAACATTTATAAAACTTTTATATAAACTGCAAAGATTTCAAATGGATTTTTGCATGTTCTTTAGGACAGTCTAAAGACATGGTTTAGCCTGGAAAAATTCATAGAGTATACACCGCATTCGGTCTGCAAAAGGCAACGTTGATTCCCTCTTTTTCTCCAGTAGTAAATACTAGTCAGGCCGACACCAAATCTGATCAATTGGCCCGATAGAGTTATCAAATTGTCGGTCCCCAATGTTTCATTTCCAGACTGTTGAGCAGTCAAGGCGCACTCGGATAAGAATTATGCGGCCTTCAAGCCGACGTAAAAGTAACTTGTCCAGAAAAAGTCGGAATACTGGATTTGTGTTACTAAACCGACTCAGAACTAACTAGTCGAGCGGCACTTAGAAACGGAGATGCGCATCACTAACCCGACTAAATATATTTAGTCGCTTTAGTAACGAGCATATCTTTTTCCAAGTGTTGGTTCAGTGACTCTAGCACAATATTCCGGCTGTAACTTGAAAAGTTAATTTTTAGTCGGGTTGAAGGCCGCGTTATTCTTATACGCGTTCACATTGACTACTCAATTGCTGGGACATGAATTATTATGGACCAAAAGTCTGATACGTCTAATGGGCCGATTGATCAGATATGTTGTCGGCCCTACTCGATCGGTTTTTTCTGGTGGATATGGTCTTGAGAAACATCATATGGCGGTTTTCCTCCTAGGTTGAAGCAGCAGCGCTGTTCATACTCTAACCTGTAATTTGAGACCCATTTATACTACTGATTTCTATATTGCGAAAAAGTGCCATACGCTGCACTTCAAACGTCAATTTTTGAGTCACAAAAATGTTCAATTGTTCTTTTTTAAAACGTTGTAATGTGCAGTGATGTGAATAATTAATGAAGAAAATATATAATATTAATTTAATATATAATGTAATCTGCTTTCTCCTCTCAAAATTAATACAAAAAGAATAAGAGACCATTTCGATATAACTAGGACCGAAAGACACGGCGTTAAAATTTTGCCTTCCGTATCGCTTTTAGGCGCCGGCCCTATAGTCCTTTTTAATCATGAAAATGCGCTGAAACGGCAGTTTATCAAACTTTGAGGGTTGTTTACCCCGTTTTTTGCATCGAATAGGTTTCAAATCAGCGTAGTGATGCAAGCCCTATCAATACCATGCAGGAAGTATATCCAGTCGATTCAGTGACGTGCTTCTCTTTTTCTGACTGCTGCTCGATTATTTAGATTTGCGTCGTTTTAGTGATGGTAATCCAATATTCCACCTTTCGGTAGACAAGTTAGTTTTGACACTACTTCAAGCCGCTGGATTCCTATCTGAGTGCTCAATGGATTGGAGATGAAATGTTTTGGACAGACAGTCCGATAACTCTATCAGGACGATTGATTAGATTTGTTGTCGGCCCGACTGTTTTTTGCTGCAGGGAATTCCACGTCGTTTTTTGAGTCGGATATCCAACTTAAGATGGTTTGAAGACGTTTACGGTCAATTAACCGATTTGGGCAACTAATCGCCTGTACCGACAAGAAGCCGTCCAGAAAACGGATAGGAAATGCTACTGGGGTTATCATACCGAATATTAATTTTGAAGAAGTTAAAAACCCAACTTTTTTCTCAGATTCGAGACGAGGACTATCTACCTACTAATATTCTTGAATATGGAACTATTGCTACTTATTATTAAGCATGTGCATGTGCTAAAATGAAAAACTAATTATTCAGCGTATTTATGAGCTCTATTTACATCTGGAATGACTTTTAACCAATATATTCTCGTTACCCTTCAGCAATATTCTTAGTTATCCAGCATGGTGCTTAACGTTTTCCCATACAGAAGATAAATTATCTCTACCAGAACAAAGAGAGAACATGCACCAAAGAGTAGAAGCTATATCCCTATCAGAACTAACATTATTATTTTAAATGGGTACTCAACTTAAGGTTCTCTTTCAACAGCTAATACGTTTTCATAGCGCACAAAAGACAACTCCAATTTTAATCTTATTTATCTTAGCTTAGGCCTAAGGAGTAATTTGTTTTCGATCCAGTCCGAACGAAATTGAGCACTACTTTCCATTGCATCTAGCGAATGTTTAAACTATATATAAATGTAGTAAACCTATAAAAATATGCTAATGGAATATTAAACTGAAACAGAGCTTTGTAGATACAGAAGTACCAATAGAAACGAAATGCCAAAAACTATTTCCAATATTTTTATACAATATTTCGCAAAAAGAAATAACGTTTTGTTAGATTTCTTTATATGCCAGCAAAAGGTAAAAACCAGGAATATGAACCTGATTGAAGAAAATGAAGCATTATTAGGAGATTTGAATGTTATCGATTATGTTTTACATCTCAACAGTCCGATAAAAGGTTTTTTTGCTTTACATCTTTGAATTCGTATTGAAACACTATTGTCGAAATTTATGTGTACTGCGAAGGTGGTTTAAAATGCAATAGAGTTCCCCAGGATTGTAAGAGAAAAACAAACAAACAGACTGAAGCGTTGAGAACAGAATCTCTCCATGACATACGTTACCGAGAGAAGTAAAAAAATAGTTTCTTACTTCCGTACGACAACTAGTTCGCAGTAATACCAGTAGCCTCTGCAACGCGTCCGCCATGGCTCTACCTGATGCTACGTGAAATATACCTAACATAGTTCCTGACTTAACCATGGAAGTGTATATAAAAGTTGTTTGACCTTTTTAATTTCATTTATTTCCAGCTCTCGTACTTCGAAACAATCATCTGCTTCGTTTTATAAATAGTCGATTATTCAAGATTTATCTCATAAATATAAGTAACACTCGTGCTGGCTTTTCCAGGATTAAGTAGTTATGTGAGCTAATTACTCAAATTAAAATCAGCATAAAAAATTTCGATACTTATACTTTAAATTTTATTTGTGTTCTTTAGCGCACTAGCTTTTAAAAAATCATATCTAAATAGATTCAAGTTAAAAGTGATATTTCAAGTTTCAACCCGATAATGTCGGTACGTCTTAAAAATGCTATTATATAAAAAAAGAAATCACAAAAACTAAAGGAGTAAAGAAATATTATAGATTTTTTATTTTTTTATTTATAGATATTATTAAGGTTTTTTCGGATTTAATTTCGTTGCATCATATCAAAATTTTCTGTATAGAATCATGTTTGAAAAATAGTCTTTAAATATATCCCAAAAGCAATAGTTTCACTCCAATAAGTTCAATGAAATAGGACAATTTCCCATAAATAATTTTTCGATCCTTACAAAACATACACAAATCCTTTCTAAAGTTGTATCGTTTGTTAAATTAACACAATTAAGTCAGTGTGAAGTTGTTCAAAAATAGAAGATTACTCCATTTAAGACTACGAAGAATACTCAAAATTTAAATACCCAAGAAATCTGTGGGGTGTAACAACAGACAGACAGGCACGTCGAAATTAGAGCCCCTGCGTGACATACATTACTCGGAGAGATAAAAAGTAATAGAAAGTAGGGTTAAAAATATATATTATTCGTTAAATGGACTAGCTTCGAACTTCGAAGGGTAGTTAGGTCAAAGCGCTGTACTTCAAGTTCGGTGTCATGAATTGACATGTACAGTGCACTTTTTTCATAATTTATTACATTTATGGAGATTACCTCAAGTCCATCACTTGAATAAAGGCATTCCTTTGGACAATCGATAAACCTATTGATTGAAAGACAATTAGGAAATAATTTTTATAATTGGAAAAGCAACCGTAGTAGGAGTACACCCTAAACTAATTGTGATATTATGATATTTAAAAACTGGTCTAAATTGCATTCATATTTAAAGTAAACATATAACATTAAGTACAACTGGTATCAAATGTTTGATGGGTGTTATTAAATAGCATTTAATGAAAACTGAGGTGGATTCAAGTAAATTTAAGATTCTCTACCATTGGACCGAATTTCCATTCGACCGCAACCAAAGTCAAAAGGTCCATTGGTGGAAACTGGCCTCAAAAATCTGCATTTAACGTTCATTGTTATTTTCTGTTCTATAATAACAGAGTAATAAGGAGTTACATTTTCAAACGATTTGAAGGCTTATTTAAATAATAAGGCAAAGGTGAACTAGGCCATAATCCATAAGATATTCATTGATATTATTGTAAAATAATGCTTAAAAAGGAAAAAATTTGATTTAAATCAGGGTTGAAAAATGTTACAGGAAATGTTCGAGATTTTAATAGATTTTTGTTTATAGTTCAAATTTCAGCAGAATCAAGCATGATTAGTGTTGAATAAATTTTGTGATTGTTTGGGTTTTTTAAACGTTTAGTTTATCCAAAACCCAACACATTTCGGACCGTTTACGAAAGGTTTCGTTGTCGTGAGCTTTTAACGATAAAATAACCTTATTTAGTGGAATTAAAAAAGTTAAACCCGGGACGCAAAACGTCAAAATGATTAATACTTTTTGACATAACCAACCACAACCTAGCTTATTCTAGCTCGGTCAAAGATAACCAAACCCGTGCGCCAAATTATTGTTGCCAAAATATTTAGGAAAAGCCGTCATATTGGTGGGATAGCAACTAAATGTAAGCAAAGGTATTTTGGAATAGGCGTCAAATGTTTGGGTTAATATCTAATTGTAAGCAACAATATTTTGGGAAACGCATCAAATCATTCTGGAAATAACTAATCTAATTGAACCTTACGAAATACTGACGTTTCTCAACATAACCTGACATAACATAGCCTTACCTAGATTAATGCTATTAACAGCAGAAGAGAGTAATGAAATTATAAAATCCTGATACTAATTTCCAAAAATGAACGTCAATAACGCGACCTATGTGAAATTTCCCAAAACAATTGCTTTGTAATTGCGAATTACTTCATTATTTACGCTAAATGTAGATAATTTTCAATCGACGTAAGTTTATCTCGTTGGTTCGAAACCCGCCATTCCGATAGCTTCGTGTCTTATTTGACGCATTTTGGTCGAATGGGAATTCGGTTCATTGGGAAGATACTGCTTGGTGGTTCCGAGGTCAAATTTTTAAAACAGAAGAATATAACTCTGCGTTAAATTTATGATTGAAATCTTAGATTTTAGAAAAATGTATTATTAAATTGCCACATAAGATAATAATTGAAACATCTATTAGAAATCGAATGTTTTAAGACGCTCCCTGTTTCTTTAATTATAACAAAGCAAGCAGTAAATAGAAAACTAACTTCGAAGCTACTAAGATCTCAACCAAAATTTTTGGAAGTATTATTCGCTGTTAAAGGCGTACTTTATTTTCCGTTTGAGAAATATTTTCGTCTTTGATTTTCACCTAGATTGAGCAGCATTTGAAATTCTTGTTACATATGTAATAAAATTAACTAAACGCTAAGGGTTGTACTCCATCTATATTTGCTTTTGATAAATGTTACATAAAATACATTACCTAAGACGTTTTGTGTTTTCGAAAATGTAAGTGAACATTCTTGGAAAGGCATACTTGGGCATCTCCAAGTATGACTAGGAAAATCAATTAATTAAAGATCTCAAAATGAAAAATATACAAGTCATTGACATCTTTACGAAAGATATGTCGCTATTATTTTGTGATTGAATAAATTATTAGAACCAATTATATATATATCTGATTAAGGCTAGACACTTGAACTGATATTTTTGTCATTACAAGCCCTTTTACCCAGCATCCTGTCCCCGATTCTCTTATTACTTAATTTTCTATTTAAAGTGTGTGATCGTATTATTAAAGTAAAAAGTACCGTTTTCTGACTTGGAATCCCACTCCACGAACTTGGGTAATAGAAATTCGATTTAGTTAGTGAGTGAATTGTCTAGGGTATTTTTTAAACAAATTCTGAGTTTGTAGAAATTTAATTCAGCACATTAATTAAGTCTTAAACTAAGTGGAGTAGGTTTTGGTCAGCCCTAGACCTAGCGATGCCGTTTATCCAAAGGGCCGCACTTGAAGGTTTTCTATTCGTTGCTTAGGTTAATTCAGGGTGAAACCTTAAAGGTACATTCCGGGATAAAAAAAACTCCACCTTAACTGAAAGGACGTACACTAAAATTATTAACACTACATCTCAAAAATTATTATAGTTATTATATTTTAAAATATTTAAGTTTGTTATAATATCAAAATTGGTCTCTAACGAATTTCGTGTTTGGTGTGACGTGGCGTGTATAGGTTGCGCCTATTGGTTTATTTCGGAGCCCATGTTACTTGACTATTTACTGGAAATGGGTTTAGGCACACGTCCGTTATTTGTTTAGAGTCAACCAATATATTCTAGAAATGTAGGACACCAATAGAGGGAAGAACGCGTCGTCTGCTCGATGAATTATTTCGCTAAATCGCTGTTAGGGAAAGTAAGGCGTCTTAGGGTTCCTGTTTCCTCAGTTTTGGAATACAAATAACAAAATTTAAAAATAAGGTAACTATTGTTCGCTGCTAGATTTAAAGATTTATATGTAAAACCCTTGATTTAAATAAAATAGTGCTATGGCTGGGGCTAGAAGAGTGGAAGGATACCAATTTGAACCAGAATACACCGAAGAGGAAGTGAGGTTGAGGAGGGCCTTGGCAATTGAACCGGAAAATAATAGTGCTAATGTAAACAATGTAGCACATATAGACATTGATAAGGTACGAGAAAATTGTTCATGTGGAGGCTGCACAACTGTAGTATTGGAAGAAGGTTTAACCCTAGAACAAGAGCTCCAAAAGTATTTGAGCGTTCGTGACACTAGATTAGGGGTTATTTGTTGCAAACAAATAGGAATAATTTCACGATTCATGAGAGAGAAACCAGACATGCTTCAGCCAGAATGCATAGGAGAGCATATGGGCTTCAAGTCCATGTGCTTGAACCGAATAGTGCTAGAAACTAATCATAAATTATACTTAAATCACCGGAGACGAAGACAAAATCTACCAGATGTCTTTACAAATCAGTGAGTTCTAAATGACACAATCAAAAATAATTACATTTCAAATTTGTAGTTGGAGTTGCTTTAAGGTCAATTATTATCAGATAACGGATATTGTAAAAGGACCAGGGAAAATGTTTTTTTTTAGTTTTCATAAATATGATAAAACTTTTATGTAGAGAACTACGCTATACAGCATACCGCAATTTTTCTGGAATGATTTATAAAAAACTAGGAAGAAATAACCGAAGGTGCTTGCCTATTTGCGCGCTTCTGAAAATTAGAAGCAATTATCCTGAAAACAACCAAGATGATTATGCAGGATATCAAATTTTCAACCCTAGGGAAGTTGAAGAAGCGCTGAATGATTAAATCCCCATAACTAACGTAAAGTAATAATAATTTATTTTTAGTTAGGAAAAGTCAAATATTTTATGGTTTTTTGGTTTAGTAATACAAAGTGCAAAATATCCAACTGTCCCAGTTAAAATTGCTAAGTAATTATTTGAATATGCAACCTTCACTAAAGTATACATTTTAAAATGTTAATTTCCTATTTAAAAATTCCAAAAAATAATTCATACTTTCAAAACATTCCTGTAATATATTTATTGCCAAATCTAAAGTATTCTCTAATCATAAAGGTTGTTGTTAACGTTAGTATTGTGATATTCAACCTTCATAATCAAATTAATTTGCAAGTATGTTTGATTACTTGAAAAATTAATTTATAGTTTCTAGCTGTGATATATATTAGAAAATAAATTAAGAGAGGTTGTCATTATTATTGTGATACTCCGTACAAAACATTAAACTTAATTTCTAGTCTTAATTGAAGGTTGAACACTGTGAAAAATCAAAAATTTTGTATTTCTTTTTATTAAGTTGTTTGTAATGCAAATTAAAAACCATTACCAAAAACAAATCAGACTATACATTTTGTATTTGCTATGAGAGTTATGATTGTTAATTTAAATCTAGCCTACGTCTCTTAGCCGCAGAAACAAGTTCCGTTTTATCGGGTCTGGAAATTGGTGCGATAGAACCCATTGATCTGATCTCTTTTCCTTTCTTTATATTATTCATCTGCCTATTTAAAATATTTTCGAGGATATTGTAGATATAATAGTAGCTTTTTGGCTCTTTTAGAGGTCTCGCGTGCCACTCTCCAGTTGCTTTGGAATAGTAATAGGCGAATTCTTCCTTTTCAGTTTTGCTAGTGGTAATCTCAGATAAGGTTTTCCTACCGACATTAAAATTGTGGTCTAAAGCTGCCAGCTGAGTTCGCGCTTCCATTATGTCAAAATCAAAGTCCTGCTGCTTACTACAATATTTATTCATAAGACTATGATAACTTTCGAGTACAGAAGTGTGGGAGTATTCATTGATTTGACGTATGTCTTTCTGTAACTTTTTATCATTTACAATTTTTCCAAGAGCAAAGTATGAATCACTTTGTGGATCGAGCCACTTTTTCCTTTCTTGGTCTTCAAGGCTTAGATCTCTATGACCACATTTATTGACATATTTTAATTTGGGAAACTCGTGTTGGTTTATAACATGAAACATTAGTGATTTCCACATGTCAACAAGCTTGTCTGAATCTCCTTCGCAATGCTCTGAGCAATACCAAAGATGTCGGTTAATGGTTTTTATCCAAGGTTTGAGATCAGAGTTCTCCTTTTTCTTGGAGATAACATTTAATTTTGACCTAATTTTCTTATTAAGATGCCATACATCAAATTGGTGATTAATGTTTGGATGCTCTTCTCTGAGATACTTTCTTATCTGAATATGTCGATCCGTCGTAAGCTGATCTATCGCAAGATCAGATTTCTTTACAATATCCAAACATCTTTTTAAACCTTCGAGTTCCATATTATTGGATTTAAACTCAACTTCTGATTTTTGGACTATCTCAAAATGAATAACTTGGTTTGTTTCTTGGTCCATGAGTGTATAGGTTCCATACTTTGCTGAATGGCCAGGCGAATCACATCGTCCGTCACCAGAAACTTTAATCACCTCCCTCTCTAAAAGTTCATCACATATGGAATACTGTTCTTCTTGCCATGCCAAATTAATTTCCGGTACAACCATCTGGCGTTGCATGGAATAATAAGTTGTTTTGCTTATATTTTTTAAGCCCATGTACTCAAAAACTGTATTAACTCGATGGTATGTGGCTCCGCTAAGCAGAATTGAAGATGCAATGAGAAGATTACCACAGGGCATTTTCCCCAGCATCGGTTGAGATTTCCACACATTATCATGCCCATCGAGACAATTAAACCAGACCGTTAGTTGACTACCTTCGTTCTCAGATTTTCGTATAGTGCTTGAATCGACAACTTTCAAACAAGTATCGTTTTGACATATTAGCCTTTGCAAGAGATTATCCAGTTCACTTTCAAATACGATATATTTTCGCTCTTTAACGAGGCTTTTGGCTGAAATATCTTTGCAAATTACTGAGCTTTCATTGATAGACTCGTCACTCTCCTCAAAACTTGGTTCGTAATATGAAACGTTTTTAGGAATTGGTGAAATTTGTTCACTTGCGTTTGAAATATTAAATGCTGATATTGGTGACATTTCATCAGCAAATGAAAGGGTAGAGAAACGTTTGCACTTAGGGGTTGAAACTGGGAATGGCAGAGTTTTTGGTACTTTCGAAAGTAAGGTTTTATGGGTATCATCATCCAGTCCTGTTTTAGGCACTTTTTCAATTTCTTGGTCTAACCATTCTTGAACTTCTTTGTCAGAAAACGCATCTGTACCACAGTCCACATATGACTTTAAATGCAATTCTTTAGTAGTTTTAGTTTCAAAAAAAACATCAGTCTGGGTACCAATGGTGGCTGTCAAAACTAGGGATACATTGCTTGTTTGAGGCTCTTCAAAATTTTCACCTTGATCTTGACATTCATTCACAATATTCACTTCTGATGTAGTTAAAGAATCAAAAATTGATGGATATGAACCATGAATAAGCTTCTTTTTTATGATATTCTTGAAGTGCTTTGCTTGTAAATCAACTTCAAAGCATTCTTCCTTGAAATGTTTTCCGCAAACTCTGTATTGCTTGTTTTTCAAAAGAAAATCTCGATCCCATATTACTTTCGGATCTGTGAGACAAGGCTTAGTAGCTTTCTCATAAAACTCTTTAACGTCCACTCGAGCATGCCGTACCCAAAGTATCGCGAGTTCAGGATACTTGACAACATTAGGAACACTATACAGCGTACAGTTTTTCCCTGTGCTGCTTTTGCACCCATTAATTATGCAATTAGGCATGTTCTTAATTTTAAACGAACAATTCCCGTCCTAAACAACCACGATCGGAAATAGGAGCGTTGAGCAGACGATTGTCTTTAAGCCCTTCGCTATTGGGCGAATGAAAAGCCAATGAGCTAAGCCCATACATAAAACGTCACACTTTTAAAAATAGCCCGCTCACCAAGTATTTAAAAGCAAATAATTAATTAACGAAGAAATAAATCACTATAAATTTTTCGGTTTTAGAGGTTATAAATCATGCTCTTTCCAATGAAATTACTTAAAAATTTAGATGGTCTATTCCTTTAACGTTTCTAGAAAAATAATGTTTGATCCTTGTATCATTTTTACCAGGAATACATGAACAGGTGATACTAATATCTGATTGAATGCAAGGGGAAGGGCTTTAAACTTTTTTAAACTGCGCACTCCTCCTTCCTTCATGTTTCATTGGCAGTTCACATGTATAGGAACAAAGTTGAATTAATAAAACCACAGAAATATAAACTAAACCCTATCAAACAACAAACTAAATCCACCATACGACTCTAAATAACTCATATTCATACAAAAATACTTCTCCCGTTATCATTAAATATATAGCCGTTACAACAAAAAATAATGAAAAAATAGTAAAAAAAGTACCTCAAACAAAACATCTCGACGTCTACTTTAGGGAACCAAAGCTTTAACTCCAAAAAAGAAAATTTAAAAAATATATACAACCCTTAGTCTACTCGTTTAGCACATGCAAAAATAACTTGTTTACATTAGGGTTTGGCGCTCAAAAGTCGCGAGAATCGCGGTGCAGGTCGCTATGTCAATATGACGTAATTGCACAGTTCAGAAGAAATATGCATGACGTCAGGGGTGACGATTTTTATACCTTTTCTCCTTTAACTCAAGCAGAAAGACCCAACTATTTCCTATTTAAGATTTCAATTAGAAAAATATCTATGTATTGCTGTTGTTACTGAACCCTGTTTTAACAGCTAAACTGATTTGGGTGATACGACCAGGATACACATGTAACATACATTTTATCCCGCTAATATATTTGCGCCAGTTAATGTCGATTTTATTTTGTCATTGTACGTGGAATATTCGTATTCCAATGATTAAGAGGTATAATACTTTTTACATTCAGCACACTTTTCGAGGGATTATTTTAACGTTTTAAAACTTTTTTAACATTTTCATTTCAACGGTTTTCATATTGTTTTCTTAAAATTCTTTTTACTGATAGAACGTGTAGTTCGTTACGGATAACAGCTAGTTGCCAATAAATGCATGTTCTCCTTTAATGTCGTAGTAAACAAGATAGAGCTTATTATAGCGGAAATTGAGTTTTTGGAAGGGAATAATTCAGTGAATAGAAAAATCAAGCATCTTTTAGAAAAAAACCAGAGTCCATTAATTCTTTACGGTGATATGTTTTAATTAGGAGTCGGTTAGTATTGTTTGATATCTAATTTTTAATGTATTTACTCGTAGCAAGTAATTTTTATCGACTGTTTCACTCCTGAATCCCGATAAACATTTTCCTCATTAACCCCCTGGTTACCTTAATCATCTGGCTAACAATAACTTACCTTTTTAAATTGTCTTAGTACGCTAATATTATAGACGTCTTTGTTCATGATTAACGAGACAAGGATATTACAATCTATTTCTAATTTCTACAGTGACTTGGAGATATTAAGAACTGAGTCCAACTCCAAAGTCTCTCTGAACTTTAGTGAAGGAGCTGAGCTGCAGTCGTATCTATGGAAACGTTTAATAACGTATAACTACGCTATTATTGACCATATTCAGCGTCCAGCCTTTAAACGCTCATTATCATTTCAAATGGTGTTTACGAAGTTATTTGCATATAATAATAATTATTCCTCTTCCATGATGCAGTTGATTAACTTGCACCAGGTTAATTTTTATTGCGACAAATATATGTAAAATTAAGGCTACATTTTGCTAGAACACGAATAAATTAAAGCTGAAATATTCCATCACCATGGTAACGCTTCAAACATAACACACCTCTTAGATAGTATGCAATTTGTCATTTTATCTTCCATCCCAGGCTGCTCGCTCATATTTATTTCAATACTAGGCCATTTACATAAATAGTTAATTTTCGTTTTCAGAAACAGAGGTTTAATAGCAAGAAGTGTTATTATTGTAGGGTTGCGTATTTTCGAATACTGTTAATTAGCCTTTTTATATAGAGCGTCCAATAGTTTGTCGCACCCAAATTTAACATGTCGTTCCTGTTGCTGTCATACACTCTAAGAAAAAAAGGTTCTACTTCGCCAAGAAAAGGGTTCTTAACGCTTGTCCCCTATTTTAAACCCTTTTTTGATCTACATAGAACCCTTTGATATGAGTTCTCTATATAGCCCTAAGGAGTTCATCTACGATCCGAGCTGGGGTTTTTCTTTGAACCAAGTTAGTTTCTTTTGGAACCGTGTTAGGTTCCTCCCTTAATCATGTGGCGTGTGCTTCAAAACCTTGTTCAGTTGTAATCGGAACCATGTGTAGTTTGACTGAGAACCGTGTTGAGTTCGACTCTGAACCTGGTTAAGTTCGACTCTGAACCCCACTTCGTACGGCTAAGAACCGTATTGCGTTAAACCAGAACCCGGTTTATTCGACTCAGAACCCGGTTTAGTTCGACCCAGAACCCTGTTTAGTTATAATCCGAACGCTGTGTAGTTTGACTCTGAATCATGTCGAGTTCGACTCTGAACCCTGTCGAGTTTGGCTCAGAACCCTGTTGAGTTAGCCTAAGAACCCTGTCGAATTAGCCTAAAAATTCTGTTTCGTACGGCTAAGAACCGTATTGAGTTAGACCCAGAACTCCATGTAGTTTGACTCTGAACCGTGTTGAGATCAACCCAGAACCCGTGTAGCTCGACTCTGAACCCGGTTTAGTTCAAATCTTAACCTGATTTATTTTGACTCAGAGCCCTCGTTTGTTTCAACTCCGTTGGAATTATATTATATATTATGACCACCTTATAGAGGTTCTTATTTTAACAGTGTTAGGTTATAATCATAATAATGATACTAATTTTTTCTCTCTTGGTGACTCTTTTAAAACGCTTCACCACGAAGTATAAGTTTACACTATATATAGTGTAGTAAAGCTGAATTAAAGAGTAAACACCAAATTTGAAATATTAATATAGAAATAATTTCTTGGAATATTGAAATGACGCAGAGCTTTATAGCTACAAAACTACTAAAAGAATCGTAATGCCGAAACATATTTAACATATTTTCATTTAATATTCAGCAATAAGAAAATGTTATGATTTTGTAAGAGATCAATTCATCCTACTTGCTTTATATTAACCTTGTGTTTCTATTCATATGCAATCTTCATTACTCGTTCTATATAAACTCTCACTTGTGTCAATCCAAAGAAAGAAGATTGTCTTAAATAATTAAATAAATATAACTGATATTAATTTTTTAAATCGTCAGTATTTTACCTTAATTCTAGTTAAGCCGTTTTAAGAAACGTTATTCTTAAAATGAATTTAAACATAGCTATTTTTGACGTTTGACTTCTAGCGTACACCGTTTTCACAATTTTTGAAAATTTAGGGTATATAAGGCGATTCATTCACAAATGATAAGAATAAGCGCAATTGCGTGAGCATTTGGTGGATGCCCTGTCATTGGGAAGCTAAACGTTTCTCGTAACCGTAGCCGATCGCGCGTGCATCGTAACCCCAACGATGATAAAGGAGTAGAAGCCAATGTTGCAGATTGGCGTGTATGTGGTATATACCATATTATAGACAAGTGTGGAGATAGCGTAATGAAGTAGAATTTTCCTAATTTCTGTTAACTGCGAACGCGGTCCGGGAATTGTGAACACGGTTGCTCCGATTTGCCAACTGCGAACGTGGTGACAAACAGACACACACACAGAAACGTCCAGTGTTATACCTCTTCGTGACGTCATCGTCACTCGGAGAGGTAAAAACCAGTGTTAAGGGAAAACTCAAGTGATATTTATGAATTCCTCTAATTCCAAGACATTCCAGCATATTGAACTCTCCGATTATTATTTCCCAATGATTGAAAAATCAAAATAAGTATCAATCCCCGAAGAATTATAATTTTTTTTCATTTTTAAAAGCTTGGGATTTTTTAGGACGTTTCTCTATGCAGGGAGAATTAGTAGATAATTTCTCTCTTCATCCTTCACGCTCTAAGCTTATATCAAAAAACCTTTAAATTAAAAATACACCATATGAGGTAAAAAAGTGTTAAGTAAAGCCCAAGGGTGTTTAAACGCACCATTCAAACAGTTTTATATTAAACAACAATTCGATTCTGAATTGGTTCGATTATAAACGGTTTTGTTTGCACGTGGTTTCAAATCGTTTCCAATGTGTTGGCAACGGTTCGTGCAAGCTCGTGTAAACGTGGCTTGTATTTCCGTTTAAAACATTTTAATAAGGGTCAATTAACACCCTGCCATTTTCCTAAGCACCCATTGATAGAACACCTTCCAACTGAATCAAAAACACCCTTCAGATTAAAGCACACCTGGAAGAGTTAATAAAACCTAAAAGTGTTTCTACGTACCAGTGAATCGCCATTTCCTTTAAAAAATACCTAAAAAGAGTCAACTAGCACCTTTTTACGGAGAAAACACCATCTCAGTTACAAAAAACTCCAAAAAGAGTATATAAACAACTCAAGGTATTTCCAAACACCCACGAAACACCTTTTTTCTAACAGTGTTCTTTCACAAACCCGTATTTTTTTCATGAACCCTCAAGGATCTATCGAGAACCGAAATGATCTTTCACGAACCCTCAAGGATATATCGAGAACATGAATGTTCTTTCACGAACCGTGAAGGCTCTCGCAAGAACCCAAATGTTCTTTCAAGAACGTTCAAGGATCCTTCAAGAATCCGAATGTTCTTTCAAGGACCTTCAAGGATCTATTAAAACCCCACACGTTATTACAAGAACCCTTTTAATTAGATACGATCTGCTAAGAACCTTCCTGTTCTACTGTGAACCTTCATCCACAAGAACGTAAGTATTCTATTGAAAACCCTCGAAGAACCCTTGTATATCCAATATATTCTACAGGATACGAGAGGAACGCTTTTGACTAAACATTTATACCAACCTGGTGTAATGTCCGTATCAACGCCGCATGTTTCCGGTGTTAGAACACTTTCATCCAAAGACAAGTTGGGAAACCAAAATAAACCTCTCCGAGCCGAGACGAATTTACTTTCCAAACACAGGTCCGCAAGCCAATAAGACAAACCGGAAATACATAGTTCTAATCGGCGAGATATTGCCATTATCATTTGGTTTAAAGCGTTTAATAATTTCCTGCGTATCCTCAATAATTCTAATGAGGACCTAATAACTATCACTTAAATGTGTATTTAACTTTTGGCCACTCTGAACCGTTAAGACCTCCTATAAGAGGACATGAAACAAGGTCAATTATGGTTAAGATCTAGGTTATCTTATCTCATAGACCCAGTCGTTTCAACACGTATGGAGAGATGAAGTATTAACATCCTTATTATTTAATGAAGTTAGAAGTTACGTTTACACTATATATAAATGTAGTAAAGATGAATTAAATAGTAAACACCAAATTTTAAATGTTAATATCAAAAGATGTTCTTGGAATATTGAGATGAAACAGAGCTTTATAGCTACACAACTACTAAAAGAATCGTAATGCCGAACAATATTTAAGTATTTTCATTTAATATTCTGCAAGAAGAAAATGTTATCGTTTTGTAAGAGATCTTTTCATCCTACTCGCTTTATATTAACTTTGATATGCGTGTACTGTTTCGATTCAGATGCAATCTTCATTACTCGTTCTATATTAACTCTCACTTGTGACAGTACATAGAAATAAGTTTATCTTAAATAATTAATTAAATATAAATGATATTAATTATTTTAATCGCCAGTAAATATTTTTAAAAATAGTTAACTCGTTTAAAATAAAGTTGTTCCTATTATCTTTCGAAACTTTGCTAATATTGACGTTTAAAGTGAAGGGTACCCCTCTTGCCCGCTTTCTTCAAATTTTGGGGTATATATACGATTCGTTTCCATTATAATAATAGATAAAAACGCATTCGTGTGAACCGATGGTGGAAGCCCTGCCATTGGGAGGCTAGACGTTTCTCGTAACCCTAGCCGTTCGCCGCGTACATCTTAAGCCTAACGACTATGATGGAGTAGAAGCCAATGTTACAGATTGGTGTCTATGTGGTATAGACGAAAGACGAAGAACAGAAGATGGTGGTGCTTGGAAGCTAGCAAGTACAGACTAGTGTCCATGTGGAGTGGACGAAAACCAAAGCTGGTGGTGTTGGAACTCAAGTATAATAGCCAGAGGAGACAAACACAATTTTCCAAATTTCCGTGAACTGTCAATGCAGTCCGGAAATTGGGAACACGTTTGCTCCGATTTGTAAACTGCGAACGCGGTCACGTGGGGTCTGACAGACACCCACACACACACACAGACACGGCCGGTGTAATACCTCTCCGTGACATACGTCACTCGGAGAGGTAAAAAGCCGTTGAAATCCATTTCTTAACTCTAATACTCGTTAAGCCTAGGCTAATTTAAGCAGACGATACGTTTTTTTAAAGAGAGGCTCCAGACGTGATTTTCCAGATCTCCTTTCGAGGCTTTGCAGCCACGCTATTGGTTGGAAAATAAACCTGAAATTTCCTACGAGAGGTGGCACTGGCGTAATGATTTTGGTTAATAACCTTGACGTTCGCGGATCCCATTGCCCTCTACATTATGGAAGCTAGCGAACGAGACTCCTTTGTCATCTGCTCCTGCCCATACTTTTCCTGCTATAATACAGTCGGTAAAAGCCTTGGTTTGTGACATTGATTAATTAATATCTCAATTTTACTATCGTTAATTGAGCCAAAAACTAAATTGAGTCTGCTTCCATTATTAACCTAGACTATTTCCCCTAAATAATTTGACATTATTCTTTATAGTTTAAAGTTTACTTTTCATAATCTATATGGATAGAGGGACACTTAGATTTACACAGTAATCTAAGACGCCTAGGATTTTTTACTTGAAATGAGAAATTTAACGGGCGCCCATGTATAGAGTTAAATACCATTTTCTTGCCCTGTCAAAGGTTGAAGCTTCTCCAAGGTTGTTCGGATAGAAATTTTATTTTATTTATGTATTTTATTCGCAGATGAAGTTTTACTGAAATTATATCATGAATACTTAGAAAAGAATTCATCTTGAATATTTAGAATAAAAAATCCATCTTCAATGTTTTCAAAACAATCACCTTTAGTATTTACAGAGTAGCAAAAAAACCACCGGCGTTACCCATCGAGGTATATTATTGCATTTCAGGCCGCCATTTTTAACGAAGGTGGAAAATCAGATGTCCAGTGTAAATAAAAACGATAAAATTCCAGCCTCCCTCGTCGGTTCATGACGCTCAACTTTTCATTAGGACACGGAGGCCTTGACTTGCCAAGGCTCTTCGTACGGTCCTCACACTTGTCTGCAGCTCAAGTTCCGTTCTAACAAGCCGCGCTGTTAGAAATGACTGTGCCCTGCTTGTCCTTCCAATTAGTCACGGTCAATCCAAGTAGCCACTGTCGTAGGTAAAATATTTAACTGCCGAGCGATTTCGCGATTGCAAAAATCTTGCTCATGAAGTTCAACAATATGACGACGAATTAATACTCTATCAGCCAACTTACTTGTTCGAAGAATATGAAAATTAAATAATAAAAAGAGTGGTTTGCGGTCTCTTTTATATAGTAAACTTGGAAAAGGTGAAAATATTTTTTCGTCGAGTGGAAGGAAAAAACTAGTTTTTGGTTGAAAATTGACATTCATAAAAACTTAATTTAACGATGGAGGTCATAGGCAAATAAAAGGACGACCAAAGAATTGACCTACCGAGAAGTTTTTTAACCGTGATACTTGTGAGCAGCTTCAAATAAGTTTAAAATCGTAAGATGAACTTTGGTGAGACAGGGTCTTTTTGAGCGCTTCGCGTGGCACTTAAGAAACGTGAAGTTTATTTTCTCTAAAAGTCTAAAGAGTAAAGAGGCTGCAATTAGGAACAGAGAATCCAAATTAGACATTCGAGCAGTTAGAATGTGTAGTCTTTAGGAATGATAAACGTTTCGTCGTTGGACACGATGGCTAGGTAATTTTTTAGAGGATGGATGTGCACCAATTTATGCCAATCCCTATTCTGTGTTTTTTATACGCTATTTAATGAACTTTATAACGCCACGGTCCAACACAGCGGCCGTTTTCCATCAACGCTGCGTCTCGGCGGTGTGTTTGGTTCAAATCGAAGAACAAAACACTGCATTTTATTTGTCCAACTCCAAGCGTTTTGGAATGGTTTCCCAACGGCAAATTTACCTTCATGCACTACCATACTGACTCCAATCCACACGGCAAGACTGACCACTCAAGCACTCGAAAGGCTTAATGCGGTTTAGTAGGGTAAAAGTCTTAAAACGGAAGTTAAAGAATGTCATTTTTGTACAACTCAAATAATAGAATTTATATGTTGCCTTTCATAATTTCTCTATATGGTGATGAAATGATCTTCAAAAAGCTGCGATATCAAATTATGAATGGTTTTAGCATTTTTCAAATATTATAATTTTTATTAAGCGCTATTTTTGCTATTTTAGAGGAAACCTTTTCGTATATTTCTATGTAAATATTGTAATAATATTGTAAAATACAATGTTTAACAAAAGTTCTACCGCTAAAAATTTTAAAAATCAATTTCTATTTATGTTAAAAGGCGGATCTCAGTCTGTTTTTCCTTCCAAGGGTTTTATCCTACTGGGTACCATATGAGCATGGATAAAAAAATCCGCGTGAGGAAGTTTGTTTTCACGCTTTAGGATAGACAACTCCCCTATTTCTGACGACAGCTTATTCTGTATAATCTGATTCAGCTTGGGTTGTCAGCACGCGCAAAGCTGGGTCTCAATGTAACGTAGCTTTGTGCGTGATGACAAGAGACGAAGAAAATAATGTTCTCTGGAGTTAAAATATCCGCGAGTTTTAGCTCAAATGTATGGTCGGAAATTCTAGAAAAAAACGTTGAAGTGCCTCGACTGTCGAGTGTCGACTTCATAGTCGAGCCAGTGACTTTTAAAGTTTCAAGTAATACTAATTTAGACTATTAGAGAAGGATGATAGAGTTAGTATTATAAATATTTATTACGTTTCTAAATCTTTTGGGAATCTCAAGAAATAATTTTCGCTATTTTTAATAGCACAACGTTCTTTGATAATGTTTGAAGGACCCACCAATTGATTACATACGACTATGCACGTATTTGAAACTAAAGCCTACAGGTCCGTGCATTTGAGCTAAAAATCTCGCGGATATTTTAATAATCCTTTTTTCTTCGTCTCTTGTCAGCACGCACAATGCTACATAACATAGAGACTTAGCTTTGCGCGTGCTGACAACCGAAGCTGAAACAGAGTAAATATAGAATAAGCTGCTGTCGGAGTTAGGGGAGTTGCCAACCTATAGCGTGAAAACAAATTTCCTCGCGCGCATTCTTTATCCAAAACAGAAGGTTGAAATTAGGCAAAGAGTTTCCTGAGACCCCGTGAATGATGAGTAATTTTAAAACTACCACAAGTGTTCTTTCAGTGGTTGAACTTATTTTTCCCTTGAAATGAATAAAAGTCAACGAATTAATTAGAAATAGTCCAATGCCTGATCTATTGCACGACCGGATTGCTGAAGTGTTTCGGATTATATTGATATTGTATTTTTTCTATGATGGGGATAATTATAGGGGGATTTTTCTCACTTCCCTCGGATAGGGTTAACAAGCGAGGATTTTGTCTGGGGATGGGGGATTTTTTACAATTTCAGTAATGGGCGATTATGCCTGGGGTTCTTTGTCTTGGAAGTGTTTAGTCCGTATAACCATGTGAATAAATAAAACCTAAAAGCTATTTTTCAGTTCTAATATGTAAATCGAGATATTGAACAGGTTTTGAACACACTACCAGTTTTTTATACGTCAATCAATCCTGTATCGCGTTTTTCGCAAACCGTCGTAAGTATACCAATACAGAAATTAGTACTGGAAGACCAATAAATCAAACCCATGTTCTATGCCCTATATACCATTTGTTACTCAAATTTCAAAGACACCACTAATCTAAGACATCAAGTTTTTTTTACATTGGAAATTTCAATTTAAATCTTAAGGACGTCTATGAAAGGTCAGACACTTTTAGGCTTAACATCTATAAAACAATTCGTTATAATTTGAAAATATTCAAGATGTATTTTTTTCCAAGTATTCATGATGCATTTTTTCTCTATATATTCTTGAAGAATTTTTTTCAAATATTCATGATAGATTTTTTCTTAGTTATCATGATTGATTTTTCCAAATTTTCATGATTAAATTCTTGAAAATATTCATGATGAGATTCTTAAAAATGTTCATGATCAAATTTTCAAAAATATTCATGATTAAATTTTTGCAAACATTCATGATAAAATTCCTGAATATTTTCATTAGTGAATAAACGTAAATCGTAACATCATCTCCAACGTTTCCAGATGTAGGCAGGCACTTCTTTACCGTGATTTTACACTTTGGCATGGCTGATGAATTAAGTGATTGCCAGGCTGTAAGCAGCCTACCTACTCGGAAACAAAATACAAAAGGTATTTTTTTCTCGTTTCATGAAGCCCAGCCCCTATTATTACTATTATTATGATGTTGATGAATGTGTAAATTCCAGTTAACTACTTATATAGTTTTTATATATATATATTAAAAATCCATTTCATTCATTATTTGAAGACTACTTTTTTAAATACAACGTTCTATAATTAACCTTAGATTTAACAAAAAATATATGGCATTCTAAAATTTAAAGAGATAGTTGTCTAATTTCAAAAGTGGTGGAAAAATTAAACTTCCAGACAAAAGGAGAATTATTCGAATATCTATATTTTCATGTCATTAGGACAAGTGAGTCTTTCTAATTTAAATAATATAATAATTCGAACCATTATCTTCGGAGATTACCATCCATTTCACAATGAGAATTAATATTCGCATCCTTCTTCAAGAATTTGTCGCTGTTACATTCTTCTCTAATGCATGTCATCGTGAATCTTCATTCCCGATTCTCCGCTATATTTCCATGGTAGATACGTCACCTATTCTGCAAACTGGAGTTCTGCCACGATATTTATTCTCCAAGCACTCAAAACATTTCCTAACAAAATCCAACCAAACGTTTATTATCGAAAAGACACAAAAACATTAATCATCGAAAAGCCACCCACCCGGAAGCTACAGAAAATACTTTTTCTTTAACAGCTTAAAACATTTACTACCGCAAAGCCACAGAAGAATTCAACCCAAAAGGCAAACTTTACGCATTTCTGAATATTTGAAAAATATTTATATCAAAAATCCTTCCACTTTAGCAATCACAACTTGATTATTATTCCAAATTCACAGACTTAACAATACCCTGCACACAAATACAAAATTTCTACTTTCCAAAGCGCCATCCAAAACCTTTATTTCTAAGTTGGAACCCTATCGTTCTTTCAAAATAGAGACCCTATTGGCAATTAACTAATAAATCTCCACATTACTGAAACTAATTCTTGAAATCTCATTTCTATAATTTCAGAGTAAAACTATGCTATGGCTTGAAAATCTTGTTTTTCTGATCGTAATGTTTTACTACTGAGCTAAGTTGATATAGATGAAATAAATAATCGTTAGGCTTATTTGCCAATGTTTTTAACGTCACGTTTTTTGTCGTAACGTTTGATTTTCTGAACCGATTTTCAATTTGAAGACAGTTTTGGATTCTACGTGACAAGACGCGTGCAACGATAGCATTGCTGATCCATTTGAAGCATTATTATGTGACGTCATTATCGGGGGCTTTACTATTTCCGCTATGGCTAACACCCTATTAGTGCCACCGTGTAATTTTTAATTTTAAAATAATTTGGAGAAGGCATCCTATCTACAAAGTCCTATTTTGTTTGTCTAGCTCAAATAGGGACAAAATGGCAGCCAAATGAAAATGTCCAGAAACTTTTGTCCGGGACTGTACATAGGGTTAAAATTCAACTTTAAATATCAGGTACATGGGGTTAAAATTTTACTTAAAATCATTAGCTGACTAGTTTATGAAGCTGGCCATCACAACATATTTCCTTAGGTCAAAAGGTATGAGCTTCCTTGGTATACGTTGCTCGAAATATTCCGGAATCAGGAAGCCTCTATGAAATTCTATCAATTTTGGGTAAATTTTTTGCCAAAGTGTTTAATCAAATTGAATACGTTCAGTTGAAAGTCCTTTTGGTGTCCAAACAACAAAATCAAACCATTTTCTCTCTGTTACGGCCATTTGCATTTGTATTTGTGCAAAATATTTGTGATTCGGCCTTAAAGATAGGCAGCCATCTTTCAACTTACAGCAGAAACTATTTCTCTGGGTTGGTTTTAGCTTTTCAATTTCTTCAGGTTGGAAACATTCCATGACTTATGGGCATTTTATTTCCACTAATCCCTCGGGTGTATTAGCTGTTCGGTCAATAACCAGGCAATCAGGTGAAGCAGCAAGCCCAGGATATTTTGGGTTAACCCACAGACCAGTATTTTCACACTAACCAGTTTTATATTTTCGTAATATTTTAGAGCAATTGGTTCATTTTTTGTTCCATCCCGTACAAAAATTTACGGCTGCATTTTGCTGTTATTTAGATTTTTTAGAATCTGCAATATATTGCAAATAAACTGGAATATTCTGGAAAAATACTGGAATAAACCTGAAAAAGGTTCAACTTCAGACAAAATTAAGATGCATTCCAGAGAGCAATGCAGAACATTTTAGACGTTTTGCAGAAAAAATATCTTCCGTTGGAAAACTCAGTACAGCAGTATACAAAATTTAGCTACTCTAGAGTCATAAAGGAGCTACCTTACAGCTAGAAAACAGAGGGGAAATAGTAACTACCGTAAGAAATCAGGATGTTTGTAGGCTCATTACAGGTACTGTACCTTCCAAATATATTGTATGCATGTTACAGTCAGAAATTGCTAAGTTTGTAGGATAATTGCAGGCGTGTTTCAGATACTTTTCAGGATCATCACAGGCGCGTTTCAGATACTTTTCAGGATCATCACAGGCGCGTTTCAGATACTTTTTTGGATCATTGCAGGCGCGTTTCAGATACTTTTTTGGATCATTGCAGGCGCGTTTCAGATACTTTGTAGGATAATGGCAGGTGCATTTCCGATTCTTTGTCGGATAATTGCAGGCGCGTTTCAGATACTTTTTAGGATAATTGCAGGTGCTTGTCATATACTTTGTAGGATAATTACAGGCGCGTTTCAGATACTTTGTAGGATAATTGCAGGTGATTTTCAGATAATTTTTAGGATAATTGCAGGCGCATTTCAGATACTTTTCAGGATAATTTCAGGAGCGTTTCAGGTACTTTTTAGGATAATTGCAGGCGCTTTCCATATACTTTGTAGGCAAATTGCAGGTGCTTTTCAGATAATTTTTATGATCATTGCAGCCGCATTTCAGATACTTTGTAAGATAATTACAGGCGCGTATCATATTCTTTGTAGGATAATTGCAGGTACTTTTCAGATATTTTTAGGATAATTGCAGGAGCATTTCATATACTTTGTAGGATAATTGCAGGCGCGTTTCAGATACTTTGCAGGGTCATTGCTGCTGCGTTTCGGATACTTTGTAGGATAATTGCAGCCGCGTTTCAAATACTTTGCAGGATCATTGCAGCCACGTTTCAGATACTTTTAAGGACCATTACAGGCGCGTTTCAGATACTTTAATTTGTACGATAATTGCAGGTGCCTTTCAGGTACTTTTTAGGATAATTGCAGGCGCGTTTCAGATACTTTTTAGGATAATTGCAGGCGCGTTTCAGATACTTTTTAGGATAATTGCAGGCGCTTGTCATATACTTTGTAGACAAATTGCAGTCGCGTTTCAGATACTTTTCAGGATCATTATTGGCGCGTTTCAAATGCTTTGTAGGATCATTGCAGGTGCTTTTCAGATAATTTTTAGGATCATTGCAGCCGAATTTCAGATACTTTGTAGGATAATTACAGGCGCGTTTCAGATACTTTGTAGGATAATTGCAGGCGCTTTTCATATACTTTGTGGGAAAATTGCAGGAGTATTTCGGATACTTTGTAGGATAATTGCAGGTGCGTTTCAGATACTTCGCAGGATCATTGCAGGTGCATTTCAGATACTCTGTAGGATAATTGCAGGCGCGTTTCAGATACTTCGCAGGATCATTGCAGGTGCATTTCAGATACTCTGTAGGATAATTGCAGGCGCGTTTCAGATTCTTTGCAGGACTATTGCAGGCTCTTTTTATATACTTTGTAGGATAATTGCAGGTGCGTTTCAGATACTTTGTAGGATCATGGCAGCCGCGTTTCAGATACTTCGCAGGATCATTGCAGGAGCATTTCAGATACTCTGTAGGATAATTGCAGGTGCGTTTCAGATACTTTGCAGGGTCATTGCAGCCGTGTTTCAGATTCTTTGTAGGATCATTGCAGGTGCGATTTAGATACTTTGTGGAATAATTGCAGATGCGTTTCAGATACTTCGCAGGATCATTGCAGGTGCATTTCAGATACTTTGTAGGATGATTGCAGGTGCATTTCAGATTCTTTGCAGGATCATCGCGGGTTTTCCTATCAATTATTGAGAATCAGTCGCCTTACATACCCTAAATTTCCAAAAAAATTTAAAGAGGCTTACGCTTGAGTTGAAACGTCAACAATAGCTATGTTTAAAATTATTTTAGGAATAAAGTTTCTTAAAACGATTTAACTAGAATTAAGGTAAATTAATGACGATTAAATTAATAAATATCAATTATATTTTTTAAAATATTTAAAAATAGCCTCTAAATTGCGTCTCGACTTGGAGAGGTTTATTATGGATTCTCGACTTTTACTCATCCCTTACAAAAATATTAAGCTGTAATTCATCTGAATACACGCTTTTCTGACTTGCTAAAGTAATATCTGAGATGGTCCAACTGTTTAGGTACATGTACATTGTTCTTACCACATCTAGCTAAAAAGGTCTTATCGTCTATCTAACATCCACAACATACACACCCACAGAACATAATCGAAAAAGTCTTTAAAACTTGCAGCTAAAAACCGATTACAACTGAAGAGAAGAGTCCCGACAGGCTTGTTTTACGTCTATCCGCAACCAGGAAAACTGCTGTAAACTTTTATGATAGCGCTAAAGTACTTTGGTTCGCAAATTCCTTCACATTTCGAGCGCCATGGTGATAGTAGATCTTGTCTTAATCGGTGAAAATGGACTGCAAAACCGAGTGTATTCAATTCTCGCGTCATTCTCGAACTAGCTCTCAGAAAGTCTCTAGCATTGCGAAGTATAGGCAGTGTCATACTTATTGAAACATATCTGATAAACTTATGATAACTGTATATACAATACTGGCCCTTTTTTGACCAAAAAATGTTTCAATTTTCTATCTTTTATGGTGGTTTAAATATATTTAGGATTTAGACGTGACAGTATTAGATCAAAAGATCTTATTGAGATGAATGAGTAAAGCTTTTTTATGATGCCTTTTTTGGCCTAACCAATTTTTTATTCAAAGTTTAGGAAAATAAAAAGCAGTAATATTAATGCCTAACAGAAGCAGATAAAAATTTATGGAGCGCTCGAAGTTGACTTCCCGTACAAAAATTTTAAGCTGTAATTCATCTGCATACGCGCTTTTTATCGCTACCACGCTGTATCCATTAAGGCTACATTTCTGCTGCTCAAAAAACGGGAAAATTTCACAGCAATTCTAGAACTGCAAATTGACTGCCGTTTCTACATTTTCTGTTTGTTTACTGTTAACTGTCTAGCCTGGCAGAAATATGCAGGGCAATTCTGCAAACGCTATGCAAAAGTAGAAATACCAGCTGTTAGTTTAAAACTGTAATTTGACCGTTTTTGTAGATATGTTACAGGTCTGCAAAAGTGATAGAAAAGTAGAAATACAGCTGCTAATTTAAAACTGCAATTTGACCACATTTATAGACATGTTACAGGTCTGCAAAAGTGATGGAAAAGTAGAAATGCAACTGCTAATTTAGAACTGTAATTTGACCATTTTTATAGACATGTTACAGGTCTGCAAAAGTGATAGAAAAGTAGAAATCCAGCTGCTAATTTAAAACTGCAATTTGCCACATTTATAGGCATGTTACAGGTCTGAAAGAGTGATTGAAAAGTAGAAATCTAGCTGCTAATTTAAAACTGCAATTTGACTACATTTAAAGACATGTTACAGGTCTGCAAAAGTGATGGAACAGTAGAAATACAGCTGCCAATTTAAAACTGTAATTTAACTACATTTAGAGAGATATTGCAGGTATTCAAAAGTAGGAAATTCAACTTTTGAATACCTGCAATATGTCTATAAATGTGGAATAGTTACAGTTTTAAATAGGCAGCTGGATTTCTACTTTTCCATCAATTTTTCAGACTTGTAACATGTCTATACATGTAGTCAAATTACAGTTTTAAACTAGCATCTGCTATTTCTACTTTTCTATCACTTTTGCACACCTGTAACATATCTATAAAAATGGTCAAATTACAGTTTTAAATTGGCAGCTGGATTTCTGCTTTTCCATCACTTTTGTAGACCTGTACTATGTCTATAAATGTGGTCAAATTGCAGTTTTAAATTGGCAGCTGAATATCTACTTTTCCATAAGTTTTGCAGACCTGTAACATGTCTATAAATATAGTCAAATTGCAGTTTTAAATTGGTAGCTGGATTTCTACTTTTCCATCACTTTTGCAGATCTGTAACATGTCTATAACTGTGGTCAAATTACAGTTTTAAACTAGCAGCTGTTATTTCTACTTTTGCATCGCGTTTGCAGAATCGCACTGCATATTTCTGCCAGTACAGACAATTAACAGATAATAAACAGAAAATGTAGAAACGGCAGACAATTTGCAGTTCTGGAATTGCTGTTAAATTTTCGCGTTTTTCGAGCTGCAGAAAATGTAGCCTTAATGTATACCTTTTACAGCGTGGTAGCGATAAAAAAGCGCGTATGCAGATGAATTACAGCTTAAAATTGTTGTACGGGTATTTTTAGGGTTCTTCCCAAGTATCATGAAAAATGTATTCCAACCTACATCAACAAGGAAGTATATCCATTAGTTTTAACGGAACTTTATAAAGAGCATTTATCAAAATTATCATTTGCGGAACTGTTAATCCATTCAGAAGTAGTAGAAGTATCATTCACCGAAGAACAAGCCAAAAGAGTTCAGATGGAAACAAAATCTCAAGCTAAATCTAAAAGTTGGCATAGATTTAGAGCTGGCAGAATTACTGCATCAAATTTACGAAAAGCTTGTCAAACAGATCCCTCAATGCACTCGGTTTCTTTAATTGAAACAATATGTTACCCCGGAAAAAAGTCATTCAGTTCTGAGGCTACTGACTGGGGAATAAATCATGAACGTACAATGAAAAAGGTTTATCTAACTGTAATGAAAGAAAAACATCAGAATTTGAAGTTCGAAGAGTCAATCCTTTTTTTAAATCCTAAATATCCACACCTTGGGGCATCGCCAGATGGATTAGTAGAATGTCAATGCTGTGGAAAAGGGGTAATTGAAATAAAGTGTCCCTATTCAATGAGAACCAAATCAGTTAAGGAGGTGAACAAGACGTTTTGTCTAGAAAGCACACCTGATGGTCTTAAATTGAAAAAAGAACATGAATATTACTACCAGGTTCAAGCGCAGATGTTCTTGTCTGAGAGGAGCTACGCAGATTTCTGTGTGTGGACACCTGTAGACCACCACATTGAACGAATAGAGAAAGATGAAGCCCTGTGGGATACAGCCAATTCTAGAGCTAATGAGTTTTTTAGAACAGCATTATTGCCAGAATTAATTGCCAAATATTTCAGAAGAGAAGTAACTTCTGAAAGCAAACGACCCAAAGTTTCGTGCAGTTCAAAAGCCGGTACACTAGATACAAATGATTCCATTGTGGTCTCTAAAATTCAATCGCCAAATAAAAACAGCAATGAAAGTAATGAAGATTTAAATCTAGTGAATGATGGTGAAAAATGGTGCTACTGTAAAGAGGGAGAAAAGGGGAAAATGATTTTTTGTGAACAAGAAAACTGTAACATCAAATGGTTCCACATAAAATGTCTAAAAATGAGGCAGATTCCTAAAAGAAAATGGTTTTGCCCCGACTGCTAAAAGATCATTCGTACTGACAAAATTTTAAATAAGGTTAATAAGAAACCATTAAAAAAGTTCAAAATATTTTACCCTAGTCAAACTGTCAAATTGCGCTTAATCCAAATAAAGGTTTTGTGATAATTTTAATGATCAAATAAAAATTGTGATAATTTTAATGATCAAATAAAAATTGTGATAATTTTAATGAACAAATAAATATTGTGATAATTTTAATGAACAAATAAAAATTGTGATAATTTTAATGAACATATAAAAATTGTGATAATTTTAATGAACAAATAAAAAAACTCTTATTTTGAATTATTTTTACTCTATTGGAATAACGGGGATGTCAGATTTGTTAATCCACATGCGGAAACAACAATCTTATCAATTATAGCTATAGTTTCATCTTCAGGAGCTTCATGCTAGAGTTCAATTGGTATTTTTGTGTGTAGAATTTGATACTTCTGGCGCAATAAACCATTAACCCTCTCAACATGAATTCTAACATTAGCTATTTTACGGGTATCTTCAATTTCTTCCGGATTTATCTGTGCCTTTCCTTTTGTGAAAGCCGGTAATTTTACTGACGCATAGAACAATGTAACAGAATCAGCAATATTAAAACCCCTATCAGCTAAGACTACATCTCCAGGCAAGAGATTGTTCAAAAATCCGCAATTTTCAGTCAGGTGTTTATCGCTTACGCGGCCTCCCCATCCTTTGGACACAAAACGTATCGTCCCTTGGGGTGTAATTGCAATTAAATATTTTACAGTGTTACTGTGTTTATAGCTTGACCAGGTTTCTGCCTTACTTAATACATTTGATGGCTTTTCAGTAAAGATTTCGAAACAGTCAATGATTGTAGCCACCATTTTCCCAAAATTCACCTGGAAACACATCGGCATAGTGGCCTGAGAGGGATATCCTTTATATAATACTTTTTTGGAAAAGTTTATACAAAATGTTTAAAGTGTTGTGAAAAAGTCGACCAACGGTTCGGTCTGAGATGTTAAACCTATAGGCCAAATCCAAGTTTGTTACCGCTAGTCTCATTTTCATTAGGGTAAATAATAGTTGTTGAAAATGATCGAGCTTAGAATTATTAAAAAGAAAAGGACGAATCCGTTTTAAAACTGTCAAAACCACCCCCATACTTTCTAGGCCCGTAAAATATTTAATTTTGTCGTTATTGCCTTTAAAATAGGTTTCACTGTAGTTTGAATTTGCCAATTCTGTCTGCAAAGCATCAATTTTACCAAGCAACTTTCGGTTTTCGGATATGTAATTTCTTATTTGCTCATTAGCTTGTTAATATTTCTCATTTAGACCCTCAAACAACTTTTGGGATTTTTCCAATTCATACTCAACATATTCTAATTCAAACTGTTCCACCACTCTAAATAAAGTTTGCGTTTCACAATCAACTTTTTCTAGAAATGTTTGTATTTCACTTTCCTTTACATTGGGTTTTGAATCAGATATTAAATCAAATTCAGAATAAGTTTGAACCTCCTTATCAGCGTAAACCCTAATTGAAGTTTGCATACAACCATCAACAAAAAATTTTAAAGGCCCTGGGCTGGAAGAGACAAGAGCACTTTGGTCATCCTCAATCTTTGGCGAATTTTCTACGAGTTGTGTTTCTTCTTGTTCCATAATGGCAGAGAGTTCATCAGTGAAAATATCGTCTTCATTTATTATATTTTCTGCTGTACAAAGTTCTATGTTTGTCTCGTCGAAACTTATTAAAATTGTCTCACTTTCATGACCAAGGAAAGTACTTGAAGCTTGACTCTCTTCCGTTTCCATAATACAAGCAGTAGATTTATTTTTAATGTTTGTGCTCTGATAAAGATTTATACAAATAATTATGAGATAGGCTTATTAAAAACAAAGGGAAATGAATACATACATGTATCTTGTTTGTAATATACCCTAGTGCAGAACGTCTCTTTTTGCGTTGATATCTTGTGACCGACTTTTGAAGAAAAGCATCACTTGAAACACTTAGTGGGTTTAGACTCTTACTTGGAACCCAATCGGGGTTAGTTTTATCGAAAAGCGCAGAAGGTTTTGCTTAAATAAAACATTGATTATATACTTAATAACAGGAGCAATTTGAATTAAATTCTTATCACTTACCAGAGAAAAAATGTTTAGAACAAACTCTAGTATTTTTTGTTACGACATCAGGGCCAAGGCTTAACCTTTTCAACCAAAGTTTACGACGTTTAGAGGATAATTCTCGCGTTGCCTCATCTTGGTTTGTTATAATACCGGGTATACTAAAAAAACTTAACTTTTCCTTGGTACTAATACTTTTACAGCTCTTTAAAGAACAGGTCCTAACCATTTTATGAACAAACCGCCTTAAAACAACCCAGTTAAAAAACTTAAAACTCCACAAAGATGGTGGCCGAGAAAACTGCCATTTAAAAACTAGACGCGGCGCTGCTAACTGTGGCGCGAAAGCAAAATTCAAAATGTCTTTCTATTGTCGCCCTATAAACATAGGGCTCACTTTAGAAAAAGCTCAAAAAGTTGGGAAAGGATCAAAATTACAGAGTCAAAGTAAAACCTGGAATAGCTTCCGAGCAGGTAGGATAACAGCCTCAAACTTTTACCGTACGTGCCAACAACCTGGGGTACCGAGCATGAAGAAATCATGATTAAAGATTACGTAAAAGAAATGCGAAAGACGCATTCTGATGTAAAATATGAAAAAAGCGGGCCTCTGCCAAAACACGCTGTACCCCCACCTAGGAGCTTCGCCTGATGGGTTTGTGAGTTGCAGTTGCTGCGGTATGGGTGTTGTAGAAGTCAAGTGCCCTTTTTCTATAAAAGATAAGTCAGTTAAGGAAGGAGTGGACAACCCGCTATATTGTCTGGGTCGAAATTTGAAGCTCAAACAAAACCACCCATATTATGCTCAAGTGCACACACAGATTTTTATAACAAACGGAGAGTATAATGATTTTTATGTCTGGACGACTGTAGACTTTAATATTGAAAGAATATATCCAGATAAGGAATTTTGGGATGTGGAAATTAAAAAAGCAGAAGCTTTCTTTAAGATGGCAATTTTACCCCCAGTTGGTTGGGAAATATTATACGAATGACCCATCCTTAAAACAGAATGAAAAGCGACGAAAAACTAGGACTGGAGGAAAACAAATCGTAGTAAAAAAGAACGAGGCATCATCCTTGGTAGTCAATGTAAATGTTCCTAAAAATATCCTATCTCCAAGTAAAAATGGAAACTTAAACGCAAGTGATAAAGGAAACTTAAACGCAAGTGATAAAGGAAACTTAAACGCAAGTGATAAAGGAAACTTAAACGCAAGTGATAAAGGAAACTTAAACGCAAGTGATAAAGGAAACTTAAACTCAAGTGATAAAGGAAACTTAAACGCAAGTGATAAAGGAAACTTAAACGCAAGTGATAAAGGAAACTTAAACGCTAGTGATAAAGGAAACTTTAACGCATGTGATAATGGAAACTACACGAAAACAAATCGCTTATCCACTTCCTCGATGACAACAGTCCAAGCTCCAGGCAGTAAAAAACGATCTAGTAGAGCCACATCATTAAGTGATGAAAGTGAGGAGCTTTTTTGTTATTGTCAACAGGCGGAATCTGGAACAATGGTTTTTTGTGAAGCTCCAACCTGCCCAATCAAGTGGTTTCACACAGACTGCCTAAATATGAAGACAATCCCCAAGAGAAAATGGCAATGTAAACAGTGTTGTGCTCGTGGGAAAAATGTTTTGAAAACAAAGAGATTGAAGATGTAAGAAAATATTAATTTCTGTGAAAAGAACTTGTTTATTTCCTAATGTGATTACTATTTTAAAATCAAAAATGTGATTACTATTTTAAAGTCAAAAATGTGATTACTATTTTAAAGTCAAAAATGTGATCACTATTTTAAAGTCAAAAATGTGATTACTATTTTAAAGTCAAAAATGTGATTACTATTTTAAAGTCAAAAATGTGACTACTCTTTTAAAATCAGAAATGTGAATACTATTTTAAAATCAAAAATGTGATAACATTTTTAGTCATTTTAATTGAACTATCTGGCGTAGTAGCTCAAATTTATTTAAACAAGACGGCCCAAGGGCTCGTAATAGTAGCCATATTGTACGAGTGAATAGCCCCTCTATACCCTACCCCTAATGAGTGGATAACCCCTCTATACCCTACCCCTAATGAGTGGATAACCCCTCTATACCCTACCCCTAATGAGTGGATAACCCCTCTATACCCTACCCCTAATGAGTGGATAACCCCTCTATACCTTACCCTAATGAGTGAATAGCGCTATCTTTTTCTATGCTTAATTGATTTACCGTGCATAAAATCAGAGTTAGTAGCCCCTCGATTCCCCACTCTAAACAGTGATTAAATTATAACCGTATAAATTTACTGATGCTGTAATTCTAATATTCCGGTGAATCGAAGAACAGATAGTTTTTATTGATAATCCCCTCGATGAGTTTACAACATAGACTTATGCCGATGCACACTTATCGCATCTTATAAACTTCAAACAAGGACTTATGCCCAGAAACTTTTGAAAGAGAAAGTTTAGTTATAGTGATTACGCATTTTAGTGATTATCCCCTCGAATTACCTTTAGCAATGCTAAAATGATCAAACGCATAACGCTCATTTAACACTATGTTAGCTCTATCTAAACCCACATTTGAATTAACCGCCAAAACGTTCCAGTCAAACATAACATAGATGACGATAGCTACCGAACGAGAACGAAACACATGAGGAGCGCGGTAGGAAACGGGGAAAATCGTTATCTATTTAATTAACACATAAATAAAAAGAAAATAAATATAAAAACCCCAAACATACAAATTCATAAGTATCCGACCCCACAGATAAAAATTCAAAAGTATCCGACCCCACAGATTAAGAGGTACCCCACCCCACATCACCCCGACATTTTAGAGATAAAAATAAGTAATATCAAGTCTCTATGGTTCAGTGGTTAGAGTGTTTGTCTATTACGCTAGGGATCCGGGTTCGATTCCCGGGTCTGACCTGAAAAAATGTTTATTAAAATTAAATCTCTAACCGAGCCCAGTTACCCCTATGGGAGGGTTGTGGTAATATAAAGTTCCTTTTAAGCTAAAATCTGACGATAACGAAAGCGAAAACTCCGGCCACGACTACTACTATTACTACTACGGCTCGGGTCAAACTAAGAGCCTATCGTATACTACGATATGGCTAAAAATAACAGAGTTCAAAGGTTTTCAATAAATAAATGAGTCTACGAGTCAAAAGAGTCTACGAGTCAAAAACGTTTTTTTTATGGGTACGACCGAGGGAGTTAAATTATTTAAAGCGCAACAAACGAAGGCAATTTTGTCAATAGTTGCTACATTTTCATTTGGGGCATGTCTTAGAAATTCAGTTGGGATGGTTGTATGTATAATTTGATAATTTTGTCTCAATTGGCCTATGACCCTTTCTACATGTATTCGTACATTTGCTAATTTTCTAGTAGCTTCCACGTCAAGGGGGTCTAGTTGTTTCTTGCCGTTATAGCCCAGGACTTTTAGGGTTTGACCTAGAATATTTGAACATAAAGATTAAATTTGGTATATGTGTTGTTTTTGACCAAACAAAAAATATACTAAAAGTCACCTGCTGTAGAGCGCGAGATTTCGCCGCCATCTTGGAAAATGGCCGCCGGGAATACCAGCTACAATGTATTCCACGTTCTTCTACAAAAAATATGAAAATTGGTACACATTATTATTGTAACCACTTGAACATCATGGCAAAATTTTATAGCTCTGTGTTCAATAGTTTGGCCGCCATATTGGAAAATGACCACCGTTAATGCTAGGTACATCATATTTCACCATGTTGTTGGAAAATTATGAAAATTGATAGGTATTACAACAGAGCTTTGTGAACCTCATAGTAAAATATTGAAGCCATTAATCAGAAAGTTTGGCCGCCATGTTGGAAAATGGCCCCCATCAATGTCATATAGATATAGTATATGGTTCAAAAATTATGACAATTGGTAATAATTATGTTGAAGACCGTTTAAGCATCATACTTAAATATTGAAGACGTGCTACTGATAGATTGGGCGCCATCTTCGAAAATGACTGCTGGAAATGCTAAATATATTTCAAATATATAAATCTTTTTGAAATTCCTTTTTTGAATAGATGATTTTCATTAACGTAATAAACAACAAAAAATGGATATCTCGAAGTCGAAATTATCGGCGCCATCTTTAAAAATGGCCACATGAAAATCATAGCCCTAAAATCTGAAAGATAGAAAAGTTATTCAAAGCTGTTATTCTCAACATGTTGATTCGAGAATATAATTTAATATGGGGTTTGAACATTCTAGTGTTGTTTAAGATTAGATTTTAAACAAATCTCTAACATTTCATTCATATTCATCGTCATTTCTTGTTGCATGATCATGCTGGGGGTGACGTTCAAACGGGTCCACGAATCTCCAATAATGTAGCTAGTAAGGAGTTTTGGGACAATCTTAGTTTCCTTCCTCTCAAATCTAGCTTCTTCTCTACGCTTTAGAGCTTGAATATCACACCAACCAAAATCTATACACTGTTAGAAAAAAAAGTGTTTCGTGGGTGTTCGGAAATACCTTGAGGTGTTTATACACTCTTTATGGAGTGTTTTTTAACTGAGGTGGTGTTTTCTCCGTAAAAAGGTGCTAGTTGACTCTTTTAAGGAATTTTGTAAGGAAATGGTGATTCACTGGTATGTAGACACACCTTTAGGTGTTAATTGACCCTTATTAAATTGTTTTTTAAACGGAAATAGTGTTTTTAATATAAATCTGTTCGAATGGTGCGAATTGACCCTTATTAAATTGTTTTTTAAACGGAACTAGTGTTTTTAATATAAATCTGTTCGAATGGTGCGAATAAATACGTTTGGGCTTTACTTTACACATTTTTAGCTGATATGGTGTCTTTTTAAGTGAAAGGTTATTGATATGAGCTTAGAGGGAAATAATCTACTAATTCTACCTGCATAGTTAAGCATCCTAAAAATAACCGAAAGATTTTAAAAATCTAAATTATTTAACATTTCTTAGGACTAGCTTATTCTAATCTTTGAAGGAATTTATACTTATTTTGATTTTTCAATCATTGAAAAATAATTCTCGAAGAGTTCAATATGCTGGAATGTCTTGGAATTAGAGTAATTCATAAAGTTATCACTTGAATTTCCCCTTGACACAGGTTTTTATCTCTCCGAGTGACGATGACGTCACGGAGAGGTATTACACTGGACGTATCTGTGTGTCTAACATGAAACAAAGCTTTATAGCTACACAACTACTAAAAGAATCGTAATGCCGAAAAATATTTAAAATATTTCCATTTAATATTCTGCTAAAAGAAAATTTTATCCTTTTGGAAGAGATCTTATCATCCTACTCGCTTTATATTAACTTTGATATGCGTGTTGTGTCTCGATTCAGATGCAATCTTCATTACTCGTTCTATATAAACTCTCACTTGTGTCATTCCAAAGAAAGAAGTTTATCTTAAAAAATTAATTAAATATAAGTGCTATGAATTATTTTAATTGTCAGTATTTTACGTTAATTATAATTAGGTAGGTTTAAGAAATTTAATTCCTAAAATAATTTTAAACATAGCTATCTATAAAGTTATACTTCTAGGAAACACCTATATCAGAACTTTTGTAAATTTTGGGTATATAAGGTGATTGATTCACACTAAGAGATAAGAAATGCGCAATTGCGTGAAACTTTGGTGGAAGCTCTGCCATTAGTAGGCAAGACGTTTCTCATGTCTCACGTGTGGACGTGTGGCGTGTGTGGTGTACACGAAAGACTAGTGCATGGTGTTGTTGTTAGAAACCATTAAATACCGGTTAGCATTGGATGAAACAATTGGTTGTTAGACAGCAGATGAAGGTGCAACGGATAGTTAATTATTGACGTTAAATAAGATGGATATAGCAACGAAGTAACATTTTCCGAATTTCTGTATACTGCGAACGCGTTCCGGGAATTACGAACACGTTTGCTTCGATTTGCCAACTGCGAACGCGGTGACAGACAGACCCACAGACACGTCCAGTCACTCGGAGAGAGGTAAAAATTCTACTTCATTACTCTATCGCCACACTTGTTACCTCTCCGAGTGACGTATGTCACGGAGACGTTCTAATTTCGACGTGTCTGTGTGTGTGTGTGTCTGTCTGTTGTTATTGACATACACCATAGGGGACCGCGTTCGCAGTTTTCAAATCGGAGCAAACGTGTTCTCAATTTCCGGAAATTTCGAAAATTGTATTACACTTACAGGCTATTACTCCATTGCCTGTCTAACACCAACAGCCTCTGGTCTATGCCCATCCCAACTGGACACCAGTCTGTACACACTGGCTTCTAATCACCACCCTCTTATGGTCTTTGTCCATCCTTCATGGACACCGGTCTGCACACACTGGCTTCTAATCACCAACGTCATCTACTCTATGTCCATCCCACATGGACACCAGTCTGAACTTACTGGCTTCTAACACCACCATCTTCTGATCTTTGTTTTTATCCATCCCACATGGACACCAGTCTGTACACCTGGCTTCTAATCACCACCGTCATCTGCTCTATGTCCATCCCACATGGACACCAGTCTGTACTTACTGGCTTCTAACACCACCATCTTCTAGTCTTTGTTTTGTCCATCCCACATGGACACCTGGCTTCTACTCCATCATCATTCTTATGGTTAAGACATACGCGGCGATCGGCCAGGGTAACGAGATACGTCTGGCCTCCCAATGGTGGGGCTTCCAACAAAGGTTCACGCAATTGCGCTGTCCTTATCCATAGCTGCGATTCGACACCGTAATATACTACCTATTTGAATAAGGCGAAGCAACCGGCGTATGCTTCATTTCAAACGCCAATATTAGTCAAGTCTCTCAAGAATGTTTAATTGTTCTTTATCAAAACGATGTAACGCTCAATAAGGCGAACAACTAACGAAGAAAATAAATAATATTAATTATATTTATTTGAATATTTAAGATAATCTTGTTTCTCAACTCAAAATTAATACGGAAAGAGTTAAAAAGCAGTCTATGTTTTTGTCTGTGTGTGTCCGTCCATTGTTACACTAGTGCGTCGCGTTAGCAGTTAGCCTTGTTGTTAGGCTTATCTGTGAATCCTCTTATGACAATGTTCAATAACGACGCCGTTCTTAGAAACATAATGTTTTATTTAAATTAGTAGAACATGGTTTATAAATATAAATAGTTAAATATTAGTTTATACTAGGGAGAAATTACTGACTATCTCATCTCGACTCTGGTTGCCAACTGAACTGCCTCACTAATATTATTTCGTTAAGAAAACATGAATAACCCTAAGGTCGTCTGCTAGAGCAGTTCGGTTCAGTTCCGTCAAATTAGTTAAATTTTTTACTGTATAGTCAACAAACTCCCCCTATTTAACATAATTTGTTATCACATAATTATAGGAACGAAATCAATCATGATAGTGGCTAATGTAACTTTAACATCCCGCGACAATTTTCAAAATTTGATTTAGCTAAGGGCTTCGTAAAAACATCCGCAACATTTAACTTAGTAGAAACATATTTCAATTCAAATAATTGTTCTTCAAGTTTTTCGCGTAAGAAATGATATCTAATGTCAATATGCTTCGTGCGGTGGTTTTCAACCGGGTTCTTTGCATAGAAGATAGCTGACTGGTTATCGCAAAACACAAGCGGGATGGGAAAGTCAATTTTACATTGCCCGGCTATACTGTCGGTAATCGTTTTTAACCACATAAGTTCCTTGGTTGCCTCGGCCAGAGCAACGTACTCGGCTTCCATCGTGGATTGAGCAACGGACTTCTGCCGGAATGAACGCCATGAAAATGGACAGGATCCCCAAAAACAAACGTAACCGCATGTGGATCTTCTGGTGTCCCAATTGCTTCCCCAATCCGAATCCGAATACATAATTAAACGGGATAGGTCTTCCTTGACGTAATGAAGACTATAGTCTTTAGTTGAATCAACATACTGGGCCAATTTGTATAGGTGTATCCAATGGTTTATTCCTGGGTTGGAGTTGAATTGTGACAGAGTGATCACTGCATGCAATATATCCGGTCTGGTCCGAAGGGCCAAAAACAACAGCGATCCTATCAATGCTTGGTATGGGTATTTCTTCATGTCTTGTTGATCTTTAGGGTCTGTTGGACTATCACTTCTGCCTAACTTGAAACCCGGGTTCAATGGTAGCGAAACTGGTTCTTCTCTGGTGATTTGAAATGTGTCCATAATCTTCTTTATATACCCGCGCTGGTGAAGCTGTATTCCTCCTTGTTGATCTGCGATAAACTCTACTCCCAGGAATTTTGATATTGGTCCGAGATTTTTTATCTTATAGACCCTGGATAGCGTGTGATAAACTTCTTCCAAAATGGTATCATCCTTGGTTATAACTGCAAGGTCATCAACATAAACCAAAACAAACGCTTTCATTGGGATATAATAAATGCAGTTGGTTCCTGGGAGTTTCAGAAATCCGAGATCCTTGAAAGTATTATCCAGTTCTTTATACCATACTCTCCCTCTCTGAGGTAGACCGTATAATGCCTTATAGAGCCGTAAACAATGTGAGGAAGAATTTTCCATTTCAAATCCTGGTATTTGTGCCATATAGACCTCCTCCGGCAAATGACCATACAAGTACGCGTTTTTTACATCAAGGTGACTGTGTACCCAACCAAGGGTGACGACGAATAGAGCAATGAACAGTCTGATAATTGTGAAGTTTACGACCGGCGCAAATGCTTCTTCATAATCAATTCCCGGTTTCTGGTTAAACCCCTGCGCCACCAAACGAGCTCTATAGCGAATGATTTTCCCTTGTAGGTCAGTTTTAGTGTCATATATCCAGCGACACCCTATTATCTTCTTATCCTGTGGCTTGGGAACGTTTTTCATGACCTTTCTCTCCTTTAGCGTTGCTACCTCAGCTTCCATTGCTGATTGCCAATAGCTTCGCTCAGGTGATGTCAAAGCTTCTTCATATGTTTTCGGGATGATAACGTCGGTGCAATGTGTCTCTACTGCTTCATGGAATGCTTCTTCTCCCTCCTGGACCTGCAGCTCTTCGTCTTCGTTTTGCACTTCGTCTTGCTCTTGATCACAGGCCATTTCCATTGCTTGACGTACCTCTTTCTTGCAGAAATTAAACAATGTCAGGTCATATTTTAAATTGTTCGCCTTCAAATAGTCTTTAACTTCAAACTTTGATCTTAAGCCCTTATTCTGATTCGGTGGGACATAGGATATATTAAAGTCGTCCTTCGATCTTCCTAATTTTCTGAATTGAATCATTTGCCTCCAGCCTGGCGGTAATTTTCTAGATATAGCATTTTCTCCCGGCGTTCCTTCTCCCTTTGCTGGAGGACGCTCCACTTCAATCCCTTGGGTAATTGTTGGTTTAGGATCTTCAGGCTCGGGATCTGCTTCTGATGCGATTGCAACCTTGTCATAGAACGTATGTACGTCGGGTTTAGTATCTTGTTTAGGTCCATAGCCAAATTGATCCTCAACGAACGTAACGTGCTTCGTTTCTTGTATGATTCTTTGCTCAGGGTACCATATACGGTAGCCTTTGGTTCTGAGTGCATATCCTACTAGGACTCCTTTTCTTGCCCGATTTTGGAATTTATGTTTACGGCGTTGCTTCGGAATGTGCACATAGGCGAGACAGCCTATTTTCTTTAAGTGACGACTGCTTGGTTTCATCCCAGTCCAGCGTTCCAGGGGTACTTTATTGCCGAGCTTACTGTGCCTCATCCTATTCTTCAAGTATGCGGCTGTGTTAACTAATTCTGCCCACAGATTAGTCGGTAGGTTGGCTTCTTCCATCATAGTTCTTGCAGTATCTACTAAGGTTCGGTTAACCCTTTCCGCGAGTCCATTCATTTGGGGTGAATACGTGTTGCTTGTCTCATGCTTGATGCCGGCGTTGGTGCAGAAATTCTCAAATGCTTGATTGCAATATTCAGTACCATTATCCGTACGAATGGTCTTAATTCTTTCTCCCGTTTCATTCTCCACTCTTGCTTTATAAATTTCAAAACAATGGGGAACAGCATCTTTCTTGGCAATAGTGAATATTGATATATGTCTGCTGAAGTCGTCAATGAACGTCACATAATATTTCGACCCACCGAGGGATGCTACCGGCGCAGGTCCCCAAACATCGGAATGGATTAGTTGTAATACCTTCGTGCTGTAAATGTCTTGTATAGGCTTACCGCCTTGAGCCGTACTTTTGCTAAGCTTGCATGAATCACATGGTTCCATCTCTCCCTTTAAGTGCTCAAGGCCAAACAGCATCTCATGTCTCGACATGTACTTGAGGTCATTCATGTTGACGTGTCCGAGGCGCTGGTGCCACAACGTTAATGATTCCTTATTCTCGCTTGCTTCATAAACTTCGGCGCTTGGCTCTTCTCTAAGACATATAGTTTCAAAGGTATAAAAATTGTTGTTCAATTTTGCTTCAAAGATGATATTGCCATCTGGGTGATAAACTAGGCAGGTTCCTTTTCCAAAAACTAACGTAAATCCACGCTCATCCAATAATCGTGCTGAGAGGAGGTTCCTTCCCATATTAGGGGTATAAAGAACGTTCGTGAGAGTAAACTCGTATTTGTACTTCTGATTTGCAATTTTCATCGGTATATTTCCAACACCTAGTGCTTGTGATTTCCCTTCTCCGAGCAGTATTTCACTGTCTAGCTGCTTGTATGTCTGAAACCATTCCCTCTGATTACATAAGTGATGAGTGGAGGCGGTATCAATAACCCATTCATTTCCTATTGTTGCAGTATAACACGCCGATGCCAATAATGCTTCTGCTCTATGACGACTTGGTTGTCTCTTCTTCGGACCCCTGCAGTTTATGCTTCTATGTCCTTGTCGGCCGCAACTATAGCAAGCACCGTGGAAGCCGCCTCGGCCTCGTCCGCGTCCACGTTCCTCGTGCCTTGGTGTATACACCTGAGGTTTCTCTTGTTGCTTTTTCTGTTGTGAACTTGATACTCCCGAAGAGTAAGCAGCCGACTCGATACAGTGTTCTGCACCTGCAACACGTTGCGCTTGTCTTCCGTATTCTATTAATAATTCCTCTTGTACGACATCAGGTACAAATTTACTATCATCATATCGATAAATCTCCGATACTACGGATTGATACGAGTCCGGTAACGTGCCAATCATCTTCGTTGCATATTCCGCATCTCCCACTTTATATCCTGCTTCCGCCAGTTGTAAATGAACGTTGCTCAAACGAGCAAGAAAGTCGGGTAATGGTTCTCCATCCATGTACCTTATAGCAAAAAATTCAGTCAGTAAGTTGCCTACTCTTGCTCTGGAAGTAGGTTCATATCGCTTCTGTAATGCATCCCATAATTCGTGTGATACTCTCAGGCTCGGATACAAACTTCGTGTGTCTGGGGAAATGGCTAAGGCTATTGTTCCAAAGGCCCTTGACTCTCTAGTTTTAAAACTAAGTATCTTCTCTGGACTTGCTGGCGGCTCGGGGGCTTTTTCCAATTTGGTTACTATCTCCCAGAGTCCTCGTTCCCGTAGTAATAACTCTATTTCATATTTCCATGTTCTATAATTAGATGAATTTAACTTTACCACTTGGTGTACTGAATTGTGCTCATCCGCCATCTTGATTAGGCTTAGCGTCGTAATCACAGGTCAACCACGCTCTGCTACCACGTGTTAGGCTTATCTGTGAATCCTCTTATGACAATGTTCAATAACGACGCCGTTCTTAGAAACATAATGTTTTATTTAAATTAGTAGAACATGGTTTATAAATATAAATAGTTAAATATTAGTTTATACTAGGGAGAAATTACTGACTATCTCATCTCGACTCTGGTTGCCAACTGAACTGCCTCACTAATATTATTTCGTTAAGAAAACATGAATAACCCTAAGGTCGTCTGCTAGAGCAGTTCGGTTCAGTTCCGTCAAATTAGTTAAATTTTTTACTGTATAGTCAACACTTGTGTTGATGTGTTAAGAAATCATTCAGAACCATAATATTCCCTTTTTCCATAATATAAAGTGAATATGTGGAAGTATTTTTCGTAATTATGATGCATTTAGTACTTTTGTAGCTTTAAAGCTCTGTTTCATTTTGATTTTCCAAAGATTTTTTTTAATATTGTTGTTTGAAATGGCTGTTTATATATTACTTAAGCTATACTACATCTTTATATAGAATAATCCTTGGTTTAGTGAGTTCATGAAGAAAATTAAGACTGAGACTCCGGCGGGTATATCTAGTACTACTTGCAATAAGCTTAGTGAAATATAGAGTTAATAATTGAGGCCTGAGGTGAAGTAAACTTTGGGTTTTGATATTCGTGTCTGAAATGAAGAGACATCAACGGTTCAGAGTGAGCCGAAAGTTAAATACCCTTTTAAATAATCAGGTTAAGATTTTATAATAGAAGAAAAGATCATGGTGGCAATTAGAATAGTAAAAGGGCTAATGGTAAACGGGTAGTAGCTACAGACATTATATTCTCTTTATGGTGCGCATTGACTATTAGTGCGTCTAGCTACAATATAGCTTTGGTGTTATTTAACGTTAACATTCATGTTGGCAAACTAAGAATATTGTTGAGGTGAGACGAGACGATAGTGTTTACACTGCAAACCAGTTGTGAATGTAGCTATCAGAATATACGGTAAACAGCTGAAGCGTAGACTTTATTTGCTGTTCTTTCCCCATTGACTGATTTCCATATGTCCAAGATTTATCCTTATTGGATGTAAAATGTCGTCTGCTTTACTGTATATTCGCTATGCTTGGAATACTGCTTCAATATTTCGTAAATTTTTACTTCAAAAAAGAGAAATAATTCCATATCTAGGTAAATAAGTTTGTAATAGTAGACCTCTAGACTCGGAGAGGTAATATTTTGGTTTTCCCAACTTGTTTTTCTAATGGTATATACCACATACAACTTAATCTGTACTTATTGTCTTCTGACAACACCATCATATAGTCTTCTGTGTATACCACATACACGCCAAACTGAAACATTGGCTTCTACTCCATTATCATCGTTGGGATTAAGATGTACGCGCGAACGGCTTAAGTTACGAGAAACGACCAGCCTCCCAATGGCAGGGCTTCGACCAAAGGTTGACGCAATAGCGCTTATTTCTACCATTTGTGAATCAATCGCCTTATATACCCTAAATTTCCAAAAATTGTGAAAACGGTTTACGCTAGAAGTCAAACGTCCACAATAGCGATGTTTAAAATCATTTTCAAAATAACGTTCTTAAAACCACTTAACTAGAATTAAGGTAAAATACTGACGATTAAAAAAATTAATATCATTTATATTTATTTAAATATTTAAGATAATTTTCTTTCTTCGGAACGACACAAGTGAAAGTTGATATAGAACGAGTAATGAAGATTGCATCTGAGTCGAAACACTACACGCAAATCAAAGTTAATATAAAGCGAGTAGGATAAAATTATCTCTTACAAAACCATAACATTTTCTTATTGTAGAATATTAAATGAAAATATGTTAAGTATGTTTCGGCATTACGATTCTTTAAGTAGTTTTGTAGCTATAAAGTTCTGTTTCATTTCAATATTCCAAGAAGATCTTTTATATTAATATATCAAATTTGGTGTTTACTTTTTAATTCAGCTTTACTACATTTATATACAGTGTAAACATGAAATTTAACTTTCCTAGTTTCACTAAACGTTACTTCTAAATATTTTGGAAAGCGTTGTTCGGATTGGTTCCTTGAATTCGTGTGTCTTTGAGGAGGTCTTGACGGTTCACAGTGAGCCGAAAATTAAATACACATTTGAATGATGTAAATCAGGTCCTTCAATAGAACTATTGAGGATATACAGTAAAGGTTAAAGTAACCATCTCACACGCATATCAATTCTTACACGGTTGAATAAGGCTTACAGCAGAAAAACGTTTACCCTTAATCCACTGGATTTGAGCAGCAGATTTTGAGCAGCTATTTTGAAAGACTAATCTATGGTAACACATGTGTTTTTAAATAATTTAGTTCAAAAAACACCTTTTACAGAGTCTATAGACACCTTTCTGGTATAATTATAATCCTCTATTAAGGGTGATGTTTTAAACGTAACAAGAATTAAAAAGCACCAACGTCAATGGAATTTAAAAACACCAAATTTGTCTCAAAAAGACCTTTTTTTAAAGGGTTTATTAACACTTTTTCTGGTATTAATATACACCTCTATTCAAAGTGATTAAAACACCTCACAGGATATAAAAAGCACCTTCAGAGAAAGTATTATTTCGCACCGTTTTGAATGGTGCGTATTGACATCCTCTCGAATGGTGCTTTTAAACACCAATAGGGGTGCTGCTGGGGATGCATTAGGAAACACCTCTAAAGGTGTCAAACAGTTCCATTTTTTAACAGTGTATAATCAAGATCATCCCTTATTTTCCAATGAAAATCGGAAGGTCTTGGGTAAGCTGAAGGATGAGATGGATGGAGTGCCTATCCAAAGCTTCGTAGGCTTACGTCCCAAGATGTACAGCATTCTGAGTGCCAAGGGAGAAAAAAAGACCGAGAAAGGAGTGTGTAGGCGTCTTGTTAAGAATACGTTGACGCATGATGATTACCTAAATTGTGTGAAACGAAGAAAAACTACCAAATAACTATGAAAATAATTACTAGTGTGAAACATAGTTTGCACACGACAACTCAAAACAAGCTAGCATTGAATCCGTGTGACAACAAGAAGTTTATTCTGGGTGACGGAGTTCGTACTCTCTCGTACGGACATTACTTCATTCAGTACTTGAAAAAGTTACATGAAGGTTGAAAACTGAATAATAATAAAATTGACAAATACAAAATTAAAAATTTATTGCATGTTTTTTGAACATGAATTCCTTAATAATACAATCATTAACTGCCTAATTTTTGGAGAATCTTGAAATGATGTCATACATTTTAACCCCTCTACATCTATTTATAGCGAAGTAAACACAGAAACCTCCGCAAGTTAAGAAAGTGTAACTTTGTAACTGTACTGAGTTAAACGTGACCGTCTTACTATTTTTTTCAATGAAATTAGCGAACTTAAACACCTCGGGGCTATTCCCGAAGGAGTCAAAAAATTCAGTGTTTTTTGAGGCTGAGAAATATATTATACACCAATGTTCTCCAGCATCCTGTGAAAAGTCGGTGTTTACAACGAAGAGAGATGGAAAATTCACCTTAGGTAAAGTACTTGCCGAGAAAACACCACGAAACAGTCCTTTGGTAAACTTATCAGTTTCAAATATCTTCTCTAATTGGAGGGTATCCATTACTCAACGGTTACGTTTCTGTTCTTGTCAATTTCAATGAGGGACTGAAACTCGGCATAAACAATAACTGCTACTGTTTCTGGGAGAGGTTTCTCGAATTTGGATCTTTCCTATTTTTAAGGCCGCCTTCGATAGTGGGATTTTTTTTAGTAGGATAGTAGTAAAAATAGTAGTATTTTTCCTAGAACCGAAAAGCTAAACCGATGAGGGACAAAATACTATGGATAACTAAATTCTGACTAAAACGCTTTCATATGGTTTTACTCTATATATAATTTATGATTATTATTAGTGATTAATGCTATATTTATAGCAAGGTTCTGCCTTGAGGGAACGAAATCCCCTGTCGCTAGGGCAGTTCTTACATGCAGAACTATACCCGTTTAAATGAGGGTAGTTCTCGCATGCAGTGTAAAACTGCATACAAAGTCGGCCATATTATCGACTTAAACGCGGTATGAAACTGCATTTAAAAGTCAGTCGTATGACCAATCAAAAACTTCTGGAAAAGGCAGAAAGTTTTCAATTTGTATAATGTATGGGGTATTAAATCGGTTTTGGAGGCCATAATATTCAAGCAGTAGATACAGACGTTTTTGTGAAATATAATAATCGCTTTTCATTAAGAGGTTTTCGAGCACCAGAACCGCATTTAATATAATCTTCTCTGGCGTATTTCCAAAAAATAAAATCCATTTGAACTCTAAATGCGCTCAAAATAGATAGACTGGCCTCTCAAGTAGGCCACTACTGACGCCTAATTGAGAGGCCAGTGTAATAGTCCATGGTTCCATTTTGCTTGTTTATTCTCTACTGGCCTCTCAAGTAGGCCACTACAGACGCCTAATTGAGAGGCCAGTGTAATAGTCCATGGTCCATTTTGAATGTTTATTCTCTACTGGCCTCTCAAGTAGGCCACTACTGACGCCTAGTTGAGCGGCCAGTGTAATAGTCCATGGATCCATTTTGCTTGATTATTCTCTACTGGCCTCTCAAGTTGGCCACTACTGACGCGAAGATGAGCGGCCCGACACCTAACCTAACCTAACCTAACCTAACCTAACCCAACCTAACCCATCCTAACCTAACCCATCCTAACCTAACGTTACCTAACCGAACTGAACCTAACCTAACCTAAACTTATCTAGTTTGAACGTTAGGACATAACTGTACTGGCCTCGCAATTAGGCCACTTAGGACACCTAGTTTAAAGGCCAATGTGATACTTCCATTTCGTTTTTAATATTTATTCACGAACGGCAAAGTAGCCGACGATAAAAACATAGATAAGAGACCCATGTATTGTCCCTAGCTTAATTTTGCGTGTTTATTCTCTACTGGCCTCTCAAGTAGGCCACTACAAACGCTTAGTTCAGAGGCGCGTGTAATTGTACACGGTTCCGTTTTGCATGTTTATTTTCTAATGGCCTCTCAAGTAGGCCACTACCAACGCCTACTTGAGAGGCCCGACATGGAATTTCACCCGCCTCGCCTAAACCAAACCTAACCTAACCTGGTCTAATCTCGTTTGAACGTAAGGGCATATCTGTACTGGCCTCGAAATTAGGTTAAAGGCCAATGTATTATTCCAACATTTCGTTTTGCATGTTCATTCTGTACTGGCCTCGCAATTAGAACACTTAAAACGCCTTGTTAAAAGGTCAATGCATTACACCATTTCATTTTTCCTGTTTATTCACGAAAGGCTAAGTATGCGCCTCTTTACACGGAAAAAGACAGTAATATAGCAATGTTTTGGAAAAGGCGGCAATTTATGGTTAGTGAGAAATAATTTGGAAAAGGCGGCAATTTATGGTTAGTCAGCAATATTTTGGAAAAGGCCGACATTTATGGTTAGTCAGCATTATTTTGGAAAAGGCGGCAATTTATGGTTAGTCGGCACAATGTAGCAATTCATACTATTTTCTCCATCATAGGTTCCGCTTTTCCTCGTAGGGGGAATACTACTATTTTTACTACCATCCTACTTAAAATTTTACCACTATGAAAAACGGCCTCTAAAATAGGAATGACCCGTTAAATCATAGCAAAACAGAGTATAGCCTCTAGCAAAATCTTCCCGACTTATCACGTTTCTTTCATCTCCCGTCTGCGCTGTTTGGAGGAAGAGATTATAATAAGCTTGAATATAACTATTTTTCCCGAAATTAGATGTTAGTGGTTTGTGGGGGGTAAGTGGCGGTGCCTAAATGACCGGCGTCTAAATGTCGGCGCCCAAATGTCCCGTTCCGGAACTAAGAGCTTCTTTTTTTTGTGTGAGTGGGATTTTTCCTGAGACGCCTCGAATAGTTTTAGAATGCTTCTTCAAGCGCTTCCGTTCGGACAGTGTCAGTTCAATGTTTCCTCCCAGCAAATTTATACAAACTTCTGTAAGGCTTAAAATCTCGTCTTTCGTTGCCAATTTCAAAATGGCCTTCCTCTGTTTAACGTTACAACTACTGAGAAATTTCAAGAAATTTATATTCCTGTTCAATTTTTTGGTGGTATGCATATTAGATACGGGTTTTTATCTGCTTCCTCTCCAGGTATAATACCCGTTCACAGTCTTCGATCGTCTGATGTATTGGGTTTTAAGTCTAAATAAATAGCCAAATTTCTGGGAGATGGCCTGCCGATAAGCGTCAACAACGTATTTAGTGTTTGAAGGAGATATCTGTTTCGCGAGGTTCAGGATTGAAGTTCGGTCACGTGGATTGTCAAACAAAAATAAAAAACACGAGTTTAAGTTTATAGTTCTTATCTCCTTTCCAGGATAATAAAGATTCTGCATCAAAACTATAACTGCCTTATTTCTATGGTGGGAACCTCGAATGAACAAGTTGGTTATTTTTTTATTATTTAATATCTCTGTTAAAAGGTCGTCCAAAATAAGAAGATTTCGGACTCGAGAGTCGAGGATGCTATCATCTAACAAACCTTCGTGGAATTCCGCGAAACGCACAGCTTCCAACACCGAAGAAAACAACTTTTCTTGATATTCGGTATAACACCAAATAGTTCGTTCAGGGGGGTGGGGATATACATTCCACATTATGTTTAATAAGATTGGCTACGAAGTAGGATTTACCAACTTGAGTGACACCTACCACGATCGACGTGAAACGTGCTTTAACTTCAAATCCATCATACGGAATGAGTAAAACCGAGGGTGTCTCGTTTCTTTTATTCTAACTGAGAAATGTACCCTTACAAAATAGGAATGATAAAAACTCGGTTTGACAATGATTGTTTTATTGAATATACAATCTATACAATCTACGAGGTCTCCTCTGCCCTAAATAACATCGCAATGTGTGAAAGTAAATGTACACAGATGTCTTCGCCTAGAAATGAATTGGGAAATATTTCAGCGTGTATTTCAGAGTAGTTCAAGCAGTCCATGACCGAGAGAAATGAGACCGTACTTATAGAATCCGAAGCGCTAATAAATAGTTGACCTATCACCTATAATTACAATGACCAAAATGAACCAATTCCCCTCACGCCCGCTGAATTCCTTGTTGGGCTTCGATTAAATTCACTGTCACCGTTAACTTTTAAAATAAATGAAAGTGTACCAACCTCGCGACAAAAACTGACAAAAGATTCAAATATCGTGATATAACGATTGAGAAAATATAGAAGTACTGGCGCCTTGAGTATATCATGGAGCTTAGATCAGCCCACCAATCCAAAACCGTTAAAAATTAAACGCATGAAGTTTTCACAATGATGTCAACTAAACACGAACATTTCTTTTTCGTAAATCCTTTCAATACTGTGGCAAAAACTGAATATAACTCGCCTCAAACATTAGTCATGATTGAACTAAAGTTTATGCAAGGTTAAAGAATATAATAAATTTGATCTTAAGAATTTCATGAATATTAAACTATTCGTAATCCAGCTCTCTTGAAATTAAAATTTTTTGGCTACATAAGTTAGATTTCTAGTCATCTTTGACTTCCTTAAAAACTGTTACAAAGCCGATGTGTTAACTCACGTGTACTTTACTCGGTTTTTTCAACATTATGATGACATAACTAATGACTTGATGAAGAAGTTTCAAGATAGGGATACTTTTATCCAAAATAAAATTGCGACCCTTGTTTTCCTGCTTTGTAATGATAATCATCAAAGGCTCGAGGTTAGTTTCGAATCGTAATCTTGATTGAAATTTTGCGATAATCGTAATTGGCGATCAATTTCTTTGCGATAATCGTAATTGGCGATTGATTTTTTTGCGATAATCGTAATTGCCGATCGATTTATTTGCGATGATTGTAATTGCGACCAAAATTTGGCGATAATGGTAAATCGCTATCGAAATTGGCCATAATAGTAACAAATAGCAGTTTACAAAAACGGACAATTGAATTATAATGCTCCTTCAAACTTGCCTATCTTATAATAATTAAATTTAAATGTAAATGATCCTGATTAGGAACTGAAAGCTCATTCGCATGCTGAGAAAACCATTCGGAAACTGTTAGAAACCGTTTCCCGCAAATCCTCATTCAAATTGAAAGCCAGTAAAGGGATAATGGACGACCACACAGGCTGCTCATGCGCAGAAAAGAAAACCAAAATGAGACGAAGAAGATCCATAATGAGTCAAATTCACCGACAAGAGTTTTCTATCCCTATTGTAGCTCTACAACATTTGGCCAACTTGTTATAGTTTCTTTATATTGCTTTTAGTTTGTTTTTAATTTCAATTTTTTTCACAAAAATAAAATTTGATTGTTCGTGATATTTTTATATAAAACGCTACCATATTAAATTGAAGATTTTGCTACAACAGTTGTCTTATTTATTTTGTCATATGAACTTTCAGTTTTAAACCCCAAAAGGGTTGGGAAGTTTGGCAGTCTGGAAATGCACCCAAAATACTCCTCAGGGGCAAGCTCAAATTCTTCACAACCGGGCACTGGACCGATTAGTTCTGGCTTGTATTTCTCAAACGCTGGCATTTGCGTAAATTCGTGACCCTTTATCATCCCTAAAGAAGTACAGGACCATTAAACAGAGTTGGACTGAATTGGAGATAGGACGCGTGGTTTTTTTATGGCAGAACCTCTAGCGCCACGGCGCGACGAATATTTAAACTTTTTTGACTCGCGTTTCCACGTATCTTACCTGCTGCGAGAACCTTCAAGTCAATGGGTTCTTTTAAATAATTGGATTGAATTACTAGAGGGTGCCGAGGATTATTTAATTGCAGCGTAGTGGTGCCTTTTGATTTAACGTGCAAATTGGCCGGTATAATTGAAAAGCAAGGAACGTCACGAAATTGTTCGAAATAGTCGCTGGCCTATGGGGGTGGAAATATGGATAAAGTGAAATCCTATTGGTTGAAACAGGAATACATCATGTCCCCATGCATCGTATGTTAATTTTGTGGGTATACCGGGCTTGAGAACTTAGTACACGTCATGTGACGCCTCCTAATTCTGATTGCATCTTTCTAACTGTGATTTCATTGGTTGGTATCAAGGTCAGGGAGCAAGGTATAACACGCACCGAGATATATTATTCAAGAGGTAAAATTCGTCGTACATAATGATTAGTCTAGATAGCTCCTCCCACAAAGTCCGCCTAGATGCGTTGAGTGAAAATGGAGTCAGCTAAAACATTTGGAGTGCAAAAAGCTACTAAACCGAAACACATACGTGATAAAAAGTTCCTAGCTCATCATTACTCTATTAGCGCTGCTTAACTATTTGCCAAGGCGTATGCGTATGCGCTGGTGGATTTTGTCCCACGTCAAGACAATCAAGGTTTCTGGGTTGATTGCTTATACTTAACAGTTATAGAATTGACCCTACCACGGTGCGATTCCCATCTGATATTTGATGAGCGGGAGAGCAAACAGAAATGGTGTCATGTTCCCGGGAAGAATCATGTTTCATGACTAAAGTATTAAGAGTATTCAAAGTGTCATTTTTCTTCTATTATCCCCTTCTGATGACACCAATTCATTGGGAATAGTATCTAGACTGGCAAAGGTTTCCACCCTGTATATTAGATTTTAAAGAAATTATCCTACATCTTTTTCCAAAGTCATTAAGTCCATCAAATTATTCACGGGAGAGAAGAAATATTGCATATCTTTGTCATCTCCGGGTAGAGTTTCATGCCGGGTTTTATAGCAGCCATTTACTTCGATCAGTCCAGGCGTTGACGTTGGGCCCTTCAAGAGTGCGGTGTCCTGGTTACTCTGCATACTTTGCCCATGAAGCGAACTCTCTCCCGACAATTGAGGTGATCAATTTGGTCAATCAGTGCGAGGGACAAACTAATCATTGGCTGGGACGCCAATGCTCATCACATAACGTGGGACAGTTCTGACTGCAACAGGAGAGGTGATGATCTACTTGAATATTTAGTTGGTTGTAAACTCTATATTCTCAATCAAAACAATGAACCTTCTTTTGTTACTTCTAATAGATGGGAGGTAATTGACCTCACGCTAGTCACAGAAAACCTCGCGTATTCCGTGTCTAACTGGCATGTGTCTAATGAGCCGTCTCTTTCGGATCATAGGCACATCTGCTTCAATGTCGCGACTACTTCTGTCCCGTTGGGGACGGAGATACGCAATCCAAAACGGACCAATTGGACCGACTATAGGAAAGACCTAATCCTACGCTACGGAGATGGTCACACCCCTAAACTTACTTCACTTAAGGGTCTTGATAGGGCTGCTGGTGACTTACAGTGCTCCATCATTGAGTCGTTCCACCGTAACTGCCCACTTAAGACCGTTAACTGCTCGAGGCTTGTCCCTTGGTGGAACGCGGATCTCAGCTGGCTTCGTAAATATACGCGCAGGCTCTTTAACAAAGCCAAGGGCACGGGTGACTGGACTGGATATAGGCAGTCCCTTAATACCTACAACAGGGCTTTTAGAGCTGCTAAGAAGGACTCCTGGCGGACCTTCTGTGAGCAAGTCTCCAATGTCCCTGCCTGCTTTTGCAGGCGGGCTAAGACTACATCATCTCTCCGTTATGCAAGATCTATAGACTTTGTATGCCTTGTGAATGGAAAAGTTCTAAGGTCATCTTTATTCATAACCCTGGGATATGTTGCTATCTCGAGGCGAAGGCATTCAGACCCATATGCCTGACCTCCTCCTTCATCAAAATTCTAGAGAGGGTGCTGGCTATCCAGTGGCAGGCGGGGTGAATGTTGGCGATCCGGTGGCAGGCGAAGTGGGTGGTGGCTATCCGGTGGCAGGCGCATAGGGTGCTGGCTATCCGGTGGCAGGCAGAGAGGTTGCTGGCTATCCGGTGGCAGGCAAAGAAGGTGTTGGCGATCCGGTGGCAGGAGGAGAGGGTGCTGGCCATCCGGTGGCAGGCGGAGAGGGTGTTGGCGATCCGGTGGCAGGCGGAGTGGGTGTTGGCGATCCGGTGGCAGACGGAGTGGGTGTTGGCGATCCGGTGGCAGGCGCATAGGGTTCTGGCTATCCGGTGGCAGACGAAAAGGGTGCTGGCTATCCGGTGGCAGACGAAGAGGGTGCTGGCTATCCGGTGGCAGACGAAGAGGGTGCTGGCTATCCGGTGGCAGACAGAAGAGGGTGCTGGCTATCCGGTGGCAGACAGAAGAGGGTGCTAGCGATCCGGTGGCAGGCAAAGAGAGGGTGCTGGCGATTATCAGAAATGTATTACTTTATACGAAGTTCACTTCTCCCTACCTCGCGCCGGCCATCATCTATGATGTATTTTTACAGGCTAGAAACGGTACCGTTCCTCCCGAACAGCGAGACAGAGAGGTGAAAATAAAAACACTAGCGTCGCGTAGTGGGAAAAATGTGCTTTTCTTACAATCATATCATGATTGTATCTTATGCAGCGGTTTCTCACTTGCGCGAAATACAGTTGAATCCCGCCGTTTCTAGGAAACGTCAGATTATCTTGGCAGTGGCCATTTATCACAGTTCTCTCTCGAGAGGAAAAATTTTTCTCTTCGCGACTAGCGCGCGTCGGGAGGGGGAAAAATTCACACCTCTTCACTCTTGCATAGTTTTTTTCAGATTTCTCTTCATAGATGATGCCCACGGTACTAACCATTATTGAAGTGAACTTCGTGTAAGGTAATATATTTCTGCTTTAGGTTTACTGAGGAAACCTTGCTTTTAAGTCGCCAAGGTGATTTCCCCTTTTTTGGGTAGGTCGGAAAGTTTTTGGGGGTAAGCTCTATCCTACTAATATTTTTCCCAAGCGACTCTAGTTTTTCATTTGGAAGCTTGTATTTTCATCTTGGGTGGTTTTTACCAATAGTACCTTTCCATTCACTTCCATACACTTTTATTTTCCCCTTACGTCATTGGTATTTTTTGGAGGATGGAAAGGCACTAAAGGGGTTTTTGAAATGCTCCAAATGAAAAACTTTAAGCCTGGGTTTTTACATTTTTAACAGAAAGTAATTCCACCAATACTTATACACTTTTGATATTAAAATATTAAACACCATCTCACCTCCCTTATCCCTGCTCAAACTATCATATTTGGCGAAAATATCAATTCTTCTAGCTATATTTTAGACTGGCATTAAGTTATTAGATAGATTTTTTCCCTCTCAACAAATCATAGATGGTCAAACTATCAAATCTTCCTTCAATATGTTAGATTGGCTATCATTGTTAGATAGATTTTTTGCCTATCAAATCAAATTGAAATCTTTAGAAACGACTAAATTAATCGATTATTTAATTTCCGGACTTTAAATTTGATTGTTTTCGATCAAATTGATTTGGTCTCTACCTAATTTTACTCTGTTTAATCGATTCCTGATATTTCCTGATTTTGTAGAATTTCTAATATTTTCATATATTCATATAATTTGCATAATCTCATTTCTCAAGTTTGACTTTTAACCGTCTATAGTTCAAAAGCTGCTATCCAAACTTTTTCAAATTATTCGCCCTTGATTTAATCTACTATAAACGGTTAACTAATAATAATTAAAGGCAAAAATTGCAATTAAAAACTCTGGGTAAAAAAAAATCAGAAAATCTACACTTTAATTTATCTACTTCTACGTTTGGATGATTTCGTGGAATCGTTCTTCCTCCTCGAGTAGTCGTTCACATCAGTGACAGCACGGAGCTTCTATATACAAGCTCCGTCTTCACAGTTTGAACTGTTGAACCATCGTTTATTTTATTTTTAGCCACATCGTATGATGAACATCTACGATGTGTGGTGGTCTGTTGTTGGCGGTGAAGGTGGTGGTGGTTGTGTTGGTGGTGGTGGTGGTAGTGGTGCTGGTGGCGTCGTCGTGAAAGAGAACTGCCTTAGACAGTATAAAATTTTTCGATCGTCAATGGCGGGAGAGTGAATGGGAGAGAGTTGTGGTGAGGTGATATTTTTTTCGTTCGTCTACTTAAAAGGAAGGAAATTATAATGGTTAGGTTAAGACATGTACCCTCCCTTAAAAATTCCTCTTACCCGTCGACAATAAGAGTTTCACGCTCCCCTATTTTAACATTCAAAGAAATCGAGGGAAATTTTGAAGGCAAAAGCAAGTGTTCACTGACGTTCTTTTTTTTAGAATGGTCTTAAGGCACCGGGATAGTACAATTATTGCGTGTTTTCCCGAATTTTTTCTCTTTCAAACTCTTCTGACCATAAGTTCATGTTAGAAATTTATAAGAAGCGATAAGTGTGCATCGGTATAAGTCTATGTTGTAAACTCATCGAGGGGATAGTCACTAAAACTATCTGTTCTTCGATTCGCCGGAATATTACAATTACGGCATAAGTAAGTTTATACGGGTAATAATTCTATCACCGTTTAGGGTAACTAGGGCATCGAGGGGCTATTCACTCTGATTTTATGCACGGTCAATTATTTAAGCATTGTAAAAGATAGCGCTATTCACTCATTAGGGTAGGGTATAGAGGGGCTATTCACTCGTACGTTGTGGCTACTATTACGAGCCCTTGGGTCGCCTTGTTATTTATTTATTTGAGAGGGTTATAACGACCACCAAGTACAGAATCTTCTTTTAGAGTAAACCTACGCTTGCTTACGTTCAAATATATTAAAAACTTCGATATGATTCAAAAAACGACTTATCTTTCTAGAAATTATCATAACTATCAAAATTGCCTATCAAAGATTAGTTCATAATCTTTTTAAAATGAAATCAGAAAACAGATGTCGCCAAATAAAATCACTCAAAAAATCAATATATTTCTCAAGGAATAATGCCGGTAGGATTTTACTTTACCTACCTAACCCAACCAAAACTTGATTCTGACTAATTAGGCCACGGGGAGTTCGGAAAAAATAGTGAAAAAATTCTTAACCCCCCCCCCCGCAAGTTGGTCAAAATTTTTTTGGAAAATTTGAAAATTGCATGTACTTACCGCCATTAAGACCGCTACGCGCCTAAACATTCTGCCCTCGATCTTCAAAAACTACCCGGGGGGGGGGGGTAAATATAATAATGACTCGCGACGGAAATCAAGGAGCACATACTGCGGATAGAAAAATATTTGAAGCGAGCTCCAATTTTAAAAATAAACCACGATATTTTGCTAAATTGCGTAGATTATTTCGGAAGTAAATAAAGATAAATAATAATATTTTGGAAAAGGTGTAACACTATTTGGGAAGTAAATGAAGATAAACCACAATATTTTGGAAAAGGCGTAACATTTGGTAAATAAATGAAGATAAACAACAATATTTTGGAAAAGGCGTAACATTATTTGGGAAATAAATGAAGATAAACAACAATATTTTGGAAAAGGCGTAACATTATTTGGGAAGTAAATGAAGATAAACCACAATATTTTGGAAAAGGCGTAACATTATTTGGGATGATAAACAACATATTTTGGAAAGGCGGTCACTTATTTGGAAAATTATATAAAATTTGCTTAAAATGTGGCACTTAGCGTTACCCGAGAAACACCACATGGAGGTGGCCACACGTCGTTTCTCATGGGGAGTTTTGTTTAGGCAGGTTCCCTTGCCTACTGCCGTATATATTTACTGAAATTCCAGCAAATCTCGTAAAAATCGGTAACAAATAAATTAATTAAGATGACTCAATTCGAGAACCAAAATATCTAGTAGCCCCATCCAAATATTTTATAAGTCCTGAATGAATATCATATGAATAAAATCTACCCTGATTTTCCGGTTTTTTCATGTAAATGAAAAGATCTGCAACCTTACGTTCGTCCTGCCTTGAACAATCTTTCCAACGAATGATTCGCCAAAAATTGTATTCCGATATTCCATTCAATATGCAGAATGCTACAACTTGCATTCTTTTTACATATGTGCATTCGTCAAAAAATGCACACACAATATGTTCAGGAACGCTGCTAAAATCAGATACATCCTTTCCATTTAGCAACCTTCGCATCGCTGCAACGCGATTACTTTTGAAAGCCATAATTATCAACTTTATCTCAATAATTTTTATTTTTACAAACCGTTAATCCTTTTCAATAAATGGTTTGAAAAAAAAAGATCTAGATCTACCTTTTATTGTGGGCAGAAGCAGGTTCGGTTAGGTTTTTGGTTTGGATAGCTTAGGATTTCACTTCACGTGGAGAAAATGAATTTTTGTTCTAGATTTAAAACATCCAAACCCACCGCCGGCACAATGGTTGTCATGGTAACGTGGCAACCTTCTTCTTTGCCATGGCAACGGTTCGCGCATGCTACAACTTAAATCCTTTGGAAATTGAAGGTCACTACGCCGTCATCGCCAAAGAAACTTTGAAGAAAATGAAGTGAAAGTGACACATAGTTTTAAAATATTTATAAATATGCCTAATGATGAATTTCGAAACACTGTCTAAACCTCATCTAAATTCTTTTATATTACTTTTAGTTAATACAGGTAAATTAACAGAAAATATAGTGGATTTTGGTACAATATACGGTCCAGGAAATGGTACTGGTCTTCTCGGAATGTTGGTGAAAAATGTGAGTTTAAGAACAACAATTCTCAACTAAAAATTTTCTAACGTAAAACAACTGTGTGTATTAAGGGGTGGAATAGATAATAGTCCTTGACAATACGCAGTACTTCTTAACTATAGAAATCAAAGATAAACATTAATAAAAACTGTCTTGCAGACAAATTTAAGACTAGAAAAAGTAAAAGATAGGAAAATCAATTTAATGACTGAAGTCCGAGATATTAAACTTTTCAATAAAGAGGCAAGATTATAAAATATCAATTATTTTAAAAAAATTGCTTACCTTTTATTTCACCGAAACTCCACTTGCCTAAATTATTATATCATAAAAATTTGAATCATTTTCGAAAAAAAACGTGAAACGACTGAATATTCATCTGAAGTTCACTTCTCCATATAAATAGATCTAGCATTAGCATTCAAAATGTAATTAAATAACGCTCTACTTTTGTTCCATGACTGGCTTATACGGATATGGTTTCATTAATTCCCACTTTTTGTGTCGACAATTCAAAATGACTTAAAAAACTTTTTTCAAAAAGATATATTTAAAAAAGTTGCGGTTTAATTAATTTTGGCGTCAATTTGAACAATTCGACAACGGTTATATTTTTATTTGCTAATTTGTGATGAACACAATAAAGAGCGAACGTCAGTAACGAAACACATTAAGTGGAAAAGAATAAACGGCATGTTGTATATCTATTTCATTATTCGACTTAATTTCAATTATCACGCCTATTTAAAACAAATGGTAGATAAAATTAACGTCTTTAATTCCTTATTATATCCATAATCAGCAAAGTTTTCTACCAAGAACTACAATCGATATGCTGGTGGTAAATATGAACGATGTCACTTTTGTTTGTTATATAGCAATGCTTCGACAATAATGCAAAATTTCATGTAATATTAATTTGGGAAAAGGGAATTTTGGTGAAAAAATCTAAGATACACAAATTTTCAAATAATTGATGTTTCTTAAAACACGCACGTAAGCCTTGGCGCCCAATTTGGTCTGTAGAATATTATAAACTACCCCAATTTTACGTCTATTAATTGAATTCGATAAAATTTCATCTAGGAAGTTCAATTTATACTTTTACAACCATTAATACAACACTGTTTTATAAAAATAAACTCAAATGCCTAACTAGTAAGGTAAAAGCAATGGTTACATAAATACGACTGGCAACGAACATTCTTTCTGTGCATGCTCACCTCTCGAGGATTTTACCCCCTTTTCACCCTCGCTCTAAGTGTGAAAAGGTCTATACCTCGCGCGTATAGGATTCAGGCTTTTTTTCCTCACGTCATAGTGATGCCATAAAACAGGCAAACAAGCTCGACAATCTTGTTGATATATCGAAACTGAGTTTTCGTGATTTTTCAATGGATTTTAATAATAGAAACTTTGGTTCAATTATATTAAAAACTTGATATTTTGAGAGTAGAGAATTGAAAATGTAACTTAATACCACTTTCGTGGTAAAATATGATTTGAAATTGTAAATTCGCATACCCTTTAAGATTGAATTGCACTTTAAAACCTGCACTTACTAAAATCGAGGGAAATAGGAGCGCTCAGTGGCAATGTTGGGAAAGGCTTGTGATTATTGTATAATGATCATACCATACCAAATCGATGAATTTTTAAACGACGTAGACCTTTAAGTTTTTATACATGACTTTACCCATGATAATAAGTCGTAAGTCCAAGTCAAAGTATGAAACTATGCAAAGGCTTTACCCGGACGTTGGATCTTTAAGTTCGTTCCTAGACGTAACGAACGAATATTTTTCTTTATTAAAGCAAAGCGCGGCTCCGTTGGTTCCCCTTAAAGATGGCATTTCTACTACACAGTGGCTAAGCTTCCTAAAGGCTGGTTAAGTCAAAGGCAGGAACCAATGGGAACTAGTGCATTAGGTCTGATTGGTTCCTGCCTTTGGCAAGGTTAAATTAGTGTCCAGAAGATTAGCCAGAATGCTAGGGGTGATAATGGAGCCGCGCTTTCCTTTAACGTTTCTTTTTCCCTCACTTTGAAAAAAATAATGTACGTTATCTGTTCGAGAAAATTTAGTCTCTTTCACCAAAAGGTCGAATTTATTGTATAAATTCTAAAACCACCCTTAGAAAACTTTCTTTTATACATCAAGATGAAAATATCTCCATGAAATTTAACCACACATTAGGAGTCCGGAATTTAGTTTTGTGGAATTTTTTCAAAGCACCAAACACAGTATGATAAACGTTACATGCAATCAAAAAACCATCCTAATTTACTAAAGCCAGTATAGAGTCTTATCTATGAGAGGTACCTTTCCCTTAGAATAAGCAGAAGGCAAAGGCAGACGACCATAGATTTGTTAGAAATACAATTTATCAATTTATAAAACTAGGAATCGGATTTTGCTTTTAACCTGCAACCCATCATGTACGAAAATTTTAAGTATCTCGACTTCACTCCTGTCGTTACTGAAGATAATTGGATATATTTAAGTTCCGGGAAGCCAATTTCTTCTCACGCATACCTCGTCGCCACGATTTCACGGTAAGTAAAAAATAATCACTTCGAGTGCGAAATATTATAAGTGCGTTGGCTTAACTCTACAATTCATTAGTGCGGATTGCATACTTAAATAAAAGAAGTTGAGAAAACTAAAATATTAACTCTCCGATAATCACTGACTCCTGTCGAAATACTTAAGCATTAATAGTCTATATACTATAATGGTCTAACGAAGCTTAAATCGTTGAATCGTTCTCTCTACTTTCTCTAATTCCTTGGACTTATGATTTAATAAATATATTTATATTCATGATATAAAATGGAAGGAAACGGTTTCTAACTTAAATTGTTAGTGTTTAGGATGGTTCTCTCCTTTCGACGACGAGTTGTCACATATATTTTCACTCAGGGTTTACCCTTCTACAAATCGATTTCCAGATAAACAACAAGCTGACTAACTTTCGTAATCTGGTTCTCAAAATAAAGGATTCTACCTACTCCTTAGTGTATAATTTGGTCATTAGACTTCCAAATTTCTAGTCATAAACATTTTATTTAATCACTTGCTTCCCTAACCCAAACAATAATAACGAGAATCATTTCACCTTTGACATCACGATATGTTGGCATTTTCACGGAATCAACTTTATTTGTTACTCTTATCTGGAGTCTGAAACACCGAACTAAGATAAAATACTTACCATTCCTTTTTAAATCAAATTAATTGTTTGACTAACTTATTTTCGTAAGACGAAACACGTGGTATTAAGATCCAAAGATGTAGAATGTGCCTCAACTAAACGAACTTTGATGGACTGGTAAACTAAAATCCTATCTAACGTTTTTGGATCTACATACCGATATAATTCCACCTTAACCCTATTAAAAGCGGGTGATACTCCCTTCAAAATGGGTCCGTTTAATTTGTGATGTTTTCCTTGCAGGGTTATAACTTTCAGAGGAATAGCGCCTATTTTATACTTTTTCTAAATTTTTCTGAATCTGTACCTCTAACTTTCGTAACGTCCCTACAAAAGTGCAGTTTTTGGGGTAAAGCTATTTGGGCTGGACGTTGCTTGTAACTCAGCTTAGATTTGTGATAATAAGTAAATTCAAACGTTGCTTTCGTTTTTGATTTCATATGTTAAAAAAACTAACCTTCTTTTCTCTAATTAAAACACAAAAAACAGAATTGGGCATTTCTCCTAAATCGACTACTCTACTGTTTTTATTAACAAACGATAAAATTACTCATACCATACAAACTTTGGAAAGAATACACGTGATTTGTAATACAATACGGTAAATATTACTGGTTCCATAGTAAATTTAAAATTCAAATGCTGTATGGGCGCAATATTGTCGCACCCTACCGACAGACATCAAGCCAAATATAAATTAGCTCCCCAAAAACCCTGAGTCTCAGCCGAGCGAGCCCTATAAAAGGCGCCTCGTCCCGTGCTAACGCGCGCTTCTCTCCCCGAAGGCCGATCGAAGAGGATAAAGCTGGAAAAGCTCAGCCCTTCGTTACGGCCAAGGCATGGGAAGCAGCCCCCCTCCCTAGTTCGCGGGTAGGCTTAACAAAGCACCGTTCCCTCGCACTTTTATATTGAATAAAATTATATTAACTACTTAACCTAAACACCGTACTCCGCCTCTTATTTACTACCGTGACAATATTCATAATTCATGATAAGTTGTATTAGCTTCTAACGGATTATGCAAAACCCATTTTTCCGAAATGGCGAAGACGTTTGCACCAAACTGCAAACGCCGTCCCCTGGTTTCACACCGACAGATACGTCCAGAAAATAACCTTTTCATGACTTTCCTCACTCACAAAATTAAAAATTGGCACCGCGCCAAAATTAAACACCGACAAAAATAAATATTTTTCTTTTATCGATGAGCGGATTTACCTACTCTTAATCTGTTCGTGAATTATCAAAACAAAACCAAAATGCAAAAGGCTTTTTTATAATGAGATACGCCTTTTGAACAATATTATTATGATCCTATTTCAGTATTCGATCTCTCAGTTAAGGAGATAAGGATTAGCCAGGATCAGAACGACGACACCAAATCTTTAGTGAAAGCTAAAAATTTTCGAACTTTTTTTTCAAAATACGAGCTTGAAACTAGAGATCATCGATTATTGTTCATTTGATTAGGACGTAGTTTCTTCAGCATTAATGAAATTTCACTAATTCTACTTTTAGGTTTGGATATTTTTATTTGTCACTTTTTTATTCTTCTTCCTGGCTCGTACAGTGTTGGAGAAATGTATTGGAAAAAATTACTGGGGTCGACTCTGCATGAAAAATATCTTCGAAAATATTCAAGCTCTCTTATTTCAGGGTAAGTACAAATAAGGCCCTGCTTCTATAAAACTAATTATTATACATTAAATATAAAATGGCAGGTATAAACGTGTCGGTAAACAGAGATAGTGAGAGGATTATGATAGTTGGATGGTTGCTTTTTTCATTTTGGATCGCATCTTCGTATACTGGATGTCTTCTCGCCAAATTGACATTATCAGAGAAACCATGTCAAATACAAACAGTGAAAGATATGCTGGAATTTCCAACACGGCGGGTCATTGTGCATAAGAGCACATCCCTCGAAACGTACCTTGAGGTAAATGAATATATTTTTGTCTTTTGTTGCACCACGTTCGTTTCATCATATGTTAAAACGAACCTATCTCTCCCATGTAAACGTTTGGAAATGATTAATAAGAAACCGTAACGTGAAAAAACAAAACGGGAATTAGCAACATCTGAAATTTTAGATAGCATGATATACTAAAGATTATTATTAGCGATATTTTTATATAAAATAGGTAGAGAAAAAGAATATGTTTTTATTTATTTTATGTAAGCAAATTGAATATTTCTTTGTTTAAAGCCAGAAAATTGAATATTACTCAATTTCAAGTAAGCAAATTATGCATTACTATAATTCAAACCTAATAATTTCGCATAACTACACGGTACCTTAATTCTCACTTCCTAACAGAGATAATTTGAGGCTAACCTCTCAAAAAATACAGGTTGACGCTAAGACCCTCTAGCCAAAGAAACTCTGGTTTGTAGTTGAACATCTTTGATTGTTAAGCTGACCGAACACGTATCAACCATTTTGGCCAATGTCAATCACATCGGTAGTTGACGTTGATATCACGCGCGAACACGCAGTCCTCAATCTTATCAATATTGAAGCTGCTTGTTGAGATGACCATACGATAATATTAATCTTTATATGTCATGCATACTAGTTTAAACATTTGTGGTACCTGTATACCACAAGTTTCTTAAAGAAGTCTGTCTTAAAACTTTCTTAAAATGACCTTCAGACTTTCTATCCAAAAGTGGCCTGTGATTTAAATATTAATGTGATATTAATTACACGCATATGTAACGAAAAAGTATAGCTTATAATATTTTATAGAGCACAAGATCTAACACAAAGCAAACAAAAACATGAGAACAGATCTTTTTTATGTTACTATCTAACAGCGACCGGGTTCAATTCCCGGGTGCAATGTGAAAAACATTTAATTCAAATAAAATCTCTAACAGAGCTCAGCTACTCCTATTGGTGGGTTGAGGTACTATCGAGTTCCTTTTAAGCTAAAATCTAACGATAACGAAAGCGACAACCCCGGTCGCTACTACTACTACGGCTCGGTTGAACCTAAGAGCCTCATCGTAGACTACGATGTGGTTAAAAAACCAGCCCAAAAAAACCGCGGGTTTAATTGGGTTTTACACACTATAAAAAAAACTTAATAAAACCATCACTAAGATCTTCAATTATGATAAATTTGAATGCTAGAATATTTTCATTTTAAACAGATTTGAAGTTTCAACTTCAAAAGTACCATTCAATATTATTTATTATTTTTTTGGAAACATTTTAAGACTTTTATTAAGCAATTACTTTTGAATGAATTTCAACCATGCACGCAGCTGCTAAAGATAAAAACCCTAGTACCCAGTAAAACACAGAAAAACCCAATAAAACCCGGTGGACTGGGAGTTTTAAAAAAGGCCGGTTTTTTAACCCTATTATCAACCGCTTCAGTTTATCTTATAATCCGCTTGTATAATTAGTTTTAACTGATGTATAGTAAACTTTATATTTATAGAAATAAAAATGAAATCAGAAAAACTATTTAGAGTTTTCGATTTATATTTTTCGTCCACATAGAGAACGACTGATTCTGATACTCGAAAGCTGGGGGAACTATCTGTGAAGAGCAAAGGAATTATCCCATTTAGTGATTTGGACATCCAAAAGGCTTTAGAAGAAAATCAGTTCCTTTTCATGCCCGAACTCTTAATTAAAGATGGTTTTGAGCAGCTAAGTTCTTGCACTGAGAATCCAGGAAGATACTGTTTATCAAAGTCCGTATATAAGACAAAGTTGGCTTTTCCCATCCGAAGAGGATTCAACTCTTCCTATGCTAATATATTTAAAAAATGGTAAAAGTTTCTTTTAAATTTTTAAGAACCTGGTTCGTTCTACCTCGTATTATTACACTTCATTTGAAAACAATAATGCAGATTTCTCTATTCACAGTTGTTACCAGCTTTTTGAAAGTGGAGTAACCTTTAAATCCTTGAAAGAGGCGACCTGGACAGGAGAGAGATGTTTTTTGAAGATTACAGAAAATGAAGTTGTTCAACTACACTAGAAGAGTTTTTTCGTTCCACTATGCGTATTGGGACTTGGGTTCACATTTGCTTTGATTTCTATTTGTATCGAAGGTTTACACTTAATTGGTAACAAAAAGTAACTTTAGAGGGTTAACAAAGAAAATATTACAAACACACAAATAATATACATAAGTAATCGTTCTAAACACAAGTTCAAATAAAAATGCATTTGTACACGTTCCAATATTGTTTACGGGGCAATTTAAACTCTGCAAATTTTCTTCCACCGCTACTAGAGATAAATTTTCAATTCTTCGATAAGTATGAATTAGCTGGGTGTTAAGAAAGTATTTGCGCGTTTCAGTTTGCCCACATATTTTATGATATGTAGAATACTATGTAAGTTCCCTTACAAAAACATTCTAAAACAAAACTCTATGAAGTCCTATAGAGCTCTAAAGAGTGCCTATGGTGCTCTAAAGAAAATAGAGTGTGCTAAATAAAAATCTTTTCTTTTTAAATTTCTAAAAAGCACTCTAAACAATGTTTTTCAAATTAAATTTGTTTAAAATGCTGAAAAAGATTCTTTATTTTTAACACTCTTCAGAATCAAAATTTATTTTTCTCAAGAGCAATTAACAAATAAATGTTAAATATTTATTTTCATCAATAGTATTTCAGTTGAAAAGATAACTTTTAGAACTTAAATGGCTATATTACATATTTTTACATCAATTAGTCACATTCATAAAAGTTGGGCATTTCCATTACATAAATATAACCAGCAAATTTTGGAGAGTTTGTGCCAAGGACCAAAACTTTTCCTTTTATATCCAATACTGTGTAAGCCAATATTTAATGGTAAATTTGCACTTAAGAGAAATACTCTTAACTAAATTGCAAAAAATTTCAAACTACAGGAACAAACAGTTAATTGAAAGCCAGTTACAGATATCATCCTTTAACCTGTATAAAGCTTGAACTATACCAAAGGACCCATCCTTTAACTTTATTCCGCAGTTGCATCAACTGGCTACTTCGTGAGAACAAATTGTGCGATCAAAAGACGTTATTTTTGTAAATTGCAGTGCAGTTTTCAAATTTGAAATTTTTACGTTTCCCAAATATGGTTGAAGAGCTAATTTAACAGCGCTAGTTATAAAATACTCTCTTGGTAAACCTCGAGCGAAACTTAAATTATTCACTATACAAGTACTTTTCAGCAATGGGTACCTTCTAAGCAAATCAAAGAAGTAATCTTGAATGTCTCATGCAGAAGCTGAAAAACTTTAAAAGATATTACAGAGATATGACTTAAAATTTCAAATTTTTCTGCTATTTGATTGGGTACTTTCTGTGTTCCATTTAAAGGTTTCATAAGCTTGCCATTCATGATAAAGCCCATAAAGGTACCCAATTAGTTACAGTTTCGTGCAAGTGAAGAAGCAAATGGACATGAAAGGTCATAGTATAGTTTCCGTACAATCCAGAATATTTTTGAACAAATATTGTCAGGTAGTTAGCAGCTTCTAGAATCACTTCAAGTGAAACTTTGGCTGATAGGAAAATTTTTACACTGAGCACTAAATTTATCCAATGTTTAAAATATATGTCAGAGAGGTAATTCAGGTGAATAAAAAAGGAGCCAAGAACGCCATTAATTAGCATGCCCCTGTTTCGATCTTTTATTGTTCTCGGTGTTCTCGTAATCTTGTCTGTTGGCTATAGCGAGAGAAATATGCTATCTTTCTCATCAATTTTCTTTCCAAGGTCATATTAACGTTGACAATAGACGAGTCAAACCACATACATAACGTTGCTTTCACCACACCTTTACAGACAGAATGCATATAATTTACTACGTATGCATTAACTACGTTAAAATAATTAAGGAGCATTAATATAGAAAATATTTTGACTCCGTAAACTGGATTTTTAATTTGTTTTGCTGTTTTTGCCTTTCTTTTCATCTGTACCTCATCCCTTTTCTCAAATTCTCCTGTTTCGTATATTCTTGTAAGACCGTCACCTCTCAAAATTTTTTCGCCTTGGTTTAAACACCAATTACACCCGTAGGCTCCATTAAACTTATTTAAATTTTGCAAGGTACAACGTGCTAATGAATCACACGTCAAGGATCCTGGGAATACTTTCATTAACCCTCGGATGACAGTATTTGTATTTGGTCTACAAATGGTTTTAAAAAGTGATTATGTCTGGTTTACCATTTCCAAACCACAAAGCAGCCAGCTGAACATCTTTTTGGCTGGAATATTCCAAATCATTAACAACGTACAGTAATGGCCAAATATTGAAGTTCGATGAGTGAAATACAGGTACCTCGTCGGTATTCCATGTGATTGAAAGGTCATTCTTTCCCAATCCCGATATTTTGTAACAATATCCCTCTTGTAATGGATGCAAATTGGTTCTTGGCTTAAAATTCTCTTTGATAGGCTCATGTTTATGTAAAATTATTTGAATTTGATTTTCAATAACAAATACGGGGAAATAATATCCATTTTCTAAAGCTCTTTCATAAGATACCAAACATTGTCAAAATGGATTTTTACGTTCTTCCAATATACGCGCAAAATTTAGCACATTACATGTGAAATGTGAATAACGACTATGGATGATCAAAATTTTTATAGAAGCGAATTTAAGTTTGTGGTAATTCAGTATTGCAAGGCATATGAAAACTCAAAAGCTTTAGTAACGAAGCTGTTGCTTCTTTGCTTTCTTGGAAACGTATAATATGCGCCAAAGTCAGCAACAGACTTTGTCTTAACTTGATAGGTGAACCGGCATAGATAGAGCTCTTCGCCCTAAAAGAAAAACGTAAACAAATTTATTTCAAGCAGAATATTTGATTTTTGTGCAATGGGCATAAAAATCTTGCATGAGTATTAGCATCCTTAATTGAATGCAAGCTTTTTAGGATATCAAAAGTACGGCTTAATTTAAGATAACTCTGAAAATTCACCCTCTGCACTATAGGTTTTTATCTCCGGATATATAGATAAGATAAAAAGCTATAGTGCAAGTCAACCTCATTGGAATTATAACCTAATTTCAACCCTTGTAAGAAGCATCCGCCCCGCAGTCCTCGAAGAAATGAGTGAACGTTGTTGACTCTGTTGAGTAACTCCGAGCAGGGATAAGGGAGTTGAGATGGATTGGAAATGATGATGGGCGACCTGCGGCACCGTATCTCTCCCAATGTACCTCGCGCACGCCCCTACCCTTCGGTAGGCGATTGCTAAGTGCTGCCTCGTAGCGCCATTTTATTTGTATGAGAACTAGCTTCTATTTTTAAGATAGAGGGACCGCCCTTTACAATTTCGTCCAGTACGACCCTCCCTTACCGCTGAGGATGCTGGGAGGACTTTGGTGCCGTAGGTGGGGGTACACAGACAACGCTATAGGTATGGAGGTTTCCCCTCCATTCCTCTCCTTCAAGCTCCGAGAAAGGCGATTTTCCCAGTTAACGCTCCGAAGCAGGTGTTATGTATATGTATTATCCTTATTGTAGTTCATATCCTCCTCGCTAGGTGACGCTAGTGCATTAGGCCTAACGTAGGAGGAGATCAATAAAGCAGATCAAATATGGCACCCGAGCTATGAAGTTGTTGTTACTCTTCTCTCTTTAATAATCATTTAATTAGTTGTTTATATTAACCAATTATAAACTAAACTAAAATATAACATGGTGTTAGAAGTCCGCACGACTCTCCACGCATAATTGTTTCTCGTCTGTCAGTATCTTCGTTCCCTTTTTGCGTTTCTTGCCCGGAGGTAAGCGTACCAAATATGGCCGCGAATCTCCCGTCCATGCAGCCTTTTGAGGCCGGGGCGAACCCGCCCGAGGCTTGGTGCCATTGGAGACAGGATTTCGAAGATTAGATAGCGGCGCTGAAATATGACAATGAATCTGAAGGTACGAAAACTGCGCTCTTTCGCCATATTTGTGGTGAGGAATTGAAGAAACAATACAGAATGTTCTCCTTACAACCACTGGCGCCAGCGACAGCAGTTTCACTTAAACAAATCCTTGATGAATTCGATAGTCAATTTGGAGATTACCAAAACGAAATTTATGCTGCGTTCCTCTTTCTGGAAATTACACAGCGTCATGGTGAGCGCTTTCAAGACTTTTATTCAAGATTGACACAGGCTGTAAAAGACTGTAATTATGAGAATAAAACGGATCGCATGTTGAGAGATAAAATCATCCAAGGCCTACAGGACAAGCCTCTCCAGGAGCGTTTGCTACGAGAGACGAGCCGCCGTGCTAAAACCTTACAAGAAGTAGTATCCGAATGCAAAGCAGCGGAACAATCTAAGGCCCAGTCAGAGGCCATGAACGAAAGCCGTAAAGAAGTTCATGCTATCTCCCATAAAGGTACCAGAACTCAAACGTCTCGTCCACAACAAGGTCAAAGTCACTCACAGGGCAGCTCCCACCAGCCAAATGTGAAGCCCGACTGCCGCTCTTGAGGAAGACAACACCCTCGCAATAAGTGTCCAGCTTTTGGAACTGTGTGCACCAAGTGTAGCTTTAAAAATCACTGGGCATCACAATGTAATACAAGGCGTGTCGAAAATCCTAAACCAAATAATATAGGAGGACACCACCGTTCAAAGAGCACAAATAGAAGAGTTCATGTTTTGGAATCCACCACTTAGGAGCTCTAACGGTACAACCCACTGTCGATAACCTCACAAACGAAGATGAGGAAGTAGAGTGGTCTGAAACTATATATGTCAACGACGAATTTGTCTCAGTCAAACTGGATACAGGGCACATGTAAATGTCATCCCCCAGGACGAACTTGCTACATGGACTAACCCGCCAACACTTACGTCAGCTAAAACAGCAGTTTTAAACTACAATGGGGAGCAAATTCCCATTACCGGAGTTTGTACCATGACCTGCGCGTCCGATATCACGGGGCAACAAAAGGCCTTTGAATTTTACGTCACTAGCTTACACACTAGCGCAATTCTTAGACTGCCAGCGTGTACTCAGTTAGGATTGGTCTCACGCACCTATCGCCTAAAACCGCCTCCTGATAATCTCGTTGACCCAAAATCTAAACCGTCCCGTACAGTACATACTGTGGAAGCGCCATCTACCCCTGAAACACCAGAAGATGTTATCGCTGACTTTCCGGATGAATTTGAGGGCTTAGGAAGACTCAAGAGGGAGGTTAAGATCCACTTAAAGGAAGGGGCCGTACCACATGTATCGGCGCCGTTCCAAATACCATTAGCGTTACATCATCGAGTAAAAACCGAGCTTAAGCGCATGGAGGATCTTGGTATTATCACTAAAGTCACAGAACCCACAGAATGGGTCAGTAACATGGCTATATCAGATACCCCAAAGAAACTAAGGATTTGCCTTGATCCAAGACCACTCAATCAAGCAATACTACGTCAACACTATCTGATCCCTACAGCGGACAGAATATTAGCCAATTTGCAAGGATCAAAGTACTTTACCGTCCTTGATGCCAAAGATGGCTTTTGGCAACTTCCTCTCGATGAGCCTTCGTCCTATCTCACGACGTTTACCACACCCTGGGCAAGATTTCGGTATCTCGTATTGCCTTTTGGTTTAAATAACGCGCCTGAGGAATTCCAACGCGCAATGGATGAACTCTTCGAAAATGACTCTCGCATCAACCCCTATTTGGATGATACCGCCATAGGTACGAAAGTATTACCAGAACACTGCGCGTTACTTCGTAAAACGCTTGAGATAGCCAGGAAAGAAAATCTGAAATTCAACCCAACTAAGGTGCAGTTAGCTCAAACCAGCATCAAGTACAGGAATGACACGGCGTGGCTCTGGGATGCCAATACACAACGAGACTTCGACAAAATCAAGGAGACTTTAATACAAAGCCCTTGTCTCAAATTCTTCGACAATGAAAAACCAGTCACCGTATCGGTAGATGCTTGTAAGAATGGCCTCGGTGCTGTCTTACTTCAAGAAAACGGTCCAGTAGCCTATGGCTCAGCTTCGCTCACAGATACCATAGCCCACTCGATCACGCGCGTCACGACGCTAGCTGCTCGCGCTATGGAAGCCCCTTCAAACGGCCAAAAAGTGCAACTTTTAGATTCTTGGCGGGAAATTCGAAGTCTGCGAAAATTAACATTACGTTCTATGGGAGGAGGTCGGTTTTTTGGCCAGATCCTTTGTCCTTTTGATCGATATGGTCTGAAATTTTAATTAGACGTGTGTTTCGACGTGTTTTATTATTCTAAAAAGAATACAAGCTTCTAGAGTGGATAGTTTTTTATAAAAATTATTTTCAAAATCAAAATGATGGGTTCAGTGCTAAAACTGATTATATCTTCGAATCTACTGGTCCAAATGTTCTGAAATTTTAATAAAAGGTGTGTTACAATCTATTCTATTATATTGAAAAGGATTCAAGCTTCTAGAGTGGATAACTATTTTAATAAAACTTGATTTCCAATGTCATAATTAGTACTTAATGCACAATATCTTTGTATCTAATGGCCCAAATGTCCAGAAAATTTAATTAAAGGTGTGTTACAATCGATTATATTATATTAAAAAGGATTCAAGCTTTTGAAGTCGATAGATTTTTTAATTAAAATTAATTTCCTATGTCACAATTGTAAATTCAGTACTTACAGTACTTACAGTACTTACAGAAGTATATAATCATTCCGTTCTGGTACTTACAATTTTTTTCCACATTAAAAAACCAACCCCATTATATTTGTCCAAAACTTGCCTTTTAGGGAGTAATAGATTATAAAACCTAGACCTCTTGCACCAATTTTCTGTGATTTGTAAACGTGCAGAAGGGCAGATGTCACGAAAACCCTTGTGGTGATGCCCAGTTTACACAACCATTTTTGAAAGTTATCCTTACTTGTTGGGCGAGGTATTTAAAAAATCAATCAATTAAAATATAAAGTTTATCGTCAAAATAAGAAATGATAGGATCTTCACGAAAAGTTGACAAATCCTAAAACGAAGCTTCAAAACTAAGATCAAGCACCAGGCAAGAAGCTTCAAAATGTCATTGAACAAGCAGAGGATCGCTTTTTCCGACCGACCTTTTCCAGTTAGTTTCTTAATCATGATTTTTCTATGTTTAATTCTTGGTTTTTGTAAAATGTGTGATATTTTCAATACATTTGAATTAAAATTGCGTTTACATAATAAAGTTCTTTTGGCAGAAACACAAGGGTTCTTCTGAACTTTTCCAAAATAGGTGTGTTTAAGGCTTTAGGGCCTATAATTTTTTTTTAATTATAAGATTTTTAGAGTAATGTTAAGAAACACGTTTAATCTAGGAAAGGGAGTGAAAGTACTAAATTTTCTTTTATAAAGCTAATTAGTTATGAATTTTTTAACCAGTTTTAGATATAATCGATTGTAACACACCTCTAATTAAATTTTCTGGACATTTGGGCCATTAGATACAAAGATATTGTGCATTAAGTACTTAATTTACAATTATGAAATTGAAAATTAAGTTTTATTAAAATAATTAACAAACATAGAAGCTTGAATCCTTTTAAATATAATAGAATAGATTGTAACACACCTCTCATTAAAATTTCAGGACATTTGGACGAGTAGATCCGAAGATATAGTCAGTTTTAGCACTGAACGCATCATTTTGATTTTGAAAATAATTTTTATAAAAAAAAACTATCCTCTCTAGAAGCTTGAATCCTTTTTAGAATAATAAAACACGTCGAACCTCACGTCTCATAAAAATTTCAGGTCATTTTTATCAATAGGACAGAGGATCTGGCCTAAAAACCGACCTCCTCCCATAGAACGTAATGTTAATTTTCGCAGACTTGGATTTTTTTTCAAAAGTCGCGCTTATACATGTAAACTGAATTCTTTGATCGGGCTTCTATAGCGCGAGCAGCTAGCGTCGTGACGCGCGTGATCGAGTGGGCTATGCAGATACTCAACAAAAATACGCTCAAATAGAGAAAGAGCTACTCGCCGTTATCTTTGGCCTGGAACATTTCCATAACTACACCTACGGCCGTCGCGTCACTGTCCAGACCGATCATAAGCCTTTGTTAGGCCTCAGCGCCAAACCATACCAAAAAATCACTCCTCGCTTGCAACGCATGCTACTGCGCTTGACCAGATATGACTTCCACCTGGAGTTTGTTCCCGGAAAAGAACTTCTAATTGCAGATGCCTTATCCAGGGCACCTCGAACTGATCTTACCTTTAAAGAGCTGGATGTGGAGATACAAACAATCCAGGTTTGTGTCATAGCTGAAGCATCAAATGGCTATTGGCACAAGTTACACCACCAGACGGAAAACGATCCGCACCTCCAAGCGGTGACGCATCACATCCGCAATGGTTGGCCGGCTAGCAAAAAACTCTCAGACGCAGATGCTCAATCTTATTGGCACTGTCGTGAAGAACTGCATGAAACGGCTGATGGATTGATCTGCAGGGGCCACAGACTCGTCATACCCAAGGCAGCCCAGCTTGAAGTACTGAGCAAACTTCACACTGCTCACAGAGGAATCACCGCAATGAAAACAAAGGCGCGGGAATACTTTTATTGGCCTGAAATGAACGCCCAAATCGACAAATATGTCGAGCGTTGCACAATTTGTCAAGAATGGCAAAGGGCTAACGCACATGAACCTTTGCTCGATAGGGACCTACCTACCCGCCCATGGCAGAAGGTAGCCTGCGATTTTTTCGAACTACAGGGACAGAAATATCTTCTAATGGTGGACTATTTCTCTTAGTACGTTTGAAGTACAACTCACGCACGGGGAAACAGAAAAAGCAACAATCATGGCCATGAAAACTATCTATGCTAGACATGGAATCCCTGAAGAAGTAGTAAGTGATCAAGGTCCGCCTTTCCCTTCCTCTGCTATGGCCGACTTTCATAAGGAATGGAACATCTATCACAACATGTCGTCAATCTTGTATCCGCGGTCGAACGGTCAAGTTGAGAGGTCGGTTCAAACCCTCAAACATAGCCTGCTCAAGGCCTTAGAAGATGGAAAAGATCTGCATTCCATCCTACTGGATTATCGCATCACACCCACATCAGGGTTAAAATCCCCAGCGGAACTTTTGATGTGTCGGCGCCTTCGTTCCTTCTTACCTAGAGTCATTCCAACAGGCTCTTGCCTTCATATGACGTCTCAGACGCGGCGAGTGCACTGGTCACACGTCAAACCCGCCAGAAGAAGTATAACAACGCCCATACAAAACAACTCGTAGAGCTAAAGGCCAACGAGCGCGTCCGGTTTCGCCACAAATTGAACGAAAAATGGCAACGCGGCGTCATAGTCAATACTGGCGCCAACCCTCGTTCCTATGGCGTTAAGGCAGCGGATGGTAGAATATACACTCGCAACCGTTTCTACCTGAGGCCCGATCTAACAACGGATCGAGAGTCATGTAAACACCAGCGTACGGTCGAGGATTTCCACACCGTACCTCTTGCACCACCTCCACCGCCGCCACCGCCACCGCCGTTGCGTCCTCTACCTGACCCCGCACAGCGTCCCGCGGGATCGACACGAAGTGGTCGGGTACCACGCAAGCCGGAACGATTCCAAGACTATGTACCTTAAAGACTTTTATAACTTACTAATATTTAATGAATAACTGTTTTCTTACAAATCCGTCTCTTTTATTACTCTTGTTTAATTTGAAAAAAAATGGGGCGTGTTATGTATATGTATTATCCGTATTGTAGTTCATATCCTCCTCGCTAGGTGACGCTAGTGCATTAGCCCTAACGTAGGAGGAGATCAATGAAGCAGATCAAATATGGCACCCGAGCTATGAAGTTGTTGTTACTCTTCTCTCTTTAATAATCATTTAATTAGTTGTTAATATTAAGTAATTATAAACTAAACTAAAATATAACAGCAGGGATACTAGAGAAAGGATAAGACACCATAACTATAAAGTGCATTATACCCGTAGAGCATAAGGCACCACAGTCGTGCTTTTCTTAAAACTGTTCTAAGTGGTATCTTAAACACTCCGCACTAACGCTGACGTATTAGTCTCACCAAGGCTTAGTCTCCCTACATAAAACAATGGCTGGTGCAGGCTGCTCTAGTAAGGGGTGACAGAAGCTTGTATAGAAAAGGGCCATCTCATCCCCAAATGGCGTTACAAATTCTCAATTTAAAGACGCGAACATTTATAGCAGTTGCAATGAGCACATAACAATATTAACTTAAAAGGTCTGTTTTATATAATTTGTTAAGGTTTGGGTTTCAAAATCTGCTTCTAAAACGCTATTTCTAAGAGAGATATCAACCAATATGTATATTCAAAAACTCGAAGAACTTAAATTGAATCTGGATGAAAAAATCATCACTTAAATTTGTAATGAAACAAAATAGGGTGCACCAAAATTATCTTGGCTTAAGCGCACATCTAGCTCAATTAAATTATTAAAACACCTCAAGGGCTGTCCACACTAAGCTATTTTGTCACTCTTTGCTCGGTTTTGCGTATATAACGCTATCCACATGGCAGTGAAAACATTTATCTTCGGGTTGCACGAAGAACGCAAAGGAGCACGAGGGAATAGACTAGTAGGGAAAAACTCGCGACGCTTTTAGCTTGCACCTAGTGACAACCAATCAGAGGAAAGGAATCAAACGAGGCAGGAAAGCCAGCCTGTAAACTTGGGTGTGTCTGTGTGTGTGTCTGTCACCGCGTTCGCAGTTGGCAAGTAGGAGCAAACGTGTTCGCAATATCCGGACCGCGTTCGCAGTACACAGAAATTCCGAAAAACTTTATCTATCTTATTTAACGCCAATCATTGACTAGTCGTTACGCCTTCATCTGCTGACTAACCGCCGATTCTTTCACTCAACACCCTCTGTATTTATTGGCTTCTAACAACAACACCATGCGCTAGTCTTTCGTGTATCCCACACGTTGGTCATTAAAAATAGGAGCTGCGGAAACTGCTTCCCTGATGTTATCTAATATCTCCTGGCTTACTGGATCATTTTCTGATGGAATTGAAAAAGTGATCTTCAAATTACCCACTAAACAATGTGAAGATTCAAAATCTAATTTGACCCTATATTCCTCAAGTAAATCTTGTCCCAATATAAAGTCACTAGTGAGGGAAGGAACGATACAGAATTTAAATTTAAATTGTTTTTCAATTTCAATGGACTTAAGAGAGAACTCTAGTTCGTGAGAACCTTTCGTAAAAGTTTAACGGCCATCGCCCCAAACTATAAAATCTAACTGTTCATCTTCAAGTAGCTCTGAAGAATTTCTAAATTTGCAAATCTTTTGCCATTGATCTAAGCTAATAAAAGAAGCATCTGCCCCGCTATCTAATTTTGCGTGTACTGTCGCGTGTTCAAATATAACGGGAATAGTAACCCTTTTATGAATGGAACCTTTCTTCACGGATTCAATCCTCAAAGGGAACGCGACACGCTTCTTGATAGGGATTTTTATTGTGCATCGGGAGAGGGACCCTGAGGGATCTCTCCCGACTTGCTGGGTTGTTTATCAGGGCAGTCGGTAGCGTAATCTCCAGTCTTCTGACATATGAAACAAGTAGGCGGGTTAAATTGTCTAGCTGGGGATTTGGTTCTATACCTAGACCTTGAATTAGGTCGATAGTTATTTCCTTGTACATTTGGGATCATTGACCTATTTTGGTTTCCCATATTTTGATTAGGATATTCCCAAGGTAGGGCATTCTGATTATAATACATAGGTTGAGGGATCCAATTCATGGCATAAGGCTGAGGAGCAAAGGCCCCATTATTTCGGGAATCCCTAGCCCTATTTGACTGCTTAGGAGGAGATTATTTCTTCTCAGTAGACTTATCCTCCTTGTGCAGGTTTCTTTCTACTGTTTTTAAAGCTGTTCTTAACTGCTCAAGAGTCGTAAATGGCATAAAAAGGAGAGGAGCTTCCAACTCTTTTTTAAGGTTACTTTTTATAATGTTAACTAATTCCTTTTCCCAGATTTAATTTTGTTACTTACCCAATAAATTCTTCAACAGATTCTTTATCTTTCTGCCTCCTTTGGGAAATTTCTAATCTAAGTTTTGAATCTGCTTTAGAGTCCCGAAATTGAGCTTTAAAATGTTTCTTAAAACTTTTCCATGTTAGCTTAGGATGGTTCGGGTTAGTTTGACGTACCGAATCATATCTCAGGGTTAGATTTCTAAACCAGAGGGCATGCCCTCTAAGCAAGAGAGGCAAAGCAAATAGACTCTCTTTATCTGTAAGTTTATGGAACTTTGAGAATTCCTCATAAGAAATGAAAAACTCTGCGGCACTTTCATTTGGTGAACCCGAAAAAGCTAACCTTTCAGAAGGGATAACAGGGGTTCTAACAGCTGAAGGAGCTGGAGAAATAGCCTTTACTAAATTTGCATTAGCTTGTACTAATTGAGGTAGGGCATTTGCTATTACTGTGAAACTATTCACCATGGCTTGAAATAGGGGGAGTAAATGATTTCCTACATCCTCAGCGGATGTATTTGGACCAAATTGGAAATTACTAGGAGGAATTTGAGGGATATTCCCTGTAGTTCCCGTTGCAGAAGGTTGTTGAGGATCATTCCCGGTAGGCCTAGGAGGGGAAGTATTCTCCTCCGCATTAGGATTATGTTGTGATCTAGTCTTAGACTGTAATGTACTGAAAAAGCGAACTTTTGGCCTAACACTAGGTACTTCTTTCTGTATCGGTACCTGATGGATTATTCCCATCAGAGGAAGGGATAGTTAAAGGGATAGAAGACCCTGCAGGAGGAGGAATGCCTCTCATCGGAAAGAGTTGATAGGGAGTTTCTCCCGAGGCTAAAGGGTTTAAATAGGAAACAATAGTCTTCTCTTCCTTTTTCTTTCTTGTTAAGTCTTCCATGTAAAGCATGTCGTTGAAAGAGGCTGCAAGATCTTCCTCTCGTTCTGCCGGTAGTAAGGAATCAAACTCCTCCTCTTCCGAATCTTCTTCATTATTGAAAGACGGTTGATCGCCGTCGTCTTCGTCCTTCTGGGTCGATCTCCATTTTGGGTTATCCATAGGGTTTTGACCGTGGGCCATTATTATAGAGGTTATTAATTAATACAACAATACTAATTTTAATTAATTACAGTCAATTTGGATTAAGCGAATGATAATTAATAGGGTAAACCAGCGTAATTAATCACCGAGAGAGCCGAAGCTTAATATCCCGCGTGGGGGGTGTTGAAATCTCGCCGGTAACAGCAAGGTTTAGGGACAAGACCGAGGCTTAAGGCCTACATGTATTCGAGTCTTTCGAGTCTTTTAAGTCTTTCGAGTCCCTGTTCGGGCGCCATTTATGTAACCCTCAGTAGAATGAACTTAATTCAAGGGAATATCTTCCCGAGGGCCATAAAATAAATGAAGGACAACTTACAGTTTTAATCCAAATTCAACAATAATTTTATTCAGTTGACTGATATAGGGATAAACCCGTAACCGAACTGGTATACAAAAGTCGATCCGTCTTAGGAGAAATCATAAACAGAACTGATTGACAATACTAAAATTATCCTAGATCACATCTGTGTAAGAAGTGTGGCTTGTAACGTGGAGGCTAGATATGCCCTGCCAGAACCAAGGAGTGGAAGCTCCAAGAATTCTGGCAGCCATGTTACAGTAATAACAAGTCGGGAAAACCAAAATATTACCTCTCCGTGTCGAGAAGATTATATAACCTTAAGTATCCAATGAAAACGTCGACCTTTTGCCCTCATCCTTTCCCGCGCTTTGCGCTTCCGCATTTCATCCTTACTCTCAACATTATCTTCCTCCATTTTACATATAAAAATCAAATACTCACAAAAAGAAGTGGCAAAAACCTGCTGGCTCTTTACAACCACTTAATTTGACTTAATATCCAATTTCCAACAACAATAATATACCGGTAGTTTAATTGACAACCTACTAGCATCGAAATTCTCATAAGGAATGGCTCCCGCGGATAAAAAACGGCAATTTTCAACTAGGTGGGCGTTATCTCATAAGATTTGAAAAATATCATTTGTCTTTTTTACCAATGCCTAACCGTTTGGATTTTTTAAAGCAGTCTTAGCACCAAAAAATATTTTTGAATGAGGATAAAAAAGGTCTGTCCTCTCGTAATTTTTTAAGCTTTTATCATGATTACTCTATACAACAGTAACAAGGAGTATAAACGCATTAGTGGAAGCAGTATTTTTTTCCCAAAACAATCTCGCTTATGTTTATGCAATGAATGAAATATATCACAATGCACGGGCCTTGATAGATATAGGAGGCAATGAAGGAAATATATCGCATGCACGGGCCTTGGTAGATATAGGAGGCAATGATAATCTCTCTCTTTGCACGAGAGGTTTATCTTTAATATTTAAATAAATATAATTATTTTTAATTATTTTAATCTTCAATAATTAACATTAATAATAGTTAAATCGTTTAAAATAAAATTATACTTATTATCTTCTCAAACTTTGCTAATATTGACGTTTAAAGTGAAGGGTACCCCTCTTCCCGCTTTCTTCAAATTTTGGGGTATATATACGATTCGTTTCCATTATAATAGTAAGGAAAAACCGCAAATGCGAAAACCTTTGGTAGCGATCCTACCTTAGGGAGGCTAGACGTTTCTCGTAACCCTAGCTGATCGCCGCGTATATCCTAAAACCAAACGATGATAATGGAGTAGAAGCCAATGATACAGATTGGTGTCTATGTGGAATAGACGGAAGACCAGTGGATGGTGGTGTTAGAAGGCAGTGTAAGTGCAGACGGGTGTCAATGTGGGATTGACAAAGAACAGAAGATGGTGGTGATTAGAAGCCAGTAAGAACAGACTAGTGTCCGTGTGGTATGGACAAAGACCAGAAGATTGGTGGTGTGAGAACTCAAGTAGAGGAGCCATTTCCGTGACTGTGAAAGCAGTTCGGAAATGGCGAACACGTTTGCTCCGATACGCAAACTGCGAACGCGGTCACGTGGGTGTAACAACGGACAGACACACACACAGACAGACAGACACACAGACAGACACGGCCGTTACAGAACCTCTCCTGGACTACGTCACACGGAGAGGTAAAAATTAAACCTTTGGTCGGCTAGAATGACAAAAGCTGAGTTAATGGAAGGTGTCATATGAACAGAATTTTGTAATGCCGACGGCTATTTCTTTAAATTGCGTAAGAATCCGATAATTGGATTCCGATTGGAGTCGGTAGTATTCAATTGTTATGCCACTTCTCTATCGAGTCATATCAGGAGCAGATGACAAAGGAGTTTCGGACGCTAGCTTCCATAATGTAGAGGCAATGAGATCCGCGAACGTCACGGTTATTAACCAAAATCATTACGCCAGTGCCACCTCTCGTAGAAAATAGGAGCTTTATTTTCCAACCAATAGCGTGGCTGCAAAGTCTCGAAAGGAGATCTGGGAAATCGCGTCTGGAGCCTCTCTTTAAAAATACGTATCGTCTGCTTATAATTAGCCTAGGCTTAACGAGTATTAGAGTTTAAAAATGGATTTCAACGGCTTTTTAATCTTTTTTTTAAACTAAAATTGATAATGAAAAGCCCAGCGAGTAACGTATGTACACTATTAAAAAAGTAAAATGTGTTTCAGTGCCATTTTTTTATAAATTTCTTCTTGAATTAAATGATAGCTACAAGAGGTTGGAAAAAAAAATCACTCACGATCTTTTAAAACCCAAAAGATTAAGAGACAGTGATTTCGTTTCCAACCTCTTGTGGCAGTCAATTAATTCAAAAGAAATACGGAATATTTAGGCCCTAAAACATGACATTGTGTTTCGGCATCAATTTAAAACCTTGCTTTTATCTTTTGAAAACCGGAGCCCAATCATTCCAGTGGGCACAAATTGTTAATTAAGCCTTGGCTTTCCCGGGTTTTCTATGCTAGTTTGGACTTAATTTGACTATTTAGTAGGTTTAAAGTCACAAAATGTAGTCTTATCTTTTATCTTAATACAACGGTTACAGCTGTTTGAATAAAGTAATTATATTGTGTATATTTATGTCGCGATCGGATAAGACGAACCTCAGTAGCCACCGTAAGAGTAGAGGTTTAATATGCCTTCTTATAGTATATACCTTCTTGGCTATAGCTATGTTATCGCTTCAGTTGATGATAAGCTCTTAAATTAGAGCTTTTAAATTGGTGAGTTATTAGGGAACGTTTGCCCGGGTATTTTACAAGGGAATTCAAACAGAGACAGGTTTTCTGTTTATGAAGGCACTCAACATTAGTCCTTCTGCTCATACAACAAAATTTCTAACCTGTTTTCACGGCATCGTTCCTTTCAACCGAATTCCCAATGGACCGAAATCCCATTCGACCGAATATCCCGCAATGATTTTAGATTTCCAGCCCAATGGCTATATTCCCGATGGACCGAAATCCCAATCGTCCGAATATGCCCCTAAAAATACATGAATATAACTTGAAACACTGTAGCCTTTAGCGATTCGGTGGTGTAGTGGACTGCGAAGCGATAGGTTGTTGGTTCGAATCTCCGAAAGGTATGTTAATAATATTAAAAGTAAATGTTTCGTGATACTAATTAAAACGCTCACTTTCCTTCATTTCAAGACAAGAGATATTTAGAATTAATAAACAAATTGTGCTTAAAATGAAGTACAGTACAGTCTTAATGGTAGTTCCATCAATGTCTTTAAATTTTAAATTAAAATTTTAATATTTTGGTTTCGGGTGGGTTGGGTTAGGTTAGGTTAGGTTAGCATAGGTTAGCATAGGTTAGGTTAGGTTAGGTTAGGTTAGGTTAGCTTAGGTTAGTTTAGGTTTGGTTCCAATAATTCGTTGACACCTTTTCCAAAATATGCTCCTTTTAATCAGCTACCACCTTTTCCAAAATATTCTCCCTTTAAATAGCTACCACCTTTTCCAAAACATTCTCCTATTAATTAGCTGCCACCTTTTCCAAAAGATTTTCCTATTAATTAGCTGCCACCTTTTTTCAAAATATTCTCCTATTAATTAGCTACAACCTTTTCCAAAACATTCTCTTACTAATTAGCTACCACATTTTCCAAAATATTCTCCTTTTAATTAGCTACCACCTTTTCCAAAACATTCTCCTATTAATTAGCTGCCACCTTTTCCAAAATATTCTCCTATTAATTAGCTGCAACCTTTTCCAAAACATTCTCCTACTAATTAGCTGCCACATTTTCCAAAATATTCTCCTTTTTATTAGCTACCAACTTTTCCAAAATATTCTCCAATTAATTATGTGACATCTTTTTCAAAATATTTCTATTATTGCTAATAAATTGTTCGTGGTAAGAGGCGGGCTTTTAATACTCATATAAATTATCTTTTTACCTCCAAACAAGGTTGGGTTGGGTTAGGTTAGGTTAGGTTAGGTTACGTTTGGTTAGGTTAGGTTAGGTTAGGTTACGTTTGGTTAGGTTAGGTTAGGTTAGGCTAGGGTAGGTGAGGTTTCGCCGTAATTAAAACGTAGTTAAAATAAGTGCAGTAATACATTTTCAACTCACATTTATTTTAACAATAATAAGTTGTGAAATTAAAAATATATTTAATGCAAAACCACACAGTATGTCTTCTTCCAGTTCAATAGAATTTCGGTCCAATGGGACTATAATAAAATCACACCTTTTGGCTACGTTCGGTCGAATGGGACACCACAAAAAAAGCCGTTCTGTCGAATGGGAATTCGGTTCAATGGGACCAAAGCAAACAAATCGGTTGAAAAATATTTCAGTTATGGCCGCGGCTACTGTTCCTGACAACAGCATCAGAAGGAGGTAGAAAGGGGAACTGACACTACACAGGACCAAATCAGTCGTGCTTTTCAAAGGTCTCTTCCACTTGACATGTTCAATTAAGTAATGCTTCTCAAAATTCAGATGCTTTAAAACTTGCGTTTCAAAAATTTGTTCCAGGCTGTAATAAAAGCATTTGGTTAAGAGCTTTAGTCAGTTTACTGTAAGAAATTAGTGCCGACATCAGTTGGAGGTTTTCGTGCAATTGCGGAGAGCTTCTCAACCAAGAGGTGTTGAATAAGAAGTGCAAGTAGTCGAAGCCAACGTCGTGCTGCGAAAAGTAAAGGCCTCGGTTTTCTGCCAACAACATTTTACTGTCTGGATGAGATCTAAGAAATTCTCCAAATATCCAAGTGAAAAAGGGGTCTACTGCGATTAGAGATATTTCCCCAGAAATAATCGGAATGTATCCATCAGGCTTCATATAATCCTTTATAGAACTTAACAGTTTCTTCTGATCCACCGCGTCTAGCCATACTTTAACAACTGGATCCTGCGTTGCCTATAGATACGCAGCAATGATATCGTAAGAATGGAGAAAGGACGTAACGAGACCACGCATATTTACTAAATATTTTAGATGACTGAGAGTTTCGGTAGCTTTAAATATTGTTGGTGTAATTCCCGATTTGATCAAGTCCAAGAGGGTGTCGATGCGATTGTAGCTTTCCGACGTGAACTCCGTCCGCAAGAAACAACCCAAGAAAAACAGAATGAAAGTCACTCCGATCAGCCACGACGAAGCGAGCAGACGACAAGTAATGTGGGGCGAAATGAAGTAAATCGCTACAGCACAAAACAATGTCTCCATAAAGCGCCAGTCATCTGCCATTATGAGAAAACCAGGTCTTACGTTCGGCGCACATCAGCGACGCGTTCTCCCAGGCATTTTCCAGGGATTCTCGGGTCAGTTTCTTGACAAGTTTCTTGGTGGGTAACGATTTGTATTTGTTGGTTACGATGGAGTGAATGACGAACAAAAGCGACAGAACGACCACGGTTGACACCATTAAAATTACCACCTAGTTGATCAAGAATGAAATTCAATGAACTGGATATTGACTGGATTGCATTGGCAATGTTTACTGGTGTGTCAATATTTAAGAAGGACAAGGAAGTGGTCGTGACTTTCTTCGGGGCTGCGGACACGATGATCGTCTTGGACGTTTCGAACACCGGAGAAGGACTGAAATATTCCTGTCGGCCCTCGAAAATTGAGCGTGGCTTGGCTATCATGATAACATTTCCATTCTTAAACAACAAATAGACTTTTATACATGGGTTGATAAAAAATTTTGGTCTTATTTCTTTTTGACTCACTTTGAAAAATTCAAGTCCAGAGGATGTTTTTGGTAAGTTAATAAAGGCCACTTTATGTCCTTCGTAAATTGCCCTAAGTTTCAAAAATTTCCATTGTTTGAATAGTTTTTTTTATTTAAATAGTAGATTAGTACACGATTAATCAAATATTTAAAGTTAAAATGAAAACTCCGCTTTTAATCGTTAAAAATTGCGGATAATCGCCCGGAAAAATTATTGCTCGCTTGACCAAATTACTGGAATCTATTTGAAAATAATATGAAAAATACTTTATGTTGAGGGATCGTTTTAAATAATCCGCCATGATTTTGAAAAATGACGTGTGGCTCTCAATCTTCCACGCTTCCTAGAAATAAATATTTGATCTTTATTGCCATCAATAAATGAATTCGTTCTGAGACTCGCGAGTGAATGTTGGTAGACTCACCGTAAATGTCGTTACGTTTACGGAAGTCTCTTGGGCGAACCTATGATAATTAATTAATTTTCAAATCATCAATTTTATTGAAGATTTGAAAAACTAATTCTACCTATATTTAAAATATCGATTATTTCCCAGGAATTCAAATTCTGTTGGCGCCATTTTGGAGTACGAGTAAATTTAATGGAATTGTAAGAAACGTTTGTATTTGCCTTTGAGTAGAATTTTGGCATGGGGTATTTGCAAAGTTTTGGGCCTGGCTTCGATAACACCAATTTTATTGATGTGGTTGCTAGCCATTCACTGCCGCTTATGAAACTAACTATGGTAACTGAAAACAAAACAGAGTAATTATAAGAAATCTTGAAGCTTGACGTGATATAGAAGGTTAATTAAGTTATATGATTACTTTTTTTCCGCAACAGGGAATATGGTAAATATTTTCGTAATTTGATTAAACCAGGACTAGAAGAGTTTGAATGTAAAGAAGGTTAAGATGTACGAGAACAGTTTTTTAAGGCAATATTTACCCATTCTAAAATTCCACTATAAACAGGCTCACAAAACATACCGTGGAAAAGTCATTACGGTTGGTCCGTTATATTGTCACGTCTGTGAAAGTACGAAGCATATATAATTGAAAACTACTATTTAGCCACATCGTTTCATGTACATAGTTTCACTTGGTCGAAAGATGTTGATGATGTTCATGGAAGTTGTTGTAGCATTCCTTCCTCTTTTCAATGGGAGAGTGAAAAGAGGGATAGGTGATTTTGAAAGGGGATAGTGTTATGATTTGTCTATAACAGTGTATTCCAAATGTACATTACCATGCGTTATTTACTTTCACTTTTAGAAATAATCTTACGATTGCTCGGTTTTCCGCAAATTAGTTCGAGTATAAGCAAGGAGGATGATAGCTTGTCACGAAGTTCGATACAGGTGAGACGTCATAGATTCTCGTGAAACGACGCCTGGTGAGGCTCTGTCAGAGGCTTAGTACAGACTAAATAGAAAGATGGACTGCAAAAACGAGTGTTCTCAATTCTCGCGTCGTTCAGCGCCATTTTGGTGTTCACTTACGATCAGAGTACGTACGAAAGATTTCACCTTTTCTCTCTCCCTTTGAATATACGAACGTAAAATATATTACATCTTCTTCAGGCTAGGTCAGACTAATCAAAAGTGAAGACAAACGTAATTATCCCGTTTAACTGCACGCATTGTTGATCACTCACTGCTGCAACCCACGAAACTGTTGCTAGGGCACTTTTAAACGAAATATAATAAGTTAAAGAAATCTTCAGGCTTGACGCGATGAAGAACTTAAATTAAGTTTTATGATTACTTATTCGCGCCCCAGAGAACCTGGTCAATATTTTCGTAATTAAACTAAACCGAGTTAGAAGAGATGAACGTGAAAAAGTTTAACATATGGACTATAACGTGTTTCCAACCATAATATTTACCCATTCTACGTTTGGATTCCCCATAAACAGACTGACAAAACATACCGTGCAAAACAAAAGACATTACGGTTGGTCGGTTATATCGACGAATTTCGACCCTTTTCTAAATCGAACCCTTCATGCAAAAATAGTGCCAAAAGTGTATAGATATAAAATCAACAAGATGGTCTAGCCCATAATTAAGCCACCTCGTTTACGTACTCTCGCTGTCCCTACTACAATAAATATACTTTTAGTTAAATATCCTCTAATATACAGGTCAGGGGGAAACATTTTTCAATGGCTGCTTGGCAACGTGAATCACATATCGATAACGCCCGTTACTAATTTAATTAGTAATACTACTACTACTAGTCAGGTAAAACTATTAGTCCCATCGATACCTTTTAGCTAAGAAGAAACCAAAAGATTCATGGGGTAAAATTGCCAAAAAAGCGCTTCTATAGAATCCTCCCCCACTCGGACCGGTTCTACATCCCTTCCATTCCTCTCTCTCTCTCTCTCTCTCTCTCTCTCTTGGAGCTCACTAAGCTCAGCTCGGACCGCTCCTATACCAGGTGAAAGCATTCGCCGGCGTCCAGTCAAGATGCTGCTCCGAAAGCATTGGTGCGATGCAGCTAAAAATGGTAAGGGATTTACTGGCGCTATTACAGAAATTAAAAGAGAAGTCGCAATCTTTGACTGAAAACAGCTAAGCAGTGTATGCTACCGACATTTTAATTGTGCATAATGAAATAACAAACTGTTTCTAACGTAAATGTTCGAAAGCCCGTCCGTGGACATTCACACTTTGGCGACAGCGTATTGCCCAGTTTTCTCTTGTGCGAGCTAGCATATCGGGCGAAACAAGAGCAGCAGCTTGTTGGATTCGATCTCGAAGGTTGTCCAATGTGACTGGTTCGGTGGCATACACAATGCTTTGAACATACCCCCAAAAGAAGAAATACAGCGGCGTTAAATCTGGCGAACGGGGTGGCCAAGCGACTGGACCACCCCGACCTATCCAACGAGGACCTAATTCGGCGTAAAGCCAATTGCGAAAAACGCGTGCAAAATGTGGTGGTGCACCATCGTGCTGGTTACAGGCAAGTCTTCGATCTGCTAGGGGAAGATCATCTAGCACATGAGAAAACACTCATTTAATTTCTGTAATAGCGCCTGAAAATCCCTAAAAACGTTTTCCTGCATTACACCAATGCTTTTGGAGCAGCATCTTGACTGGACGCCTGCGAATGCTTCCATCCTGTATATTTAATACCCACCTAGGACGAATATACCACGCCACTAATAGACCGATAAAAAAAATTCGCCTGTAAGTTGTTTTTCCTTCAGTAGTACTGGATTTTGGAATTGAAGTCAGTTCGGTTCGGTTCGGTTCGGTTCATATTATTCTCGATTCTACTTGAAATCCTGCACTACGAAGATTTTTTTCATTACTCTTAGCTGTCGTTTGCTTAGAGATCTTGTTGTTATCTACAACGCAGTTAAGGCTTAGTACTTTTTTATTGTTATTTTAGTTGTTAATTATTTTTTTCAAAATAGAGTCTAAGCCTCGGACGCGCCGGCCTCCAGCTCTACACGACTAACGAGTATAATATAATACTACGAGACCTGTCTGCTTTATGCAGAAAAATACTTAAAACCTTATTTCCCTGCCTGATCGGAAAACGTTGTTTTTGACGGCCAACTAGTCATAGCGTTATTAGTATAAAACGCTCTACTAAGTTGACCCCATATTCCGACCAATCATGATGGACCACACTTTTGAGCCTCTCGAGATGGTGTGTACTGCAGTAAAAACAACTAGTAGGCGAATATTTTTATCGGTCTATTCCTCCAGGGCCGTCAACAATTCACGCACATCCTCCGATCCCATGCTCGGCACCAACAAGATCCTAATTGTGTCCAACACCCTAAACGAAATCAATCAGTACAATATATGTCGGGATTAATAAATAATAATGTATTTACCTGTATCCATCGCAATTTATGTTAATTATAATCTCATCGTCAAATGAGTTAAAATCCCCCAAATCAGCGCTATAATTTCATTAAAAAAATTAAGTATTGAAAGTATATAATGGTAGTAATAATATAAATAAACCACTTACATATCCCCCGGTTGGATGATGGGGAAAGTGTCCATGGAATCATCCTCATGTTCCACAATATAATTAATTACATCGCCCTCATATATTAACCCATTATCATCATCATTCACCTCTAAAATTGGAGGGTTTTGATCTTCCGGCTTAGTTAACCACGTATTATTAATTGACTTTGGAAATCTACACACGACCATTTTTAGAAATTTAATTTAAACTACGGAAAAAATCTATTCTATCCCGTTGAGGTGTAAAACTTTATGGCCAAATTTTTAAAAATTGTACCTTTCCCATGTCGCGTGTGGTATGAAAACCTCTAATCCTTCCACGAGTTTTCTCCAAAATCGCAAAAAAACTTCAAAGAATTAGTATGAATTGTAGGATTAAAACCATACATCCATGAATCACTGGTTTTATTCGGGAACCCCCTCTCCCCAAACCCAAAAAGCGCGAAAAAATCAAGTTTACTGGGTGGTCATCTACTTGTTCGAATTACACTGATAAGTCAAAAGATAAAGTGTATAAAATAACATATATCCGACCCCTCGTTTCGAACCATCTAGAAGGCGAAAACACGTGCGTCTTAACCTAACATGTCAATTTGACGTTTGACGGAGGTGATATCCAGTCTCTATTCTGGGTGGTCAAACTCTAAATCATATATATACATTCGGAACTCGAGTGATAACCCCCCTTGATGAACATTGTGTACCTGCTTGTACAGTTCAAGATAGAGTTATCAGTTAAGTAAAATGACAGTTCGCTCCTTATTTCTAGGAGGATGATGAATCTGTAGAAAACTATCTCTAGAAATCAGAAGAGAATATAGACAGAGAACTAGTAGTTGAACTGATAATTAAAGCAAATTGTGGCATAAGCTGACTTTCTCTTCTGTCCCCCATGTTTACGAACCTGAAATAGACCAAAATGTAGATTTTAAATAAATAGCCACGATTTTATTAAATACACTTTCAAAATAACCGAGAAGAAACTAAGAAAAACGGAGTGCAGGTGATTGCATTTTAAAACAATTCCCAACGAAAGACTTATAACGAACTTCGAAAAAAAATGTAACCCCACCTTAAAAGAATGATTACTCTGCTTAAAAACCCCAAAACTAAGGTAGGGCAAGGTTTAGGAGGGTGTGAAATAAGGAACAATTTTTTGCTCCTTTATTGAGTCGAGCTACGATAAAAAAAACAGCCTTACAGCTCCAGAGTTATTATTTATTATATTTTCCTCTATTAGATTTTAAACCTTTTATACAATTAGTGTATGCCTAATCATCATGCATGATGTAAATTTATGTTTTTAAATTCGAAGTTTTGCCAAAAATTTTGAAATAAATACTGTATCTCCTGCTATGAAAATAAATTCATGCAACTCATCATAGTTTTCCTATGTTTTTATCTAGGCCTAACTCAATTTCAAATTCTACAGGGTTTATCTTAAAGATGAGATCCGACACCCTCCCTTAATGAAGGAAATTATTATTTATGTACTTACGGTTTTAATCGCTGAACTCAAACTCACGCCAAAAATGCCCGTATCTGACATTCCGACAAACAGAGACACAAAGAAAGAAATGATGAAAAATGCGCCTGTGTCGTGATTGTAGCCTTGTAATTGGGTATAGCCAACTCAATAAGGCTTGTGTCGTGTAGCGCGTTATCGAGTGAGAAATGATTCGGGTCGACGCCGAGGAAGGAAAAATTTTATTATTTTACATTTATTATTTTTTATTTTTGATTGCTGCGCTCCCCTTATGAGGGAGCCGCCCTGATATTAAAGGGTGTATTTTTTCTTATACGGCAATAAAGAAACCTTGAACCTTGAACGCGTTCAACCTATAATGGAAATTGTTTTGAAAAGTGGTAGCTTGACAGAGATAGGGAAGAAGCATGAATTTCGAAGGACTTCGGTGTCGAGACTCTCTTGGCCCTGTCACACGCTCGTGCTTTAACGCGCACTTACTTGTGCAAACCGGTTTGTATCGGAAAACCCTAGCGTATGAACGGGAAGACGGATGCTCGCGCAGACCGTTAAGTGCGGCTTGAGTAAACGGCGCGCTAGCAAACAAGTTATTTGTGCAAACTCGGCCTGCATGGTTAATGGTGTACGTTTGTACGGTGCATCCCCTCGATACAGCAGTACCGGAAATAAGCATAGTAATTATCCATGTGCCACTAGGATGGTGCATGGCATAATATTACTGGTGTAATACTGGATGGGTCCTGAAACGAAGGTTAGACAACAGCTACAACTCCTATAATATTGCTCCATGATGACGGATTTGTAGCAGACGATCAGGGATGATCCGCCTCGTGATACTCCAGAGTCGTCTGCTTTTAATGTCGTCTGCCGTGTGGAACTTGAAGACTGAGGACTTACTCTTGCCAAGGGTAGCGACACTGCTTACCGATGTCGGATATACGTGCTTAATCGAAACAATTCATAACCAAGTTCATAGAACTGTACAAATCATTACCATGCCTTTGGAAAATTAAATCCAAGGATTATTCGGACCGAAATAAGAAAAATAGTGCATATAGGACAATGGTGTGCCTAAGTTAAAGGAGGTAATAGGGTTTGTTAGCAGCTTAATGGGCGTCTGGCGCCACATTATTTATTTGGTGTGAAGCATTGAGCACTAATATACTTGAATATAAATAAAGGTAGATGCAAATGTTGACCGAGAAACTGTTGTCAAAAGACTAAGTTCTTTGCGCAGTTCATACCGGAAAGAAAAGAATAGGGTGTTCTATTCACAGAGGTCTGGAACGGGCACAGAAGATGTGTATGTACCCTCGCTGTGGTACTACTCCTTATTTTCGATTCTGGACGATCAGGAAATGGCACGACAACCTATATCAAACATAGAGGATTTTTTTTGCAAACGTAAGATAAAGTACACAATTCTGTTTCATCATTTATTGACCTAGTGGATAAGCATATTTACACTCTATAAGTACATTTCAATATCGTAATGTGGTACAGTTTTAAATATTAATCATTTATGTTGCATATTGCATTCTGCCAAGGAACACTGACTTCATTATTTACATACGATACATCCTGTTCCCTAATCTGCTTGGCATCATTCGCAATGGCTCTATAACGACCTGTCTGGAGATCAGTGAGATTGATATCAGTGGTCCGCAAACCTAATGATACTGTCCCTTCCATAGTATCTTCCTTATCCTTGCTTCCAGGTGGTGCGTAGGTTGTCGAATTTTCTCTCATAAGAAAGTTACGGAGCACACAAGAAGCCATAACAACAACATCTATATTATTAAGTTTCAAATTTATGCTTGTATGAAATATACGAAACCGAGCAGCTAATATGCCAAATGCATTTTCTACGACACGCCTCGCTCGTGATAAGCGATAATTAAATTTGGTGCGATCGTTCGTAAGCTCTCTTTGATTGAAGGGCTTTAAAAAAATAGGGGTAACGCAAATGCTTCATCGCCTATGAAAGCGTAAGGAAGGACTGTATTATAATTAGGTAGCTGTTCCGGTTCAGGAATGCGCAACGAAGTATCATTCAATTTACAATGGAATATTGTGTGCTCAATGACACCTCCGTCTGAGATTCGTCCATTTACACCAAATTCGACGATTGTGAACTCATAATTCGCATTCACCACTGCCATCAACACCATGCTATGGAACCCTTTATAAAAGTATGACCCGCTTTTTTGGTGGCGGAATAATCTTGACATGCTTGCTATCCACAGCACCGAGGCAATGTGGAAATTCCACTTCCTTTCGAAGTCTTGCGCTACTCTTTCCATTCTTCCTGTGATGTAGGCACCTACGAAATAACAATATCATTTCAGGACGGCAACTGCATCGAGTCAGTCAGCTCTCCTCAAGACCAAGAGCACCGCCGCCATCACAATGTTCAAACACCAGTTCTCTAACTGATCAGTCGGCTCTAGACCAGGACGTGTTCCCTCCTACTCCAAGTAGTGAAAGCTCGTCGGCTCCACCCAGACGTCTTAATAATAAGAAAAGGGGGCTAGAGATCGGCAGTGTTATTGTTTCTGTAGGGCAAAAGCTGAACGAAGTCACAAATGAGGACCAACATGACGCGTTTGGGTGCAATGTAGCTGCTAAGCTGTGATGTTTGCCCAATGTCCAGCGTATTTACGTCGAAAAACTCATTAACGACCCGTTGTATGAAGAGGAATTAGGAACTCTGTCGCGAAGTTGTTTCATCAGCATTCAAAGTAGCGACGCTTTACCATTACCCACCCCTACACAGCCTACCATAATCAACACCCTACTACCCAACTGGCATATCAGGAAATACCCAGCGATACCACAACCACGATTACTGTCAATAACCTTGACGATTATGTGCCTTCTCTTGAAAACATTGCTTCATATGTAACTACTTTCACCCCATGTGAATAGATACGCAAGACGTATATTTATGTATATTGAATGTAATAAATATTGGTTAAACAATCATAAAGATTTGTATTACCTTCATGTATTGCTTACGCAACACCATATAGATGGCTCGACAGGTGTCAGGGATAATAGCGGATAAAGATTGATGGGACATAACAGTTGAAAATCGTAAATGTCGGTATGATCGCCCGGTAGCTAGAAAGCGCAATGTACTACTCAATCGTTTATGCGGCGATATAGCTTGACACATCACAGTATCTTGACGTTTTATAATAGGTGTCACCAAACGTACTAATTGGGTCTACGTGGTTTCGTCCATTCGGAGATAACACCGCCAGTCATCGGGATCGTTTCGTAAATCGTTCAATAAATGTAAATGAGAATGTCTCTTTCGTTGTAACAACCATGTTTTACACCATTTCGTTCTCGTTTTTCTCTTGTTCTTGCGTTTCCATAGTAAAAAATAGAGAAACCCATATAGAAGTACCTGGTTGGTAGGACACACTGTAGGGGATGATGTATCGTCTTTGAAAAACACGTTGATAATGAAGTTTGCGCACACATACTTGCATGGTGTGGACGCACGAAATGTTACAGCTTTATTGCGCAAACTGCACTGTACAGGTTGGTCGTCGTCGTGTGGCCGAGGTACAAGCCTAGTTTGCACGAAGAAATTCTTTGACAGAGCAATGTTTCCGCACTTCGCGCTTGTCGGTTTGCGCGAACCACCGTTTCCCCGTCCACACGCTCGGGATCAACCGGGTTTGCGCAACGATCCTAGCATGAAGCATGAGCGTATGACCGGACGACAGTACAGCGCGCAAACTGTTTCACGCGCATGCGTAGATAATGCATCGTCAAAAGGTTGGCACGTGCAAACTCGGCTTGCACGGCAAAGGTGGAGCATGTGGACAGGGACCAAGCCGTGTTTTGGTGCAATCTATAAAAGCATGAGCGAGTGACTGGGCCTTAATGCTCGCGATATTGTTCTGCTCCGCAAACTAATCGTCAGGAGTGCATACCGTTCCGTAAACGTTTCGTCTAGTGTAAAACCAGGTCAGATTCAGTTTCGCAATTCTTTCGTGTAGGAACTAGGTCTATGTTACCATGGGACGGGCCCCGGGACTCAGAAACACACTAAACACGAAAAAGGTCTGTCCAACGGGGTTAGGGAGTGGAATTTGCCCCGAAACTGCGCTGGCGAAAAGTCAGCCTGAATATACCTGAAATCAGATTATATGAACAACGCCCTATACATAGTTTACACGCAAGGAGGATTCTACCATTTGCACCAGGAGACCAGGGACCCTATTCTCTAACTACATTTGGATCGTTCCTAATCCAAATGATTTGGATTTGGGGTCGATTCATCCCCAAATGACACTAATCGTTATTCTGTAAATCCAAATCCCTTTTCATTTGGTTCAAACCCTATCCAAACATTTGACCAGCCAAATGGCCGGCCAAATCGTCATTTGGATAGCTCTTTTCCCCATTTTCACCCCATTTGTGGCCGCCATTTTTTAGGGGGGGGGGGGGAACATTTGAGAGTGGGTCCTTTTTCGTTGTCATTTTCGTATTGTATGACGATTTGCTCATGGATGGATTTTAAATATAATATAAAGTAGGTTTCAAGCTTCAATATAAGCCTAATTTCATAATTTTCAACCTTTTTATCGTCCCACTATCTATTTCTAAATTTGTGCGTCTCCTGTCGAGAAGAGAGAGAAAACACATTATTGGCACATTATATAATAGTGCTATTATTATATTGAATAAAAAATACCGTGGCATGGCGCTCCAAATTAAGTACACTGCTTCCATTAGATTTAAGTTTTTTGCCGCATTGCCGGCATTGTCCCCAGAAATTCCTCTTCTTTCGCTTTGCGCCAACCGCTGTCTCTGGTTCGTGTCCCAGATAAATGAAATGGTCCTGGATGTTTTTGGTGCCAAATCCACCACTTTCAAATTTAGCCCCAAATGCTGTATTGGGCCTCAACTCGTCCAGGCTGCAATTGCTCGACCCAGAATTGTTGGCACTGCCTATTGGAGACTAATCCTCCAAAGAGGAATCAAAAGACAAAGAAGCTTGGCTTGACATACTGAAGAACGAAAAAAAATAAAAGTCAAAAATCAAAAAGTTCACTTAAAAATTGCGAACTAGGAAATCTCCGAGTTTAAAAAACTCAAAGAATTAAAAAATTCAATAAAAAATATTTCACGTTGAAAAAAATAAAGGTTGAAGTAGTTTTTAAAAAAAACTGTTTTTGCTAAAATTTAACTTTACAAAGTAAAGAAAAATGAACTCTTATCGTTACAGAAAGCACAAGAAAAGTGATTGTAACTTGAGTTTCTCAGACGAATTCCATTCAATTGAACGGGGGGGAGTCAAAGGTGAGCTTGCCCATAAACGGGGCCCATTTTCAGCGTCCATCGCGCCCCCCGCTAAATTTTCAACACAAAACCAGTGAAACCCCTTCTCAAAAACTATCCTTTCTCCCAAATCGAAGTATGGAGGATACTTGGCGGGAAAATAAAGTTTCTCTACGACTCACAGTGGTGGAATCACCAGAACCATCTTCTTTTGGTGCCTTCTTTAACCTCTTTTCCGTGAACACTAGAGAAGCAGAAGGGCGCCTTCTTCGATAAGAAGCTTGGGGAGAGCAAGGTGCACACTCACTGCTTACTACCCTACCTTCCTTCCCAAAACTAAAAAATGCCAAGGCTTTCAATACTAATCATAAAATTACATATGTTAATAATGAGCATCAAATTAAGGTTTTTATATTAAGCATAAATCTTTTAATCTTATAAATATCGGACTTTCATCTTATTAATTGTAAGCTTATGTCTAGCCAGTTTTAGATGTATTCGGTTATCACTCTTATCTAAAGGTAAAGCAGTAGTTGGTTAAAGTTAGTTAAAATAAGTATTTATGTAAGAGCAAAAGCCTCAACTTCGATTCTTATTTCGTGCGAGGGGACAATCATTCTCCGATTGCAAAACAGTAAAACTCATAAAAACTTTCAATACCTCAAATTTAAAGCAATAAATCCAATTATTATACTGTATGTAATTTGACTAAACCGAGGGAGTGTTCACCTTCCTTTCCATTTCTTAATAGAATTCCCACAAAAATATACCTTCCATTTTATTTTACGATAACTAAACACCGAGGGGCTAATCACTATCAGATTCCCTGAATGTAGAAATTTTAGCATTGCGAAGTGCAGGAATTTAAAGGGTTAAATTTAATCCTTTACAGTACGCGGGGTCACCGGCCCCTCGGTAAAAAGCGAACTCCGCCCATCCCATTGAACAAGGGTCATTGCTAGCCCAAGATAAACCTTTTGTCGCCAGTAATTTCCGTGAAGTGGGACCTCGTCTTTTTCAAAGGTTAGGTATTCTGCCGCGAAGCGAATATCAACGTCAGCGAGGGGGGTTGACTTGTATCTAGATTATCAGATAAATGGTGCTTTTACCTTCTCTTTTTTTTTGGAATATCTCGCAATAAACCATTTCGGAAATTACATTCAGAGAAACCAACACACAGGAGCGTGGCCGCCATTGCGGTATTCTCCCTCTCGCTCGGGCTCTTAGTGAGAGGGAGAATACCCCAATGTGTGTTGGTTTCTCTGTATGTAATTTCCGAAAATGTCTATTAAAATGGAAAATCTGCTTGACACTATGACCGGGGCAAAAACCCTAGAAAAGTAAAATAGCAACCAGGCATAGTTTCTTCTCTTGGAAATTTCCTATTGAAATAAGACGATTTTAAACACTTTTATAGTATCTATATAATTACGTCGTTCAATTAATTAATTTATATTTATTTACTATAACTTGAAGCTCATATAAAACTATTAAACAGGCCGGGCTTTGCTTATTGATTCTAATGCTTGACAACGGGACTGGGTTGTAAAAGCAAAACAAGGATTCATGAAATTAGTATTCGTGTTAGTTTGGTATATGATTTCAACAGCTTTCAATGCATTGGCATGAGATTTCGTAAATTATGCCTCCACGTTTAAAGGGATGCAAATTAATTATTAGTTTGTCAATTATGGCTGTCAGTTAATCAGTTTGATAGTAGTTTTTAAGGATTTGCGGGGTTTTTCTGATATAAGGGAAGAATATTTTTGAAATCCCCTACAAAAATGGCGGCCTCAATTTACTTTTATAACTTTGTTGGGTTTTTTTTTTCATTTCTTTTTCTGAAAAACTTTTGCCTATTTCAAGACGATGATGTCAATAGAAAAACCCGTATACCACGATGAACGTGAAGATGGACCAAGCATTGGGTCTCGTGTTTAACACCTGTAGTAAAGAGCTCTCCTATACTCTTTTAGTGGCTTGGAAGGGCAGCAAAATCAGTAGCTTCCACACTTGTTTTTTGGGGTTTTTATAAGGTACTCACAGAATATAGACCGCCTTGCATTCACTAGGTATATGATATGTCTCTAATCTCTCAACGTACCAAAAACAAACCCCGAAAATCTGCCCCGTTCCTCAAGTAAAAGCATCGAAAGCCTTTTGTTAGCATAGAAGGGACTATTTCTAGTTTCAATAGCATGATTCACAATAACAGAGTGACAGTGGCGTGCTTTGAAAATAAAGGCGGTATTGGTTAATAAAAAAAAACCGCATCGGTGCAATGAACGTAAAAATGAAGGTTAAAGGTTGCCAAAGAAAAGAAAAAGGTCAATTCGTACACTATGCCCGACTAAAGGGCACCCTACACGTGGGGCCCGTTACTTAAAGCGGCCTTTACACGCTCAATGTTTTGCACAAATTAAGTGGGGGGCATTTATAAAATTCATCATCTCATAAATTATTCCCAAGACTTTTCACTAATTGCGCCAAAAAAATCTATCATTATATTGAAAGGTCAATATGTAGAACAAAAATTTAAAATTTTATTAAACAAATATATTGATCATATTGCACACGATTTATTCAATTATATTGAATATATTTTATCACAATAAAAAAGTTGATTTTGAGTCCATGGACCGTATACAATTTTTATGACCTAACATAACATATAAATCGTCACATACACAGAGTTTAGTTTTAATCGAATGCGAAATATTGTTCGTATTTTGAATAACATTTTGAGCAATAAAAACTCACTTAATATATATGTTCAGGTTTTTTATGCAAATATTGTCCAAAATTTAACGCAAATGATTTGCCATTTCCTAAAACATATTGTAGCGTTATATTTGAACTTTGTACAAATATTAGTCTGGATAACGTTTCATTTATACTTACTAAGTTAAATAACGGTCCCAACGTTTTTTGCGCCAATTATTGAGCGTGTAGGGTGCCCTTAAGTTACAAAGTATAAATAAAACGTTATCCACACTAATATTTGTTCAAAGTTCAAATAAAATGCTGCAATATGTTTTAGGAAATGGATAATCATTTGCTGTAAATAGATCTATAATTAATAATATTTGGTTAGAAAACAAATTCCAATAATTACAAATTAAAAGTAATTAGGCTTATGAAATACTTGTAATATTCACTTTTAAAACCTAAAATATGTGTGATTTCAAGCCCAAATTCCAAATTAAATTTTTCCGCCTTTTAATCTACTTCTGCCATATATATATATATGAAAAAAAAACCGGTGCAGTGAACGTAAAAATGAAGGGTTGCCAAAGAAAAAAAGTTAATTCGTACACTATGCCCGGTTAATGTAATTTAACAGACATTCCTCGTTGGAAACATAATAACACCTATTGGTGGTGGGGGTGTTATTTTTTCATATATCTCACAATAACCTAGTTTGACTCATCTGCAAATTCCCAACCTCTGACCTGAGAGTATGTATACTACAGTTGCTCCCAGCTCCGGCCTCGAATACTCATATAATTTGACTAAATATACACACAAACAAACCATTTTCTCAAAAATATACAGGGTTTTCCAAAAAGGGCGTCGAACTCAATTGACTTTGAGTCGAAAATGTAACCTCTATGACATTCAATTAATTTAAAAATTGTAAGCAACTTGATGGCCTTGGCCAGATTAGAGGCTTAGAAGTTAGAGCCCCATCGCTTGTAAGGCTCCAGCAGTCGAGAACGTTTTACTTACTCTCGACGCGTTACCTTTAATAGTGCTAAAATCATTACTCGAAGTAATCATTAAACCCTTAATAGAAGAGCAGATAGTTTTAGTGATTATCCCCTCTATGAGTTTACAACATAGACTTATGCCAATGCATACTTATAACAAGCACTTATGCCCAGAAGCGTTCGAAAGAGAAAGAATTTGGTGAAACATCCAACTTCAGTTCTTTCCCTTATGCGGCCTTTACATGCTTAATGTTAATTAATAAGGGCTTAGTAGAGACTAAGCTGGAAGATGGGTATAATAATGATTTTAAAATATAAAGTTTTAATTTGGATTTAGGAGGAGGAACCCTTTCAACTTGTAATATACACCTTCTAAACGAAAAAGATGTGTCATTTCAAGCCCAAATTCCAAAATAAATTTTTCCGCCTTTTAATCTACTTCTGTAATATGATACATCTTGTCGTTCAACCCCCAACCTGAGTTTCAACTTACCTAGTTGGGACAAGCTGACAGTAAAAAAAAACCGCGTTGCCTAGCATATAATGCTACAATATTAAAAGTAATTAGGCTTAGGAAATACTTGTAATATACACGTTTAAAACCTAAAATATGTATAATCTCAGGCCAAAATTCCAAAATAAATTTTTCCGCCTTTTAATCTACTTCTGCCATATAATACATCTTGCCTTTTAACCCCCCAACCTGAGTTTCAAGCTGACAGTAAAAAAAAACGCGTTGCCTAGCACTGCTAGCACTGTTACTTCACCAGTGCAGTTTTTTTAGGGGGAGAGAAATCGACTATAAAAAGAGAGAGAGGGTTGTCGAAAAATATCATTCCTTAACTAGCTGCGAAAACTTAAACATGGGAAATGAAGTACGCTGTAACCGCCGGCCCTTCGCCGTAGCCGATGTCCGCCCACTTACCAAGGGACGCAGGAAGGTCCGGGGGAGCGGTACATTTCAAATCAGAGACCTGCCCCCCGGACGCGGAGCCGAACGAGCCGTCCGCCAGCGGCCCGAACGAGCCATCCGCCAGCGGCCCAACCCGGAGCGCCAGCCGCCCAACCGACCCATCCGCCAGTGGCCCGAACGAGCCGTCCGCCAGCGGCCCGACCGCAGGAAAATCGACCCACCACCCCGTCGGCAAAAGCTGAAAAAATGCTTCAAATGTGGGGTGGTGGGTCACTCGTACAACGACTGCGAGGCGACGCGTCCCAAAAAAAGGAAGGGGAGCCAAATCTTTAATTTTAATTTTTAAAAAAATAAAAAAATTAAATCTTTGCAATTTTTTTCTTTAACCTATCATATATCACAGTTATTTTCCAAATTAACCGAGAGGTCAGGTGTGAGCTTTAAAGTTGAAATTCTAATTTCTATTTCTATTTCCTGCTGCTAAGCAAGCCACGGATTAATTTTTAAGTTTTGAGTGAGTGAAAAAGAAACTACATGGCTTTAGCCTTGCTATTATTCCTCAAAGTTGTCGCGATTGATACTTTCATGATCTGCACCGTTTATCTATTTATTTCAATTGAAGCTATGCATTGTTGGGTTACTTCACGTCATAAGTTAATAAGATATGTTCCATAAGTTTGTAAATGGTTACTGAGAGCTTGCAGGGAGCCCACCGGTCCTATAATATCCTATATTTTTGAACCAGTCCTATATTATCCTATATTTTTGAACCAGTCCTATATAATCCTATAATTTCATTAAAGGTCTTATAATATCCTATATTTTTGACTTAGACGAAGTTTTCGCATAGTTAAGCGTCAAATTTATCCAAATTTTAGCTTTTTTATCGAGATCACATTTGAATAGACACCGAAATTGCGAAGCTCGCTTAGGATTTTTTATATATTATATTATACTATATTTTAATTTCGTTCTTCAGAGTTTTCCTATAAGGAATTTAAATTTAAGAGTGGGCCCCCTGAAAAGTGACGTAGGTCAAACGTCATAGATTATCGTAGAACTACGCCTGGTCGAGCGCTTAGTACAGATTAAATACGTATAATAATGATTTAATTTACGGGAACAGAAAGCAATAACTGATTATTGTGACCCACGTCACAAATAATAATAATAATAAAGGAAAAATATAAAGGATAGAATATAAATATTCTTTAACTCTCATTATTATACATCTTCGTTCGTAACAAAAATATCGTGACTTGACAATCGCAAGTAAGTAATATGAAAAGGGAGTCGAAGGGATATTCACTAAATCGTTAATGGTCGAGAGGATATGTACAAGTTTAGAAAGATGAGTCAGGCATAACCCTATGTACAAGGCATAGCCCTATTAACATGTTTTTAAGGTGAGTTATTTATAATCCGATGTACAAGTTTATAATGTGAGTTATTTATAATCCGAGGTACAAGTTTATAAGGTGAGTTAGGCGATTGCCAAGTCGCGATATTTTTGATACGAACAAAGATGTATAATAATGATAGAGTCAAAGAATATTGGTTATTAATTAGGAAAATGACTTAATTTATAACATAATTGTTCAATAGGCGATTGAATGAGAAGAAAATGACAAACTTGGCTCTACATGGGATCTCAGAACGTCTTACGGCGCAGAGGGCACGAAACGAGGCTTGGCCCATTTTTGTACGTGTTAATATTTTTTATAGGATCTCACTTCTTTTTGTAGGATGACGTTCTTTTTTGGCGACATCGTATGATGTATGTCTACGATTGGGGTGGTAGAGGCTGTAGAAGATGTGGTTGTTTCGAGGTTTTGAAAGTGGTTAGGGTTTAACTTCCCACTGCCACAAAATCTGATGGTGTGGTAATCATGCGGGTTTGTAGTGGCATCTGAAGATGATATGGGACGGAATTGGAGTGATTTCATCGTGTTGCAAAATTGGGATTCTAAGAATTATCTCGAGGTCCATGAATATACACCAATTTTAACTTGAATACATAAAGAGAGACTGTTTATTCGTTACGCAGGTATAGGCAAGTTAACATTTTATTCATATAAACAAAGATGTATACTATCGATAGAGTCAAACATTGGTTAGTAACTATGAAATGTACTTTTTTATTTACTATTATTATGTAATTTACAGGTTGAAATCACTTTTCATTTGGTTTTTTTGGAGGCAGTTCTCCGTTTTTTCTTTTACAGTACTGTTTCATGCACGTCGTCAATGGATTTCTTCCAAGCCCACTCCCTATCTCTGTAGGTTTTTCTCAGCGGTTTTGGTGTAGCAATCTTTGATAAGTCTGGGCAATAAATGCTTCTTAATCAATAATATTCAGCAATTGCGTCCTCCTGAGTTTTGATCCTCCCGAAGTCACTGTGGATTAGGTGCAATCCGTTAAGACTTGTCACCCTTGACAGTGCGACGTACGATGGACCGAACGTGAACATACATGAACCGATGTGTAGGAGGGTTGTCTTTAAACTTAAGCCTTGGCTTTTGTGTATGGTTATATCATAGGCTATACATATTGGAAATTGTTGACGATGAACATAAGCCCTTGGAATAATTTCGAATTTAGTTTTGACTGGACCTAGCTCGTAAAAGATGTTCGTTATTGAATTCAATTCGTATTTTTTGAATTTTATTGGCATCTTCAGAATCCACTTTTACTCCTTGAACTAAACCTATTGAACCGTTCACTAAGCTAAGTCAATATTTCTTCTTAACATCACTTTTGCTCCAATTTTAATGACTATGCTTTCTTCTAGCCCCGCTGTCATGGAAGCATCATCTTGATATTTTTTAATTCATTCACGTGCCCTTTTTGACAGATACTTTAGGCAATCTATGCTGCCTACAGCCGCAAGTTTTATTGCTGTGTGAGGAATAGATTTGTTGACACTGTTTAATTGTTAGATGAATTGAAAGATTGGGCATACTTAAAGAACCTAACGAACGTCTCTTATAAACGCTCCGAATGCTTAGCTGTGAGATCTATATATATTGGAGCTGAAATGGCAATAGCGGGAGATATTAACGCGGCTTCTGTTCTCAAACCAAGTGTTACAAAATCCAATAGTAAAATTCTAGACAAGTTACACAAACTTAAAAACGAAAGCAAGTTAAAAAATGTCGCATCGCCTTTCTGTTTCCATGTTGCGCTAGCGGTTCTGAGTATTTTGAAGAGGAATATGTTGAGACAAATGTATTGAAGCAAGTACTCCCTAGTGTTAGATTGGTAGGCATGTTTGGAAAAGGGGAATTTGGAATAGACTATTACCCTAACAGAACAACGGCGCCAACTGAAAATAATGAAACATAAATAACGTGAACTCATTCTATGTTCAAACTTCGTTTAAAGTGATAGAACCATAATGTTTTGTCGCAGTAAATAGAAATAATTATAATATCTGTGATAGAACAACAAATTTGGATTACGAATATATATACATATATTACCTTTGATTTAATTAAAAAATAATTTTAAAATCGCCGTTAAAAATCAAAATTTTCGAGCCTAATGACCTAATAATGCCGAAGCTCTGAATGACGCTAAAATGACGTGTCCAATTCTGTCTCCCTCCCTGCCTATTAGTAGATTTCCTACTGGCCGTTTCATTCTGTTCTGTATTAAGTTTCGGAATCAAAATAATGGCTACCAGTGTATAAAATGGTTTTAGTTTCATAGATTGGTAACGCGTGTTTTCTTAATACAACTCAAAAAACCATAAAATTTTACGTTATTTTCGACTAGAAAACGCTTTAGGTGTCAGTTTAAATCGGTATTTACTCGTGCCATAGTCGCGATAAGCTAAGTAAGACAGCAATGGCAACTAAGCCTTTGCCTCAAACATCTAAATGTTAGCGAAAATGTCCCATGCCTGGTTGTTTTAACGACGATAGAAAGGGAACACACTCTTTTCATTCATTTCCACTTATTTTCAAGTAATCCTCACATCAGTGAAGAATGGATTAAAAGTGTGAATACACACACTTCGCCAAACTTTTATTTTAAGAAATCCATGAGTATTTGCTCGGCTCATTTCCCAAATGAGTGTTTCGAGAGAATACCTGATGTTGTGGCGAAATGAAGAGTCTTGTAGCACTGTCCCAGATAGTAAACCATTTTTAATTAAAGGGTCAGTACCCCCAATTTTTAAACCTATTCGCCAAGAAGCTTCCTTAGGACGAAATCCCCCTTTGGAACCTAAAAATATTTCTTTGGCTACAGATTCAAACATAGATCTGGAAAAAAAGAGGCGAACCATGGTAAGGAAAACATTCATTTGAAAATTTACTGAAAATTAAAGTTAAATGTCTTCAAAACTATCATAGGAGACTGACCGAAGTTGCAGTGCACGTAGCCAATACATTCAAATGCTACCAACTAAAATGCTGGGTTTTCCTGTAGGCGCCAAAACAAAAACGCCTCTTAAGCAGATGAGCGTAAAAGTTAAGCCAATACTGGCAACTCTGATGTTTTAGCTAAGAGTGGTTTGCCATAGGGTGCCAGACGGACCCACCCATCAGGCGTGATCAAGCAACTCAGACAGATAAAAATAACGAATGAAACTGATGAAATTGAAATGAGCGAAAGTGAAGAAGTTGAGAGCTTTTTGAATAGTCAGCCAGATGAAGGAGAAACCCTTAATCCAATAGACAGCAGCTACACTCCATCAGAATTACCGGTGGAGGATATAAATGAGTAAGTTTTTAAGTGGTTGGAAATGAAATTGTCTTTGCTGATTTTCAGTGTTGATATTTCAAGGCTTCGAAAATTCAATTTGGATACAAACATTGCTATGAAGGAGAAAAATTCATAGTATTTGAAAGTGCACTTCTCCAGCTATTTCACTTTTGCATAAACCTTGAAGCAATATAACCAAACCATATAAGCCTTTTGGAAAAGGTCCGCATTTATCATGAAAGAGTCCATATGAAAATGAAAATATTTTGCTAAGTCAGTGATGCTACCAATTGCTAATTTCAAAACCAATTTCTTATCTTTGCAATTTTTCTTTTGCATTATAATTCCAACCTACTTGACCAAAAGTGAACAATATTACTAGTAATAATTGTAATTAATTGAATATATTATGATCATACCGTCGAGGATTGGAGCTCGGGACCTTTCGTTCCGCTGTCTGATCTCCAATCAATAGAAACCCGCCTCCTGGCTATATTTAATATAATTAGGCAATTTTATCGTTTGGTCAAATGGAAATTCGGTCTGACCCCTTCGGACGTCTTTTCTTCGTATTCCCCAATACCACGTTACCGTTATTCGTCAGCTAGAAACGACCGTTATTTGTAAAATCATTTCAAATTTGAATGAGAAGAGATAAATATGCCTTCAAGCTAAATATTCGGTGAGTTTTAATTTGCGTTACTTTATAAATATATTATTATATATTTTATTATGTATTGTATTATATTACATAACTTAATTTATTTTTTTAATTGTATCACACTCTTGTCCTGAAATTGTAGGTTTACTCAATGTCCTGAAACGGAATTACAGCGCCACATAAGAGAATAAAAGTTACTATCTTCAATAGATAGCCACTCAATTAAACTACAGTTTTTCTTGATTAATGGTAATTTAATTAACATATTTTAAGCATGTACTCATAAATAGCTATATATAGTCATGTTCAAAGGAACATGAGATATCTTTTTTCTTATCATATTCTTTTATTTGAGGCAATAATCACTATCATGCCCTGTACACCGAGTAATGTTAGAACTGTCACACTAGGGCTTTTAAATGTTACGTGCAAACCTTTTATGCCTAGCGGCATAAGTCCTTTGGTTTTAGTGTATAGTTTCCCCTAACGAGTTAATCCAACATTGCCAGCGCGACGGCGAGTCAAGAGGTAACAGAGAGAAAGGGTAGTGGTTCAGTTTCACTCAGTACTTGACTATCTTAGCTCACAGAACGCCAGACAACACTGCACTGAAATTTTAGCTGAGAGAAGGAGGAATTTTTCTAGTCCCTTTAGAGCAAACTATAGTCTTGTTCGATTTTCTAAAAAAAACCGCAGTTCATCCCCCCCCTTTTTACTCCGGCGATTTAAAAAAAGAGCGGCCGCCGTTTTCGGAGTGGCAGGATTGCCAGCAAGAATTTTTAGAAGCTGTACAAACACCATATTATATACTATGGTGTGGATGAGATAAATAGCCTGTGGTTAAAATTTTTCAGTCGTCTGCTTTCGAGTATAGCGTACTCGTAGGGTCTAGGCTTAGGGATACAGTCTTTTGTCTTTACACGGTCTTTCGAGAATGTAAGTTCGTTTTCTTGCTAAATGCTCTTCTATTAATTAAATTATAATAATAAGAATGATTTTAAACTGTATCCTGAAGAGGGGTAGACCGTCTAAGGATACTAGTAAAACTTCTAAGTAGTAGGAAAGTACCGATTCTGGGTCACTGGCGTCGTACCAGATCTGGCACATGAACTGGCACCAGTAAATATGGCGTCAATGAATCAAACATGGCGTCAGTCAGTGCCAGCATCGTGTCAGATGGCACTAGTAAATATGGCGTCAATGAATCAGACATGGCGTCCACCGCATTTTTCTTCTTATGGCGTCAATGAATCAAACATGGCGCCCACAGCATTTTTCTTCTCATGGTGCCAGCGAATCAAACATTTTTCTCACAATCCTGCTGTGACGTCAATGACACGTCCTCCTATGACGTCAGTGAATCAGACGCACCCTGAAAATGTTAGGCCTTTGTGTCATATTACCTTTCGGATATATTGGTTCAAACGTATATGACGGTAGAACCGATATCGTAACTAACACTGTATTTAAGTTCAAGTGTATACAACTCTAAAAAATTCGTATAATACATAGAAATGAATTTAAATAATAAATATTCAAATTTAATACTTTTTCATTAACCTTAATATAAGCATATTTCAAATTTAATACTATTTATATTCATATTTAATACTATTTCAGCTTAATACTTTTAAATATAAACTTTAGAAATTATTTCAACTTAAACCAATTTCTCTTATTGATAGGCATATTTCAGGGATAGGAAATGTAAATACGAGGTTGGTGAACGGGAATGGAGAAACTAGGATGGTAAATAAACGGCCAATGTCAATAATTAGAAATCATGATAAGCGCTTGTATGAAACTCTTTTTATTAAGTTTTATTATTAAAAACATAAAATTTCTCTTATCATAATATATTATTATTTGAACTGATAAGGGAAATAAACTCTGTCTCACATTGCCAACAGCAAAGTGAACTTTCGATCTGATAAGAGAACCAATAATGATTTTGAAATGATAAAAGCATATGCCTCGATTTATCCATTCTTTCACATACATGTCGAGGAAATGAACAAATATTTGATCTTCCTAAAAGTATGGATTAACAGTAAATAGAAAAGATGGCAATTGTATCTCCTAAACACAAACAAAATAAAATTCAAACCTTACTAAACAATGATAAAAGTGTAAAACTCATTTCAAAATCATCGGTAAATTTCCTCCGAGCGTGAGCAAGCAAAGGTTAAATTGATAAGTGCAGAAGTGAACTAATTTCAGAAATATGGCGGGTAGACTTTCGAACTACCCACGCCTTAGTCCATGCGTTTAATTCATTTCTAAAGTCAACATGATTAGAGCAAACTTTCCTATTAGTGTTCAAACCTACCCTATTTCTGTTCAGAGTTTCACTATTTTTGTTCATAGTTTTACTATTTCTGTTCAGAGTTTCACTATTTTTACCTCTCCGAGTGACGTATGTCACGGAGAGGTTCTAATTTCGACGTGTCTGTGTGTGTGTGTGTGTGTGTGTCTGTCTGTTGTTATTGACTTACACCCCAGGGGACCGTGTTCGCAGTTTCCGAATTGAAGCAAATGTGTTCGCTATTTCCGGACGGTATTCACAGTTCCCGGAAATTTCAAAACTTGAATCTATCCACAAATCAACTGGCCCCTATTACTTCATCTGACTAGTCAATTGTCTATTCTACATGAATACCAATCTGTACTTATTGGCTTCACACACCACAATTTTGTGGTCTTTGTCCATTCCACATAGACACCAGTCTGTACTTACTGGCTTCTATCACCATCATTTTCTGGTCTTTGTTTTTGTCCATCCCACATGGACACCAGTTTGTAAACCTGGCATCTAACACCACCATCTTCTGGTCTTTGTTTTTGTCCATCCCACATGGACACCAGTCTGTATACCTGGCTTCTAACACCACCATCTTCTGGTCTTTGTTTTTGTCCATCCCACATGGACACCAGTCTGTATACCTGGCTTCTAACACCACCATCTTCTGGTCTTTGTTTTTGTCCATCCCACATGGACACCAGTCTGTACACCTGGCTTCTACTCCTTAAGGTTAAGACATACGCGGCGATCGGCCAGGGTTACGAGAAACGTCCGGCCTCCCAATGGTGGGGCTTCCACCAAAGGTTCACGCAATTGCGCTGTTCTTATCCATAGCTGCGATTCGACACCCTTATATACTACCTATTTGATGAAGGCGAAGCAACGGGCGTATGCTTCATTTCAAACGCCAATATTAGTCAAGTCTCTCAAGAATGTTTAATTGTTCTTTTTCAAAAAGATGTAACGCTCAATAAGGCGAACAGCTATCGAAGAAAATATTTAATATTAATTATATTTATTTTAATATTTAAGATAATCATGTCTCTCAACTCAAAATTAATACGGAAAGGGTAAAACAGCAGTCTATGTGTTTGTCTATATGTGTCCGTCCGTTGTAACACTAGTGCGCTGCGTTAGAAGTTCGTTTTGTTTTGATGTGTAAAGAAATCCTTCAGAACCTTAATATTCCCGTTTTACATAATATAAAATGAATATGTGGAAATATTTTTCGTAATTATGATGCATTTAGTACTTTTGTAGCTTTAAAGCTCCGTTTCATTTTGATATTCCAAAGATTTTTTTTAATATTATTATTTAAAATGGATCTTTATATATTACTTAAGCTATACTACATCTGTTTATAGCATAATCCTTTCTAAAGTCACAGTGAATGTAAGCTCAACGCTGGTATGTTGGTCAAATGAACTTTTATTTGTCAATAGGCCTAGTGAACCAAAAAGTAAACGTTTGGGTTTGGTTTTCGTTTCTGTATGCAGAGACATTAACGGTTCAGAGTGAGCCAAAAGTTAAATACACTTTTAAATAATTAGGCTTAGATTTTATAATCATGGTGGAAATCTGGGCCGCGTTCAGAAGAGCCCAGCGCTGCTAGCAGTGTCCTACATAACGGGATTTTGTTTTTTGAAATTTGACGTCACGGTGCTTAGCGCTGAGCTAGCGCGGTCTTCAAAGAAAATAGTCGGCTTTTTGGATAACGTGACGTAAAACGCGTAGTTCTCAGCTTGGCGAAAAAACCATGGAGGAATTAATACAAATAGCTTTATGGGACTATAGCTATTTAATTGGCGTGAAACCAGTTGATCACGCGAGAATTTTAAGAGATATGTTATTTTCTAATTTTAATTATAAAAGTTGTTATCTATCTCTATAAATATGTTATCCTACAATTTTTGTTAAGCCTTGGTACCTTGCACGCTTTATTGCGCTAGCGTCATTTATAAAACGCCGATGACCGGAGAAAAGCTATGACGACAGAGCTCACCGGTAAACATTTCCCAAATCCGCTGTCTTTTTTGGTGAGCTCTGCTGAACGCAGCCCAGACCAGTGAAAGGTCTGATCGTAATCGGATAATAGCTTAGTGTTTTCATGCTTTTTATGGTACGCATTTACTTTCAGTGTGTGTAGCCACAAATAAGCTTTGGTGTTATGTAACGTTAAGTCATGTTGTTAAACTAAGAAAATCGTTGAGGTGAAACGAGAGGATAGTGTTTACATGCCAACCCTGTTGTGAATATGGCTTTGAACATAGAGGGCATACAGTTGAGGAGTAGAAAATTGGGCCTTTACAAACACGTAAAGGTAATATCCCTCCAAAGTTTTAACTCTTCATTTCCCGTTTTCCCCCATCGGATGATTTTAATGTGTACAAGTATATCATTATTGGATGTAAAATGTCGTCTGATTTACAGTAAATTTGCTATGCTTTGTATACTGCTTTAATATTTCATAAATTTTAACTTAAGAAACATTTCCATATCTGGGTAAATAAGTTTGTAAGTAGTCGTCTTGACTCGGAGAGGTAATATTTTGGTTTTCCCAACTTGTTGATCATAGTTTCACAATTTTTGTTCAGAGTTTCACTATTTTTGTTCAGAGTTTCACTATTTCTGTTCAGAGTTTCACCATTTCTGTTCGGTGTTTCACTATTTCTGATCAGGTTTCACTATTTCTGTTCAGTGTTTCACTATTTCTGTTCAGTGTTTCATTATTTCTGTTCAGAGTTTCACTATTTCTGTTCGGTGTTTCACTATTTCTGTTCGGTGTTTCACTATTTCTGTTCAGAGTTTCACTATTTCTGTTCAGTGTTTCACTATTTCTGTTCAGTGTTTCATTATTTCTGTTCAGAGTTTCACTATTTCTGTTCGGTGTTTCACTATTTCTGTTCGGTGTTTCACTATTTCTGTTCGGCGTTTCAATATTTCTGTTCGGTGTTTCACTATTTCTGTTCAGAGTTTCACTATTTCTGTTCAGTGTTTCACTATTTCTGTTCAGAGTTTCACTATTTCTGTTCAGTGTTTCACAATTTTTGTTCAGAGTTTCACTATTTTTGTTCAGAGTTTCACTATTTCTGTTCAGAGTTTCACTATTTCTGTTCGGTGTTTCACTATTTCTGTTCGGTGTTTCACTATTTCTGTTCAGAGTTTCACTATTTCTGTTAAGTGTTTCACTATTTCTGTTCAGTGTTCCACTATTTCTCTTCAGAGTTTCACTATTTCTGTTCGGTGTTTCACTATTTCTGTTCGGTGTTTCACTATTTCTGTTCGGTGTTTCACTATTTCTGTTCGGCGTTTCAATATTTCTGTTCGGTGTTTCACTATTTCTGTTCAGTGTTTCATTATTTCCGTGCAGAGTTTCACTCTTTCCGTTTAAAGTCTCACTCTTTCTGCTCAAAGTTTCACTCTTTCTGTTCAGAGTTTCACTATTTCTGTTCAGAGTTTCACTATTTCTGTTCGATGTTTCACTATTTCTGTTGAGTGTTTCACTATTTCTGATCAAAGTTTCACTATTTCTGATCAAAGTTTCACTATTTCTGTTCATTGTTTCACTATTTCTGTTCAGTGTTTCACTATTTCTGTTCAGTGTTTCACTATTTCTGTTCGGCGTTTCACTATTTCTGTTCGGCGTCTCACTATTTCTGTTCGGCGTTTCACTATTTCTGTTCGGCGTTTCACTATTTCTGTTCGGCGTTTCACTATTTCTGTCCGGTGTTTCACTATTTCTGTTCGGTGTTTCACTATTTCTGTTCAGTGTTTCACTATTTCTGTTCAGAGTTTCACTATTTCTGTTCAGAGTTTCACTATTTTTGTTCAGAGTTTCACTATTTTTGTTCAGAGTTTCACCATTTCTGTTCAGAGTTTCACCATTTCTGTTCAGAGTTTCACTATTTCTGTTCAGAGTTTCACTATCTCTGTTCAGAGTTTCACTATTTCTGTTCAGTGTTTCACTATTTCCGTTCACACCTTTCCTATTTCTGTTCAGAGTTTCACTATCTCTGTTCAGAGTTTCACTATTTCTGTTCAGTGTTTCACTATTTCCGTTCACACCTTTCCTATTACTGTTCATACCTTTCCTATTACTGTTCATACCTTTCCAATTACTGTTCACACCTTTCCTATTACTGTTCACACCTTTCCTATTACTTATCACACCTTTCCTATTACTTATCACACCTTTCCAATTACTGTTCACACCTTTCCTATTACTTTTCATACGTTTCCTATTACTGTTCACACCTTTCCTATTACTCTTCAAACGTTTGTTATTTTTATTCAAACCTCTGTTATATTTATTCAAAACTGTGTTATTTTCACTCAAACCTTTGTTATTCCTGTTCAAACCTCTGTTATTTCTGTTCAAACCTTTGTTATTTCTGTTCAAACTTTTCTTATTTCTGTTTTAAAACTTTGTAATTTTTCGTTCCTTTGCTTAATTTTTCCTTCATATACTATATTTTCAAATTATCTAGTTAATGATTCCTTCATCTGCTTAATATTTTTTATTATTCTTAACGTTTCCTTTTACTATTCAAAAATTTCGAATTGCTGTTCAAATAATTTAAAAAAAAACCCTATTTGTAGCTAAACCTTTGTTTTTTCTGTTCAATTCTTTGTTTTTTTTGTTCAAACCCTTGTTATTTCTGTTCGAACTCTTGTTAATGACTGTTCAAAATTTTCTTATTTCTGTTCAAATCTTCACCATTTATGATTAAAGTTTCACCATTTATGATTAAAGTTTCACCATTTATGTTTAAAGTTTCACTCTTTCTGTTCAAAGTTTCACTCTTTATGTTCAAAGTTTCACTCTTTATGTTCAAAGTTTCACTCTTTCTGATTAAAGTTTCACTATTTATGTTTAAAGTTTCACTATTTATGTTTAAAGTTTCACTATTTACGTTCAAAGTTTTACTATTTATGTTCAAAATTTTACTATTTATGTTCAAAGTTTTACTATTTATGTTCAAAGTTTTACTATTTATGTTCAATTTTTCCCTGTTTCTGTTCAGACATTTCTTATTTCTGCTGAAACGGTTTTTTATTACGACAGGCATCTTGTTCAAAAGAGGGCGTGATATGATTTTTTAAAAAACCGAGGTTACCTCGTGTGTGTCACGCGTTTTAGATTTTAGTATGACTGATGAAGGCTCTCGAGCCGAAAGCTCTCATCTCATGTGTATTTTCATTAGGCAATTTACACCTAATAAAGTACTTGTATTTTATTGCCATAAGTCCTCTCTTCTTTTAACAAAATTTAATTATTAACGTTACACTATGGCTTCGAAAAAGTTTAACATTTACGTTTTTTATTACTGTTCAAACTTATGTTATTTCTGCTGATACGTTTTTTATTTCTTTTCAAACTTTTGTTGTTCCTACTGAAACGTTTCAAACTTTTCTTATTTTGTTGCAAGTTTATTTATTCTTTTTCCCCAAGCTTTTCATGTTTCTGTTCTAATTTTTATTATTTCGGCGATTAAAATTACTTAGTCCGAAATTCTACATCGCTTTACTAATTTCTATGGTTTTGAAATCGAATTTCAAAGTTCCATATCCAAAATTCCCATGTGATATAAATGTGAATACCTTATTACCTAGTAATGTATGAATTCCTAGAATATAAACGTCTTACTCTTAATCGGAATACATCAATTCGTGATTATAAATTACTTTAGTTTTGTGAGATTTAGAACTCCAGATAAATTCCTAATCCAACTGCAAAAGTTTATATGGAAAATGAATTTTCAAGGTGAACGATACGTAGTGTAAAACGGATGATTTCAAAGTTCAGACTAAATAACAGAAAATCAATGAAACACCATCTCCTCATTAACATTAATTTATGTTTTGATATTATTTCAGTTTGGTTTCTAATATGTTTATAGGTATTAACGTTACAGAAAACGTTTTCAAATGACAGAATTCCGATTAAGTTTTCTTCACAAGAAACTAAAAAAGTGGTTGAAAGTGACATGAAGTGTCTATAATTCATTTTATAGTATCGGCAAAACACTAAAAATTGGTTAAAGTTTCGATAAATGTTTAGTAAACGTTTCGTTATTCGACTTAAATATATCCGATATTGTTAATATATGACTATTATAAAACAGATAATGAAGTTGAATGACGAAAAAGAGGTCGAAAGTGTTGTTAATCTACTGAAATTCAGATGAAATTGATGTGAAATGAAAGCATTCGATTGAAAGCGAACTAATACGACTAAGAAAGTGGATCAAAGTTTTGTTAAACTACTAAAATGTGGTTCAAATCACATTCAAAGGAACTAAAAAGCAGTTGAACGTTCATGAAATGACAAAAGTACAATTGTAAGTAATGTGTTTAATATTTCTATAAATTTTACAAGGGTATAAATACTTCTCGCAGATCTCAACAGTGTGTGAAATTTGATCCCACGCATGTTACCAGTAATTGGTCCATTAACGTAACAAATGTGGATGATTACCAAGAAATAAACCCATTTGTTTTCAATGGTGATTTGATACTATCATAACCAAAACTTCGGTATATCACGACGTTTCGAGGAGACCTTTTGACACTTAATACTAGTCAAAACCTATTGGTGGGAAATTAACAATTGTTAAACTTGTTTTAAATATAAACCAAGGTTTTGAACGCAGAATTTATCCCAGTCTGTTTATTTTAGCAGTAAAGATCTTCTCAAGACACACATTCTTATCAGTTTGATAAATGGAAATTTCACCGGTGATAAATTATAAAGTGCAACGTCTAATACATCCGCATCTCTTTTATCGGTATCATCGCATTTTCGATCTTACGTTGAAATTTAAAAATATCATTTAACCCTTTTGGAACAGAAAAACTCCAATGCAAAAACAGACGGACACCCGTAGGTTCAATAGAGAATGATGTACCACAGACATTGGATGGAAGTGTCAAGGCTGCCAATCTCAAGACCGGGAGAGGGCCGCCTAATAAAACACGCGCCGGGGAGAAAAAAAAAGGCGTGTGGCGGCCATACCCTGGTCATTGTCTATTGAACCTACGCCTGTCCATCTGGTTTTGCATTGGAGTTTTTCTGTTCCAAAGTGGTTAAATTTATAAAAATATTAAACACATTACTTACAATCGTACTTTTGTCACTTCATGAACGTTCAACTGCTTTTTAGTTCCTTTGAATGTGATTTGAACCACATTTTAGTAGTTTAACAAAACTTTGATCCACTTTCTTAGTCGTATTAGTTCGCTTTCAATCGAATGCTTTCATTTCACATCAGTTTCATCTGAATTTCAGTAGATTAACAACACTTTCGACCTCTTTTTCGTCATTCAACTTCATTATCTGTTTTATAATAGTCATATATTAACAATATCGGATATATTTAAGTCGAATAACGAAACGTTTACTAAACATTTTTCGAAACTTTAACCAATTTTTAGTGTTTTGCCGATACAATAAAATGAATTATAGAAACTTCATGTCACTTTCAACCACTTTTTTAGTTCCTTGTGAAGAAAACTTAATCGGAATTCTGTCATTTGAAAACGTTTTCTGTAACGTTAATACCTATAAACATATTAGAAACCAAACTGCAATGATATCAAAACATAAATTAATGTTAATGAGGAGATGGTGTTTCATTGATTTTCTGTTATTTAGTCTGAACTTTGAAATCATCCGTTTTACACTACGTATCTTTCACCTTGAAAATTCATTTTCCATATAAACTTTTGCAGTTGGATTAGGAATTTATCTGGAGTTCTAAATCTCACAATACTAAAGTAATTTAAAATCATAAATTAATGTATTCCGATTAAGAGTAAGACGTTTATATTCTAGGAATTCATACATTATTAGGTAATAAGGTATTCATCACATTTATATCACATGGGAATTTTGGTTATGGAACATTGAAATTCGATTTCAAAACCATAGAAATTAGTAAAGCGATGTAGAATTTCGGAAAAAGGAATTAAATCACCGAAATAATAAAAATTAGAACAGAAACATGAAAAACTTGAGGAAAAAGGATAAATAAACTTGCAACAAAATAAGAAGTTTGAAACGTTTCAGCAGGAACAACAAGAGTTTGAAAAGTAATAAAAAACGTATCAGCACAAATAAGAAAAGTTTGAACAGTAATAAAAAAAACGTTTCAGCAGAAATAAGAAATATCTAAACAGAAACAGGGAAAAATTGAACATAAATAGTGAAACTTTGAACATAAATAGTGAAACTTTAAACATAAATGGTGAAACTTTAAACATAAATGCTGAAACTTTGAACAGAGAGAGTGTAACTTTGTACATAATGAGTGAAACTTTGAACATAAAGAGTGAAACTTTGATCAGAAAGAGTGAAACCTTGAACATAAATAGTGGAACTTTAAACATAAAAGGTGAAACTTTAAACATAAAAGGTGAAACTTTAAACATAAATGGTGAAACTTTAATCATAAATGGTGAAACTTTAATCATAAATGGTGAAACTTTAATCATAAATGGTGAAACTTTAATCATAAATGGTGAAGATTTGAACAGAAAGAGTGCAACTTTGAACATAAAGAGTGAAACTTTGAACAGAACGAGTGAAACATAGAACAGAAAGAGTGAAACATAGGACAGAAAGAGTGAAACCTAGAACAGAAAGAGTGAAACATAGAACAGAAAGAGTGAAACATAGAACAGAAAGAGTGAAACATAGAACAGAAAGAGTGAAACATAGAACAGAAAGAGTGAAACATAGAACAGAAAGAGTGAAACATAGGACAGAAAGAGCGAAACATAGAACAGAAAGAGTGAAACATAGAACCGAAAGAGTGAAACATAGAACAGAAAGAGTGAAACATAGAACCGAAAGAGTGAAACATAGAACCGAAAGAGTGAAACATAGAACAGAAAGAGTGAAACATAGGACAGAAAGAGCGAAACATAGAACAGAAAGAGTGAAACATAGAACAGAAAGAGTGAAACCTAGAACAGAAAGAGTGAAACCTAGAACAGAAAGAGTGAAACATAGAACAGAAAGAGTGAAACATAGAACAGAAAGAGTGAAACATAGAAGAGAAATAGTGAAACATAGAAGAGAAAGAGTGAAACATAGAACATAAAGAGTGAAACATAGAACATAAAGAGTGAAACATAGACCAGAAAGAGTGAAACATAGAACAGAAAGAGTGAAACATAGAACAGAAAGAGTGAAACATAGAACAGAAAGAGTGAAACATAGAACAGAAAGAGTGAAACATAGGACAGAAAGAGTGAAACATAGAACAGAAAGAGTGAAACATAGAACAGAGAGAGTGAAACATAGAACAGAGAGAGTGAAACATAGAACAGAAAGAGTGAAACATAGAACAGGAAGAGTGAAACAGAACAGAAAGAGTGAAACATAGAAGAGAAAGAGTGAAACATAGAAGAGAAAGAGTGAAACAGAACATAAAGAGTGAAACATAGAACAGAAAGAGTGAAACATAGAAGAGAAAGAGTGAAACATAGAAGAGAAAGAGTGAAACATAGAACATAAAGAGTGAAACATAGAACAGAAAGATGAAATTAGTTCACTTCCGCACTTATTAATTTAACCTTTGCTCGCTCGCGCTCGGAGGAAATTTACCGATGATTTGGAAATGAGTTTTACCCTTTTATCATTGTTTAGTATGGTTTGAATTTGATTTTGTTTGTGTTTAGGTGATACAATTGCCATCTTTTCTATTTGTTTTTAATCCATACTTTTAGGAAGATCAAATATTTGTTCATTTCCTCGGTATGTATGTGAAAGAATGGATAAATCGAGGGATATGCTTTTATCATTTCAAAATCATTATTGGTTCTCTTATCAGATCGAAAGTTCACTCTACTGTTGGCAATATGAGACAGAGTTTTGGACATAGAGTTTATCTCCCTTATCATTTCAAAATCATTATTGGTTCTATTATCAGATCGAAAGTTCACTTTACTGTTGGCAATGTGAGACAGAGTTTTGGAAATAGAGTTTATTTCCCTTATCAGTTCAAATAATAATATATTATGATAAGAGTAATTTTATGTTTTTAATATTAAAAATTAATAAAATTAATATTTTATGGGTGTTATAAGATTAAAGATAAGCCAACCAAAAAATTAGAAACACATTAAGTCAATTAAATTTTTTGTATTAATCATTACAGTTTAAGATGTTCCTATTAAGAGGGGGCGCCTGATTCGCTGACGTCATAGGAAGACTGTGGCGCGTCATGTACGTTTCACTGACGTCACAACAATATTGGGGGAAAAATGTGACGCCGTGTTTGACTCATTGACGCCATATTTACTGGTGCCATGTCTGATTCATTGACGCCATATTTACTGGTGCCATGTCTGATTCATTGACGCCATATTTACTGGTGCCATGTCTGATTCATTGACGCCATAAGAAGAAAAATGCAGTGGACGCCCATTGACGCCATATTTGCAGGTGTCATCTGGCACTGTCTGACGCCAGTGGCCCAGCTCACACGTCATGTGCGTTTCACTGACGTCATAGCAGGATTGTGAGAAAAATGTTTGATTCACTGGCGCCATAAGAAGAAAAAATGCTGTGGGCGTCCATTGACGCCATATTTATAGGTGCCATCTGGCACGATGCTGGCACTGTCTGACGCCAGTGGCTTAGAGTCGGTATTTACTATCTACTGGTGTCAGAAATTGTCCGCGTGGAATTAGAACCAGGTACAACTTGAACCCAAAGCGAGTATTATACACCTAGACAACCGACCACGAAAACGTATTGAGAAGAAAAACACCAAAATCGAAAACTCCTAAATTTATAGGCCTAATATAAAGCTGTAAGTCTAGACCCTTCGGGATTTGAACCCGGTACCACTCGCATCCAGTGCGAGTATCATACCCCTAGACTAATGGACCACGAACACGTACTGAGAAGTCAAACGCGAAAATCAAGAGCTCCTAAAATATAGGATTTGAAGATCTAAGAAAGGGTCGTTGACAGGATTCGCCAAAAGTTTGTTAAAAACAAAGTTTTTATTGTTAAAAACACGACTAAAATTAGATATTCCGAAAATATTTTGTCATGAAATTAATTATTTAGAAGGGAGTACGTGTTGAGAGATTCCAATATTGATTATCTGAAATATTGTACTGACTGTTTAAAAGGAGCAAGAGATCTTTTCAAAAGGAAAATGTAATTTTTTACATAGCGGGTACAAAATGAGGGTGATACGTGAATTTATACATTTAACCTCTAATGCCTAAGTGCTTGATTTCTTTTGTGGCCACTATTAAGGAAATTTCCGCTTCCGTATTTCAGAGTTTCCTGGTCAGAACTCATCATACATTTGAAACATCACCACCTCTTACTACTTTGTAGGCGCTTCATGGCGGCGACAAAAGGGGTGAAAAACGGGAAAAGAGCTATCCAAATGACAGAGAGGGTGCAGCCATTATACCGTACAAGATGGCGGCCACTCAGGGGGGGAGGAGTCGGGTTTTTTCGATCTCCTCTCTTTACCTGTCAAGATTTGATTGATTGTATAGGCTTAGTTTGATATGCTTATAACAATGTAGGAATAAAGACCATAATATAAAGTAAAAATTATTATTGAGAAATTTATTCTAAACGTAATAAAACTAATTGCAATTAACATACACAAAAAATGTCTGCAGACAAAACCCCCAATTAATTAAAAATACAAAAATTAAATATACAAATTATTTTTACAAATTTACCTAAGATACCCGTAAGGGGTCGTGGTGTAATCGGGGAAAACTCTGACTTTATCGACGACGGCTTGATATGTTTTTGTTTGATTTATTGTAATGAGAGTGTGATTGGGCAGGCGACGTATTTGGGGACCAATGGGTACTTGTACAGAGTTCATTTCTGGTTTACCATCGTTGTTTACACCTAATAGTTTCTTCATTATATCGAAATTCACGTGATTCTCAGTAGACGAATTTAAATAAAATCCTTTAACTTTAATTATGTTAGTGATTTTTTCTGTTGCGGGATCATAAATATTCATCGAATAATTTTTCGCACCAGCGCTTCCAAACTCACAAATATAGGCGTCTTTGCCGTACGGCTCTAGCTCATTCTTAAACTCACCAAGATAATCTCCTGTGGGTAGTATAGGGGCTCCATCTGGCGAGATGTAGATAAGACTATCGGTATCCATATAAAAACATAAGTCACCCACCATTTCGAGATGTTTTAAGAGGTGAAGGCGTGCCATAGTCGTAGTATAGCACGCTATAACTACGTTTGTATGCTTGTGAGCTATCTCGTTTTCTGCCATGTCAGTTGATTTGACTAGAATAGTATCATCGTTTAATGTCAATAGACTTTTAACCTCTTTGTCTGGGTTAAGAAGTAGTTCGTACAGGGTTTTTGCGTCTTTTTACCTCTCCGTGTGACGTAGTCCAGGAGAGGTTCTGTAACGGCCGTGTCTGTCTGTGTGTCTGTCTGTCTGTGTGTGTGTGTCTGTCTGTCCGTTGTTACACCCACGTGACCGCGTTCGCAGTTTGCGTATCGGAGCAAACGTGTTCGCCATTTCCGAACTGCTTTCACAGTCACGGAAATGGCTCCTCTACTTGAGTTCTCACACCACCAATCTTCTGGTCTTTGTCCATACCACACGGACCCTAGTCTGTTCTTACTGGCTGCTAATCACCACCATCTTCTGGTCTTCGTCCATTCCACGTGGACACCAGTCTGTACATACTGGCTTCTAATCACCACCATCTTCTGTTCTTTGTCAATCCCACATTGACACCCGTCTGCACTTACACTGCCTTCTAACACCACCATCCACTGGTCTTCCGTCTATTCCACATAGACACCAATCTGTATCATTGGCTTCTACTCCATTATCATCGTTTGGTTTTAGGATATACGCGGCGATCAGCTAGGGTTACGAGAAACGTCTAGCCTCCCTAAGGTAGGATCGCTACCAAAGGTTTTCGCATTTGCGGTTTTTCCTTACTATTATAATGGAAACGAATCGTATATATACCCCAAAAATTGAAGAAAGCGGGAAGAGGGGTACCCTTCACTTTAAACGTCAATATTAGCAAAGTTTGAGAAGATAATAAGTATAACTTTATTTTAAACGATTTAACTATTATTAATGTTAATTATTGAAGATTAAAATAATTAAAAATAATTATATTTATTTAAATATTAAAGATAAACCTCTCGTGCAAAGAGAGAGATTATCATTGCCTCCTATATCTACCAAGGCCCGTGCATGCGATATATTTCCTTCATCGCCTCCTATATCTATCAAGGCCCGTGCATTGTGATATATTTCATTCATTGCATAAACATAAGCGAGATTGTTTTGGGAAAAAAATACTGCTTCCACTAATGCGTTTATACTCCTTGTTACTGTTGTATAGAGTAATCATGATAAAAGCTTAAAAAATTACGAGAGGACAGACCTTTTTTTATCCTCATTCAAAAATATTTTTTGGTGCTAAGACTGCTTTAAAAAATCCAAACGGTTAGGCATTGGTAAAAAAGACAAATGATATTTTTCAAATCTTATGAGATAACGCCCACCTAGTTGAAAATTGCCGTTTTTTATCCGCGGGAGCCATTCCTTATGAGAATTTCGATGCTAGTAGGTTGTCAATTAAACTACCGGTATATTATTGTTGTTGGAAATTGGATATTAAGTCAAATTAAGTGGTTGTAAAGAGCCAGCAGGTTTTTGCCACTTCTTTTTGTGAGTATTTGATTTTTATATGTAAAATGGAGGAAGATAATGTTGAGAGTAAGGATGAAATGCGGAAGCGCAAAGCGCGGGAAAGGATGAGGGCAAAAGGTCGACGTTTTCATTGGATACTTAAGGTTATATAATCTTCTCGACACGGAGAGGTAATATTTTGGTTTTCCCGACTTGTATTATATCTGTTGAGGTGTGTCTCGTGTTTTGTCCAAACTTCCCCCAAAAAGAGTTCAGCATGAGTTTACTAAGGCATCTTAAGCCTTCATTCTTTTCTATTTTATCTATATCTAAATCGATCCCCTCGACTCTTTTGTAATTTTTGATGTAGTTTTCTTTATCCTCTTGGGTGACGCATTCAGCAGGGAAGCCGCTAGCCAGAGTTTTATATTCAAGGAAGGCGTTTACATAGTCTTTAAAAAGCCCGCCTTGTTTGGTCTCGGGATCGTATTGGGTTATTTTGTATGCCCAGGCTTCATACATGTGTGTTATTTTGTATCCTCGTTCTACGGCGTATCTTAGTTCATCTGTTACCCAGGTACCCCGCAGTTCTCTTTGATCAGGTGTGTGTGTGCAGTCACCTTGAAATTGAGTTTTACAACAGGTGTAACAGAGGGGAAAGGTGAGCTTACCGTTTATACGAGCTGGCAAAACCGGATGTATTAGATTTTGAGCCGGAAGTACATCGCATTTGAGAAGCCCGTCAAAAGAGGAGATGTCGGGAAAATTTTCCAGAATAATTTGGGGATGACCAATGGGAATTTTTCCCGTTTTGTTGACGAATGGGTATAAACTCGTGAAATCGACGTAGTGCATTTTTTTCTGTCCCCGTTGTTTTATGGTATAGCTTGTTAGCACCGCAACGTCCGCCGAAGAAAGCGTCGCGAGGGTTCAGTCTTTTGGATGTTTTAACCCGAATGTCGTTCCGTTTTAAAAATTCATTAATTTCGGGGTTATTTGTTTTGTCTTGTTGCCATTCACATTCCCATTTGACATTGACTGTATATCCGAGGACTTCTAGTTTGCTAATTTTCTTCTCGGTTCTCGAGTAACGCGTGTTTAACGTTTCAGTAGGGTCACCATGTAACATCTTGTTTCTATTGATGGGAAAGTGTATTTTGCATCCTTTATAATAGCATCCCATGTATTCGAACACTTCTTTGTTGTTTGAACAATACCCATCCACCTTTAGGGTTTGGATTTTAACCTCTTTGCCTCTAAAAGAGGATTGAATGGGGATATTTCTGTCATGCGAAGTCCATTCAAGCCATTCAATGGCGCCTAAAGATTGATTTTCGCCAAGTCTGTAATAGTTTGTTGGGATGATGCTAATGGTGTTGGATTTGAGATAATTTTTTCGATACACATAGGAACAAACCCCAGGGAGAGTAACAGAACCGCAGTTAAATGGGTCTACGCTCGTAACTTTAAGTAGGAGTGACCGAAAAGTTAAACATCCTAAAAATAGGAGTAGAGTATCGTTTTCGCAATAATAATAAAGCTCATTTAAAAAAGTAAAGCCTTTACCCTTACAGACTTCTGAGTTGTGCCATTTCATAAAGGCGTCCAAGTTTTTCCTGGTAAAGTACTGACAACCATATGCTTCTGTAGGTGGTAAAGTATTTTCTAACACGTAGTTAGTCTCCTCCTGTCTGTCTATATCAAACTCGTGATCCACTACGTTGAAAAGAAAATGTGGAAAGTACCCTTTAGCAGCATTAGGGAGTCCGAAAGTAGCTGGAAACTTAGATAAAGCTACAGGGATAAAATTGTATGAGTCAAGGAATAATAGATTTGATAGCTTCATCTCTAAAATGCGCGTGCCGTTAATTTTCAGTGATTCAGGTACAAATTTCTCATCTCTGCTAATTATTTCCCTAATTAATAGCTGGTTGTCATAATTGCTGCCAAAATGCGATAATACAATGACTTTCTTCACGTCGAATAAGCTGACTAAGTAGTCTAGGAAGGCAACTATAGGTTTTCCTCCAGTGAAACGTTGTTTGCGAGGTCCAAATTGGTTGCATTTGATGCAATTAAAATCTAGGGATTGTTCTTCTATACAGTCTTCGCAAACAGAGATACTGACGCATAAGATAGCTTGATGTTCATACGCCCCCAACTTCTCCTGGCATATTTTCGTCTGTATGCATTCCACATCAAAGAAAACATACATTAGTTTAGGTATATTACGACGAGGTTTTTTCGAGGGGATAACGCTGGGGTTTTTATCCTTAATCACTTGAATGTAGCATAAATGATCGCTAGGTTTATGTTTTCCACATACTTGACAAAAAATTTCTCCACAAGTATGGTTAGTCCTGCGGTTTGCGAAATCTATTGTTTTAAAACAGCTTTTACAAAGGTAGAGCCTCTCACAAAGAGGTTTTTTGTTACCAATTGGAACCAAGTGACTGTTATAACAGTCGTCACCCCAGAATTTTCGCAAGCATGACCCGCATGTTTTTTCACGGCCATGACAAATAGTGGGACGCATACATTTAAAGCACCAGTCGTTGCATTTATGAGATTGAATACGCCAGTAGGGAGTGAGACACTTCTCGCAAAAGTACTCGTGACTAAACAATGGTTTTAAATTTGTAATAACGTTGTAGTGATTATTTTCGTTAAGTAGAAAGAGGCGTGGTCTGGTGTCTGTAGGGTCGTTTTCGCCTAATATTAAAATGGGTACCCTATTTTCGAATTTATATACAAAGATGGAGTAGGCCGATAAATATAGTTTAAATTTCTGAAAAGAATCGGGGCTACCACATTCGTCTAGGGCGACTCCCGCCTTTTCACATAGCTCTAAAGCGGCTGTTTTTTGGAGTGTACCCCGGGGGCCTATTCGTTATATGGTCACGTAACGGTTTTTCAACTCTTTGTTGTTTTTGTCGTTCATGTAGTCACGATGAGAAACAGCTACACAAAGACTTCGGGCCAAGCGTAGATTATCAGTGGATGGAATTCGTAGAATCCCCCGTCGATCCCTTGAGAAAATACTGAAGGGTTTAAGATGACGACGTTTAGATCGGCCATACCCTTCGGGAATTCTCACTATATGGAATATTTTTTTTATGGGACCTTGAAAAAAATGTTCAATTTCGTCGTCGTAAAGCAGTTCGGCTAGTTGGTCAAAGAGAATAGAGGGATCTACTTGGTCTAGTCTTTTAAAGGATAATTCTAATTCAGACCTGCAATTTATGCCAAGGCTTCTCAATGTTATTTGGACATAATCAGTGGGTAGATATTCGCTTAATACGTGATCCGTAATAGTATTTATGCTATCAAAGGGGTCGTCAGTAATGTTTAGAACTAATTCTCTACCATACATATTAAATTGTCCATAGAATTTTTCGCTCTGTTCCAAGATTTCGCAATGGGGGACATCCTGAATAGGTGAAGGGGGGTAGCCGCCACCCCACTGATCGTACATATTGGCCTCGGCTTCTTCCGAGTCCATGAGAGATTCTTGTACACGGGGCAGGTAGTCGGAGAAGTTCAGAGACAGGTACTCAAAAGGGTCGTTTTGTTGACATTCCTGATTCAAAAATGCCGCCATCTCTATATCGTATTGAGGGTTGTTGAAATCGGCGATTAAGGATTCTTCCTGGTTAGTGGGTAGTAATTCATTCCGGCGTCTTTCGATGCGTTCGGCGTAGGAAATATTTAAAGGTCTAGGAATTAAGTTACTTAAGTCGTTTAGTTGATCAATTGTATCGCAGTCTTCCGGTGTTCTAGGGACGGTTCTCATGTATTCAATGACATCAAGGAATGTCTGAATTATATTTAAATTATATATAAATAAAAGTGGGTAAACGTGAGGGTACATTAGCAGGGTCGATGTGTAAATAGGCACATAGGAAAAAATAAAACTTGTATAATGAAGTTAGGGGCCAAGGCCTATTTACAGCTAATTCATCCAAATTCCAGCGAAGTGATTCAGGATCCATCTTGATGTTTCGAGATCTAAAGTACGAATGCGATATTCTGATTTTTTCTCGCGTTATTTTATACTAAATTTCTCTAGGCTTATTAGCAGGGGGAGGGGTGGAAGGTTACCTAAGCTTCTATTGGCCAATGGTACGTTGACCTTCCGGACGTGTTTAAACACGTCTACTATTGTTTGTCAATCAACAATAGGTGACATAAGATTGACATCCAGGTGGCAGATGGTAACAAAAGGATGAGCCATCAATAGGTTTGGTAATTCAACAAAAGGATTGTAACAAAAGAGATGATGCGTCATTTCTTGGGTTTTTACGACATTACGTGAAGATGTATTATTAAGAAAATATTTCTTCAATCAATCAAAGATTGACAGGTCTATTAATAGATAAATAGGTCAAGTTTACTATTGTATAATTTATTTACTCATCAGCTGTTGTGGAGTCAAGTACACAAAGGATGTCGAGAATTCGTCAGATCTTGGAGATTAATCCCCAAAAATTACTTATTGTATTATTTGTTTTATTGATTTTGGGGGTGCTGGAATTCCTTAATCTATGGTTTCAGAACTTTGACATAAAAATACGCCTACAGTCTAACAATGGAACAGTTAAGGACAATAGATATTTCGCAATAGCTACGTAAGAAATTGGGTATAAAAACCCCTGATTCAATTGAGTAGAGCATCATTATTCGAGAAGATCTTAAACCTGCGAGATGGAAAATCAAGAAGCTCCCAAAAGGAAGATAGGTGTAACTAACGAACGTAAAATTAACGGCAGATTCCATATATCTAAAGAGTTGTTCTTAACAACTGGTTTTGTAAACGGAACCCTGGATCCTGAGGTTCGCCTATGCCGAAAGCACTCGGTAAAAAGCTTTGCCATTTCTACGGAAACCTGGGAAAAGCTGATGCCGCGCTTACCCGTTTTAGCGGGCTGGACTGCCGCCCATGAAGCCAACAATTTCGAAATCGTTTTAAACGATACCCCCAATGAAAAGACAACAGTTGTGGCGTACCATAACACATGCCATATTAAAGACTTAATAAAGGAGGACTCTATTGTTTTGACCAGTATCGAAACAGCCGCATTGAACCGCGTTTCAGGAGCTGTAAAGGAGCATCTCGTCAAGATAAATAACCATGCAATTGTGTTTACACACATGGCGGATATCATTATAGAAATTTATAATGATATTTATGACAATTTATACGGGGACCCCGATCATATATCTTGCTTAGATGACCAACCTGAAAAATTCGACGCTGTGGTGGGATATTTCACCAACTTTATAACGTCATACCAGGTCGTGACGAAATTCAACAATGTTCTACAAGAAGAAAATCTTGAAAATTATTTTTATAATTATAATTTATTTTCTGTAATTTCGGGGAAAGTAACTTATTTAAAAACACGTATGCATTTACTAACTCATTTTTAATTTTTATGTTTAAAATAAATTGAATTGAACTAAAAAACTGTTCCATTTTATATAGCTAATACTAAGCATATCTTTTTACTTTTCGCGCTCTTTAGACTGAAAAGTATTGTTCCGACCTCTGCTGGTCGGCTGGCTGGAAATGTTGTGACCTGATGAATTTTGTCATAAATGAACATTTCGAATTTCAAATTTCCCGCGAATTTTCGATTCGAAATTCACCCGTAGTTCATGTTTCACCTCATAGGTGGCGTAACGTATTTAATTTCAATTGAAATTATTTTTCTGTCGGTGCTGGGCCTCGAACCCGCAATGTCCCAATCCATACGAGACGTCAGTGAAGACGCCCGGCCGCGCGCTCTACCACGAAGCCACGCTTGCTTGTAACATAGAGCGAGATAAATTATAGTCAAGAGAAGAGCAAGGTAGAACGATATGGACCCCCCCCCGACCTCCGCCACGAGACGAGAGAGAGAGAGAGCTGTCTGGCTTTAGATATGGACCCCCCCACCCCCCCGACTCGCGCCACTGGATGCTGTCGAATATATATTGTATCGCGCTAGAGGAGGAGAGACAGTTGCTTGCAATTTTTTTTGCAATTTATAATTATTATATATCTTTTTAATCCTAGGCAAGATTAGATTTCTACTTGGGAACTTAAACATTACAATTAATATTATTATATTAATCAAAAAAGAAATTAAAGTTCTCCCCGACAGAAGGCGCGCTAAGCAGAGAGAGTTTTCTAATTTTTTTGAAGACTCGTCTGCTTAAAAGTTAGGGAGGTTGATTTACTAATAAAATTAAATGTATTAACAAAATGAAACTCGAGTCAGCGTTTTAAAACTATAACTAGTTTGGGACGGAGGTACCATTGCTCACTATTTGTTTGGCAAGTTTAAAATTAAATGATCACTTAACGGAACTGACATAAAATAATAGGTAGATTTTTGCAGAATTAAATTGCAGATTCTTTGCAAAATTAACTAATCATTTTGGCAGTTTCCGCTCTCGCTGGGTTCATCTACTAATAATAGTTACGTAAGTGATAATTATAAAAATAAAATCAACAACTCAAAGATATAAAATGAAATTTATGATCAAATTGAAACTAATTTCAATCAACGACAAACGGAATCAACTAATCATTTTGGCAGTTTCCACTCTCGCTGGGTTCATCTACTAATAACAGTTACGTAAGTGATAATTATAAAAATAAAATCAACAATCTCATAAAATCAACAACTCAAAGATATAAAATGAAATTTATGATCAAATTGAAACTAATTTCAATCAACAACAAACGGAATCAACTAATCATTTTGGCAGTTTCCACTCTCGCTGGGTTCATCTACTAATAACAGTTACGTAAGTGATAATTATAGAAATAAAATCAACAATCTCATAAAATCAACAACTCAAAATATAAAATGATATTTATCATCAAAATGAATCTAATTTCAATCAACGACAAACGGAATCAACGTGTTCATCTCTCCATCCACGGAAATATGAAATTTCTACATGAAACATGAAAGTGCTATCAACCTAACAATTTTTAGAAATGTAATTTTAATCAATGAAACATACTCATTTAAAGTTAACTAATTATAAGTCGCTAATTTGATTATTATATTTAAAAAATTATATTATTTAAGTAATAAATTTAACGATGGTGTTGATAGTACCAATAGAGTATTCAAGGATTGATTACGTTAATATCAGCGCATCAAACAAATAATTTGGAATTTCAATTTAAATTTATACAGTTTTTTAAATGCCCATTGAGATTCAGAGTCTGTCACTGAATGTTGAAGATCTCCAGTCTCTGCCAAGTGATTTAAATTTTCAGACCCTCTCTTTGGGAAATGGGGAATTAAATTAACGAGACTTACAAACTGACATCATCCTTAAATTAAATAAGGATTATAAATGATAAGTTAATCAAGGTATTGAAGGTTTAATTAACGTTACTTTGAAAGTATCAAATTAAAAATTTACAATTTAAGCTCATTAATAAAAAGAACATTAAGATAATTATTAATAGGCCTTTCCTATTATGGGGGTAGTAAAACTGTACCAGTCCAGAAAGAACATATAATTTTGTTTAAGAATGGACTAGCAATAATTTCCTATTTTGTCTTCCTTAAACTTTGTATTTTGGCAGCTCTGTTGCCAAGAGTTTTTTGTTAGTTTGGAAACCTAGGCCATCGTCACCAAAGCAATGTTTTTTCCTAACCTCAGGCTCATACTCCGAAGTGTGTACCTTATTCTAATGTTAGGAAAGGATTTTAAAATATCCATGCGGTGGCATATCTAGTTAAATATCAGCAACAGTTGAAAAACCTTGGCCTAACTTTTAGGGTGGTCTGCTACAGTATAAGGTACAATTCGTTCAGTAATATAAATCGGTTACATAATAATAAAAATATAAATTTAAATAAGATTTGCAAACGCTTCAGAAACTCCCGTTTCTCGGACCCCGAGTCCCCGTCTCCCCGATACACTAAAGACCGAGGCTTAAACCTCGTAGCTCGCGGCCATCTTTATTGTTTACATCATGGGCTCGTCACTACAGGGTAGGAAATAAGACAGGTTTACAAGTCCCAAACCAGTTTATTAATTGCTCGGACCAGTTTATTTATTCCAAAAGTTGGGGTCAGTGGTATGAGGGAGCACTTTATTAATTATGGTTTTTGGAAAAAATAGACGGTTGGACCAGTTTATAAATTCGGGGTTCCTTATTAGAATTTTTCTAGCTCAACACATTTTCTACCAATTCTACTCATAGGTAGTTAGTACTCCTTGGCTACAACTTCCCTACAAAAGTTTTGTATTCTATTGACTATTGATCTTGTCTAGCGTCTATACTCTAGAATGAGTCTCTTGTAGTCGACAGTCTAGACCATAGCCAGTACTAGTTGTCAGTAGTCGTATTTCTCAGTAGTGTATGGTCACATTACTAGATTTTGATTTGGCTTACTGATAGCGAGAGAAGATATTGCCACCGAATTTATGTAAAATGCAATAAGGAATAAGGAGAGTTCAGAAAAGGATTAAGAACTTCAAATATCATTAGACATGTTGATTGATATTTAGTGGCAACTAGTTGAAAAATTGTGATAAGAAATAAAAGTTAACTGTTATGGATTGTTATATGCTACTTTTTCCTACAGTAAAAAATTCAAATTCAATTAGAATTTTCAGCTTCTTTACTTTTGTGTCTTTACGTGCTTTTTATTGTCACCATTTTAGAAATTTAATTTATAGTGGGACCGGTAAAATAATAATTAATGCGAGGGTCACTGGTCCCAAGGACCACCACCACATCCGCGACACCAATTCGCCGCCGCCATGGATTAAATATACCTTACAGGGATAGTTATGTCCCCCAACATTTTAGTATATCACGAGTTGAACACGTTTGTTTCAAACAAGGCAGCCAGATATTTCCGCCGTTCCCCAAATTTACTGATTCATCCGGAAGTAGATTCTTGATATGTCGCCATCTCGCGTCGACCGCGTGAGATGATAAAACCGTTAAATCGCGTGTTTTCGAAAAAATCGGGCGTTTTCAAACATGTTGCAAAGAATTTGTCAATTAGATGATTTAATTCATGTTAATTTTAGGGATTGTAGCATTACTACTTGAACTAAATACAGTAAGTAACCTTTTCACATATTTGTATTATATAACCCCGTGCATCAGTATTTTTGAAACTTCCGGTCTTTGACAATAGTGACCGACAGGGGCGCCTGGAACAAATATTTTACCCCTGTAAGGTATATTTAATCCATGCCGCCGCCCACTCCGAAACAGACGAGCGCCTGAAAGGCTCAACCGATGAGACAGCAGCTAAACCAAGTTTTCACCATAATAACAATAACCTCATGAAGGACAGTATAAATAATAAGTTTAAACAAACTTTTCACCATAATAACAATAACCTCATAAAGGACAGTATAAATAATGACTTTAAACAAACTTTTCACCACAATAACAATAACCTCATAAAGGACAGTATAAAATAGTGAGTTAAACGAAGTTAAATCTGAATTACAATCTATCTCATTAAGCTCAACCAAACTGTTACAAATGCATAGCGCAATATTACAAGTTGCCAATGATCTTCGAATTTTATTGTTAAACCCTCACATTATCTTAAGACTCATACAGTCACTGGGTTTTAATCTCACGGGAGAGTATTGCTATATTCGTAATTCCCGCCTATTCCAACACAACCTAGATGGCGCCCCATCCTCAGATATCGATTGATTGTAACCCCCATTTTCTAAGCATGAGATATAGAGATAGAGAGAACATTCCTCACTTCTTTATCCGCACTCAAGCGGCATCCTTGCCACTGAATGTAACGAATGACCATAATCATATGGTAGAATAAATCTTGGATACTGATTAGTATATCTCGCCTAATTAATCCGCCAAGACTTGAACACTACAGTTTATTACTTATTTAATTAAACTGTAAACAAAATTCTTACTAGATTGGTTTTATTCATAATCGGAATGCTATTTTATAAACAATGGAAAAAAACCTGAAAATTTTAAATTTGTCGGGGTCAATGAATTTAGTAATACTAATTTTAGTCACTAGAGGGCGCGAAAAGTGTAATCTGGCCGGGGCCATCTTGTTTTCTTCTACTGTTTAAGCCTATGAAATTAGAGTTTAGAAAAATAAACTAAACTTTGAAGGTAAAAATATAAGCTTAATTTAAATAAAGAGAAGTATATAAAGTCAAATCAGAATTAATTTTTTTAAAAAATTTACAATTTGTTTTTAAAAAATTTACACAAAAAAAAAAGATTTTTTTTTTTACATTTTTTGTTAAACCGCCCACCCCCGCCGCCTCACGGCCGGATGAGGATCTGCACTAGTGCCGAGAACCCATGGAATAGTACGTCATCCCAGTTCTCGAACACTAGTGCAGCAGGCGCCGGCACCTCCAAAAAACGTACCCGGCGGTACAATGCCAACTGCCCTAGCTCGAGGGTTACACTAAGGAAGAGAGAGAGAGTAAAATTAGTTATTACTTGTTAATATTATGTATAAGAAATGTATTTAGCTTACCGGAACCCTCGGCAGTTAAAGGCTAGGAGGCTGTAATAAAAATTATAAAATTTGGTTTAAAAATTTGGTTTAAAATTTTTTACCGAATAAAACCTTTTAAAAATACTTACTCATCAGGGATGAAGATCGAATGATTATAAATGACCTGCCGAACCTGATTCAGCAGGTCATTTAAATAATCAGCATCCCCAATGACCTCCGAAAGTACCACCAGGTACAATTGGACCTGGTAAACGAGGCTACGAATAAATAGAAATTATAATTTCGCGTTATATTACCCCCCAAAGATAAAAGGTTCACTTACAAGTCACTATTGACATTTAAGTCAGCCTCTCCCGGCCGAGGCATGGCTTGCCACGGATAGTATATGGCCGGGAGAGGTTGATAATAGTGTTGAGGTTCGGGCGTCGGTGGCGGGGTGGGCGGGAGTGACGGGCTAGTCGGTGGCGGTGATGGGCTGGGCGGCTGCGGTGATGGGCTGGGCGGCCGGCGCTGCGGCCCGACGACGCAGTGAGGGCGCCGCTGTGGGGGTTCGGGAGTCCCCGAAAGGGATGTCTCCTGTGAGTCGGAGAACTCACAGGGGGAGTACGGGGTGTCTACACCATGCACATAACTATAGAGAAAGATTTTTTAGGTCTTCTCTCAAAAAAAACTAGGTTTAAAAAAAAAGTTTTTTCTTACCTGGCTGAAGAAAGGTCCATTGGTTGTTGCTGGTTGTTCATGGCTGACTTTGGTTCGAGAGAAAAGTGATGTCTTTGGGGGTCTGAACCTCGGCCTTTTATACCTTTTACTATGGTCAGGGCGTGTTCGAGATCAAACACGTGTCCCCAAGATGGTTAGCATGTACAAGGGTAAAAATTTTCGCGGGCAAATTGGTCCGAAGCCATGTCATTGGACCACAGAATCTCTCCTTTTAAGGAGATTTTTGAAAAATTGCCCCCAGCATTTCTTTATTTGCTCATCCAAGCTTCTTTGGTTAACAGTACAAGCTTCTTTAACCGTATTTACCATTTCGAATAGTGACAGATCATGTTAAAGGCTTATAGAGGATACTATAGTGAAAGGCAAGACGATGTCAACGCGCTTGTGGTGCTGGCCTACCCGCGTGAACCGCGCTTTCCCCCCCCCCGCGAGCCGTTTGGGGGCGTCAGACCGCGTTTAGGGGGGTGGGGGTCGCGAACCACGCGCGCGCGTTTTAATTAATCGTGTTTAAGTATGAATGATAATTACAAATTTGTTTCATTCAAGTATTAGACATGATACCATTCACTACACCTGGAAACTTAATTATTTTTGGTCCTTCGGGATCAGGTAAGACAGTTTTATGTAAAAGAATAATAGAAAATAAGGATAAAATGTTTCAACCTAAAGTTGATTTAGTTGTTTGGCATTATAGTACATATCAGAATGGTTACGATGAATTAAAAGAAATGGGTGTAATTATGCGTCAAGGTTTACCCGACGTCACTATATACGATGGTACTCAAACAACATTAATCGTATTAGATGATCTCATGTTAGAAAATAAAAATAATATTTTATCAGAAATATTTACTAAACAATCGCATCATAGGAAATTATTCGTAATTACCCTTTTACAAAATATATTTGAAAAAAACTTGAGAACAGCTTCCTTAAACGCTCATTACATGATTCTTATGAAAACAGTAAGAGATCTTATGCAATTAGTGGCCCTTTCTAAACAATTAGCACCCAACAACTCTAAATTTATAGTAGAATGTTATTTGGACGCGACAGAAAAACCGCACGGGTATTTAGTTTGTGATTTAACCCAAAAATGTCATTCCGATTTAAGGTTTAGAACAAATATTTTACCGGGAGAACAAATAGTCATCTATACTCCCAAGAAGAAAACTATATAATTAAACAACATTTCCTAAATTCAATCATTCTTTACGATGTCTCCAAAGAGAAAGGTCAAGAAAACATCGTTGAATAAAAAGAAAAAAAGTTTAGCTGCTAAAAATATCAATTTAATAGCCACTTTGGGGCAATTAAAAAAACCACAAAGATTAGCTATTCTTAAAAATTCTAATAGAGAAATTATTGATTCAATTAGCGAGTGTTGTCATAACGCTTTACAAGGCGCCGTCAATTTGAAACCATACGTTTATAATAAACTGTGTAAGCATAAGAAACATATTCGTAAAATTGCTTGCAAAAATACTCATTGGAAAGACAAAAGAGCTATTTTATCTAAACAAACCGGAAGTGGTTTTTTTAGCGTCCTTTTTCCAGTAATTTCGAGCCTTTTAGGCGGATTATTTGCAAAATGAATAAACAGTTAGTTTACGCTAATAAAATGACCTTAGTGCCTTTGGAACAACAGCAACAACAACAACACGAACAAAGTCCTAACCCACCACCACCACGTCAATTAATAACTACAACAAACAGTGATATTTCAAAAAACAATGCAGTGTTATCAGAGTTGGATAAAGAGATGAATCTAATTATCTCAAATCCCACTTTAGATGAAAGAACCAAATGGGTTTTTTACGAGGAAGCCTTGAAACGATACCAGGGCATCTTGAAACACCGCCCATCGAATAAACACGACACCTGGATTAATATGTTTCCACTGAAATATAGGGGAGCAGCGAAAAAGATATTTGATCATTTGACAAGTAACACCCATAGTATACGTTGGGATGATGCGGGGGTTCTTTATGTGAATGACCTTAAGATCCCTGATTCAGATATAGTTCAACTAGTATATTTTACTATACAACCTATGCTCTTCAACAAATACTGGGTAACTCGTTCGCTTATGGGGATTCCCCCTACGGGATGGACAGAATTTGAACCTTTTGTTCAAAACTTTCTACCTTCAAAAAGTAAATCAAAGACTCTCTCAGCACAGCCCTCATCAATCAAGACATCGCCTCTCTCCGTACCCTTAAAAAACAGGCTTCGACCACGATCGTATTTAAGAGCGAAGAAGAGATTAACTTTTGACAATAAAGCCAGCCCCTTAATATTAAAGAAACAACCTTTTAATACCAAGGGTACAGTATGGGAGGTCTATCGCAGCTCCAAAAAGAGGAAATCTTAAAGGACACTTATCTCAACAGCAAACACAGGTCAGGGTTCACGGTTTTAGCCCCCTTGTACAAGGCGGTTCAACATCTTGACATTTCGAGAAGCGATGTCAAAGCCTTTCTAGAGGCCACTGACGTTTACACACTACATAAAACTGCTAGAAATAAATTCAAAAGACGTAAAATCCCTGTATTTAACATCTCGGATAGAGTCGAAGTTGATCTAGCTGACTTGGGGTCAATCGCCAAGTACAATGATTACTACAGATACCTTATGGTAGGCATTGATTGCTTTTCCCGAAAAGCTTTTGTGGTACCCATGAAAAGAAAACACGCTGCCGAAGCTACGAAAGCTCTCGAAATAATCATCGAACAAAGCAAACCTAAAGCCATCTGGTCCGATTTAGGAAAAGAATTTATTAATTCAAGTACGCAAAAACTTCTAAAGAAAAATAAAATCAAATACGGTTCTATGACGTCAGAAAAATTCCACTGTCCTTTTGTAGAAAGATTAATTAAAACTTTAAAACATCGAATATTCAAAATGTTGACTCATTTCAATTCTCATAGATATATGGATCATTTGTCAGACATAGTTAAAGGCTACAATGCCTCTTATCACTCAGTAATAAAAATGGCACCCGATAATGTTTCCCCATCTAACGTTCTGGAAGTCTACAAAAACATTTACAAGCCTGAATTGAGTAAAAACCCTACTAAAATTAGAATATTTTGTATCGTTTATCGGTTTACCTAAATCACAGAACTCTTGGGTAACAGCCGAAAATGTCGAGAAAATCTGAATTCTATTTAACGCTACTTAGCGACGCTAGTATGGATATCTACCCTAATAACACTATGGGTAGTTACATCACTAAACTACCGGATCCTATTAATTTACAAGGACAATGGGAAATTTCGTTAGTAGAGATAATATATACAAACAGCTTCTACAATGTAATATACAAAACCAATAAGAGAAAAACACCTGAAGATTCATTGGATGATAGCAACTTTAAAAAACCTAAAAACCCCAAGTCATGCGACTTAACATACCAGGTTGAACGAAAAGATGCAAAACTGACCAGATACGAAATCTGTCAGCTGCATAATATACCGGCTGGTCATTACAAATCACTAAACCACGTTGTGGAAACTATCAATACTTCCAAAGTATGCGAAAAAACAGCTTCTTTATTTCATATTAATGAAACGACGGGACATGTAAAACTAAAAACCGATGCCTCTGGTGATACAAAAATTATCTTCAAGACCCACAAATCATTAGCCGACATCTTGGGGTATAAAGACCATCTCAATATACAAGGTGTGAGCGATAGACCAGCCAGGCTAAACTACCACGTACCATCTCAATTATATATTTATTGCGACCTGGTAGAAGGGGAAATTGTCGGTAACATCCACGCCCCCCTCCTACGTATTATACCCATCGAAGACAAGAAACACGGGGATACCGTGTGCCTTACTTTTGTCTCACCCCATTACGCCCCTTTGTCAAAACATTATATTAGCGAGCTTGGCATTTATATAAAGGATCACATGGGTGAACCGGCTTTATTTCAGTTTGGACTGTTGCACTGTAAAGTTCATTTAAGATGCACAAGTCCAACGCGTTAGATAACAAAAGATGTGTCTACACGGATTATTATACTCAACAAGCGATGTCAGGCGGTGGTCTGACTTTTTACGTCGGCAAACAGGGACAACACGGACACGGACAAAACGGGGAGGGCATCGGCTCGTTCTTGAAATCTTTCGGAAGATACGTATCACCTTTCTTAATTAAAGGGGCAAAGTTCCTTGGTAAACAGCTTCTGGGTACATCTTCAGAGATTATAAACGATGTCGCCGCTGGAAAGGATCTGAAAACTTCCGCTAAAAGAAGGTTCACCGAAACGCTGGATGATGTACAACAACAATACGGTAGAGGAGGGGGCGGCAAACAAAAGAAAAGACTAGCTAAAAAGAAAAAATACCAAAGAGAAAGAAATCTATAAAACAAAGCAACACAAACAAATTTAAATCAGATAAACGTAAACTTTCATTCAAAACGGTTCATGATATTTTCTCTCCCTAAAAAATGACCGAAGCTTGCAGTACTGGTTTCGATATTTTCGCCACCCCTCCCCTTCAAACGGCCATCGAAAATTCCAAATGGGTTCCGTATCAACCTTTGACTTCCTTGAAAGGTGACCAACCTATTGAATTTGAAGTAACGTCTAGCGGTAGTGAATACGTGGATACAGCCTTAACAATGCTGTACACCAGAACTAAAATTGTAAATGAAGATGGAACCGCTTTAACAGCCACTGACGAGGTTGGACCCGTAAATAATTTCCAACACAGTCAATTTGAGCGTGTCGATTTGGAGCTGGGCGATTGCGCAACAACACCCGCTGCTAGTAACTACGCGTACACGGCTTTGCTTTCGGCTCTGACGTCATACGGTCCGGCGGCTAAAGAATCTCATTTGGGGGCTTCTTTGTTTTACAAAGATACAAGTGGAAGCATGGATTCGCTTACAGAAAATATGGGTTTTGTTAAACGACAGAAACTCACAGCATTATCGGAGGAAGTTGAGATGTATTCCAGCCTTTACGTAGACATGTTTAATATCCCTCGATATCTGATAAACGGTGTTTCTATGAAATTAAAATTACACAGAAGCAAACCTAATTTTTGTCTTATGGGTAAACTTCCCGCCGCAGGCACTGGTTATAAACCCGTCATCGTGGAAGCCATATTATACGTCTTAAAGTTGCAATTAGCCCCTAAAATTCTAATTGCTCATGAACAATCCTTAAGTATTAAACCAGCCCAATATAGTTACACTAGAACGGAAACTAAAATATTTACAATCTCGCCTAATATCTTAAACACATCAATCGGAAACATCTACCTGGGAACCCAGCCCTCAAGGATTACAGTAGCTATTGTAAAGCATACTGCTTACAACGGTACATTGGATAGTAACCCTTTCGACTTTGGACATTGGAATGTCAATCATCTAGCAGCATTCATCAATTCCGAACAATACCCATCCAGAGCCTTAAGACCCAACTACAGTAAAAAGCAATTTGTCCGAAGCTATTACACTTTATTTTCGGGGTCAAACTGCCACTACAATGACAAGGGAAACAATATTTCTATGGACGACTTTGCCTCGGGTTACGCCATTTACTGTTTAGACTTAACACCTGATGGTTACGCGAGTCATTCAGATCATTCGAGTCCCACGAAGCAAGGACAATTAAGATTAGAATTGGGATTTGAAAAACCCACACCCACTACTCTTAGTTGTATCGTATTAGCCGAATTCCAGGCTTTGTTACAAATAGATAAAAATAGAAACGTGTCAATCGTTTGTTAAACAAATAATGAACGCCGATCAGATAACACGCTTTCTACGATTCACCCCACATTTCCTAGGTGTTTACCCAAGTGATTTATTACCCGAAAAAATTGACAAGTTTCCTTCATCTTTTATAATAAATTTAGACAGTCACTATAAAGACGGGTCCCACTGGGTATGCGCTTACTTTGATGGAAACAGAAGGGGTTATTACTTTGACTCCTTGGCTTTAGGGAACTTTCTCCCCTCGATTAAAGAATTTGTTAAAAGAAATTCAAGAAAATGGTCCTTTAACAAAAGAAGACTTCAAAACTTGTCAAGTTCGACATGCGGACTATATTGTATTATGTATATAATACAAAGAACAAAAAGAAAGAGCCACAAATCATTCATGAAGCAGTTTGGACGAGATCGATTGAAAAATGACGTCATTGTTACAAACATGTTGAAGCGCGCCCGTAAAGATTAACTTAATCCTTTTGTTAACAAATACTCTTTGTAATCTCTTTTGTATTTTTAAAAAATAAATGTGTCACCATTTTTTTAAATACTGTTTTCTATTATTTCATATATTAAGGAATTTGAGGGGGAAGGTAAAAAAGGGGGTAGTAAATTTAGGGGGGATATAACTCAGATAATTCTATCATCATATTCATTCAGCATCATGAACTCCGAGCTGCAAAGATATCACTCTTTTTACTCCTGGCCACAAGATGAAAACTATAAAAAAGCTTTAAGCAGATCGGGTTTTTATTCGTTACATACTGATGATCTAGTACAATGTTTCGAATGCAACGGGATTTTGCTAGCATGGAAACCGACTGATAACCCTTACGAAGAACATTTAAAACATTTCCCTAAATGTAATTTCATCAGAGGTGGGTCTACTAAAAACATACCCTTTACCATTGATGAGACAGAAACGTACACTAAAAATATAAAAGTCAAGACTGAGGAAAATCCACCGGAAAAACCCCTAGAAAACCCGGAAGAAACTTATCACACCTTTAAAGTCAAAACTAAAGATCTCGAAAGATTAGTTTTGGAACTCTACGTTAGAAAACAACTTAACGCGTTGTATATTAAAGAAAGGCTTAATGACTTACGTAAGATTTAAAAATAATATTAAAATTTATCTTCTTCCTTACGAAGATAGAAGGAATTATTTTAGAATAAATCAAATGCATTTTAAAATGAAAATTGAAAAAATATCTTTAATATTAGAACCTATACTTTTAAAGAAAATAAAATAACTTTTTTACTTTATATTATGGTCTTTATTCCTACAAAACCATCTTTTGTTATAAGCTTACTCATACAGATAACTTATTTTATGTTACGGTCTTTATAAATTTATTCCTACAAAGCCATCCTTTGTTATAAGCCTATACAATCAATCAAATGTTGACAGGTAAAGAGAGGAGATCGAAAAAACCCGACTCCTCCCCCTTGAGTGGCCGCCATCTTGTACGGTATAATGGCTGCACCCTCTCTAATGACGATTTGGCCGGCCAAATGTTTGGATAGGGTTTGAACCAAATGAAAAGGGATTTGGAGTTACAGAATACCGATTAGTGTCATTTGGGGATGAATCGACCCCAAATCCAAATCATTTGGATTATGAATGATCCAAATGTAGTTAGAGAATAGGGTCCCAGGCCACAAAATCAGAGAGGCATGTATTAGATCGTCACTAAGTGTTGTCTATTTGGCCAACTGAACACTAACTCGCGCTACAATCTAGCATAGGGTTCATTACATGACATTGGCTAAGTGATGTCTAATTGACCAACTATATACTTTGACTCGCGCTTCAATCTAGTACGGTAAAATGATATCTTCACCAACTCTGTTGTAATATCAATTCCATGCTACATAACATGATATAGACATGCGTTAGACTCTTGCTAATTGATAGGTACTTGATTTATAGAATTTCGTTAGTTAAATTGCAGAGTATGTAACATGATATAGTCATGAATTATAATGACGTCGTATGCTCGACTGTTGTTAATTAAATTGCGTGTTACATAGTATGGCGTAGACATGCATTAGATCGTAACTAAGTGATGTCTAATTGCCGAACTTTACATTAACTCTCGCTACAGGTGTATAACATGACATTGGCTAAGTGATTCTTATTGCCCAACTATATATTCAATAACTCACGCTAAATAATAATAATATTAATTATTCGCCACCTACGAAGAATGGCGCACCACATTCTTATTGTTATAAATAAAAGGTTCTAACGGACATAATATTTTATCATTTAGTTTTAAAACTACAAATAATATGGAGCTTGACAGTGATAGTGAAGGATCAGATCTGGTGCTGCAACTAAGGGATTATGAAAAACTAGTGGAGTGCCTGGTTTTGCAACAATATGTTAAAAGCAAAATCAAGTCCACCCCAGTTTTCAAAAAATTATATTTTCAACCATTTCCCCTCCATAACGGTTATTTTTATTTTCAAGTTTAAGTAACGACAATTACCCCAGTCGTCAGTTTCCAGCGCTGAATAGATTTCCGTCCACTCCTCCATAAATTCCTTCAAAACGTTTTCCGAGATGGTGACAATAGTTCCATCCCTTTTTGTCAAAAGTAGGCTTGGCTCGTATCCATTCACCCCGAAAACGACGTCGCATTCATTACTTAGTCTAACGCGGGCGTTTACGCGGTAATCTAAAACACGATCTCCGACGTTGGTGGACATTCTTGCGACAGGTCTTTACGGCTTAAAAGGTTACAACCGAATGATCTTTATTGCGAGATTTTCTTAAATGCGGGGTTGATATTTAGCCGGGGGTATATTGACTGATGCTTATCTTTTATTGCCCTTTCTTCAATTGGCCACCCACCAGGTGGTTTAGGACCTTAAAAGGGGGCGTGGCTAAACCATTTGTATTACCAATGGAATTTATCCCCATCGGCTTTTTATTTATACGTAACCACGCTCAGACGCGATGGCTTTTGGAGGGCGTGATTGAACCAGTTGTATTGTAATGAATGGAATTTATTCTGTGATTTACTGCTTTCTTAATTGGTGACTCACCTTACCACCAAACATTTAATTGATTTCAGGTGTTTGACCCGAAGGCATTATCCTGACAAGTCTCTACATGTTTAAGATATTTTTGTTGCGTTACCCGAAATTAAAGTAATATTTATAAAATACCAAAATGCAAATTCAACTAGAAATACAGTTACGAGGATGAAAGTAACTGCCACTATTTTCCCTGGCTTTAAAAAAGCTTCGCGAATTAACGTCTGCTGCATATCAATCTTAAATACTTTATCCATGATATGCGAAAAAATCGCCTATGAAAACTACGAGTTCTTGGAAGAACAGAACCACCTGTACAAATATCAATCTGGCTTCCGGCGTGGACACTCAACCTTAACGGGATTTTTCTACCTCCAGGAAACGATATTACATAACTTAAGCCAAGACAAATATGTACTGACTACATTCCTTGATATGTCAAAAGCTTTCGATACCGTCCAGCATAAGCTTTTGATCGCAAAAATGCACGACATGAACATTGGAGGAAGTATGCTCAAGTGGTTTACATCTTATCTTAGCGACAGGGAACAAAATCGTACATCATAATAATCAACGATCCAGACCTCTTAAAGTCCGTCATGGCGTCCCTCAGGGCAGCGTGATGGGCCATCTATTATTCAACATCTACACAGCAGATGTCCACACAGTCCTGCAGCATTCCGTGGCTAACAAATATGCGGACGACAATGCCATTATAGCCCAGGACTTTTAGGGTTTGATCTAGAACATTTGAACATAAAGATGAAAATTGGTACATGTGTTGTTTTTGACCCAACAAAAAATATACTAAAAGTCCCCTGCTGTAGAGCGCGAGCTTTTGCCGCCATCTTGGAAAATGGCCGCCGGGAATGCCAGCTACAATGTATTCCACGTTCTTCTTCAAAAATTATGAAAATTGGTACACATTATTATTGTAACCACTTGAACATCATGGCAAAATTTTATAGCTCTGTGTTCAATAGTTTGGCCGCCATATTTGAAAATGACCGCCGTTAATGCTAGGTACAGCATATTTCACCACGTTGTTGGAAAATTATGAAAATTGATAGGTATTACAATCAGAGCTTTGTGAACCTCATGGTAAAATATTGAAGCCATTAATCAGATAGTTTGGCCGCCATGTTGGAAAATGGCCGCCATCAATGTCATAAAGATACATTATATGGTTCAAAAATTATGAAAATTGGTATTAATTATGTTGAAGTCCGTCTTAGCATCATACTTGAATATTGAAGACGTGCTATTGATTGTTTGGGCGCCATCTTCGAAAATGACTGCTAAATGCTAAATATATTTCAAATATATAAATCTTTTTGAAATTCCTTTTTTGAATAGATATTTTCATTAACGTAATAAACAACAAAAAATGGATATCTCGAAGTCGAAATTATCGACACCATCTTTAAAAATGGACACATGAAAATCATAGCCCTAAATTCTGAAAGAAAGAAAAGTTATTCTAAGCTGTTATTCTCAACATGTTGATTAGAGAATATGATTTAATATGGGATTTATAAATTCTACTGTTGTTTAAGATTAGAATTTAGACAGATCTCTAGCATTTCATACATATTCATCGTCATCCAGAAGATTTTTCATAATAATTGCATGTCACAACCCTTGATTAGGCGCTACACATAGCTGGGGGCCTTATCAGCGCCCCTCCCCATCATATTCCAAATTCAACCTGCGGAACCGCCGTCATGGCACACGAGATCGGCCAGTGGGACCGACAAACGCCACTTGAGCAGCTGACAGAAGCTGGACACCGTCAGCGGCGAGCCCAGTCAGGAGATGGTCGGTGACAGGGAAGGATTAAGGCAGCAGAAGACTCGAGGGGACGGGGAAGTTCTCTCCAAGCACAACAGTGCCATACGGCCCAAACAAATAGTGTATCCGCGACCCCTAGAGGGTTGCCAATAGCGGGGGTGAGCCATGGCAACACCTGGGTGGGGGCGAAACGGCCCTGTAAAGCCTTCACGGAATGGGGCAAGGAACGGTCTGAACCAAGGGCGAACCCAAGGAACTCCCGAACCGTCACACCGAACTCGGGCCCCCTCCGCCACGACAAGTCCTTTGAATTAAAAAGGTTAAGAGAACATTCTTTCATTTGCGTGCTGTAATTGGGTGTGGTTATGATAAGGCGTGGTTTAAAGTAATGACAGATAATCAACATCTTACAAATTTGTTGCGCTTTTTTAATGACCATATTGCATCTAGGGAAGCCATAGCTGCTGCCGAAGAGAGATTTCTTTTCGCTTTTTTTAGGGTAATAATTGACACGTCACGCTTCATTTATGTAGATATTACACGTATAATGGAACCGTTGCCACATATACTGTCAAGTCCTCATTTGATCTCGCTAAGCTTCATCCAACAACCGACGCCGCAAAACTACATTTTTTCCGAGCGTATCTTCAAGTCCAACAATAGCTAGGAAACGATTTAATCCCGAACAGTGGGGATTGGTTTGCGATCGCGAAAGTCGAAGACTCATTCACACCATTCTCCTTCCGGCATCAGATGAACTTATTCCACTCATTATTTGTACCTGCAGTCTGCAGAACATCTGGGAAGCCTTCATATGAGCAGTTCCCTTATGAGGGGATTTCATAATAGCGGTCCTCATAACAACAGTTGCCTAAATCGCGGTTCCCGAAATGGCAGTTTACCCATTTCAGCAATTACCGGTACAGCGGTTCTCGTAAACGCAGCGTACCGTTACAGCAGTTCTCTTAAGAGCGGAAAAACAGATATGCGAAAAACTATAGTTTATTATGGTGTAAGCTGGCCCAGCTGGGTTATATGAACTCAAAAAGAATATGGATAATTTGGTTAGGTTAAAGATTATTATTTCAACTAAATAGTATTAGGTCTGGTTAGGTTAGGTTAGGTTAGGTTTTTTTTCTCGTTTGGTTAGACTTAGGTTAGTAATATTTTGGGAATGGTGTAACAATGTTACGCCTTTTCCAAAAAATTACTGTTTACAATTATCTACTTCCGAAATAAAATAACCTTTCTCGAATTATAATATGCCTTTTCCAAAAAATTACTGTTTACAATTATCTGTCAAAAAACATGATGTTTTATTAGGTCACATTCCTGATTAAATGATCACGGAAAAGGTAGTATTTGAAACCAACGAATATAAGTGTATTGTTAAGACATGCTCGAACCACAAGACAAACACTGCTATTTCTCAAAATAGCGGCAGCTATTTTAAAACAGCAGCCGCTATTTCTAAAACAGCAGTTTTGAAAAACTCCGCTGTTTTTTTGGAATCGCGGTTGCTATTTCGAGAACTGCTCTACCGGGAACTGCTCATATAAGGTACACCCGAACATCTTGTATAAAGAACTGTGAATGTAGACGATCTGTATTAGCTTGCTGGGCAATGTGTGGTCATTTTCAAGGTATTAGCCGTAATAAAAAATCTTCAGGACGAGAAATATGAACGAAATGTTAAAAATGTGTCTTAAATCTAATCCTTAACGACACTAGAATGTTTATACCCCATATAAAATGGTTTTTCCTAACCAAATTCCGAGTAATATGGCAGAATTTAGGAAAGTAATATTTCAGCGACCATTTTTGAAGATGGGTCGATAATTTAGACTCAAAAATAGTTATTTTTATGGCGTTTAATAAGTTCATGAAAATCATCTACTCAATAAAAAAATCTAAAATATTTATATATCGGTAATATATTTGCCATTTCTAGCAGTCATTTTTGAAGATGGCGCCCAAACTATCAGTAGCACGTCTTCAATATTCAAGTATGATGTTAAGATGGTCTTTAACATAATTATTACCAATTTTCATAATTTTTGAACCATATACTCTAACTAAATGACATTGATGGCGGCCATTTTCCAACATGGCGGCCAAACTATCTGACTAATGGCTTCAATATTTTACTATGAGGTTCATACAGCTCAATTCACCTATCAATTATCATAATTTTCCAACAACATGGTGAAATATACTGTACCTAGCATTCACGGCGGCCATTTTCCAATATGGCGACCAAACTATTGAACACAGAGCTATAAAATTTTGCCAAGATGTTCATGTGGTTCCATTCATAATGTGTACCAATTTTCATAATTTTTGAAGAAGAACGTGGAATACATTGTAGCTGTAATTCCCGGCGGCCATTTTCCAAGATGGCGGCGAAAGCTCGCGCTCTACAGCAGGGGACTTTTAGTATATTTTTGTTGGGTCAAAAACAACACATGTGCCAATTTTCATCTTTATGTTCAAATGTTCTAGGTCAAGCCCTTTTTCGGCCTATGTGTCCTGGCCTAAATGGTAAATCGATATCACCCCTCACTTGGCTCAAGTTCAGCTCGAAACCAATCTGTATTAAAATACATATTAGCATAGAAATCTTCGCGGGAATAAACTGATGTTAAAACCACTCCTAAATGATGCCTAACTTTCTTCAAGATAGATAACTGATCCCTTTTGTCGGATTTTATGACGAAATAGTGCAAACAGCGAGCGATCTCAGAGCAGTCCGATGGAATTCACTATTTGGCACTAAAGTAGGGCCTAAGTAGCTACCAGATTCGATGTCATAGAACCTCAAATCGAATAGCGCTTATATGCCGAACGGTTACCACACCGACGACCTCCGGTGCAAAGTACCTTTACCGATATTAGAGAAAACCTTCTTGATTTCGGTAGTTACGTCTTGCAAGACCGTGAATGTAGAAGAAATCGTTTAGTTGCTAATAATGATAGAGAAGTGGACATCCTAGCACGTTTTGTAGCCAATACCCTTCGTAGAGGGTCGATTTCATTCCAACCGAAGTCTTAACGTTATTGAAATATACTTTTTCAGATAATAATCCACAGGATGACCCTTTGAACATGTTGTGGTTGCTGCATGAGCAAAAGCAGTCAAGGGATGTTACTTTTGGTAATACCAGGAATGTATGGAGGGGTTGGAATCCTTGTGTCCCATTCGACCGAATCCCATTCGACCGAACGCGTTTCCCATTCAACCGAAAACAGCCCAAATGTGCGGTTTTGGGAAAATATATATCAAAATTTAAAAAGCAAACGTTTTCACTTTTTTTAGCCTACAGATTTCGTTGTATATCTATTGATGTTTGAAATTCAAAATTTATTTTTAAGAGTGATTGATAATGGAGAAAATTGCATTGTTTTGAAAAAGGTGGCAGCTAACTATTAGGAGAATATTTTGGAAAAGGTGGCAGCTAACTATTAGGAGAATATTTTGGAAAAGGTGGCAGCTAATTAGTAGGAGAAAGTTTACGAAAAGGTGGGAGCTAACTATTAGGAGAATATTTAGGAAAAGGTGGCAGCTAATTAATAGGAGAATATTTAGGAAAAGGTGGCAAGTAATTAATAGGAGAATATTTTGGAAAAGGTGGCAACTAAATATTAGGAGAATATTTTGGAAATAGTGGCAGTTAATTAGTAGGAGAATGTTTTGGAAAATTTGGCAGCTAATTAATAGGAGAATATTTAGGAAAAGGTGGCAACTAATTAAAAGGAGAATATTTTGGAAAGTGTGGCAACTAATTAATAGGAGAATATTTTGGAAAAGGTGGCAACGAATTATTGGAACCATTCTTTTGGAAAAGGTGGCAACTAATTAATAGGAGAATATTTTGGAAAAGGTGGCAACGAATTATTGGAACCATTCTTTTGGAAAAGGTGGCAGCTGACTATTAGGAGAATATTTTGGAAAAGGTAGCAGCTAATTAGTAGGAGAATGTTTTGAAAAAGGTGGCAGCTAATTAATAGGATAATAACCTAACCTAACCTAACCGAACCTGACCGAACCTAACCTAAACTAACCTAGCTAAACTTACAATTTCCTTCTCTGGGTTTGAATAGGAGAATATTTAGGAAAAGGTGGCAACTAATTAATTGGAGAATATTCTGGAAAAGGTGGCAACTAAGTATTAGGAGAAAATTTTGGAAAAGGTGGCAGCTAATTAGTAGGAGAATGTTTTGGAAAAGGTGGCAGCTAATTAATAGGAGAATATTTTGGTAAATGTGGCAACTACTTAATAGGAGAAAATTTTGGAACAGGTGGCAACGAATTATTGGAACCATTGTTTTGGAAAAGGTGGCAGCTATCTATTAGGAGACTATTTAGGAAAAGGTAGTAGCTAATTAGTAGGAGAATGTTTTGGAAAAGGTGGCAGCTAATTAATAGGATAATAACCTTACCTAACCTTACCTAACATTACCGAACCTGACCGAACCTAACCAAACCTAACCTAAACTAACCTAACCAAACTTACAATTTCCTTCTCTGGGTTTGAATAGGAGAATGTTTAGGAAAATGTGGCAACTAACTATTAGGAGAATATTTTGGAAAAGGTGGCAGCTAATTAGTAGGTGAATGTTTTGGAAAAGGTGGCAGCTAATTAATAGGGGAATATTTAGGAAAAGGTGGCAACTAATTAATAGAAGAATATTTTGGAAAATGTGGCAACTAATTAATAGAAGAATATTTTGGAAAATGTGGCAACTAATTTATAGGAGAATATTTTGGAAAAGGTGGCAACTAATTTATAGGAGAATATTTTGGAAAAGGTGGCAACTAACTATTAGGAGAATATTTTGGAAAAGGTGGCAGCTAACTATTAGGAGAATGTTTTGGATAAGGTAGCAGCTAATTAGTAGGAGAATGTTTTGGAAATGGTGGCAGCTAATTAATAGGATAATAACCTAACCTAACCTAACCAAACTTACAATTTCTTTCTCTGGGTTTGAACCCGAGCCTCTGAATTAAAAGCCTGATATTCTACCATGCTGCTGCGGTGATTCGAAATCCTCACAGACATTTATTTAACTAATTCTTTCAAATAAATTCCCATTCAGCAGAAACCCGCCATTGGGCTGGAAATTTAAATATATTCTCCATAAAAAACCAAAAAACGGTTTCGATCCAATGGGATTCGGTCCAATGGGACTAAACCGTTGGAATGGCTAAGGTCAAATCCTAATCGGCGTGAAATGATCTTGGAAACAACTGGCGTGGCTTAATTTACGCTAGTGACGTCATGGCCTGACGTAAAAATCGTATTTACCACTTAAATTACTTTCATTCATTCATTGGCTGCGAAAAAAACTTGTTTGCTATAATTCTGCACCCTCTACCCTAGGTCCTCTGCTTAGGCTGAGAGAATCGAATATGAACGCGAACGGCGCCGAATCAGCGCATTAAACTTTAAAAAATCTAAAAGGTCACTTCGGCCATGCCTTTTTCAACGAGTCATGACATTTTTCGCCTTCGGTAGACAGCTAAACAGATGTAGGGGGAGGAGCTACACTTCTCAAAATAAAAAAGGACTCGCCTTATGTTTCCACCTTCAAGGGTACGAGAGCCCCCTTAGCCATTCCAGCCCCTCCATAAATATTACTGAGTAATTGAAGCTTTTGGAATGTCATTTCTTAATTTCATCTTTCTGATTTTAGGAATATTTTTGAGAAGCGTATCATATCTTTACAGTAAAATACATAATCTGTAGATGCTTGACTAACATAAGTAAAACTTGTCCATTTGCTTGCACGCATGGTACCATAAGAAAATAATATATAGCTCTCTAGGGGGCTATGTATTATTTTCCTATGATAGTACATTATCAGAAGTTAATGAATTCTTATCCTGGGAAGTATTGCACACTAAGGCTTTATATACACTGAGAGAAAAATTTACTGCTGAAATAACTGGAATATCCTGGCAGTAGTGAAGCCAGGACTTCCCAGTGAATTTTAAAGAAGTTCCAGTAAACCGAAATTACAGGATAATTCAGTTTTTTTACACCAAAATTATTTGTAATTTTTACAGGATGCTATTTCTTAGTCAAACTGTATATTCTACAGGAAATCGTAGCTATTACAGTAGACAGCTCTGCCAAAATTACAGTAACTTAATTTGTAGTTTCTATGAATAGAAAGAGTGTTTTTAATGGTTCAGATAGTAAAAATTACAGGAAATGAACTAGTAATCTTTGCTGGTAAAAAGGGTAACATTATCAGAGTAACATGTGGAAATAACAAGAAATGAACAAGTAGTTTTTACTAGTACAAACATTGTTTTTAGTTGGATGACTTATAGAAACTACAGAAAATTATTCTGCGGTTTCTATTGGTAAAAAAAGCATTTTTAGCAGGATAACTTTTAAATACGACAAGAGCAGAACAAGTAATTTTTACTGGAAGAAAGTGGAATTTGAACAGTGTATCTTGTGAAAACGACAAGAGATGAGCCAGTTGTTTTTATAGTACATGCCTATTTTTAGTTGGATAGCTTGTAAAAACTACAGAACTGATTTTGTGATTATTATTGGTAAAAAGAGTAGGTTTAGCAGTAGATCTCGGAAAATTTATCAAAAGTAAGCTAGTACTGTTTACTGGTAGTAAGGGTACATTTTGTTGGAAGTGTCTTTAAAATTATAGGAAGAGAGCCAGCTGTTTTGGTTGGTAAAAAGGTAGTTTTCCATTAGGAATAGTTATTTATAGGTTAAAAATTGAATGAAGTTTCACTGTATCAATTGGAGTTTTCAACTTCAGTTTGTGTATTCACTTATAGCCTTCCAACCATAAAGCGATGCATATGAACCTAATTGGTTATCGCTGGTATAATGTATAACTAAGCATGCCTCTAAGGTCGTTGGTTATTTATATCTTGTACCAAAAATGAATAGTTTAATTCCGGTAAATAATGAAGGCCATTTAAAATTCATACTTTTATTAATTAAAATATGAAAGGAAATGCTTATTTGCCAGGTTTTTTTCAGCCTGCTTTAAATTGGGTCCACATGAGTGGAGATAGTTTATTGAAAAGTCCAAGCGCTTTTGTGTTGACTGCATCCTTTGGGTTATCAGGGTTCAAATCCGCGATAAATCTGCAAGATTAATAATTCTATGAGACAGTATAAAAATATTTTAAACCATTGTCCCTATCTGGTCTAACTAAATATCACACCTTTGAAAAAACTCCAAAGTTGCAGAGCATTTCTTGGGATATTCGGTATTTGTTAAATAAAATACTCCAAAAAACATCGCAAGCGCTGTAGAAATATTTTCCCCAGGAATGTGGTCATTAAGAATGGTTCCTTCTGCTACAAGGACAAAACGTGATGCCTTGAGCAAACTTTCTCCTAAAAGAAAAGATAATTTGTGAAATAAAAATTCATTGTTTTTAGAAGGGCGTCAAATTGGAATCCGCGTCTCATACTTGGCCAAATAGGGAAATTAAAGCAAATTGATTACATATTTTCAAATAACACATTTCAACTTGCGTTTATAATTGACTGGTTAATAAAGATATTGATTAAAGCTTACTTACAATATTCAAACTATTATTTATACTTATAAAATGTTCAGTTTTTTAGTATTATTCCAGGTTTGATTTTTTTTTCTGTTTTATTCGAATAGAAAATATAAATACCTATAACTATTAAAGTGGAAGAAGGTTCTTCCAGCTTTTTCAGAATATCCATTGAAATTTCAGTTCCTGGCTACAATTATTTAAAGAGTTCCATTAATAACCGTTTAGAAATAAAATCCAAAACACCCTAAATTTGGATAGCCTACTTCAATTATCGGGAAGATGCAGTTTGAATCCTCCTTAAAGTGATTCATGATCATTAGGATAATGGATCCTACCACTTCGACTTCTGTCCTCTTTTCTGTATCTTTTAAGGCTTCTATGGTTTTGACCATGAAGGCTTTCTTACTTCTCGGAAAAAATTGCAGAAATATGGAGCGTTTTTCCTTGAAAAAATCCTCAAATATTTGAAATATGTCTTTTCCAAGAAAAAGGTCCAAGTGATCCTTCATTCCACTTATTTCAAATAGAAATGGCCAACGTGCTATTAGTTCTTTCAGTTCGGCACCTCCAATGATCTCTTTCCTTTGTAGTGGAAATGAAAGTCTAATTTTTGAATCTATTATGTCATTATCCGGATTTAATTCAAAACGCAATTGTTGCAGTTCTTTACGAATTCTTTCATTCATAGCCAAATCTTCTTTGCTTGTTTCGGGATTGTAATTAAATGACTCTATGCTAGTTAAATCCAAGCGCGGTTTCTTAAATTTTTTTACTTCCTTAACGCGAGGCATAACACCATATTCCTGTCTCGAAAGATAGTCCAAGCGATTGTAAAGTTGCTTCACGAATAATGTGTCTCCAAGCCCAATTACTTTATCTCCAAGGCATTTGGGAACCGTTTGGCAAATAAACTGGAAATTTTCCGCATACTATTGTATGAAGGTCTTACGGATTTCTTTATCGAGTCATCCACAAGTGTTCTCACTACAATGCCCCGGGCTTTTAAGCTGAGGGCCTTATTACTCATAAGCTCTCTTTGGACTGGCTTTGTGAAAATTTCTAGCCTAATTTTGTACGAAGCAATCCAGGATTCATTACCATATTCAACAGCCTAAAATATAATTACATTACTACACATTGAAAATAATTGTACGTTTTGAAACCATAGGCTATTACACTCTTAGAATGGGCTTAAAAGTTAAGTCTACGTAATATTTACCTGGCCAGTGGGTTCCTGGTTAAACGACAGTCCACTTGGTCCAGCCTCATTACTTAATACCAGCTCACTGTCATTATTAGAACTACTTCCTGATGAAGCTTCTTGACCCACTACAACACTTGTGTCTAAAATAAGAATTAAATATGAATGTTTACAAAATGACTTCTCACATACGTGTCGGTGGTAACGTGGCCCATGGAAATGCCTCACCTAAATAATAAGAACTTACCATTTACATGCATGGTTTTATTGAGCTTCGCTTGCACATGACGTTTTAGTTTGCGCACTTAGATTGGTTTTAAAATTGAGTTTTTTAAATCATCTTCCGTCACATCTTGTATATCTTCTTCGCTTTCAACGCCGGTAGCAATTAAAACATTTGCCACTAGCTCTGCATCAGCTAATGACAGTGAAGGTATAGCTTTAACTATGAGACTTTTTAAACCCTCTTTAAGAGGGTTTTCCACGAAATGTTCCACGTTGTGAACGACCGCAGGAATTTGATTGAAGGGGCCTTCATCCATCTGAAATAAATTTTAAGATTTAAATATTTGTTTTTGTCGTCGGGCCCAAAATATAAATGGAAAATGGCGGGTATTGCGATACATGCAAAAATGCAAAGGATCATAATTTTCGCAATTTACAGTCATTCCTATTACAAAGGGACGTTTTAAAATAGTGGCGATTGGAGTAGCTTCTGTTAAAAAGACTAGTGAGCTGGAAGGGTTTTCGATTGCAAGCCATCGATAAGGTTACATCATACCTCAAGCATTTGTCAGCATGTCCGCTAGGAATGGTGAACACTGTGCTTGAGTGTAATTATTTTTTTTCCAAATATATCATAGCATGGCAATGGATAATAATCCGCCAGATCATTCAAATTGATAATCAAAGCACGATTTTTCTCGGTGACTTCAAAGACGTGTAGTTTTACACATCGCTTTGATTCAAACAAATGTACAAAGCATGAAACTTTATCAATTCCCGATTTGTATATGATCATTGTGTCTATGCGCCCAAATAGTAAATGATCATCTGAAGCTTCCACAATTACAAACAGTCCTTTTTCATAAAGTGTCCCTTTATAAAGTAGTTTTTTCAGAAACGTTGTGTTTTCTCCTTTTCAATTACAAATATCTATTTCTCGGTTCATTTCATTAGACATTTCTCTTTTAATTAAATTCGAACTCGAGTAGCTAATTGAAGATGGAAATGGACTGCCAGCCAAAAAATATGCCTGTTGCATCTGGTGCTTTTGCGATAGAGTTTTCGTTATGTTCAGAAAGTTCTTGTTATTCTGCGCAAACTTCTTATAGACGTGGTGCTTGCTCTCAAATCGAAGCGTCCAAAGACGTATAAGCGGTCCATAATGAAGAATAAGTTCTGGGTAGTGTTCAAAAACGTAGTGGTGTTTGGCTTTTAAATTATAGTTGGGAAAACATTTCAAAAGGCCTTTCTTATACTCTCGTAATAATATAACAAGAAACGCAATTTCCAGTTTTGAAATTTTAGGAGCCATGACAATCTCCACTATTTTTTTTAATTGAAGATACAGGTCCCAAACAGGATCCGAAAATTCCCTAATCTTATCTTTAAAAATTATAGAAAATAACCTTAAAATACACCAAATCTGAGACGCATCCCCTGTTAATTTTTTTCCACCAGGTCTACCAGAACAGGGCTTATTGTTAACGTCTTTTCCTTTAAATTCGAATTGAGATATTTGCCAGTTATAATAGTTCCAAGAAAACCATTTTTTAACATTAATATAATATTTTAAAAACTGGTACAAATCGTAAGCAACAATCCCCTCAAATAGGTCATGAGCTACACATGGCGCTAATCCTGGGTTGCATACATGAAAATATTTAAGCTCATTTAAAATAGATTTCTTAACTATTCCATTATTTGATGTCATGTTTGGTTCAGAAGCTAGCTTTACAATACTATCATCGTAGTTCTTCGGGGATCTTTTTGTAAATGGGCCATCGGCATGAATTTCTTGAGCCGTAGCTAAGCAGTAACGGCATATGTGGCCGTGTGCAAAATTTTTTTGGAATCCTCCTATTTCGTGATTGCCCAGATTGTCTCCTACGAAACTACATACAAACACTTTATACCGTTTACCTCCAATAACTATCCCTTCAGTTTCTAAATCTTTCAAGTCGCTGACTAACTTCTTTAGACAGCTATTGGTGTCTTTGAAGTAGGAGTCCCTGCATAATAAAATTAGCTGAACGTGGTCAGTAGTAGATCGGAGCTCGGGTGGAATATTAATTAAAGTGTAATATATTCCTACAATCTTGTGGATGCACCTCGCAGATCCCAAAGGGTTTACAGTTTCAAACGCGTCTTGGAAGATTATTAGGTGTATGCAACTTCTGTAGTCTTCCATGTGCATATACTCTCCACTAAAAACTTCTCCGTCGCATACATCTTCTAGTATTTGATTCTGCCCATTGATAAACGTAGGTTTCGGAAAAAATAGTATTTTCGCAACTTCCACGTTAGATATTAATTTTGATAGTGAATCCTTCACTGGAACGTAATGGTAAAATTTTTTTTCTTCCCGTTATCGTAGCCCAGGAAAACTGGAACTGGTGCAACATATTGCAAAGAGTTTTTAACGTGCTTTTCCCGTTGATATATTGATTTAAATTTTTCATGAGTAGTTTCCAGTATATTAAAATTTGAAAATATATCAAGAACACGTGTTATGACATCATCGGCTATCCCCTGGTCGGCAAGATCCGAAAACAACTTGTTCTTGATGATGGATTTCTCCACATATTTCAAATTTGAAATTTCTTCTGCAATATACTGCACCGTGCTACAGGGCAAATATTTTACAGCTTGAAGTTTTAAGTAAAACATTCCCAAATTGTCTTCTAATCCTTTTTGCTCTAAGATTTCTTCTGACAAATCATCTTCATAATCTGCACATTCAAACCTCATTTCTTCTTCAGAATCAACAGCTTGGTTAGTTTGTGGTTGTAAATCCGTTTGGGTTATGCTAGGTTCGCTACGATCGAATCGAAATTCGTTCCTTTTTCTGTGTTTGCGACTAAAATGGCTTGACAATGATGATTTTGTTCTAAATTGAGTTGCTTTACATTGTTTCATCGGGCATGATACAGTGATCCCATTAATAATGTGCTCCTTAAGATGATCGCAGAAAGTTTTTAAAGAGATGGTAGCGCATTCAAAATTACAGTTTAAAATTTTGCATTTTAAAATTTCACTAGGAAACTGAGAAACCATGTCAGCATCGTTATTTAAGCTAATTTTCATTTCAGATTTGTGAGTTCGATGCGCGTGGCTTTTAAACGATCCAAAATTTGTGAATAACCTTCCACAACAATTAAAATATACTCGGTGCAAGTTTTTATGAGAAAAGCAGTGGTGAAAATATTTCTTATAAATGTTTGTGCTAAATTCACAACGTTCTAGACCACACTTGAAATCCATCATATCTGAAAATGTAAGTGGTATGGCTACATTACATCTCTTGATTTGGCCTTCTAGCAAATTTATTTAAAGGTGCAAATTGATGAAAAATGTAGAGTTTCTACCCCCTTAAAGAGCGAGTGAAATGGCCAAACAACTATATTTTAATGGATTTAGACCAATAAAAGAATATCAAAACCATTTAGATATAGGTTCAGATTTCACGGATAATTTAAAGCCCCTGACACGCAACAAATTCCACAACAACCTTGGCTAAACTGGCTATTTAAGAACGCCAAGAGTGGCCCCAAGGTAGTATTCTATGATGGGACCGTGTAGTTTTGGACATAAGAAACGTTCAATAAACATGCAAGAATTAATTTAAAAATAAAAATTCGTCTTAGTTTCAATAAAATAACTAGTTTACAATTTGAAATAAGTTTAACGAAACTTTACGGTATAGACTAGGACCTGAGTCTTTACCTTTAATAAAATTTTAAATCTGTTATTAAATTTACTGTACCGACAGAAAAAGAGAAAGTTAAGAAGTTTAGGGCTAAATTCTTATCTAAAAAACTTCCAAAGGTTTAATTCTTGCTTAATGAAATTGCTGTGCAACGCAAGTTCCTTTTTTTTAATATTTCCATTATAAATAGACTTAATTATCGTACGTGAGTTTAAAGAGTCAAAAGCACTATTGGCGAGATTAAGAATTGTTCCTATTTAATAAAAAAAAGGTTTGCTTTGACCCATTTCTATTCAAATATATTTGGAGTTGAATTTCAATATAACAAGGCGACCCAAGGGCTCGTAATAGTAGCCACATCGTACGAGTGAATAGCCCCTCTATACCTACCCTAATGAGTGGATAACCCCTCTATACCTTACCCTAATGAGTGAATAACGCTATCTTTGACAATGCTTAAATGATTTACCGTGCATAAAATCAGAGTGAATAGCCCTTCGATGCCCTACCCTAAACAGTGATAAAACTTCTGCCCGGTCGGTAAGAATTTAATATGCTTTTGCCTCTCCAACCGTGAAGTTATATCTCCTGGCCTCGGTTAAGATCATGACTCCTAGTTGGAGAGAGAGAGAGAGAGAGAGAGGGAGAGAGAGAGTTTTTTTGTTTTTCAAACTGAGAGAGAGAGAGAGAGGTATCACAGTGAATAGCACCTCGATGCCCTAAGAAAAATTATGACCCTCTAATCCTTACTTCAATAAATTTACTTACGTTATAATTGTAATATCTGGTGCCCCAAGCTAGTACCTTCTTTTAAAACTCTTCTCGATTTATGGAGAAATAGACGTAACTTCTAGTAATAAACACCACCTTTCCAAATATAACATCGGTATATAGTTCCTTTTGCTTTTTAAAAATCCCCCTCGATTTCTTTGAATTTTGAAATCGGGGGGGGGGGTGAGATGAAAAGCGTGAAACCCTTATTGTTGACGGGTGACAGGAATTTTAAAGGGAATATTAAACCTTCCATTTAAATTAAGCCAATACTAAATTTCTCTCTCTCTCTAGCTTTAAATATATCGAGCAAACGTAAACCACATTTCACAAAGCTTAACCTTACCTGTGCAATTAAATGCATGCTTGCACTTACTATTATAATCCCCATCCTTTTAAAATACACGAACGAAAAATATCACCTCACCACAATTCTCTCACATTCACTCTCCCTTCAATGTCGAACGAAACGTTTTATAGAGCTATTTCAGTGGGGGAAAAATTTCGTCTGCTACGAAAATTGGGCCTGCCTTTGAGTGTAGGGCGGCCATTTTATGAGGGTTTTCTCTATGGGCAAATAGCATTGGTGACGTAGCCATTACCCCCTCTGAAATAGCTCTTTACTGCCAAAGCAATAAAATAACCATTTCTTCGGTTAGCTCTGACTAACTATTTCTTTGGGTAACTCTGACCACATTCCAAATCGCGAAAAACTACTACCACGACCACCACACCCACACCCACACCCACAGGCTCGCGGGACAAACTAATGGCCTCATCGTATATATACGATGTGGCTAAAAATAAATTATAGGACTCATATTTATCACTTTATAGAGGGGCTCACTTAATATATTTTTTTTTTTTAAATTTCAACCTTTATGATCGGCCCCCGAAATTCATAGTCCAAAAAATTCTACAAAAAACAAACGACCTTCCGAAGAACTACAACTTGGCAAGGAGTATGTATCTCTCCAAGCACGGGCTTTGACCACATAGGTGTATTGTAGAAGGCGATAGTTTATAATCAATTAGTGTCTATTCCGTGGACACTAAATTAGAGCCATTTACTTAATGTATAATATCATGTCTTATTCCTTTAAGAGGTCTCTTGCCCGCAAAATTAATATTAAGTAATAATTTAAAAAAACTCTTACCTTGTGATTTTGACGAGGAAATTTCCGTGAAAGTTATTTGAAAGCCTACACGAAAACAAATCATTATAACATTACCTCGATCAAGGTGATAACTGCGATATAATTAAATCCATTTTCTTACCTTATAGCAGTGTTAAGAATTTTTAAATAAATCTTTGGAATATTGGTCTTTGTCAAACTTGTAGAAGAAGTCACATGAAAGAGTAGAGGGACGCGCATTCGCGTAGTGTTTGAGTTCGCTGTCCGCTGACACAAATGATCAAGGGGGGTGTTTTTTTGTGGAAAAGTACCCACTACTTTAAGAAATTTTGAAGCATCCCCCCTCCCCCAACCTTTCCTTTCATAAGCCTTTACACGGTTTAAAATAGGGAGTGTCACAAAAAAAAAGAGTTTATTGAGAAAAATCGATAAAGGTTATCTACCTTAAGTTTCCGGCTTTCCGCGCTTCGAAATACCTTTTTTTTAAAAAAAATATATCGTTTTGGCCCACAATATTTTTAAACGTAATACATTTGATTAAATCAACATTACTATTTTTTAAACCATTAAAATCCATAAATCAAGAGATAAGATAAACATTTTTAATATACTCTTTAAAATACCACACCCACACAAAATTCATATAATTTTTCCAATTTTCAGTAATTGATTTTAATTTTTAAGTAATTTAATAAACACGGAAAGCAGCACAGTGCAGCCTTAATATCCCGTAGGAAAGAATGTAGTTTCCGCTTTTGCTATTATATTATATATTACTTTCCCGTAAATCCAAATTACCCTGCTTTACTGTAAAATTTTCCTGTAGAAACCGCGGTTATTTCTCTCAGTGTAGTATCCATCCCTGCAAGTCAAAATTGCCTATGGCAATCGTAAAAGAGGGTCAAAAGTTTCCTCCCCACAAGAAAAACGATCTAGTCTACAGAAAAAATCCCACACTGCGAGGCTGTGGCTCTCAAACTGTGGGGCGTGTTTAAAACTTCTTCACCGCCAATCGTTGAAAAGCCGTCTGTCTAGAACTCTATGGAAATCCATTACAACCCCTGGGCCTAGGACCCCACGGTAGTTTGAACGGAATTTCTAGCAAACATCTGTTCTTGTCACCGTTTCTGATTCGTTACGCAAACCACAGGACACACCTTAAAGTTTCGATACTTGCCCGCTGCTGGCGCGCAAATCAGCCTGCCAGCTCAAAATGAGGGAAACGCCGTAGGTGGCGCGATGATCGGACCTAATAAGAAGTTGGCTAACAGGGATGGTTCCGGATATGGTTAGAGTCCAATACTTCCCAGGTTAAGAAGTCATAGACTTCTGACATTATCTAGATTAATCAACCCCGAAAAACCATTTGATTGCGTGCATACTTTGGAAAACAGCAGGAGCAAAAGCTGAAAATCCTTACGTTTATTGTAACCTCTTACACATATTAAACGGCTCCGTGTTCAAACTAAACCGTTTTATAGTCTGGAGGATAACTGTCGATTTTCAATGAAATCATGCACTTTTTCAAGAAAGCATGAAACTTGGTATAAAGTTAGTTTGAAGTATATTAAGTCAATTAAAGATAGGTGGCATTCCGTATCTCTGTTGTGACAGCCGTGACAAGCCTCAAAAAGAGGTCGTGAAGTTGTGAACTCACCTAGCATCATTTTAGGTAGCACCCCTCGAGCAAAAATCTCTCCGATTCGTAGGAGATCAGTAATGAATGAAAGAAATTTTCAATAGAAAATCAAACCACGCGCTACAAAACGAAAAAAATAACTTAATTCTTTACTCCTATTATTGAACATTTTAAAATAACAATTTGGCAACATAATTAAAGTCATAATTTCGCAACATAATTAAGTCATAATTTCGCAACATAATTAGAGTCATAATTTCGCAACATAATTAGAGTCATAATTTCGCAACATAGTCATAATTTCGCAACATTTAAAAATAGAACAACTGTCAATGTTTTTAAGTAATAATTTGAGAATATTTTAATTATTCTTCACATTTTAAAGATTGAAAAATATTTTTATGATACAGGCACTCAGTTAGAAATTCGGTATCCCAATACTGCTAATTCATGCTTATCTGAAAATTCATGGTAAAATTTGGTATTGTGGTGATAGAATGGGTGTTTTCTGGTTTTTTAGGTTACTTACGGGGTTTCAGTGGATCTTTTGCGTGACAAAAATATCAGGACTTCATATCGTAGTTGTTTAGTGCAGAGCGTGGTTCACTATGAAGTTACCGGAATTTTTCTTTTATAAAATCGTATTTTAGTTCCCGTCATAAAGATCTCTTATTGTTGTTAAATCCAAGTTAAATTATACTTCGGCTTAATTTTGAACAAATTCGTTATAGTGAAAGACGATTCTCTAAATTAAAAAGGAAACGAAGAAACCGAGATAAACTGGGAAATATGCTTCTTATGTCCAAAAAAATACCACTGAGAAACTGACTTGCCCTGGTAATTATGAAAATAGTTTTAAAGCAGTTGGCTATAGAACAATTTCCGAAAACCATAGAAGGTTTTACACATGAATGTTTAAAAAAAATTGTTTACAACTCTAATAACATTTATGGTTAAATATTTTTTTTAATAATAGTAACAGTTGTTACTTAGAGTTGTGCTTATGCGAAATTATGACTTTAATTATGTTGCCAAATTGTTATTTTAAAATGTTCAATAAAAGCAGTTAAGAATTAAGTTATTTTTTCGTTTTGTAGCGCGTGGTTTGATTTTCTATTGAAAATTTCTTTCATTCCTTACTGATCTCCTACGAGTCGGAGAGATTTTTGCTTTATACACGGCCCCTACATTTTCTCTATAGCTCGAAGGCGGCGTATCTCGAGGGGTGCTACCTAAAATGATGTTAGGTGAGTTTACAACTTCACGACCTCTTTTTGAGGCTTGTCACGGCTGTCACAACAGAGATACGGAATGCCACCTATCTTTAATTGACTTAATATACTTCAAACTAACTTCATACCAAGTTTCATGCTTTCTTGGAAAAGTGCATGATTATTTCAGCTATCCTCCAGACTATTAGTCGATATTAGCAAAGAACGAGAGCAGTACGTGGCACTCAATCTCAGCCTTAGTTTCGATAGCGTAATTCAGTGAATAGAGATGAATTTCTTCATGATTGCTCTAACTTTTTGCGCTGTCGCTGTACCACTTCAGGAGACCACGGCTGAGAGTCATGAAAGGTATACTGCTTGAAAAGTTTTTCTTCTTCATTGATAACTACACTTAATTTTTAAGTCGCAACTGCATGACGTGCATGCATTTTAAGATACTGAATGAAAAGTAACTATTAAATACATTTCAACGTGAAAATTAACTAAGCAATCAATACTTGAAGCATTTTCAATAAATCTGAATTTATACGCAGATAATTCTGTTGGAGTAATAGACGTTTCAGATCTTAAAATTATGCATTACAATTTGAACATTCAAGGCATTATTCGTTGTTTTTAAAGAGGCATAATATACCTAAAATTTAAAGTACTATAGCTAAGCCCTTTTCAGCGTATTAAAATGACACACTAAGTTACTTAAGCGGGTTTTCACGTTTATCCTTGGGATATTTACGGGTTGGTCTTCCATTTCGATGTAGATGTAAGAATTTGCTAACATTTTAGTATCAGCTTTATAAAGAATATTTAGAAACAACATCAACTCTATAATGTACAAAGAATGTTTTACATAATCTAACTTTCTTTGGTCGAAAAACTCCTATTTTTTCTGAATTGATAAAAAGTTTGGTAATAGTATTTCAAAACGTTATCCTTATTAAAAATTTTGAGGGTGAGTGTTAACTCATTTCTCGCAAAATTTATGTTTAATAGAGTTAAGGACTTAAGGTTTTAGATTTGTAAATCTAATTTTCATACGCCGACATTTAAATACTCTAAATAAAAAAGCTTACAATTTTACAATCTGTTGTCATGACAAATCCGTCGTCGTGGCAACGTCAACAAAACTTCCCCTCCCTGTGAAAAGGGAAAGTAAGGGTACCAGACTACTGTAGCCCCCTATCATGTGAATATCGTGCGATTAATGATGCTTCACGGGAACCGTTAAGCTACGTTCGCACTAGGCAAACATTTTCGAGCGCCAAGCTAATTACGCGAAGCTCCCCAACTACGCCAACAAAATAGCCTATCTGCACTTTGTAATATTTGGCGTTAAGAACGCCGGCCGCTTTGGCGATAGAGGACAAATATGTTCAGCACGCTCACGTACGTGTACCCAGCGTACATCCAATCAGCAAGTTAGTTAACGTCACGTGTGACATTCGGCGAGCGTTTGCGTCATTCAAAAATACACTTATCGTTTATAACATTATATCCAAGGAAAACATGTGTTCATATAAATTTAATTAATGGATATTTACACGAGGCACCCAGCTTTCCAGAGATGTTTCTCTGGTATTTTTGGATTACACTTACTGCAATTTACCCAATCTTTGGACTTCATTAACCATTTCTTCGTCATTAAACTTAAAATATTTAGCCATATTATCAATGAAAATCTGGTAACACATCCCTCTCTAACTACTATTTCCTCTATTCGATCGACCACATTCTAGCTCGCACAACACCACCGTCCAAAACTACTAACCACACCCCACTACTTCGACTTTCTTCGCCAAATCAACACGCGGCTGCTTGAATCTAGTTCGGCCGTCTACCGCCGCGAGTCTCACGTTTTGGAGGGCAAATTCAAAAACCGCTACCAGAGGGCCAACCGTTGGTGTGTTATCAAGAATATTCGCTTTCGTAAAGTGAAGAATTTGGTTACCTAGATACTTCTAGTGCCTTATCTTACTTCTGATAGAGTAGATAGAAGAAGTATATGTATTCCTCATCCAAGCAACAAACGTTCTAATAAAATTACTAAATTATTTACAGGAACCACACGTTCAGGATTTTAATGAAACCAGTACGTAACAAATAAAGCTCTAGATCATAAGTAAAATTACCGGGAGAATGAAGTCCAACCCGTACAAAAATTTACGGCTGCATTTTGCTGTTATTTAGATTTTTTAGAATCTGCAATATATTGCAAATAAACTGGAATATTCTGGAAAAATACTGGAATAAACCTTAAAAAGGTTCAACTTCAGACAAAATTAAGATGCATTCCAGAGAGCAATGCAGAACATTTTAGACGTTTTGCAGAAAAAATATCTTCCGTTGGAAAACTCAGTACAGCAGTATACAAAATTTAGCTACTCTAGAGTCATAAAGGAGCTACCTTACAGCTAGAAAACAGAGGGGAAATAGTAACTACCGTAAGAAATCAGGATGTTTGTAGGCTCATTACAGGTACTGTACCTTCCAAATATATTGTATGCATGTTACAGTCAGAAATTGCTAAGTTTGTAGGATAATTGCAGGCGTGTTTCAGATACTTTTCAGGATCATCACAGGCGCGTTTCAGATACTTTTCAGGATCATCACAGGCGCGTTTCAGATACTTTTTTGGATCATTGCAGGCGCGTTTCAGATACTTTTTTGGATCATTGCAGGCGCGTTTCAGATACTTTGTAGGATAATGGCAGGTGCATTTCCGATTCTTTGTCGGATAATTGCAGGTGTGTTTCAGATACTTTGCAGGATCATTGTAGGTGCGTTTCATATTCTTTGTAGGATAATTGCAGATGCGTTTCAGATACTTTGTAGGATAATTGCAGACGCGTTTCAGATACTTTGTAGGATCATTGCAGGCGCGTTTCAGATACTTTGCAGGGTCATTGCAACTGCGTTTCAGATACTTTGTAGGATAATTGCAGCCGCGTTTCAGATACTTTGCAGGATCATTGCAGCCGCGTTTCAGATACTTTTAAGGACCATTACAGGCGCGTTTCAGATACTTTAATTTGTACGATAATTGCAGGTGCTTTTCAGATACTTTTTAGGATAATTGCAGGCGCGTTTCAGATTCTTTTTTGGATCATTGCAGGCGCGTTTCAGATACTTTGTAGGATAATAGCAGGTGCATTTCCGATTCTTTGTCGGATAATTGCAGGTGTGTTTCAGATACTTTGCAGGATCATTGTAGGTGCGTTTCATATTCTTTGTAGGATAATTGCAGATGCGTTTCAGATACTTTGTAGGATAATTGCAGACGCGTTTCAGATACTTTGTAGGATCATTGCAGGCGCGTTTCAGATACTTTGCAGGGTCATTGCAGCTGCGTTTCAGATACTTTGTAGGATAATTGCAGCCGCGTTTCAAATACTTTGCAGGATCATTTCAGCCGCGTTTCAGATACTTTTAAGGACCATTACAGGCGCGTTTCAGATACTTTAATTTGTACGATAATTGCAGGTGCTTTTCAGATACTTTTTAGGATAATTGCAGGCGCGTTTCAGATACTTTGTAGGATAATTACAGGCGCGTTTCAGATACTTTGTAGGATAATTGCAGGTGATTTTCAGATAATTTTTAGGATAATTGCAGGCGCATTTCAGATACTTTTCAGGAGCGTTTCATATACTTTGTAGGAAAATTGCAGGCGTGTTTCATATACTTTGTAGGAAAATTGCAGGTGTGTTTCTGGTACTTTTCAGGATCATTGCAGGCGCGTTTCAGATACTTTTTAGGATAATTGCAGGCGCTTTTCATATACTTTGTAGGCAAATTGCGGGTGTGTTTCTGGTACTTTTCAGGATCATTGCAGGCGCGTTTCAGATACTTTTTAGGATAATTGCAGGCGTTTTCCAGGTACTTTTAGGATCATTGCAGGCGCGTTTCAGGTACTTTTTAGGATAATTGCAGGCGCGTTTCAGGTACTTTTTAGGATAATTGCAGGCGCTTTTCATATACTTTGTAGGCAAATTGCAGTCGCGTTTCAGATACTTTTCAGGATCATTATTGGCGCGTTTCAGATGCTTTGTAGGATCATTGCAGGTGCTTTTCAGATAATTTTTAGGATCATTGCAGCCGAATTTCAGATACTTTGTAGGATAATTACAGCCTTACAGGCGCGTTTCAGATACTTTGTAGGATAATTGCAGGCGTGTTTCATATACTTTGTAGGAAAATTGCAGGTGTGTTTCTGGTACTTTTCAGGATCATTGCAGGCGCGTTTCAGATACTTTTTAGGATAATTGCAGGCGCTTTTCATATACTTTGTAGGCAAATTGCAGGTGTGTTTCTGGTACTTTTCAGGATCATTGCAGGCGCGTTTCAGATACTTTTTAGGATAATTGCAGGCGTTTTCCAGGTACTTTTAGGATCATTGCAGGCGCGTTTCAGGTACTTTTTAGGATAATTGCAGGCGCGTTTCAGGTACTTTTTAGGATAATTGCAGGCGCTTTTCATATACTTTGTAGGCAAATTGCAGTCGCGTTTCAGATACTTTTCAGGATCATTATTGGCGCGTTTCAGATGCTTTGTAGGATCATTGCAGGTGCTTTTCAGATAATTTTTAGGATCATTGCAGCCGAATTTCAGATACTTTGTAGGATAATTACAGCCTTACAGGCGCGTTTCAGATACTTTGTAGGATAATTGCAGGTACTTTCCAGATATTTTTAGGATAATTGCAGGAGCATTTCATATACTTTGTAGGATAATTGCAGGCGCTTTTCATATACTTTGTAGGAAAATTGCAGGCGCTTTTCATATACTTTTCAGGATCATTGCAGGCGCGTTTCAGATACTTTTTAGGATCATTGCAGGCGTATTTCGGATACTTTGTAGGATAATTGCAGGTGCGTTTCAGATACTTTGTAGGCAAATTGCAGGTGTGTTTCTGGTACTTTTCAGGATCATTGCAGGCGCGTTTCAGATACTTTTTAGGATAATTGCAGGCGCTTTTCATATACTTTGTAGGCAAATTGCAGGTGTGTTTCTGGTACTTTTCAGGATCATTGCAGGCGCGTTTCAGATACTTTTTAGGATAATTGCAGGCGTTTTCCAGGTACTTTTAGGATCATTGCAGGCGCGTTTCAGGTACTTTTTAGGATAATTGCAGGCGCGTTTCAGGTACTTTTTAGGATAATTGCAGGCGCTTTTCATATACTTTGTAGGCAAATTGCAGTCGCGTTTCAGATACTTTTCAGGATCATTATTGGCGCGTTTCAGATGCTTTGTAGGATCATTGCAGGTGCTTTTCAGATAATTTTTAGGATCATTGCAGCCGAATTTCAGATACTTTGTAGGATAATTACAGCCTTACAGGTGCGTTTCAGATACTTTGTAGGATAATTGCAGGCGTGTTTCATATACTTTGTAGGAAAATTGCAGGTGTGTTTCTGGTACTTTTCAGGATCATTGCAGGCGCGTTTCAGATACTTTTTAGGATAATTGCAGGCGCTTTTCATATACTTTGTAGGCAAATTGCAGGTGTGTTTCTGGTACTTTTCAGGATCATTGCAGGCGCGTTTCAGATACTTTTTAGGATAATTGCAGGCGTTTTCCAGGTACTTTTAGGATCATTGCAGGCGCGTTTCAGGTACTTTTTAGGATAATTGCAGGCGCGTTTCAGGTACTTTTTAGGATAATTGCAGGCGCTTTTCATATACTTTGTAGGCAAATTGCAGTCGCGTTTCAGATACTTTTCAGGATCATTATTGGCGCGTTTCAGATGCTTTGTAGGATCATTGCAGGTGCTTTTCAGATAATTTTTAGGATCATTGCAGCCGAATTTCAGATACTTTGTAGGATAATTACAGCCTTACAGGCGCGTTTCAGATACTTTGTAGGATAATTGCAGGTACTTTCCAGATATTTTTAGGATAATTGCAGGAGCATTTCATATACTTTGTAGGATAATTGCAGGCGCTTTTCATATACTTTGTAGGAAAATTGCAGGCGCTTTTCATATACTTTTCAGGATCATTGCAGGCGCGTTTCAGATACTTTTTAGGATCATTGCAGGCGTATTTCGGATACTTTGTAGGATAATTGCAGGTGCGTTTCAGATACTTTGTAGGCAAATTGCAGGTGTGTTTCTGGTACTTTTCAGGATCATTGCAGGCGCGTTTCAGATACTTTTTAGGATAATTGCAGGCGCTTTTCATATACTTTGTAGGCAAATTGCAGGTGTGTTTCTGGTACTTTTCAGGATCATTGCAGGCGCGTTTCAGATACTTTTTAGGATAATTGCAGGCGTTTTCCAGGTACTTTTAGGATCATTGCAGGCGCGTTTCAGGTACTTTTTAGGATAATTGCAGGCGCGTTTCAGGTACTTTTTAGGATAATTGCAGGCGCTTTTCATATACTTTGTAGGCAAATTGCAGTCGCGTTTCAGATACTTTTCAGGATCATTATTGGCGCGTTTCAGATGCTTTGTAGGATCATTGCAGGTGCTTTTCAGATAATTTTTAGGATCATTGCAGCCGAATTTCAGATACTTTGTAGGATAATTACAGCCTTACAGGCGCGTTTCAGATACTTTGTAGGATAATTGCAGGCGTGTTTCATATACTTTGTAGGAAAATTGCAGGTGTGTTTCTGGTACTTTTCAGGATCATTGCAGGCGCGTTTCAGATACTTTTTAGGATAATTGCAGGCGCTTTTCATATACTTTGTAGGCAAATTGCAGGTGTGTTTCTGGTACTTTTCAGGATCATTGCAGGCGCGTTTCAGATACTTTTTAGGATAATTGCAGGCGTTTTCCAGGTACTTTTAGGATCATTGCAGGCGCGTTTCAGGTACTTTTTAGGATAATTGCAGGCGCGTTTCAGGTACTTTTTAGGATAATTGCAGGCGCTTTTCATATACTTTGTAGGCAAATTGCAGTCGCGTTTCAGATACTTTTCAGGATCATTATTGGCGCGTTTCAGATGCTTTGTAGGATCATTGCAGGTGCTTTTCAGATAATTTTTAGGATCATTGCAGCCGAATTTCAGATACTTTGTAGGATAATTACAGCCTTACAGGCGCGTTTCAGATACTTTGTAGGATAATTGCAGGTACTTTCCAGATATTTTTAGGATAATTGCAGGAGCATTTCATATACTTTGTAGGATAATTGCAGGCGCTTTTCATATACTTTGTAGGAAAATTGCAGGCGCTTTTCATATACTTTTCAGGATCATTGCAGGCGCGTTTCAGATACTTTTTAGGATCATTGCAGGCGTATTTCGGATACTTTGTAGGATAATTGCAGGTGCGTTTCAGATACTTTGTAGGCAAATTGCAGGTGTGTTTCTGGTACTTTTCAGGATCATTGCAGGCGCGTTTCAGATACTTTTTAGGATAATTGCAGGCGTGTTTCAGGTACTTTTCAGGATCATTGCAGGCTCTTTTCATATACTTTGTAGGATAATTGCAGGTGCGTTTCAGATACTTTGTAGGATCATTGCAGCCGCGTTTCAGATACTTCGCAGGATCATTGCAGGAGCATTTCAGATACTCTGTAGGATAATTGCAGGTGCGTTTCAGATACTTTGCAGGGTCATTGCAGCCGCGTTTCAGATTCTTTGTAGGATCATTGCAGGTGCGATTTAGACTTTGTGGAATAATATCAGATGCGTTTCAGATACTTCGCAGGATCATTGCAGGTGCATTTCAGATACTTCGCAGGATCATTGCAGGTGCATTTCAGATACTTTGTAGGATAATTGCAGGTGCATTTCAGATTCTTTGCAGGATCATTGCAGGCGCGTTTCAGATGCTTTGCAGGGTCATTGCGGGTTTTCCTATAAATTATTGAGAATCAGTCGCCTTATATACCCTAAATTTCCAAAACATTTTAAAGAGGCTTACGCTTGAGTTCAAACGTCAACAATAGCTATGTTTAAAATTATTTTAGGAATAAAGTTCCTTAAAACGATTTAACTAGAATTAAGGTAAATTAATGACGATTAAATTAATAAATATCAATTATATTTTTTTAATATTTAAAAATAGCCTCTAAATTGCGTCTCGACTTGGAGAGGTTTATTTTGGATTCCCAACTTGTACTCATCCCTTACAAAAATATTAAGCTGTAATTTATCTGAATACACGCTTTTCTGACTTGCTAAAGTAATATCTGAGATGGTCCAACTGTTTAGGTACATGTACATTAAGTTCTTACCACATCTAGCTAAAAAGGTCTTTTCGTCTATCTAACATCCACAACATACACACTCACAGAACATAATCGAAAAAGTCTTTCAAATTTGTAGCTAAAAACCGACAGGCTTGTTTTATGTCTATTCGCAACCAGGAAAACTGCTGTAGACTTATATGATAGCGCTAAAGTTTTTTGGTTCGCAATTTCCTTCACATTTCGAGCGCCATGGTGATAGTAGATCTTGTCTTAATCGGTGAAGTTGGACTGCAAAACCGAGTGTATTCAATTCTCGAGTCATTCTCGAACTAGCTCTCAGTAGGTCTCTAGCATTACGAAGTATAGGCAGTGTCATACATATTGAAACATATCTGATAGACTTTTGATAACTGTATATACAATACTGGCCCTTTTATGACCAAAAATGTTTCAATTTTCTATCTTTTATGGTGGTTTAAATATTTTTAGGATCGAGACGTGACAGTAATAAATCAAAAGATCTTATTGAGATGAATGAGTAAAGCTTTTTTAAGATGCCTTTTTAGGCCTAACCAATTCTTTATTCAAATTTTAGAAAAATAAAAGCAATAATATTAATGCCTAACAGAAGCAGATAAAAATTTAGGGTGCGCTCGAAGTTGACTTCCCGTACAAAAATTTTACGCTGTAATTCATCTGCATACGCGCTTTTTTATCGCTACCACGCTGTAACCATTAAGGCTACATTTCTGCAGCTCAAAAAACGGGAAAATTTCACAGCAATTCTAGAACTGCAAATTGACTGCCGTTTCTACATTTTCTGTTTGTTAACTGTTAACTGTCTAGCCTGGCTGAAATATGCAGGGCAATTCTGCAAACGCTATGCAAAAGTAGAAATACCAGCTGTTAGTTTAAAACTGTAATTTGACCGTTTTTGTAGATATGTTACAGGTCTGCAAAAGTGATAGAAAAGTAGAAATACAGCTGCTAATTTAAAACTGCAATTTGACCACATTTATAGACATGTTACAGGTCTGCAAAAGTGATGGAAAAGTAGAAATGCAACTGCTAATTTAGAACTGTAATTTGACCATTTTTATAGACATGTTACAGGTCTGCAAAAGTGATAGAAAAGTAGAAATGCAGCTGCTAATTTAAAACTGCAATTTGACCACATTTATAGACATGTTACAGGTCTGCAAAAGTGAGGGAAATGTAGAAATGAAACTGCTAATTTAGAACTGTAATTTGACCATTTTAATAGACATGTTACAGGTCTGCAAAAGTGATAGAAAAGTAGAAATCCAGCTGCTAATTTCAAACTGCAATTCTACCACATTTATAGACATGTTACAGATCTGCAAAAGTGATGGAAAAGTAGAAAGGCAGCTGCCAATTTAGAACTGTAATGTGACCATTTTATAGACATGTTACAGGTCTGCAAAAGTGATAGAAAAGTTGAAATCTAGCTGCTAATTTAAAACTGCAATTTGACTACATTTAAAGACATGTTACAGGTCTGCAAAAGTGATGGAACAGTAGAAATACAGCTGCCAATTTAAAACTTTAATTTGACCTAAATTGACCATTTTTATAGACATGTTACAGGTCTGAAAAAGTGACGGAAAAGTAGAAATTCAGCTGCCAATTTAAACTGTAATTTAGAGAGATATTGCAGGTATCCAAAAGTAGGAAATTCTACTTTTGAATACCTGCAATATGTCTATAAATGTGGAATAGCTACAGTTTTAAATAGGCAGCTGAATTTCTACTTTTGAATACCTGCAATATGTCTATAAATGTGGAATAGTTACAGTTTTAAATAGGCAGCTGAATTTCTACTTTTCCATCACTTTTACAGACTTGTAACATGTCTATACATGTAGTCAAATTACAGTTTTAAACTAGCATCTGGCATTTCTACTTTTCTATCACTTTTGCACACCTGTAACATGTCTTTAAATGTAGTCAAATTGCAGTTTTAAATTGGCAGCTGGATTTCTGCTTTTCCATCACTTATGTAGACCTGTTACATGTCTATAAATGTGGTCAAATTGCAGTTTTAAATTGGCGTCTGGATTTCTACTTTTCCATCACATTTGCAGGCCTGTAACATGTCTATAAATGTGGTTCAATTGCAGTTTTAAACTAGCAGCTGGTATTTCTACTTTTTCATCACTTTTGCAAACCTGTAACATGTCAATAAATATAGTCAAATTGCAGTTTTAAATTGGCAGCTGGATTTCTACTTTTCCATCACTTTTGCAAATCTGTAACATGTCTATAACTGTGGTCAAATTACAGTTTTAAACTATCAGCTATTATTTCTACTTTTGCATCGCGTTTGCAGAATCGCGCTGCATATTTCTACCAGTACAGACAATTAACAGATAATAAACAGAAAATGTAGAAACGGCAGACAATTTGCAGTTCTGGAATTGCTGTTAAATTTTCGCGTTTTTCGAGCTGCAGAAAATGTAGCCTTAATGTATACCTATTACAGCGTGGTAGCGATAAAAAAGCGCGTATGCAGTTGAATTACAGCTTAAAATTTTTGTACGGGTAGTCTTTGTTATAGTAAAAGATTAGTTTCTACGAAGAGGGAGGGGGGTCAAGAGGTAATAAATTTTTATTTAAATAGAAAAAAATTGGTGAAATTTTGCTAAATCAAAAGTGTTTTTGGTGAAACATAGAGTAATTTTGATAAATTTAGCTAAAATTTATCGAAACGTTTTTAGTTTTGCGCTCTTTAGAGCTGGAAAACTATTGTTCTGTCCCCTTGCGGCTGGGCGCCTATTCCCCTTTCTTCCCCAGTTTTTGGTGTTACCAATTTGTCCGCGCAAAACTGTAATGTGGCCGAGACAATCTTGTTAATCATTTGAAATGTTTTTCAAATGACTCGTTTCGTGTCAGTCAATTGCCACGTACATGACTGATTTCGTGTCGGTGGTCTATCCATTTCCCCATGTATTCCTACGGGATTTTAGGAATTTTAAATGATCAATTTCGTTTCGAAAAAATGTAACGTAGTTGATCAAAAACGTTTCGATTGTTTTTTTCTTCTAACACGAAATGCGTTGTGAATGATGCTTCTTTCATTACCGTTTTATGTTTTCCACAAATTTTTGATTACGTTGCCGATAATTTTGATAAATATAGTACGTTATAGGTTAATGCTTCGGTTTAATGATATATTGCCTTTCTGTTAACGCTACAGAAACATAACTTGTTGAGACTTGTCCTGATAATGCCCTCGGGGCAAACACCTGGAATCAATTAAATGTTTGAACCCCATTGTAGGATATGTCACCGCCCCCCTCAATGACACAAACTTGGACATAACACATTTGTGTGAGTAATAAATCACTCTAAATATAAATTCCATTGATTCAATACAAATGGTTCGACCCCCCCCCCCAAATCCATCGAGTCTTAGCGTGGTTACGTATAAATAAAAAATAGATGGGGATAAAGGTTCACTACCTTTTAATATCATAAAACCTGGTGGGTGGTCCAATTATAGAAAAATAAATTACATTGATAGCAATGCAAGGAATCTAATGGCACTGCCACGCCCCCCAAAGCCCTTTAGACACGTTTGAACGTGTTTACGTATAAATAAAAACAGCTCTGGAGAGAAAGGTTGGTGACAAGGCTTGTAAGAAATCATGTGTTACGGTACATGTAATTCTTTTTTGGTTAAAATGTCACTTAAAATGTGTGCTAATTAGAAAATATATGCAACAGTCAAGCTTTATTCAAGTATACTTTACTCGGAAATGTTAGGATCAGGATTTTATGATATTTTATAGTAATATTTGTTCATTTTAACTAATTACCAGCTACCAAGTTGTGTAAAAACTACCTTATTTCTTTTTTTGATACTAAAATGTACTATTGTTTTAACCCGGTGGCTCGCTTACTAACCAATACAATATCTGCAAAGACCTAGAACCGCATCGTACCTTAATTGGTACCTTTTGCAATGTAAACCTTATCTCAATTAAAATTTTTTCTTTGGTATCAGACTAACATAAGCATACATAGAGAGACCTTAAAATCATACAACATTACTAGAAGGGTGGGTGTAGAAAGGGCCTACTGAACCTATATAAATCATGCCCTAAATGAACGTAATATCCTAAAGATACACCTAATAATAACAATACAAAACATGATTACACCTAGAACCGCGTGTAATTTGTACCCTTTCTCAATGTAAACCATATCTCAATTAAAACTAGTTCTTTAGTATAACATAAGCCTACACGGAGAGACCTCAAAATCATGCAGAGAATAGCATTACAAGATGGTGTAGAAAGGGTTTACTTGAACTTATAGAATTACCAATTAATCATATCCTAAATGTACACAATATCCTAAAGATACACCTAATAATAACAATACAATCATGAGTACACCTAGAACATCATCATAGTTTAGTTTGTACCTTTTGTAATGTAAACCTTATCTCACTTAAATCTAGTTCTTTAGTATAACATAATCATACATGGAGAGACCTTAAAATCGTACAAAGAACAACATTACGGGAAGGGTGTGTGTAGAAAGGGTCTACTGAGCCTATAGAATTACCAAGAAATCATCCACTAAATGTATACAATAGCCTAAAGATGCACCAAAATAATAACACTATGGACGATGAATGCCTTCACCAAGTCACATGACGTCATACCAATACACTAAAAATAAATTCAAATTTCCCGCCAACAACATCACGTGACACGTGACGTTGTCAATTCCTCCCAACCCCCCACCCCCTCAGGCACGATACACACTTGGCAAATAGTAATAATCAACCAGATCTCCCGCCACAACTAGGGGGCATGACAATTCAAATTTACCACTAACAATATCACGTGATACGTGACGTCATCAATTTCACCCCCCTATCATATTTTCCCCTCGGGCACGGTACCATCTAGAGAGAAGAACGAAAAGGGGGAAGAAATGACCCCCCCTCCTCACAGTACCACCGTATACCGATAATCTTATCGGTATATGGTGGTCTATACTCTCTAACTTGACTTTTGTATTTTCAGAGGAGGTAAAAATTAAGCACTTTCCTAAGAATAAAGTGTAGCATTTATTACGAAATTACACATTTGTATTTTTTATTACGTTCATTTTACCTAGAATATTATCACCATTATATTTTAGATTTTTTGTTTTGTAACTTTACCAATTTATTTCATATCACTACTACTATTTAAGTTATAAAGATTCAATTTTAATACATCGCACTATGCTCTACTACGTCGTTTGCCGAATTTTGAGTCGGCTTATAAAATTCACAGTGTTTCAGTTTAAAGATCACTCAATTTAAAGAGTATATTCAGCAACTTTCATGTCGAAAGACACTTGTTTGAACACAGTAATCTAGATCCCCTTTATAATTTGACTGTTTCGAGTATGTTACATCAATTTGAAAAATAATTTAATCAGAGTTAATAAAGGGAGAGCAAATAGGAAGATAGTTTTAAATATCGATAAATTTTTTATAAAAGCTACGTGTCAGGAAAAATTTCAAATCTATGAAATTATACGTACAATAGCCACAGATAATATTAAATTTAAAGTTTTTAAAGCCATTATAAATAATTTTAACCAAATTAAGAATATTTACGTGCAAAGATATGTTTACTACATTTACGCATGAACGTTGACGCCGACGAAAATATTACTCTGCACTAAACTATTTTTTTTTGAGTCATCGGAAAACATATCAGGGACGATAATTTAAAGTGAATAAATACATTAAATAGTGGCTGGAGAAATGGGAGAAGATGTTCTTGATGGCGCCCTATTCTCCGTACTACGAAAGCGGTTTTGCTTTGGCTCGATACCTGCTTTTGAGCCTCAAAAATGTGAAGTATGCCTGCATTTATGATATTTTTCCCAAACCAAAAACATCACTTGACCAAATTGGAAAAAAATATTTCAGACTTATATTTATGAGTAACAAATGGGTCGAAGGACGTTTGAGGAAGATCAATGTTACTAATTGGACATCAAATTCTGAGAAACATAATTTAGCTATTGAAAATGGTGTAAGTACAAGAATGGATCGGGTTTTAAAAGAAAAAGCGTCTTACTAAAAATGTGGGAATTTAATGTTAATAGTCCAACAAATTTTATTCTTTTTAAAATATTCTTTAAAAGTAAGCACTAAATATCAGGAACATGAGAGTAGTAGTACCTGATACAAAACATTGTCTTTTAGGTTTTTACGAAAAAAACACTTGTTTGTAATAGCGCCGCTTTGAAAAACTGATGGCCGTCTATTCTCTGAATCAAAAGTAATTGAATTTTCCTTAAGATTCTAGACACCGTTTTTTGCCCATTTGAGAGGTATGCGTTGACAGTTCATGTAGCTCCAATTAGTTACTTCGATTCCAACTCAAAATATTCAAGCGAGCCCATTAGAAACGGGTGTTCACAAAAAATGCTCTACATCAAGGGACTCGAGAACACAGTATGGATCTGCAACCTTTTGTCACTGATATTAGTTTCGTTAGTATCTCTTGTAGCTGCCAGAAAAAGAATGAGATGCAGGGAGTCCAATTCGGGAATCTTCACGAAATACATTTGGATTTACTTTTCGGATTTTCTGCGGAATCGTAAGTGCCAAATATATAATTAAAGCACGAGTCCAATTTAAAAGGGAAGTAAAAAGTTTGATGTACAAATCATTTCGATGCTTCAACGAAAGCGTGGTCTAAATAGCTAATATTTTAGACATGTCACTTAAAATATGCTTTTAAAAGAAGTGGGAAGAGGCAAATGCTAACTTCCTCATCGTAAAAAAACACTAACTAGAAAACCTGCTAAATGTATTGACTAATCGAGTAAAGTCGAAGTAAATTTAATTTCAATCAAGGTTTCGATTTATTTTTGGTAATTCACGGATATTGGAGCAAAACCGCCCAATAATGGGACAATATGCCCACTATGGTGGGCCAAATCAGTTTAGCGAAACAAAAATCTGCAGAACCAAATGATTAAACAAGTTTCGGTTTTCAAAAGTTTTGTATAGAGATCACAATTTCTTTCGATACATTTGGCCTACACATTTTGTTCGCGATATCATTTCATTATTTTATCGGAAACCCACCCATGATGTGTATTCAATGCAATTTATCTGTAACATCTTTGGAAAAACGTGGAGTGAAGAGATTTTTGCGTTAGTTTGGATTTTTGGGACGTTGGTACTGACCTGGGCGTGGTCGGGGAATTTGACTGGAACACTTTTGACTGGTCATTCATCAAAAATTGATACCATTGAAGATTTAATTTCAACGTCTAACGTTCTCGCTATGATGAAACCGGATTGTAAAATCTACCTGTTAATGAGCGTAAGTTAAGTCTATTGGCTGATTAGCTTTGTCTTTCATAAAACAAAGACATGACCCAGGCATGAAGCTGATAATTTTTAAAATTTTAGTCTCTAATTTATATTAGAGTTTAAATAAGTTTCAAATCGGTTTGAAAGTTGGAAAAAGGATTGATTTCAATCAAACACTTAACAATAAGAATAGATTTGAGCAAGGCTAATAATTTTTCTAAAACGACAGATTATGAAATGTTTATTTGATGCGAGGCGGAGCAGTTCAAAATAGTTCAACTGAAAATATGTGCGGCGGTGGGTAACGAGGTTCTAAAGAAACCAGAATCCCAATATACTTTAAAAATATTGAAATTGAAAACATCCATTATACTTAATCAGGGATAATCCAAACGCTCTTCGTTAAGCCTTGGTTCTTTCTATGCTCCAAGTCGCGCTTTATTTTTATCCCGTAAAGTGATTCACTCTGATATAACTAGAAATCTATGGCATAAAAAGAAATCGATTACAGACATCATTATCTCTTCAGAAGTAATTAATGGTCCGCATTATAAATTATAGAATAACGATTCTGCGTATTCAGCTTTATGGAAAAAAGGAAGGGAAACATTTCAATTCCTTAATGATCCGAATGTTATGAAACGATTGGCGTATGGCAGAGCTGCTATTATTGAACAAACACAAATGTTTTGGGACTCGGGTCAAGGACATTTGTTTCAACTAAAGAAAGAACTGGATGATCAACAAAGACGTATTTATGTGGGAAAGAAAACCTACGAGCCTACTTTCGGCCATATGTTTTTCAACCAAAATATCCCTCGAAAAATCTTGGAAAATATCGACTACACGTAAATAATATATCTCTATACTTATAGAAATAATGAGATTTCGATGAGATTTTACTTCATAGTCGTTCATTTAAGTTCATAGTTATTTAACATGGATAAACTTAACTCCCATCATGTCTTAATCAACGTTTTAACTTACTGAGGCTCAGTATTTAATTTAGCCGCAACAGTAATATCATCGCGATAAAAAACAAACGGGTATCAGCAGAGGCGGAGCCTCCGAGATGATCTAGGCCCGTGCGTGTCGATTTTTATGTGGGGAAATATCCAGTTTCATAGAGGAAATATTTTCACCCAATATGTGTACTAGGTGACGCTTTTATTATAGTTGCGAAGGGGGATCTTCCATAAATTGTCGTTGATATTTTAGGGCCCAATTAAAAAATTTTATGAAAGAGAAAAGGTTTCACCCTTAAATTAACGTAATTGTTTTAGGGCATATTTACTTTTTATTGAAACTTTTGGTTATATTGTTTGGACAACAAAATTATTTATGAGATTTAACACATGATTAAGCAACTCTTACGACTCAATAGTGAGCCTAAGTAGCACAGAACTATAGTGGAAAGAGCATTTTAGATTATAATTGTTAAAAGTTAATAATTGAAAGGTTAATACTTTTAAAATTTGCAGTATTAAAGCAGCGACGGTTAGCTTAGCTAGTATTCCTCGTATAGTAATTTGGCGTATTCAATTCCCTTAATCAAGCGTCGATATTTTCATTATTTACTCTTAGTTTTGCCCACAGGGTCGAAAGAATCTTTGAAACTAGTCTACTTTCCACACATTTCTTTAATGAAAAATTTCAAGCTCGAAATTACCTGCTCGAGTCTGACAGTTTGATATTGGACGAACCCATGGACTTGATCTTTCTCTGTTCCGTGTTTCGAGTCTTTGTTGTTGGAAACACTTTGGCTGCGTTGGTGTTCATCTTTGAAGTGGTACTGTATGTAGTAAAATTTTGCACAACCGTTCTAAAATAGGTACATAGCTATTTAAGTCTTATTTAAATTTAGAATGGGAATAAATACAGCCATTTCTTTTTCAACTACAGGGTTATAAGAAATTTTACGTAAAATCGTCCTTATCAATCTTTGAAAGATTTTTATGATCTTCAAGATCGACTCACATTTATTTAAATGATATTCAGCTTTGATAGAATTAAAGATATTGCGTTCAGCTATCGAAAATTATGCTCTTGTATTAATGGTAACCAAAGCCCATTAATTTTCGACAACATAATGCCGCTCTTAAATTTCGGGCAGGGATTTTTTTCCAATTAAATAAACCGTAAATATTAATTTTCTTATTCATTCATTATAAACCACTATAGATATAATTGGCCCATTATGTAATATTGTATAACTCCGAGACCACTTTTTTACTGCCACAGCGAAAAGGAGTTTTATACTCGTTAATGACGAACGAATACGTGAGCCTGATGTAATACTGTTTTTTTAATTCCCGTGAATAACACACGAAGTCGTTTCCAATAAGAATGTAAATTTTCTATTGAGTAAAACCAAATTACAATGTCTTTTTACAGAAATGTTTTTTCTATTAACGATTTAAAAATTGTCTTACCTAAATTAGCGTATGAAGATACTAATAATTTTGTGATGTATTTGTAATAGATGAATGTAAGATATTTTTCGAAAAATCTAAACATTTCTACTAGTAAATATTTAACTTTAAAATGTCACATTAGAATAAATTTTGCAGCGGATTTTTCCTTACAAAGTATGATATAAGTTATAATGACGGTCGAAATCCAAATTCCTATACTCTTACAGTAACGTGAATGGATTTATGATAAAATTAGAAAAGGTACCATTAATTATAATCGCATCTCTAGATGTGTTCACCTACATTGGCATAATGCTCACTCATTTTCACGAATTTTAGTTCAATTTTCTTCATCAGTTAAATCACATCTAAATTAGCTAAGGTATTAAACCGCTGCAATTGGTATTATTTCTTACTAGTCGGTAAAGTTGAAGAATACAATACTTATTTATTATCACAAATAGACGGAATGGAATATCGAATTTAAAATAACTTTTTATATATGTATCTTTAAGTTTAATCTCACGTATAACTTCATTTTGCACAAAAGAAAATGTCCATATTTTAACAAGAAACGTTTTTTAAACTTAATCGAAAAGTGTCAATTCAAGATGTTTTTTGGGGCAGATAGTTCTTTAATCGTAATAGTTATTTGGTTACAAATTGTGCCCATTTCTGCTTTATAATATAATAAAGAACATGTAACTATTTATAAAATAAATAAAAGTTTTAAAAGTGTACAAGAATATTTTTGAACATTTATAATTTTTTTCTCGGCCGAATTTTTCCTCTCTGAGTGACGATGACTTCACGGAGAGGGATTATACTGAACGTATCTGTCTGTGTGTCTGTCACTTTGATCCCAATTGGCAAATCGGATCAATTTTATTAGCAATATCCGGACCGCGTTCGCGGTTCTCAGAAAGCAATATTAACTCCTCCATTATCATCGTTAGGGTTAGGATGTACGCTGCTAGGGCATTCATGAATGATGATCCTGACGCGCAAAAGATTGTTAAAACCTCTGATGATTACTTGCCTGCTGGTTCAAAACGCTTTGATGTTGCTTTACTTGACCATTATATTGCTGCTGCGAAAACATTTAGGGATATTCTTCCATCTGACGCAAATGCTTTCGTCCTTGACAACTGAGGTGAAAACAACTGAAAAAGTTGGTGTAAATGCAATTGAGTTGTTTGACATGTTGAGAAAGATGATTTTACAACTATGGCGTAGGCCCAGATAGCATCGAGTACAACTAAATATTAAATTAACTGCGATGAGTTTAACAGTTAAAACTTCGAGAATTAAATACCTCTAGAATATTTGTAATCCTTTGTTAGTTTAGGGTAAAGATATCCGTACTTAAGAGAAGATAATGAACAACCCGTCCACTTCAATAGCAAGCTAAAACGTGACATCCAAAATACAATCCTTATGGGTGCCCCTTCGTGGAAAAATACCACGAAGCGATATTATAGAAAAACGGGACCCCAATTCTTAGGAATTTTTCGATAGGTCCCGTGCACGTGTTTTCAGAAAGACTGGGCTTGGTGAGTGAAGGGGTTAGAAATATAAGTATTTAGGAGGGAAATAAGGATATAGATTCATGTCAAGATTGAAACGCCCGTTACACAACAAGGAAATCGAGTAAACGGAGGAGGACAGGCTACTCATTATCCTTCAAAACGAATGATGTCTGAAGAAACTGATGAAGATCAAATGCTGGAGTATAATATCCCAAAATAGACAAAAAGATGAGTTTTAGTGCTGCAAAGTTTAATCCAAATTCAAATCAATGGGAACTTGAACCAAACTTTGTATAGCTATTACTCTAAACTGTTGATGCTGAAAGGATTTACTCCCATTTAACCCAAACCGTTTCTCCCAATTCCCATATCTCCCAATCCCATTTGACCCCACACTATGTCTTTTCCCCCAATTTCCTTTGTCCCAATTCAGCATGAAACATATGTTAATAAGTTCAAAGAGAATTTTTTTGTTTTATTAACAATGATATGTTTTACATATTCAGTAGGAGAATGTTTAGGAAAAGGTGGCAGCTTACTATTAGGAGAATATTTTGGAAAAGGTGGCAGCTAATTAGTAGGAGAATGTTTTGGAAAAGGTGGCAGCTAATTAATAGGAGAATATTTAGAAAAAGGTGGCAACTAATTAATAGGAGAATATTTTGGAAAAGGTGGCAACTAATTAATAGAATATTTTGGAAAAGGTGGCAACTAATTAATAGAATATTTTGGAAAAGGTGGCAACGAATTAAAGGAACCATTGTTTTGGAAAAGGTGGCAGCTAATTAGTAGGAGAATTTATTTATTTATTGGAGGGATAGGGTTGCTAAGCCAAATTGACTTATGTGCAACCCCCCAAAAGCATTAAGGTACATCAAATGAACCAAAAAATATTAAATTCAGGCGTTGTTGAATGTTTTGGAAAAAGGTGGCAGCTAATTAATTGAAGAATATTTAGGAAAAGGTGGAAACTAATTTATTGGAGAATGTTTTGGAAAAGGTGGCAACTAATTAATAGGAGAATATTTTGGAAAAGGTGGCAAAGAATTATTGGAACCATTGTTTTGGAAAAGGTGACAGCTAACTATTAGGAGAATATTTTGGAAAAGGTAGCAGCTAATTAGTAGGAGAATGTTTTGGAAAAGGTGGGCAGGTGGCATCTAATTAATAGGATAATAACCTAACCTAACCTAACGTTTTGAAAGCAACCCTTTGCAGCATAAAATATTAGGCGAAACCATTCGTTTGGGAGAAATGAGAATTGAATAGTTTGGGAAATATAAGATTGGGATAAAAATGTATTTTGGGAAACACAGAATTGGGAGAAATGGGACCATACCGCTGAAAGAAAACAAATGAGTAATCATTCAGGTATGTTACCATTTTCACCTATCCCATGATTCCCAAAAAGAATATTTCGCCCAAAACCTTTTATTCCCCTTTCCCCCTAGCCCGGGGATGTACTGGCGATGTCTGGTCGGCGATTGTAAAAAACGAGTAATAGAGGTCATGAAGGAGCGAGGAGGCCTTTGGACTCTGTTGGTAAAGTGAGCACGCAGGACATAACTAAGTTAGGCTTGGTTTGGTTGGGTAAGGTTAGGTTAGGTTTGGTTGGGTAAGGTTAGGTTAGGTTTGGTTGGGTTGGGTTGGGTTGGGTTAGGAAAGGTTAGGTTAGGTTTGTAAAGGTTAGGTTAGGTTGGGTTGGGTAAGGTTAGGTTTGGTTGGATTTGGAAAGGTTAGGTTAGGTTTGGAAGTGGTAGGATCACTGATTTTCAAAAATATTTTTATTTTCTTTGAGGTTCTTGCATAATAAAAGCGGGCCTTTTTTTAAGATTCTGGAAAAATAAACGCTACATTTATTAAGGTTCTTGAACAATAAATATTTACCTGTTCCAAAATATTGATTGTTTTGAGAAAGGGGAATTGTGGAAACTGTTTTGGGGGAAAATGGGGGATGATCATAATTTAATGCTGGAAAAATGTTCAACATCATTCAACGTTTGCAAATTAAGCTTGCCTTTGTGACGGAATGTTCAAAAGATGGGAGAACTAAAATGAATTAATTCTCGGCTGATTTGAGAGAGCTATAAAAGAATGCCTACCGACTGAAAAATAGGTATTCTAGGTTCGATTTTGAATCTACGTGTGAAGAAGGTCTTAAATAAAAACTCTAAACTGACTAAATTAAATATGCAAAAATGGGAAAACTGGTTTAACTTTAATTGCAACTAAAATGATAAAATAAACAAAACAAAAGAAATCAAAACTTATCTACTCAAAATGGTCCAGAGTGGCGTGGCTCTAACTTGGGAACTTTCTCTAAAGGGGCCCACGTGGGGCATAGTCACGGTAAGGAGAGAAAGTTCTGTGGTCCGCATTTCAGGTCGCAAAAAGGAGAAAGAGCAACTAATAAAGGGTTTTTGGCCCTTTTATCCAAAAATCTCAAATATTTCCACTCTGGCCACCAGTAGTACGAAAACGAGAGGCGCGCTGGGTTTTTGGTGACGTAGCCAGCGTCCTCGCTTCTTCGCAAACAAAAAAGGGGTAAAGCCCGTACAAAAATAAAATCGAAAACCAGATATTTTCTGTAGGCTTAAGGCCCAAGTTCAAAACACTTCTGAATAGTCATAAATCTTACATGAATATTTAAAGAAACTAACACATGAATATATAAACTTAATTATTTCTCAACAGCTTTGGAGTGGGAACCGATAGGCTTGCAGAGATAATGAAAGTTTAGCCCAAGAGGGAGTTACAAAATACCATCAGGATAGAAGGGAATTTCATTTCGACAAGACGAAGCTCTGAAAAATAACAAGCTCTTGCACCCAAACGCTTTTGAACTTTTCTCCAGAGGATTCCGAATTCTTGCATTCTGAATTTCTGATGTATAACTCTACAATGAATCAGATTATTTGAAGTACCTACTGTATGGGACAGTTTTATGCGAACATCATTCGTTGGGAATCACATAAAAGCAATATTGATAAATTCTTCTTGACCCATTTTATTTGCCTTGCTGTTCTGAGATTAAATATAAATGAAACTTATCGATTACAAAGGGCATCGGACAACAAATTCGTGGCAAGGCAAAATACATATCTGTACCGATTAACAATTCCAAATGCTACAAGATTGCGAGTACATTTTTGGCAGCATTGAAGTATATTTGCCACCCTGGATTTTAATCGGACATATCTGCAGGATATAATTGGCTATTTTGGTCCATTTGGTTGTATCAATGTCATTTGTACGTTAAAAAGCCTACCATATCCTGGAGTCACATCAACAATTTCAGAAGTAAAGATAATTATGCATTCCAATTTAAGGAGGAAATTAAAAATATTGAAGGCAAAGCCTTATGTGAAGAACGTCATGATCCGCAAGAAGCCACCCTATTTTGCATGGAGGTTTTTTCATCTTAAAGTGTATTGTGCCAAATGCGTTTAGGTGTAAAAATTACAAGACTAAAGTTTCGAACAGATCCGGCGAAGGTAGTTAAAAGGTATTAGCATCATCTTAGCATTTGCATGATACGATGTGGCTAAGAACTGGTCACATTGTCTATGTGTCTCACTTATACCAAACAGTATTTGTAAGCTTATGGTTAAAAGTGTTCAACAGTTTCTGAAAATATTTATACAGCTTGTACGAATTGAAATTGTTTCTTTTAATGATAGGAATAAATATTGAAAATACTCATTTAAAATATGAAAATACAAGTAAGATGTCAAAACAAAACAAACCAAGTAATGAAGCGTATAGAAATAGTTTCTAAAAGTCCATTATCTTTTGTTTGATGTTTGTTTTCATATTTCCTTCTGCTTAGCTAAGCTATATTTGTTTCGAAATATATTTTAGGATTGGATAAAGTGATATCTACACGCTTGAATATGGTTAAACATGCTTGAATCTGATATCCATGTTCACCAGAACATGGACATAATCCATCTCGCTCCATAACTATTGTAAATTTTTCAATTTGATTAATCTGAAGGTTTTAACGACAAACGTTCTCGTTACCCATTTATTTATTTCTAGCAGTTCTTCGCGACTTAAAGTAACTTGTTAAATTAGTCTACTATGTATTCAGCGAATAAAACGTTTGTGAATTCTGAGTACTTCCAGTATTTGCATCTTGCGAGATGTATATTATGTCGACCTGCCTTGAACGCACCCTACAGATAGTTTACTACCCCGTTCCTTTCTATCGTAATGGTCACGAAAGGAGAGATATAACAATATTTAAAGGCAACGGCGATGTCAGTGGCTTCCCTTGATGATTGCTTTTCTTCCGCCAATCTCTGTAAGGCATCCGTTTTAGCTCCACCCTCCTCGGACAATTTAATTGGTTGCTGCTCTTGACAGGGTAAAATGTGTGAGTGGGAGATTGGCCGGAATGCCGAGGACTCCAATCAGCCGTCTCTTGTTATAATAACTACTTTTGACTATGTAGAGGAGTTTATATCATCTTCTTTTGTTTATCGTTTCCATGGCTTAGAGTTTAAACCATGATTAAAATAGAAATGTTATGCCTTTTAGTAATAGTTGCGAAGAATAGCATGATTAGAAGCTACCAGTCTATTTTAGTTCTAAAGCGACCAAATTCTTGAAACCCAACTTGAGTTTATCATAGAGTGGACTCGAGAATTTTAAATTTTCCGATTTTCGTTTTCTTTTTGGTCCCTTCAGGAAAAACTTCTAAAGAAAAAAATAAAATTTTCCCTGAAAAACCGAATGGAAGAAATATTTAACTCAACCAATCGCTACAATTTAACTTTGGCATTTTCAGAAGAGGTAAAAATTAAGCATATTGCCTAAAAATTAAGCGTAGCATTTATTACGAAATTACACATTTAAATTTTTTCACTACGTTTAATTTACCCAGAATATTTTCACCAATATTTTCGAGATTTTAGTTTAATATCACTATTTCTTATAATTAAGTAACCAAGATTAAACTTTTATTCGTCGCACATCAATTTGGAAAATCATTCTGACTAGACTTATTAAAGGGAGAAGAAAAACAAGAAAGTTAAAATATCGTTAATTTTTTTATAAAAGCTTCGTGTCAGGAAAAATTTCAAAGCTATAAAATTAGTATATTTATTTTAAGTATATTTACTGGGAAAGATAGATTTACAGCAATGATAAAATCTTACGCGTGAATGTTGACGCAGTAAAACATATGACGCTCCACTTAACTATTAATTTTTTGGGTCATCGGAAAACTTATTAAGACCCAGAATTTAAAGTGAATAAATACGTTATATAGTGGCTCGATAAATGGCACAAGGACTTCTTGACGGATCCTTATTCTCCGTACTACGATATGGCATTTGCATTTGGTCGTTACGTGCTTTTGAGCCTCAAAAATGTGAAGTATGCCTGCATTTATGATATTTTAGCTAAACAAAAAACATCATATGACGAAATTTGGAAATAATATTTCAGACTTATCTTTATGAGTAATAAATGGATCGAAGGACGTTTGAGGGAGATCAATGTTACTAAATGGATAACAAGTCACGCGAAACATGGTTCCGCTATTGAAAATAATGTAAGTACAAGAATATAGAATAAGAAAAAGCGTCTCACCACAAATGTAAGATTTTATATTTTTAGTCCTTCAAAGGTTTTTTTAATACTTTTAAAAATAAGCTTTAAATATCACGAACACGAGAGAAGTAGTTACTACCTGGTACAAAAAGTAGTCTTGTATGTTTTACAAAAAATTCAATTCTTGTTTGTAATAGCCGCTTTGAAAAAATGATGGCCGTCTATTCTCTGAATAAAAATAATCACATTTTCCTTAAGATTCTAGACACCGTTGTACTCCAATATGGCGCATATGAGAGGGATGCGTTGACAGTTCATGTAGCTCCAATTACTTACTTCGATTCCTTCTCAATATTTTCAAGTGAGCCCATTAGAAACGGGCGTTCACAAAAGATGCTCTACATCAAGGGACTAGAGAATACAGTTTGGATCTGCAACCTCTTGTCGCTGATATTAGTTTCGCTTGTATCTCTTGTGGCTGCCAGAAAAAGAATGAAATTCAGGGAGTCCAATTCGGGAATCTACACGAAATTCATCTGGATTTACATTTCGGATTTTCTGCGGAATCGTAAGTCCCAAATACCGGTTTAATTAAAGCACGAGTCCAAGTAAAAAGGGAAGTAAAAAGTTTGATATGCAAATCATTTTGGTGTTTCAACGAAAACGTGGTTTAAATAGTGTTGCGCTTAATCATGCGCGGGGTCAACCTATTCATTGAAACGCTGGTCGTTAAACGTTATTGAAGGGTTGGGCCTGTGACATGTTAGAAGGCTTGGGGTTTACCGGTTTCCCTTTGCCTCTATAAGTAACATCTAGGCATCGCTAATACACCATATGGGCTGAACGATTGACCCCACACCTGTATCCCCTATTCAAATTGAGAAAACTTTGAGGTTGTCAAAGATGTAGAGATAGATTTAGGTTTACCAATTCTATTATAAGTGTATCTTGTATTTCTTTTGTAAATGTATCTTGGATACATATAAAGTGGTTGTAAAAGACCACCGAGAACGCGCGGGGAAAATATATTTTACCCATCGCGTAGAAAGAGTTGAACTTGTGATGAACGCTCTAAAAACTTTCCATGAACTTTATAAAAAGCAAGGAGAGTTGTAAAAAAGAAAAAGAGGGAACCATCAGATGGTCTGAGTTAGAAACCAGCGAAGACGCAAAAGACTTCGGGTCCGCAACTGGACTTAGTTTTGAGAATGTACGCGTAGTAACGGCGGAGCGGACAAAGAAACGCACGCGAAACGTTTAAGTCTGCGAGGCCACCTTTTTGGGAGACCAGCAGCTATGGAGACCAGGCCCGTTAACTAGTTTCGGGACGTAATTACGTAATTAAGTAATTAAGTTATGGGACATAAGCGTCGACCTTATCCCTAACTACGGAATGACCGCGAAACTATGCGCGTACGTTTAATCCCGAAAACCAAACCACCGGCGTTACCTTTCTCTGGACGCCAGGACTCCCTCCTCATGGAGCGTTAACCACGACCGTACCTCCTGAACTGCAAAACAGTATCTTACCCAATGTTTAATTACTATTAATTAATTATTTATATTTTATCAAGTGTATTATTCTTTACATGCTTGTTCGTGAATTGCATGCCTTTAACGGTTTATACCCGTATAGTTGAACTAACTAATGTTTAGTTGCCTTCCATGGAATTTTATTGTTTTAAGTAGGTTAAGAGTGTATTATTAATTAGTGTCATGAATAATAGTCTAAAAGTAAAATCACATTATTTGACAACCTCAATACCTGCGTCAAAGTTAATATACCCCTAGACATATTATTTACGTACCAATCGCTCGCCCCAATAGTGAAAGTGATGCGAGATACCCGGATTACTACTAATTACTACTGAAAAGCGTGACAATAGCTAATATTTTAGACGTTTTGTCAAACTATACTTTTAAATGAAGTGGGAAGAGGCAAAAACTTCCTCATCGTAAAAATACAATAACTAGAAAACCTGCTAAATGTATTGACTAATCGAGAAATGTCGAAGTAAATTTAATTTCAATCAAGGTTTCGATTTATTTTTGGTAATTCACGGATATTGGAGCAAAACCGCCCTATAATGGGACAATATCGCCACGATGGTGGGCCAAATCTCCCCATATCAGATTAGCGAAACAAAAATCTGCAGAACCAAATGATTAAACAAGTGTCAGTTATCAAAGGTTTTGTATAGAGATCACAATTTCTTTCGATACATTTGGCCAACACATTTTCTGCGTGATATCATTTTATTCTTTTATCTTATACATTCAATGCTATTTAGCGGTAACATCTTTGGAAAAACATGGAATGAAGAGATTTTTGCGTTCAGTTTGGATTTTTGGAGCGTTGGTTCTGACCTGGGCGTGGTCGGGCAATTTGACTGGCACTCTTTTGACTGGTCATTCATCAAAAATTGATACCATTGAAGATTTGATTTCAACGTCTAACGTTCTCGCTATGATGAAACCGGATTGTAAAATCTACCTGTTAATGAGCGTAAGTTAAGTCTATTGGCTGATTAGCTTTGTCTTTCATAAAACAAAGACATGACCCAGGCATGAAGCTGATAATTTTTAAATTTTTAGTCTCTTATTTATATTAGAGTTTAAATAAGTTTCAAATCCGTTTGAAAGTTGGAAAAAAGATTGATCTCAATCAAACGCTTAAAATTAAGAAAAGATTTGAGCGAGCCAAATAATTTTTCTAAAGCAACAGATTATGAAATGTTTATTTGATGCAAGGCGGGGCAGTTCAAAATAGTTCAACCAGGGAGTAAGGCACGCTAGAGGGAGTGTTGATCTAATGCTAAAAAAACCGTCATACAGGGGCAAATGGGAAAGAAAGTGGGGGGTAGGAATTTTTATCTCCGTTCCTCAATTTTAGCTAACGCGCAGGCGCGAGTGACGTCGTTTACTACCTCCAGCAGAGAGAATTTAAAAATTCTCTTTGCCGCCAGCCTCCACTTCTATCGACTGTTGCCCCACTCACTCTGTTCAACCAACAATCAACGTCTGTTGGGAGGAAACCGAGGCTTAATAAAAATGCCAAAATGTTTTGTAACGGTTGTAGGAAGGATTCAAGGTATGCGCTTAAAAATATATGAAAGAAATATCCTTCCACGCGTTTCCAAAGCCAAAATCCCAGATAGAAAAATGTAAAAGATGGATATTAGCTTGTGGAAGACCGATTTCCACTAGCTTCTATTCACTTTCAATAAATTTCAAGCTTTGTTTTTGGTTTGGGAAATGGTTTGAAAAAGATATTTACCATGTCGGGTCTTTTTAAATACTTAGGGTTACTTGAACAATTAAAAAACAACACTTCTTATAGTTAACCATGGCAGAAATTCAAACACGACCTTCCCCTTCTAGTTCAAAGCCGGTTTTTAAATTTGAAGCATGCGCGCGGACACCGCGATGAGTCCCCGAGTCAGCGCCAGAGAGAGACGAGTTTAGCCAGGATAGCGAACGAACGCGCCTATTCACTTTAACACTCCCTCTCAAGTCACTCCTCCCTGGTTCAACTGAAAATTTGTGAGGTGGTGGGTAACGAGGTTCAAAAGAAACCAGAATCCCAAGATAATTTAAAAATATTGAAATTGAAAACATTCATTACACTTAATCAGGGATAATCCAAAGGATCTTCGTTAAGCCTTGGTTATTTCCAACAATTTCTTTCAAAGCACGCCCAAAGTTAGAACTCTTAAATAAGGAAAATGCTCCAATTCGCGCTTTATTTTTATCCAGTAAAGTGATTAATTCTGGTATAACTAGAAATCGATGGCATGAAAAGAAGTCGATTATAGACATCATTATCTCTGCCGAAGTTATTATTGGTCTACATTTTAAATTTTAGAAAAATGATTCTGCGTATTCAGCTTTGTCGAAAAAAGGAGGGGAAACATTTCAATTCCTTAATGATCCCAATGTTATAAAACGATTGGCGTATGGCAGAGCTGCTATTATTGAACAAACACAAATGTTTTGGGACTCGGGTCAAGGACATTTGTTTCAACTAAAGAAAGAACTGGATGATCAACAAAGACGTATTTATGTGGGAAAGAAAACCTACGAGCCTACTTTCGGCCATATGTTTTTCAACCAAAATATCCCTCGAAAAATCTTGGAAAATATCGACTACACGTAAATACTTATAGAAATAATGAGATTTAAGTTCATAGTTATTTAACATGGATAAACTCCTTGTTCCGAATATTACTTAAGAGAATATGCAGCCAGTATGGAGTAATTCAAGATGGCGGCCACTCAAGGGGGAGGAGTCGGGTTTTCCCGATCTCCACTCTTTACCTGTCAATATTTGATTGATTGATTGTATATGCCAATAACAAGGGATGGTTTTGTAGGAATAAATTTATAAAGACCATAATATAGAGTAAAAAAATAATGGCAATTTTTATTTTAATTACTAATCACAATTAATAATAAAAAAGTCTGCAGACAAAATCCCAAATTAATTAAAATACAAAATTTATATATACAAATTAATTTTACAAATTTACTTAAGATATCCGTAAGGGGTCGTGGTGTAATCGGGGAAAACTCTGACTTTGTCGACGACTACCTGATATGTTTTAGTTTGATCAATAGTAATTAAAGTGTGATTAGGTAATCGTCGAATTTGGGGGCCAGTTGGTACTTGTACGGAGTTCATTTCTGGTTTACCATCGTTGTTTACACCTAATAGTTTCTTCATAATATCAAAATTTACGTGGTTTTCTGTTGATGAATTTAAATAGAAACCTTTAACTTTAATTATGTTAGTGGTTTTTTCTGTTGCGGGATCATAAATGTTCATGGAGTAATTTTTTGCCCCCGCGCTTCCAAACTCACAAATGTAAGCGTCTTTGCCGTATGGCTCTAGCTCATTCTTAGATAAAGCTACGGGGATAAAATTGTACGAATCGAGGAATAATAGATTAGAGAGTTTCATTTCTAAAATTCGCGTACCGTTAATTTTCAGAGTTTCGGGGACAAATTTCTCGTCCCGATTGATAATTTCCCTAATTAATAATTGATTGTCATAGTTGCTGCCAAAATGAGATAATACAATAACCTTCTTTACGTCGAATAAGTTGACTAAGTAGTCTAGGAACGCAGCTATGGGTTTTCCACCAGTGAAACGTTGTTTGCGAGGTCCAAATTGGTTGCATTTGATACAATTAAAATATGGGGATTTTTCGTCTATACAAACTTCGCAAACTGAGATACTGACGCATAAGATGGCTTGATGTTCGTAAACGCCCAACTTTTCCTGATATATTTTTGTCTGTATGCATTCTACATCAAAGAAAACATACATTACTTCCGGTATATTACGACGAGGTTTTTCGAGGGGATAACGCTGAGGTTTTTAAACTTTTTATCCTTAATCACTTGAATGTAACATAAATGATCGCTGGGTTGATGTTTTCCACATACTTGACAAAACATCTCCCCACAAGTGTGGTTAGTCTTGCGGTTTCCGAAATCAATTGTTTTAAAACAATTTTTACAAAGATAGAGCCTCTCACAAAGAGGTTTTTTGTTACCAGTTGGAACCAAGTGACTGTTATAACAGTCTTCGCCCCAGAATTTTCGCAAACATGACCCGCATGTTTTTCGCTACCGTGACAAACTGTTGGACGCATACATTTGAAACAAAGGTCGTTGCATTTATGAGATTGAATACGCCAGTAGGGAGTAAGACACTTCTCGCAAAAGTACTCGTGACTAAAAGAGGCTTTAAATCGGTAATAACGTTGTAGTGATTATTTTCGTTAAGTAGAAAGAGTCGGGGTCTGGTATCACTAGGGTCGTTTTCGCCTAATATTAAAATGGGTACCCTATTTTCGAATTTATAGACAAAGATGGAGTAAGCCGACAAATATAGTTTAAATTTCTGGAACGAATCGGGGGTCCCGCATTCGTCTAGGGCGACTCCTGCCTTACGACATAGCTCTAAAGCGGCTGTTTTTTGCATTTTGTTGTGGGGGCCTATTCTGGATATGCTCTTGTAATGAGCTTTTAACTCTTCGTTGTTTTTGTTGTTCATGTAGTCACGATGAGAAATAGCTACACAGAGACCTCGAGTTAGGCACAGATTATCGGTACTTGTAATCCGACGTATTCCTCGCCTATCTTTAGAGAAAATATTGAAGGGTTTAAGCTGACGACGATTAGATCGACCGTATCCTTCGGGAATTCTAACTATATGGAAAATAATTTTTACGGGACCTTTAAAAAAATGCTCAATTTCATCGTCATAAAGTAGATCGGCTAGTTGGTCAAAGAGAATAGAGAGATCTACTTGGTCTAGTCTTTTAAATGACAACTCTAATTCTGGCCTGCAATTTATACCTAGACTTCTCAATGTTATTTGGACATAATCAGAGGGTCGATATTCACTTAATACGTGATCCGTAATAGTACTTATACTATCTACGGGGTCGTCAGAAATGTTTAGAACTAATTCTCTACCGTACATATTAAATTGTTTATAGAATTTTTCGCTCTGTTCCAAGATTTCGCAATAAGGGACATCCTGAATAGGTGAAGGTGGGCACCCGCCACCCCATTGATCGTACGCATCGGCCGCGGCTTCTTCTGAGTCCACTAGAGATTCTTGTTCACTGGGTAGGTAGTCGGAGAAGTTTAGAGATAGGTACTCAAAAGGATCGTTTTGTTGACATTCCTGATTCAAAAATGCCGCCATCTCTATATCGTATTGTGGATTGTTGAATTCGGCGATTAATGTTTCTTCATGGTTAGTGGGTAGTAATTCATACCGACGTCTTTCTATGCGATCGGCGTAGGAAATATTTATAGGTCTAGGAATTAAATTACTTAGGTGGTTTAGTTCGTCTATTGTATGGCAGTCTTCCGGTGTTCTAGGGACGGATCTCATGTACGTGATAATATCCAGGAAAGTTTCGATTATATTTAAACCTCCATTCATATTAAAAGTGGGTAAAGTTGATGATACATTAGCAGGGTTGATGTGTAAATAGGCACATAGGAAAAAATAAAACTTGTATAGTGAAGTTAGGGGCCAAGGCCTATTTACAGCAAATTCCATCGAAGTGATTCAGGATCCATCTTGATGTTAAGAGGTCTAAAATTCGAATGTGATATTCTGTTGTTCTCTCTCGTTATTTTATACTAAATTTCTCTAGGCTTATTAGCAGGGGAGGAGGGGGGAGGAGGGTTACCTAAGCTTCTATTGACCAAAGGTACGTTGACCTTTCGAACGTGTTTAAACACGTCTACTATTGTTTGTCAATCAACAATAGGTGACATAAGATTGACATCCGATTGATTTTAAAAGGTGTCAAATGGTAACAAAAGGATGAGTCATCAATAGATTTTATAATTCAACATAAGAATTTTAACAAAAGAGATGATGCGTCATTCCATTAGCGGGGTTTTTACGACATTACATGAAGATCTATTGTTAAGAAAGTGATTCTTCAATCAATCAAATATTGACAGGTTAGAGATGTCTCTATTAATAGATATATAGGTCAAGCAGTCAAACCATTCAGCAGTGAGAAAAAATAGGCATTTCAACGTTTCTTATTGTATTGTGTATTTTGTTACAATTGTGTATACTAGATTTAGCTAAGGTTTCAAAAACTGACATAAAAATTCGCCTACAATCAAACCATACAATTCAACAAAAGGATTAATTATAACAAAGGAGTTGATGCGTCATTCCATTAGTGGGTTTTACGACAGTAAACTTTGGTCTCTGAAGATGCATTATTAAGAAAAAATTTCTTCAATCAATCAAATATTGACAGGTCTATTGAAGGAATATTAGGAGTAATAGATAATTCCTCAATCAAATATTGACTATTTTTTAAAAAAGCGGTGTAAGCCGGGGGCAGGTATGTATTGGATAAACAAGATAATTATATAGTTGTTCAATCTAGCTATCCATAGGTCACTGGGTAGAGGTAAAGCTTCCTAAAAAGAGGGACTAAAGGGTGAAGAAGCCTGGGGAGATATAATCAGCGGGGGAAGGAGGGAGGGGGATATTTAGGATAAAGAAGTTAATTACAGTTGTTAAATGTATCTAACCATAGATCAATCGGTAGTACGGTAGAATGACAACACAAAATATTTTTAGGTGTCGAAGACACTTCTTTACATTTTATCTATAAGATAGCAACACTGTGTTTAATGCATGTGGTAAAAGACAGAATAGAGTAATTGTCTTGATATTCAGTTTATTGACTCATAAACCGAAATAAATGCAAGAGATGTTAGAATAGGGCTTGCCCCCATCCCACAAATACTATGTAATATAATAAGAAACATATAGTCATTTATAAAATGAATTTTAGTTATAATAAAATACTAAAATATTTTTAAGCTTTTTTTAAAAATTTTAATTTAAATTTTTAGTATTTTAACATTTTTTTTCTTAACTAAATTTAAACTTTTTTTAAAATTTTTTTTTAACATAATACTTTTCGAACATTTCTGTGGAGATTTTTGAAATTTTTGAAGTATTTTCGTGAGGAAAAAATGGTGCGCAAGGTCAAGTCCGACTTCAAGTAGAAGTCGGTTATCCCTTCCTCTTTCGTACAATTTTATCCCCGTAGCTTTATCTAAGTTCCCCGCCACTTTTGGCCTCCCTAATGCTGCTAAAGGATACTTTCCACATTTCCTTTTCAACGTAGTCGAACTCGAGTTCGATATTGATAGACAGGAAGAGACAAACTACGTGTTAGAAAATACTTTACCCCCCACAGAGGCTTACGGGTGCCAGTATTTCACTAGGAAAAACTTGGACACCTTCATGAAATGGCACACTTCAAAAGTCTGTAAGGGTAAAGGCTTTAATTTCTTAAATGAGCTTTATTATTATTGTGAAAACGACACTCTACTCCTATTTTTAGGTTGTTTAACCTTTCGGTCCCTTCTACTTAAAGTTACTAACGTAGATCCTTTTAATTGCGGCTCTGTTACCCTCCCAGGGGTCTGTTCCTATGTGTATCGAAAAAATTATCTCAAATCGAACACCATTAGCATCATCCCATCAAACTATTACAGACTTGGTGAGAACCAATCTTTAGGCGCCATTGAATGGCTTGAATGGACTTCGCATGACAGAAATATCCCCATTCAATCCTCTTTTAGGGGTAAGGAAGTTAAAATCCAGACCCTAAAGGTAGACGGTTATTGTCCAGTCAACAAAGAAGTGTTTGAATACATGGGCTGCTATTATCAGGGATGTAAAATTCACTTCCCCCACAATAGAAACAAGATGTTACATGGTGACCCTACTGAAACGTTAAACACAAGATACACAAAAACTGAGAAGAAAATTAGCAAACTAAAGTCACTAAAATATAAAGTCAATGTCAAATGGGAATGCGAGTGGCAACAAGACAAAATAAATAACACCGAAATAAACGACTTTTTGAAGCGGAACTACATCCGCGTTAAAACATCCAAAAGGTTAAACCCTCGCGACGCCTTCTTTGAAGGCAGGTGTTGCGCTAACAAGCTCTACCATAAAACAACGGGTACAGAAAAAATGCACTACGTTGACTTCACTAGCCTATACCCATTCGTCAACAAAACGGGAAAAATTCCTATTGGCCATCCTCAAATTATTCTAGATAATTTACCCGACATCTTCTCTTTTGATGGACTCCTCAAATGCGATGTACTCCCGGCTCAAAATCTAATACATCCTGTTTCGCCAGCTCGTACAAACGGTAAGCTCACATTCCCCTTGTGTTACACCTGTTGCAAAACTCAATTCCAGGGGGACTGCACCCACACACCTGATCAAAGAGAGCTGCGGGGTACTTGGGTAACCGATGAGTTGAGGTACGCCGTGGAGCGAGGATACAAAATCACTCAGATGTATGAAGCTTGGTCGTACCAGGTAACACAATACGATCCCAATACTAAACAAGGCGGGCTTTTAAAGATTATGTAAACGCCTTCCTTGAGTATAAAACGCTGGCTAGCGGGTTCCCTGCCGAATGTGTCTCTCAGGAAGACAAAGAAAACTACATCAAAAATTACAAAAAAGTCGAGGGGATCGACTTAGACATCGATAAAATAGAAAAAATGAAGGGTTGCGATGCCTTAGTAAGCTCATGCTTAACTCTTTTTGGGGGAAGTTTCGACAAAACACAAGGCACGTCTCAACAGATATAATAAAAGACTCTATTGACATTAAATGACAACACTATTCTAGTCAAATCAGAAGATATTTCGGAAAACGAGATAGCTCACAAGCATACAAATGTAGTTATAGCATGCTATACTACAACTATGGCACGCCTTCACCTCTTAAAACATCTCGAGATGGTGGGAGACCTATGTTTTTATATGGATACGGACAGCCTTATCTACCTCTCGCCAGATGGAGTCCCTATACTACCCACAGGAGATTATCTTGGTGAGCTAAAGAATGAGCTAGAGCCATACGGCAAAGACGCTTACATTTGTGAGTTTGGAAGCGCGGGGGCATAAAATTACTCCATGAACATTTATGATCCCGCAACAGAAAAAACCACTAGCATAATTAAAGTTAAAGGTTTCTATTTAAATTCATCAACAGAAAACCACGTAAATTTTGATATTATGAAGAAACTATTAGGTGTAAACAACGATGGTAAACCAGAAATGAACTCCGTACAAGTACCAATTGCCCCCCAAATTCGACGATTACCTAATCACACTTTAATTACTATTGATCAAACTAAAACATATCAGGTAGTCGTCGACAAAGTCAGAGTTTCCCCGATTACACCACGACCCCTTACGGGTATCTTAAGTAAATTTGTAAAATTAATTTGTATATATAAATTTTGTATTTTAATTAATTTGGGATTTTGTCTGCAGACTTTTTTATTATTAATTGTGATTAGTAATTAAAATAAAAATTGCCATTATTTTTTTACTCTATATTATGGTCTTTATAAATTTATACCTACAAAACCATCCCTTGTTATTGGCATATACAATCAATCAATCAAATATTGACAGGTAAAGAGTGGAGATCGGGAAACCCCGACTCCTCCCCCTTGAGTGGCCGCCATCTTGAATTACTCCATACTGGCTGCATATTCTCTTACTTAACTTCCATCATGTCTTAATCAACGTCTCAATGTTTTAACTTACTGAGGCTCAGTATTTAATTTAGCCGCAACAGTAATATCATCGCGATAAAAAACAAGACGGCCAAAGGGCTCGTAATAGTAGCCACATCGTACGAGTGAATAGCCCCTCTATACCCTACCCTAATGAGTGAATAGCGCTATCTTTTACAATGCTTAAATGATTTACCGTGCATAAAATCAGAGTTAATAGCCGCTCGATGCCCTACTCTAAACAGTGATAAAATTATAACCGTATAAATTTACTTATGCTGTAACTCTAATATTCCGGCGAATCGAAGAACAGATAGTTTTGGTGATAATCCCCTCGATGCGTTTACAACATAGACCTATGCCGTTGCACACTTATCGCATCTTATAAATTTCTAACAAGGACTTATGCCCAGAAACTTTTGAAAGAGAAAGTTTAGTTACAGTGATTAGCCATTTTAGTGATTATCCCCTCGAATTACCCTTAGCAATGCTAAAATCATCAAACGCATAACGCTCATTTAACACTATGCTAGCTCTATCTAAACCCACATTTGGATTAACCACCAAAACGTTCCAGTCAAACATGACGATAGCTACCGAACGAGAACGAAACACACGAGGAGCGCGGTTGGAAACGGGGAAAATCGTTATCTATTTAATTAGCACATTAATAAAAAGAAAATAAATATAAAAACCCCAAACACAAAAATTCATAAGTATCCGACCCCACCTATAAAAATTCAAAAGCATCCGACCCCACATCACCCCGACATTTTAGAAATAAAACTAAACGATAAAACCTTGCGGTGTCTATCAAGTCTCTATGGCTCGGTGGTAGAATGTCTTACTACTGCGTGAACGACCTGGGTTCGAATCCCGGCTGCGACCAAAAGAAGGTATTTAAAATAAAATCTCTAACCAATCTCAGTTACCCCTATGAGGTACTATCGAATTCCTTTTAAGCTAAAAGCTAACGATAACGAAGCGACAACCCCGGCCACAGCTACTACGACGGCTCGGGACAAAATAAGAGCCTCATCGTATACTACGATGTGGCTAAAAACGGGTATCAGCTGAGGTTAAAATGGTACCAATTCACCGTGTATTTGCCCGTTATTGGCTTGCGCATTCCATTGAAGAGTTACTAAATTATGGATCTCTATGATGTTACTTTTAAGACGCACTAGTGAGCTTGTAGCACAGAAATATAATGTAACGAGAATTTTAGATTTTAAGTTTTCAATTTGAGGTAAATACTTCCAAATTTTTGGAGTATCCTATATACTATTACACGTTACGCTTTAAAGCAGTGACGGTTAGCTTAGCTAGTATTTCTTGTATAGTAATATGGCGTATCCCCATTCCCATAATCAAGCGTCGATATTTTCATTATTTAATCTTTGTTTTGCCCACAGTGTCGAAAGAATCTTTGAAACTAGTCTACTTTCCACACATTTCTTTCACGCTAAATTTAAAGCTCAGAATTATCTGCTCGAGTCTGACAGTTTGATATTGGACGAACCCATGGACTTGATCTTTCTCTGTTCCGTGTTTCGAGTCTTTGTTGTTGGAAACACTTTGGCTGCGTTGGTGTTCATCTTTGAAGTGGTACTGTATGTAGTAAAATTTTGCACAACCGTTCTAAAATAGGTACATAGCTATTTAAGTCTTATTTAAATTTAGAATGGGAATAAATACAGCCATTTCTTTTTCAACTACAGGGTTATAAGAAATTTTACGTAAAATCGTCCTTATCAATCTTTTTTATGATCTTCAAGATCGACTCACATTTATTTAAATGATATTCAGCTTGCATAGAATTAAAGAAATTGCGTTCAGCTATCGAAAATTATGCTCTTGTATTAATGGTAACCAAAGCCCATTAATTTTCGACAACATAATGCCGCTCCTAAATTTCGGGCTGCAACTAGTGCAACCAAGGATTTTTTTCCAATTAATTAAACCGTAAAATGTTAGTTTACTAATTCATTCATTATAAACCACTATAAATATAATTTGCCCATTATGTATAACTGCTTGACCACTTTTTTACTGCCACCGCGAAAAGGAGTTTTATACTCGTTAATGACGAACGAATACGTGAGCCTGGTGTAATATTGTTTTTTTAATTCCCTTGAATAACACACGAAGTTGTTTCCAATAAGAATGTAAATTTTCTATTGAGTAAAACCAAATTACCATGTCTTTTCAGAATTTTTTTTTCTATTAACGATTGAAAAATTGTCTTACCTAAATTAGCGTATGAAGATACTAAGTTTTCGGCCATCACCCTTACTACACAGTCTAGTTTCTAAATTTTGTGATGTATTTGTAATAGATGAATGTAAGATATTTTTCGAAAAATCTAAACATTTCTACTATAGCCTGTCAAACGAAAGAAGAGCCCTGAGAAATTTGTCCAAATTGGTGTCGCCACCATCGACCCCATAGTACTTTATCAACTTGTTTTGTTTTGTCAATAGTCGTCTGTAATATAGTCTGCTATTTACAGATACTTTAACTTATGTCATTAAAATATATTGCAATGCTAGTTCAACAAAGATAAAACTGGTGTCTTGTCGTTAATTTTGTTTTATATTCTTTAATACTCGATGATCGTAAAAAACATAACGTATTAAATATATATTGCAAAATGTATTGGTTCTATTGCAATTAAGCCATCTGTATATAGCAGACTATATTACAGACGACTATTGACAAAACCAAACAAGTTGATAAAGTACTATGGGGTCGATGGTGGCGACACCAATTTGGACAAATTTCTCAGGGCTCTTCTTTCGTTTGACAGACTATAGTAAAATTTTAACATTAAATTGTCACGTTAGAATAAATTTTGCAGCGGATTTTTTTTTACAAAGTATGATATAGGTCATAATGACGGTCGAAATCCAAATTCCTATACTCTAAGTAACGCGAATGAATTCATGATAAAATTAGATGAGGTTGTGTTAATTATTTTTGCATATCTATCTAGATGTGTTCACCTACATTGGCATAATGCTCACTCATTTTGACCAATTTTTATTCAATTTTCTTCATCAGTTAAATCACTTCTAAATTAGCTAAGATATTAAACCGTTGCAATTGGTATTATTTCTTATTAGTCGGTAAAGTTGAAGAATACAATACTTATAAATAGACGGAATGGAATATCGAATTTAAAATAACTTATTATATATGTATCTTTAAATATAATCTCACTTCATTTTGCACCCAAGAAAACGTCCATATTTTAACAAGAAACTTTTTTTAAACTTAATCGAAAAGTGTCAATTCAAGATGATTTTTGGGGCAGATAGTTCTTTAATCGTAATAGTTATTTGGTTACAAATTGTGCCCATTTCTACTTAATAATATAATAAAGAACATGTAGCTATTTATAAAATAAATTTCAGTTTTAAAAGTGTACAAGAATATTTTTTGAACATTATTAATGGGAATATACCTATTTAAACAAATCTAGCCGACCTGTTGGAAATGTTGTTCTATTATGAAAGCCAAGAAAGCTTATTTATTCTTCATGTCGAACCATCACTTTAAACATATATTTTGCTCAAGAGTCAAGGAAATCCTTTTCGCAATATAAAATGAAAGCCATTGTGGCTTACATTATGAATATAGCCACAAGGTGTTAGATTATTCACCTTGTGGTAAAATATACCTCCACTTTTTAATTGTTTTTCAAAAATATTATAACTCTTCATAAAATAAAGATTTAAAAAATTTAAGCTATATACCAACGTATTAAAAACATGTTACATTAAATAACACCTGGTACGCGTTGATGTTTAGCTTATGTTAAGATTATTCTGCGTTTACCTCTTAAACGAGATAAAATAAGAAGTGTTCCTATTTGGAACACATTTTAAGGATCCTTAGAGAAACAGAGATGTAATTAGACATCAACATTGAAGCAATAAACATTACCTCATACCATGAGTTTATAATATGTTAGCTCCCTAGGGAGCTAACATATTATTAACTCATGCTCACACCAATGTTTAACTTCAAAACATATTTAGATGTTGAAAACATAAACACCCTTTTTTCTGTGTTGCATAATAAAAGCGGGCCTTTTTTAAGATTCTGGAAAATAAACGCTACATTTATAAAGGTTCTTGAACAATAAATATATACCTGTTCCAAAATATTGATTGTTTTGATAAAGGGGAATCAGGGAAACTGTTTTGGGGGAAATGGGGGAGAATCATAATTCAATGCTGGAAAAATGTTCAACATCATTCAACGTTTGCAAATTAAGCTTGCTTTGGAGTGGGAATCGATTGGCTTGCGGAGATAATGAAAGTTTAGCCCGAGAGGGAGTTACAAAATACCATCAGGATAGAAGGGAATTTCATTTCGACAAGACGAAGCTCTGAACAATAACAAGCTCTTGCACCCAAACGCTTTTGAACTTTTCTCCAGAGGATTCCGAATTCTTGCATTCTGAATTTCTGATGTATAACTCTACAATGAATCAGATTATTTGAAGTACCTACTGTATGGGACAGTTTTATGCGAACATCATTCGTTGGGAATCACATAAAAGCAATATTGATAAATTCTTCTTGACCCATTTTATTTGCCTTGCTGTTCTGAGATTAAATATAAATGAAACTTATCGATTACAAAGGGCATCGGACAACAAATTCGTGGCAAGGCAAAATACATATCTGTACCGATTAACAATTCCAAATGCTACAAGATTGCGAGTACATGTTTGGCAGCATTGAAGTATATTTGCCACCCTGGATTTTAATCGGACATATCTGCAGGATATAATTGGCTATTTTGGTCCATTTGGTTGTATCAATGTCATTTGTACGTTAAAAAACCTACCATATCCTGGAGTCACATCAACAATTTCAGAAGTGGAGATAATTATGCATTGCAATTTAAGGAGGAAATTAAAAATATTGAAGGCAAAGCCTTATGTGAAGAACGTCATGATCCGCAAGAAGCCACCCTATTTTGCATGGAGGTTTTTTCATCTTAAAGTGTATTGTGCCAAATGCGTTTAGGTGTAAAAATTACAAGACTAAAGTTTCGAACAGATCCGGCGAAGGTAGTTAAAAGGTATTAGCATCATCTTAGCATTTGCATGATACTATGTGGCTAAGAACTGGTCACATTGTCTATGTGTCTCACTTATACCAAACAGTATTCGTAAACTTTGTTAAATTTAAAATTAGTAAAATACGATTAAAAGATAAAACCAATAACGAATATTAAAATGAAAATATAAAATATAATAAAGCCACGAAATTCCACTTAAAATAGCTTGGAAAGATAGAAATCTAAAGGTAAAAACGCATGAACTGGTAAACATAAAAATAAATCAAAATAGACAGTTGTAAAACCCCAAAAATATGAAAAGCTGGGTTTTTCTGTAGTATTGGAAGAGTAAGGAGACAATTTTAAGAGATTCTCTCTCACCTTTAAAATCAAGTTCACTCCTAAAATCGGACGGTATCGGAGAGGAGTCAAAAAGTAGGCTCCCTAACGGAGCGTAAGAAAAAAATATAAGTAGACTCTCTAAAAGTAGGCTCCCTAACGGAGCGTAAGAAAAAAATATAAGTAGACTCTCTAAAAGAGTATTAGTTCGGCTCAATAATGGAGCATTATATTAAAAATAGTTCGGCTCACTAATGGAGCATTATAACAAAACAATAACAATTTGTAGATACATTTCGTAAAATTTCATTAAAGTTTGTTCATTCGTAATGGTTTCTTTTAATGATGCGAATAAATATTGAAACACTCAATTAAAATATGAAAACACAAGTAGGATGTCAAAATAAAACAAACCAAGTAATGAAGAATGGTTATAGTTTCTAAAATATTTATACAGCTTTTACGACTTGAAATTGTTTCTCATAATGATAGGAATAAGTATTAAAAAAACTCATTTAAAATATGAAAATACAAGTAAGATGTCAGAACATTTTGATTTTTACGTGGGAAAATATCCAGTTTCAAAGAGGAAATATTTTTACGCTTTGTGTGTAGGAGGTGGCGCTTTTATGATCGTTGCGACCGGGGTCTTCCATTAATTATCGTTCATATTTTAGGGGCCAACTATAAAACTTTTATGAAAGAGAAAGGTTTCACCTTTAAATTAACGTAATTTTTAGGGGCTATTCACTTTTTATGGAATCTATTGGTTAAATTCTTTGGACCAAAAAATTAATTATGAGATTTAAACATCGTTGTTTTTTTAGTAAAACAAAACTTCATGAAGTTGCTAATTCACAGTTTTCATATACCATTAGAGGATTTTTTTACCCTTCATAAGCTTTCATTATTTTAACCTTAACATTTTTATCCTTTACTTCTTCTTTGATTGTTTAATAAAGGTCTTCGGAAATTATCTAAAACATTTTTTAACTATCCGCGACCTCGGCTTCACCACTCTGCGTCTATACCTTGCCCTAATATTGTAGCACTCGACGGGGTCATGAGGCTGAACTTATATTTATTTTACGGTACTAAAAGCGCCACCAAGCGGGAAAATACGGCGAACTAAATTAGTTAAAAAAATATTCTCGCTTCGCTACACGCATGGGCCTAATTCATTTCGGAGGCTCCGGTCTAAGGGCTTTTCAAATCCTATATTTAAAGTCTCAATCGCTAACCTATTTCAATTACCCCTGATCGCTAACCTATTTCAATTACCCCTGATCGCTAACCTATTTCAATTACCCCTGATCGCTAACCTATTTCAATTACCCCTGATCGCTAACCTATTTCAATTACCCCTGATCACTAACCTATTTCAATTACCCTTGATCGCTAACCTACTTCAATTACCCTTGATCGCTAACCTAGTATGTTTATCTTTAATCGCTACCTAGCTTAATTACCTTTGATCGCTTACCGAGTGTAATTGTCTATAAATTCGCTATAGTCGCGGTAAAACGACTACCTAACCCGTACAACTAAAAAGTCGTATGTTCCACAGTTTCAAGGTTTTCAACGCAATTCAGAGTATGTAATTAAAACTATGAAAAACAATACTTAAACTTAATTGTTTTTAATGAAGGTACAAAAGGCATCAGTTTAATGTTCAGCCTTTAACTTAACAGTTTTCAGATCTATCGAACAAATAGTCTTCAAAAATGGTCGAGAAACTTTGGCTGTCACTGCAAATTTTTCCCATGTTATTCCTATGGAAACATTTCCAGTTTTTCGTCAAAATCTGTGAATAATTTTAAGGAAAAGAAAACCACACTTAGCAAATTTATTTTTTATAAAATAAACTAATTAGTTTATCTCTTTGAAATTTTAACCACATATTCAGGGCCTGGATTGTAGATCCGTGGAATTTTTTTCAAAACAGTAGCTAATACGAAAAATGTTACATGAATTAAAAAACCACCCTTATACATTTAAGTCAGTATGAAGTCTTATCTAAGAGAGCTACCGCTCTCATAGAATAAAATGAAATAATGAAATTCAAATTCAAAGATACAAACTTTATTCAAATGCCTCGGTGTATTTCTAACCTTACTAGCGGTAATGCTTCTTAGACAACCGTTGAGCTGGCGATCATAATTTGAGGGAAATAGTTGAAAAAGACGTCACCATGGATGCGTATAATTAGTATGTTTGACAATCTTCCCACCTTCAGACAAAATCCACTTGGTGCTGAGACAAGACCGCCCTATGATGTGACAATATTCCCACGATGGTGGGCCAAATGTCCCTATAAAGGTTTAGAGAAACAAAAATACGCAGAACCAAATGTTAAACCATTAGTGTCAGTTATCAAAGGTTTCATATGAAATCACAATTTCTTTGGATACATTAGGCCAACACATTTTCTTCGAGATATCATTTTCTTCTTTTATCGGAAGCCCACCTTTCTTATACATTATATGCTATTTAGCGGTAACATCTTTGGAAAAACGTTTCTGCCTTCTGTTTGGATTTTTGGGACGTTGGTTCTGACCTGGGCGTGGTCGGGCAATTTGACTGGAACACTTTTGACTGGCCATTCATCAAAAATTGATACCATTGAAGATTTAATTTCAGTTTCTAACGTTTTCCCTACGATGGATGCGGCAAGCAAAATTTTTCTGTTGATGAGCGTAAGTTAAGTCTATTCGTTGAACAGCTTAGTCTTTCATAAATGAAAGACATGACCAAGGGATGGGGCTGATAATAATTTAATTTTTAGTCTCTAATCCGTTTGAAAGTTAAAGGTACCTTCGCAAACGAGCGTAAAGTGAAAACTGAAAGCAGTATCTGAAGCAGATTGAAGAATTAGGTTTCAGCGTGGCCTTTCGCATACTAGACTAACGCGGATTTGTTTAAGCGGTTGTGCAAGCAGGCGCTGAATCCCATTTTCAGCTTATATCTGTTTCAATTAGATTTTCCAGTTTCCTCTTGGGACCTTGTAATATATTTTGACCAATTAAGAGTTAATTTAGGGAAAAAACTTTCGATTTACATCATTTTTTTATCTTGTCGTCCTGTTATTCTTCAATTTAGTTAGTAGAGCTAGCTTTCTGGTATAGTCCCATTGGACAGAATCCCATTGGACCGAAACCACTCTTTGGTTTTTTATGGAGAATATATTTAAATTTCCAGCCCAAAGGTGGGTTTCTGCTGAATGGGAATTTATTTGAAAGAATAAGTTAATTAAATAACTGTGAGCATTTCGAATTACCGCAGCAGCATGGTAGAATATCAGGCTTTTAATTCAGAGGCTCGGGTTCAAACCCAGAGAAGAAATTGTATGTTAGGTTTGGTTAGGTTAGGTCAGGTTTGGTTAGGTTATTATCCTATTAATTAGCTGCCACCTTTTCCAAAACATTCTCCTACTAATTAGCTGCTACCTTTTCCGAAATATTCTCCTTGTAGTTAGCTGCCACCTTTCCCAAAACAATGGTTCAAATAATTCGTTGCCACCTTTTCCAAAATATTATCCAATTAATTAGTTGCCACCTTTTCCAAAATATTAACCTAATAGTTAGCTGCCACCTTTTCCAAACAATGGTTCCAATAATTCGTTGCCACCTTTTCCAAAATACTCTCCTATTAATTAGTAGCCACCTTTTCCTAAATATTCACCTATTAATTAGCTGCCACCTTTTCCAAAACAATGCAATTCTCTCAATTATCAATCACTCTTAAAATTAAATTTCAAACATCAATATATATATACAACGAAAACTGTAGGATAAAAAAAATTCCTTAAAAAAAGTGAAAACGTTTGCTTTTTAAATTTTGATATATATTTTCCCAAAATCGTACATTTGGGCTGTTTTCGGTTAAATGGGAAACGCGTTCGGTCGAATGGGACACAAGCATTTTTCTGCCATGAAATCGGCCAAAACATTAATACAAGAAAAAAATGCTAATGTACATCGGATTCCGCTCGTTTGCGAAGGTATCTTTAGAGTAATAGTCTGATCTCAATCAAACACTTCAAAATAAGAAAAGATTTGAGCGAGGCTAATAATAAAATCTTTCGAAGCACGCCCAAAGTTAGAATTCTTAAAAAAGGAAAATGCTCCAAGTCGCGCTTTATTTTTATCCAGTAAAGAGATTGACTCTGGTATAACTAGAAATCGATTACAGACATCATTATCTCTGCAGAAGTAATTAATAGTCGGAATTTTAAATTTTAGATAAACGTTTCTGCGTATTCAGCTTTGTCGAAAAAAGGAGGGGAATCATTTAAATCCCTAAATGATCCGAATGTCATAAAACGATTGGCGTATGGCAGAGCTGCTATTATTGGACAAACACAATTGTTTTGGGACTCAGGACATGGACATTTGCTTCAACTAAAGAAAGAACTGGATGATCAACAAAGACGGATTTATGTGGGAAAGAAAACCTACGAGCCTATATTTGCCCATATGTTTTTCAACAAAAATATTCCTCGAAAAATCTTGGAAAATATCGATTACACGTAAGTGTATCTCTTAAACCTGTACGAGTACTCGATAAGCAAATTTTCAAAAGGTCGAAAAGTGTTCGAGCCTCGGGAAAAAGCTCGATAACAGTTCGAGACCAAGTCTTAAGATTATAGCGCTTAAATCTGCGGGTGGTGAGATTCCAGATTAGGTTAAAGGTCATGAATTAACATCAACACAATATGCTCAAGGTTGAGATTCTTCAGTTGCACTCGAAAAAGCAAATAATTCTGGTTTTTTAATATTCGTATCCCTTTGGTAAGCCCACATTTGATTGGCTCTTAAAGTTGTTTGAAGTTGTACTCCCACTTTTGGGTAAGGAAAAATACGCTTGGTTTGTTCTATCAATGCGATAGTTGGACGTAAGAACTTTCGATCAGTGGTATTAGGATTTAAGTGTTATTACAGTCAAATAAAAGCCTATCTCTTATAATTACGAATTAATAAGGTTTGTTTCTTTACTAAGGACAGTCATTGAAAGTATAAAAGAATAGCATTGCAAATTAAGAGCTAAAATTGATACTCTTTAAAGCTTGCCAAAGAAATTCGAAGCCCGATAAAAGCTCGAAACCAAATTTTTAACATGCAGCTTAAGGCTCGAAGCTCGATAACCGAAAAATGCGAGGCTCGAGGCTCGGCTTGAAACCAAAAATGAAGGCTTGCACAGCCCTAGTATCTTTATCCTTATAGAAATAATGAGATTTCGATGAGACTTTACTTCATAGTAGTGTATTTAAGTTCATAATTAATTACTTTTAGCGCTTTACATTACGGAACCTATTTCCGAAAATTACTCCACCTCCCATCATGTCTTAGTCAACGTCTCAATGTTCTAACTTACTGAGGCTCAGTGTTTAATGTATTCGCAACATTAATATTATCGCGTAAAAATACAAAAGGGCATCTTAGGTTAAAGTAGTATAATTTACCGTATAATTGCTCGTTATTGGCTTGCGCATGTATTCAAGAGTTACTTAATCATGGATCTCTACGACGTTACTTTTACGACTCAAAATAGTGAGCCTAAGTAGCACGATAATTTTAGATTTTAATTATTTGAAGTCAATAGTTCGAGGTGAATAATTTTAATTTTTGGAGTATCCTACAAATACACGTTACGCATTGAAGCAACGACGGTTATAGTATTCCTCGTATAGTAATTTGGCGTAGCCAATTCTCTATTTAAGCGTCGATATTTTCATTACTTAATCTTTGTTTTGCCCACAGTATCGAAAGAATCTTTGAAACTAGTCTTCTCTCCACACATTTCTTTAATGATAATTTTAAAGCTGAAAATTACCTGCTCGAGTCGGACAGTTTAATATTGGACGAACCCATGGACTTGCTCTTTCTCTGTTCTGTGTTTCGAGTCTTTGTTGTTGGAAACACTTTGGCAGCATTGGTTTTCATCTTTGAAGTGGTACTGTATGTAGTGAGACTTTGCACGATTGATGAAAAATAGGTACATAACTATTTAAGTTTTGATTAAATTTATAGTTGTAAACAGGACTAAATACATGAATTTCTTTTTCTACTACAGGTTCTTAAATTGCGAAAGAAGTTTGACGTAAAATCATCCACGTAAAGCTTTGAAAGTGTTTCAGGATGGACTCACATTTTTTACCTCTCCGAGTGACGTATGTCACGGAGAGGTTCTAAAATCGACCGCCATGTCTATGTGTGTGTGTGTGTCAGGCTGTTGTTATTGACTTACGCCAAGAATTAATTGACTATAAGAATGCCTAAGTCACTAGATTTTACGCTTCTACTCTTACGCCGGTGTTAGTGGACAAGTTAGCCCCACCCTTTTCATGCCCGTCATTGCTCTGCTCTTTCCTATTGGATCCCGTGGGGATAGGTCATACAGACGCGATTGACGTATTCCGAATAGAGAAAAGAAACCTCGAGCAAAGTAAACAGAAAATGGAGGCTGCCAGCGGTGCTGAAACGGTTCGCGAATGGTTTTTAATTGCCATTATCAAGTTAGTTAAAGGTTTTGAACCTAACTTAATGGATTTTGAATACTTGTCTCTTCGTGAAAATCGTTCGTTCTATAATTGTTTCTAAATCGAATCAAGTGTATTATACTTATGATTTCGTGAGTTCCAAAAACCAAACCAAGGCTTAACGAAAAGGTAAAAGAGATAGTTGAAAACATAGAGTAAGATAAAATATTAAGTCCCGCCTTGGTTTCCAGCCTCCCCCACCCATGAGGGGGCATTGTCGACAATCACGCGCGCACCGAACGCAAATGTATTTGCTATTTCCGGACCGCATTCACAGTTCCCGGAAAATTCAAAACTTGAGGCTATCCACAATTCAACTGGCCACAATTACTCCATCTGACAAGTCAATTGTCCATTCCACATGAACACCAATTTGTATTCATTGGCTTCTAACACCACCATCTTCTGGGCGTTGTTTTTGTCTATCCCACATAGACAACAGTCTGTACTTACTGGCTTCTAACACCACCATCTTCTGGTCTTTGTTTTTGTCTTTCCCACATAGACACCAGTCTGCACTTACTGGCTTCTAACACCACCATCTTCTAGTCTCATTTTGTCCATCCCACATGGACACCAGTCTGTCTGTACACCTGCTTTCTACACCACCATCTTCTGGTCTTTGTTTTTGTCCATCCCACATGGACACCAGTCTGCACACCTGGTTTCTACTCCATCATCATCCTTAAGGTTATTACGCGGCGATCGGCCAGAGTTACGAGAAACGTCCGGCCTCCCAATGGCGGGGTTTCCACCAAAGGTTCACGCAATTGCGCTGTTGTTATCCATAGCTGCTATTCGAAACCCCTCTATACTACCTATTTGAGTAAGGCGAAGCAACCGGCGTATGCATCATTTGAAACGCCAATATTAGTCAAGTCTCTCAAGAATGTTTAATTGTTCTTTATTAACACGATGTAACGCTCAATAAGGCGAACAACTAACGAAGAAAATATTTAATATTAGTTATATTTATTTTAATATTTAAGATAATCTTGTTTCTCAACTCAAAATTAAAACGGAAAGAGTTAAAAAGCAGTCTATGTTTGAGTCTGTGTGTGTCCGTCCGTTGTTACACTAGTGCACAGCGTTAGCAGTTAGCCTTGTGTTAATGTGTTAAGAAATCATACAGAACCTTAATATTCCCTTTTTTCATAATATAAAGTGAATGTGTGGAAGTATTTTTCGTAATTTCGATGCCTTTAGTGGTTTTGTAGCTAAAAAGCTCTGTTTCATTTTTATATTCCAAGAATATTTTTTATATTATTATTTGAAATGGATGTTTATATATTATTTAAGCTATACTACATCTGTTTATAGCATAATCCTTTCTATAGTGATAACAAGAAGAACGCTACTATGTTGGTCAGATGAACTTTGATTTGCCAATAGGCCTAGTGAACCAAAAAGTAAACGCTTGGAATTGGTTTTCGTTTCTGTAATGCAGAGACTTTAACAGTTCAGAGTGAGCCGAAAGTTAAATACTCTTTTAAATAATCAGGCTTAGATTTTATAATCATGGTGGAAATCTTTGCCGCGTTCAGCAGAGCTCAGCGCTGTTAGCAGTGTCCTACAGAACGGGATTTTGTTTCGATTTTTGACGTCACGGTGCTCAGCACTGAGCCAGCGCGGTCACCAAAGAAAATAGTCGGGTTTTTAGACAACGTGACGTAAAACACGTAGTTCTCAGCTTGGCGAAAAAAACATGGAGGAATTAATACAAATAGCTCTTGCTGATTCTGATGGGACTATAGCTATGTGATTGGCGTGAAACCAGTTGATCACGCGAGAATTGTAATTAGTTTCTATTTTTAATAATAAAAGTTGTTCTTAGCTATCTCTATAAATATGTTATCATACAATTTTTGTTAAGCCTTGGTACCTTGCACGCTTTATTACGCTAGCGTCATTTTTAAAACACCGATGACCGGAGAAAAGCTTTGACGACAGAGCTCACCGGTAAACCCTTTTCCAAAATCCGCTGTCTTTTTTGGTGAGCTCTGCTGAACACAGCCCAGATCAGTGAAAGGTCTGATCGTAATCGGATTATAGCTTCGTGTTTTCATGCTTTAATGGTGTGCATTTACTTTCAGTGTGTGTAGCCACAAATAAGCTTTGGTGTTAAGAAACGTTAACAGTCATGTTGACAAACTAAGAAAATCGTTGAGGTAAAACGAGAGGATAGTGTTTACATGGCAACCCTGTTATGAATATGGCTTTGAACATAGAGGGTATGCAGTTGAGGAGTAGAAAATTGGGCCTTTACAAACACGTAAAGGTAATATCCCTAAAAAGTTTTATCTCTTCATTTCCCGTTTTTCCCCCATCAGATGACTTTAATGTGTACAAGTATATCCTGATTGGATGTAAAATGTCGTCTGATTTACAGTATATTTGCTATGCTTTGTATACTGCTTTAATATTTCATAAATTTTAACAGCAGTATTTGTTCATAAAAAAAGAAACATTTCTATATCGGGGTAAATAAGTTTGTAAGTAGTCCTCCTCTTGACTCGGAGAGGTAATATTTTGGTTTTCCCAACTTGTTTAAATTGCGTTCAATTGTCGAAAATTAGGCTCCTGCGTTTATGGTTACGCTAGCCTATTAATTTTCGTTCATATAAGGTAGAGCCTAAATTTCGGGCCGCAACTAGCAAAACGAAGGGCATATCTTTATAATTAAAAAAACCGTGAAATGTCAATTTACTTATTTATTCATTTTAAACCGCTATAAGATATAATTTGACCCATTATTTAATATTGTAATGCTCGTATTATCTCCGTGATAGCACTTTTTTTGGTGCCACCGCTTATAAAGGAAGTTTATGCTCGTTAATGACGAAAGAATTCGTGAGTCTGATGTAATACCAACTGTTTTTTTAATTTCCGAATTTAATGCGAAGAAACTAAGTTTTCGGCCATCGCACTTACTAAATACACTCAGCTGCTCATTTTCATGATGTATATGCAATGTGAGAATGTTAGGTATTTTTTTGAATAATCTAAAGAATTCTACGAGTATTTAACATTAAAATGTCACCTCAGAATAAATTATGTAGTGGATTTTTCCTTACAAAGTATGCTAGAGGTCATTATCACCGTCTAAATGTAAATTCTTATACTCTTATTAGCGTGAATGAATTCTTGATAAAATTATATTTAGAAGAGGTACTGTTAATTATTATTGAATATCTGGATGTTTTCTCCTACGACGGCATAACACTCGTTTTCGTGAACTTTATATTAAATTTTCTTTATCCATTAAATCATATCTAAATTAGCTAAGATATTAAACCTTGCAATTGGTTCATTTCTTAATAGTCGCTATAGTTGAAGAATGCACTACATTTATTTATCATTGACAAATGAACTATGGTTAATCTTCAAATAAACGGAAAGGAATATAGAATTTAAAAGAATTTTTATGTGTGTATCTTTAAATGTAAGAAAACCTGACTAATTTTAACAAGAAATGTTTTTTAAACTTTATCGAAAAGAGTCTGTTATCTATTTATTTGGTTACAATTTGTGCCCATTTCTGCTTTTTAATATAATAAATAAATTTTAGCTTTAAAAGTGTACTACAATTTTTTTTAACATTTACAAATTCTTTCTTAGACGAATTTCTCCTCTCCGAGTGACGACGACGTCACGGAGAGGTATTACACTGGACGTGTCTGTCTGTGTGCGTTTGTCACGGTGTTCCCAGTTGGCAAATCGTAGCATTCCCGTTTCACAGCAAGCAATATTGACTTCTACCATGAGTTAATAATATGTTAGCTCCCTATAAGTTACTCAGGCTCCATAGGGGTAATGTATCCAGCAATTTCTTCTCATTTCGCCCGCGCGGGAAAAACATCCGAATGTTGCGCTCTCTCTTGTCGAAAAAAAAAATCCCGCTCGTATGGCTCCTCGACCTCGAGTCGTCGGCTGCTTTTTCACCAAGGGAGTTTTTTAGTCGTGAATGTTTGTTTTAACAATTTAACATTAAATCATGGCGTTTATGTCAGTACTGAGACAAAAAAATGCACGAACTCAATGCAATTGCCGATATTGATAAAGAATGCTAAAGATAAGAGTTGTTATTGTGACTTGAAACGAGAAAATTATACAACAGCTAAATCCAATTCACTGATCTCTTAACTGTTTTCTTAACCGAGGCTAGTGAGCGAAATATTCGGCTGCTTAAATAGCTCCGATATCATTGGCTAGCTTCCACTACACGCACTTCCGGGGAAAAACCGGAAAGTAGAGTAAATAAGAGTAAATAAGATTTTCGTTCCCGTGGCGGCCGCAGAGCGTCGCATATAATTGGGAAGCCGGCGGCGCGGGAGAAAACGCTGGAGTATAAAAATGAATTGCCTGAGTAACTTATAGGGGGCTAACATATTATTAACTCATGATTATATCAAGCTCGAATTAACACGACTATAAGTTAATGCCGTTAAAATTATCCAAATGATCTCTCTTGGGTAACAACTAATGGAGTCAGATCGGTGTTAATAAAGAGCACATGTTACTGTTTAAAGCAACACCTTTCTTTCTTAGGCATTAAACTAGATTCCCACTCGACCGAAAAAAACCGGCGGAAATCAAACAGCCAACGGTAAAAATTTTAACTTACGCTGGCGTCCGGCGGTAGACCGTTCAAACTACGACTGAATTTTCAGTTTGGCGGTAGATATTTTTGGGTCACGTGACAGATTTGAGTTGTTTCCTCAACATCTATTTCACACTCTTTGTCCCCTTGTCGCTTGGATCGTACTAGAAGGGATATTTTCTAGCTTCCTCAGTAAACTTTTCCTTATTAACATCTTATCTCTTTTTACTTCCGTTAATTTAATTTTTATTTCTTGGTGGTATGTTTCCGATAAGCCTTGGTCAACCAGAAAAAATGGCGGCTATCAATCGATCTCGCAAGTGCGTGCGCTGTTGAAATTTATGACGTTGTCAGTGGGATAATTTCATTGGCTGAGACACCGGCGTAACGCCGAACACGACCGAAAAAATAGAACACAACTTACGCCCTTTCTGCCGGGTTTCCGTCGTCTTTTCCGTGGAGTGGGAATCTAGCTTCATACAAGCGGGCCTACACGAAAAAATGCTCCATTTCTTTAGGTCCTTGAACAATAACGCTATATTTATTAAGGATTTTGAAGAATAAGCATCTTCCTTTTCCAAAATATTGCTTGTTTTATAGATCAGATTAGGGTTAGGAAAGGCATAGGTTAGTTTTGCTTAGGCGTCTTTGAGAGCTACGGTTCCTAAATTAAGCGTTTGACCTCGTGATAATAAGCGTATGCATATATTCATATCCTATAAATGCTAAAAATTGAAGAACCATTTCAATGATAATAAACATTTTATCGGTGACAGCGTTTAAAAATGAAATGTTGTTTTTAGAGGAACTGTTACGTTAGAAAATAGATTTTGGGTACTCATTCTATGTTCAAACTTCATTACAGTGTTACATAATGCATATGACTTAAATATAACAATTTGCTAATCGCTTTATCAAGGTACATTTCTTCGATTTGAAAATATTTCGTTCTTCTAAACTCTAAATTTTGCTTAATATTTAAAAAAATACATGGAATTATTGGTCATTTTACCTAACCACTCAATCTTCATTAGATAATCAGATTACCGCGGGTATAGAGTCTTCGTGTTCCCGAGAATTGGGATCTTTTAATCATAATATACCGAAGCCAAAACCGGTCAAATTGCCGAATGGAAGACAATCTGTTAATTGCCGTAGTTAAATCAACTTGGAATGGGGGTGAACAGGGGCTTGAAATTGTTAAAAGGGGACTTGAAATGGAGTAAATAAGGGTTTGAAACGGTGTAAATAAGGGGTTGAAACGGTGTAAATATGGGTTTGAAATGGTGTAAATATGGGTTTGAAATGGAGTAAATATGGGTTTGAAATGGAGTAAATTGGGGTTTGAAATGGAGTAAATTGGGGTTTGATATGGAGTAAATTGGGGTTTGAAATGGAGTAAATTGGGGTTTGATATGGAGTAAATTGGGGTTTGAAATGGAGTAAATTGGGGTTTGAAATGGAGAAAATTGAGGTGTGAAATGGAGTAAATTGAGGTGTGAAATGGACTAAATATGGCTTTTAAATGGAGTAAATAGGGCTTTGAAATGGAATAAATAGGGCTTTGAAATGGAGTAAATAGGGCCTTGAAATGGAGTAAATAGGGCCTTGAAATGGAGTAAATAGGGGTTTGAAATGGAGTAAATAGGGGTATGAAATGGAGTAGATAGAGTTTGAAATGGAGTAAATAGGGGTTTGAAATGCAGTATATAGGGGTTTGAAATGGAGTAAATAGGGCTTGGAAATGGAGTAAATAGTCGCTTTGAAATAAAGTAAATAGCTTGGGCCTTGAAATGGAGTAAATAGGGCTTTGAAATGGAGTAAATAGGGCTTTGAAATGGAGTAAATAGGGCTTTGAAATGGAGTAAATAGGGCTTTGAAATGGAGTAAATAGGGCTTTGAAATGGAGTAAATAGCTAGGACTTTGAAATGGAGTAAATAGGGCTCTGAAATGGAGTAAATAGGGCTTTTAAATGGAGTGAACAGAGACTTGAAATGGCTTTAATATTTAACACCTTCACTTCATTTGGTGTAGTAATGTGATATACGTGACGTAACTTTGCCTACATTTAACACCATTAAACTAAGTAGTAATATTAGAGTTCAAAAGATTTCCTGAAAAAGATGTTAAAAAGCACTACAAATGGTGCATAAATGCCTAATATTTCGTTCATACTTGCAAATAATATTTGTAAAAGGCGTGAATTTATCATAAAAATGGTGTAGAAGTACACCTTAAATGGTGTCAATTTTGGCACCGAAAAAAACCGCATATATGGTGTAAGAATGCACCATTATTTTTTGCAGTGTACTGCTTTGAGCTTTGGTCAGTTGAGTATTTGTCGATGATTGCGTTAGGTATTTACTCGTCATTATAGTTACGCGAGCTTATGGTCATTACCAAGTGTCACTTATTTAAATAAACTTGGTTTCATCCGCAAACGACAATAAATGAAGTAGGCCCTAGCTTAGTATCACCAAAAGTGGATGAGGGAAAAGTTTGAAAGTTGCCAGAAGTCGCGAGGCATCAGAGTTTCGCCATGATTGGCCGTTCAATCGGTGTAGCTCTATTAGGCTTATTCACTCCCTAAAAGTAGTCTTTGTGCTAGTTCGCGGTTACCGTCGTCTGCTATTGTGTATGCTAAATTGAATTTGGTCGAATGCGGCCTCGCTCCATGTCTTAAAATTTGTAATCTTCGCTGACGGGTGGTGTACAATTTTGATGCGTGATTTAGCGATGAAGATACCTATGCTTTGTGCAAATAAATACTAGTCTGAACCGACTCTTAGCCATGTTTTTGTTCGGATCAAAATCGTTTTAAATCAGTTTCCGGTTTAAAGTTCCGTTGCGAGGGATTACACTCCTAACAATCCTCGTTTAATCCTAATGATGTGCAGTGGTTCTCGAAACTGGAATCTTGTCAGTAGCTCGACGGTGAAGACGAAAGAAGCGACTCCAAGCATTGCCGCCCACAATCTGAACTTGGCTTCAATGTCCTTGAACCCGAGTACGTGTACTTCATTCTCAGCCGTCGAATGTTGACGTTCCAATTCGAAGTGCCAGTCTCTCTCGAACACGCGGTGAAATGCTGTGATTTGGCCGGTTTCCACGAAAGACCGCAATCTGCAATCACCAAATGGTGAAATACTTTAATTTTTCAATTCAGTAACTTAAATCAGGTTGCAAAATTTGTCCGCGTGATTAACGCTGACTTTATTTGATAGTTTCAAGGTACACACGACACTTTTGGCCGGGACTTGAAAAATGATGTTCCCCAAAGATTTCAAGTGACACTATGAAGAGTTGACGATAATTATACCGATTTCGAATAAAATACGCGAGCTATTAAAAGAATTCGGGTGGATTTCACGGGCACGTAGCGATATGAACATTTAACAAAAACCCTCATTTAAAGCGTGTTTCGCGATTTGCACGCTTCTCACTTGGACTTTGTTGACAGCGGATTACCAAATGAGCAATTGATTGGTTTAGCGGTGTTATGAAAATAGTCTATGGGATTAATCGGCAGTTGGAAGTGGAACTGCTAAAAATTGCCATTCAACTACGCATCGGTTCCACGAGCAATAACGTAACGCGATACGGAGCTCTTGAACTCGCCATTATGTGCTCGAGAGTAGTTGTATAATAATTAGCATTTTTCCTGCGTTATAAGTCAATGCGCGTGAACGCCAGTTAAGGCATAGAATTATGGAAGAAGACTCAAGTAGCACGAAAACGCAGACTATTCGTGCATTATGAAAGTTAACGAACCTTTGGTTGATGTTCTTCAGAGCTTTAGGATTCATTGTTGCATTGTTAACTGGGAGCACTAGCGGTTGTTGCAAGTACTTGGCCGAACCAAGATGAAAATGCAATAGGTTCAGCTTTGGCTCATCGAAGCGCGTTAACAAGGCCATCTGTAAAGTTGGTAAATCTGCAAACCATATTTGCTTTCCTGACTGTAAATCCCTCGGTTTAAGCTCATTGTCTTTCGCTCGCTGATGCCGCAGAGTTTTCCTTTCATCGTCAGTCTGTTAGAATTGAAATTTTAATAATGGACTTTAGGAATGAGATTAAAGTGTTCAAAAATCTCCACCGATTGTTTAACACGTTCTTCTATTAACTCAGAAATGATAACTTTGACGTCGGGTACTTTCAATAAATCCGGTATTCCGTTATTGTTTTGTCTCTTCTGAGACGAGAAATTGGCTTTCAAGACAAATTGACGAAAACCACAATTATCAAGAGATAAACTCCAACGCTGAAGCGAATCGCCAGTGACGAAGGAATATCGAAGCCTGCACCGACACAAACCAAAGGAACAAGATTTAGTGGTTGAAGGCACCGTTCATTTACTTAACTTTGTTGGACGTGTGGGTGTGTCTGTGTGCATTGTTACATCGAAGGACAGCGCGTTCGCGGTTTGCAAATCAAAGTAAACGTGTTTGCAATTTCTGGTCCGCATTCATACTTCAGGGAAATTCGAAAAAGTTGTATTTCACTACCTTAGATATTCCGCGTTTAATAGTGGCTTTAAAGTATTAAAGACGGTTTTTTTAGAACTCGGCATTCTCTCTCCATTGTCAATGTCATCTTATCTTTATCGATACTCGAAAGTTGTTCTCAGAACTTGCTTGTTAAATCTTATTATATCCACAACTTTGTTTATAAATAATCGTTTATCCACTAATTTGTGGAAAATGGATAGAAAATGCCCACCTCTAGGGTTTTTAGCCACTTCGTATGATGAACATCTACGATGTGGGTCTTAGTTTGACCTGGCCTCTTGTTGGCGGTGAAGGTAGTGGCGGCGTCGTGAAAGAGAACTGCCTTAGACAGTATAAAATTTTTCGATCGTCATTGAAGGGAGAGTGAATGGGAGAGATTTGTGGTGAGGTAATATTTTCGTTCGTGTATTTAAAAGGATGGCGATTATGATAGATTGGTTAAGCCATATACTTTCCCTTAAAAATTCCTCTCACCCGTCGACAATTAGAGTTTGACAGCTCCCCTCTTTCAACATTCAAAGAAATCGAGGGAAATTTTGAAAGCAAAAAAGCAAGTATTTACTGACGTTCTTTTTAGAATGGTCTTAAGGCACCGGGATTTTACAATTATTGGGTGTTTTACCGAATTATTTCTCTTTTAAACGCTTCTGGCCATAAGTTCATGTTAGAAATTTATAAGATGCAAAAATTATGTGTCGGCACAAGTCTATGTCATAAACTAAAACTTTCTGTACGTGTATTAATTGAGCGTTAAGTACGTAATGTTAGAAATTTTTAAGAAGCGATAAGTGTGCATCGGCATAAGTCTATGTTGTAAACTCAACGAGGGGATAATCATGAAACTATCTGTTCTTCGATTCGCCGGAATACTACAATTACGACATAAGTAATTATACTGGTAATAATTTTATCACTGTATAGGGTAGGGCATCGAGGGGCTATTCACAGTGATTTAATGCACGGTAAATCATTTAAGAATTGTAAGAGATAGAGCTATTCACTCATTAGGGTAAGGTATAGAGGGGTTATTCACTCATTAGGGTAAGGTATAGAGGGGTTATTCACTCATTAGGGTAAGGTATAGAGGGGTTATTCACTCATTAGGGTAGGGTATGGAGGGGCTATTCACTCGTACGATTGGGCTACTATTACGAGCCCTTGGGTCGTCTTGTTTTTTTCTCTTTTGGTTGGATATAATTTTAACTTTGCGCGTCCCCCATAGATGGCGTGGAAAATTTATAGATTTATACGGCATCTTTTGTGTTTTGTGTTTACGCGTGCGACGGAGCGAACAGGCAAGGGGGGCTCACGCTCGATTCGAAGTTTTTTCTCTCTCCAACAATTTGCTTGTGTGACGTCACACTAGACCACCGCGGCTCTGCTTGACATAGGAATCAAGGAGCGCTCTAAAATTTTGTAACTAACTGCCCCTTAATTTCCAAAATTTGAAAAGCCCGGCCCGGCTCGATAAATTGTTCGACTCTGCAGACTCGACCTTTTCCCAAAATGGCTCCGAAATAAAGAAAGAGTTTTTGAGCAGCGACGGACATCATTGATCCTGGAATTCCCTTGACTCTCTTGTGAATCATATCAATCATCGATAAGACTCCCATGACGCAAAGCAACCCGCTCCAAATCTGAAAAAAAATGTTTTCAGAGAAGCAAAGTTTAAGAATTACTTTGTAAATAAATAGATGGCTCTGAAGCAAAGGGCTTAACCTTAACATCACCGGCACTGACAACAGAGTTCTTGAATACGCTTCACATACTTAAATATACACATTCTACAGATTTACACGAAGACCAAATTCTACATATTTTATATACACTCCATTCCAGAAGCAAATAATTTGGAACTGAAGGATAATGTTTTCCCGAATTGAAACTCGTGCCTCGACGACTAAATCTGATTGCTTGGAGTAGTTTGACATTTCGTAACTCTTATTGTTACGTTACGTTTGGTCATAGCTTACATGTAGGGAACGATTTCAAAATCACGGTGTAATCATTTTACACCAAAAGTCTTGGACCACAATAGCAGCCCACAAACTAAATGATGTGTCTTACCACACATAGCTGAAAAGGTCTTTTCGTCTACCCAACTTTCACACATAGTGCCCTTTCCGCCTAAAAATGAATCTCTCACTCTAGCTACCTTGCCCGCATTCCCTATCCTTCTCCCCGCGTTAACCCCAGAAAGGCAGAAACCGTAGTAAATAGAAAACCTTTTAATTTGAAACGATTTCAACAAATGGGCGTCGCTACAGCTGTACATCAAATTAAACCAAATTGTAGGGTTGCCGCGATACCAATGTTGTTTACCAATACTCCCAAGAGTTGGAGCAGGGGTCCCGACTAATTAGTTTTACGTCCGTCCGAAGTCAGATAAACTGCTGCAAACGCAAACAAATGCCCCAATGTAATTTTTTATCGAAATTCTTTGCTTAATCGGTATCTAGCCACACTTGTTCCTGGCGTACCCCGGCCACAAACACACAAACAAACACATCAGTGCAAAGCAAGGTGGGGTTACATAACCATACCTAGCAAAATTACCTGTAAGTTAGCGATTAAAATTATGGAATAAAAAAATAACCGTAATTTATGGTATTTTATATTATAACAGGCTTATTACCGTGGTAATTTACGTAATTTACCGGAAAAATTTGTAAAATTACGGTTATTTACGTCGTACTCTCTATACTTACACCTATGGAAATAGTTTTTAAATCGTTGAAGGCTCCGACTGGAGCAGCGTTGAACGTCACATGTTTGGCAGACAGTAAACTTTGATGGGCGTACATGAATGGCACTGTCCATGTTATGGACCAATTTTCACGCATTGAAAATTCGTAACTGATTGGCAATGCTGTCAGCTCCGCTTTCTGGAAATGCATATGAGAAAAACAGTTTGTAGCTGGCCCTTATTGGAAGCATGAAGGGTTGAAACAAGTTGAACTCATTCGCTTTAAAATTATCCAGTGAAATGAAAAAAAGGTTGAGACGTTATTACCCTATCATGTTATGAACCTTGTACTGATTTTAGTATAAATTCAAGGTGAATCAGAACACCCGCTGCGGGCCGAAAATAAGCGCTGGACACTGGACATTGTCCAATAAAAATATGAAATGTCCCATAATTTTTTTAAAAACTAAGGGGTTCACTGGACAGTTTGACCAATAAATTTTTGGAAGTTTTGATAGCTTGACTATGGAGATGCGACACTATTTTGCACACTCCAGTGGACAATGTCCTATAAATTTTCAAGTCAAACAGGGCGTCATTGGACGCGTGTCCTATAAGAAATTTTTCTTATTTCCGGCCCTGCGACCCGCATAGGTTTTACCGCTATTTTGGAGGCGCTCAGAGCGCACGATAATGTTGGTTGAAAATCGATAATTTTTAGGCTTTGGTAAGATAATTTGGTAATTTTTTCTGGCAACGCTGGGCTACAATAAACCTTAGAACAAATGTGGCACCCGAACATCGCGGTTGTTGTTTCTCATTCTTAATTAACACTCGAAAGAACCAGCCATTATAATTAGTTAAGAGTGAAAGAAACCAACTAATATAAAGAACGTAAAAACACTCGAGCACCGTCACTCGGTTGAATTTTTCAGAGCAAGAAAGAGCAATTCTCTGGCAGTTTTTGAGATAAGTGGAAAACGCGACGCGACTCTGGGCCAGTGTTTCACTCGTGTTCCCAATGACGGACGAAAACTGGCCCAGAGTGCGCTTAGAGTGTTTTAGTGCAGTCGGTGGACGTCGCTTTCAAGTTCTCTCTTCAACCCTTCAAGCCCTTTTTAAAGCTTAATCGATCAGCAGAGTGAGAATATAATTTTTCAATTCACGCGTAAGTGCAATATTTGAGCGCTCAGTTTTTTTAGTCAAGGCGTTGCTTGTTACAATTTCGACGTCAATAGCGCGCTCTGGTTACATATTCTCCTAGCGAGATTTGCCAGAAGTTAAAGACAGCCTGCGCAGCGGGAGATGCGCACATTTTCAAATTTTCCTCTCTTATCTGGGCCAACACTATTTTACAAATTTACCAAGGGTGTCTACAAATGCCTACAGTAGTAAAACTACTATTGTAGTCGTTTTCTGTTTATTTTAAATACAGTCCCGTTTTCAACAGTTTCCTGCCTTTATTATAAATGTATATATGCTCTGAATATACTCAAGATTGTCAGAAGGTCCTGAGGAAATTAATATTTAACTATCATTGTTAATTTATCCCTCCTATGATATTATTGGGAAGAGCCCCTATAGGGGCTGGAATTTTACCAAATATGTTTATTTCAGTTAATTATGGCTGAAATTAAATCTAATTTGGTACGTATAATTTAATTCGCCGATACTCAATTTTTTATTACAAATAATACTTAATGGCGGCAAATTGAGTTGTGTCTACAAGATTTAATTTTGAAATAAAATTTTACCAAAATGATATTATTTAACTTAATTATCCAAGAAATTAAAAATAATTGGGTACCTTATGTGGAATGATTGCGGTGTTCAATATAAAATGCAATTTAAAAGTTAATTACGAGTAGTAATCATACTTTAGCTGAGGAAGGCAACAAGACTTTTGTAATCTTGTCTGCCAGGGTAAGAATTTTTCGAAAATGTGAATATTTAACATAACTATTAAAGTAATGAAATCAAATTTGATTATATGAATGTGGTGTTCTATTTAAACGCAGTTTAGTGTTAATTGCGAGCAATTATTCTGAAATATAAGGTGCCTACAACTTTTGAATTTAACATAACCTGGGTGTCTACAGCTTTTGAATTTTACATAACCTGGTTGCCTACAAGACACTATTTTACCAAAACGCTTTCATTTAACTTAATTTTGGATTGAATTCAATCTAAGTCGGTACATATACATTTAAAGCTAATTCTGAGCAATTATTCTCAAATAAATGATGCCTAGAACTTTTGAATTTTACAAAGTTAAGATAACTAAGGCTTCATCTTTGGTAGTCACTTTACACACACTAGTTTTATATGCCAAAGATTTTGAACTTTTCAATTCACCCGATAATATGGGTATCTCGAGGGGCAAATTTTTAGGAAGCTGATTAGAATTTGTCGAATAACTCTGAGCCTTTTAAAAGGTGCAGTGTGAAATAACCCTAGAAACGAAAATAAAAACTGCGCAAGGTTTTAGTTTATTGATATTCCCATTAAATACAGCAACGCAAAAGCAGCGAGATCCAAGGGGTGACTACATTTTGTCTTTCGAACTAGAAGAGCTGGAAGCCAAAACGGCACAAGATTCTAGTTTATTGATATTCCCTTTAAATGGCAGCAACGCAAAAGCAGCGAGCTCAAAGGGTGACTATCTTAAGAATATTAAACCAATTATTTAGCTTCAACTGCTTAATATTTGTGGTAAAATAGCAGTTCGCTATTTAAATCCACAAGACAAAGTCTCCGATCATAAGGCTGAACATCACAGTTAGGCCTACTTCTTTTAAGAGCTATTTATTACGGAAAATCCAAGACGAGAACGAAACACTAACTCTCCTCGCCAAGAGTAACAAGACGGCCCAAGGGCTCGTAATAGTAGCCACATCGTACGAGTGAATAGCCCCTCTATACCTTACCCTAAGGAGTGGATAACCCCTCTATACCTTACCCTAATAAGTGGATAACCCCTCTATACCTTACCCTAATGAGTGAATAGCGCTTTCAATGCTTTCAATGCTTAAATTATTTACCGTGCACAAAATCAGAGCCCCTCGATTCCCTATTCTAAACAGTGATAAAATTATTACCGTAAAAATTTACTCATGCTGTAATTCTAATATTCCGGCGAATTGAAGAACAGGTAGTTTTAGTGATAATCCCCTCTATGCCGATGCACACTTATCGCATCTTATAATTTTCTAACAAGGACTTATGCCCAGATGGGCCAGAAACCTTTGAAAGAGAAAGTTTAGTTATAGTGATAACCCATTTTAGTGATTATCCCCTCGAATAACCTTTAGCAATGCTTAAATAATCAAACGCATAACGCTAATTTAACACTATGTTAGCTCTATCTATACCCACATTTGAATTAACTGCCAAAACGTACCAGTCAAACATAACATAGATGACGATAGCTACCGAACGACAACGAAACACATGAGGAGCGCGGTAGGAAACTGGGAAAATCGTTATCTATTTAATTAGCACATAAATTAAAAGATAATAAATATAAAAACCCCAAACATACAAATTCATCCGACCCCACAGATAAAAATTCAAAAGTATCCGACCCCACAGATTAAAAGGTACCCACCCCACATCACCCCGACATTTTAGAGATAAAACTAAACGATAAAAATACACAAATATCCGACCCCACAAATAAATAGGGCCCTCCCTCATTCCCGACCCTTTAGAGATAAATTAAAGGAAGCAAACTCGCTATTTATCTCAAGCCTTGATGGTACAGTGCCTTGCTACGGCGCGAGTGACCCGGGTTCGAATCCCGGCTGCTTCCAAATATTTTTTAATTAAAATAAAATCTCTAGCCGAGCTCAGTTACCCCTATGGGTGGGTTGAGGTACTATCGAGTTCCTTTTAAGCTAAAATCTAACGATAACGAAAGCGACAACTCCGGCCACAACTACAGCTCGGGTCATACTAAGAGCCTCATCGTAAACTACGATGTGGCTAAAAATGGCAAGTGAACCTGGAAAAATCTTGTACCCTCAGTGGCCCCTTTCTTTCTGAACCAATCTCCTGCTAATACACCCTTAGTTAGCGCCCTAGTCCTATGGTTTTGCGTCATATTTAAAAAATTTTAATGTGATCAAATTTCTCCAATATAACCCATTAAATCATCATATGTCCCCGTGACCAATTTTTTCCTGGATAACTGTTGCGTTAACTCTTTTGTTATTTAATAATTTAATGGTTCAAAACGGAAGAGTGCAGTTGTTTTAAATTGATAAAATAACATCAAAACTATTAACAAACTTACAAAAATTATTACGTAAATTAAGTTGAATGAAAGCGTTTAGGTAAAAGAGTGTCTTGTTGGCACCCAGGTTATGTAAAATTCAGAAGTTGTAGGTACCATATATTTGAGAATAATTGCTCCGAATTATCTTTAAGTCGCGTTTATATTAATCAGCGCAATCTCAAATGTATGTGTACCAACTAAGATTGAATTCCATCCAAAATTAAGTTAAATGAAAGCGTTTTGGTAACATAGTGTCTTGTAGGCACCCAGGTTATGTAAAATTCAAAACCTGTAGACACCCAGGTTATGTAAAATTCAAAACCTGTAGACACCCAGGTTATGTAAAATTCAAACGTTTTAGGCACCCAGGTTATATAAAAATCAAAAGTTGTAGGCACCTTATATTTGAGAATAATTGCTCGCAATTAACATTAAATTGCGTTTAAATAGAACACTACATTCATATAATCAAATTAGATTTCATTACTTTAATAGTTATGTTAAATAAACGCATTTTGGTAAAATTCAAACCCATATGGGCGAGGTTTCCTTTAGCAATATTTTGAAGGCACCCTAAGCGTAAGTTTAATTGGCCGCAATTTATTTTTTATAGTATTTAATTTGATTCAAATAGCATTATACTCCAAATTATATTTAACTTCATACTTAAATAATTTAAATATTCATATTTTGGTAAAATTCTTACCCCGGCAGACAAGATTACGAAAGTCTTGTTGCCTTCCTCAGCTTAAGTATGATTACTACTCGTAATTAAATTTTAAATTGCGTTTAAATTGAACACCGCAATCATTCCACATAAGGTACCCAATTATGTTTAATTTCTTGGATAATTAAGTTAAATAAGATCATTTTGGTAAAATTTAATTTCATAATTAAATCTTGTAGACACAACTCAATTTGCCGCCATTAAGAATTATTTGTAATAAAAAATTGAGGGTCGGCGAATTAAATTATACGTACCAAATTAGATTTAATTTTAGCCATAATTAACTGAAATAAACATATTTGGTAAAATTCCAACCCCTATAGGGGCTCTTCCCAATAATATCATAGCAGGGATAAATTAACAATGATAGTTAAATATTAATTTCCTCAGGACCTTCTGACAATCTTGAGCATATTCAAAGCTTATATATTTATAATAAAGGCAGGAAACTGTTGAAAACGGGACTGTATTTAAAATAAACAGAAAACGACTACAATAGTAGTTTTACTACTGTTGGAATTTGTAGACACCCTTGATAAATTTGTAAAATAGTGTTGGCCCTTATGGCCCTCTGGATTAGGCTTGCTTGGCAACTTGAATAGTACACAATGAAACCGAGGGTGGGGCACTTTCATCAAACTTAGGGCTAAAATGTTATATTTATAGTGACAAACCTTCATGGAATCTGTATAACTATCATTCACGGGTATGTACCTTAAAATATAAACTCAATTAGGAAAGCGTTTTTTACAACACCAAGAGCAAAACCAAGCGGGAGTACCGCCACTACGAACTTTGACCAAATTTCATCGAAAATCAAGTTTGCTAAGGGTGAATTTAGAATCCATAAAATGAATACTTTTTGGTGAGAAACACTAAATTTACCCATAGAGATAACGTAGAGATGTTTTTACAAGTGAGGGTAAAATAGGAACCGTTATGAAGACAAGTCACGCAAATACAATTCCCGTATTAGCTACGTGTGGTAGGGGGTGGGGAGGGCGTGTTAGCTTCGGATGAGCTAATGTAATACATTAGTCGCGTTATTTCTTTCGCTAAGGTAATATTCGAGATTACCCAACAGTTGGGGTACTTTAAGTTATTACCACGCCTAGCTAAAAAGGTCCTTTCGTCTGTCCATTCTCCACACACAATCCACAAACATACACACTTGCGGATCATTAAATGAAATGTCTTTCACACTCGTAGCTAAAAACCGATTACAACAACCGATTTCAGGGTCAAAGACAACTATAATAAATAACAGCAACACAGCCATTATAAATAATCAGTGCGTGATAACTGTATATTTTGGAGAAGACGTAACCTTAAATTTCATAAGCAACAAACCGTTAATTTAATGCCAATTATTCGATAATAATTAATATCATTTAATCGCTGCTGGCCCATTGGCCCGAATGTCCCATTAGACCGAATGGAAGTTACACAAGACATAGGGCTTGCAACTGAAAAAAAAACGGGGAAGACCCAAGAAAATTAAAAGTGAGTTAAAATTGAGTAAAAGTCTTCATAGATATTATAACACGAACAGGTTTTAACCAAACACTAAGCTCACAAAACTCCTGCCCATTCACTAAGCACGTTGTGCATTCCGTCTTAAAAAAATAAACCTATCCCTGACCTAACCTTAACCCTCTATAATATTAGCGTAATTTTAATAAAATCTACGCAAAATATTTCAAATATCCAAAGGCCATTATTGCAATAGTATTTTTTATTACATTATAGTTTCCCACATTGTCTAACGTAACTGCAATTAAGTTCAAATGAAATTAATAATCAATTGCATGAAACTATTATTACGTAGTTTACTTTTTCTTTCCGGGAATCAATCCAAGGACTGTCGCACGGTAGCCCGATACTCTTCCACTGCGCCACGGTGAGACGAAAGTTCCTATCGCTAAATTAACTTATATAGCCTTATAAGTAATAGTAATAATAATAATAATAATATTCCTAATAAAAAATCCCAATAGGCAGAAACCGCACAAACGGCGGGATTTAAAATCATATTTCAGATAAAATCGGTCGATTGGGAATGCGGTCGAATGGGATTCGATCCAATGGGAGGACACCATTTAATCATAGACTTAAATTTGTTAAAGCAGTGAATTTAACTCCTGTTATTAGCATTTTTAGGTATCGTTTTACTTGGGGTAAATTTTACGATAATTTCTTAGAGTGTACGGGCAAGATTAAATTTGTTTTTGCTCAGAAGCGTATTCGAGGCAATTATTAACAGCTGAGAATTGTACGCCACTTCCGTTTGCTCTTGGTTAACGGTTACCTGGCATACTTTACCGGAGACGTTTATTATTTTCAAATATGTAATAAACCATTCTGTGGAGAGAGTATTTAGGTAAATCCCAAAGCGGCTAAGAAATGAAAATTTATTACGCAATTAAGTTTTATTTTACAAATTTCAATTCCATTCAAATAAGAGGATTAAATTTAATATGCTATCATAAAGTTCACAACTATAGTCTGGAACACGGAATCTCAATGCGCAATTTCTTCAAACTCAAAAAACTCCGATGCACTATTTCGACAATCTTACAGCGTCAAGTTAACGTCACAACGAACACTATCTGTACAATATTCACAACTAAACCGTTTTCGGATATTGATAACTTACCTTTTCAGAGAAACTGAATACGCTTACGTTATAGACCTCTTCTTCCATATTTTAAGAAAATAGAAGCCCCTTGTCACACAGCAAATTTATGCTCCAATTTAGAGTCACAAAATCATCGAATCTACAGCGTGTCCTCACCATGAGAAGTCCAATCGAGTTTTACCTCCGGAATCGACCGAAGAGTCCAATTAAAACTGTTCATTTAGCTGTTATCATTATCCAATCAAAACAGAGCCTTAATAATGTTTCTTAAAACGTTCATTTCTAATCATGGAAACAGACTTGGATTAACAGCGCCAAACGAGGAGCCAATCACCCTCAGATTCCCGGTCCACCTATTACGAATTACGCGCTATAACTCTAGCGCTGTCAAGAATAGGCTTTTAAAGATTACGCGTCATAATTTTTGCACAAGCGAGGGTGCAGACTTGTTCACTGATTACGCTGAGTGGCTGGCCCCTCGACGCCAAGTTGGAATAATTACTTTTTGAAATGATGGCATATACGAGAAGCAATCACGGAGTGTTATTAATGCCATTTTAGAGTCCGCTTTGTTTCGCACGCACATTTGCGATTCGAAAACTTTAAAACTCGACAGCGTTACGACGCCATGAAGGCCCGTTTTCAATCAAGACTTTTTTGATAAGAAAAAAAGTCTTTGCGTCTAAAGTAATGTTCAGTCAAAAGCGGAAACGCAAATTGTAGATGGTTTTCGGACAAGTTTCAAATTCAACATTGTTCTTGTCGCACCACGCCGATATTACGTTTAAATCAGCTTGGAGTCTCGCGCAGTCATCATAAGAATTAATTATTTTACAGACCTTATGGTCATCCGCAAACGCTATTAATTTTGAGTGTTTAATTAAATATTGCAAATCATATACGTATAAATTAAATAACAATGGGCCAAGAGATGAACCCTGTGGAACCCCGCAATTTACCGTGTATTTAACGGAGGTAAGTATACCATTACACTTAATACGGTTTATTCTCTGATGTAAGTTGGAACGAAACCAACCAATAAGTTCATCACCAACACCTAATATGCGCAGTTTATCTATTAAGTATGAATGGGAAACACGATCAAAGGCCTTGGCCAAGACAAGATAAATAACATCGACTTGTCCACGACTCTCGACTTCCGCTGCCACGTAGTCCATGAAAGCCGCATGGTTCGTGTCAACACTCCTCCCCGGAACGAAACCATGCTGACAATCATTAGGAAAGGCTTTAAACCACTTTTGTACTTTAGTATGTACTAACATGTCAAATAGTTTGGCTAGTGTAGACAATAGAGATATGGGACGATAATTTTTAACGTCGCATGCTGCGCCAGACTTAAAGACAGGGGTAACCGCCGCTTCTTTCCAAATGGTAGGGAATGTCTGGTTAGTGACAGATAAATTAAATATATGAATAAGTGGTTCTAGTAAAAGGTCACCGCAACCTTTTAAAATAAAGGCGGGTATTCCATCAGTACCGGTTGACATTTTGTTAGGGAGTTTCATAATAGAACTATGTATGTCATCGCGAGTGAAAAACATATATAATAATAATAATAATAATAATAATAATGAAATGAAATAGGTTTTTAATGTGTATATAAAAAACTACAGATAGTTCACTAGAATATACACACACGTTGTCGCTTAGCCGTAATAATAATAATAATAATAATAATAATAATAATAAAAATAAGAAAGCCAAATTCTTGGGAAACGTTGATTGAAAATGGCCCTTAATTTAAAGTCAGGAATAATATCTCATTTTACAGGCGAATAGTTGCAACAATGGCTTCGGTAATGATTGTTCAATATTATAAAAATAGCTATTATACCGGTAATTAAGGTTTCGATTGATTTAAACTTTAAAGCATAGCGCGGCTCCTGTGGATCCCCTACATGGGGACTTTCCTCCTGAGCTCCGGTTTTGGCTTAGCAAAGGCTAGTGGGCGGGATTCATACATGCACGTATAAATCCCGCCCACAAGTGCCTCTAGCTTCGCCAAGCCAAAAATGGAGTTCTTAAGGAAGGTCAACTTGTAGGGGATCCACAGGAGCCGCGCTATGCAAATAATGGTACCAAGGTTTAACAGATAAACTGAACATTTCAGCAATTGTGGTCCATCTATTGTCTATCTTATTTTGGTTTTTGTAATCTTGTTGTCTAACATCATAAGTATATGGCTGGTTCCGAAACTCTTCAATGAAATACTTGCAGCATCGAACTTCGGCATTCTCGGGGATTTGTACTAGTAACTGACTCGATTATAAACTGATTAAATAACAAGTTGGGAAAACCCAATTATTACCTCTCCGTGTCGAGAAGATTATATAAATTTAAGTATCCAATGAAAACGTCGATCTTTTTGCCTTCATCCTTTCCCGCGCTTTGCGCTTCCGCATTTCATCCTTACTCTCAACATTATCTTCCTCCATTTTACATACAAAAATCAAATACTCACAAAAAGAAGCGGCAAAAATCTGCTGGCTCTTTACAACCACTTAATTTGGCTTAATATCCAACTTCCAAACACAAATATTTACTGGTAGATAAATTGACAACCTACAAGCAAAGAAAATTTCTCAAGAATGGCTCCCGCAAATTTAAAAGGTCTATTTTCAACTAGGTGGGCGTATCTGATTAGATTTAAAATATATTTTTGAAATTTTTGGTCTGACTGTTATCTATACCTAGATGGTTTTCAGTCAAACAAACAAGGAGCATAAACACAAGAATGGAAGCTTCAGTTTTATTTAAAACATGTAAAACAATTATCATCTCTGAAAATAGCTTAAACATGTCTTTTTTACCAATGCCTAACCGTTTGGATTTTTCTAAAGCAATCTCAGTACCAAAAAATATTTTTTATACAAAATAAATGTTTTATATTCTTATTAAGAATAAAACAAGAGGATAAAAAGGTCTATCCTCTCGTAATTTTTTAACCTTTTATCATGATTACTCTATACAACAGTAACAAGGAGTATAAACCCATTAGTGGAAGCAGTATTTTTTTTCCGAAACAATCTCGCTTATGTTTATCCTTTCTAGACTTCGGTAAAAACGTATTACTCAGACGTAAAATATTAATAGACAGGCAAGGATTCATACCACTAAAGAAGGAGCGCAATATTATCCATATTTTCATTTCATATACAGAGAAAAGAAATTATTATGTTTCTGAGAGGAGCTTCACATTTTTGTTGTTGTTTTGAAAAATATATCGCAATGCACTGGCCTTGATAGATATAGGAGGCAATGAATGAAATATATCACAATGCAGGGCCTTGATAGATATAGGAGGCGATGAATGAAATATATCACAATGCACGGGCTTTGATAGATATAGGAGTCAATGAAGGAAATGTTTCGCATGCACGGGCCTTGGTAGATATAGGAGGCAATTATAATCTCTCTCTTTGCACGAGAGGTTTATCTTTAATATTTAAATAAATATAATTATTTTTAATTATTTTAATCTTCAATAATTAACATAAATAATAGTTAAATCGTTTAAAATAAAGTTATACCTATTATCTTCTCAAACTTTGCTAATATTGACGTTTAAAGTGAAGGGTACCCCTCTTGCCCGCTTTCTTCAAATTTTGGGGTATATTTACGATTCGTTTCCATTGTAATAGTAAGGAAAAAGCGCAATTGCGAAAACCTTTGGTGGCCAATCCCACCTTAGGGAGGCTAGACGTTTCTCGTAACCCTAGCTGATCGCCGCGTATATCCTAAAACCAAACGATGATATTGGAGTAGAAGCCAATGATACAGATTGGTGTCTATGTGGAATAGACGGAAGATTAGTGGATGGTGGTGTTAGAAGCCAGTGGAAGTGCAGACTGGTGTCAATGTGGGATTGACAAAGAACAGAAGATGGTGGTGTTGGAAGCCAGAAAAGTACCAGTCTGGTGTTCATGTGTATTTCACAAAAGGACTTTTGGGAGACAGGTCGCCATCAAAATTAGCACTTTGAGTAGAGCTTACGCCATTTATTAAAATTAGGTCTTCAGATTCTGGTTCGTTAACTCGCTCGTTTGATTCGATTTCGGTAAGAGTATGAAAGCTTTTGTCATATGCTAGAAGATCGCCAGATTTATAGTCAACTGAAGCTGAATTAGATTCGAATTCGGAATAGATAACCTCGTCTAGGGTGACGTTAATACCAACACTGTGTAGAGACTCTACCGTCTGAACTTGACTTTCGGAAATTATCATTGACAAATCTACGAAGTACGGCAGTTCCTTGATGTTATTTTCTTCAGTGCAAAGCTTCTTTTTGTGTCGAATAAATTTTAATGTGACGTTTTCCGTGCTGGTTGAGAGTTCAATTTGTATATCGAGTCGTCTCAGGCGATACACAAGCTCCTGAACAGAAAAATTTATGACGTTTGAAAAAACACTCGTCATGCTACGACAAGCTTGAAAAAATCCTTCGCATTGTTGGCTTCCGACTAATGTGGGCAAAAAGGCTTCTTTTTTGTTTGAATTTTTCAAGTAAATTGACATCATTAGAAGGCAATGAGCATTAATTTCAAGACATATAAGAAGATTTCGAGAAATGAAGTTTTCTTGAACCGAATACTCCTTTTGTCGTGAAAGCCAAAGCTTCCATCCTCAAAAGAAATAAACTGCGTCCAGACTTTTCGAATTCTCTCAGAGGGATCCATTTCTTTGTCCAGGAAGGGCTCAACACTGTACTGCATCATTTGCAAATAAACTGCAGTTCCAAGACATTCAACGTTCTTTTTCAAAATTTCAACTACAGCATTGGAACAAATTCTCTGGGCAGCGGCAAAATTTTGTCGATCTTTCAATTCGAAATCACTTGCTCTCAACTTATGTTCAGATTTTGATTCAGTTTTAAGCAAAATTGACAAGTAGCCTCTACTGCATTTCAAGCGTCCCATTGGAAGTAGGATACTGTGTTGAAGTAGTCTCGTTCGAAATTTATCGCCTACATGTATTGAATCCTGGAAACACAGCATCTCCTCTTTAAAAGGTTGTCCAGAATTGTTAAAAGCATTCTTTATTAAATGGTTGACTTGTTTGAAGATTTTGTTAGCCTTTAAACTATCGCTCATTGCTTGAAGATACTTAGGGTCACCGTCGGAGCCCACGGCCATTACAAATATTTCCCTTTGTTTAAGCAAATCAATTAAATGTTTCCAACGAGTTTGGATTGTACCCTTGGTGTATTTATTGTCAGTTCCAAATATAAGCAAAGCGTATGGAGGAGTACCCCTAGTAAGGCTCTGTACCATAATTGTGTGAACTAACTCTGACTTCTTTTTAGAGCGCATGAAAGACCCCGCTTTGTCAAAGCTTTCGAAAGGAAACTGTTGTATAAGAGGAAGTCCATTATGGTCTAAGGGTGGTACAAATCCTACACACTGGTTCGTAGTGGAATCATATGAGACCTTAGCGGTACACCTAGTCGCGTCTTCACACAAGTTAACCAAAAAGGGCTTTTTCCCGAACCTTTCAAGGTGTTTTTCTAAACCATCTAAGCGAATTTTTCCCTCCTCAGCTTTGTCTGTGGATGCTACATATCTTTCCACCTGTCTTACGCTTGGCAAGGCTAAACCCAAATTTGTCGACACGAATTCATAAGACAACTTTCCAGACCAAATGAAAACCAATTTTGCAAAATTTTTGACCGAATCCGAGTGCCTTGGTGATTTTTTTTTGGGAGTTTTGTACACTATTTTCGTATAGACTTCGTAACATTGGTTGAATTCCACTATTCTCGTCTTTTTGAAGTGAACTGTTTCTGTTTAAAGTGTCTCCTAAATGGAGGTCCAACCGATCCAGTTCTTCTCACAAGGAGTTGTTTTCCCGAAGTAGCTTTAATACTTTGTCTTGATCACTTGAGGTAAGATAAGAAAGAATTATTTTACAATCCCTGGCAGCGTGGTGAAGCTTGCGCTTATTTCTTTCGGTTCTTGACAATTTATTGGGGTAAAATTTTGAGCTAGATGCGCGAGACGGTATTTCATCAAGCCTGAGATAATGTAAAAATCTAAGTATTAGTAAACGAATTCAAAAGTATTTTCGGTAATATTTATTGCTTATACACATTGAGAACAATTTACAAACGGCAAAACTTGTAATTAAACCAAAGTATTATTTGGTAATTAAGATTTTTTAAATGCTATATGAAGCACATGGTTGTCGTAAATTTTAAAATTTAGTTACACTGTAATTGTCGAGATAAGTGTTTAAGGTAATTACTCTGCAATAGGTTCGTGCGTATCCATTCCATTATGCGCGGGCCTGGTGTCTTCAGCCGAAGACTCCGTGACCCTGTCCATCGCAAAATTGACTTCCTTTTCCGATTCTGGAATTTCTTGCGCGCGCGAACCAGCGATATTGAAAAATGATTCCACTCTTTGCTGAATTGGACTGCTCCGGCCTATCCCTTTTAATTTTTGGCATATTATTGCGTGTCTCGTATAGTTTGATAAAACTGCACTTCCATTACACATTGACAGTGTTATCGATTTCCCACACGGCAGACATATCATCTTTGGTGAAATTTTTCCCATACAAAGCGTAAATTGTTCGTTTACCTTAGGGTTCTTCAAGTGTGGTTCTTTCGCGATTCGAGCACACAAATTACTCATGTTTTTAATCACTTGCTTGCTTTTTTCACTGAATAAAGGCACTACCTCGGTTGTTTTGCGCTTTTTAGGATGACTTTCAGTAGTAATATCCATGACGAGAGTTTTACTACTATTATCTTCACTTGGTCGCATTTTCTTTTTCGCATGTAGTGGGTGTTTTGAATCATTTATGAAAGATTGCAAAATACTCTTATGGCCAGGCAAAAACTCGAAACTTTCAGGTTCACACGCGAAAAGACCATACGCTATTTCTGCATCATGTTTAGCAAGCCTAAAGAAAAGAGTCGATTTCTTTTAAGTTGGTTATGGATTTTAAGGCGTTTTTGTCCGAACATCCAGTTAATTCCAAACACTTCCGCAATTGAAAAGGCAATTCTTTAAATTTTTGCTGAAACATGTCATTGTCTTTGTCCTCTTGCTCATTTGACATGATCACACTGTTATTGTTAATTAATCAATCGTTTTAAGTACGAGTTGACGCTACTCTGATATTCTATAATCCAAACTAAAACCAAAACATAAAAAACAGAAAAGAACATAAGACGCCTACATAGATGTCGCCACATGTTCTATGTCTCTCACCAACGCTCACAATATAGGGGCGCATATATATGTATATATATAATGCGAAACCCCATAAAATTGGTATATGAAATGAATTCAACAGACTAAAGCAATGTAAGTATGCAAGTTAAAAATACAGAGATATATTTATTTTTACGACACGTCACTGAATCTTTGCGTGCCGCGAACCCATTAACCCCGGGGGTGGTAAGGGTCGTCATAATTTGAAAAGGGTGACCATGTTGATTGAAACAAAGATTCGTTTATTTGAAACGGATTTGAAGATTTGGTTTACTTGAAACGGATTTGAAGATTTGGTTTATTTGAAATGGATTTGAAGATTTAGATGATTTGAAACGGATTTGAAGATTTAGATGATTTGAAACGGATTTGAAGATTTAGATGATTTGAAACGGATTTGAAGATTTTGATGATTTGAAACGGATTTGAAGATTTAGATGATTTGAAACGGATTTGAAGATTTTGATGATTTGAAACGGATTTGAAGATTTTGATGATTTGAAACGGATTTAAAGATTTGAAGATTTGAATGATTTGGTAGATTTGGTTGATTTGAAATCGATTTCCTTAATTTCGTGGTGATTTGGCTGATTTGGATGATTTGCTTGATTTGGATGATTTGTGCGAGCTGTGTACGAGATTTGAACAAGCGACAGCCCCCTCGGTTCTCCCAGAATCAAAAATATATACAAATACAATACATAAGAAATCTAAGCCTTGGTCTTAAAGAACATCCAAAAACCAATATCTTATAATATAATGAAATCAATTACCTTTAGTTTTAAACCTGGATTGCTTTATTCAACAAAATTTCGACCTGATTGCAAAGTGTTTCTTAGCAAAAGTGTTACAGAAAATATATAAAATGAAATAAACATTTTAAGCCGCTAAAATACTAAACAAACGTCGACTGCTCAAAAACAAGTTCAACCATGGAGCCTGTATTTTTAAGATATAGGTTCCATGGTTCAACTTCCACAGAATGAAGCAAACTGAAAATGTCAATTTAACTTGTTATCAGGCACAAAGCTAGGCCCTCCCTTGTTCTCGTTCTGTTTGAAAACTGAAGAAATGGGTATCAGCGCGCTAACAGGTTAACCTGACATTTAACTCAAGAGTCGTACTTCTTTAATTAACTAAAATTAACATACTTAGACTTAATTGTTTTGATCAAACTGGCCGATAGCACACCCTGAATACTTAATTGTTAATTTTAGAGTATTCCGAAAAGTAACTTCGCTGTAGTTTTTAAGTTTTTAAGCAGACGTGTAGGAATGTTTCGAATTTAGGGGGGTACAGTCTAAATATGGATTTGGGCGCTCCTTCCCAAAAAATAAGAAAAATGTCGGAAAATACATTGAACAAGGTTGAAACATTGTACTTTAATTGCAGTAAAATGTGAAATTGTGAATTATTATGGTTTTCCAAAAACGGCTGTCCGATAGATGTTGGTTGCGTAAAATTTTCTGCACAAGAACTTTTTATCAATCTTGTCAATCCTATCTGAATGTGTTTAGATAATTGATATATGATTTGGTCTTTTTGAGTCATTGTTGCCCGTTAGTCAGCAAAATTGTAGGATTTTTTAGGATCGAATTCATCAAATTGTAGGATTATAAGGCACTCATAAATGATAAGACCTACAGTGTGGATAATTTTATTTTAGTGAGAATGTAAGATTCCTTAAAGTGCGTTACATTCCATCTTGATCTAATGAAATAATAAAGGGCTCACACTGAAGACACACTTTCAGATTCACTTGGAAAAAATTACTAATAATTAAAAAACAATATGCGGAATGAGACCTGAAAGTGACTGAAAATGACCAAATCAAGCTATTTAAGGAAGAGCAGTTTTTCAGAGAAAACCTATTTTCATAATTATTTTTTATAATTAAAGATTTTTCATAGGTCTGTGCTATAATTGAGCTTAAAGGGTATGGGAATTTACAATTTCATATCATATTTTAGCACGAAACTGGTATTATATTACACTTTCAAGTCTCTACTTTCAAAATATAAAGTTTTCAATATAATTGAACCAAAGTTTCTATTTTTAAAATCCATTGGAAAATCACGAAAACTCAGTTTCGATATATCAACAATTTTGTCTTGTCAGCTTGTTCGGTTGGTTTATGACATCACACGGGGAAACTTATACGATTTGTGAAATTGTTGGATAAAATATGCACAACAATAAGCAGAGGAATTAAAGTGCAAACTATTGGAAAAAGACTGAGTTTTGTCGTGCAACTTACTTGCCTTTAAAACAAGTTTTCTCCGATTCCGCTTTATTTTCACAGTAGACCATTTCGCTTTCCATCTCTACGCAGGCGTGAACGGTCTTAAGCGCCCCAAATTTGCGAAGCTGCCTTGATAAGCTGAAAAAGCTCTCTAGCTTTTCATGCCTTACCAAAAGACGGGCTCTTAGCTCCGCCACTACGACGGGGAACGACGCTGTGCGTAATACTTAAATGGTCTATTCATCTTCATTAGCCACATCGTATGATGTACATCTACGATGAGGCTCTTAGTTTGACCTGCCCTTTTGTCCTTGTAGTAGTATTAGCAGTGGGAAGCCTTCACCTGAGCAGTTCCCTTATGAGCATATTTCATAAGAGCGGTCCTCATAACAACAGCTCTCTAAATAGTGGTTCCCGAAATGGCAATTTACCCATTACAGCAATTACCGATACAGCGGATCTTGTAAACCGGCGTACCGTTAAAGCAGTTCTCTAAAGAGCGGAAAAACTGATATGCGAAAAACTATAGTTGTTTATTCTGGTGAAAGCTGGCCCAGCTGGGTTATATGAACTCAAAAAGAAATAGGTCAGATATGGATAATTTGGTTAGGTTAAAGTTGATAGGTCTAGGCTTTTTAACGGATGGCAGTTTCAGAGGTTTGTCTGTGATAATTTGAATAAAACATAAGTGGTTGCTGGGCAGATATTTACTACAGACCTGATAATATATCACCTCACACGTATGCGCTTCGGTTCTTCGAGAAAAATCAATAATTTTTAAACAGTCTTTACAATGAAAAAGGCGCTCACTAGCGGCTTCTTACTGCTGGAAGATGCTAAGTGGCTTTGATAGCAATCATCGCTAAGAACTTGCGTAAACAAGACACATGTTTCCTCGGGGCTTTGGCAGATAGTGGGTCTTATGCAACTAAAACAAAAGTCATTACATTTATGCGATTGTATTCGCCAATAAGCGACGAGGCACTTTTCCTAGAATTGGTCGTGGCTAAAAAGTGGCCTTAATTTTGCAATAACGTTATAATGGTTATCTTCATTTAATAAAAAGAGGCGCGGCCTAGTATCATCGGGGTTGTTTTCACCTAAAATCAAGATAGGAGCACTATTTTCGAATTTGTAGACGAAAATCGAATACTGATTTAAATGAGTTTTGAACTTATCAAAAGATTCAGCCGTCCAACACTCACTAACTCTTATGTCGCCTTATAACATAGTTCTAAAGCAGCGTCTTTTTGCGCTTTATTTCCTGGTCTTGCCGTAGATATAGCTTCGTATTGAGTTTTCAGAGCTTCGGTTGTATCGTTAGCATAAGCTGTATGAGCTATAGCCACACATAACGATCGAGCTAGACACAGGTTATCTGATTTGATTATACGTGCAATACCTCGTATATCTCTACAGAATAGATTGAAATGTTTAATGCCTCGGGCCGCCGAGAGGGTCTTACCCTCAGGCAATCGTACAATGCCAAAAATCATTTTAACAGGACCTATTTCGTCATCATAGAGCATAATGTTATGTCTTGCGGACTAATAAAAACACGGGAGTCACAATAATGTTAACTAAACGAGATAGTTTATTAAGACTAAAAAATTATGAATCAACAGCAGTATATATACAAATCGTTATCAATAATAGGTTAGATGTTTTTTAACAATGTTAGCTAATGGCTATTAAAAAACTAAATACATAACATGCCCTTTTTGAACTAGTTATTTACAATTAAGGAACATAGTCTTTTATCCATACTGGTGGTTTCCGCACTCGAACTGGGCGGCTATCGTTTTGCTTTTCCGAGCTGACGTTGGCAGATGTAACAGGATCAGGCTCTGTTTTGGAATCTCTGATGTTTCAGGAGTTTCACTTTTGGGAACTGTTGTTGGACACTCTGCACTATAATCTTCGATGTTTGAGCGATCCCGACGTATGTAATAATGGTTTCTGGTATAGATAGTACCATCGGCCGACTTTATGCCATAAGATCGTCTTTGTGGACCGCATCGGATTATTTCACCTTGCTTCCAAGGTTCCTTAGGACGCTGTCGAAACCATGCTCTAGCGTGCTCTTGAAGTTGGTAAAGTGCCTTTGTTCTTAGATGCCCAAAGCGCTTTTGGTTCAATTGCCGGCGTTGCAGTTCTTCAGTTCCTTGACTTACATCATAGTGTGGCATTAACCTTTCCGGATGGGAAGGCAGAAGGGATCGAAGGCGCCTGCCCATTAGTAACTCCGCAGGAGATGAAAGTCCATGTGTCGGCGTAATTCGATAATCAAGGAGGACCAAGTGAAGGTCTTTACCATCTTCCACAGCCTTGACTAAACTTTTCTTTATGGTCTGGACAGCACGTTCTACCTGCCCATTCGAACGAGGATAATAAGGAGTTGTCATCGTATGACAAATATTCCAGTCTTTATGGAAGTCTCTCATTGCTCCTGAGGCAAAAGGCGGACCTCCGTCTGATACAAGTTCTTCTGGTATCCCGAATCTGGCATAGACGGTCTTCATGGCTGTAATCACAGCAGGTGCTGCAGTTCCATGCATAAGCTGAATTTCGACGTATTTCGAAAAGTAATCCACGATGAGGAGATAGTGCTTGCCCTTGATCTCAAAAAATCACATCCCACCTTTTTCCATGGTCTGATGGGTATGTCCTGTATGATCAAGGGTTCATATTGATTACTTCGCTGATAGGCCTGACAGGCATGGCATCCATTAACAAGTTCTTCGACATCCTGACCCATCTAAGGCCAATAAAAATATTCTCGAGCAGTAGCTTTTCCAGCAACCATCCCTCTATGACCAGCGTGCAATATGTCCAGAATATCAAGCCTTGCATCCTTAGGTACCACCAATCGCTGACCACGGCAAAGAATCCCGTCGGAAGATATATAGAGTTCAGCCCGACAATGAAAATAAGGTCTTCCTTGTAGTCGACATTTAGACTTGACGTCAGGCCAGCCATTCGTGATATGAAACAGGACATCTTGAATTTCTGGATCGTCAATCGTCATCTTCTTCAGATCATCCCATTTAGACTTCGAAGCTGTGACAATGAGACAAACTTCAACTCGTGCTGGATTGGTTTCTTCCATGAAGTAGGCATCCGGAAGCTGAGCTCTGGAGAGCGCATCGGCCACTAACAGCTTTCCCGGAACGTACGTCAAGGTAAAGTTGTATCGGTTCAGCTTTAATAACATCCGCTGCAGCCTCAAGGAAATGGCATCGTATGGTTTCTGACTTAGTCCCAACAGAGGTTTATGGTCAGTCTGGACTTCAACCGGAACTCCGTACGTGTAATAATGGAAATGCTCAAGCCCGAAGACAACCGCGAGAAGCTCTTTTCAATCTGAGCATACCTCTGCTGCGTTTCAGTTAACGAGGCTGATGCGTAGCCGACAGGACCACCGCTTTGCAACAACACGGCCCCCAAACCATTCTTACTAGCATCGACGGACAATGTAACTGGACGGTTTCGATCGAAGAACCGAAGACACTGTGCGCGTGCCAGCGTATTCTTGATGGTTTTCGAAGTCACGTTGAACGTTTACGTCCCAATGCCATTGTGTAGATTGCTTCATTAGCTGACGTAAAGAGTGCGTTAATGTCGAGAGATGCGGCGTAAACTTGGCAAGATACGTTATCATCCCCAGAAAGCGACGTACGTCATCTTTGTTCTTAGGTTCGGCATACTTCATAACTGCGTCTATCTTCCCAGGATCAGGTTCCAAGCCATCCTTAGAGATAATATGCCCAATATACTTGATCTTCGATAAAGCCAATTGGACCTTTCCAGGATTAAACTTCAAATTTGCTTCTCTTGCTAGACCCAGCGTGCGTCGAAGCAGAACGCAATGTTCTTCCACGTTCTTGGAACCCAGAACAATGTCGTCAAAATATTGACTGACTGAAGGCTCCTTTCGAATATAGCATCCATAGACCTTTGGAACTCTTCCGGTGCATTGTTTTCACCAAAGGGTAATACCAGGAACCGATATCTACCCCATGGCGTTGCAAACGTCGTAAGATTTGACGACTCTTCGTCCAGAGGCAGCTGCCAAAAGCCATCTTTAGCGTCCAGTAACGTAAAAACACCGCATCCCTGAAGGCCTGCCAGGAGCTTATCCGCAGTAGGAATTGGATAATGTGGCCGTCTAATAGCAACATTAAGATGCCTTGGATCTATGCAGATGCGTATCTTCGTTGGCTTTTCGATCACTACCATGTTGCTAACCCAATCTGTTGGCGTGTCAACCTTCGTTATTACGTTTAATTCTTCCATACGCCGTAGTTCTTGCTTAACTTTATCATGTTGGGCTATCGGAATCTTTCTTGGTGCTGCCACATGAGGAATGGCATCCTCCTTTAGGTGTATCTTGACTACTCTGTCCAACCGGCCCATGCCTTTGAAGACGTCCTCGAACTCTTCAAGTATCTTCTTAGGTGAATCTGTTGCTGCTTGGCAGACAGAGGCCAAGTTACCCGATGTTCTTGTAATTAAGCCAAGCTTGACGCAAGTGTGAGCACTGAGGACAGGTTTGACGTTCAAACTTGTTACGACGAACCGAAAAGTGCCTTCCTTTCCTCCGTTTTTGGTCAAGCATGATAAGAAACATTCCCCCAATAAGGGAATTTCATTGCCACTAAAATCCAAGACTCTTTGACTGGTCTTCTGTAGTCGTGGACGTCTCGGCATCTTTTCCACATTATCCTTGGTAATGACATTAACTTGGGCCCCGGTATCCAACTTAAAGGCTATGATAGATCCATTAACTGATATATCCTCATACCAAACGTCGTGTGTGCTATTCACGACTTGATCCGATTTCCTGCGCAACCCAGATTCGTCATTGCCGACTTCCACAGTACCGATGTACACAACATCATCAGAAAGCTGAGTAATGGTATCAATCCGACGACAACTTGAGGAAGGACGCTGAGGTCTTCCTATCTGCTCCTTCGCATCTTTTTGACAATTTACGGCGAAGTGGTTCTTGTTACCACACCTCAGACACGTCTTTCCAAACGCCGGAGACTCCCTCGGCGCATGCTGGCGACCGCAATACCCACATTCCTTAGTCTCGGTATCTTTAACCTTAGACTTCTTTTTCCGTCGCTTTGCTTTGCTCGCTCTCGGGAAACAACATGTACTTCAGCACGAGATTCATTCATGGCATTTGCCTGGGCCCGTGACAATTCAGCGGCTTTACATTCAGCTACTATGTCATCCAGCATCTTCTTTGATCGACCTGCTTCCCGCAAGAGACGTTCTTGCAAGGCTCTATCCTGAAGACCATGGACCAACTTGTCACGTAGCATCCTGTCCATAGCTTGTCCATACTTGCACTCCTCAATGGCCAGCCGGAGTCGAGAATAGAACTCTTCAAATGGTTCTCCCTGCTTCTGTGAAATTCCCAACGCAATGAATGACGCCGATATCTCATTATGATAGATATCGTACTGCTTGTCAAAGGCATCGAGAATTTGTTTCAGTGTAACTTCTTTAGCGGGTGAAACCGGCTTCAGGTTAAGCAATCGATACTGCTTCTTCAAATCGTCGCCACACACGTGACGGAATAAGGCTGTCTTCGTGGCCTCCTCCTCGGCGTCATATTTCAACGCGGCAAGGTAATCCATGAAGTCTTGACGCCAAATTTTCCATGCTTCGGCCGGGTTGGATCCAGCACAAAACGGTCTGATCGTCGGTATATTATTAGCCATAATCGCGACTGCAATATCGAGCCTACCCACTAAACAAAACACGAATCCTATTCCCCCGAAAAGGGCGCGACTTTCAGGTCTTCTGACACCATGTTATGTCTTGCGGACTAATAAAAACACGGGAGTCACAATAATGTTAACTAAACGAGATAGTTTATTAAGACTAAAAAATTATGAATCAACAGCAATATATATACAAATCGTTATCAATAATAGGTTAGATGTTTTTTTAACAATGTTAGCTAATGGCTATTAAAAAACTAAATACATAACACATAACACTAAGCTGGTCGAAAAGAATATTGGGGTCGACTTGATCTAATCGTCTAAAAGATAATTCTAGTTCGGACCTACAAATATTATATAAAAAAGACTTGGTTTGCCCAAGCCTTAAAAACAAAACGATAAGAGTTTTTCCAGTTGTCTGAAGCGCGGATATTTTTTTCTATTTAATTTTAAAGACAATCCGTATTTTACTACTCTTTAGAATTTAATTCAATCACCTGATTTTACTGCTAATGGATTAGTTTCCTATAAATTAATTGAAATAAAAAATTACTTATCTCAGATTTTTCATGAACAATTTCATTTTCCATAAACATTTTATCATGAATTTTTTCTTTTCAATGGAGAACGTACTTTAATTTTCAAATAATACTCTCATTTATAATGTATTATATGCGGTCTTTTCGAATACAATAGGGGACTGTTATCACCTTTCTTGTATTTGATAAAGGGGTTCGTTTCTTCTTTAAGCAGAGTCACAATTATTGAACTGTGTATATCAGTACTTGTGGGGAAGATTTTAGAAGTGTTGGTTGAGTTGCTATTTAGTTGACAACATTATGAAAACTTGATGTGTTTAAAACCTTTTGAATGGAAAATTCTCGGAAATTAAAAAAGAAAGAGTCAACTTGATTAAATTTACACGATATCCCTCAAAATTATAATACATGATAAAATGATTCAGGAAAATGGAATTGTTGTTGAAAAATCTGAGATAAGTAATTTTTCATTTCAATTAATTTATAGGAAACTAATCCATTAGGAGTAAAATCAGGTGATTGAATTAAATTCTAAAGAGTAGTAAAATACGGATTGTCCTTAAAATTAAATAAAAAAAAATATCCGCGCTTCAGACAACTAGAAAAACTCTTATCGTTTTGTTTTTAAGGCTTGGGCAAACCAAGTCTTTTTTATATAATATCTGTTCCTTCAGCCTTAATTTGTATTAATCTATTATAAAAATAATAATAGGCTTGTCAAACTTCTAATGAAGTTGTGTTGTTCGATGTTCCAGTAAGATGATCGTGAGCATATTGGCTCCCTCCAAGTGCCTCGTTATTTTATGGGAAAGATTAAAATTTTAAATTATTTGGCAGGGGAGTGTGAAATTAATTCACAATTGGTAGGCAGGTTGTAAATTAATTCACCATAGATAGGCGGGTGGTAACTTATTTTATATAAAAAGGCGGTTGGTGACTCAATTAAGTTTAGTTGACCTTTTTGCATAGATTTAAAAAAAAGTTATTTCTAAACCACGCGCCACACGCGCCCATTTCATTGAAATTTTGATATTTAATAATTTTCCCTTATATATACTAAGATTCTTCATCAAAAATAGACATCGCGCTTTTCAAGACTCGAACCTGCAATGTTTTGCCTCGAATGCAAACGCGTTATCCATTACGCCACAAGCCCGTACTTCGTAACAAAAAAAATTATCTAAACATTGTATTTATAGGATCATTTCATTTATGTTGAATAAAAGATCTGTAAAAATAAACACCGAGCCTGCCAGGACTCGAACCTGCAATCTCCTGCTCCATAGGCTGACGCGTTAGCCTATGCGCCACAAACCCGATGAAGGCTGAACGAAATGCTATGAAAACAGTGTAATATATGTAACGTTTTTACCATGATTTATAAATTAATTAAAATAAAATACTTAGAATTTATTGTTCTTAATCAAACTTCAGAAGTTCAACATTCAATAGTTGCTTGATAATTCAAAAGTGTTCCGAACCTTAACTTCCGAGTAGTTTCTGAGTTATTCGATGGAGTGGACCACCAAAAATCCCATGCTTTTTCTATGGGACGCTAAGCCTAAAATCTGTGAATTATTTCTTTAACATTACGGGAGGGTGTGGGTTCTTACCTAGAAGGGCCTACCGGTCCTCTAGAATTTGCCGCACTCTTTAAGGTTTTGGACGTAATATGTAGGCCTGTACTTATTAAGGATGCATTTGGTTACGGTACACACACTAGCGACGGAATCTTCAGTAACTCTAAGAACTACCTCTCGACCATACATGTTAAAATGTTTTTAAAATCTCTCACTTTGTCCTGTTATCTCGCAAGAAGGTACGTTGTCAATAGGTGTGGGCTGGTCCGTTTCTCCCCCTCCCCATTGTACGTCGATATCATCGCCAGAAAGGGCCTCTACAGATCCGTGTTCCCTAGGTAGGGTATCGTTTAATAGTGTCTCCTCTGCGGGTGGTCCTCGGTCCGTTCCGTTTGAAAATCCGGTTATCTCATCGTCATATTGCGAGTTGTTGAAGTCGGTGATCTTTGTCATATTGCGAGTTGTTGTAGTGAGCGCCTTTTTCATTGTAAAGACTGTTTAAAAATTATTGATTTTTCTCGAAGAACCGAAACGCATACATGTGGAGAGATATATTGTCAGATCTGCAGTAAATATCTGCCCAGCAACCACTTATGTTTTATTCAAATTATCACAGACACACCTCTGAAACTGCCATCCGTTAAAAAGCCTAGACCTAATCAGCCTAACCTTATGTACATTTTCTTTGACGTTGAATGTATACAAAGCAACGTATGTCAAGAAAAGTTAGGTGCCTATGAACACCAGGCTATCCTGTTAGTTAGCATAACGGTCTCCCTTTCAAAAATCTTCTCTAGAACTCTTTAGAAAATTCCTTGGGAGATTTCTTTAGAAATCCTTAAGGGGTTCTTTGGAAAATTGGGGAATAGTGGCCTCTTTTTCTTTGGAGAATAGTGGCCTCTTTTTCTTTTGAGAATGATTTGGAATTATCTTTGGAATTTTCTTGGGAAATAACTTTGGAATTTTCTTGGGAAATAACTTTGGAATTTTCTTGGGAAATAACTTTGGAATTTTCTTGGGAAATAACTTTGGAATTTTCTTGGGAAATAACTTTGGAATTTTCTTGGGAAATAACTTTGGAATTTTCTTGGGAAATAACTTTGCAATTTTCCTGGGAAATAACTTTGGAATTTTCTTGGAAAATATCTTTGGAATTTTCTTGGGAAATAACTTTGGAATTTTCTGGGGAAATATCTTTGGAATTTTCTTGGGAAATATAGGGAAGATTATGTGGTAAATTAATTTAGCCCTCTAGAAACGAGGATAGTTCTCACATGCAGCACCATATCCCAATCCAAGGAGTGCGGTTCTTACATGCTGAACAACACCCCTTATAGTACTAGTAGGGTAGTTCTCGCATGCAGTGCGAAACTCCTTATAAAGTCAGACATTTAATCGACTTAAAAACATCCGAAAACAGCAGAAAGTTTTAACCTTGTGCAAATGTATGGGTACTAAGTGGGTTTTGGAGGCTTCAATGGCCAAGCAGTAGATACAGATGTTGATGTTAAGTTTAATAATGTGTTTTCACTGAGAGGTTTTTGAGTACCAGAAACGCGTATAACCAAATTTTATCTACAATATTTTATATAAAAATATTTATTTGGGACTTTAATTACGATCGAAAAAAAGATAAAACATGTCACAAAATAATTTAGGTTAGTTTTACTTTTCAAAAGCGAAAGTTTCGACTGCCAGCTTATACTCCCTGTAAATCTAAACATAACGATTTTAATTACGCGTATTTTACTTTTAATTAAATTTATCCTTTGCATAAACACCTCACGGATTATTGAAGGCAAAAAACAAAAATAGGTAAATATGATAAACCACATCAGCACTTGCTGAGACTTAGCTACGGGACAAGCCTTCGTGAAACGTTTTTAATTTTTTAGCCATCAAGTCAATGTCTATGCAGGAAAACTTTAGCAAAATAATTTGGGTAAAAATTTTTTGAGATAATTATATGTAAAGCATAATTGCAAATATATCTGGCCCTTTGAAATTCATCTCTAGAATTCTTAACGTATTTCATTGGAAAATAAACCCCCATACCTTCTTTGGAAATTTATCTCAAGATTTCCTTAAGAATTTCGTTGGAAAATATTTCAAAGACGTTCTTTGGAAATTTATCTCAATAATTCCTATCGATTTCTTTGGGAAATTAAACTTAGACCTTCTTTGGAAATTTATCCTAAGCATTCCTTAAGAATTTCGTTGAAAAATATTCCATAGACGTTCTTTGCAAATTGATCTCAAGAATTCTTTAGGAAATTCCAAGGAAGTCTTTGGAAATCGTTTCATTAGAAAATGATCCCAAGGGCTCCGTAGGCTTCCAAAGAAATTCCTTTAGAACTCTTCAGAAGATTTTTTAAGGGTTTGGAAATTTATTTCTAGAATTCCTAAAGAATTTCTTTGGAAAATATTCGTTATACCTTCTTTGGAAATTAATTTCTAGAATTCCTAAAGAGTTTCTTTGGAAAATATTCGTTATACCATTTTTGGAAATTAATATCTAGAATTCCTAAAGAATTTCTTTGGAAAATTTTCGTTATACCTTCTTTGGAAATTAATTCCTAGAATTCCTAAGAGTTTCTTTGGAAAATAAACCTTATACATTCTTTGGAAATTTACCTCTAGAATTCTTGAAGAATTTCTTTGGAAAATATTCGTTGCACCTTCTTTGGAAATTAATCTCTAGAATTTCAAAAGATATTCTTTGGAAAATAAACCTTATACATTCTTTGGAAATTTACCTCTAGAATTCTTGAAGAATTTCTTTGGAAAATATTCGTTGCACCTTCTTTGGAAATTAATCTCTAGAATTTCTAAACAGTTTCTTTGGAAAATAAACCTTATACCTTCTTTGGAAATTTATCTCTACAATTCCTAAAGAATTTCTTTGGAAAATAATCTCAAGACATTCTTTGGACATTTGTCTCAAGACTTCTTTAGAAAATTCCAAAGAAAGTCTCTGGGAATTGTTCCTTTAGAAAATGATCCCAAGGGCTGCATGGGGTTCCAAAGAATGGCCTTTGGAATTCATGAGAACATTTTTGTAAGGGGTCACCTTTTCTAAAATATTGGCCCTTATATTTTGACACCTATTTCAATATATATACCTAAACAATAATGGGACTTTGATAATTCGCCCTTGACCCTTCAATGTGATCCATCTTCGAAAACAATAAATTTTATTTTAATGGGTTGGAGCTATGGGACACGAGTCGTAAAACTACCTCGTGTACTGGGGCTTTAGCTGCTGATAGGGCTCTGGCGTTGATAGGAATCCCATCCATTAACTATAAAAACCTGTCATAACAAAAATATACTGGTTTCAAACCATTGTTATGACGAATGGGCCCAAATTATCAATCGCAATTCGATGAAACCGTGCGTACACCGATGGAGTAGGTTAAAGGAGTATACTCGGTTTTTTGGGACGGCTTTATCGGCTTTGACAGTCGAAGCTGGATAACACATAATTAGATACTTGGGTAAACATTTATGGCCAAATAATCTTCCTATCTTTTCTCCCATAAAGGGCCCGCTGTAACATCATTGTGGCATGAAAATAGTATAAATTAATTTGGGCCAAGTAATGATATGGTTTTTCTAGTCTTTTATGCGTTGACTCGTAGATCTCGATAAACTAACTGTTCTTTCGCTATTTCTGTCTTTTTCATCAAAATAACTCGTATTTATCTTTAAACAGCTTACAACATTGAATTCCGTTATATGGTTATTGTATGGACTTCTTCAATGTTTATTTGCTAGAAAATTTCAACCTCCTAGTGAAAGGAACTGAGCAAAACTCTAACGTCTATCTGCATTTTCACGAGAAGGCTAAACTACCTTCGTATCTACGGAAACGTTTCGAGTATCATCGCCATTATTGATCCTCTTTAGCCCGCACCCATGTTTTCGAGAAAACGAGTAGTCATTCATTCGTCGAGCCTCAAAATTGTGTTTTCAACTATATTTACATATAACAATCATTTACTTTCTAGGATACAGTCGTTTAATAGCGCAAAGTTGTACTAATGAACGCTTACATGTTTATCATTTACATAGCAACATATTGCAACGACATGGTTCATTAAAGCATAGCGCGGGTCCAGTGGTTCCCCACTTTATTCCTGAACTCTTGGTGATTTAAATCTTAGTAGGCGGGATTTACAAGTGCAATTATAAATCCCTCCCACAAACGCCTCGTACTTTCGGCAAGCCAAAACAGGATTTCGTAAGCAAAGTCACTTTCTAGGGGATGATCATGAACGTGACCCACGGTCTGCATTTAAGTTATAATTGGTGAAATAATGATGAATTTTCTCAACGAGGATTAAGTAACTAAAGCACCTGATTGTAATTTTTTTACGATTTCCCTTTCGAAATTTCATCTCCTTTCTTGACATTAATATATACTTTCGCTCAAAATATGCTAAGAACCCTGAACACAATGAAACGAAAATGAGTGTTTTTGTCTCTCGAGAGTTTTAGAGCGCTGTTTCGAGTGATTAAATTTCTAAGTTTGTCCCGACTGCCAAATTACTTTTAAAAACCATGGCAACGCTTCAAACACTTCACCATAGCTGTTATCGACCTAGCGAGTACGTAGTCATTTAATGTTTCAGTCTCCATGGCAACGCCGTTAATCACCCTTTTCTTGAGTGTGGCTTCTATTATCGATTAAGCAACTAGACATTTAATCGTTCAGCGTTTGGATGCTCATTTCCGTTTTAAACTTAGGTTAAATAGCGCAAAGTGATAAAAAGTATGCCATACGTAAGTCATTTTATTTTTATGCCCTAAACTGTAAAATTTCCTCGACCTTCGATTTTAACTATGACTAAATTACTGTAAATAAACACTATTAAGTGTTATTACTGATCGTTTTCAATCTGAGGCTTCAAGAATACACAAGAAGTTCAAACGAAGAAGCTAGAGAGGAAGAGATATAGATTTGGTGGGAGTAAGACGTCAGAGAGTAAGAATAGCCTTATATACCCAAAAATTTTACCCCATTAAATTTTGGTTTATAAGGCCATCCCTCGGGTTGGGGGATTTAGGACGTCACGTGACCTTGTTAGCGGGAAATTTGAATTGTTGCGCCATCTGGTGGTGGATTTCTGGGTGGGATTTTTAGAGTCCTTGGTGGTGCATGTTGTCGATTGTTGTGCCACCTGGTGTTGGGTATTTTGTTGGGTATTTTGTTGACGTCACGTGGCTGATACCTGTCAAGATAGGGTAATGCTATTGTAGATCCTGAAAAAGATAGGTTTATGCTATATTAGGGTTATTCTATGGTAGATCCTGGTAGATTTATGCTATATTAGATCTTGAAAGAGACGTTTATGCTATTGCAGGCTTATTCTAAGGTAGATACTGGCAAGTTTATGCTATATTAGATCTTGAAAGATAGCCTCTGCTATTATAAGCTTATTCTATGATAGATCCTGAAAAGACAGCGTTTTAAAATATAAGGCAGAGTTTTCACCTCATAGTTTTCTCAAAGTGTGAAATTTACTGATTCTATCTCAAACCAAAATTTAAATATCTTTACTGAAAGGTATGAAAATCGGCATCGGCAAAACGTCTTTTTTTAAAATCGCTGTAAGTCTGGAGCTATTCAAAAGAATGGCCCAATAATCGAGATAAGTCTATTATTTGTATCTAGGGACAAGTGTTCTAAGTTAGAACAAAATCGACCGAACCCTGGTGCGAACACTCCCTGATACCACATGAAATCACCCTATTATTAAAATTCCCTGACTCTTTTCGAATAAAGTAGGAAGAACAGGACTAGTCTTCCACGAGATTCATACGGGTTCTAGTTCGCATATAAAATATCAACCTTATCAGGTTAACGATCAGAAAAAAAATTGAACAACATGTTAGGATAATGCTAAATGACGGGATCATTTGACCTTCCTTATCTCCTTGGGTCTCTACCGTAGTTTTAGTTCATCAAACGAAACAGGGAAAACTCTATAGGTTTTGCCTTGATTACAGAAAACTAAATAGTGTTACCATTAAGGACCCTTATCCCTTGCCCAACATAGAGGACATGCTAGCCAGAGCTGGAAAATCGAAATATATAACCACCCTTATCTGGCCAGGTCAAAATGCACTCAAAAAGCAGACCTAAAACTGCTTTTGAGACTCATATGGGAAAGTACGAGTTTTAAGTACTCCCGCTTTTGGCTTTGTAACGCCCTAAATCTTTCCAGCGGTTAATAGACGAGATTTTTAGAGACGCTATTTCCATTTAATTGACTATTTAGACGATTTAATCTCCCTTAGTGTTTGAAATATATCCTAAATAGATTATAGGAATCAAGTCTCACCCTTCAGTTGAAGAATTGTCGGTTCGCTCAGAAAGTAGCTGACATTTTTGGTCACATATTTAATGAAAAAGGAGTGCATATAGGCCCTACCAGGGCTCGAACCTGGGGCCTTCCGCATGTAAAGCGCACGTGTTAAACACTATACCAAAGATACGTCGTAGTACTGAGTTTTCCGAGAAATATAGCTTATTATTATGTCCAATCACGATGGTAAAACATGTATCTACCAGGGCTCGACCCTTGGACCTTCCGCGTGTAACGCGGACGTTATAACCACTACACCATAGACATGTGGTAATACTGAGTTTTTCAAGAGATCTAAATTATTTTGTCCAATCACTATGGTCAAAACAAGTATCTAGCAGAGCTCGTACCTTGGAACTTCCGCGTGTTAGGCGGACGTGATAACCACTACACCATAGATACCTGGAAAAATAGATTTTTCCTAGGGATCAAGCTTATTATTTTTTTCCAATCACGATGGTCAAAGAATGTGTTTACCAGGTCTCGAACCTAGTACCTTCCGCGTGAAAAGCGGCCGTTATAACCACTACACCATAGCTACGTTGTAATACTGAGATTTCCTTATTATTATGTCAAATCACGATGGTAAAATATGTACCTACCAGTGCTCGTACCTTGGATCTTCCGCGTGTATAGCGGGCGTGATGACCACTACACCTTAGACATTTGGTAGTACTGAGTTTTCCAAGAGATCTAGCTTATTATTATGTCCAATCACGATGGCCAAAACATGTATATACAAGGGCTCGAACCTTGGACCTTCCGCGTGGCAGGCGGACGTGATAACCACTACACCATAGATACGTCGTAGCACCGAGTTTTCCAAGAGATTTAGCTTATAATTAAGTCCAATCACGATGGTCAAAACGTGTATCTACCGGGGCTCGAACCTTGGACCTTCCGCGTGTTAGGCGGACGTGATAACCACTACACCATAGATACGTGGAAAAATAGATTTTTCCAAGGGATCAAGCTTGTTATTTTTTTCCAATCACGATGGTCAAAGAATGTGTTTACCAGGGCTCAAACCTTGGACTGTCCGCGTGTTAGGCGGACGTGATAACCACTCCACAATAGCTACGTTGTAATACTGAGATTTACAAGAGATCTAGCTTATTATTATGTCCAATCACGATGGTAAAACATGTATCTAATAGGGCTCGACCCTTGGACTTTCCGCGTGTAAAGCGGACGTTATAAACACTACATTATTGACATGTGGTAATACTGAGTTTTTCAAGAGATCTAAATTATTATGTCCAATCACTGCTTGTAGGTCAAAATAGCGACATCCAAAATGTTGAAGGCACAAATCGACGGTCAAAACAGCGAAAACAACAACAGCGAAATGCAATAATAGCGAAATATCATTATAGCGATAGCAAAGTTAGCTAATTACAATTACCTCGAAATCTTTAAACGCTAAATACATTTTTAGCGAAATTTATAACAGCTAAATACCTTTACAACGAAACCTAATATAAAGTAGTAAAGATTCGAAAACTACCAAATTGAATGCACATGCGATGAAGATAGCATCGTTATTATAACATAATCAAAGCATTGGTCGAGTAATCCTCAAACTATGTTGCAGCCCGCCATTAAAGGTCTAGACTGTTTTGAGAACCTTTTGAAATCATAGCTTAAAAACTGTCCAAAGCTACTTCAGAGCTAAATCCCCCACCAGAGAAACAATGGACATAATCCCCTCTCGTATGCAACAAAATCCCCCGGACAATTCCCCCCCCCCGGCCCCGCGTCAAATGCCCCCCAGCCCCAGGACAAATTCCCACCAAACTGTGATTGATAGGGAGGGAAACCTCTATTATATTAAGTTTATAAAATAAAGAACATTATTATGCAAAAAGGAGTAATGTTATATCGGAAATAATTATAAAATGTAATTTTTTGGAAAAGGCATGTTATTTTGGGAAGTCAATGAAGATAAACAACAATATTTTGGAAAAGGCATATTATTTTGGGAAGTAAATGAAGATACACAACAATATTATGGAAAAGGCATAATATTTTGGGAAGTAAATTAAAATAATCAACAATATTTTGGAAAAAGCATATTATTTTGGGAAACAACAATATTTTGGAAAAGACATATTTTGGGAAGTGAATGAAGATAAACAACAATATTTTGGAAAAGGCATATTATTTTGGAAAGTGAATGAACATAATCAACAATATTCTGGAAAAGGCAAAATATTTTGGGAAGTCAATGAAGATGAACCACAATATTTTGGAAAAGGTATATTATCTTGGGAAGTCATGGGAGATAAACAACAATATTTTGGAAAAGGCATATTTTTGGGAAGTCAATGAAAATAAAATACAGTATTTTGGAAAAGGCGTAAAATATTAAAGTTATTTATAAAATATTACTAACCTAACTCTAGCCTAACCTAATCCAACCTAACCGAACAAAACCTAACCTAATCCAATCGAACCTAAACGAACCGAACCTAACCTAACTTAACCTAACCGAACAAAACCTAAACTAAACCAACCTAATCCAATCGAACCTAAACGAACGGAACCTAACCTAACCCAATCCAACCCAACCTAAACTAACCCAACCCGAATAAAATTAAAATATTGACAAACTGAACGTAAATATTGCATGTCATTGACACCACCAATTAAACAATCCAAAGCCATATTTACGCTAATAACTTTTACGGAAACCTATTTTTGCCTTAGAACTGAATGAAAGTCACAAATTACAAAGTCAAATTTAGTTTTAATAATATTTATTTACCTTCGGGGAATCGAACCCACCATCTTTCATTCCGCTGTTCAACGCCTTATCCACTATGCCACCAGATCGCTGACTCTGCTAGTGTTTTAGATAATTTTGATATTGTATTTTTTACGACGTTTTTATTATACACTGTCGGAGGATTATGACCGGAGGATTTTGTCAAGAGCGTGGGGGGATTTTGTACTCTTTCCTCGGATAGGGGGAAAAATGACCGGGGGATTTTGTCATGAAAGAGCGGGGATTTTGTAGGCTTTCAAAAATGGGGGATAATGACCGGGAGTATTTTGTCTTGGAGGTATTTAGTCCGTATACCCTATTTTTTGCATTCCCTGTTACGGGGGATTATGGACGATGTTTTATCTTTTTGTATGGAGTGCATATGCATTGTTAAAAATATTTTAAGGTACCGTAAGAAATTCGCTAATGTTGTTCTCTCCATTATTTCATTTCGTTGTTGTTGTTCTTGATATTGTTGCACTTCGCTAACCTTGCTATCGCTCTTATTGCATTTCACCGTTTTTATTCGCTATTATTGCATTTCGCTATTGTTTGTTTAGATGAAATCAACACGCTATTTTAGCATTCGACATTTTATTTACGATATTTTGACCTGATACCCCAATCACTATGGTCAAAACAAGTATCTACCAGAGCTCGAACCTTGGACCTCCCGCGTGTTCAGCGGACGTGATAACCCCTACACCATAGACACGTGGAAAAATAGATTTTTCCAAGGGATCTAGCTTTTATTTTTTTCCAATCACGATGGTCAAAGAATGTGTTTACCAGGGATCGAACCTAGTACCTTCCGCGTGAAAAGCGAACGTTATAACCACCACACCATAGCTACGTTGTAATACTGAGATTTCCAAGAGATCTAGCTTATTATTATGTCCAATCACGATGGTAAAACATGTATCTACCAGGGCACGAACCTTGGAACTTCCGCGTGTAAAGCGGACTTTTTACCTCTCCGAGTGACGATAACGTCACGGAGAGGTATTACACCGGCCGTGTCTGTCTGTCTGTGTGTCTGTCTGTCTGCCTGTCAGACCCCACGTGACCGCGTTCGCAGTTTACAAATCGGAGCAAACAAATACCCGATTTCCGGAACGCGTTCGCGGTTCACGGAAATTTGGCCATTCATCTACCAACACCAGTCTTTACTAACTGGCTACTAAGGACCACAATCTGCTAGTCTTTGTCCATCCCACATGGACACTAGCCTGTACTTACTGGCTTCCAAGCACCACCATCTTCTGTTCTTCGTCAATCCCACATTGACACCAGCTTCTACGCACCACCATCTTCAGGTCTTTGTCCATTCCGGCTTTTTCTCCATCGTTATCGTTTGGTTTTAAGATATACGCGGCGATCGGGTGGGGTTACGAGAAACGTCTAGCCTCCCAATGGCAGGGGTTCCACCATCGGTTCACGCGAATGCCTTTTTATCTATTATTATAATGGAAACAAATCGTATATATACCCCAAAATTTGAAGAAAGCGGGCAAGAGGGGTACCCTTCACTTTAAACGTCAATATTAGCAAAGTTTCGAAAGATAATAGGAACAACTTTATTTTAAACGATTTAACTATTTTTAAAGTTATTTACTGGCGATTAAATTAATTAATATCATTTATATTTAATTAATTATTTAAGATAAACTTATTTCTATGTAATGACACAAGTGAGAGTTTATATAGAACTAGTAATGAAGATTGCATCCGAATCGAAACATTACACGCACATCAAAGTTAATATAAAGCGAGTATGATGATAAGATCTCTTACAAAACGATAACCAAACCTTTTTGCAGTATATTAAATGGAAATATTTTAAATATTTTTCGGCATTACGATTCTTTAAGTAGTTGTGTAGCTATAAAGCTCTGTTTCATCTTAATATTCCAAGAACATCTTTTGATATTAACATTTCAAATTTGGTGTTTACTTTTTAATTCAGCTTTACTACATTTATATACAGGGTGTTTCGGAGAAGTCTGGCACAAATTAACAGGCGTGTTCTTCGGGTCAAAAGAAGTCAAAAATGTTCTATGAACTTTTGGGTGAAAGCCCCCCGTTTCAGAGTTATGTACTCTCCAAAGTTGGCCTTAAAACAATGGAATTTTGCCGATATGTGGAACTGGTATTATGCCTTTGGACAAATTGTTTTCTAATTTACCATAAGCTTATGTACGAAGAAATTAACAGCTAGTGAAGTGGTTTAAAGGGCCGCTAACATTATTCGTTCTCGTATTAATAACGTTTTTACAAAAATAATAATCCCAAACAAATTTATTGCACCTTAAACGCCAGTTACTTGTTTAATTAGACTTTTTGTTTTATGTTCCTTCGGTTACAAAACATCAGCATTTACAAAAATTGTTCAAAATGACCTCCTTCAACGTTTAAGCAAACTTGCGCGCGTCTTTTAAACGACTCGCGAACACGTTCGAAGATTCCTGGCGTGTTGCGGATGTTATCACACCCATCAATTATTCTTTGTCTTAAGTCCTGGACATCTCGAACTTCACTACAGTACACCAAGTCTTTCAAATGGCCCCACAGGAAAAAATCACATGGGTTGAGATCCGGCGATCTTGCTGGCCAATCAATAGCTCCGCCTCGACCTATCCACCTCAAAGGGAATTCGACATCAAGATGCTGTCTTACTCGAAGGCTAAAGTGTGGCGGTGCCCCATCGTGCATGAACCACATTCTTTGTCGGAGGTCCAACGGTACGTCTTCGAGAAGGTCTGGTAAATTGTCCTGCAAAAATCTCAAGTATGCCTCCCCATTTAACCTTGGTTGCATAAAAAAGGGTCCAATTAACCAATCGCCTACAATTCCGCACCACACGTTCAAACTAAACTGCACCTGATGTGCCCTTACACGTGTCGCGTGTGGGTTTCTTTGGCTCCACTCGTGCTGGTTGTGCAAATTAATTACACCGCCACGCGAAAAATTGGCTTCGTCAGAGACCAGCAAAATACGTGGAAAGTCCAAGTCTATTACTTGTGCCAAAAACCACTGGCAGAAAGCTACTCTTCTTGGACAGTCACCTTCGTTTAAAGCTTGTACTTTTTGTAAATGGTATGGGTGGAACTGGTGTCCACGAAGGATTTTCCAAACGAGTACATGATTTACACCTAATTGGCGGCCAATGATCCTGGTGCTGGTTGTAGGATCTTCCTCAAAAATAGTTAGTACATTGTCTTCAATGTCCTCGGGTACAATCTGCGGGCGAACTTCAGGGCCTGACGGTTGTAGCTTACCGGTTTCTCTCCAACGTCTGTCAACAGCACTAAACGTTTGCCGATTCGGAACTTGTCGTTCAGGAAAGTGCTCCTGGTACAAGCGCCGAGCTTCAACCCCATTGCCTTGAGCCAATCCGTACATCAGATGCATATCTGAATACTCTGCATTCGTGAAGTAGACCATTATTTGTTTTAGAGAAGCTATCAAATTCGCATTTAAAAAGTAAAGCACATTAAATTCGATTTTCCTTTACTCAAGCTTAAGTAGTTGTGATTCTTAAAAAACATTCCGATTGTTTTATCCAACGCAGCGTAATTTGTTTTTAATTTCACTACTTAAGCTTGAGTAAAGGTCAATCGAATTTAATGTGCTTTACTTTTTAAATGCGAATTTGGTAGCTTCTCTAAAACAAATAATGGTCTACTTCACGAATGCAGAGTATTCAGATATGCATCTGATGTACGGATTGGCTCAAGGCAATGGGGTTGAAGCTCGGCGCTTGTACCAGGAGCACTTTCCTGAACGACAAGTTCCGAATCGGCAAACGTTTAGTGCTGTTGACAGACGTTTGAGAGAAACCGGTAAGCTACAACCGTCAGGCCCTGAAGTTCGCCCGCAGATTGTACCCGAGGACATTGAAGACAATGTACTAACTATTTTTGAGGAAGATCCTACAACCAGCACCAGGATCATTGGCCGCCAATTAGGTGTAAATCATGTACTCGTTTGGAAAATCCTTCGTGGACACCAGTTCCACCCATACCATTTACAAAAAGTACAAGCTTTAAACGAAGGTGACTGTCCAAGAAGAGTAGCTTTCTGCCAGTGGTTTTTGGCACAAGTAATAGACTTGGACTTTCCACGTATTTTGCTGGTCTCTGACGAAGCCAATTTTTCGCGTGGCGGTGTAATTAATTTGCACAACCAGCACGAGTGGAGCCAAAGAAACCCACACGCGACACGCGTAAGGGCACATCAGGTGCAGTTTAGTTTGAACGTGTGGTGCGGAATTGTAGGCGATTGGTTAATTGGACCCTTTTTTATGCAACCAAGGTTAAATGGGGAGGCATACTTGAGATTTTTGCAGGACAATTTACCAGACCTTCTCGAAGACGTACCGTTGGACCTCCGACAAAGAATGTGGTTCATGCACGATGGGGCACCGCCACACTTTAGCCTTCGAGTAAGACAGCATCTTGATGTCGAATTCCCTTTGAGGTGGATAGGTCGAGGCGGAGCTATTGATTGGCCAGCAAGATCGCCGGATCTCAACCCATGTGATTTTTTCCTGTGGGGCCATTTGAAAGACTTGGTGTACTGTAGTGAAGTTCGAGATGTCCAGGACTTAAGACAAAGAATAATTGATGGGTGTGATAACATCCGCAACACGCCAGGAATCTTCGAACGTGTTCGCGAGTCGTTTAAAAGACGCGCGCAAGTTTGCTTAAACGTTGAAGGAGGTCATTTTGAACAATTTTTGTAAATGCTGATGTTTTGTAACCGAAGGAACATAAAACAAAAAGTCTAATTAAACAAGTAACTGGCGTTTAAGGTGCAATAAATTTGTTTGGGATTATTATTTTTGTAAAAACGTTATTAATACGAGAACGAATAATGTTAGCGGCCCTTTAAACCACTTCACTAGCTGTTAATTTCTTCGTACATAAGCTTATGGTAAATTAGAAAACAATTTGTCCAAAGGCATAATACCAGTTCCACATATCGGCAAAATTCCATTGTTTTAAGGCCAACTTTGGAGAGTACATAACTCTGAAACGGGGGGCTTTCACCCAAAAGTTCATAGAACATTTTTGACTTCTTTTGACCCGAAGAACACGCCTGTTAATTTGTGCCAGACTTCTCCGAAACACCCTGTATAGTGTAAACGCATTTTTGATATTCATTAGATAATATGGATGATAATTCTTCATCTATCCACAAATGTTGAAACGATTGGGTCTGTGAAATAAGATACCCTAGATTTAAACTAGAAATGACCTTGTTTCGCCTCCTGTTATAGGAGGTGTTAACGGTTCAGAGTGAGCCGAAAGTTAAATACACCCTTCAGTGATACATTTTAGGTCCTCATTAAAATTATAAAGGATTCAAAGGAATTTCTTAATCGCTTAAGCCTTTGCTAAACACCTTGGCAATATTTCGCCAATTTGAACTATCTATTTCCGGTTTTTCTCATTGGCTGGTGGACCTGTGTTTAGAAAGTAAATTCGTCTGGGCTCGGAGAGGTTTATTTAGGTTTCCCAACTTGTTTTTTTTTATAAAACAAAATGAATACAACCGTCAAAGATAATCAATGCTACGTTTTACAAATCAGGAACAATTATAACCAGTCTAAAAATTGTTTATTTAGCTTTAACAAATGTTCATCACGATTTAATAAAAAAAATTGGAGCTGTATGTGAGACGTAGTTCACGTTTTAAAATGACGTAACGTTTTTCTAAAATTGCTAACGAGACATTGGCAGTACTAATTAAAATGGAGCGTGCATTTAAAACCAGCCATTTAAAGAGTGACGTTAAAGCCCCGTTTTCAATCAAGCTTTTCAAGTAACTTTAGCTTCAAATTTTGAAGCAAAACGCTAAAGCGAAATCGAGTTCCGTTTTCATATGCGCTTCTTTACGCGCTTTTTATTCCGATTCGCTTGGAGAGCAAGAAAAGCGGATATCTACGGAGGGTAGATATTTCGATTACGCTTTTCTTCTCTACGCGCTTCGCCCAGTCACGACGTGTGTACGTCATTTTTAAGAACCAATAGAAATGAAGCACTTCCTGGCGTCTGCTTCTGAAAATGTTTTATTATTGCACTGGAATTTAGCAGAAGGCACGTGTTCGTGAATTATTGTGGTAGTAGAAAGAGTAGTTCTAGGCGATAATTAGGATTCTCAATCACATTTAAAAGGAGTTTGAGAGAATGCCTTCAATGAAAGAATTGAAAGAGATGTTGAAAGCAGAATCAGTTGAGAAAAAGAACGCAACGGCTGATGAGAGGGAAAAATTAATTGAAGAAGCACGCCAAAGACCCTGTCTATCGGACAGAAGTAGCGAATTATATAGAAATAGAGATCTGGTTGATGTAGCATGGAATGAAGTTGCTAGTAAAATGAATCTAAAAAGTAAGTCTTCCATACATTTGAAATAGACAAGTTCTGTAGAAATTCATGCTTAACCAAAATGTATAGAGGACCAATGTAAAAGAAAATGGAAAAGTGTTTTTGACCAGTTTCGAAATCACTTTCACATCGTAACAAAATCAAAAAGTGGTCAGGAATTAGATGATGACAAACTGGACTCAGTTAATTGGCCATTTTTCAAAACAATGTTATTTTTGAAAGACGTTGTCCTTAGGCGAGAGTAAGCAATAGTTAAATCTTAGCAAAATAAACAATTCTAACTTCTCTTTTCTAATTAGAACAACTTCAAACTTCACATTGAATGAGGCTGAAAGGCCTGACAAGTTAGGGTGTTCCTCTCAAGGGAAAACAAGTGTTTCCTGTTCGTTTATGGGAAATGAATATGAAATCCAAGAAGAGATAATAGAGCCTCAAGGGGAGCAAATTGAAATTGAAGATATGTTGGGATCTTACAGGCACGAAGCTGGTTGTGAAATTCCAACAGGTGAAGAGCACAGTAAGGAATCGAGTAGCACATCCTTCGAAATGCCAGGAATTTCAGGCACTCAATCAGAAACGACAGATGAAGCTAAACGTGTTAAGATGTCTATTAATAAAACAAAACAAATGCAAGGAAACCTTTTGAAAGCAAAACGGAATGTGGGAAAACGATTGTCTGCTATTCCTCCATCCTCGGTTTTAGAGGCTCTGACACAATGCAATAGGTAAAAAAAAGTCATTTTGTTCGCATGTTTATCTAAAGTGACGTTTAAATGAAGTTCAAAAGGGCAAGTATAGTCGCTATGCAAACCTCCAGGCGCTGATAGAGAGCTTTTAGTTCTCGCGAGGGGATGAAGGGAACGATCTATTTGCCGTTTAACTAAATAGATTTGTTTTGTGTTGCTACTAAATTTAAACTACTGGTATAAACTTGTAACTATATTGGTTTATGTTAATACATTATTTAAGAGAATTAAACAAGCCAGATGATTCAGCTTCTGCATTCGATGATTATGTCGCTAGTTTGATCCGCGATCTTCCTTTACCGAAGAGGAGGAAATGCGAGCATGATGTTATCCAATTGATAATGTCTCATCTCTATGAAAATAACGATTAGCTATTTGTAAATTGTTATAATTCTTTTAATAATAAAGAATTTCATACAATGCTTTGTATAAAATACATTATTTTGTATATAATCAATCTCTCTGTACCCCTTTAAGGTTCCACTGCCAGGCTACTTCCCCTTCAGGGCTTGTAAAATAATTCGCGAATGTTTGCCGGACAGCGTGAGCATTCCTGCTGAAATTTTTGGCTGTAGTAGCTTGTTGGTTTTGGAAGGCTTGAGCTGGATTTTCATTCAAAGTTTGATTTCATCGTCCAGCAGTTAGCTCACCACTGTTCTTGTCAAAGTAATCGGCCTAGTCCTTTGGGCAATAAATATTCTCTCCGCTCTTTTCTTCTTCCACCATCAAAACGTTGTGAAGCACTACACATGCTCGTATAATTTTGTCAACATTCGCAGGTTTCAGCATGATTGGTCGGCGGAATATCCTAAACATTGTCGCACGATTTCCAAAGGCATTTTCACTAGTCCTCCTAAACCATTTCATACAAGCATTATACTTACTTTAAACCATGTTAATGCTTTTCAAACTTACCGAGCCCGACTCAAACGATAGTTAAAAATGAGCTCTTTCGGTCCAAGATGTCCTTCTCTAGAAAAGTTTCATGACTCTTGATAGCAATTGGAAGGCATCATCGCCAACAAGTACATGTTGGGCCGAAATATTGGTATTGGGTAGAAAATTGGTTGGAGGAAAACTAGCTTTTCCTTCCTGGAGTGCTTGACCAAAATCAGAGGCCTTAAAGATTCCTCCATCGGAATGCGATCCGTAACCGCAAACATCCACAATAATAAATTTATAGCTTGCGTCTACCATCGCCATTAATACTATTGAGTTGAAGCCCAAGAAAATGAATATGGAGATGTTTTATTAAATATTAAATACAAAGCCAGTAATAAGTACTTACTTTATAATTGCAATAAAGGTTACCACTCTTTCCAGGTTGTTGAATCATCACATTTTTGCCGTCAACGGCGCCACACACAACACATGGGATAATTCCACCTGTTGTTGAAAGCTGTTGCCGCCTCTCTCCACGTGTTTTCGTTTGGTTGCTAAATTGTTCAATAATTATAATTTTATTAACTGACTTCACCGAAATAATACCTAATCACTTTTTCCAAAGAATGAAACCATAAAATCATAATGATTTTTAGAATTCTTGACGGTCATGATATTTATCAAAGGGTTGCCACAAATCACTGAGATTTAAATTTCCTGACCTTTCCATGTTTTCCCTGACTATTTCCCGCAATTTTCCCTGATTTTGATGGCCTATTTTTAAATTCCCTGACGTTCCCCAACCTTTCCAGGTATTCCCTGACATGTGCCAACCCCGTGTCAGTCGTAACCTCATTGAACTAGTGTTGGAATTGGCAAAAAAGTAAACATCCTTGTTTTAGACTTAAGTATTAACTGTACATAAAAACGGGGTTTTTTATTATTGACGACATATTTTTTATCTTGATAAGAGTTTACTTTTAACATTATGGAAAACCGTTTGGTTCAGTCTTTTCTTGCACTTAAACTCTGTTCAGTGTCTTTTTATTAATAAACAACAGGTTATGGGCACAGCTCGTTTTACTGCCCTTGTATAGTGTAAATAGTTAAGTTCGTTAAGACCGCTACGGAAAGAAAATATCGAAGAAGAGATCGCAAGAATCATGGCAGTAAATCACAACGTGCGGATTGAAACCTTAACGAAAGAAAACTACGACACTTGGAAATTGCAAGTAGACGCACTACTGGTTAAAAACGACTATTGGGAATACGTCGATGGAAGCAATCCAAGACCAATACTAATCACTGAAACCGGAGGAAACTTTCAAGAAGTAGCAAAATGGGATAGAGCGGACAAGAAGGCGATATCCGATTTAATCCTGGCAATCAGTCCATCTGAATTGAAGCAAGTTAAAAGCTGCGTAACTTCGCATGAAGTCCATCTACCAATCCAAGGGGCCAGCTCGAAAAGCCACACTGCTCAAGAGACTCACTATGAATAAGATGAGAGAAGGCGACAACGTTCGGGAACACGTCGACCAATTCTTTGACGCAGTGGACAAATTGGAGGAGATGGAACTGGAGATAAACAAAGACCTACTGGCAATCATGCTCCTGTACAGCCTACCCGAAAGTTTTGAAAACTTCAGATGCGCTATTGAATCCAGGGATTCTCTACCAGATCCAGAAGCCTTGAAGATTAAAATCTTGGAAGAGTCCGATGCCAGAAAGTCGAAAGAAGAAGACACGGTGCCAAACGCGATGGTGGCTTGCAGCTCAAATACACGAAAGAAAACGGAAAGACGCAAAGACAGCCACTGGAAGAGTCATGAAAAACCTTACGAGAAATCGGAATTCAGATTCAAATGTCATCGGTGTTGAAAACCTGGCCACAAGGCAAGTGAATGTCGAACAAAGATTCAAAATTCTGCAATCGTTGCTGAAGAGAAGCTAGTTCCGACGAGTACGCGTTCCAAATTCAAAGAAGCACTGATACGTGGTGCATTGATAGCGGTGCAACATCACATATGACATCAAAAAGGGAAAATTTCGTGGACTTGGAAAAGACGGACAAGTCATTAAACTTGGCAAATGAGGAATCGACAAAATTCTTTGGAATTGGTGAAATTAAAATTTCAGCGGCAAACGGAAAAACCGGCAAAGTCTTAAAACTGGAAAATGCCCTACACGTACCTGATCTCCGCACAAATTTGATGTCAGTTTCCAAGATCACGGATAAAATCACCATGTCCTGTTCAAGAAAACCAACGCGTTTATAATGAAAGACAACGGTGAAGTAATAGCGGTAGCAGACCGCATTGGAGACCTCTACTCCTTACGAAAGAACAAGGAAGAAGCTGTCATCGCGGAACCAGAATTCCCAGCAAAATCGAACCTCGAAGATTGGTACTTCCGGTTGGGACACCTTAATGAAAAAAGCGTAAAAGACATGTATCGAAACGATTTAGCCATTGGAATGAATTTGGACAAAGACGGAACTCTCGGCGTATGCGAAACTTGCGTAATGGGAAAACAGACCCGTACACCTTTGCCGAAGTCGAGACCTGAAAGAACTTCGAACCTGTTGGAAATTGTACACACCGACGTCTGCGGCCCAATGCGAGTAGCCTCGATGGGTGGAGCTAAATACTTCGCTGTCTTCACCGACGACAAGTCCAGATGGAGTGAAGTTGCATTCCTGAAAAAGAAAAACGAAGTCTTGGAAGCCTTTAAGGATTAGAAGAAACGAGTTGAAACTCAAACTGGAAAGAAAATTAAAAATCTAGAATCAGACAACGGCACAGAATTCTGCAATACAGAATTTGGCGATTTCTTACGAGACAACGGTATTGAACGAAAACTAACGGTACCTTACACACCGGAACAGAACGGAATTTCGGAACGAATAAACCGTTCTTTAGTTGAGATGGCCAGGTGCATGATGATACATGCGAAACTTCCACCCTCATTTTGGGCTGAAGCAATAACAACTGCAAACCACGTCCGAAATCGATGTCCTTCCAGAAGTATACAAGGAGAAATCCCGTTTACAAGATGGACGAAAAAACGACCAACCCTAAACTATCTCAGGATCTTCGGTCAGAAAGCGCTGATGCTTGAACAAAGTCAACACAAAGGAAAATTCGAACCTCGAAGCCAAGAATGCATATTTATTGGTTACTCGGATGAATCGAAGGCATATCGAGTTTGGCTGCCAAAGGACCGGAAGATTGTCAGGAGTAGAAACGTGAAATTCCTTAACAAATTCGAGGCAAATCCAAATTATGAGGACTTCATAAGTATCGAAGTCTACACAAAATACGGATTGAAAACCGAACAACGCAAAATTACTTTGGAAACCAAATCCGAAGAATATCCAGAAGATAAGAAAATCCCCATTGAACCACCAGAAATGAAGATAGGACCAGGCAGACCAAAGTTAATCAAGTCGGGAAACCCAGGGAGACCAAGAAAACTCTACAATATGATTCCAATTGAAGCCAACATTGAAGGCGAAAGCGACATCGTCAAAAACCTAGATGAAACTGCAAATCTAATCAGTTTACCAGATCCTAACAATATGAAAGAAGCGTTGGCCACTGCAGATGCCGAAAAATGGAAGGAAGCCACGCTAAGCGAATACAAATCACAAATCAAATGTAAAACCTGGAAAATCGTTGATCGTCCTGAAAAACACAAAATCATCGATAACCGACTGATATTTCGGTCCAAGTACAACGCGGATGGGCTAGTAGAAAGAAGAAAAGTCAGACTCGTTGCAAAGGGATACGCCCAACAACAAGGAGTCGACTTTCAAGAGACCTTCGCTCCAGTAGTGAGAGCAAAGTCAATCAGAGTTGTAATGGCACTAGCAGCAGAGCTAGACTTGACAGTCCACCAAATGGACTTCGTAACGGCGTATCTAAATGGAGAAGTTGATGAAGAAATATATATGGATGTACCAGAGGGACTAGAGGAAGCTCTAAATGACATCGCAAAAGCAGATAACATAAGCGAAGATATCACGCAAACCTCATTAGAATGGTTAAACAACTTGAAAGGCGGAAATAAAGCGTGCTTAATAAAGAAATCACTTTACGGATTACGTCAATCTGGCAGGCAGTGGTATAAAAAGTTGGATAAGAGGCACCTAGAAATGGAATTGAAACCATCGAAAGTCGAGCCATGCATTTTTACCAAGAGAGACGGAAAAGATATGATGATCATAGCCATTTATGTCGACGATATTATAATCGCATCCGGAAACTTGAGTTGGATGAACAAGATCAAGAGGGAGCTCAAAGCGGCTTTCGAAATGAAGGACCTGGGTCAAATCCGCTACTGCCTCGGTATAGAATTCAACCAGAACCACACAACGGGATCTATCTCGATGTCACAAAGAAAATACACGGAAGCCATTCTTGAACGTTTCGGGATGCAGAATTCAAGACCGACCTCAACGCCTTTAGACGCGAACAGTAAATTGAAAAGTCCTGAACACTTCGATTCAGAGAAAATGGAAAGCATTCCCTACCAAATCCTGATTGGATCGTTAATGTATCTGGCTGTCTACACGCGACCTGATATCACTTATGCGGTCAGCGCCTTAAGCCAATTTAATTCGAACTTCAACGACGAGCTTTGGATGGCTGGAAAAAGGGTTCTGCGCTATTTAAAAGGAACCGTTTCAAACGGGCTAATCTACAAGAAAAACGGCGAAGGACCAAAATGTTTCGTAGACGCCGATTGGGGCGGTTGCATCAATGATACACGATCCTATACGGGATACGTATTCACGCTCGCAAGCTCATTAGTATCCTGGGAAGCACGAAAACAAAGAACCGTAGCCTTATCCAGTACCGAGGCCGAATATGTTGTAATATGAAAGATAAGATTAGATAAAGAAAAATGTATTTTTTGATATTTATCACATGATTAGATTAGATCAGATACGCCCCCCCCCATTTTTTATGGTTTGTAGTTTGCTATACCACTATTTTCCAAGTTAGTTCGATTTGTGATCCCGATGAGGGAAAACCGCGAGTAAAAATGTTACTGTCCCTATTGAATTTGGCGCCATTGGTTTTAGAATAATTAAAATGTTCCACTGCGAAGCGTGCCGGTCACGAATGGGGATGTAACGTCTTTAGGAACCTTTTAAAATGCAAAACCATACACTTACTCTCCCAAAAGTAATTAATGTAATGATAAAATGTTTTCGGGAATGGAATTGTGGTCGAAAAGCCGAGATAAGTAAATTTTTGAAATTGATTACCAGTAAAATAATTTATTTCAACGGAAAACGGTAATGGAACGTTGTTTTTTCTTAAGCATGCATTTAAGTTTCAATTAAAAAGAAAAATTAATATCTGATCCTTCAGAAAAGTGATAACCTCAGTCTTATCGATACTTTTTAGGTCTTGGTTCTAATCAAGACATTTTTGATTAATTAAACAATGTCTTAATTTATTAACTGTAAACCAAATATACTCTTTTATATTAATAAACTAACTTATCTGGCATCCAAGACGAATTATTGGTAACGATATGGACTTAAAAAACAACAAGGTAGCAGAGCGTGGTTGCCAATAATTCCAACACACTCATGTTTTTCGTGATTCGGTATTAAAACAAAACATAAGAAAAATAAATCCGGACTCGGTTGATACTTGGACATTACTACGTTCCGGTAAGCAAGGAACATACACGGATGATGTCATTGAAGGAAAGGAACACTATGTAACGAGACGGTAGACAAGAACACTGTGACGGTAGGCAAGACAAGAACACTGTGAAGGTAGGCAAGACAAGAACACTGTGAAGGTAGGCAAGACAAGAACACTGTGACGGTAGGCAAGACAAGAACACAGTGACGGTAGACAAGAACACAGTGACGGTAGACAAGAACACAGTGACGGTAGACAAGAACACAGTGACGGTAGACAAGAACACAGTGACGGTAGACAAGAACACAGTGACGGTAGACAAGAACACAGTGACGGTAGACAAGAACACAGTGACGGTAGACAAGAACACAGTGACTGTAGACAAGAACACAGTGACTGTAGACAAGAACACAGTGACGGTATACAAGAACACAGTGACGGTACACAGTGAAGGTACACGGTGAATGGGCCATGGACGTGGACTGGAAATATCATCCAACAATGAAGAGACGGTGAGCAAAAAAAAAGGGAAAAACAAGACTGTAAGAAAAAGACTCTTAATTGAAAGGACTAATTTCCTTATATTAATATGTGATACTGTGTTAATGTGTAAGTGTTAAGCCTATACCAGATAGAATATTGATCAATAGATTACGATAAATAAGAGGTTAAGGCCATAACAGCAATATGTCAGACGACGATTTTTGTGCGACTGAAATTCTTTTTCCTTTCGAAAATTACGTGAAGGGAATTATGAAACGTGGAAATTTGATATAAAAATGGCATTACAAGACTATGGCTTGTGGGGTATAGTTGAGGGCACAATAGCAGAGCCAGGAGCAGAAGCTTCGGCGGCTACACAAGAAGCGTATCAAAGAAAGAAAGAAAAGGCTATGTCAAAGTTATCATTAGCAGTCGATAATTCACATAAGAGATTAATAGCAAGATATAAAACGGCAAAGGGTGCATGGGATTAGGGCTCGGGGATCGGTTAACTATTATTCAAATAAATTAACATACTAAAATTTGTAAAACGAAGATTATATAAAAGTATTTCGTCTCGATTTGTTTTGGAAAAAGGTAGAGTGATGCAATTATTAATCGTAAGTATTTTTTCCGAAAAACTAAAATTATCAACATAATCAAAAGAATTTTACTCCAAAAAGTTTTTTTGCGATACGTTTTATTCGATTTCGAATAAAAAATTATGATCCATACATTTCTTGATACAAATGTGGTTTTGATTTCACTTATCGAGAAGTAATTGGACGAGTAACCGCCACTATTATTTTTTACGATAAACTCTGATCTTTTTTAAATTGTTTGAGCTCATTTCTAACGAAAAAAAGTAAAGTTTTAATCATTGACAAATAATTGTACAGTACTAAAAAACCAGATAATGATATGAACTATCAATATAAAAATTGTGATTGGCAATGTTTTCAAAATTATATAATACTTCTCTTCGAGAGAAGTGTACCACAAAGCGTGGTAACATAAGAACATTAAAAGGAACGTTACTAAACCGAATCACATACGCGATAAATAGTAACCTCATCACTACTCTATTAGCACTTGACTATTTCCTAAGGCGTGCCCACTGTTAAAAAATATTGTCCAAAATTGAATGTGAATGGATCCAAACGGCTGACTCTGAGACAGCACAGTTTTTATCTATTTTTGGATAACGTAACTAGTGTCCAAAAAGGGAGGGTCGAACGATAAGCCAGATTTGAAGCCTCATCCAAAATTGGATCCAGAATCTTCTATTAAGGGATCGATTATTACCCAGAGATGGTCAGGATATTATCCACACATTAACCAAACCCACATTGGACAAATTTCTAACCAATATAGGACTAAAATCAAACCCTCATTGTACAATTTCTAACCGATATTGGACTAATATCGAGCCCATATAGGTGTAATATCTAACCGACATTGGACAAATGTCGAACAATATTGGACTCATATGAAGCCAATATAGAGGCTAGATTTTTTATTTCATCGAGTGATGATTGTTTTGGAAAAATTCTGTTCTCGACATATTCATCTGTCTGTGTGTTTGTTGGTCTGTCTGCCTGTTGTTACACCCCAGGGGATCGCGTTCGCAGTTTCCTAATCTGAACGAAAGGGTTCTCAATTTCCGGATCGTATTCACAGCTGACGGATATCTGAAAAACTGTACTGACCACTATTCTATTAACTGTCATCAACAATTTAACTACACCATTTTAAGGTCTTTCAGACACTCGCGAAAGAGGCATACTCTAGGAAAAACGTCTCTTAAAACGATACAACTAGAAGAATAATAAGTAACTTCAGATAAAAATAATTAATATCATCAGAAGTTCATAATAACCCCTCTTCGGGGGGAAGTATGAAACTGGCCATAGAGCTAATGGTAAAAATCTCGAACAACAAGATTCTGTCGTTGCGCATAGAAAGGATTAACCTGTTAATGGACATACAACCTTACAGTATATCGTAGTGGTATCTATACTCCTTGGTTTTCGTTCCGAAACTTCCGTTGGCTGGGATCTTCGTCGAAAAGAAAAATGGCGATATGGTGGACGTAGAAACACGTTGCAATTCTTATATTAAAGATACTGGGAAAAAATCTTTCCAAACCGTTTTAATTTAACCACGGAATTCTCACTCAAACATATTACAACAAAACATCATTGATGATCGTTTAAATGTTTTGTAGAAAACTAGAAACCCCGATTAAAAGCCAACTTCTTAGCCAATGCTTAATTTACACCGTTCCGACAGAAGCAGACGTGAGCCATTTTCGCTCCCAAAATCACAAGATAAAAATAGTGCTAAACCGGAAGTGTGTAAGTTAATGGGCCTGGGTGCTAAATAATGGGGTAACTATTTTTTGGGAGTTAAGCGGTGTATGAATCCGCTGAGCTTTACGGAAAAACTTTGTTGTCACGGGGTTTTTAACCAGTTTCGTTCTTCGGGTTATTATGAACTCCTGATATCATATAGTTTTAATAAATTGTTTGAGAAAACCTCTCTTAACTGAAAAATCTGTAGTCAAAGTTTATAAAGGACGAGTAACGAAGATTGGGTAAAAAGTCGATAGGCTGGATACAGTTAAAGCATAGCACGGCTCCAGTGGATCCCCTACAGGGGGACTTTCCTCCTAAACCCCGGGTTGGCTTGGCAAAGGCTAGTGGGCGGGATTTATACATGCACGTATAAATCCCGCCCACAAATGCCTCTAGCTTTGCTAAGCCAAAACTGTAGTTCGTAAACTTCGTAAGGAAATTCAACTTGTAGGGGGATCCACTGAAGCCGCGCTATGCTTTAATAGTTTGTATAAAGCGAAAAATTGAGACTTGTAAGATTGCATAGGCAAATAAGAAGTATCATTCAGGTTGGATATGTACTCCACTGTATCATGAAACTCTTTCCAAAGTTAATATAGGATGAGTATTGATATCGTTAGTTAATAAAAACGGAATAGAGAAGTCGTTTTCAACTAAATGATCAAAATATGTTTCGAGTGTGACTTTCTGAAATATAGTAGGCGGTAGGGACGAGTGGATTTTTACTTCTCCTGAGAGACAGGCTTTGTACCTGACGTGTCTGCTTGTGTTTTGATTTACAATTGTATATAAATAAAGAGAAATTATTGCATGTCTAGGTAAATAGGTATGTTGGTGATCCTCAAATATTATTTCACTTTCCCTTTTTACCTTAACCCTTTTATATTACACAAACCCCTCTTTTTTTCGAGTCTAGGGCGTTTATGTTGAGATAATATGGATATGTTTCGCACCAAGAATCGAAGACATCCATTTTAAAATTATATAAAAAAGACTTGGTTTGCCCAAGCCTTAAAAACAAAACGATAAGAGTTGTTCCAGTTGTCTGAAGCGCGGATATTTTTTTATTGAATTTTAAAGACAATCCGTATTTTACTACTCTTTAGAATTTAATTCAATCACCTGATTTTACTGCTAATGGACTAGTTTCCTAAAAATTAATTGAAATAAAATAATTACTTATCTCAGATTTTTCAACAACAATTCCATTTTCCTGAAACATTTTATCATGAATTTTCTTTTCTTTTCAATGGAGAACGTACTTTAATTTTCAAATAATATTCTCATTAATTATGTATTATATGCGGTCTTTTCGAATACAAAAGGGGGCTGTTATCACCTTTCTTATATTTGATAAAGAGGTTCGTTTCTTCTTTAAGCACAGTCACAATTATTGAACTGTGTATATCAGTACTTGTGGGGAAGATTTTAGAAGTGTTAATTAAGTTTACACGATATCCCTCAAAATAATAAATGCATGATTAAATGTTTCAGGAAAATGGAATTGTTGTTGAAAAATCTGAGATAAGTAATTATTTTATTTCAATTAATTTTAGGAAACTAGTCCATTAGCAGTAAAATCAGGTGATTGAATTAAATTCTAAAGAGTAGTAAAATACGGATTGTCTTTAAAATTCAATAAAAAAATATCCGCGCTTCAGACAACTGGAACAACTCTTATCGTTTTGTTTTTAAGGCTTGGGCAAACCAAGTCTTTTTTATATAATATCTGTTCCTTCAGCCCTAATTTGTATTAATCTATTATAAAAATAATAATATGCTTGTCAAACGTCATTAATTCGATGTTCCAGTTGGCTCACTCCAAGTGCCTCTCATTATTTTATGGGAAAGAAAATAAAATAATTAGAATTAATTGTTCTTAATCAAACTTCAGAAGTTCAACATTCAATAGTTGCTTGATAATTCAAAAGTGTTCCGAACCTTAACTTTGAAGTAGTTTCTGAGTTATTCGATGGAGTGGACCACCAAAAATCCCATGCTTTTTATATGGGACGCTAGGCCTAAAATCTGTGAATTATTTCTTTAACATTACGGGAGGGTGTGGGTTCTTATCTAGAAGGGCCTACCGGCCTTCTAGAATTAAAGCTAGCATTATATATTATCCCCTTATGATGTTACACATTAATTGTTGTTGCTTTTATCGTCATTTCGACGATACGGTAAGCGGTATCACGAGATCCCTATGGCGAAAATATCACAGATATACACTTTTGGTGCTTGGAGGAAAGTATTTTTCTATAGAGTCCACTAGCGTAATAACTATAGCTTTTGGAATCTGGTGCAGTGCTCCCATCTGGTGCAGTGCTCCCAGCCAAGTCGAGCACTGACATCCTTTTCTCGAAGCAACTCGTGGCACTTTTAAGCCCACTGTAACTTCGTGATGGTTACAGGTAAAAGTCTGAAATTTTGCTTGCCGCGAGGACTGTCAATCGTAGCTATGGTTTCCAAATTTGAAGTTCCTGCCCTATATACTTTTCGAAATATCGCAGGTGAAAATTACCTTATTTTGTCACTCACTCACTCACCGATCATCAAAATTCTAAGGTACTTCTAGGGGAGATAGAAACTAAAAATTCATGATTTAGTTTTCATTTATTTTATAAGGCACAGAAAAATTAAAACATCCCCAAATTTTTATAAAATTGTTCTTTAGTTCTTTATTTTAAAACTAGATGGCGCTGCCGTCTTTTCAACAGAAATAGTGTGTGTTCTTGATGAAAGGACGTAATGGTCCAAAGTTAACCGAAAGTTAAATATATATTAAAGCTAATAGGAGTAGTAGTTTAAAAGAAATGTGTCGTAACTGATGCTACATTCATTTATTAGGATATCGCGTACAATCTTTATTGCATATTCTCTGCGAGTCGAAAGGGGTAATTCAGCGTAAATATGGACAAACGTTAGCGATTATATTGGCAAACGAAGTAGAGCGAGAGGGTCTTGTTCAAATATAACTACCGGAGTATAACGAGAGGGTCTACAAAAAGCAGTGAGATCCTATGAAAAACATAAACATGTACAAAAATGGGCCAAGCCTCACCTCGTGCCCTCTCCGCCGTGAAACGTTCTGAGATCCCATGAAGAGCCAAGTCTGCCTTTTGTTCACATTCAATCGCCAATTGAACATTTATGTTATAAATTAAGTCCTTTTCCTAATTAATAACCAATATTCTTTGACTCTATCATTATTATACATCTTTGTTCGTATCAAAAATATCGTGACTTGGCAATCGCATGTAATTACCTTACAAACGTGCACATAGGGTTATGCATCACTCGCCTTATAAACTTGTACATAGGGTTATGCATGACTCATCTTATAAACTTGTACATATCCACTCGACCATAAACGATTTAGTGAACATCCCTTCGATTATTTTAAAATCGGCGACGATTTAGTGAATATCCCCTCGACTCCCTTTTAATATTATTTACCTACGATTGCCAAGTCACGATATTTTTGATACGAACAAAGATGTATAATAATGATAGAGTCTAAGAATATTGGTTATTAATTTAGAAAAGGACTTAATTTATAACATAAATGTTCAATTGGCGATTGAATAAGAACAAAAAGGCAGACTTGGCTCTACATGGGATCTCAGAACGTTTTACGGCGGAGAGGGCACGAGGCGAGGCTTGGCCCATTTTTGTACATGTTAATGTTTTTCATAGGATTCATGGTATTTTATATTATAACAGGCTTATTACAGTGGTAATTAACCGGTAAATTACCATTTTAAAATTTGTAAAATTACGGATATTTACGTCGTACTCTCTACACTTACACGAATGGAAATAGTTTTTAAATCGTTGAAGGCTCCGACTGGAGCAGCGTTGAACGTCAGATTTTTGGCAGACAGTAATCTTTTTTGGGCGTACGTGAATGGCACCGTCAATGTTGGGGACTCAAATTCTCGCATTGCATATTCGTAACTCATTGGAAGTGCTACCAGGTTCACTTTCTGAAATACGTATGAGAAAAACAGTTCGTAGTTGGCCCTTAATGGGAGCATGAAGGGTTGAAACAAATTGAACTCATTCGCTTTAAAATTATACAGTGAAATGAAAAAAGGTTAATGAAAAATAAGGCCTCGCTTTTAAACGATTTTCATGTTGCCTGAAATGTATTCTCGACCATTTTTAGCCACATCGTATGATGAACATCTACGATGTGGGTCTTAGTTTGACCTGGCCTGTTGGTGGTGGTGACGGCGTCGTGAAAGAGAACTGCCTTTGGCTGTATAATATTTTTCGTTCGTCATTGAAGGGAGAGTGAATGGGAGATAATTGTGGTGAGGTGATATTTTTCGTTCGTGTTTTTAAAAGGAAGGAAATTATCATAGGCGTAGAGTTTCGTAAATGTTTGGTGGGGCCCGGCCCAACCGGTCTGGACCAATACATAGATAGCATCATGCATGATGAATGCATGATGCATGTGATGTATATAAATTCCTAACAAATATTAAGTAATAAATTTATATATACTACCAGGGATAATTTATTTTTTTAAGACAGAATGGGTAACAGGGTTATTCGGGTACGCGTCCAAGTCCACGACCCTTTTACCCGTGACGAAGGGGTATGAAAGAAGAGGCGGGTCTTATTTTCGTTATGGCGTTGTATGTATATCCGGGTCAAATAAACGTCGTCTGCCCCTTCGTCTGCCAAGTTGGAATGGGCTCGGAATGTAATTTTTGAAAGAACATTGTTTTAAAATGGAAGTTACACAAGACATAGAACTTGCAAGTGAAAAAAAACGGGGAAGACCCAAGAAAATTAAAAGTGAGTTAGAATTGAGTAAAAGTCTTCATAGATATTACAACACGAACAGGTTTTAACCAAACACTAAGCTCACAAAACTCCTGGCCATTCACTAAGCCTTGGTTAACCTCATCAAATTCGTTTACAAAATCATGAGGATAGTAGACATGATTGGCTTAAGAAAGAATTAGCGAACACTTTTCACCCTTACAGATGTACTCCAAATCCAAAACACCGGCACCAAATTCACTAACTACCTTCTTAATTGCTATTAAAAACAATTCCCAAATAATTTCCGGAGCATCGCTTTTAGACGGCTCCATTTTGAACCCCTGTGAAGACGCTTATCTGTACAACGCAAGTGGGGTCGTAGTCATAGCGACAGAGGTAAAAAGGAATTACGTATTTTCGGCCCTCCTTGTCAGCAACGTCACCAATACGTAGTTTTAGTGAGCCAATAAGAAAATTTAATTTTTTGGTTACGTGTTGAAGGAAGGGGCTATATACTCGGCTATGAGTCGGACTGAAGTAAAGGCCAAACGTTGTGCATTCCGTTTTAAAAAATAAATTTATCCCTGATACTACATTATATAGTATATTTATTAAGTATATCTATGTACTATGTTTTCCTCTAAAGATAATCTAGGCCGTTTTAAAACAAATTTATCCGTATTTGCGCACTAAAATGCGAATGTAAAAATCCTTACAAAAATTTCGAGACGACTTTAAAAACTCGGGAAATTCACCAACTTAGGAAACCATGAGAGTGACTTAACCCATAAGACTAATTTATACTTGTGCCTCGAAATTTTTTTTTAAATTCTTTATCTACTCTATGGAGTTGGCCAGCGCCGCGCCTTACCAGGGATACTAGATGTTTAAAGAGGGATGATCAGCTCGAGCCGTTTCACGTATGTTCAGACGAGACTGCGGCAGAGGGGTTTTCAACGGGGATCTATAACTTGCGCCGTCTTGCCCCATTTTTTGTGATCCACCGGACCTAAGCCGTTCCACAGCGCGCCTATTTCACTCAGATTTCGCATCCTCCCACCATCATCCTTGATTTGGCATTGAATTGAACTAAAATCTAGAAGTCCGGCAGACTGTACTGCGCATGACACGCCGATAACTCTGTCGTAATTTCCGTCTCCCTTCGAATCCCTCTTAAAGCATCTAGTATCCCTGGCCTTACATCCGTCGTAGTATTCCAAAAGCGGATTATGCTTCACACATAAAGTACGTAAGTCCCACTTTTCCATAGCTTTGGTCATAGATTTCATGACAACCGGGAAGTTCGAAAGGCAAATTTGCGGTATCGTTCGTTAGTCGTTATGTTATATTAAACCTTTTAAATCTCAAGTTTTGACAATTTCCGAGTCACTTAATAAGTCTTCAAATAAATATTATAAGATTTTTTATAATTTCAACAGAAAAATAGCTCTGCGAATAATAGTAGACTCGAAAACTAAACTAAGCTTCGGCTAGGTATCGGCGGTATCCCGATTCCCGAGCCGCCAGCGGCTGGGCTCACCGTAGCCGCGAGAATAGAAAAAAATTCCTCGTACAGAAAAAACAGATACACGGCGTCTTAAATAGTCTAAGCAAAAGCTACCCAGATTGATAAGATCTTCGTGCCTTACTCCCAAATAATCTTTGTTATTGTGTATAGTTTTAAGTAAAGAAAATTTATGTACTTGGTAAATCGGTTCATAAGGCGGGAAGGATCGCAAGGATCCGAAGGAGCCGCCATACCGAATTATGTTCCTCCGCATAAGGGGCGGGGGTGCTTTCCCAGGAGCTTAGAGAATATCGTGTAGCTCCTCCAGGCACAATGGCACATGTTGCGTACTTCATGTGTAAAGCCTAATCGGCTTCTGACTATACTAGACTTAGAAAGGGGCGTGCCAACTACGGGGGCAGCGGGGGCGAAGGCCCCTGCTCAAATTGACAACTCTATGGGACTTTAACATTAAGCAGCCATTTTGCGCCCGCTAAAGTATACAATGTTGGCTCATGTTGGCACGCCCTTGCTAGACTAGAGCATGCTAAAAACGGGTTATTTTCAGAAGACCAGTTGCACTTTTAAATCCCATCCCTCATTCCTTCCATTATTTGTGTCAACGGTCAACGAAATTGTTGTAGTATCTAAATTTAATTGACGTGAAAACCATGAAAACCAGCCAATCTGGTTAGGGTGGGCTGCCAGCCGCTACTGCCTTGACCAGTCAACTCACTTTTTCAACGAAATGGAAAAAAAATCTCTTAGAAACTACGCTTTTTAGCCACATCGTATGATGTACATCTACGATGTGGACATTACTATGACCTGCCCTGTTGGCGGTGGCATTGTAGGAGTATCTCTGTACTGCCTTCTTTGTACTGCCTTTGGCAGTAAAAAATTTTTCGTTCCTCATTGAAGGGAGAGTCAATAGAAGCTGATGGGAGAGGATTGTGGTGAGGTGATATTTTTCGTTCGTTATTGAAGTAAGAGTGAATATGAGAGGATTAAGCATTGCATTATATTGTACTAGTAAGGTTAAGCATTGTTTGTTTCACATTTGCTCTATGTTTCAAGCTAGAGAGAGAGAGAGAGGATTATGATATAGCCTTAAAATCGAAGGTTTAATTGATAATACTCCATTTAAAATTCCTATCACCTGTCGACAAGTATTTCACCCTTTCACTCCCACTCTCCTATTTCAACATTCAAAGAAATCGTGGGGAATTTTAAAAGCAAAAGCTTCTCGGAAGCGGGTTATTACTATTATAACATAACTAAATTTCAAGTTCTCTGTTTATGTCTTACTATTACAGTTATAACATAAGTAAATTTATTGAAGTAAGACTAATTAAGTAGATAACGATGTGGCTACTATTATGGCGCAGCCTTTGGGTTTACATTTTACAGAACAGAATAAAACTATTCTGTTCGGAAAACACTGCTCTGTAGTGGTTTTAATGGTTTTTTTGCAGTCAGTTAAACGCAAAAATTATTTTTATCAGGTCACTATCTTCATGTTTTCGGTATTATGGATGACTAATTTTTGGAGAGGCCCGTGGCCACTTCTAAAATTTTTGGGGGGGCTCGGGCCCCACGGGCCTATAGAACTCTACGCCTATGGAAATTATGATAGTTATGTTAAGCCATATACCCTCCCTTATAAATTCCTCTTATCCGTCGACAATAAGTGTTTAACGCTCCCCTATTTTAACATTCAAAGAAATCGAGGGAAATTTTGAAAGCAAAAGTAAGTATTTACTGAAGTTCTTTTAGAATGGTCTTAAGGCACCGGGATATTACAATTGTTGGGTGTTTTACCGAATTCTTTCTCTTTCAAACTCTTCTGACCATAAGTTCATGTTATAAATTTATAAGAAGCGATAAGTGTGCATCGGCATAAGTCTATGTTGTAAACCCATCGAGGGGATAATCATTAAAACTATCTGTTCTTCGATTCGCCGGAATATTACAATTACGGCATAAGTAATTTATACGGGCAATAATTCTATCACCGTTTAGGGTAGGGCATCGAGGGGCTATTCACTCTGATTTTATGCACGTTAAACTATTTAAGCATTGTAAAAGATAGCGCTATTCACTCATTAGGGTAAGGTATAGAGGGGTTATCCACTCATTAGGGTAGGGTATAGAGGGGCTATTCACTCGTACGATGTGGCTACTATTACGAGCCCTTGGGTCGCCTTGTTACTCTGAATTTCCAAACAAAGCTGGACCATCCATTTTAAATAGGCCTTGTCAAGAAAACTAGAGTGCTCTCAGGTTGAGAAGATTTCACCTACTAGACGAGTTTTGGCGGAGAACACGATCTAAAACGCTAGTACGTCACACTTGTTACGTATTTTACTTAATTAAACTTTGCGGGTCAAATTGTTTAGTATTTTTCATAACTAGGGGTCGCTAACGAATTAGTCAAAGCAGAGCACAATAAACCTTAGAATAAATGGTCATTGTTTCTCATTCTTAATTAACACTCGAAAGAACCAGCCATTATTATAATTAGTTAAGAGTCAAAGAAACCTAACTAGTATAAGGGAACGTAAAAACACTCGAGCACTGTCGCTCCGTCGAATTTTTCAGAGCAAGAAAGAGCAATTATTTGGCAGTTTTTGAGATCAGTGGAAAACGCGACTCTGGGCGAGTGTTGGAAACGTGTTCCCAGTGACGGACGAAAACTGGCCCAGAGTGCGCTGCCGCTTAGAGTGCTCTAGTGCAGTCGGTGGACTTAAGTTTTTTAGTCAAGGCGTTGCTTGTTGCAATTTCGATATCGATAGCGCGCTCTGGTTACATATTCTCGTAGCCATATTTGCCGGAAGTTAAAGACAGCCTGCGCAGCGGGAGATGCGCAAATTTTCAAATTTTCCTCTCTTATCTGGATTAGGCTTGCTTGGCACACAATGAAACCAAGGGTGGGGCACTTATTTCAAACTTAGGGCTAAAAGGTTTTATTGATAGTGACAAACCTCCATGAAACCTTTATGAGTCCAATTCCCGTGTATGTACATTAAAATATAAACTCAATTAGGAAAGCGTCTTTTGCATCACCAAGAGCAAAACCAAGCGGGAGTATCAAACTATAAACCTTGACCAAATTTCAATATAATACAAATTTCATCGAAAATCATGTTTTCTAAGGGTGACTCCGACTTTTTGGTGAGAAACACTAAATTTTCCCAAAGAGATAACGTCGAAACTTATTTTACAAGTGAGGGTAAAATATGAGGTATATTCCCATTGGACCGAAACCGCTTTTTGGTTTTTTATAGAGAATATATTTAAATTTCCAGCCCAATTGCGGGTTTCTGCTGAATGGAAATTTATTTGAAAGAATTAGTTAATTAAATGTCTGTGAGGATTTCGAATCACCGCAGCAGCATGGTAGAATATCAGGCTTTTAATTCAGAGGCTCGGGTTCAAGCCCAGAGAAGGAAATTGTAAGTTTGGTTAGGTTAGGTTATTATCCTATTAATTAACTGCTACCTTTTCCAAAATATTCTCCTAATAGTTAGCTGCCACCTTTTGCAAAACAATGGTTCCAATAATTCGTTGCCACCTTTTCCAAAATATTCTCCAATTAATTAGTTGCCACCTTTTCCATAATATTCTCCTATTAATTAATTGCCACCTTTTAATAAATATTCTCCTATTAATTAGCTGCCACCTTTTCCAAAACATTCTCCTACTTATTAGCTGCCACCTTTTCCATAATTTTCTCCTAATAGCTAGCTGCCACCTTTTCCAAAACATTCTCCTACTAATTAGCTGCCACCATTTCCAAAATATTCTCCTATTAGTTAGCTGCCACCTTTTCCTAAACATTCTCCTACTACTTAGCTGCCACCATTTCCTAATTATTCTCCTAAAAGTTAGCTGCCACCTTTTCCAAAGCAATGCAATTCTCTCCATTATCAATCACTCTTAAAATTAAATTTTGCATTTCAAACATCAATATATATATATATACAACGAAAACTGTAGGGAAAAAAATTCCTTAAAAAAAGTGAAAACGTTTGCTTTTTAAATTTTGATATATATTTTCCCAAAACCGCACATTTGGGCTCTTTTCGGTTGAATGGGAAAAGCGTTCGGTCGAATGGGACACAAGGTTTGATTCAGTGTGACAAAAATAGGGGAAGATATGAAACCCCTCTCACATAACTGACGCCGCTATACGCCACTTTCACAGACAGGCGTCTGCACTTTCTGTAGTGTAAGCCCATATTGTCGGGGTAGGATTGCACTTTATCTAGCTAACTCAACTAACAGCGGTTTCTGACTAATTAGACCACGTGGAGTTCGGAAAAAATAGTAAAAAAATTCTAAACCCGCCGCAAGTTGGTGAAAAAATTTTTTGAAAGTTTTAAAATTGCATGTATTTACCAAAACCCCCGAGAATTCCAGAAAAAACCTAACTCCGTCGTCTGCAGCCAGAGAGACTTAATTCTCTCTGCTGCAGCCGAGCTCGATCTTACCAAATGGACTCGCGACGAAAATAGTGTTGTAGCTTATTCTAGATCTTACTAAGGTAAATCTACAAAAATTATGAGATTTATGCTAATAATATTTGAAAAAGCAGATTTTAATTGAGAAAAAAATTAGGAAAAGGTCTCATTTTATTTGAGTTGTAAAAGAAGTAAGCATCAAAATTTTGGAAAAGGCGGATTTTAGAAATATTTCAGAAAAGGTTGCATTCTATTTGGGTTGTAAATGAAGTAATCATCTAGTTTTTGCAAGAGGCTTCAAATAATTTGGGAAGCAAATGAACAAGAGATGGCCGATACCAGGCTTAACCCGATACCGATAGATACCGGTACAAACATGAACCGATACCGATATTTACTCACTATGATCCAAAACCCGATACTTCAACCGATACCGATATGGTATCGGTTCATTCCTAGAGTAGTAGGCACGTACTATGAAAGATTTTCGCTTATTAGTTGTTAGGTAAACTGAATTCAGGTACTTTTTATGTAAATGAGAACTCGTCACGATTAAAATTCATAGAATTGAGATATTATCACCATCATTACGTTACTACAAGACCTAAAAAATGTCATGTAGCGCCATATAACGCATTTTAGACGAGTATCGGTATCGAACCAACCGATCCGATACTATCGGGAAACCCCGAGTATCGGTGACGATACCGATATAGTATCGGTACCGGTTCATCCCTAGTTTCTGCTAAACTCCACTAGCGACGAACTGGCGAAGTCCTTACTTGCGGCGCATAGCTCCGATCCTCAAACTCATTTCTTCAAGTGCATGTTTGGCGGATCCATGTAGTTGTTGTGCTGCTTCCTGATGCTTCGCTTATAGTTCTTTTATTTAACATTTAAATTGCTTAGATTTAAATCCGCACGGAACATAGTTTGAGTCCTTAAGTCCTGTCTTACATCGCGCACTCTTAGGTCAGTAGTTCGTTTCTCTTAAAGAATCTTCGGAGAGTTCATGCTCACTGCTCAGATTGAGAGTCCAAGCGAGAGCGTTTTTCTTATTTTTAACCGTGTACAGAGAGTTTCCTTGAGTTAAAAGAAAATTGGTTCCACCATTGGTTAATTTACAATATTGACCAATCGAATATCACAAGTTTTATTAACTAAATTCCAAAAAACCGGTACAAACCCTCATTAATTATTTAGTCTTGAAACGAGTTAAATTCTAATATTAAACGTATGTACCTGTTAATTCCTCGTAAGTAATTAATTTTTTGCGTTAGTGAAACTATTGCTGAATTTTATATACACAAAATAAATAATAAATTAACTTCTAAAATTAAAATGTAAAATGTGTGCATTATTTCTTAATTAATAAAAGATATCCACCTATTTTTCATTCAAATTAATTTCCCAATTAATATTATTAGGCCTAATAAGCTTAAACTATCAAATTGAGAGGTTTCTTAATAGTACAAAATTATTACAATCAAACATGCATAAATCCAAGGCTTAAAAACGTTTTACTTTTATATTAAAAGCTGCGACAGAATTGATTGAACACTAAGTAAAATTACGTAATGAAAGAGGAAGTGACGTACATTTGGTTTGGATAAAGGTTTGGCGGGAGATCCAAATATCGATTTGGATTTGGGTTAGAGAATACGGTTTTAAGCGCCCGGTCCAAATAGAACCGATCTAAGCGTTTAGATTTGGATCCTCGTCCAAATGATTTAGACTTTTAGAGGATAGGGTCCCAGATCTGCCTCTTTTGTAAAAAACGGAGTCAAAAGAAAGGCGAGGTGGGAAAAGAAGTGCGCCTACTCTATCTAAAAGCCTTTTAGAAGTCAAGGAAGATAGATGTGCCGAAACGCTAAAGAAGAAAAGGAAAGGCCAATACAATTTGGATAGTTTTCCCTTGAAGGGTTTAGCTAACGATGATCAAGTAACGTGCTACTCTAATAGCGTTTTGCAACTACTCTTATTAGTGCCGGAATTAAGAGAATTGGTTAAATCTTACAATGGATCATTCGTTGAAAAACCAGTTTTACGTTGCCTCCATAACAAGATAAACGACATCGAGAGGAGTTCTCAAGGAAGCTTCAGTCGTAAAGGGTTGGAACTGAGAATGGCTGTCGGAAATCATTTTACGCTAAACGATCAACAAGACGCCAGTGAATTTTTGATGGTCCTTTTGACGACACTAAGCCAAGAAATGGAAGTCGATTACTCCAAGGCTCTAAAAGATCTTTTTTGGTCAAAGTCACGAAACGTTACCAAATGCCCCAAATGTCAAGTTGAACAAAATTCGGAAAATATTGTTGAAAGCAACATCGTCAATCTTCCACTAGAAAACCGAGATAAAATTAATTGGAAATCTCTAGAAAAAAGGATGAGATTAACAGAGGTGCCATGCGTATTTTGTAACAACCCAAAAATACAAGATCGTGATGTATTGATATCCAGCGGGAAGTACGTATTTTTGTGTCTTCTCTGTGGCGATTTCAAAGATGGTCGACCAATTAAGATGTCGACCAAAATATCAAGTTTTGAAAATCAAAATGTGACTATGAGTAAGATGCTTTTCAAAACTAAAGGAGTCATTATTCATAAAGATCAATCGTTAGCCGAGGAACATTATGTAAACTTTGTGAGGAAAGACAACGGCTAGTACGAAGTCAGTGATGCAATGATCAGAAAAAGGGAGAGATTCGTCAGTAACTTGAAACGTCACTGTTCTGCTCTTGGAAAGAGTCCAGACACATTAAAGGGAATCTAACGTGCTTGAAGAATCCATATAAAATTTGGGTAAAACCTAAAATTTCAATATTCGTACCTGAAAGGAGCATCATATCTGTCAAAGATATACTAATAGTTTCATATATACGGAGCTAACAACTGGCTAGGGGGAAGAGATTGTCTGATGTGACGCAGCCCCTATCAGGTTGGCATTTTTGCGCGTAGAATACTGTTTCCAACCGTTAGGGGGGATGAAACTCCAGTAAGAGATAGAAGGGTGTGACGTTTCAGGGTCAGAACTGTTTGCTCCCTATTCTACGGCATGCAGAAATAAGCGTTGAAATAATCAATATAAAATCACCAACGTGTCTACACAAAATTAATAAAAATTAAGACCGAAGTCACAGATATTAATCAAAACGTCTTGGATTTAACCAAGACCTAAAAAGTATCGATAAGAAGAGAGTTAAGCAAGTGACTGAAGGCCCAGATATTAAAAGTTTTTTTAAATTAAGACTTACATGCTTAAGATGCTGTTCGGACAGTGGGCAGGCAGTTCTCTCTCTACGCGGAGCTTCGTATCGCCACCGCGTACGCTAGCGATCTCTCTCTCTCATCGTAAGCGTACGTTTCGCGGACGCGACCGGTTTCCCTCTCTCTCTCATCGTAAGCGTTCGTTTCGCGGACGCGTCCGGCACAGGGACAAGGACAGGGACAGGGACAGGGGTTTGGTGCCGTTTCTTAAATTTAAACGGAATAAAATTCCGTGTAAAATTAAAAAACGCAGAGAGAAGAACAACTGAGAATTATAGAAGTAGAAGCCGACATAATTAGACAAGAAATAAGATCTGAAATATACGATACAAATTTGAATTCCAATTATGAGACTGATATAAATGTTGATCAAAAACACATTCCAGAGGCGTTACAAGTTTTCATTGACCGAGTAACTAAGATGAGAAATGATACTGGATCTTATTAGAGACTACCACATGCAATAATGGAGTGTATAAGATCGATATGCAGGCCTGGGTCGTTTGTACCAAAGCTGCTAACTGCAGTTGGAGTGTACATTCACAGAAAATACGAATCAAGGTCTTTAATAGAAATGCTACATAGCTTGGGCCTTTCAGTTAGCTACAAAGAAGTAATCCGGTTCGAAGAATGTGCTTTAGTTCTCCATCCACAATAAATGTTGTGGACATAACTCGATTTAATATACAACTTCTGTTGATAATTCTGGATTATGGATAAAATAACGTGGATAATGGATAGATAATGCCGAGCTCTAATACTTATACCTTCAACAATACGAAACAACGCTCAAGATATAAACGCTGTAATCAAAATGCGCTGAAACGAGAAATGGCTATAATGGCAAACGCGTTTATGAAAAAGCTGTTTTGGACAATGCTGTTTTGATAACACGCCCAATCGATAACATACCCCACCGGTTACCCAGCACCCACTCTCAAGCAATGTTGTCTGGCACTATCTGTAGTTGGCGGAATATCTGCTAAAGAAAACTTTGCAGACTGATTGGAACAATTTGGTTATTATTATTATTATTATTATTATTATTATTAATTTATTAGTGCTCATAATTATTACAGAGTTGTACAATTACATAATTCACTGCCCTATATGCCACAGGAGCTGAAAGCGCTTGTGCGTGGCAGGGCTTATTCACATAATATAACAAGTTGAATTTACAGGTTATGTTCAAGTATTTCTACAACAATCACTTTGGTGAGCTTTATATATTGAAAATTAGTGTTTATATATAGTTTCAAGAGGGAAGATAATTGCGATTTATGTTTTTAACATGTCATTAATATTTGATATTCCTTTGTTAATTATCCAAATTGTAATTTGTTTCTTAAACATTTGATAAGTATCAATATTTTTTATGTCCGAGTTTAGATAGTTATATAATTTGGGACCCAAATGGAAAGCATGTCTTTGACCAATGGTTTTGAAGGTTCTATCACTAGAAAGATTACCTTCTGTGGTAAAACGTGTAATATACGTATGACTTGGTAATAAATTTACTCTGTTTTTAAAAGTGTATAACAAAATATCTTTTACATATAGTTGTTTTACCGAGAAAACTTTAAATTCGTTATATAATAATTGTCTAGAATATAAATTGTCTTTTTTCAAACAGATACGTATTATTTTCCTTTGGAGGATTTCTAATGGTTCCATTAAGTTACCATAAGCTCCCCCCCAACCAATTAGGCCATAAGATATCACTGATTGTGTTATAGCAAAGTATATTGTTCTAATCCATGAAAGTTCCAGAAAGTTACGAATAGCGTGGAATTTACTTAAGCTCAATCTTATTTTATTTTTTACATAATTTATTTGACTGTGCCATTTTAAGTTAGAGTCAATTTTAATCCCTAAGTACTTTACTGTATTTACCTTTTCGAGTGTATGGCATTTTATACCGCATTCTCGGCGCGTTGAACAAGAGATATCTGTATGGATTATTAGGTCGTCAGCCAAATCTATTGGTGTAGGAGTGAAGCAAATAAATTTAGTTTTTTTAATGTTAAGTGTTAGAATATCTTTGTCTAGTTGAAGTATTGTTTTGTTTCGAACTTCTTGCGCTTTGGAGAAGGCATCTCCCCAGTTTAAACCTTCAACTAGGAGCACGGTGTCATCCGCAAAGGATACTATTTTTCCATCAATTATAAGGTTACATAAATCGTTTATATATACTAGGAAAAGAATAGGTCCAATTACAGTTCCTTGAGGTACACCAAACTCTATAACTAAGGGGTCACTCTGTACCCCATCGATTCTAACAACTGCATCACGTCCATACAAATAGCTCCTGAACCATTCTAAAGTAATGCCTCGAATGCCGGCTCTTTCTAATTTTTCTATTAGTATTGGATGGGAAACGGTGTCAAAGGCCTTTTGTAAGTCTAAAAATACTCCAATTAATTTTTGGTTTTTGTCCACCGCCCTATACAGCCGCTCGGTAACTTCTGTTATAGCATCTTTAGTACTTAAGTTTTTTCGAAAGCCATATTGATTTTTTGATAAATAATTAGTGACTTCTAAAAATTGTGATAGTTGGTTTTTTATAACTTTTTCGAAGATTTTCGAGATGTTACTAAGCAGCGATATAGGCCTGTAATTTTGCATGTCTAGCTTGGATCCTGATTTATAAACTGGTATTGTTATAGCTCTTTTAAGAATATCTGGAAATATGCCCGTTGTGAACGATAGATTTACGAGATGCGCTAGTGGTTGACTAATAAATTTGCTTACTTTTTTTAGGCCTTTGATCCCAATTCCATCATGCCCTTTAGCATTGGAATTTTTTAAAGAGTTTATTTCTTTTTCGATGTCATGAGGGGATATTGGGGTCAAGAATAAACTTTTAGGGTTCCTGAAATTATGTGTTTGTGTTGTAACTTTTAGCTTTGACAGAATATCTTGGGCCAATTTAGACCCAACTAGACTAAAATGTTCATTAAAAGAGTTAGCTACTTCCTTTGGGTGTTCTTTTACCGTGTAGGTAAGATTTTTCGAGATAATTTTTTCAATTGAGTCCTCTTTTTTACAATTACTCATCGCTTCATTGACTGTGTTCCAGACTTTTTTAGTATCACGTTTGCACATATTTATTTTATTTTTGAAGTAGTTGTTTTTAACTATTCTAATTAATTTTGTTAATTTATTTCGGTAGCCTAAATAGTATTTTTTAATAGTAGAGTTAAATGGTTCATTTTTAACTTGCTTTGCAAGAGAATCCCTTTTCCTAATTGACACTACAAGCGCATTAGTTATCCAGGGTTTTAATTTCAAATCTTTATGTGATAATTTTATCGTACGTCTCGTCGTGCATGATATTAAATGTTTTTGTATAATTGTAATAAATTGTTTACACCCTAAATTGCAGTTCATTTCAGTGAATATTGCGGCCCATGTTTCTTGTTTCAGTAAAGTTTAAAAAAATTCATAATCTATTTCCTCTATCAGTTTCCAATGCTTACGTATTTGTGGAACGTTTTTATTCATTCGAGTATTTGCAATATTTATCATTGTAGAAAAATGATCAGTGATATTTGTTTCTAGAATTTTTACCAGTATTTCATAATGGATTCTTTGTTTTATAAAGATGTGGTCGATACAGGTTTTAGAGTTATTAGCTACACGTGTTGGACCATTTATACAAGAAATAAACCCGTTTTCATATAACATAGTTAAATATTCATCAACTGTGGCATTTGAGTGGTCTAAAATATCAATATTTATATCTCCAACCCAAATTACATTACCCGAACCAACAATGTTAGGAAGATATATATTTAGGTTATTAAGAAAATCCTGAGTATCCAAACTAGGAGACCTATAGCACCCTATTACTTTGTATTCAATATTGTTGGGTAAGATAATATCTATCGATTTTATTGTGCAACCATTAATACTAACGTTATTTTCTATATATCTTAAATCATTCTTAATATAAATAACTATGCCATCATTTTTATTTTGGTAGATACTTGTTTGTACTAAATTATAGTTATTAATTGCGAACTCATTACTATCCTCTATGTTAAAGGTTTCCGTTAGTATAATAACATCAAACAAAAAGTCCAGCGATTCTAAAAATACAATAAGCTCATCGAAATGTTTCCTAAGGCTACGGATATTTAAATTAAATACATTTAATCCATTTATATTAAGATTCTTTTGACAAACTTTATCTTCTAGTTTTTTAATGTTCGGGGTTGAGAATTTACTTAGTTCTTTAAACATTTTTATGAGATTGTTGAAAATTATTAATTTTGCTTCACATTATTTTTCTTTACAACTGTTTTAAGTCTTCCAATGTTTTTATTTTACTCGCTTTAGCATTATCAATTTTTCTAATAAATATTCTACCACCACTGATCCAAACATATTTATAGTTTTTATTTTTTGCCAACAATTTTGCTTCGTAAAGTAGTTTTTTATTAGTGCTCGTTAATTGTTCGTTGATATAAATTCTATTATTTTTTAGACCAGGGTCAATATCAGTACCCTTCAGATCTTTAACCAATTTCGCTTGCTTGATCCATTCGTCTCTGATTTTTTGTGATGCGCAAGTAACTCTTATTATTGGTATTTGGTTATTGGGTCTAGGTAACCTATACACATCATCAATATCTTGAGAATCATATTTTATTTTTATAGCTTTAGCTAACGCTTTTAAAACTTGATCTAATTCTTCATTTTTTGTACTCTCTATACCAGCAATCTCGAAATTTACCGACAGGTGTTCTTGTTTAAGTTCGTTAATCCTAACTTCATGATCATCTATTTTTTGGGTTAATTCCTTATTTTTTACCTTAAGATCTACATTTTCCTTTTTTATTATGTCTATATCATTATTAATAGCTCCTATTACATTGTTAAAGTCATCTAATTTATCGGAGCAGAATTGGACCGATTGTTCAATGTCATCAATTTTACTTAATTTAGCTTCGATAGCCGCAATTTTATTGACTTTAATCTCTATGTCGTCAATTTTCTTCATTTTGGAATGTATATCACTTACTTGTTGAAGTAGTAGACTAATGTCTCCGATATTCTGAATTTCACCAGAGGCTGAGTCTTCTACGACGGCATTATTCGATGATCTTGATTGTATTTTACAGAATTCACATTTCCATAGAGTTTTACGGGATCCTAGTTTACGGTAATTGTCCTCGGTTTTGATTTTAGTACATGAAATATGCAGAAATTACGTACAATCTGTACATTGAATAATGTCTTTACTGTTATCACTGAAAACAACCGCGCATTTTTTACACGACTGCATTGCTTACAATAGAATCGCAATTTAATTATCTTTCCCGATAACGGAGCGCTAAAAAACACAACCGTTCACACCAAAGTCTGAATACGAATAGTATCTCGCTTCATCTAAGGATTTCGGTGCTTTTTGTCCATACAGAGCTAATATAAATGACTCTCCCTCTTCCTCGAGCTCCTCTGGAGAAGCCCTGTCTTTTGTAAATATTTTCAGTTTCTTCCTTAACTCTTCTTCATTCTTGATTAGTTTGAATGCGGTTTTCTTTCCCTTTTTAAAAAACGCCGATGTTGTGTCATATCCAGATAATGCGTGCAGGACCATTAAGGAATCCGCCATTTCACCTAAGTTGTTTTGAATTGATCTGGCGTTGAAGAAAAATAGAGGTTTGGCAAAGCGTCACTAAAATTACTAATATATCATTGTCATTTGCAACAACTGTGACGGTATTTGTGCGGTGTTTGTAATTAATGTGTCCGCATCCGCTTTCGCTTGCAGAACATTAATTCCAGAATTCCTTAGGTGCATTGATAAAACATCAATGAATCTGGCCTTGTTCTTCTTATTGGCTAAAATGTTTTGTTGGCCCACAGTAACGAAAGCGTTGGCTTGAATAACAATATCAGTTGATACATTTCTGAAGCTTCTCCTGCTCTGTTCAACCACCTTCGTGCTTGTTGTTGTATCGTATCCATCAAAACATACTGAAGCAGCACTACCAAAATGGCTCAATACATACGACAAGTAGGCGTCACAAATTTCGGTGTACGTTGCTGGTCTCGACCAAACAACTTTATGTAGCAAATACCCACCATCAACTACGAATTTCGGACTTGGGGGTAAGGACTCGTTGGGTATTGAATTTCCAGCAAGGCTGATTTCTTAGTCTTGCGCATTGATATATCATCAAAAATAGCAGTTGGTTTCGTTGAAAGCTCGTAAGACATGTAATTTTCCAGATTCTTTGGTTTATTATTCGATTGAAAAATTGCTCTGGATTCAACGCGACGTCTTCATTTCGAATTTTTACAGAGTTAATTTGTAAAGCCAAAGCTTCAACCTTATTCGACCTTTTCAGTTTTACATCCGCAAAAGACATTCCAACCATCTCTGAAATGGATCTCAGTCCAAGTTCTTTTGCTAGATAACAGTTCACCACCTCAGTTGCTTCAACACCCGTTGCTAGCGACATTAGAGTATCGGATAGAATGGAAAAAGGAGGGTGTGTGTCAATCCACCTCTTAAATGTTGTGAAGTCAGCATCAAGGAGTAGTATATCGGGCCCACACCACACCACATCCCCTAAGGAGACCTAACTTAGCCATTTCCCCAAGCTACTAAGTGAGACAAATACGATTGGCTCACTGCGCGACACTCTTAAGCCAATATTGTTAAGAGAATTTTTATCCAAACATTTTATGAACCGATTTCCAAATGCTTTGGTAGACAAAATCGGCGATAAAACAATAGGCCTCGGAGATTCACTTTTCGTGAAACAACTTTATAACAGACTGGATTATCTTTCGCGCCAAGAAACTGGCGCTATGCCCAGAGTTAAAAAAATTAGAAAACTCAAACCCCCGCGTTTAGAAATAAAAAACACAGATTCATTTAATTGCAACCCTGAAAGTAGTGAAGAAAATCTAAAAACCTTCGAAACTATTAGAAAAGAGCTTTTGAAACTTCATTTTGAAATGAATCCAGATAAAGATGTTGTGGAGATTATAATGCGAAATGCTTATGCTCTTCAAAGACACGACATTAATGAAGGAATGGATTTGGAAGAAATTAAGGCACGTTGGCCATTTCTATTCGAAACTACTGGAATGAGAGTGCATTTGGAGCAACTCCTTGGCTACGATCTTATTAAAAAATTCACCGACTTTTTCAAAGAAAAAACGCCCTTATTTTTGCAATTTTTTTCCAAAAGCAAAAAAAAATTCTGTGTAACATTGTTGGAGAAACTGAAAGATGTAGGAAGTAGAACCGAATCTGAAGTTATTGGTTCTGTTATTTTGTTGATCATGAATCATTTCAACGAAGAACCTAACCAAGTGTTCCCAGTGGTCGAAGTAATGCATTATGATTTGAATACTAAATTTGACACACAACTAATCATATTGTATTTTAATCTTAGCCTGGTACTGAAGTAAACCACGTGGAACTTAAAAATTTAAAGAGAAGTATTCGATGCTGATCGTAATAGGTATTTGAATTTTTACAAAACTATTTTACAGCCCAATATACTCCCTTTTTCTTTTTCAGGAGAGGGTTTGAATAATTGTTCCCATTTTGCTTTGGTTGCGGACAATACGGTCTTAAACGACCATATTGCGAATGATGAAATTGCAACTGGAATTGGAATGTTTTTTGGCGTCTACTATTTTATGAACATGCATTATCCTGAAAAATGTCCCGCTTTTTTGGAATTTTTGCAAAGGTATTTTATTTTCTAATTAAGATGTATTCATAAGAACAGATAGCTGGAATAATTTTTCCGTGAGATTTAAAATAGTATCACAACATCTTAGCTTCAGAACTATAACAAATTGCGCGAACATAAGTATAGTTATGGAAAATATCATAGGGGGAGTTCTTTTTAAGATTGCAGTTTAAAGGAGGTAACACCAAAATGCCATTTTAACACTTGTTTTTTTAATGGTATTGTTGCAGTTGATTTTACTCCCTTCATTAAATTCAAACCAATTTGTGAACTAAAATCTAAGCGCGTGCAAGAATACTTATGAAAATATAAAGAAAACACTTAAATGAAACAAAAATGGTTTCTTCACATAAGAGCTTCATCATCCCATTAGTATTAGTCTGACAAGATACTTAGAGCCTATTCACACTATACGATTCATCATACATTTCTTGCTTTGCAACTAATCGCAAATAGTGCAAGTAAAACCCGTTTATTTTTTGTACTAAAACTGATGTCTATGTCTCAAATATTCCCCAAAACATTTCTTAAGGTCAAAACGACAACCAACACTAGATACAATTAATATGGTTTGGAGAAACATACTTTTTCAAGGAAAATTATTTATCCGTTCAAACTAAATGGGATTGAGGTACCAACGTTTGAAACTTGAAGCTTTTTGAAAACGTTGAAGAAGCTATTTTCTAACCATATACGTTGTATGGAACGTTAATGCTAATTTTGGCTGAAAAAATGTTTCACAACAAAATCGGCATGATACATTTCTGCGACTAGAACCTTAGTTCCATATCCATTTATTTTATTAATTGGGTTGAAAAATTGGCAAGAAGTTGAGATATCTCGACATGGTTTTGTCTATCTATTCGAGGTTTTTTCACTTGCTTGACTTTGTGAAGGGACTGAGTTTGTTAGAATGGAATAAAGATTGCATTATTTTAGTCTAAAGAATTTAGCAGCGTGAAAATAGTTAAGGCAAAGCTGAAAGTAGCATTAATTCTAATATTCTAATTTTTATTGTTTTATACCTTCCTTTACTAGTCTCCCACCGAAAATTACGTCATACTCCTGTAATATCTTCGTATTTCTATCCAGTAGATTTTACTAGTCTCCCACCGAAAATTACGTCATACTCCTGTAATATCTTCGTATTTCTATCCAGTAGATTTTACTAGTCTCCCACCGAAAATTACGTCATACTCCTGTAATATCTTCGTATTTCTATCCAGTACATTTTACTAGTCTCCCACCGAAAATTACGTCATACTCCTGTAATATCTTCGTATTTCTATCCTGCAGATTTTACTAGTCTCCCAGCAAAAATTACGTCATACTTCTGTAATATCTACGTATTTCTATCCTGTAGATTTTACTAGTCTCCCAACAAAAATTACGTCATACTCCTGTAACATCTTTGTGTTTCTATCCTGCAGATTTTACTAGTCCTCCAGCAAAAATTACACCATACTACTGTAATATCTACGTATTTATGTTATGTAGATTTTACTAGTCTTCCAGCAAAAATTACACCATACTCCTGTAATATCTACGTATTTATATCCTGTAGATTTTACTAGTCTTCCAGCAAAAATTACACCACACTCCTGTAATATCTACGTATTTATATCCTGTAGATTTTAGCTCTGTTATTGTAATTTTTACGAACATGCCTGCGATATCTACCGCCATAAATCCTAGATAAACTACATGCTATTCTCCTGCAATAAATACAGTTTTTTGCTGCGAAATTTTTTTAACAGAATAAAAATGTAAAATTCACAGGAGGTCTTGGCTACTGTTGCTGCCAGGGCTTTCCTGTAATTACAGCAGGATATTTTTTCTCACTGTAAGGCGTCAGATTTAAGCTCTGATCCTCGTATGAGGGCGTGGGTTCGAACCCCACTTCTGACAACGAATTGTTCATTTTAATAACATACATATCATACTCAGGAAAGGGTTTTCTAGTTTGGCAACTAGGGAGTGGCTTCATGGAGCATAGAACTCTGAGAGGTATTTCGGGGTTGTACAATAGCTACATTTTCAAGGAAAACGACTCAAAGCGTGTCAGGATGGCCGAGTGGTCTAAGGCGTCTGATTTAAGCTCTGATCCCCGTATGAGGCCGTGGGTTCGAACCACACTTCTGATAACGAGTTATTTCATTTTAATAAACTATATCTCATACTCAGGAAAGGGTTCTCTAGTTTGGCAACTAAGGAGTGGCTTCATAGAGCATAGAAGTCTGAGAGGTATTTCGGGCTTGCACTATAGCTTCATTTTCAAGGAAAACGTCTCAGTGCGTGTCAGGATGGCCGAGTGGTCTAAGGCGTCAGATTTAAGCTCTAATCCTCGTATGAGGGCGTGGGTTCGAACCCCACTTCTGACAACGAGTTATTTCATTGTAATAAAATATATCTCATACTCAGGAAAGGGTTCTCTAGTATGGCAACTAGGGAGTAGCTTCGTGGAGCATAGAACTCTTAGAGGTATTTCGGGGTTGTACTATAGCTTTATTTTCAAGGAAAACGTTTCAAAGCGTGTCAGGATGGCCGAGTGGTCTAAGGCGTCAGATTTAAGCTCTGATCCTCGTATGAGGGCGTGGGTTCGAACCCCACTTCTGACAACGAATTGTTTCATTTTAATAACATACATATCATACTCAGGAAAGGGTTCTCTAGTATGGCAGCTAGGGAGTAGCTTCATGGAGCATAGAACTCCGAGAGGTATTTCGGGGTTGCACCATAGCTTCATTTTCAAGGAAAACGTTTCAGTGCGTGTCAGAATGGACGAGTGGTCTAAGGCGTCAGATTTAAGCTCTGATCCCCGTATGAGGATGTGGGTTCGAACCACACTTCTGATAACGAGTTATATCATTTTAATAAAATATATCTCTTACTCAGGAAAGGGTTCTCTAGTATGGCAACTAGGGAGTGGCTTCATGGAGCATAGAACTCTTGGAGGTATTTCGGGGTTGTACCATAGCTTCATTTTCAAGGAAAACGTTTCAGAGCGTGTCAGGATGGCCGAGTGGTCTAAGGCGTCAGATTTAAGCTCTGATCCTCGTATGAGGGCGTGGGTTCGAACCCCACTTCTGACAACGAATTGTTCATTTTAATAACATACATATCATACTCAGGAAAGGGTTTTCTAGTTTGGCAACTAGGGAGTGGCTTCATGGAGCATAGAACTCTGAGAGGTATTTCGGGGTTGTACAATAGCTACATTTTCAAGGAAAACGACTCAAAGCGTGTCAGGATGGCCGAGTGGTCTAAGGCGTCTGATTTAAGCTCTGATCCCCGTATGAGGCCGTGGGTTCGAACCACACTTCTGATAACGAGTTATTTCATTTTAATAAACTATATCTCATACTCAGGAAAGGGTTCTCTAGTTTGGCAACTAAGGAGTGGCTTCATAGAGCATAGAAGTCTGAGAGGTATTTCGGGGTTGCACTATAGCTTCATTTTCAAGGAAAACGTCTCAGTGCGTGTCAGGATGGCCGAGTGGTCTAAGGCGTCAGATTTAAGCTCTGATCCTCGTATGAGGGCGTGGGTTCGAACCCCACTTCTGACAACGAATTGTTTCATTTTAATATCATACTTAGGAAAGGGTTCTCTAGTTTGGCAACTAGGGAGGGACTTTATTCAGCATAGAACTTTGAGAGGTATTTCGGGGTTGTACTATAGCTTCATTTTCAAGGAAAACGACTGAAAACGTGTCAGGATGGCCGAGTGGTCTAAGGCGTCAGATTTAAGCTCTGATCCTCGTATGAGGGCGTGGGTTCGAACCCCACTTCTGACAACGAGTTATTTCATTGTAATAAAATATATCTCATACTCAGGAAAGGGTTCTCTAGTATGGCAACTAGGGAGTAGCTTCGTGGAGCATAGAACTCTTAGAGGTATTTCGGGGTTGTACTATAGCTTCATTTTCAAGGAAAACGTTTCAAAGCGTGTCAGGATGGCCGAGTGGTCTAAGGCGTCAGATTTAAGCTCTGATCCTCGTATGAGGGCGTGGGTTCGAACCCCACTTCTGACAACGAATTGTTTCATTTTAATAACATACATATCATACTCAGGAAAGGGTTCTCTAGTATGGCAACTAGGGAGTGGCTTCATGGAGCATAGAACTCCGAGAGGTATTTCGGGGTTGCACCATAGCTTCATTTTCAAGGAAAACGTTTCAGTGCGTGTCAGAATGGACGAGTGGTCTAAGGCATCAGATTTAAGCTCTGATCCTCGTATGAGGGCGTGGGTTCGAACCCCACTTCTGACAACGAATTGTTTCATTTTAATAACATACATATCATACTCAGGAAGGGTTCTCTAGTTTGGCAACTAGGGAGTGGCTTTATGGAGCATAGAACTCTGAGAGGTATTTCGGGGTTGTACAATAGCTTCATTTTCAAGGAAAACGATTCAGAGCGTGTCAGGATGGCCGAGTGGTCTTTGGAGTCAGATTTAAGCTCTGATCCCCGTATGAGGGCGTGGGTTCGAACCACACTTCTGACAACGAATTATTTCATTTTAATAAAATATATCTCATACTCAGGAAAGGGTGCTCTATTATGGCAACTAGGGAGTGGCTTCATGGAGCATAGAACTCTGAGAGGTATTTCGGGGTTGTACAATAGCTTCATTTTCAAGGAAAACGACTCAAAGCGTGTCAGGATGGCCGAGTGGTCTAAGGCGTCAGATTTAAGCTCTGATCCTCGTATGAGGGCGTGGGTTCGAACCACACTTCTGACAACGAATTGTTTCAATTAAATAACATATATATCATACTCAGGCAAGGGTTCTCTAGTTTGGCAACAAGGGAGGGACTTTAGGGAGGATAGAACTTTGAGAGGTATTTCGGGGTTGTACTATAGCTTCATTTTGAAGGAAAACGATTCAGAGCGTGTCAGGATGGCCGAGTGGTGTAAGGCGTCAGATTTAAGCTTTGATCCCCGTATGAGGGCGTGGGTTCGAACCACACTTCTGACAACGAGTTATTTCATTTTAATAAAATATATCTCATACTCAGGAAAGGGTTCTCTAGTATGGCAACTAGGGAGTGGCTTCATGGAGCATAGAACTCAGAGAGGTATTTCGGGGTTGTACTATAACTTGATTTTCAAGGAAAACGACTCAAAGCGTGTCAGGATGGCCGAGTGGTCTAAGGCGTCAGATTTAAGCTCTGATCCCCGTATGAGGTCGTGGGTTTGAACCACACTTCTGACAACGAATTATTTCATTCTAATAAAATATATCTCATACTCAGGAAAGGGTTCTCTAATATGGCAACTAAGGAGTGGCTTCATAGAGCATAGAAGTCTGAGAGGTATTTCGGGGTTGCACTATAGCTTCATTTTCAAGGAAAACGTCTCAGTGCGTGTCAGGATGGCCGAGTGGTCTAAGGCGTCAGATTTAAGCTCTGATCCTCGTATGAGGGCGTGGGTTCGAACCCCACTTCTGACAACGAATTGTTTCATTTTAATATCATACTCAGGAAAGGGTTCTCTAGTTTGGCAACTAGGGAGGGACTATATTCAGCATAGAACTTTGAGAGGTATTTCGGGGTTGTACTAAAGCTTCATTTCAAGGAAAACAACTCCAAGCGTGTAAGGATGGCGGAGTGGTCTAAGGCGTCAGATTTAAGCTCTGATCCCCGTATGGGGGCGTGGGTTCGAACCCCACTTCTGACAACGAATTGTTTCATTTTAATAACATACATATCATACTCAGGAAGGGTTCTCTAGTTTGGCAACTAGGGAGTGGCTTTATGGAGCATAGAACTCTGAGAGGTATTTCGGGGTTGTACAATAGCTTCATTTTCAAGGAAAACGATTCAGAGCGTGTCAGGATGGCCGAGTGGTCTTAGGAGTCAGATTTAAGCTCTGATCCCCGTATGAGGGCGTGGGTTCGAACCACACTTCTGACAACGAATTATTTCATTTTAATAAAATATATCTCATACTCAGGAAAGGGTGCTCTAGTATGGCAACTAGGGAGTGGCTTCATGGAGCATAGAACTCTGAGAGGTATTTCGGGGTTGTACAATAGCTTCATTTTCAAGGAAAACGACTCAAAGCGTGTCAGGATGGCCGAGTGGTCTAAGGCGTCTGATTTAAGCTCTGATCCCCGTATGAGGCCGTGGGTTCGAACCACACTTCTGATAACGAGTTATTTCATTTTAATAAACTATATCTCATACTCAGGAAAGGGTTCTCTAGTTTGGCAACTAAGGAGTGGCTTCATAGAGCTTAGAAGTGTGAGAGGTATTTCGGGGTTGCACTATAGCTTCATTTTCAAGAAAAACGTCTCAGTGCGTGTCAGGATGGCCGAGTGGTCTAAGGCGTCAGATTTAAGCTCTGATCCTCGTATGAGGGCGTGGGTTCGAACCCCACTTCTGACAACGAATTGTTTCATTTAAATATCATACTCAGGAAAGGCTTCTCTAGTTTGGCAACTAGGGAGGGACTATATTCAGCATAGAACTTTGAGAGGTATTTCGGGGTTGTACTAAAGCTTCATTTCAAGGAAAACAACTCCAAGCGTGTAAGGATGGCGGAGTGGTCTAAGGCGTCAGATTTAAGCTCTGATCCCCGTATGGGGGCGTGGGTTCGAACCCCACTTCTGACAACGAATTGTTTCATTTTAATAACATACATATCATACTCAGGAAGGGTTCTCTAGTTTGGCAACTAGGGAGTGGCTTTATGGAGCATAGAACTCTGAGAGGTATTTCGGGGTTGTACAATAGCTTCATTTTCAAGGAAAACGATTCAGAGCGTGTCAGGATGGCCGAGTGGTCTTAGGAGTCAGATTTAAGCTCTGATCCCCGTATGAGGCCGTGGGTTCGAACCACACTTCTGATAACGAGTTATTTCATTTTAATAAACTATATCTCATACTCAGGAAAGGGTTCTCTAGTTTGGCAACTAAGGAGTGGCTTCATAGAGCATAGAAGTCTGAGAGGTATTTCGGGGTTGCACTATAGCTTCATTTTCAAGGAAAACGTCTCAGTGCGTGTCAGGATGGCCGAGTGGTCTAAGGCGTCAGATTTAAGCTCTGATCCTCGTATGAGGGCGTGGGTTCGAACCCCACTTCTGACAACGAATTGTTTCATTTTAATATCATACTTAGGAAAGGGTTCTCTAGTTTGGCAACTAGGGAGGGACTTTATTCAGCATAGAACTTTGAGAGGTATTTCGGGGTTGTACTATAGCTTCATTTTCAAGGAAAACGACTGAAAACGTGTCAGGATGGCCGAGTGGTCTAAGGCGTCAGATTTAAGCTCTGATCCTCGTATGAGGGCGTGGGTTCGAACCCCACTTCTGACAACGAGTTATTTCATTGTAATAAAATATATCTCATACTCAGGAAAGGGTTCTCTAGTATGGCAACTAGGGAGTAGCTTCGTGGAGCATAGAACTCTTAGAGGTATTTCGGGGTTGTACTATAGCTTCATTTTCAAGGAAAACGTTTCAAAGCGTGTCAGGATGGCCGAGTGGTCTAAGGCGTCAGATTTAAGCTCTGATCCTCGTATGAGGGCGTGGGTTCGAACCACACTTCTGATAACGAGTTATTTCATTTTAATAAACTATATCTCATACTCAGGAAAGGGTTCTCTAGTTTGGCAACTAAGGAGTGGCTTCATAGAGCATAGAAGTCTGAGAGGTATTTCGGGGTTGCACTATAGCTTCATTTTCAAGGAAAACGTCTCAGTGCGTGTCAGGATGGCCGAGTGGTCTAAGGCGTCAGATTTAAGCTCTGATCCTCGTATGAGGGCGTGGGTTCGAACCCCACTTCTGACAACGAATTGTTTCATTTTAATATCATACTTAGGAAAGGGTTCTCTAGTTTGGCAACTAGGGAGGGACTTTATTCAGCATAGAACTTTGAGAGGTATTTCGGGGTTGTACTATAGCTTCATTTTCAAGGAAAACGACTGAAAACGTGTCAGGATGGCCGAGTGGTCTAAGGCGTCAGATTTAAGCTCTGATCCTCGTATGAGGGCGTGGGTTCGAACCCCACTTCTGACAACGAGTTATTTCATTGTAATAAAATATATCTCATACTCAGGAAAGGGTTCTCTAGTATGGCAACTAGGGAGTAGCTTCGTGGAGCATAGAACTCTTAGAGGTATTTCGGGGTTGTACTATAGCTTCATTTTCAAGGAAAACGTTTCAAAGCGTGTCAGGATGGCCGAGTGGTCTAAGGCGTCAGATTTAAGCTCTGATCCTCGTATGAGGGCGTGGGTTCGAACCCCACTTCTGACAACGAATTGTTTCATTTTAATAACATACATATCATACTCAGGAAAGGGTTCTCTAGTATGGCAACTAGGGAGTGGCTTCATGGAGCATAGAACTCCGAGAGGTATTTCGGGGTTGCACCATAGCTTCATTTTCAAGGAAAACGTTTCAGTGCGTGTCAGAATGGACGAGTGGTCTAAGGCATCAGATTTAAGCTCTGATCCTCGTATGAGGGCGTGGGTTCGAACCCCACTTCTGACAACGAATTGTTTCATTTTAATAACATACATATCATACTCAGGAAGGGTTCTCTAGTTTGGCAACTAGGGAGTGGCTTTATGGAGCATAGAACTCTGAGAGGTATTTCGGGGTTGTACAATAGCTTCATTTTCAAGGAAAACGATTCAGAGCGTGTCAGGATGGCCGAGTGGTCTTTGGAGTCAGATTTAAGCTCTGATCCCCGTATGAGGGCGTGGGTTCGAACCACACTTCTGACAACGAATTATTTCATTTTAATAAAATATATCTCATACTCAGGAAAGGGTGCTCTATTATGGCAACTAGGGAGTGGCTTCATGGAGCATAGAACTCTGAGAGGTATTTCGGGGTTGTACAATAGCTTCATTTTCAAGGAAAACGACTCAAAGCGTGTCAGGATGGCCGAGTGGTCTAAGGCGTCAGATTTAAGCTCTGATCCTCGTATGAGGGCGTGGGTTCGAACCACACTTCTGACAACGAATTGTTTCAATTAAATAACATATATATCATACTCAGGCAAGGGTTCTCTAGTTTGGCAACAAGGGAGGGACTTTAGGGAGGATAGAACTTTGAGAGGTATTTCGGGGTTGTACTATAGCTTCATTTTGAAGGAAAACGATTCAGAGCGTGTCAGGATGGCCGAGTGGTGTAAGGCGTCAGATTTAAGCTTTGATCCCCGTATGAGGGCGTGGGTTCGAACCACACTTCTGACAACGAGTTATTTCATTTTAATAAAATATATCTCATACTCAGGAAAGGGTTCTCTAGTATGGCAACTAGGGAGTGGCTTCATGGAGCATAGAACTCAGAGAGGTATTTCGGGGTTGTACTATAGCTTCATTTTTAAGGAAAACGTTTCAGTGCGTGTCAGGATGGCCGAGTGGTCTAAGACGTCAGATTTAAGCTCTGATCCCCGTATGAGGGCGTGGGTTCGAACCACACTTTTGACCACGAATTGTTTCATTTTAATAACATATATCTCCTTGTCAGGAAAGGGTTCTCTGGTATGGCAACTAGGGAGTGGCTTCATGGAGCATAGAACTCTGAGAGGTATTTCGGGGGTGTACTATAGCTTCATTTTGAAGGAAAACGTTTTGGAGCGTGTCAGGATGGCCAAGTGGTCTAAGGCGTCAGATTTAAGCACTGATCCTCGTAAGAGGGCGTGGGTTCGAACGCCACTTCTGACAACGAATTGTTTCATTTTAATATCATACTCAGGAAAGGGTTCTCTAGTTTGGCAACTAGGGAGTGGCTTTATGGAGCATAGAACTTTGAGAGGTATTTCGGGGTTGTACTATAGCTTCATTTTTAAGGAAAACGTTTCAGTGCGTGTCAGGATGGCCGAGTGGTCTAAGACGTCAGATTTAAGCTCTAATCCCCGTATGAGGGCGTGGGTTCGAACCACACTTTTGACCACGAATTGTTTCATTTTAATAACATACATCTCATACTCAGGAAAGGGTTCTCTAGTTTGGCAACTAGGGAGTGGCTTTATGGAGCATAGAACTCTGAGAGGTATTTCGGGGTTGTACTATAACTTGATTTTCAAGGAAAACGACTCAAAGCGTGTCAGGATGGCCGAGTGGTCTAAGGCGTCAGATTTAAGCTCTGATCCCCGTATGAGGTCGTGGGTTTGAACCACACTTCTGACAACGAATTATTTCATTCTAATAAAATATATCTCATACTCAGGAAAGGGTTCTCTAATATGGCAACTAAGGAGTGGCTTCATAGAGCATAGAAGTCTGAGAGGTATTTCGGGGTTGCACTATAGCTTCATTTTCAAGGAAAACGTCTCAGTGCGTGTCAGGATGGCCGAGTGGTCTAAGGCGTCAGATTTAAGCTCTGATCCTCGTATGAGGGCGTGGGTTCGAACCCCACTTCTGACAACGAATTGTTTCATTTTAATATCATACTCAGGAAAGGGTTCTCTAGTTTGGCAACTAGGGAGGGACTATATTCAGCATAGAACTTTGAGAGGTATTTCGGGGTTGTACTAAAGCTTCATTTCAAGGAAAACAACTCCAAGCGTGTAAGGATGGCGGAGTGGTCTAAGGCGTCAGATTTAAGCTCTGATCCCCGTATGGGGGCGTGGGTTCGAACCCCACTTCTGACAACGAATTGTTTCATTTTAATAACATACATATCATACTCAGGAAGGGTTCTCTAGTTTGGCAACTAGGGAGTGGCTTTATGGAGCATAGAACTCTGAGAGGTATTTCGGGGTTGTACAATAGCTTCATTTTCAAGGAAAACGATTCAGAGCGTGTCAGGATGGCCGAGTGGTCTTAGGAGTCAGATTTAAGCTCTGATCCCCGTATGAGGGCGTGGGTTCGAACCACACTTCTGACAACGAATTATTTCATTTTAATAAAATATATCTCATACTCAGGAAAGGGTGCTCTAGTATGGCAACTAGGGAGTGGCTTCATGGAGCATAGAACTCTGAGAGGTATTTCGGGGTTGTACAATAGCTTCATTTTCAAGGAAAACGACTCAAAGCGTGTCAGGATGGCCGAGTGGTCTAAGGCGTCTGATTTAAGCTCTGATCCCCGTATGAGGCCGTGGGTTCGAACCACACTTCTGATAACGAGTTATTTCATTTTAATAAACTATATCTCATACTCAGGAAAGGGTTCTCTAGTTTGGCAACTAAGGAGTGGCTTCATAGAGCTTAGAAGTGTGAGAGGTATTTCGGGGTTGCACTTTAGCTTCATTTTCAAGAAAAACGTCTCAGTGCGTGTCAGGATGGCCGAGTGGTCTAAGGCGTCAGATTTAAGCTCTGATCCTCGTATGAGGGCGTGGGTTCGAACCCCACTTCTGACAACGAATTGTTTCATTTAAATATCATACTCAGGAAAGGCTTCTCTAGTTTGGCAACTAGGGAGGGACTATATTCAGCATAGAACTTTGAGAGGTATTTCGGGGTTGTACTAAAGCTTCATTTCAAGGAAAACAACTCCAAGCGTGTAAGGATGGCGGAGTGGTCTAAGGCGTCAGATTTAAGCTCTGATCCCCGTATGGGGGCGTGGGTTCGAACCCCACTTCTGACAACGAATTGTTTCATTTTAATAACATACATATCATACTCAGGAAGGGTTCTCTAGTTTGGCAACTAGGGAGTGGCTTTATGGAGCATAGAACTCTGAGAGGTATTTCGGGGTTGTACAATAGCTTCATTTTCAAGGAAAACGATTCAGAGCGTGTCAGGATGGCCGAGTGGTCTTAGGAGTCAGATTTAAGCTCTGATCCCCGTATGAGGGCGTGGGTTCGAACCACACTTCTGACAACGAATTATTTCATTTTAATAAAATATATCTCATACTCAGGAAAGGGTGCTCTAGTATGGCAACTAGGGAGTGGCTTCATGGAGCATAGAACTCTGAGAGGTATTTCGGGGTTGTACAATAGCTTCATTTTCAAGGAAAACGACTCAAAGCGTGTCAGGATGGCCGAGTGGTCTAAGGCGTCTGATTTAAGCTCTGATCCCCGTATGAGGCCGTGGGTTCGAACCACACTTCTGATAACGAGTTATTTCATTTTAATAAACTATATCTCATACTCAGGAAAGGGTTCTCTAGTTTGGCAACTAAGGAGTGGCTTCATAGAGCTTAGAAGTGTGAGAGGTATTTCGGGGTTGCACTATAGCTTCATTTTCAAGAAAAACGTCTCAGTGCGTGTCAGGATGGCCGAGTGGTCTAAGGCGTCAGATTTAAGCTCTGATCCTCGTATGAGGGCGTGGGTTCGAACCCCACTTCTGACAACGAATTGTTTCATTTAAATATCATACTCAGGAAAGGCTTCTCTAGTTTGGCAACTAGGGAGGGACTTTATTCAGCATAGAACTTTGAGAGGTATTTCGGGGTTGTACTATAGCTTCATTTTCAAAGAAAACGACTGAAAGCGTGTCAGGATGGCCGAGTGGTCTAAGGCGTCAGATTTAAGCTCTGATCCTCGTATGAGGGCGTGGGTTCGAACCCCACTTCTGACAACGAGTTATTTCATTTTAATAAAATATATCTCATACTCAGGAAAGGGTTCTCTAGTATGGCAACTAGGGAGTAGCTTCGTGGAGCATAGAACTCTAAGAGGTATTTCGGGGTTGTACTATAGCTTCATTTTCAAGGAAAACGTTTCAAAGCGTGTCAGGATGGCCGAGTGGTCTAAGGCGTCAGATTTAAGCTCTGATCCTCGTATGAGGGCGTGGGTTCGAACCCCACTTCTGACAACGAATTGTTTCATTTTAATAACATACATATCATACTCAGGAAAGGGTTCTCTAGTATGGCAACTAGGGAGTGGCTTCATGGAGCATAGAACTCCAAGAGGTATTTCGGGGTTGCACCATAGCTTCATTTTCAAGGAAAACGTTTCAGTGCGTGTCAGAATGGACGAGTGGTCTAAGGCGTCAGATTTAAGCTTTGATCATCGTATGAGGGCGTGGGTTCGAACCCCACTTCTGACAACGAATTGTTTCATTTTAATAACATACATATCATACTCAGGAAGGGTTCTCTAGTTTGGCAACTAGGGAGTGGCATTATGGAGCATAGAACTCTGAGAGGTATTTCGGGGTTGTACAATAGCTTCATTTTCAAGGAAAACGACTCAGAGCGTGTCAGGATGGCCGAGTGGTCTAAGGAGTCAGATTTAAGCTCTGATCCCCGTATGAGGGCGTGGGTTCGAACCACACTTCTGACAACGAATTATTTCATTTTAATAAAATATATCTCATACTCAGGAAAGGGTTCTCTAGTATGGCAACTAGGGAGTAGCTTCGTGGAGCATAGAACTCTTAGAGGTATTTCGGGGTTGTACTATAGCTTCATTTTCAAGGAAAACGTTTCAAAGCGTGTCAGGATGGCCGAGTGGTCTAAGGCGTCAGATTTAAGCTCTGATCCTCGTATGAGGGCGTGGGTTCGAACCCCACTTCTGACAACGAATTGTTCATTTTAATAACATACATATCATACTCAGGAAAGGGTTTTCTATTTTGGCAACTAGGGAGTGGCTTTATGGAGCATAGAACTCTGAGAGGTATTTCGGGGTTGTACTATAGCTTCATTTTCAAGGAAAACGACTCAGAGCGTGTCAGGATGGCCGAGTGGTCTAAGGAGTCAGATTTAAGCTCTGATCCCCGTATGAGGGCGTGGGTTCGAACCACACTTCTGACAACGAATTATTTCATTTTAATAAAATATATCTCATACTCAGGAAAGGGTTCTCTAGTATGGCAACTAGGGAGTAGCTTCGTGGAGCATAGAACTCTTAGAGGTATTTCGGGGTTGTACTATAGCTTCATTTTCAAGGAAAACGTTTCAAAGCGTGTCAGGATGGCCGAGTGGTCTAAGGCGTCAGATTTAAGCTCTGATCCTCGTATGAGGGCGTGGGTTCGAACCCCACTTCTGACAACGAATTGTTTCATTTTAATAACATACATATCATACTCAGGAAAGGGTTCTCTAGTATGGCAACTAGGGAGTGGCTTCATGGAGCATAGAACTCCAAGAGGTATTTCGGGGTTGCACCATAGCTTCATTTTCAAGGAAAACGTTTCAGTGCGTGTCAGAATGGACGAGTGGTCTAAGGCGTCAGATTTAAGCTCTGATCCTCGTATGAGGGCGTGGGTTCGAACCCCACTTCTGACAACGAATTGTTTCATTTAAATATCATACTCAGGAAAGGGTTCTCTAGTTTGGCAACTAGGGAGGGACTTTATTCAGCATAGAACTTTGAGAGGTATTTCGGGGTTGTACTATAGCTTCATTTTCAAAGAAAACGACTGAAAGCGTGTCAGGATGGCCGAGTGGTCTAAGGCGTCAGATTTAAGCTCTGATCCTCGTATGAGGGCGTGGGTTCGAACCCCACTTCTGACAACGAGTTATTTCATTTTAATAAAATATATCTCATACTCAGGAAAGGGTTCTCTAGTATGGCAACTAGGGAGTAGCTTCGTGGAGCATAGAACTCTAAGAGGTATTTCGGGGTTGTACTATAGCTTCATTTTCAAGGAAAACGTTTCAAAGCGTGTCAGGATGGCCGAGTGGTCTAAGGCGTCAGATTTAAGCTCTGATCCTCGTATGAGGGCGTGGGTTCGAACCCCACTTCTGACAACGAATTGTTTCATTTTAATAACATACATATCATACTCAGGAAAGGGTTCTCTAGTATGGCAACTAGGGAGTGGCTTCATGGAGCATAGAACTCCAAGAGGTATTTCGGGGTTGCACCATAGCTTCATTTTCAAGGAAAACGTTTCAGTGCGTGTCAGAATGGACGAGTGGTCTAAGGCGTCAGATTTAAGCTCTGATCCTCGTATGAGGGCGTGGGTTCGAACCCCACTTCTGACAACGAATTGTTTCATTTTAATAACATACATATCATACTCAGGAAGGGTTCTCTAGTTTGGCAACTAGGGAGTGGCTTTATGGAGCATAGAACTCTGAGAGGTATTTCGGGGTTGTACAATAGCTTCATTTTCAAGGAAAACGACTCAGAGCGTGTCAGGATGGCCGAGTGGTCTAAGGCGTCAGATTTAAGCTCTGATCCCCGTATGAGGACGTGGGTTCGAACCACACTTCTGATAACAAGTTATATCATTTTAATAAAATATATCTCTTACTCAGGAAAGGGTTCTCTAGTATGGCAACTAGGGAGTGGCTTCATGGAGCATAGAACTCTGAGAGGTATTTCGGGGTTGTACAATAGCTTCATTTTCAAGGAAAACGACTCAAAGCGTGTCAGGATGGCCGAGTGGTCTAAGGCGTCTGATTTAAGCTCTGATCCCCGTATGAGGCCGTGGGTTCGAACCACACTTCTGATAACGAGTTATTTCATTTTAATAAACTATATCTCATACTCAGGAAAGGGTTCTCTAGTTTGGCAACTAAGGAGTGGCTTCATAGAGCTTAGAAGTGTGAGAGGTATTTCGGGGTTGCACTATAGCTTCATTTTCAAGAAAAACGTCTCAGTGCGTGTCAGGATGGCCGAGTGGTCTAAGGCGTCAGATTTAAGCTCTGATCCTCGTATGAGGGCGTGGGTTCGAACCCCACTTCTGACAACGAATTGTTTCATTTTAATAACATACATATCATACTCAGGAAAGGGTTCTCTAGTATGGCAACTAGGGAGTGGCTTCATGGAGCATAGAACTCCAAGAGGTATTTCGGGGTTGCACCATAGCTTCATTTTCAAGGAAAACGTTTCAGTGCGTGTCAGAATGGACGAGTGGTCTAAGGCGTCAGATTTAAGCTCTGATCCTCGTATGAGGGCGTGGGTTCGAACCCCACTTCTGACAACGAATTGTTTCATTTTAATAACATACATATCATACTCAGGAAGGGTTCTCTAGTTTGGCAACTAGGGAGTGGCTTTATGGAGCATAGAACTCTGAGAGGTATTTCGGGGTTGTACAATAGCTTCATTTTCAAGGAAAACGACTCAAAGCGTGTCAGGATGGCCGAGTGGTCTAAGGCGTCTGATTTAAGCTCTGATCCCCGTATGAGGCCGTGGGTTCGAACCACACTTCTGATAACGAGTTATTTCATTTTAATAAACTATATCTCATACTCAGGAAAGGGTTCTCTAGTTTGGCAACTAAGGAGTGGCTTCATAGAGCTTAGAAGTGTGAGAGGTATTTCGGGGTTGCACTATAGCTTCATTTTCAAGAAAAACGTCTCAGTGCGTGTCAGGATGTCCGAGTGGTCTAAGGCGTCAGATTTAAGCTCTGATCCTCGTATGAGGGCGTGGGTTCGAACCCCACTTCTGACAACGAATTGTTTCATTTAAATATCATACTCAGGAAAGGGTTCTCTAGTTTGGCAACTAGGGAGGGACTTTATTCAGCATAGAACTTTGAGAGGTATTTCGGGGTTGTACTATAGCTTCATTTTCAAAGAAAACGACTGAAAGCGTGTCAGGATGGCCGAGTGGTCTAAGGCGTCAGATTTAAGCTCTGATCCTCGTATGAGGGCGTGGGTTCGAACCCCACTTCTGACAACGAGTTATTTCATTTTAATAAAATATATCTCATACTCAGGAAAGGGTTCTCTAGTATGGCAACTAGGGAGTAGCTTCGTGGAGCATAGAACTCTAAGAGGTATTTCGGGGTTGTACTATAGCTTCATTTTCAAGGAAAACGTTTCAAAGCGTGTCAGGATGGCCGAGTGGTCTAAGGCGTCAGATTTAAGCTCTGATCCTCGTATGAGGGCGTGGGTTCGAACCCCACTTCTGACAACGAATTGTTTCATTTTAATAACATACATATCATACTCAGGAAAGGGTTCTCTAGTATGGCAACTAGGGAGTGGCTTCATGGAGCATAGAACTCCAAGAGGTATTTCGGGGTTGCACCATAGCTTCATTTTCAAGGAAAACGTTTCAGTGCGTGTCAGAATGGACGAGTGGTCTAAGGCGTCAGATTTAAGCTCTGATCCTCGTATGAGGGCGTGGGTTCGAACCCCACTTCTGACAACGAATTGTTTCATTTTAATAACATACATATCATACTCAGGAAGGGTTCTCTAGTTTGGCAACTAGGGAGTGGCTTTATGGAGCATAGAACTCTGAGAGGTATTTCGGGGTTGTACAATAGCTTCATTTTCAAGGAAAACGACTCAGAGCGTGTCAGGATGGCCGAGTGGTCTAAGGCGTCAGATTTAAGCTCTGATCCCCGTATGAGGACGTGGGTTCGAACCACACTTCTGATAACGAGTTATATCATTTTAATAAAATATATCTCTTACTCAGGAAAGGGTTCTCTAGTATGGCAACTAGGGAGTGGCTTCATGGAGCATAGAACTCTGAGAGGTATTTCGGGGTTGTACAATAGCTTCATTTTCAAGGAAAACGACTCAAAGCGTGTCAGGATGGCCGAGTGGTCTAAGGCGTCTGATTTAAGCTCTGATCCCCGTATGAGGCCGTGGGTTCGAACCACACTTCTGATAACGAGTTATTTCATTTTAATAAACTATATCTCATACTCAGGAAAGGGTTCTCTAGTTTGGCAACTAAGGAGTGGCTTCATAGAGCTTAGAAGTGTGAGAGGTATTTCGGGGTTGCACTATAGCTTCATTTTCAAGAAAAACGTCTCAGTGCGTGTCAGGATGGCCGAGTGGTCTAAGGCGTCAGATTTAAGCTCTGATCCTCGTATGAGGGCGTGGGTTCGAACCCCACTTCTGACAACGAATTGTTTCATTTAAATATCATACTCAGGAAAGGGTTCTCTAGTTTGGCAACTAGGGAGGGACTTTATTCAGCATAGAACTTTGAGAGGTATTTCGGGGTTGTACTATAGCTTCATTTTCAAAGAAAACGACTGAAAGCGTGTCAGGATGGCCGAGTGGTCTAAGGCGTCAGATTTAAGCTCTGATCCTCGTATGAGGGCGTGGGTTCGAACCCCACTTCTGACAACGAGTTATTTCATTTTAATAAAATATATCTCATACTCAGGAAAGGGTTCTCTAGTATGGCAACTAGGGAGTAGCTTCGTGGAGCATAGAACTCTAAGAGGTATTTCGGGGTTGCACCATAGCTTCATTTTCAAGGAAAACGTTTCAGTGCGTGTCAGAATGGACGAGTGGTCTAAGGCGTCAGATTTAAGCTCTGATCCTCGTATGAGGGCGTGGGTTCGAACCCCACTTCTGACAACGAATTGTTTCATTTTAATAACATACATATCATACTCAGGAAGGGTTCTCTAGTTTGGCAACTAGGGAGTGGCTTTATGGAGCATAGAACTCTGAGAGGTATTTCGGGGTTGTACAATAGCTTCATTTTCAAGGAAAACGACTCAGAGCGTGTCAGGATGGCCGAGTGGTCTAAGGCGTCAGATTTAAGCTCTGATCCTCGTATGAGGGCGTGGGTTCGAACCCCACTTCTGACAACGAATTGTTCATTTTAATAACATACATATCATACTCAGGAAAGGGTTTTCTATTTTGGCAACTAGGAAGTGGCTTTATGGAGCATAGAACTCTGAGAGGTATTTCGGGGTTGTACTATAGCTTCATTTTCAAGGAAAACGACTCAGAGCGTGTCAGGATGGCCGAGTGGTCTAAGGAGTCAGATTTAAGCTCTGATCCCCGTATGAGGGCGTGGGTTCGAACCACACTTCTGACAACGAATTATTTCATTTTAATAAAATATATCTCATACTCAGGAAAGGGTTCTTTAGTATGGCAACTAGGGAGTAGCTTCGTGGAGCATAGAACTCTTAGAGGTATTTCGGGGTTGTACTATAGCTTCATTTTCAAGGAAAACGTTTCAAAGCGTGTCAGGATGGCCGAGTGGTCTAAGGCGTCAGATTTAAGCTCTGATCCTCGTATGAGGGCGTGGGTTCGAACCCCACTTCTGACAACGAATTGTTTCATTTTAATAACATACATATCACACTCAGGAAAGGGTTCTCTAGTATGGCAACTAGGGAGTGGCTTTATGGAGCATAGAACTCCAAGAGGTATTTCGGGGTTGCACCATAGCTTCATTTTCAAGGAAAACGTTTCAGTGCGTGTCAGAATGGACGAGTGGTCTAAGGCGTCAGATTTAAGCTCTGATCCTCGTATGAGGGCGTGGGTTCGAACCCCACTTCTGACAACGAATTGTTTCATTTTAATAACATACATATCATACTCAGGAAGGGTTCTCTAGTTTGGCAACTAGGGAGTGGCTTTATGGAGCATAGAACTCTGAGAGGTATTTCGGGGTTGTACTATAGCTTCATTTTCAAGGAAAACGGCTCAAAGCGTGTCAGGATGGCCGAGTGGTCTAAGGCGTCGGATTTAAGTTCTGATCCTCGTATGAGGGCTTGGGTTCGAACCCCACTTCTGACAACGAATTGTTTCATTTTAATATCATACTAAGGAAAGGATTCTCAACTAGGGAGGGACTTTATTCAGCATAGAACTCTGAGAGGTATTTCGGGGTTGCACTATAGCTTCATTTTCAAGGAAATCGTCTCAGTGCGTGTCAGGATGGCCGAGTGGTCTAAGGCGTCAGATTTAAGCTCTGATCCCCGTATGAGGGCGTGGGTTCGAACCACACTTCTGATAACGAGTTATTTCATTTTAATAAAATATATCTCATACTCAGGAAAGGGTTCTCTAGTATGGCAACTAGGGAGTGGCTACATGGAGCATAGAACTCTTGGAGGTATTTCAGGGTTGTACTATAGCTTCATTTTCAAGGAAAACGTTTCAGAGCGTGTCAGGATGGCCGAGTGGTCTTAGGCGTCAGATTTAAGCTCTGATCCTCGTATGAGGTCGTGGGTTCGAACCCCACTTCTGACAACGAAATGTTTCATTTTAATAACATACATATCATACTCAGGAAAGGGTTATCTAGTATGGCAACTAGGGAGTGGCTTCATGGAGCATAGAACTCTGAGAGGTATTTCGGGGTTGCACTATAGCTTCATTTTCAAGGAAAACGTCTCAGTGCGTGTCAGGATGGCCGAGTGGTCTAAGGCGTCAGATTTAAGCTCTGATCCTCGTATGAGGGCGTGGGTTCGAACCCCACTTCTGACAAGGAATTGTTTCATTTTAATAACATACATATCATACTCAGGAAAGGGATCTCTAGTATGGCAACTAGGAAGTGGCTTCATGGAGCATAGAACTCTGAGAGGTATTTCGGGGTTGCACTATAGCTTCATTTTCAAGGAAAACGTCTCAGTGCGTGTCAGGATGGCCGAGTGGTCTAAGGCGTCAGATTTAAGCTCTGATCCTCGTATGAGGGCGTGGGTTCGAGCCCCACTTCTGACAACGAATTGTTTCATTTTAATAACATACATATCATACTCAGGAAAGGGTTCTCTAGTTTGGCAACTAGGGAGTGGCTTTATGGAGCATAGAACTCTGAGAGGTATTTCGGGGTTGTACTATAGCTTCATTTTCAAGGAAAACCTTTCAAAGCGTGTCAGGATTTCAAGCCTTTTAGGTGGCTTATTCTCAAAATGAATTAAACACAAGTTTACGCTAATAAAATGACATAAGTGCCCTTGGAACAACAACCTGAACAAAGTCCCAGCCCAACAAATCAATTAATAACAACAAATAATGAGATTTGAAAAAAAACAATACAGTGTTATCGGAGAAGCCATGAAACGCTACCAGAAGATCTCGAAACCCCGCCCATCGAATAAACAAGACAGCTGGATTAATATGTTTCCCCTGAAATATAAAGGAGCGGCGAAAAAATATCAGACCATTTAGCAAGTAACTCTCCTAGTATACGCTGGGATGACGCGGGGATTCTCTTCGTTAACGACCTTAAGATCCCAGATTCTGATATAGTTCAGCTAGTTCATTTTACTATACAACCTACTCTCTTCAACAAGTACGGGGTAACCCGTTCACTCCTGAGGAATCCCCCTACGGGATGGACAGGATTTCAACCTTTTGTGCAAAACTTTCCAGCTCCAAAAACTAAACTAACGCCCCCCTTAGCACCGCCCCTTCAATCATGACATCACCTCTCTCTGTACCTTTTAAAAATAGGCTTCGACCCCGAACGTAATCAAGAGCGAAGAAGAGATTAACTTTTGACACTAAAACGAGTCCCTTAATACTATAGAAGCAACCTTGGGTACAGTAGAGTGGGATATAGACCGAGTGGGGTTAGGTGAAGCCCCGCCCATTGACATGCGCGGTAACCACTGGATGTTTTACTTCCAACAGTAACAGGTAGATGGCGCGAAAATTTGGTCTTTGGCGCGAAATTCAAAATACTTCGTTTTCAGAACATTGATGTTACAAAAGACATTGTTGGTTGAAATTGTAATAAAGAACTGAAAATTGGTGTTATTTGATAGATTGTGAAACATATTGCCTCCATTTTTTAAACACAACTTACACATTGTTTATTACTAAAGAATAAAGTTGAATATATTCAAGTTCATGAGTTTTTCTTTGTTCAATTTAAAGTCAAGGGAGTAGGTTGAATTTAATTTTCAATTTAAAATTTACTATGACTTGTAAATGCGCATTCCCGCCTTGCACAAACACAGAAAAGGATGTTTATTAATTTTATTTTCCAAATAATCGTGACGTTAGACAACAATGGTTTAAATTTATCGGTAGAAATAGCAATGATGCCTTAAGTGGAAAATATCGGCACTTGCGTCTCTGTAAGGTAATGTTTTGTTTTATTAATGAATGAATAATAGTTATCTAATAACCACTTTGTTTGAAAGATCATTTTTCTCCGAATTGTTTTGGCACAAATGGTAGAAAACTCCCAAATGCAGTTCCTACAATTGGAGCACCAAACCCAATTCAAAAAGAAGTATCCATGTCGGAGAGGAATAAAAGAAAAAAACATCGGAAATGATATGGTAAATTTAGATTTAATAGCATCGCAATATTGTTTGGTATCAGGGATGTTTTAGTTATTTTTTGCAATTAATCCCAGGGCGAGATGGAAAGACTTTCTAAAGTGCGGCGTTTGGAATAAATTTATGTGGCCAAAAATGTAAATAATCACGATTATGAAACAGATTGAATGCATGTTAAACCTTTTGGCGTTGGTCTAAACTTTGCATTAATATGTTAAAGGCGTCTGTTGACAATTCACGAAAGTGCCACATCAAAACACTGACAGAAACGTTTTCTGATGAGTCAAAGAATGCCTCTGACAACCTGAAAATAATTATAAAAGAGTTGAAGACTTCAATAGCGGAATTGTCAAAGAAGAATACAGACCTTGAAAAACAGCACGCTAAACTGTTTTCGGAACACGAAAGATCGAGGTACCAATTAGAGAAAGTAATGACGGCCTTTGGCAAACTCTTCACTGCGGATCAAATAAATCATGTTGTAGAACAGCGCAAACGATGCAAACAGTGGTCTCCTCAAGCCATACAATCGTCGCTACAACGTCTATACAATATTGGTACAAAAGGGTACAATTTCTTACGTGAGCAAGGCCATCCACTTCCAACAACAAGGTGCCTAAATCAACGTCTAGAGACGCTTCAATTTCCACGTGCGCCTGCTGCAAAAACAAATATGGCTATGTATCGTGACCTAGGAATTAAGGTGTCATGTTATGAAAAGAAACACCATTTACACACCCGTGCAATCCAGAAAACAAGATTTTTGTAGTACCAGAGCATAGACCCAAAGGAAAAGGCAAAAGAGTTGACAATTTACCATATAGCAGGATATATTTCTTTTAAACTCCAGAAACACATTTGCGAATCCTGTTATAACGTAATTTCACATGAAAATAAAACGTACGAATTGCCTTCATCATCAGTTCTTACACAGCACAAGGCTTTTGGTAACCTTAAACATCCTTCATCGAGACTATTAGACTTCGTTAACCTGTCTGAACAATTCCTAGACACAGTTCTACAAAACATTACAAGCATGAAATCTCCACTTGAAGAATTAAGTTCTTTCGTAACTAGAATGCTCCACAATCAATTGGAGGTTGAGCTAAGTTGTTGCAATGTCGAGCGAAAAATTGTAAACTTGTTTGTAAGGCTAAGAATGCACAATAGAAACAAATTCCTTACCTTTAAAATGAAAAATGATGTTCTACATTATACCAGACATCAGCTCTGTAATATGCATATAATAAAAGTCGTGTAATGCACTTGGTGCGTGACATGCCACTATTGCCCAAATTCTGTAGTACAGTCTCAGATTACGCATAATGTTGAGCAGGCTCCTAAGCAGACGATCTTAAAAAAAGTATTTTAAATTTCGCGACAAAGACCAAATTTTCCCGCCCTCTACCTGTTACTGTTTGAAGTAAAACATCCAGTGGTTACCGCGCATGTCAATGGGTTGGGCTTCACCTTTCCCCACTCGGTCTATATCCCACTCTAGGGTACAGTATGGGAGGTCTATCGCAGCTCCAAAAAGAAGAAACTTTAAAGAGCACTTATCTCAACAGTAAACACAGTTCAGAGTTCACGGGTTTAAACCCATTGTACAAGGATGTCAAACCTCATGATATTTCGAGAAACGAAGTCAAAGCCTTTCTAGAGGCCGCTGACGTTTACACACTGCATAAAACAGCTATAAATAAATTGAAAAGGGGTCAATCGCCAAATACAACGATAACTACAGATACCTTATGGTAGGCATTGATTGCTTTTCCCGAACACCTTTTGTAGTACCCATGAAAAGAAAACACGCTGATGAAGCTACGAAAGCTCTCGAAATAATCATCGAACAAAGACAACCTAAAGCGATCTAGTCCGATTTAGGTCAAGAATTTATCAATTCACGTACGCAAAATCTTCTTAAAGGCATACAGACACAAAAAATTCGAAGGAGGTCGCTTATATCTTTTAATGCTCTGGTTATTCCATTGCTACAATATGGTGTAGAGGTCTAGTCACCTTATTTAAAGAAAGATATAGATTCTATCGAGAGGGTTTTTCGTTATTTTACATCCTTTTACCTTGGTCAACCTTATATAAATTTTCCCAGGAATCGCAATCGTGTAAGATTGGATTATAGTACTCGTCTGAAACAATTGAATTTTTTGCCAATGTATTTGTTAAGTCAAAAAGCTGGTTTAATTTTTTTGTATAGAATCATTAACGGATGCTATTATTTTCCCCTTTTAGACTATATTAGAATCAACGAGAGGCATGAATGCTTAACTTTTCATATTTCAAAATGTAGATGTGATGCTTTTTTACACTCTTTTTTAATCGTGTTATTAGACAATGGAATGCGCTTCCTTTTAACATTAGATGTTCTATGTCAATTTATACTTTTAAAAATGACCTTGATAGTTATCTCAAACAAAAGCGATACGATGTTTAAAAATTGTTCTTTTTGTTTTAATTTAATTTATTCTAATTTAATTTTTGTATGTCTGTCTTGGCAACCAGTGCGATAATGGGACTTGTCCTTTATCTGGGTGCCTTCAGTGGAATTTTTTTTTTTACTGAAAAATAAACATTATTTTTATTATTTTTACATCATCAAATACTACGCGTAACCGATCAAATAACTTCAAACATCACAGCTATAGGATTGTTTAAAAAGCTTAAGCCCATTCCCACTTGTCTTTCCCTTTTTTTGGCGTCAAAAGGAAACACTGGGAAGCGTTACAAGTTTTTAAGACTTAACATTCAGAACGTACTTTTTGTAGCTAGTACGTACACTAGACTTCGAAAGCACAATAATTCGTTTATTTCATACATATCGAATGGATATTTGAACTTAGGGCAAATAATGTACTTTTTAAGCACACTCCTCTGTGTCGATGTGAAACGTTTGAGGATATATGCATATGCATTCCTGAATACAATTCAAGTAACTTGTCCATCATCACGGCCGAAGACATAAAACAAGGAACGGCAAAGAATGCGCTATTGCAACGTGTCCTGACCTACGTTCAAGACGGTTGGCTCCCCAAACCACCTAAGGAAGGGGATGATTTTCGTTTTTACTGGATGAAACGATTGGAGAACTCATCCATGGATGGTATCTTACTTTGGGGCTCACGAGTGATTATACCACCGGTCTTTCAAAGCCAAATGCTTGCCAAGCTGCACAGCACTCATCAAGGCATGAGTAGTGTGAATGGTCTTGATTGATAAACATATAGAATATCTCGTACGAGCTTGTGCTAAATGTCAATATGAAGCATCCATACCACCCGCTAACGTCTATGAACCCTGGTCGGAAGCTACTGCACCATGGAAAAGAATACACATAAGTACGAAACTTACACTCTGAACAATGACTTGTGACTGTGTTGCAGTAGTATTTGGGCGAGCTACATTCGAGACTGCAGTAAACATATTGTTATATTTTTATTTTGCATAGCCCCAGTCAAAACACTCTGGAAGCCAGCCAATCAAGTGTTGATGTTGCAAAACAAATGGGCCTGATACCCTGCACTTCAAGCAGCCTTCAAAATACCACTGTTTTGCCTTCTTCAAGTTCTTCCACGGTAACTAGCAAAATGCACGCCACTTTCCAGGAGTTGGATAAGCAATATTAGAAGTAGTCATGGACTCCTTGCAATAGTAGAAGTAGTTATGGACTCCTTGCAATAGTAGAAGTAGTCATGAACTCCCTGCAATATCTAAAGCGAATTGCCTCGAATTGGCAGACTATTTCATTTGATACATATGTTACCAACTGAGCTGCATATATATTTTAGGTATTACCAAATCGGTAGTCAAATGTTGCCAAAAATCGCATTGATGGCCGATCAACATAGTGGTATCGACAGTTCATCAGAGGACCAGCCCATTCCTCAAAGAAAAACGGCATCAAAGAGACAGAAGGTATGATTTCTATAGAATAATGAATGTGCTATATCTCAATTTGATCAACTGATCGTACCCAATTACTTGAGAATTTCTTTAAAAGATGGGTGTGCTAATTGTATTACTCGATTATGGGTTTGCATTAGCAAATCCCGTAATGTGGAATTCGTGATGACTATGAACGTTTGGGTGGAATAATATATAGTTAAAACATTTTCAGAACGGAAATAATTTTTTTCCTCTTTAACTCTTTAACAGGTTAGGTTGTGCGAAGGCTACAATGTCCCTATTGAACCTCCAGAAAGATTAGCATTTACGGGTTCCTCTGATGATAATGCCTCAGAGTTTTTATCAACTTTTGAGGAATATGCAAAATTTCATAAGCTTACTAATGAGGAAATATTAGCGGCTTTGCCTTTTCTTTTGAGAGGTCATGCTTTATGTACTGGGATTTAATCCGTCAGTATGACGCTATTTGTAGCTCTAACCCTAATCATCCTCACTTAGCTTGGAAAACCTTTAAAAGACATTTTAAGACTCAATTTCGAGATTATGAAGCTGACTCGAAGCTTAAAATAGAAATTTCCCAAAGAAGTCAGAAGGAAGGATAAGGAATCGGTAGAGGATTTTTTCGGGGATATTATGAAGTTAAATTTAGGGATGACTCATCCTCTTTCCGAAAAGGAGTTAGTTCCATCATTAAAAGTAATTTAAAGGATGAAGTTAGAACTCCTCTTCTCTTTTTGCAATTTACTACTATGGAACAATTAAGGAATTCCTGTAGGACAATTGAAAAGACATCCAAGTAAGGAAAAGGAATGCCGAGAAAAGAGAGAAGAAGAAATCCCCCAAAATCTAAGACAATAACAAAGGCTGAGTCATCTTGCCCTGCAAATTGGGGTTCAGCTCATAGTCAATGTTCCCTGGGCAGTGGCAAAGCCCTTTTAATCCCCCTACTTCTCCTTCTTATCCTAAATGGGAATATCCCTTAAAACTCTTAGACTCTAGATCAAAAACCAGAGGTCAAAATACTTCAAATAGTCAGAGAACCTATACAAGAAACTTTAACCAAAGATCAAAATCCCCTGGTCGTCGTTTAGCCTTATCCTATCCATCTCCACGCGTTATTACGTGTTATTTTTGTCAGAAACCAGGAAACCTTAAAAAGATTAGCAAGTCGGGGAAGCAATGGCGGGCTAGATCCCGCGTGGTCCCTCTCCCGGTGCCCAGTAATTACCCCTATCAAGAAGCGTGGCGCGTTCCCCCTGAGGATTGATACCGTTAGAAAAGGTTCATTTTATAAAAGGTATACCATTCCTGTTACTTTTGAACACGCGACCGTCCACGCTAAGTTAGATAGTGGGGCTGATGCTTCTTTTATCAGTTTAGATCAATGGCAAAAGATCTGTAAATTTAGAAATTCTTCAGAATTACCTGAAGATGACCAGTTAGATTGTATAGTTTGGGGCGATGGCCGTTATACTTTTACAAAAGGTTCTCAAGAACTAGAGTTCTCTCTCAAGGCAAGTGAAATTGAAAAATAATTTAAATTTAAATTTTATATAGTTCTTCCCTCACTAAGGATTTTATATTGGGACAGACTTCCTTGAGGAAAATAGGGTCAAATTAGATTTAGAATCTTCTCAATATTTAGTGGGTAACTTAAAGATCCCTTTTTCAATTCCATCTGAGAAGGATCCTATAGATAAAACAATTGTAGATAGTATTAGGGAAGCTGTTTCCGCGGCCCTTTTTCGGATGAACAACGTCATCAATTAAGATCCCTTTTATTAAAATTCCCTGAGTTATTTTCGGATAAAGTAGGAAGAACAGGACTAGTCTTTCACGAGATTCATAGGGTAATAGTCCGCCCATAAAATCTCAGCCTTATCGTATTAATGATCAGAAGAAGTGGATAATTGAATAACATGTTAGGGAAATGTTAGATGACGAGATCATTAGACCGTCCGTATCTCCTTGGGCTTCGCCCGTGGTTTTAGTTGATCAAACAAAACGGGGTAAATCCTATCGGTTTTGTATTGATTATTGGAAACTTAACAGTGTTACCATTAAGGACACTTATCCCTTGCCTAATATAGAGGACACGCTAGCTAGAGTGGGAAGACCAAAATTCATTACAGCCTTTGACCTTAAATAAGGGTATTGGCAAGTGGAAATGCACCCTAAGAGTAGACCGAAAACGGCTTTTGTGACTCATATGTGAAAGTACGAGTTTAATGTACTTTAATGTAACGCCCCTAGCTCTTTCCAGCGGTTAATTGACGAAATTTTTAGAGACGCCGACTATTTCCAATTAATTGACTATTTAGATGACTTAATCTCTCTTAGTGAGTATTGGGATCAGCATTTGACGTGTTAAGAATACGTCCTAAATAGATTATAGGAAGCGGGTCTCACCCTTCAGTTAAAAAAAATGTCGTTTCGCCCAAAAAGAAGCTACTATATTTGGTCACATAGTTAACGAAAAAGGCGTGCATATTGACCCTTCCAAAATTGAAGCCATCGAGAAATTTCCTCCACCTAAAAATGTTAAGGAAGTCCAGAGATTTTTATTGATGGCAGGATGGCATAATAGATTTATAAATCATTACTCCCAAATAGTAGCCCCTATTAACAAACTTAAAAGGGATCAGAAATTTATTTCGAGTATCGAACAGCAACAGGCGTTCGAAAAGATCAAGGAAGAAATTTGTTAGGCTCATCCTTTAGCTTCCTTTAGAAGGGATTCCCCATGCATTTTAACTACAGATGCTAGTGATGCAGGGTTAGGTGCCCTTCTTTCCCAAATGCAAGATAACGTAGAAGTTCCTATAGCTTACGCTAGTACAGGACTTAAGGATACAGAAACTAGGTACTCCACTAGCGAGATGGAATGTTTAGCCATTTGTTGGGCAGTTAAGAAGTTAAGGCCCTTTCTAGAAGGTCGAAAATTCATTTTCCTTACTGACCATCAGGGTTTACAGTGGTTATTTAATATCAGGGAACAAAATTCTCGTCTAGTTAAATGGGCAATGTACCTTCAAACATTAGATTTTATAATTAAACATAAGAAAGTAGAAGAAAATGTAGTAGCTGACGCTTTATCGAGAGCTCCGATAAAAGTCTTAAGCATAAACTTTAGCTCCTCTACTTCAAATTCTACTAGTATACAGGATCCAACTAGTAGTAGTACAAATTCAAATTCTACCGGTAGTAGTGCAAGAACGTCCTCTAGTGATTTTTTGAAGGTCAGATACGTCCTCTAGGTCCTAGAGCCTTATATTCTGTATTTACATGTGGAAGATGTAAGAAAATCCCAAAGGGAAGACCCTTTGGCTTCCCCCATAATCAATTCCTTGCAAGGACCTAACCCAGTTAGGCATGAACTGTTCGAACTAAAAAATAATCTTTTATATAGAAGACCTTATAGGAATTTTCCTGAGAAAATTTATTTACCACCCCGCTTAAGGCTAGAAGCCATGCGGTTATTACATAACCACCCTTTATCCGCTCACAGACCCTAAGTAAAGTGACATTTAGATATTGGTGGCCAACTATAGTCAGTGACGTCCAGGACCATGTTAGAGGATTTACATATCCTATGCCAACAATTTAAGGCTAGGAATTGAAAAAAAAAGCCAGGGCTAATGCAACCCTCTGAGATAACAAGTCCTTGGGACCAAATTAGTGTCGATATTATGGGACCTTTTCCCCAAAGTAGACACCATTACAAATACCTAATAGTCTTTGTCGATTACATGACCAAATTCGTGGAGATGATACCACTTAGACTATTACAGCAAAGACTTGTGTCCAAGCTTTTAAGTCTATTATTTCTAGGTGGGGAGCTCCTAAAGCTATTCTTAGTGAAAGAGGGGTACAATTTACCTCAAAACTTTGTCTGCAAACGTGCAGAGCTTTTAGAATTAATCCAAAGTTTACCACCCCCTAAACTCCTAAGGGAAATTCCACCCACCGAAAGAGTAAATAGAGTAATAGGCGAACTCATATCATTCTATGTAGGGAATCATCATGATAGATGGGATGAATCCCTTGACCTTCTTCAATTTTCTATAATTTCTGCACCCCATGAAACTACGGGCAGATCCCCTTTCTTTTTGAATTTAGGGCGGGAGCCACGTCTCCCTTGGGATTTAGAAATTGAAGAACCCATTCAGGACCCTGGTTACCCTGGTCGTACTAAGGCTTTAAAAGTTCTTAAGGAACAATTATAATTCAGTAATGAATTATCTAAATAAGCTAAGGCTCACCAAAAGAAATACTATGACCTCCACCATGACCCTCTAGAATTTGAGGTAGGAACATTAGTATGGATGGAAACACATCCTTTGTCAAGTACGACAGGTCAGATAATGAGAAAGCTCAGTCCCAAATGGGCAGGTACCTTTATAATAATTGCTAAACATTCTCCCGTTGTTTATGAGTAAGAGGATGCTAACTCAGGGCAGAATGTAGGAAAAGTTAACTTAGAACATCTAAAACTCTACTGGACAAATGTAGCTGTCTTCGACAATGCCCAAAATGCCCCCACTTCACATTCAGAAGTTACAGATGATCCTGAGCGCAGTCCCGCAACGAACGGTGGTACCATGGACCACCCTCCTACGGCGACTTTCTCAACAACTTCATCCGATTCAACATCATCTTCCTCAGGACGGTCAGGATGTCGATCAACAGCTCATTCCTGCTATTCCAGATGATTCACATCAACCAACGGACTCTGATAGTGAACCGGGCATGGCCTTTTTTGAAGACCCTCCTCTCCTACTCCATACCTATCACGATATGCGAGCTTTCCAGCTCAATCACCCAACTAATGATAGTCCGCCTTCTGCGGCAGGGGAGGCTTCCCCGTCTGATCAGGAACATCAGTCGCAAGTCAACTTCCAGTTTTACAGAAGAAATTCTAACGCCGGAACGCAAATCAACGTCTAGTTTTACAGAAGGATTCCTCACGCCTGAGCCCATTTCTGACAACTTAGTCGCGGAACGAGAACAACAACTCCAATCACCTTCTTCTGGCTTTTCGGAGGAGATTGTGACTCCTGAACAGAACTCTCAATCGCAATCCCCATCGCTGCGTGCGTCTCAAAGTTCATCGACCACGTTATCGGAGTCCATGAGAACTCCTCGATTAAATAAGGCCACCTTACCCGACATTTATTTAGAAACTTTTCGATTGGGATGGCGTAGAGAAGTGTAAGCGGGCAACGGTTATGCCAGGAGGAAACGAGGTTGATATCTATTACCGACCTCCTGATAACAAAAGATTAAGGTCTCCCTATGAGGTCCAGGTTTACCTCCAGATTAACAACATAAAAAATCTAACAAGGGAAGAATCCTGCTTTTCCCGAGAGCCAATCTCTTTTTTTCCCATGGGAGTTTATCTCCCAAGCCACTAAGAGACGCAATTAATATTGTATACTTTCATATGGCTTCAAACTCCCCTATTCCACCTTGGCATTTTGACATCCCTAAATAATGGAAAACGAAAACAAGGAAGCAACAAAGAATACTGAGCAAAACGGAGCAATCCGTCCAGTAGCGTCGCTAGGGTTTGAAATTTGGGGGGGGGGCTAAATCTGGGCAAACTAGTTATTATAAGAACTTAATAAAACAATTGCATAATGGGTTCATTGGAAAATGTGTAGACCTTTAAAACTATCCGTAAATTTGTGTCAACGTTAAATTATTCGTATTTTAAAGATATACAACCTTTTATTGATAAAAACGGAACCGATTATAAAGGATTTTCACTCGTCTTTAGTTTATTTTTAGTTTTGGTTAGCTTTTAGTCCACACTATTGGGACTCCCTTCGAAAGAACATGAAACATTTTACTTGTCTCCATCTGTTCTTTTCTTCAAAATTGTACTGTTTGATATTGAAATTCATCTCTGCAGAGATGAAACTTAACGAATCTATCATTATAATTTTTTATATATTGCTACAAAATTTTAGGTTGCTAACAGCAATTTTTGGTAGGGTTTACGGATTATTTTGGGGGGGCTAAGTTTGGAATTTGGGGGGGCTATAGCCCCCCCAAAAAAGGCCTAGCGACGCCACTGAATCCGTCATGATTTTGGAGGAATATTGCCCGAATGAACCAGAAAAAACCCATCAATGCCGCAATTACAATGAATTGGCCATGAAGCAAAAGATTGCTATATACCCAACAAGTAAATGAATTCGAACGACTCATGTTCATCATGCTACTCAAAGGGACATATCGCTAGTTCCTGCCCGTTTGAAGAAGATGAAGAAGATATACTTGTATTGGAAGACTCCAGAGAGGAAATGGAGCGAGTTACAGCTCCTCAGTCCGTCCCGGACCAGTCCCCAGGGTTCACCCATTTGCACCTCCCTCTTTAAATCAGGGAGAAGACCCTTGGTCATTAACTCAGTTCCTTCCACATCTTCCTCGTCATACGGAGGTTAACGCGCCTATCACGGTGTTTCACAAATTCAAGGCAGAAATCCTCGAAAATTCAACTGCCCCAAAGGTAGACAATTCACCGCGCCCGAAAAATTCACCTAAAATACTAATCCCTTCGAAAATCGCTGACGCAAATCACCCTCTAGTATGGTCTACATCAATTTGTTGGCGTTTTCGAAAAATAGAACACCACGTTGTTTCCGATTGCCTTGGAAAACGGAGTAAAGCCTCCTTAGAAAGAAGGGAAGCTCGTCGACTATCCCGATTGGAAAACCCGCGAAAGGAGGAAGAACAAAGAAAGGAAAATGCACCAGAATGAAAAGACAAAAAAAAACTTTTGTGATAATTGTGATATTGAAAAACTACCCCTGCTAAAAGGATTTAGGGTTACTCGGGGTAACCCTTTTTTCCTTTTTGTAAAGAAAAAAATTTTTTTATTAGATAAAAATAGTTCCTAAAGAGGGGGGAAGTAACATGGCCGCCAGATTCCTTGGAGTTTCTACTCCTTGGATCTGGCAGGGTATATATGCCTCCATGTTACATGCTCCTCCTCCCTACTTTACTTTAGTGATATTACTGCTATCAAAAACGCAGTCGTCAGTCGTTTCTCAATGAGAACTGTTTGGTTTTTTGTTAGTCAAGAACCGTGCAGTGTAGGGGTTTACTCGGGTTTATCCCTTTGTTATTTTAGTTCAATAAAAGTCAAGAAGATTCGACTTCTATTTTTTGAAATTAAACTGTAAGTTGTCTCTAATTCATGTTTATGGCCCTCGGGAGAATCTCCCTATTTAGTTAAATTCTATTGAGGGTTACAATATTTTGGATTAATATCCGGACATAAAATTTGTGGCATAAAATCTTTCATGGTTTTATGGAATCAATGTTCTAATTCCGATGAGGTTGGTACGTGCACCTGCGGCCCACCAATTGCTATAACATCTTGAAAGCCAGTACCTTCTACCATACTAAATAGTACGCTATCAACGGCCAATATTTTAACTAATGCCATTTCAAATTCTTTTTGTTTTTGTGACGTTCGGCTTAATTTCGCCACCTTCTTGAATGGAAGAAGTAAATTGGTAGCGGCCCTCTTGGCCTTCCTTATCCTCAACTTTCATTAGGCATGTAGGCCTAGTAAAATCACTTTATAGTAGAAGAAAAACCGGAAAAAATTTAAACAAAGTTAAAATTTTAGATCTTGTAGAGTTTTGGACGCTCTTTAACGTTATGTGGTCTCCCACACTCTTCTATTGGAAAATGGATGACAAAATCTAGAAAACGTTTAATAACTCTGGTTCTTCTTACCCGATTCACTCTTATTTAATCTTCAATTGAAGAGTACCTACACACACATAATTCTTCTCAAAGACATTTTGCCATACAACTAACCAGAAGTTCACAATCTGACCCAGAAGATAAGCCTCAATAAAAATGGGGATTTAAATCATTTTATGATTTTTTTCGAGTACATTTTCAAAATAAAAGATATAGTTCCCATTTTTGGCTATTTTTTCCTTGACCGGAGCTATAATGTATAGTTCGGGAGTAGGTAAAACAGCCTATGTACCATGTTTTAACATATACCATTGTTCGCCGACACTTGTAAATACAGCGAAAGTTGAGTTAACGAGTGTGAAACATGGTTGACATAATAAGTATATAATTTAAATAAAGATTATAGAATTGAGCTCCTGAATATGGATCTAATTTGGATGTAAGGAAATATTTGGAAACAGACTTGTCCAAGTCCAGAGTGGAGCGGATATATGCAAACAGCATCGCCCACTGATACTGATTTTGATGTAAGCAGAATCTTGATTTTGCCATTTGTAAATCTAAATCCCACCGAACTTTCAGCTATCTACACTTCACTGACATACGTCCTCGATCTAAAGCTAGATTCCCACTCGACCGAAAAAACCCGGCGGAAATCACGCAGCCGACAGTAGAAATTTTAACTTACGCTGGCGTCCAGCGGTAGACCGTTCACACTACGGCTGAATTTTTAGTTTGGCGGTAGATATTTTTGGGTCACGTGGCAGATTTGAGTGGTTTCCACAACATCTCTTTCGCACTCTGAAATTTTATCTTTGTCCCCTTGTCGCTTCGATCGTACAAGAAGGGATATTTTCTAGCCTCATCACTAAATTCTTTCTTAACATCTAATCTCCTTTAACTTTCATTAGTTTCATTTTTCTTTCTTGGTGGCATGTTTAAGCTAAGCCTTGGTCAACCACAAAAAAATGGCGGCTATAAAATCTATCCCGCGTATGCGTGCGCACTTGAAATTTATGACGTAGTCAGTGAGATAATTTCATTGACTGAGACACCGGCGTAACGCCGAACACGACCGAAAAAATACAACCGCGATTCTGTCCGACGAAACCGAAGTTCCGTCGGGGTCAACGCCAAATTTTTTACATCGAGCCCTAAACGCCGAGTTTCCGTCGTGTTTTCTGCCGAGTGGGAATCCAGCATAAGTGATATAGGATGTGGCGGGGAATTAGAGTTAAGGGGCTCATAGCCTAGTTTAATAACCTCGCTACAAAATAACTTGCTAAGTAGCACTTAAATAATATTAATATCCGTGAGGAAATAATGAGCCGGTTGGGGATTCGTTTAAAAGGTCTTAGTACTGTAACCGTTCAAAACAAACACCTCCTTCCCGGGGAAAACCGCGTCGTCTGCTTTGTTCATTTTTCATTTTTTACATTTATTTTTGTGTAATGTTAAATTCTTCCGAAGTGGCGCCTTAAGCGCCACCGCTGTCAAACTATTAAAAAACATTTTTCGCGGGGATAAAAACCGCCGCCTACAATCTGTAAAAGGGCAGTTACAGTCAGTAGTCAGTTGTCGGCAGTCAGTTTGTACACGCGCTCCAGTTTGGACGTGTTTTTGATTTGAAATAAATCCAAATATTTTCATTCTTCTACCACTGCGTTTTCTTTGCAACAATGGATCATTTGGTAAATATTAGTCATGGACAATAAGTCCTTTAAACGGGTAACCTGGGAACTTCTGAGTGTTCTTTTAATTTAAATATCTTTGTGGATCGTGAAATTAGGCCCCTTTCCTACGTTTTAACTTTACGGTTACATAAAGTGGCGAGCTTGCCAGGACTCGTTGAGACTAACATTACCAATTGTACTTACATGCGTATTTGTGCGAATTACTTGTGCCTTTGCTTGAACTCATTAACTGTCGCGTCATGGAACTCGCCGATCCGCATGCTTTAATCGCCGCGATTAACGCGCAGTTACCAGGATCTTATACTCCACCGAGGAGGAACACTCCTCCTCCAAGCCTCGGTACTAGTCCTACGCATGGACAAGGACAAGCGGCTGGAGGAATCCCACCTCCGCCGCCAATACCGCAAGGTGCAACGTCTAATGTTTTGATGCAAACTATTCGAACTCTTGCAACTACGCTAGCAAACATAGGAACTAGACCAGCCATCAAAAATAGGCCTAAACCGCCCCCTGACTTAATATTTAGTGGTGTTGAAGGTGAAAGCGCGCCGGAATTCCTTCGGACTTTAACGGAATTCGCTGCATATCACAGCATGACAGACAAAGACATTATCGCGCTTCTCCCCCAAATATTAAGGGACCGTGCATTAATCTGGTTTAGAGACTTGAATAGGCCTAATCAAACGATTACGTGGCGTGCAGTGAAAGGCGAGTTTAGAGACTATTTCTTTTCTGTGCGAGCGGAGGAATCCCTCCGCCTAGAAATAGCGCAGTTTAAACAACCTGCTAGTGTATCTTTTGACGCGTATATCGCCAGTATTACCGCGATGAATCAAAACCTACGCGTTCCGTACACTGACTCCGAACTTGTTGGTATTTGCAAGAGAAATATCCTCCCCGAGATACGCATCCATGTCTTTGACGACAACATCAGGACAATGCGCAGTTTTATAGAAAAGGGCCGCGTAACAGAAGAAATTTTACGAGCGACCCCTTCTAGCTCGTTGTATCCTACTGAAAGAGCAAAGTCTGCCTCGCGTGAATCCAGTGGGAGAAGAAATTCTCCCACCGCCGCGGTTTTAACTAAACCGCCGGGGGGAGGCACGAAATCAAAGGTTGCGACACCTAAAGCAAGAAATACCAATAGACCAAAGACTCCTACACAGCTTAAGCCAGAGCAAAATGATTTAAGTCGCGTAGAATGCTATAAGTGCGGACTCTTAGGGCATTATGCCACAACCTGTCCGGACAAACAAGAAGTCGCGCAAAGACAAGCTGTATAAACATCGTGCCATTTGTATTTTGGTACAAAAACTTGTCAGATTGACGGAACAACGTTTCCATTCGTGCTTAATCTCCCTGGGTTGAAGACTCCAACACCTCAGATTGTAGAGCATGTTGAACAACTGTCACGTCTTCTACACTTAGTCCTACTCAGAGGGAAGACATAAAAACTCTATTATTACGATTTCCAAAACTATTTTCGGAAAAAGCGGGACGTACGAACTTAGTCTATCACGAGATATGCACTATCACCGATGTTCCCGTTAGTCAACGCGCGTATCGTGTTAGTGACGAGAAAAAAGGATTATTGAAGATCATATTCACGAAATGATCCGCGACGGAATCGTGAAGCCCTCCGTTAGTCCTTACGCGTCGCCAGTGGTACTTGTCCACCAGAAATGCAGAAAGATACGTTTCTGCGTTGATTATCGCGCTTTAAATAAAATTACCGTGAAAGATCCGTATCCGCTTCCGCGAATAGAAGAACTATTAGGAAAAATGGGTGCCCCGAAGTTCATATCAGCACTGGACTTTAAGAGCGGCTATTGGCAGATAGATCTCCATCCGCAAGCGAAAGCGAAGACTGCTTTTATCACGCATGCGGGAAAGTACGAATTTGAGGTACTTCCGTTCGGTCTAAGCAATGCGCCGTCGTCATTTCAACGAATCATCGACGAAGTCTTCAGGGATGGACATCACTTTTCGATCTGTGTCTATCTGGATGGCATCGTCATTCCTTCCAGTACTTGGGCAGACCATTTACAAGCCTTGGAATATGACTTTCACCGACTGTCTGAAGCAGGACTTACGCTTCAGACGAAGAAATGTCGTTTGCGCAAAGCGAAGCGACCGTTTTAGGGCATATTGTCAATGAACGAGGGATTCATATAGATCCCTCCGAGACTAAGGCGATAGTAGACTTTCCCGTCCCAAAGAACGTGAAAGAAATCCAAAGATTTCTGGACATGGCGGGATGGCACTCACGATTCATCCCGCAGTTTTCCAAGATCGTTGCCTCGTTAAACCATCTCAAGAAAAAGGACGTTCCGTTCCAGTGGAAGAAAGAACAGCAGGAAGCGTTCCAGGCCATCAAGAATGCGATCTGCATGGCGCCTCCTTTAGCGGCTTAAAACTCTAAGTTGCCGTGTATCCTGACCACGGATGCTAGCGACGCTGGACTTGGAGCTTTCCTGGCACAAATCCAAGATGACGTCGAGGTACCTATTGCCTATGCCAGTAAACAACTGACCGACGTCCAGAGAAGATATACCACTACGGAAAAGGAATGTCTTCTGATCTATTGGGGAGTTGGAAAGTTCCGGCTATACTTGTAGAATATCCCGTTCACTGTTATCACCGATCACAAGGCACTACAGTGGTTATTCACCTTGAAAGAACCAAATTCTCGACTTGTTCGTCGGGCAATGTACCTGCAGACGTATGAATTCAAGATCATACACAAGAAGGGAGTTGAGAACAAGGTTGCGGACACATTATCAAGAGCGCCTGTCTCGCTACTAGCCATGTCGTTGGAAGACATGACTACACTGTCCTCGTCAGAAGATTCCAGTCCGCGGAATCCTCGTCAATGACGTCGACTTCGTCTTTAACCAGTAGCGGATTAGCTCCTCCCGCCAATCACGCATTGTACCACTCTTTCACGCTGGAAGAAGTGCGAAAAGCCCAACAAGATGAACAAGCCACCAATGACATCATAGTCCAGTTATCAGGAGATAATCCTCAAAGACATCGGTACTACGAACTAAAGAACGATGTCTTGTATCGAAAGGGCTATCGTAGACAACCAGCGAAAATCTATTTGCCACGGCGGTTCCGGCAAGACGCCATCCGCTTATTTCACGACCACACTCTATCTGGACATCGAGGTCGGGATTGTACCTTCGACAAAGTACGGGCCAGATACTGGTGGCCATCGTTAAGGCAGGACGCTACCCAGTACGTCTGCGGATGTCCTTTGTGTCAAATGCACAAGGTCCGTAATAGAAAACGTCCAGGTCTCATGCAGCCTACGGCCATTACTGAGCCATTTGATTTGCTGGGAGTGGACATAATGTGTCCTCTACCGGGAAGCCGTCACCATCACAAATACCTCCTGGTTTTCACGGACTATGCTACCAAATTTGTCGAACTGTACCCGATGAAGAACATCACAGCCAGAACGTGTGCGAAGAAACTAGTCTCAATGATAGTTCTCTACGGATGTCCGAAAGCCATCGTAAGCGACAACGGGACACAATTCGTTTCTCAACTTTGGAAGAACATTCTCAAGATGTTCAAAGTCAAACCCCGATACATCACTCCGTATCATCCTCAGAGTAACATCGTGGAACGCACAAACAGAGTTCTGGGCGAAATTATTTCGATGTTTGTTGGTCGAGATCACCGAAGATGGGACGAGAACTTGCCATTCATTCAGTTCGCCATCAACTCGACTACACATACAACAACAGGAAGAACTCCATTCTACCTGAACATGGGTAGGGAACCGAGATTTCCCTGGGACTTGGACGTGGGTATGCCAGTAGCGGACTTTGTTGAAAGGTCCGCATCGCTCTCAGCTTTAGCGAAGCAACTTCCTTTGTCTAAAGAGCTTGCCAAGAAAGCGCAAGCACACCAGAAACTCTACTACGATCAAAGGCGGGAAGGGATTGAATTTCCCGTTGGTGCGCTTGTCTGCGATATCAATTAGAAGACCCAGAAACTGGAGAAAAGAAAGGGATTGAGAATATTTAAAGCTTTATTGGTCGAACAAAGATGTCTGCCAACCGGACGGAAGCCCGTCATCCTCAACTTCAGGCAGTTCCTCTTCTAGTTCTACAACGTCACAGTCCGTACCTATACTTCAGGACGCTGGAGTCAGTACTGGTGACGATCGTCGTGAGACTCGACGAGAACGAAGACAACGACTGCTGAAAGACCAAGAAGCGCAAACCGAGTCGTCTGGAGAAGAAACGAGGAACAATCAAACCTCATCTTAAATCCACTAATGGATCCTATTATTCCCCGTCGGAAGAAGTACCAGAGTCCTTCCCAGAAGTCTCTGATCTACCTGAGGAATCTGAGCCAGACGCATTCGCCTTATTCTCAGATCCTCCAGCGGTCTTCCGAGTGAATCGGATGCCGCCAGACCTTTCTCCTCCTTCCTCTCCTGATAGGAGCTCGAGGGAGACTTCTCTCTCTCTACCCTCTCCTCTATCTCACCCTGACGATTCCAGTTCTTCCTCTGAATCTGAGGAAGACGAAGTGGAATTGTTCAACCCTGTTCCCATCAATCCTATGAGATTGGTCAATCCTTTTCGTAAAGGATGGAAACGTGAGATAGTAGTGAGGAAGAATCCAAAGCCTGGAGATCCTGCAATGGACATTTATTATCACCCTCCAGCTACTTATCGGCCCAAGACTCTTCGGTCTCGCGCAGACGTAGAACAATATTTGCACGAGCATGCAATCACATATGTGACTTCTCGTGATTTTAATTTTGCTCGTCAAGCAATCTCGTGAGAACCATGGGAGACCATTCGAAACGAAACATAACGTTTTGACGCGGCCCATGGAATTCGCCATCGCGAAAATTAGCAGCGATAGAAGACTGCTGTCGAGGCCAGGAGACCCTCCTCGCCGGCTGCCCAAGACTCAGCGGATTGGGAACAAGAGTGCCGCAGCAGACGACTTTTCTTGGGGGGGGGGAGGATGTAACCGTCCACACCAAGCTTCTCCTTCCCGGGGGAAAAACCGCGTCGTCTGCATTGTTAATTTTTCATTTTTTACATCTATTTTTGTATAATGTTAAATCGGCCCGAAGTGGCGCCTTAAGCGCCACTGCTGTCAAAACTCTTAAAAAACATTTTTCGCGGGATAAAAACCCCCGCCTCCGCTGTAACAGGGGCAGTCTTAGCAGTCAGTCTCAAGTTGAGACGTGTTTGTTTGGAAAATAAAAGTTTATTTCAATTACCACTGCGTTTTTCTTGACGAAATGGATAATTTGGTACTTACGGTTTTTATCATTAGTCATGGACAATAAGTCCTTTAAACGGGAACGTGGGAACTTTTAAAGTGCTAGTTTCATTTAATTATCTTTGTGAGCCGTGAAATTAGGCCCCCTTTCCTAGTTTCAAATTTTACGGTTACACACTTCTCATCGGGCAATGTTTCAAACCACTTCCATGTATTTTAACTGACGTACTACCACGAGTAGGATAATAAATATATCGTTATGTTGAGTTAACTAAACTCTGAGTTATTATTAGTAACGAACATAATACTTTTCTAGGTGGTGATTGAGTTGGGGGTAAGGTTTTTCGTTCTCTTCTTTTGTTTTTGGACTTTTTGGCATTTGTGGGTTTTAGTTCTGTCTATCTTTCTTTAAGTTTTTTCCTTAATGCTTTTTTGGCCTGAGTTCGTAATGTGTTGGAACGATTCTATAATATGCTTCGTTAGGCACTTCCCTCTGGTGTTTAGAAAAGTATCAAGGATTTGGTTCAGCCATTTGCTAGAATCCTCTCCCATGCAGATATTTGCCCAGTCAATGGAAATCTGGGCGTCTTCTAATACTTCTTTGGTAGTATTTAATTTTAATGGTTGATTTCTAATAAATTTGTAGTCGATGCAGTAATGCTTGTCTTCTTCTTATATCTTTGATTTTGAGTAGTAGACCAAAAATAAATCATCCGAGATATTTATTAAGCCCCCACGAAATAGCTTTGTTATCCACGATTCAACCTCATCCATTTGGTTACCTTCTTTGATTAGCTTCTCAATTGTTGTTTGGAGGCATTTTTTCGCAATTAAACGTCTTACAACAAAACCTCCAACATACCGCAAAACATCATCGTTAGTCCTTTGACGCACAGGAAATACAGGAACATTTTGATCATCGTCTAGAATTTAAGACTCCTTTTTCTTTAACTCCCCTATTTTCTCCAAAGATCTCTTAATCCCGATTTCGAAAAAAGCCATCAGACGGCCAAAAACCATTTGCAAAATAATTTGAACAACAGTTTTTCGAACTGGGATTGGCAGTACCAAGAATGTCGCACAAGTTTCGAATTGTCTAATTAATTTATCATTTTTTCTTTCTGCAAACATTAATTTGCTCATTGCAACCCAGTAGTCTACTTGAGTTTAATATTTATGCAGATTTGAAGTTTAAAAGCTGTTCAGTAAAGTTATTTCGTAACTCTTCGTTGTTCAATGAATTTATATTTCTTACAAAGTTCGTCACCACTTCCCGATGAATAACGAAATCAGTACTAACATCACCCATTTTTAACAACGTTATTACTGATGCTTCTTCTACGAGTTTTACGAAAAATCAAAATTTATTTCATTAAAGTTAAAACACCTGGCACAGCACTAGCAGGCTAGCACTGCACAAGCAGGAGCAGCACAACTGTTTTGCAAAGGCTTAGTAGTCATATGTATTTACCTTTAATGTCTGTTTCTTTAAAAGACACGAGATCATTTTGTTTATTTGAAAATAAACGAACCAAGCCAAATTTATCAGTATTTTGGGACGTTAAGTCAGTTAAAGCCATAGTGAAACTGATGTTTATTTAAAAAAACTAGGCCCAAAGAATGCGAATGTGTAAATTTGATTTTCCTCGCGTCTTCGCCAGCTCACGTGCATGACTCTACGCCGTACGCATGCGCTGGTTTCCGGAAGTAGAACCTACCCAGTTTGTTCAAAGCGCAGCATCCTGGTGTTTATTATCTATGCTCCCATTGGGGGTCGACTAATCTGCAGGTCCTCTGAACGTCTGAAATGCAGTCCACAGTAGGAAACCTACTATTTGTACTGTGCAGGTTCTGTTCACATTTAGTAATGTAAGAAAGCAATTCTAAAATTCATTACCTTATATGCAGTACTCTGAAATACAGTCCAACAAAATTATAATTTCAACTCTGAAATTGGTTGACTAAAATGCAGTACTCTGAAATGCAGTCCCAAAAATTATCATCTCAACTATGAAATCTTTTGACTAAAAGGCAGTACTTTGAAATGCAGTCCTCGAAAATTATAATTTAACTCTGAAATCTTTTGACAAAAAAATGCAGTACTCTCAAATGCAGTCCTAAAAAATATTAATTTCAACTCTGAAATCTTTTGACTAATACAGCAATTTGAAACGTAGTCATCATTATTATTCATTCCGCTATATATATTAATAACATATACCTCTCAATACCTCTCATTTCAGATAATGTATAACGGAGACCGAGCCCTAGAGAATGACTGAGGGTTTTGATTCTACGGTAGCTATGGATAATTCTTTCGGTATAAATGTCGGACGTTTATTTTCTTTGGTTTTTCCCAAAAGACAGTCGAATTCCACCACAACTGTTTTACTCATTTTGGAAAGTGAAGATCCGTACCAGCGTAGTTCTAGTTGAAGAGTGCGGATAGTCTCAATAGGGATAGGTCCTATTTATACTTCCCAAGAAAACAAAGGTGCTGAGAAGGTTAATGCTAATAATACCCTGTCAACTATAGTAAAACCAACAAGACCTGACTCTGTCTTCCCTGTTCCGCACAGGGCGAAGAGGGAGGACTGGCTTGTAGCCAGGCAGGTTGTTACGATTCCTAGGCTTCGTTAGGCCGTCTTCCTAGATATTGAGGAGGCCTTTGATAAGGTCTCCAGCTCCGTTATTACTGAAGCTGTTAAGAGATTTGGAATCAGCGACACTCTTGGCTGTTGCATTAAGTCCATGCTTACCGACCTCGAGGTGATGGCGTCCCTTCTTGGGGAATCTCTGAGGGTGACCACCAGCATGGGCTGCCCTCAGTGTAGAGTTCTCTCCCCCCTGTTGTGGAGCCTGGTGGTGGACGAGCTATTGGGGCTGCTCGAGGGTGTAGGGGGCTACCGATGCTTCGGGTATGCGGACGCTGTGGCGATAGTATTTACCGAGAAATTCACGGCTACTATCGCCACGCTTATGAGCTCTGCTCTTTCTAACGTAGAGCAGTGGTGCCGGGTGGATAACCTTACTGTTAATCCTGGAAAGACTGCTCTTGTTCCTTTACGAGGAAGAATACTAAGGAAATGTTCAATGATATCTCCTTTTTTGGTCAGGTCCTGACTAAGTCCTCCGAAGTGAAATACCTGGGGGTGACTTTCGATTGCAGACTTACATGGAAGCCGCACCTTGATCGGTGAATCAAGAAGGCCAAAATGGTTTTCTGGAAACCAGGAGCTCTGTCGTCAAGACTTGGGGTCTCAACCCCAAGGCCGTACACTGGCTTTACACTGGGAACATTAGACCCAATATCCTACGGGGCTCTTGTCTGGTGGACGAGGGTTCGGCTCAAAACGGTGCAGGCTGAGCTGCGCAAGCTTCAAAGGCTGGCATGCATTGGTATCACCGGGGCCATGAGATCGACCCCGATTGCTTCCCTGGAGATACTCTTTGACATGCTTCCTCTTCATCTCTTCGTTGAGGAGAAGGCTGCCATGAGGCCGACAGGCTCTACAAAAATGGCTGCTGGGTACCTAGACTTTGGGATCACAGCCATACTTAGCTCTTCCGGGAGTATGCTGCACTTGAGCCATCGCTGACTAACAAATCCGTTAGTAGTTTTTATTTTACAAAGCCATTCAGCATCCACTTTCCCAGTCGGGCCGAGTGGACTAACCCGCTGCCTCTTGGTACTGGGAGTGAAACTATTTGGTTCACCAATGGTTCCAAGACTGATTCCGGCGTTGGTGCCGGCTACTACTGCCAAACCACAAAGCTCGGTTTTTCAGAGGATCTGGGCGACTACGCAAGTGTGTTCCAGGCGGAAATTGCCGCGATCTGTTATTGCGCGGACTACTGCATCAAAAAAGGGTATACCGGACGGAATGTCAGAATTTACTCTGGCAGTCAGGCCGCCATGAAAGCGCTGAACCAGTGTCAGATTACTTGTTATCTGGTGCGCAGCTGCCTTTATCTGCTTGCGCGACTGGCGTCCCGCAACAGGATCCAGTTGTACTGGGTGCCGGGGCATAGCGGACTACATAACAATGAGAGAGCCGATAGGTTTGCTAAAAGGGGGCGGAGGCCAAGTTCTTGGGACCGGCGCCGGTCGTTCCCATCCCCTACGGGTACGCTAGACGAAGCCTGCATGACAGGTTGACTGTCATTCAAAATCAGCTCTGGCATAATATGGAAGGCCAGAGACAGACGAAACTCTTTGTCAATGGCCCCTGCAGGTCTCGGGCTAGGGACCTAATTGCGTTCAGCAGATGGGATATTAGGCTGGCTCCCGGTCTTTTGACCGGACACTGTCGGCTAAATAGACACTTCCATCTGATGGGCCTAGCTGACGACCCTCTCTGCCGGTCGTGCCGGGAGAAGGAAGAAACTCCCTCTCACATACTATGCGAGTGTGATTACTTCGCCTCACTCAGACTAGATCACTTTGATTCACATACTGTGCAGCCCTCGCGGGTCTCTTCCATGACGGTGGAACGAATTCTACGTTACGCCGCGGCCACGGGTCTCTTCAAGGCCTGAATATGAGGGTGCACAATATGCCTCTGGCATCGGCGCTAAGACGTGAGCCCCTTTCTCCGCCAATAAAAATAATAATAAATCATTACTACGCCTTGCATAGTCGATAGTTCGTAATGTCGGGTGTAGTAAGGTTTCATTTCCAGCTTCTTTGTCATGACGATTCTACCCGTTCATTACGTTGTCGAGAATTTTTATGAGTAGTAGATCGTTTATGTTTCTCTTATAGTTGCAGTGGTCGTAGGACTGCTGTCAGTTCTCTCCGTCAAAAGAAAGCATTCCGTTGGCAATGCTGGTTCCGTGTGTTGCACAGGTAGAGGTTGGCGACTGAAAGTGTCGGCGTTTCTATGTATAGTCCTTTTCTTGTATTCGATGTGATAGTAGGCATTGCTGGTTCCGTGTGTTGCACAGGTAGAGGTTGGCGACTGAAAGTGTCGGCGTTTCTATGTATAGTCCTTTTCTTGTATTCGATGTGATAGTAGTAAACTGATAGTACTAGCGCCCATCTCTGTAATCTGCCTGCCGACATCTGTGGTTTCGGTTTTTTTCGAGAAAGGCTGACCCATAGAGATACATAGAGTCACTGTTGAATTATAAAAAAACGTCTTGGTTTAGACCAAGGCCGAAAAAACAAACGATATGTGTGAGGTTCATCATTTGACTGAAGTTTCAGATATTGCAATTGTTTTAGTTATTTTATCCATTTAATCCTTAATCAATATTAAATTCAATCAACTGATTTTACTGTTAATCGATCCATTCCCTTTAAATTAATTGAAAAAATTACATATCTACGCTTTTTCAAGAAAAATTACATTTTCCGAAAACATTTTATCATGAAATTAATTATTTTGAAGGGAGTACGTGTTGAGGTGTCAATATTTAATATTTGAAATATTCTATTGACTTTCTTAAAAGAGCAGGTGAACTTTGACATAATTCGAAAGGAAAATGTAAATATTTAATAGTGGATGCCAAAACAAGGGTGTTGCACGAACTTATACATTTAATTTCGTATAACGAAATGCTACATTTCTATTGTCGCCTCTATGAAGAAAAGATTGCACTGCAATTTCCCTCTCCGTGCTTTAGAATTTCTTGGTCATAATTCAGTCTTCATTTGAAACGTCACCATCCCTTCTACATTGTTGGTGCTACTTGTACACCGGTTACGTATTACGTGTAATCATTTTAGTACGCATAAAGACCATTTTGGAAAACACACAGGGGCGAGGCCACCATCGGGGTATTCTCCCTCACACCAAGGGTCACCGCCAGACTGTGCCAAAGTTCACTACAGGCAAGAGGCTAATCAAATCTCACTGCCTATAGCGGTGCTTCTAGGCAAGAGAGAGAGAAGACCTCAATGGTGGCATCACCGCTGTGTTTTAGTTATGTGTATGTAATTTCCAAAATGGTCCACTCACCTCAGACCACCTCAGTGGTCTGAGGACTCACAAATGTACACCGAGTGATCGGTCCGTCAGGCGCTAGCGAGTGTCAAGCCAGAACCGTAATCATTCATGTACACGAATGTTTTATAGTTTTAGGTTATTAAGGTTGTAAGTCATGCCCTTACAAAAATCTTCTTAAGAACTCTTAAGAAAATTTCTTGGGAAATTTCTTTGGAAATCCTAATGGCGTTCTTTAGGAAATTGGGGAATATTGGCCTCTCTTTCTTGGGAAATTTCTTTGGAAATCCTTATGGCGTTCTTTAGGAAATTGGGGAATATTGGCCTCTTTTTCTTTAAAAACTAATTTGGAAATATCTTTGGAATTTTCTTGGGAAATATCTTTGGAATTTTCTTGGGAAATATCTTTGGAATTTTCTTGGGAAAAAAAGCATCACATCTACATTTTGAAATATGAAAAGTTAAGCATTCATGCCTCTCGTTAATTCTAATATAGTCTAAAAGGGGAAAATAATAGCATCCGTTAATGATTCTATACAAAAAAATTAAACCAGCTTTTTGACTTAACAAATACATTGGCAAAAAATTCAATTGTTTCAGACGAGTACTATAATCCAATCTTACACGATTGCGATTCCTGGGAATTTAAAGGTAAGGAATTTGTTTCTAATGTGCATTCTTAGCCTTACAAACAAGTTTACAATTTTTCGCTCGACATTGCAACAACTTAGCTCAACCTCCAATTGATTGTGGAGCATTCTAGTTATTATAAAAAAACGTCTTGGTTTGGACCAAGGCCGAAAAAACAAACGATATGTGTGAGGTTTATCATTTGACTGAAGTTTCAGATATTGCAATTGTTTTAGTTATTTTTATCCATTTAATCCTTAATCAATATTAAATTCAATCAAATGATTTTACTGTTAATCGATCTAGTCCCTCTAAATTAATTGAAAAAATTACATATCTACGCTTTTTCAAGAACAATTACATTTTCCGAAAACATTTTATCATGAAATTAATTATTTTGAAGGGAGTACGTGTTGAGCTATCAACATAGAATATTTGAAATATTCTATTGACTTTCTAAAAAGAGCAAGCGAACTTTGACATAATTCGAAAGGAAAATGTAAAAATTTAATCGAAATGCTACATTTCTATTGTCGCCTCTATGAAGAAAACATTGCACTGCAATTTTCCTCTCCGTGCTTTAGAATTTCTTGGTCATAACTCAGTCTTCATTTGAAACGTCACCACCCCTTTCTACATTGTTGGCGCTACTTGTACACCGGTTACGTATTACGCGTAATCATTTTAGCACGCTTAAAGACCATTTCGGAAAACGCACAGGGGCGAGGCCACCATTGGGGTATTATCCCTCGCACCAAGGGTCACCGCCAGACGGAGTCAATTCGCTCTGCCTATAGCGGTGCTTCTAGGCGAGAGAGAGAAGACCCCAATGGCGGCATCACCCTTGTGTTTTAGTTTCTCTGTATGTAATTTCTAAAATGGTCTACTCACTTACAAATGTACACAAATTACACTGAGTGATCGGTCCTTCAGGCGCTAGTGAGTGACAAGCCACAACCATAATCATTCATGTTCAGGAATGTTTTATAGTTTTAGGTTATTAAGGTTGGCGGGCAAGTCCGGAGAGTCACTAATAGGAAAAGGTTTCGAACTATATGGTATTATTGGCTGAGTGTGTTGCGACGGCTCAGATGACCCATACACTTGAACCACTGGTGCTTTTAAAAATTTTTATATTGGGAAAATAGAGGAAGGGGGTCGGAGTAAAGTGTGACCTTCGCATAACTGGTAATGAATAATGTGTATACCCATATTATTTCCGCATGAAATGAATATAACAAGTCAATGGTACTGAGAAGTATTTCTTTTTATGTAATCTTTACCCTTACCTTTGGTTATATCAGAAGTAAGATAAGGGACTAGAAGTAACGAGGTAACCAAACTCTTCACTTGGTGATGGAAGCGGCATAAAATCGTCAAATTTGTTCACTAGTGCTAGGCTCTATTACCAATGCTAGGGCACTTTAATTCTAGTCCCTTATCTTACTGCTGGTTATATTTATACCGATATTGCCGATATCATATTTTTCCTGTGCTACAGAGAGCCACCTACTAAACGAAACGACACAGGATAAGCATTGTTGCTTTGTCTCAAGAAGACGACATTAGTTTGAGAAAAAAAGTTCTTTATCATATTTTCTCTAAAATCAGTCTTCTCAGAAACTTACTACAGATTTAAACTTTTTTGGTGCAAACTTGAAAATTTGTTAAGCCAGCAACAATTAAAACTATGCCCGTCAAGGTGCTTACAAGTTAGTGAGCAACGACACGAAATCCCTTCAAAATAATTAATTTCATGATAAAATGTTTTCGGAAAATGTAATTGTCCTTGAAAAAGCGTAGATATGTAATTTTTTCAATTAATTTAGAGGGACTAGATCGATTAACAGTAAAATCATTTGATTGAATTTAATATTGATTAAGGATTAAATGGATAAAAATAACTAAAACAATTGCAATATCTGAAACTTCAGTCAAATGATAAACCTCACACATATCGTTTGTTTTTTCGGCCTTGGTCCAAACCAAGACGTTTTTTTATAATATCTGTCACTTCAGTCTTTTTGTAATTAAAATTTGAATAATTTTATTTTTGCTTTACCGTCATACATTTGGGGTTGATCTATTTCTAATTGCTTAAAGAAGTACTTAAGTATCGTTAATTACATTTAACTTATATTCAAAAACATTGATTTCGATAAGCAAATAATGTTGTACTTTATTTATTAAAGAAGTTTAAAAACGACGGTATTTGAAATATGGACAGTGTTGTCGAGATCAGACCAACAGCTTCCTATATGTAAAACCCCCAATACTGCCAACGGGAGATGTCATACTAAATTATACTTGCCATAAATTATATTATATTATTATACTTGCCAAAAATTATCAGGACTCGACACTGGACTTGAAACCTAGTTCTTAAGCTGACTTAAGGACTCGATACCAATTAAAAGACTCGACTCGAGATTCTATGAGAGCTTTTTTAAGGACTCGAGACTCGACTCGAACCCTAAAAAACTGGACTCGCACAGGCCTAATTAAAATTTAAATGGAAAAGTTTCATTTTGACACATTCCTTACCCTAAAATTTTGTATTTGGAGCCCATTAATGTATTATAGTGATAATGTAATTAATTTTAGTGTTAAATAGGAAAACATTTAGGCTGAAAGAACAACTCGCGTAGTTTGATCTTATTTTATTATTTCAGTTAAGATTTATCTAAAGTTACCCAAAAAACGTATTGTTTTCGATTAATTTCAAGTTAAATATGGTTATTAAGTTGAAATTAACGGCTTATCTTCTTTTACTAGTCTTATTTCTGTTTATTAAACGAGTTTGAACAAGAAATTCTCCCTAGCTGCAAACTTTAGAGGCGTGACTGTTTGACTCTTGCGGAACAATCACTATTTTGCCCCAAAACTTTTAAATATCGCTCCTTTTCAATGGCTCTCTTTTCAAAATGGGGAAAATGCTTTTAAATGACAATTTAATTAATCGTAAGAATTAAACAGGAAAGTGGAGGCTGGGTGAAAGATAAGTGTAGTTTTAATTTTAATTTGTTAGTTTAATTATAAGGTATCCATGAATTTACCCAAAACATTCGTATTTTGGGTTAATTTCACATTAATTATACTTGATCGAGTTTAATTTAACGGCTTATCTTGTTAATCTAGTGTGGATTTAGTTTATAATACAAGTAGTATGCGCTTTTGATATATTTTAATGATCATTTAAATTAATTTGAAAGTGAAATAGGAAACTACTGTGGCTGTACGAAAAACTTGTGAGGTTTTAATCTTAATTTGAGCGTGGTTCGTGAGAGTGGATTAAGCTTAAAATTTATTTGAATTTTTTTACCCTAATTGCAATGTTTAGTGCAGTTTAATATTTTAGCCATATATTCATCATTATGGTACCCTAAACTTTTGAATTTCGCGGCAATTAATGTACTTAAAAGATAATTTAAATTAACTTAAGTGTGAAATAGAAAATATTGGGCTTTACCAATGGCTTGGGTAGTTTTAATCATAATTAAACAGTTTATTTAAAAGTTATTTGAGCTTTTATCCAAAAATGTATATTTTGGTTTAATTTCACGTTAATTATATTAAATTGAGTTAAAATTAACGTAGGATTGTGTTTTGGCAGTGTACATTTAGGTTATAAAATGAGTTTAAATGTATGCATCACCTTAATTGCAATTTTTAGTGGAGTTTTCGATTCTCATTTTACGCTAAACTTTTGAATTTCGCGCCTATTAAGGTACTTTGGAGATAATTTAAATTAGATTGAGTGTGAAAGAGAAAACATGGGGCTTTACCAACGGCTTGGGTAGATACAATCTTAATCAAGAACATCATTTAAGAGTTATCGGAGTTTTCATCCAAAAAATGTATATTTGGGGTTTAATTTCACGTTAATTATACTTAATTACGTTGAAATTAACTTGTCGTCAGTGCTCATTAAGCTTATAAAATGACTTTCAACAATTAATTCACCTTAATTCTAATGTTTAGATTAGTTTTTGATTATTTCCAACACATTGCGTTCAATTTTTATCCTGTGCTAGGTTTGTGGTAAACATTATCTATACAATATGTTAATGAATGATGTTATTCTATAGTTTAGCTTGAATACCAGTAATTAAATCAAATACCTATACAATTCATAGCAATTTAAACCAATAAAGAAACGGCAATGTGGACTGTGGAAATAGCAAACAACGTAACCCTCCGTTTCTAACGTGGTTACGTTGAGAGAATCTGTGTTGTAAACCTGAAAATTATTTCACTAATTAAATTATATAACGACACTGTCCTCCTGCATTAACCAGTACCACTGTTACTTATGAATTAAACAATCGACTGTTGGTAACAAATAGTTTATAAAATGATAACGTAACATGACTAACATCACAGTATGACTGATTCAATAGGATCAAAATTGTTTTAACGAATAATCTGGTCCTCTACATTGGTTTAGTTTCAGGAATTATATCACACACCTTCACAATTAGTAGCATTTTAGTGAGATTAACAAATAATGAAACCGAGTATACCTGTCCTCAAATGAGAATGTTGAAGCGCCAACAAACAGTCATGATGAATACAGTATTAAGTTACGTAGCGTAAAACGGTAACCTAGGCGCTAGGGTTAGGATTTGTAGCATGAATCGAAGCAGACTGCGTATTTTTGTAATTCCAAATTTCCAATCCAAAACAGTGCTGGAAATAAGCTTTCTTATAATCTTTAAAAGGAAAGACACTATAAACACTATATTACATAGACAAACTAAAACTTAAGCCTTGGCCGTAAAGAACGTCGAAAAGCTTACTTTAAATGATATAAAAACCTCTATTAACTGTAATTATTTACCTGAATTACTTTTCTAGACGAAAATTCGACCTGATAACGACGTATTTCTTATTAAGGGTGCTACAGTTAATTAGAAAATACATATAAAGGTGCTCAAGCTCGGATGAAATACCAAAGTAATTGGTTAGGGTCTACTGCTAAGAAATTAGGAAAATCAGCAAGAAACCCAACATTTGAAATTTGTCAACGTAACTTGTTAGCACCCACAAACCTAGGCCCTTCTAGTTGTCAACGAGAACGAAATGAAGAAATAGGTTTAAGCGCGCTATAAGGTTAGGCTGACTTCTGACCCAAAAGTAATTTTTTGACGTACTATCTTAATTAGTTAAATTACAAAAATTAGAATTCATTAATTAAAAATCGAAACACGTAAGTTTCCCATTTAAGAAATGCTTGTTAATTTAGAAGTATTCCGAAAACTAACTTCGCTATACTTTTTCCGTATGGCCTGCCACAATTGCCTTAAAAAACCGAAAATTTTTTAATGCTTTTTCTATGGGACGCTAACCCTAAAAACTGTGAATTTTCTTTTAACATTACGGAAGGGTGTCATGTCATATCTACAAGGGCCTACCGGCCCTGTAGAATACAAGGGCCTACCGGCCCTGTAGAATGAAAGAACTTAATTCTTCAAGTGGAGATTTCATGCTTGTAATGTTTTGTAGAACTGTGTCCAGGAATTGTTCAGACAGGCTAACAAAGTCTAATAGTCTCGATGAAGGATGTTTGAGGTTACCAAAAGCCTTGTGCTGTGTAAGAACTGATGATGAAGGCAATTCGTACGTTTTATTTTCATGTGAAATTACGTTATAACAGGATTCGCAAATGTGTTTCTGGAGTTTAAAAGAAATATATCCTGCTATATGGTAAATTGTCAACTCTTTTGCCTTTTCCTTTGGGTCTATGCTCTCCACTTTAGTAACTTTCAGTTCTTTTTGTGCCAAGCCTGCAAGTCCAAGGAATTCCACCAAGTCTTCTAAATTATCACAGCATGAATCAGAACTCCTTTCTTGCTTGTGGCCAGAACTATTTTGGTCTTCCATAAAGCTATAAACGGCCTCTGTACCAAATATGTCTTCCACTAGAGTTCGAAGAATGTCGGAGGCCGGTTTTTCTAAACATATCTATGGTAATGTGAACAGCGGTTTCCACCGCAGCAGCTGTATCGACACTTAATAGTTGTTGCGCAAGAGGCACTCTCATCTTCTGATAATGTGTTGGATTAACATGTGTTGGGGTAAGTTTAGGCGCTAGTTTCAGTTCTGAAGTTGCCTGAAAGTGTATCAGGTGCTTCAAGTACTTAATGTCTACATTTCTACAAGGAAGATTATATTTCGCAACACATTGCTCTGGCAGCTCCAAGACATTGACCAGAATAGAATTTCGAACACTTTTCAAAACATGAGGTGGATCTGGTACTACAAAAATCTTGTTTTCTGGATTGTGATGTATTTTTTCTCGAAGGGGTTGGGAGGGGTCGACTATGTTTAGCCTTTGGCATTCTTTTTAAGGCTCTTTTAGTATAATGCAAGTAAAAACATCTTAGCTTCCGATCCCGTGCTTACCTAACATGTATATACCATAAAATGATAAAATTCTTGTAGAAGTCTAAAAAAACGCTCTTTTCGGACATAACTACTTCGCTGTAGGCAAAAATAGGGAATAAATTCGATAGCAAGCTAACGCTATAAGGCAAGGCCATATAAACATTTAAAAAAATATAAGATATTTACGGAATCAGTTGAGGGTACAACTCCTATTTGTATCTTACTACAAACGCTATAGAACAATACAAATCTCGAAGAAGCTATAACACGCAGGCAATGGATGCTTTGTCAACGCAAGGTTCCACTCCTAAATTAGAATGAGTTCAACGCGTTCATAGCGTCTTACGGCCCTTTTCAACTAGTTTTAATTCTATTGTGATATATTTTTTTCTTGAAGAGGCTTGTTCGGGGAGAGGGGAGAGGCTATGTTCATTGTTTGGTATTCTATTTTAGGATCTTTTAGCACAATTCATGTAAAAACATCTTCGTTCCCAATCCCGAGATTACCTAACAGGCGGATATCATAAAATTCCTCTACCTATTGTAGAAGTCTAAAAAAGCGTTCCTTTAGGGTGTTATTATTTTGCAGTATACAACCGTGTTGGGGAATAAATAAAGTCGAGAACCCGCTCTTGGAGAGAGCAGTCAATTTTGGTTTAAGTTAAGATAGTCAAAGTTAGGCTATAACGGGTTTATCCCTTTTCTGTATTTACTGTATAATAAAAGTTATAGAAGAATTACATTCTTCTAGTTGGATATTTAACGTAAGTTGTCTTTATTTCTTTTTTATGGCCCTCGGGAGTCTATCTCCCTTAGTTAAATTATTCTACGGAGGGTTACATAAAGTGGCGCCCGAACAGGGACTCGACTAAGCCTCGGTCAGTCCCGTATAAACTGTTTATCATTGTCGGTTAGGATATCCGCCCCCCATGTGGCTCTAAGCCTTGGCTTCCACATTGGTAAATAGTTTAAATTTTGTAAAGATAATTGTACTGAATTTTGTAAAGATAATTGTACTGAATTAAATCTAAATTAATCAGGAAAAAATTAAACACTAAATTAAGAAATAAAATTATCTTTGTAATAAATATAATGAATTGAGATGACTAACTTGTAATTTTTAACTTAACTTGACTCTTGTAACTTAACTTGTGGTTTGATTATTGTAAAACTGAACTTAATTTAAAAAATAATGGCTTATTCGGACGATAAACAAACTTGGAGGTCGCCTCGACCATCCGAGGATGAGGACGACGATCCAATACTAAAGAAAAGGGAAGAAAAATCAAAAGAAGATCTGGTTACACCCGCGGAAGACGATGGCGACTTGCTAGCACCGCCTGAATTTGATGATACCTTGGAGGACTTTAACCGGAAGCTTCGTATTGAGGAAGAGAGAGACGAAGAAGATTCAAAAAAGAGGACTGCAGCCTCTTCAGAACCTAACTTCTCTCCTTACTTGTTATTCCCTCATAAGAGTATTCCTGCCCCTAAGGGATGTTTAACTCCCTCTAATTTCCCTCCTCAAACTGGGATTAGTTCCCTTGATCCTCCTAAATCAGAGTCCACAATTGTTAAGCCTAAAATTAGTTTTGCTTATGTCTTACCTAAACCAGAAACTAGAACTATCGGAACCCAATTTTCTCCGTCCCAACAAATCCCTCAATTAGGACCAGACACGTCCGACGAGGAATTAAAAGCTTTTATATTGCCTTTGCTTCAAACACTGGCTGATAACTCTAACCAAAATGTAGCAATACAAAAAGCTCTAGCTACTAGTTTGGATAGGTTAGTTAGGGATCTACCCACGTTAATAAATAGAGGTTCAACTCCTCAAACGGGAAAAGTCCCTATTGAACCGCTAGAAAGACTAGCCTTTAAGGGATCGTCTAACGATAACGCTACAGAATTTTTAGCTGCTTTTGAGGAGTATGCTAAATTTCACAAGTTATCAAATGAAGAAAGGTTAGCTGCATTGCCTCTCCTTTTAAGAGGACGTGCCTTGTATTGGTACAGGGATTTAGCCCGTCAATATGACGAAATGTGTAGCTTAAGACCTTCCCATCCTCATTTAACTTGGAATACGTTTAAGAAACACTTTAAGGTTCAGTTTAGAGATTCCGAAGCTGACTCTAAACTTAAGATAGAAATTAACCATAGAAGTCAGAAGGATAAGGAGTCGGTGGAGGATTTCTTCGGGGAAGTAATGAAGCTGAATCTAGGGATGACCCATCCCCTTTCCGAAAAGGAGTTAGTTCCAATTATTAAGAGCAACTTGAAAGATGAACTTAGAACTCCCCTCCTTTTCTTACAATTTACCACTATGGAACAGTTAAGGAATTCTTGTAAAACCATAGAAAAGGATATTGAAGTCAGGAAAAAGAATGCTGAGAAAAGGGAAAAGAGGAAATCTCCCCCAAAACCTAAGGTTAAAGCAGAGTCCTCTTGCCCAGCCAATAAAGGCTCAGCCCATAGTCAGTGTTCCCCCGGGCATTGTCAAAGCCCTTGTCCTACTTCTCCATCATATCCTACATGGGAATATCCCTTGAAACCCTTAGACTCCAGATCTCAAGCAAGAGCTCACAACACTTCAAATAGAGGTCAAAGATCTTTTAATAGATACACTAACCAGAGATCTAAGTCCCCTGGTCGTCAGTTGGCCTTGTCTTACCCCTCTACACGTACGATCACCTGTTTTAGTTGTCAAGAACCAGGTCACCTTGCACCTGACTGTCCAAACACAAAGATTATCCAGTCGGGGGAAGCCCAGACGGGAGAGGTCCCTCGTGGTCCCTCTCCCGGTGCCCAATAAATTCCCCTAACAAGAAGCGTGTCGCGTTTCCCTTGAGGATTGAATCCGTCCGGAAGGGTTCAGTTTACAAAAGGGTTACCATTCCCGTTACTTTTGAACACGCGACAGTTCACGCTAAATTAGATAGTGGGGCAGATGCCTCTTTTGTTAGTCTAGACCAGTGGCAGAAAATCTGTAAACATAGAAATTCTTCAGAATTACCTGAAGATGAAGAATTAGATTGTGTAGTTTGGGGCGATGGCCGATATACATTTACAAAAGGTTCTCACGAACTAGAGTTTACTATTAGGTCAAATGAAAGTGAGAAACCATTTACATTTAAATTTTACATAGTTCCTTCCCTTAATAGTGACTTTATATTGGGTCAAGATTTTCTTGAGGAAAATAGGGTCAAATTAGATTTTGAGTCATCTCAATGCTTAGTAGGTAACTTAAGGATCCCTTTTTCAATTCAATCAGAAAAGGATCCAATAGATAAGGAGATTGTAGAGAATATTAGGGACGCAGTTTCCGCAGCCTCTATTACTGATGAACAACGTCATCAACTAGAAACCCTTTTATTGAAATTCCCTGAGTTGTTTTCTGATAAAGTAGGAAGAACAGGACTAGTCTTCCACGAGATTCATACGGGTAATAGTCCGCCCATCAAATCTCAGCCTTATCGAGTTAATGACCAGAAAAGGAAAATTATTGAACAACATGTAAAGGAAATGTTAGATGATGGGATAATTAGACCCTCAGTATCTCCTTGGGCGTCGCCCGTAGTTTTAGTTGATCAAACAAAACGGGGTAAACCCTATAGGTTTTGTATTGATTACAGAAAACTAAATCAAGTTACCATCAAGGACCCTTATCCTTTGCCAAATATAGAGGACATGTTAGCTAGGATTGGAAGACCTAAGTACATTACAACCCTTGACCTTAAATCAGGGTATTGGCAGGTGGAAATGCACCCTAAGAGCAGAGAAAAAACTGCCTTCGTGACTCATATGGGAAAGTACGAATTTAATGTACTCCCTTTTGTGCTATGTAACGCCCCTAGCTCCTTTCAGCGTTTAATTGACGAGATCTTTAGGGACGCAGATTACTTCCAATTAATAGACTATTTAGACGATTTAATCTCGCTTAGCGAAGATTGGGACCAACACTTAACGTGTTTAGAATATGTCCTCAATAGATTAAAGGAAGCGGGTCTCACCCTACAGTTAAAGAAATGTCGTTTCGCTCAGAAAGAAGCTACCATATTTGGTCACATTGTAAATGGAAAAGGGGTGCACATAGATCCTTCTAAGATAGAAGCCATTCAGAAATTCCCTCCTCCTAAAAATATTAAGGAAGTTCAGAGATTTTTAGGGATGGCAGGTTGGCATAACCGTTTTATTAATCACTACTCTCAAATAGTAGCACCCATTAATAAACTCAAAAGGAAGGATCAAAAATTTAATTGGGGTTTCGAACAGCAACAAGCATTCGAAAAAATTAAGGAAGCCATTTGTAAGGCTCACCCCTTAGCTTCCTTTAGAAGGGATTCCCCGTGCATCCTCACTACTGATGCTAGTGACGCAGGGTTAGGTGCCCTTCTGTCCCAAATCCAGGATAATATAGAAGTCCCCATAGCTTATGCTAGCACAGGGTTAAAAGATGCCGAAACTAGGTACTCTACTAGCGAGAAAGAGTGTTTAGCCATATGTTGGGCAGTTAAAAAGTTTAGGCCCTTTCTAGAAGGTCGTAAATTCACGGTCCTTACTGACCATCAAGCTCTACAATGGATGTTTAATATTAGGGAACCAAATTCTCGGCTAGTTAAATGGGCAATGTACCTCCAGACCTTTGATTTTACTATCAAACATAAGAAAGGAGTAGAAAACGTAGTCGCAGACGCTTTGTCGAGGGCCCCGATTAACGTTTTGAGCATAAACTTTAGTTCTTCTACTTCTAATTCTAATAGTACATTGGATCCAACTAGTAGTAGTACTAGTCAAAATTCTACCGGTCGTAGTAATAGTAAAACATCTTCTAGTGACTCTGTTGAAGGGCGGGTACGTCCCCCAGGTCCTAGAGCCTTATATTCAGTCTTCACGTTGAATGACGTAAGAAAGTCTCAAGGGAAGATCCTTTTGCTTCCCCTATTATTAATTCCTTGCAAGGACCTAACCCAGTTAGGAATAAAATGTTTGAAATAAAAAATGATCTTCTTTATAGAAGAACTTACAGGAACCATCCTGAAAAAATTTATCTACCTCCTCGTTTAAGGCTAGAGGCCATGAGGTTGTTACATGACCACCCTTTATCAGCTCACAGGGGCAAAGATAAGACCCTTAGTAAAGTAACTTATAGATATTGGTGGCCCACTGTAATTAGTGATGTTCAGGATTATGTTAGAGGGTGTTCACTATGCCAACAATTCAAGGCTAGAAATAGGAAAAAGCCAGGGCTATTGCAACCCTCAGAAATAACAAGTCCTTGGGATCAAATTAGTGTCGACATAATGGGACCATTCCCTCAAAGTAGACATCACTACAAATATTTAATAGTTTTTGTCGATTACATGACTAAATTCGTGGAAATGATTCCACTTAAAACCATTACTGCTAAGACATGTGTACAGGCTTTCAAGTCTATTATCACTAGGTGGGGAGCTCCAAAAGCTATTATTAGTGATAGAGGGGTACAGTTTACTTCAAAACTTTGGCTGCAAACGTGCAGAGCTTTTAAAATAAACCCAAAGTTTACCACCCCCTATACTCCTAAGGGAAATCCCACTGAAAGAGTAAATAGAGTAATAGGTGAATTAATATCATTCTATGTAGGGAATCACCATGATAGATGGGATGAATCCCTTGACCTCCTTCAATTCGCAATAAATTCCGCGCCCCATGAAACCACGGGCAGATCCCTTTTCTTTTTGAACTTAGGGCCGGAGCCACGTCTCCCTTGGGATTTAGATATTGAAGAACCCATTCAGGACAATGATGACCTTAGTCGTAGTAAGGCTTTAAAGGTTCTTAAAGAACAATTAGCATTCAGTAATGAATTGTCTAAGTTAGCTAAAGCTCACCAAAAGAAGTATTATGACCTTCGTCATGACCCTTTAGAGTTTGAGGTAGGAACCTTAGTATGGATGGAAACTCATCCTTTATCAAGTACGACAGGTCAGCTCATGAAAAAGCTTAGTCCTAAATGGGCAGGTCCCTTTAAGATAGTTGCAAAACACTCTCCCGTTGTCTACGAGTTAGAGGACGCTAACTCAAGGCAGAATGTAGGGAAAGTTAATCTCGAACACCTGAAACTCTACTGGACAAACGTAGCTGTCTTTGACCAGGCCGGAAATGCCCCCACTTCTCAATCGGACGTTGCAGACGAAATTGAACCTAGTCCTTCTACGGATGGTGATAGAGCGCTCCACCAGCCTGAAGAGACTTCCTCAACCACGTCATCCGAATCATCATCATCTTCTACGTCACCGCCACCGCAGGACGGTCAGGACGTCAATCAACCGATTGTTCCTGTTATGCCAGATGTCCCTCAACCCTCGACATCAAGTACAGTAGAAGATCAAGCAGCGGATCAACCGATCCCTCCTGCAGTTCGGGATGATTCACATCGCCCTACAGATTCTGACAGTGAACCGGGCATGGCCCTTTTTGAAGACCCTCCTCTCCTCCTTTTTACCTATCATGATATGAGGGCTTTTCAGCTCGATCATCCCTCTAACGATAGCCCGCCTTCTGCGGCAGGGGAGGCTTCCCCGTCTGATCGTGAATCAGTCGTGGAAAATAAGCTACATACGTCAACATCCAGTTTTTCAGAAGAAATTCGAACACCGGAAGACAAATCAACGTCTTCTGAACAATCAGTCATGGAACCGGTGTTACAGCATTCCCCCTCGTCTGGTTTTTCGGAGGAAATAGTACCTCCTGAACCGATCTCTATTCCTTCGGAGGAAATATCTAACCCTGAACAGACACCTCAATCGAAATCCCAATCACAGCGTGTGTCTGATAGCTCATCGACCTCGTTGTCGGAATCAATGAAAGCTCCTCGTTTAAATAGGGCTACATTACCCGATATTTATTTAGAACCGTTTAAATTGGGATGGCGCCGAGAGGTGTGTAAGAGGGCGACGGTTCAGCCCGGAGGTAATGAAGTAGATATCTACTATCGAACTCCTGATGATAAAAGGTTAAGGTCACCTTATGATTTTTAAGTTTACCTTAACAATAACAATGTCACAAACCTAAAAAGGGAATACTTCTGTTTCTCCCGAGAGCCAATTTCTGTTTTCCCTTGGGAATTTATCTCCCAAGCAACAAAACGAAAATACTAAAATATTTTAATTCTAGATGGCGAAAAAGGCTGGAGATGCACCTTGGGTTTTTGAATTACCAACAGGGATGAGAAAAACAGAAAAGAAAACATCAAAAATCCTAGACGTAGCCCGTAGATCTCTTGAAGTAATGGCGAAATATTGCCCTGACAATCTAAAAACACAGGAAAAATGTAGAAATTGTGGAGACTTGGGACATGACGCACATAATTGTTATATGCCGAACCGCTTCAGAGAATCTTCAACTGCATGCTCGCTATGTTACACCAAGGGACATAGTGACGTCCATTGTCCTTTTAAGGAGGAAGAGACACTTATCATGGAAGTCCCCCAGGAAGAAATCGACGATTTATTAGATCCTGCGGGAAAGGTTTCCCAGACTGCGTCTCCTCCCTCCTCCTTTACGCTTGCCGAAGCTGCCGGGTTTAACCCTCCATCACAAGAGGCCGCCCAGGCGGTTCTCGACCCCTTTTCCCTGTCTCCATATGTACCTGTTCAATCTAGAGTCCAGGAACCTATCACGGCTTTTAAGAAATTGAGGGCGCTAGTTCTAGCTGACTCACATTCAGAAAGGGAAAACTCTTCTCCTAATCCGCTCCCGCTTCCCTCTTCCCATAAAAGGCAGCCTATTCTAACCTCTGACGAGGAGGACAGTAATTGGGAGCGCTTCGGTACAATGGGCTGGATCCCAAAGAGACCCTTTCCGAAATTATTAGTCCCCGCACGGGTCCCTGACGCTAAGCGTCCTTTTGTTCGAAATGACGTGCGTTGCTGGAGGTGCCATAAAATTGGAGAACACGTAGTCTCGGACTGTCCTGGACGGAGAAGCAAAGCCGCTGAAGCCAGGAGAGAAGCCCGAAGACAAGCCCGTTTGGCGGAAAGGCGTGAGAAAATAAATGAAGAACAATAAAAGAAAAAAAAAATTTTTTGTCATATTTCAAATACTCAACCCCTGCTAAAACTTTAAAGGTTCCTCGGGGTAACCATCTATTTTCACTAATTATTATCTTTTTTGATATAAAGAGTTCCTAAAGAGGGGGGGGTGTAACATGGCTGCCAGACTCCTGGAGGTTCACCTCCTTGGGTCTGGCAGGGTGTTATGCCTCCATGTTACATTCTCCTCCTCCGATCTATTACTGCTATTTTTGAGTTAGTCAGTCGAGAACCCGCTCTTGGAGAGAGCAGTCAATTTTGGTTTAAGTTAAGATAGTCAAAGTTAGGCTATAACGGGTTTATCCCTTTTCTGTATTTACTGTATAATAAAAGTTATAGAAGAATTACATTCTTCTAGTTGGATATTTAACGTAAGTTGTCTTTATTTCTTTTTTATGGCGCTCGGGAGTCTATCTCCCTTAGTTAAATTATTCTACGGAGGGTTACAGTATAAATCTAGAAATTCAAAAATGTATGTAGGACTACTCAGTGGGAGAAATGTCTACAAAGGCTTAACAATGGAAGAGCTCCTGGGTCTCTTTACACCACAGGAGCAACAATTAAAGATAAATTAAAATATGGAAAAGGTGGTCTTGCTTAGATCACAAAAATAATACTTAGCTACAACAATTGATTATTTTCTTTTTGTAGTGAAACTTGCTTATTCAGCAAACCTTGAACAACAACGAGTAAACGATATATAACGGTTACTAGCAAAGGAGCTCAAAAGTATAGCCTACTCGATCACGCGCATCACGACGCAAGCTGCACGCGCTATAGATATAGCAGCTATAGCGCGAGCAGCGCAGCGTCCGTCAGCGCGGATTGAGTGGGCTATTATAGGAATAAAGGCGAGTTATCTACTTCAGATCTATGCTATATTTAGCGCCATCATTGCCAATGCTTATTTTGATTACGTGCATAAAAATAATATTGAACTTTTTTTCGTAAAGTTAGTGATCATAAGTGATGATTAGTAATTGATAACTCTTATTAGTTAAAATTAAGAGTTTATTAAATAAATTATCATTAACGTTTATAGGTAAATTTAAGTTTGAAACGATATTTTGTCTTTGGCAAATATGTAACTGAAAAGAACCCAATTAAGAGTTAATTAAATAAATGATAAATATCCTTTTTAGGCAAATTTAAACTTGAAATGATAATTTTTCGTTGTCAAAATTTGTTACTGAAAAGTGAAAAGAACCATGGAAAGTGCTTGTGCTTCGTAAAATTTATTATTAGGCTTGTTTGAGTAAAGATTTTATTGCGAATGCCAATACTTAAAATTAAACATCAACTTATCATTTACACTTTAGCTTATCTAATCCCAAAACCTAAATTCCCAAATAAAATGTACAGGTATAGTTAACCACAAAAATGTGTCTGTCTAGAAGCACTTGCAAGTTAATTTAATTAACTTACAATATAAATATATATTTATTTAATTCGAACACTTACAGAGATGGTAATATCATAAACTTGCTTAGTTACAGAGGTTTCCCTGATACACTTTCCAGAGACTACGGTATTAATTTCTTTTGGTTTACAAATCAAATATCTCTTACTTTAAAAATGTGTTTAGTTTTTATTATATTTCACACTTTCCGACGAGTACAATTCCTAAAATACTTTTGTAAACCTTCTAATGCTAAAAACGCGACGTATTTTATAATTGTAGCGCTACCCGTTTTAAACTGCCTATCTACCATTCGCGAATTTCCCGCCAAGAGATTTCAATTCTCGGCATGTATAGGCGCGCTACCATGGAAACGCGAGACTCGCCGCCTCGTACAAAGTTCCCTCCTTCCTGCCCCAACTAAGCAAGACGCGAGAGGAACGCGCCGCCGCCGACGTAAGAGAGATGCTAGGTTTAAGCAACATAACTCGAGCTTGTTAATATGACTAGACGGCCGAGAGCGTAAAGGCGTCAATCCGTGGAGTGAGAGCTCTGTGGATGGTGCGGGATCGAAACCCGGTCGAGGAGGAAAATAATTTCATAAATAAATTGCAGAGCCACCTAAGTGTGATTCTGAGTACTTTTTAAAAATTTCCGAATTCCGCACGGGAAAAAGAGGGGGGAAATGGGGGAGAAAGGCGCGCCCAGCCGTAATCAAATAGTCGGACTAAACCTTTGCACCATCCGATAGATGGCTCAAAGCAAAAATGATCCATACCAAATACTTTCTAACCGGGGAAACCAACTTTTCAATTTCCTAGAGAGATGGTGAAACAATACTTGAAATTATTTCTATAATTAATTGACAAACAACAAGATGGTTAAGATATGTAGGAAATTAAATTGACACCATGATGATCAGGGTAAATATGAAAATAAAATAATAACAGGATGGTCATCCTGGTGACGGTAAGCGATAAGTGTATAAATTTTTCCATAACATAATAAAATCATAAATAAAATAATTCTGAACTTATGAACGATATTTTAAGAGCCTTTACCTCGGGGGTCAGTACCGCGCAACCTCTCTCTGATGCTATTAAAATCAGCCTAACTCTATGTTAAATAATAGCATCAGTCTATCCTCTGTTAAATAAATTCAGTAATGATGCAATTGACTGGCCAAATAGCGAGGTCAGAAAGTTTTTGAAATTCGCTGTCATCCTCACAGGCAACACAGAATGAGGAATGATCAGAGTCAGGATTTTTAGTTTTGAGTCTGATGAAAATCTGTTTAGTACTTCCAGCCTTTTCCCTTAGCACAACTATGTCAGAAGAAAGTACAGTCCCCGACAAAAGTTTCTGGACATTTTCATTTGGCTGCCATTTTGTTCCTATTTGAGCTAGAGTAACAAAATACGACTTTCTAGATAGGTTGCCTTCTCAAGATTATTTTAAAATTACAAATGACACTGTGGCGCTAATAGGGCGTTAGCCATAGCGGAAATAGTAAAGCCCCCCGATAATGACGTTACGAAATAATGCTTCAAATGGATCAATAATTCTATCGTTGCGCGCGTCTTGTCACGTAGAATCCGAAACTGTTTTCAAATTGTAAATCGGTTCAGCAAATCAAAAGTTATGACAAAAAACGTGACGTTCAAAACAATAGCAAATAAGCCTAACGATTATTTATTTGTTCTATATCAACTAAGCTCAGTAGTAAAACATTACGATCAGAAAAACAGGATGTTCAAGCCATAGCATAGTTTTACTCTGAAATGATAGAAATGAGGTTTTAAGAATAACGTTCAGTAATGTGGCGATTTATTAGTTAATTGCCAGTAGGGTCTCGATTTTAAAAGGACAATAGGGTTCCAACTTAGAAATAAAGGTTTTGGATGGCGCTTTGGAAAGTAGAAATTCTGGATTTTGTGTGCAGGGTAGTGTTAAGTCTGTGAATTTGGAATAATAAGCAAGTTGTGATTGCTAAAGTGGAAGGATTTTCGACATTAAAAATTTTCCAAATATTCTATAATGCGCGAAGTTTGCGTTTTGGGTTGAATTCTTCTGTGCCTTTTCTGTAGTAAATGTTTTAAGCTCTTAAAGAAAAAATATTTTGTGTAGCTTACGGGTGGGTGGGTTTAGAGCTCGGTATTTTCGATCAATTATCCACTTTATTTTATCTTTATCCATACCCGAAAATTATCCACAGAACTTACATGTTCAATCGTATTATTATCCACAAATTTGTTTATAAATAATCGGTTATCCACCAATTTGTGGATAATTGATCGAAAATGCCGAGCTCTAGGTGGGTTTTCGATGATTAATGTTTTTGTGTCTTTTCGGTAAATAATGATTGGGTGTCTTTTCGGTATAAAAATGTTTGGTTTGGATTTTCTTAAGAAATGTTTTGAGTGCTTGGAGAATAAATATCGTGGCAGAACTCCAGTTTGCAGAATAGGTGACGTGTCTACCATGGAAATGTAGCGGAGAATCGGGAATGAAGATTCACGATGACATGAATTAGAGAAGAATGTAACAACGACAAATTCTTGAAGAAGGATGCCAATATTAATCCTCATTGTGAAATGGATGGTAATCTCCGAAGATAATGGTTCGAATTATTATATTATTTAAATTAAAAAGACTCACTTGTCCTAATGACATGAAAATATTGATATTCGAATACTTCTCCTTTTGTCTGGAAGTTTAATTTTTCCACCACTTTTGAAATTAGACAACTATCTCTTTAAATATTAGAATGCCATATATTTTTTGTTAAATCTAAGGTTAATTATAGAACGTTGAATTTAAAAAAGTAGTCTTCAAACAATGAATGAAATGGATTTTTAATGTGTATATAAAAAAATATATAAGTAGTTCACTGGAAATTACACAGTCATCAACATATTAATAATAATAATAATAATAATAATAATAATAGGGGCTGGGCTTCATGAAACGAGAAAAAATACCTTTTGGATTTTATTTCCGAGTAGGTAGGCTGCCTTGTTTTTTAAGCTTGCAGCATGGCAATCACTTAATTCTTCAGCCACGCCAAAGTGTATAATCACGGTAAACAAGTGCCTGCCTACGTTGGAGATTATGTTACGATTTACGTTTATTCACTAATGAAAATATTCAGGAATTTTATCATGAATGCTTGCAAAAATTTAATCATGAATATTTTTGAAAATTTAATCATGAATATTTTTGAAAATTTGATCATGAACATTTTTAAGAATCTCATCATGAATATTTTCAAGAATTTAATCTTCAAAATTTAGAAAAGTCAATCATGATAACTAAGAAAAAATGGGTCATGAATATTTCGAAAAATCCATCTTGAATATTTTAAAAAAAATTCTTCAAGAATATATAGAGAAAAAATACATCTTGAATATTTTCAAATTAAAACGAATGGTTTTATAGATGTTAAGCCTAAAACTGTCTGACCTCTCCTATACGTCCTTAAGATTTAAATTGAAATTCCCAATGTAAAAAAAAAACTCGATGTCTTAGATTAGTGGTGTCTTTGAAATTTGAGTAACAAATGGTATATAGGGCATAGAACATGGGTTTTTGATTTATTGGTCTTCTAGTACTAATTTCTGTATTGGTATACTTACGACGGTTTATTTACATATGCAAAAAACGCGATATAGGATTGATTGACGTATAAACAGCTGGTAGTGTGTTCAAAACCTGTTCACTATCTCGATTTACATATTAGAACTGAAAAATAGCTCTTAGGTTTTATCGATTCACATGGGTATACGGACTAAACCTTTCCAAGACAAAGAACCCCAGGCATAATCTCCCATTACTGAAATTGTACAAAATCCTCGGTTGTTAACTCTATCCGAGAAAAGTGAAAAATCCCCCGATAATTATCCCCATCATAGAAAAAATACAATATCAATATAATCCAAAACACTTCAGCAATCCGGTAGTGCAATAGATCAGGTATTGGACTATTTCTAATTAATTCGTTGACTTTCATTCATTTCAAGGGAAAAAATAAGTTCAACCACTGAAAGAACACTTGTGGGAGTTTTAGAATTACTCATACCATTCACGGGTTCTCAGGAAACTCTTTGCCAAATTTCAACCTTCTGTTTTGGATAAAGAATGCGCGCGAGGAAATTTGTTTTCACGCTATAGGATGAGCAACTCCCCTATCTCCGACAACAGCTTATTCTGTATATACTATATTTTCAGCTTCGGTTGTTAGCACGCGCAAAGCTAGGTCTCTATGTTATGTAGGTTTGTGCGTGCTGACAAGAGACGAAGAAAAAAAAGGATTATAAATATCCGCGAGATTTTTATCTCAAATGCACGAACCTGTAGGATTTAGTTTCAAATACGTGCATAGTCGTATGTAATCAATTGGTGGGTCCTTCAAACATTATCAAGGAACGTTGTGCTATTAAAAATAGCGAAAATTATTTCTTGAGATTCCCAAAAGATTTAGAAACGTAATAAATATTTATAATACTAACTCTAACATCCTTCTCTAATAGTCTAAATTAGTATTACTTGAAATTTTAAAAGTCACTGGCTCGACTATGAAGTCGACACTCTTAAGTTCTGGTTTTTAAGAGGATCCCATTCTCAGGCTTTTTATTTTATAACACTTTATTTCTAAATTAATTAAAATCAATTCTGGTTAAATTTTAAATTAAAATTAATTCTGGTTAAATTTTAAATTAAAATTAATTCTGGTTAAATTTTAAACTAAAATTAATTCTGGTTAAATTTTAAATTAATTAAAATCAATTCTGGTTAGATACGTAACACTATTTTTTATCAGAGCTAAAAATCAATGACACATATTTAATTGCTCTCATTTCGACACAACTGCAACCGTATAGATTCATTCATTGAATAAAATTTCTCATTTCTAATTATTTAAATTAAAAGGGCTGTTTAACATCTAAAGGTGAAAACCTTTACTTCTAACCTGACTTGTCGGCTTATAAGTAAACAAATACTGGGCTGCCAGGCTGTCTCTTACACATCAAAGTTGGCCATTTTCGCTTATGAGAAATGTATATTTGTCATATGCATCTATGTGTGGCTCAGACTTGTAATAGCACCACCCGATTAAACCTCAATTACTTCACTCGTTACTCTATCATCACCGTCGACTTTCAATTCAACAGTGCATTAAAACTTCGTAATTAAAACCATCGCAATTCAGTTTGCATTGAAACTTCGTAATGAAAACCATCGCAACGTAAACCTTAAACTTTCTCGAGTGCCGATAATTTTACCTAGATATGAATTACTCTAAAGGTAATATGAAACTATTCGTACATCACTGGCAGGACATGAAACCATCTGATACGTAGCATTAATTCTAGGGTTTACTACGGGTTGATTTTTTAGGAATCCGGGCGCTTAACAATCCCTTTAAAATGTCTATACTCTTTCCAAAAGCATAACTGTGACGTCAGTCAAGTTACTGATGAATCTCTCTCTTTTTCTAATCATATTATCGCTGACCTCGTACCAGCCGTTGTCTTTTCTCACAAAGTTTACATAATGTCCCTCGGCTAACGATTCACCTTCATGAATAATCACCCCTTTAGTTTTAAAAAGCATCTTGGTCATTGTGACTTTTTGATTTTCGAAACTTGATATTTTAGTCGAAATTTTAATTGGTCGCCCATCTTTGTAATCGCCACGAAGAAGACACAAAAATACGTACTTTCCGCTGGATATCAAGCACTTCTGTTAATCGCATCCTTTTTTCTAAAGATTTCCAATCAATTGTATCTGGGTTTTCAAGCGGAAGATGGAAAATATTGCTTTGAACAATATTTTCCGAATTTTGTTCAACTTGACATTTGGGGCGTTTTGTAACGTTTCGAGACTTTGACCAAAAAAGATCTTTTAGAGCCTAAGGGCTCGTTTTCATAGGCGCGAGTTGCGTGAAAATGTCGAGAGAAAGCGGAAACGTTCGAAAAAAATACATTACCGCGCGTATTCAAGCTCGCGAAGCGTGAGCGTTTTCGAATTTTCTAGCTTCTATGAAAACGAGCCTTTAGAGTAATTGGCTTCCATTTCTTGGCTTAGTGTAATAGAAGCTACACTCAAGTAGAAGATGATTAACGGCGTTGCCATGGAGACTGGACGTTTAAATGACTCTAAACTTGCTTGCTCGATAACAGCTAGTGTGATGTGTTTGAAGTGTTGCCATGGTTTTCAAAGTAATCAAGCAGTTGGGACAATCTTTGAAGTTTTAACCACTCGAAAGAGCGTGCTAAAAATCTCAACGTCTAACACTCATTCGTTTCATTGTGTTCAGGGTTCTTAGCATGTTTTGACAGAAAGTTTATATTAATGTCAAGAAATTTTGGAAGATGTATCGAAAAAATACAACCAAGTACCTTAGTTAAATAATCGTCAGTATATTATCTTTGAGAAATTTGTTCATTATAATATTCACCAATCCTAACTTTAAAGCAAAGTGTGGTTTCAGTAGATCCCCTACAAAGAGACTTTCCCTTTGAACTCCAGTTTTGACTTGGTGAAGGCAGGAGGCATTTGTATGCGGGATTAATAAGTGCACTTATAAATCCCGCCTACTAGCTTAATAGAATGAAAAGTCAACTTCTAGGGGAATCACTGGAGCCGCGCTACGCTTTAATGAACCCTGTCCTTGCAATATGCTGCTTCATTTAAACATTCATTATTACAACTTTGCACTATTAAACGACTATATCCTAGAAAAGTGATTATTCTTACATATATATATATGTAACTCAGTAAAAGTTATGGACTATTAAGTGACTACCTAATTACTTTAATACAGTGACAGGCGCTAAAGAGAATCAATAATGGCCAAGTGATACGCCGTGGAACGTTTTCGTATTTACGACTTGAGATTAGCCTCCTCTTGGGAGAGTTTTGCTCAAATCCTTGGAGTAGGAGGTACAAATATTCTCTCGATTAAACAAACATTTTAAAATTCCATAGTATATCGGTACTAAGGGAATTGAATGTTGTAAATTGTCTACATGAAATTGAACAACGTAACTAATTTTTGATTTATTTTGATGAAAAAGACCGAAATAGAAAAAAAAATTTCGTTTTTCAAAATTTACGAGGAACTCGTTAAGAATCAACACGTATAATACTAGAATAAGCATTTCGCTACTTCGGCCCAATGTGTACTCTATACCGATTTCAAGATACGACAAAGAAATATTTAAGCGGGCCATTTGTGTTTTAAACGAACTTAAGAGAGATTTATGAGAAGATTCTTTGAGCCCGAGTATTTAATTCTGAATTTTCGAGCGACGACTCTCAAAGCCGAAATGGCCAACTAAAGGAACCGAGTGGACTCTTCTAACAAATTTCACCGCTGTATGCACCGTTGTTATTGAAAATTTTGGCCCGTTAGTGGTATCGGAGTTAAATTATTGTTATGACAGATAATTATGGTTAATGGTGCGATACATCGCACACCAGACGCCACTGCCCTGTCAATAGCTAAAGCCCCAGTACAAGAGATAGTTTTGCAGCTCGTGTCCCATTGGGCATTGAATTAAAACAACGAAAGTGACACTTACTCAATATAAACTAGCAAAATCAAATCGAATGAGTGTATATCTTTACGATTACATTCTGGTAGTTTCACATAACCTTCACTCGTGACGAGATATCCCAGCCAATTCTGAATCTAACCAAATCTAAATATGCAATACAAAATATTGGTCCATAAATTTAAAAATTGCGACAGTAGCCAATTATTTTTTAAAACGTCTGTCGATAGCGCGGATTACATATACTTTGCAACGGTTTCGTCTAGAAATCGTTGCAGACGACAGAGGGACAGGCGTATTCTCCGGAATATGTCCGCTCCTCTGTCGTCTACGTCACCTCCTTCTACTTTCACTCCCCCCCTTTCTTTATGATTTTGACTATATAAGCCCGTGCAAAACCCACATCTCTCTCTCGTTCTTCAAGTCAACTCGTCGGAAGCCGTATCCCACGTCCCGCGATAGTTTTTGTTCTCGCGCAGTCGTCCCTCGGGAAACACTTGCGAAAGTTTTCTTTTCGTAAAATTTAAAAGTTATTAAATTCATTTTTGATTCTCAACATGAGCCGAAGGTATGAATAATTTCTTTTATTAAACTCCAACGGGAGGAAGTTATTTAATTAGGCCTATCTTAGAATCCCCGTATTTTAAAACTTAACGTTCTCACAAGGTCCCCCTAAATTAAATCAGGGCTACCTAACGTCCTGTATCGGAATTCCCCTCTTCACGACCGGCCAATTTAGTTTTTCCCTGGGGCATTCCGTTACAAATGGTGCCGTGCCCGTCTTTTTGAACCCTCGGTTATTGTTTTCCCCGTCCCGTCGCTTTTCTTCTCCGTCGGGGTGGTTGGGCCCGAGTCGCGTGTTCAGTGACAGGCTAGTTCTAGTTTGAGTTGGAATTTCTTCTCGAACATGCGAGGGCGTGCTTCCCGAGTTTAAGTTTAAATCGATTTGAATCTTAGAATTTATTTATTATATTATTTATTTATTATATTATTTATTTATTATATTATTTATTTATTATATTATTTATTTATTATATTATTTATTTATTATATTATTTATTTATTATATTATTTATTTATTATATTATTTATTTATTATATTATTTATTTAGATTAGTATTATTTAATTTTCGAATAAAACCTCGTGATAAATCAAATTATTTTTCGAATAGATAGATTTTTGGATTTAATTATTTTTGACAGTTTAAATGAATAAACCCGAATCGTGCCCAAAGCAACAATTATATCGCGAACGCAAGGATTCGGATATTTCTTCGGTCTCCTCCCGTGAATCGGAAAATTCGGGATACACGTGGCCGGAAGCTAAGCCTAACCTCGTGTTCGGAAATATCTGACGTCCCTCTCGGTTAACCGAAACGAATATGGCATACGCGTCTAACCCAAATGATGAACCCTTATGGGATAGTAATTATGATTTAAGCCGATTTTTATATAACCAAGAAGAAAGGATAGAAAATCCCTCGCATAATGAAACAATTCCCAAGTCAACTGAAGACGAGATGGATAAACGCGCTAGAAACCTAGCCTTATTCAAACACGCAAGCAAAATTTACAACCCCAAGGGAACCATGAAAAATCAATCTAGATATGGAGGGAGTACCCCTGACTTAGGCAATTTAACAGAACCCCTACAAAATAGTCAACCAAACCCTCGAGGCGAAACAGTTCCAGATAGTTCATAAACTAGGGCCAAGAGATTTATGAATAATTGGGCCCCAATTAACCAAATTAATCCCCCAATAATGTCTACTATACCAATCACAGTTCCTAATACCCCTCAGTGTGGAACCATACCACATAGTAGCTCGGTAACATACACAAATGCCCCTATTAGGCAAAACATAGCTAATCCAGTATCTGTCGGACAGACACAGAGACCCACTAGACAGGTACCAAATATCCCTCAAGGAGTGTCACAAACCCCTCCTGCTCAAGGCTATAGTCAGCCCCTGGGAATATTAAACCCTCAACCCCAACAAAGCAATCCGAATAGTGGGGGTGCGCAACAGGCAGCATTTTTAGCCTCAATTTTACAGTCCTTCTCAAATATGGCCATCGCTAGTCAAGGCGGCGTAAAAGGTTTAGATCCCCCGGAAAGACTAGCTTTTTACGGCAGGCAAAACGAAAGCGTACCGGAGTTTCTTAGGCAGTTTGAAGAGTACGCGACATTCCATAAAATCAGTGAGGATGATAGAATGCATGTTATTCCCCTCCTCTTGCGAGAAAATGCTCTATATTGGTTCCGATCCCTCCCTCAAGGAATGAAATGGCCCGAGCTTAAAGGGAGACTGAAACGTCACTATAAAATCGAGGATGAGGAAGCAAAGGTTAGAATAGATTTAAATAACAGGCTACAAAAACCCCATGAGTCAGTAGACGAATTTTTCGGTTATTTTGCAAGGGTAAACAAAAATCTTCATCCCCCAATACCGGATAATGAGTTACTTGTAATGAAAAAGCGGAATTTAAGAAATGAATTAAAAGGGCTCCTTATGTTTATCCCCCTGTACACTACCGCGGATTTACAAGATGCTTGTTTAAAAATCGAACAAACCTTAGGCTTAAATAAACCCAAATCTAGTCAAACCACAAGTAAGGCAAATCCAAATGAGGAAAAAGCTCAACAAACCCCTGAGACTCAAGTTAAAACATATCAGGAACCAATAATAATCAGAGAACAACCAGTATATCAGATACAGCCTCAAGTAGTCTCACAGTCACAAGTGATACCCCAACCCCAAATATTGCCTCCACAGCCAGTTATACAGCAGGTAGCTCCCCCAACAACGGTTTATACCCCAGTAACAACTCCATCCGGGTACATCCCGCATATGGGAACATATTACACAAACACGGACACAAACTTTGAGCGGTTCATCCCTCATGGGAACACAACCCTCCCTCTTCCGGAAGGATCTCCAAATCCCTTCCCTGTCCAATATGTTCCTCAAAGCTACCCAGCTCCAAATTATAGAACTCTTTTCCCGAGACCCAGCCCCCAAACAAGGCAATCCCACCTTGAGTCAAGAAATCAGCCAAGACGACAAAACCTACAACGAGAAGAATATCCTCGCCGAACTCGAGTCTTCGAATCAAGAAATCAAACTAGTGAAACCAGGAACGAGAACCTCGGAAGCTAGCCCTTCCTCCAGTTCCAAGACGTCAACAGGACCAGACCCAGGAAGGACAAATTCCTCCGGTAGTCAACCAGGGCGCCCGACAAATAACCTGTTTCAACTGCGGTGGCTTGGGTCACTACACAACCGAGTGCCCATCCGCCAGAATGGAAAGAAATCGAGGTCAGTTTCCGGGAAACGCCAACTCGGGGGGGAATACCAGAGGACGTTTCCCTCTCGCAACTCAATAGTCCCTGAAGAAGAAGACTGAATTGTGACCACACCACTTCACTTGGCCACAATTCAAAGAAGAGGACTCCCAAAGAGGAACCCTCACTTAATAAAAATAAAATTTGAACACACAGTCCTACATACAAGAATCGATAATGGTGCTGAAGTATCCATGATAAGCCTAGACCAATGGAGGGCCATACAAAGAAAATAGACTAGAACCTAAGTCAGAAAGATCAGAATGCATAGTCATGGGGAACGGACAGTACTCTTTTACTAAAGGATCAACAGTATTAGACTTTGAAATAAAATTTGAACAAGACATCATTAGGAATTTTAGTCAAGAGTTTCATATTGTCCCTTCACTCTTATGTGACTCAATATTAGGCCAAGATTTCCTAGAAGATTGGAATACCATTTTCGATTTTGGAACTTTAACATGCTCAATAAATGGACTAACACTTAAACTCTTAGAGGTGTCGGAGGACAAATTGCCCCCGTCAACTCAAATGGTAAATAACGTCAACGAAGCAAATGATTCAACCTCTCTCTCGTACAAGCAGAAAAGAGAGTTGAAGGAACTCCTTCTCAGGTTCCCTGAACTATTCAGCGACAAGTTAGAAAGGACCAGTCTGGTCGTCCATGAAATACACACAGGTAACTCTAAGCCTATACATAAAAGAGCATACCGAGTTAGCGACGAAAAGAAGAAGATCATCGAACAAAATATCTACGACATGCTAAAAGATGGCATCATAAAACCATCCACCTCACCATGGGCTTCACCAGTCGTAATCATGGAACAAGACGACGGATCCGGAACAGGAAAAAAGAAGTACCGCTTTTGCATCGACGTTCGGGAACTGAACGCAATCACCGCAAAGGATCCTTACCCTATTCCTCGTATCGACGAAACCTTAAGTAAGTTGGGGAAACCCAAATACATCACAGCGTTGGATCTGAAATCAGGCTACTGGCAAGTCGAGATGGAACCAGGAAGTTCACCGAAGACCGCCTTCATCACTCACGCGGGAAAATACGAATTCAACGTTCTCCCTTTTGGACTTTGCAATGCGCCAAGGACCTTCCAGCGTCTGATGGATGAAGTCTTCCGGGATGGAGAAAATTTCTCTATCGTATTATACCTAGATGACATCTTGATCGCATCCGAAACATGGAAGGAGCAGAAGAACGCTCTGGAGTACGTCATGACCAAATTGAAGAACGCCGGTCTCACACTTCAACTGAAGAAATGCCGATTTGCCCAGACAGAAGCAGTAGTCCTGGGACATGTCATCAACGAAACAGGAATCTACATAGATCCGTCCAAAGTGGAAGCCATCAAGGACTTTCCCCAGCCGAAGACGCTGAAACAACTTCATCGATTCCTTGGAATGGCTGGATGGCACCACAGATTTATACCACACTACTCGAAGATAGCCACTCCTCTAAACCAGTTAAAGAAGAAAGGAGTCAAATTCGAATGGGGTCCAGCACAAGAAGAAGCATTCCAGAAAATCAAGGAAGCCATTTGCAGTTCTCAACCTCTTGCAGCATACAAACTAGATGCACCAAGCATCCTAACTACGGACGCCTCAGATGCCGGCGTGGGAGCAATGCTATCTCAAATTCAAGACGGAATTGAAGTCCCGATCGCTTACGCCAGCAGAAATCTAAGAAATGCCGAAGCAAATTACAGCACATCCGAGAAGGAATGTCTCGCGATTTATTGGGCCATAGGACATTTCCGCCCGTACCTGGAAAGCAGACCTTTCACCGTCGTAACCGACCACAAAGCTCTACAATGGCTATTCGGACTCAAGGAGCCAAATTCAAAACTCGCCAGATGGGCGATGTATCTCCAAACTTTCGACTTTAAAGTCCAACACAAGAAAGGAGTCGAAAATATTGTCGCAGACGCCCTTTCAAGAGCTCCTCTTGGACTGTTTGCCATGTCAGTCGCCTCCACCGTGGAAGAAGAAAATCAAGAAGCGTCATCCGAAGACTCGAATGTCCCATCGGATCATTCTCACCATGCATATGTTCTTCCTCCATATCCGCATGCGAACTTTCACATTTTCGACCGCGATGACATCATTACAGCCCAAGGAGAAGATCCCGTTATTCGCGAAATAATTGAACTATTACGACAAGATAATCCGCCGGAACACCTTGATTTCGAGATGGTCAACAACTTGATATACAGAAAAGCGTCTGGAACCCGTCCAGCAAGAATCTATCTACCAAAATCTCTCCGAAGGGAAACCATGAGACTACTGCACGACCATCCTCTTTCCGCACACCGAGGAAATTACAAGACAAAAGAAAAAGTTGGACATAGATATTGGTGGCCCGATCTGGACAAGGACGTCAGGCAATACGTCACAGAATGCGTCCTCTGCCAGCAATACAAGATAAGCAACAGGAGAACTCCCGGACTCATGATATCAACAGTTCCGACTGGACCCTTCTACAAGATAGGAGTGGACATCATGGGACCATTTCCCGTCAGCAGAAGAGGATATAAATATCTACTCGTATTCACAGACTACATGACCAAGTTCGTCGAATTAATCCCATTAAAGAGAATAACAGCAGATGCCTGCGCTCTAGCCTTAAAGAACTTTGTTTGCCGATGGGGAGCACCAAAACAGATCCTAAGCGATAGAGGAACTCAATTCGTTTCCTCTTTATGGCACAACACCTGCAAGCTATTCAACATCGGACCAATCCACACTTCTCCTTATCATTCTCAGTCGAACATCACAGAACGAGTAAATCGAGTTCTCGGAGAAACAATTTCAATCTGCGTGGAAAACAATCACCGAACGTGGGACGAAACCTTGAACGCTCTCGCCTTCGCGATAAATTCAGCTCCACATGAGACGACAAGAAGATCTCCATTCTATCTCAATATGGGCAGAGAGCCAAGACTCCCATGGGACATTGACATCGGTATGCCCTTGGAAGAATTTGAAGACAGATCCGAAACATTAAAGATCCTAAAAGACCAATGGAAATTGACAAACAACTTCTCGAAATTGGCTCAAGCCAAACAGAAAAAGTACTACGATTTGAGAAGAGAAGATCTCGAATTCGACGTTGGAACGATAGTCTGGAAACTAACTCATCCTCTATCAAAAGCCCATCTTGGACGAATGGGAAAACTTTGCCCGAAATGGACTGGACCTTTCAAGATCGTAGAGAAAAGAAGTCCCCTTGCTTACATCTTCGAAGACATGATCTCTGAACAGAAAACGGGTCCCATAAACATAGCTCAACTCAAACTTTACCAAACTCCAGAAGTTCCCTTGGAAGAGGATGAAGACTCGGAAACTCCGAGAGAAGAAATCGTTGAGCCAGTCGAAGCCATCCCCGAGGAGAATATCCCGGAAGGCGAAATTACTCGACCAAAAGAAATCACCTCTCCACCCAGACCAAGACCAAGAGCTCAGGCTCCAGAAAGAACACCACCACAGGATGTACCGAAAGACAGACCTCCGAGTCTTTCGAGGAAGTAGAAGAAATGATCGGCCCATTCCGATTTGTTGACAGAGTACCGAAAAAGAAAACTCTAGAGCCAGAAATACGTCAACCGGAAAAAATCCAGCCGGAATTGGAATGTCAGGACAACATTGTCTATCAAGGAGAGATGCATCCTGGAACCGAGCCATTGCCTCAAGGACCTCTAACTCCTCCAGCGACAATTCAAGTGAATCCCCTTCAACTCCGATAGTCGAAAGACCAAAAAGCGATCACCCTACAACAACGACAACAGAGGGAATCAGACCTAGAAGAAAGACGCTGCGAAAACTAAGCACATCTACTGATGAGGATAGAATGTCCGAACTGGAACCGGAAAAACGAGGTCATCCCACTACCTCTTCCGCCGCTCCTGGATCTAAAAGACGACCGGTTAGAAAATCATTAAGTAGCAGCCTCTCCAGTCCCCGATCTCCGAAAGAGAAGTCACCCTACGACCACATCTTCTTCCATAGGACGAAAGAAGAAACAATTAAGAAAATTATCAAGTTAATTATTCCAAATCCACCTATTTAAAGAAAAGAAAGACGTCCACAAGCTCAGCTACGAGATCAACTACGTTCATCCTAAGACGAATTAGACCGAGTCGCCGTTAGAGAAAAAAGGAGAAAACGAGTCAGATTTCCGACAACAGGAAGTTCTTCGGCAAGACCAAGAAAAAAAGACACAAAAATTGCATACCTTATCGACAAGTGCGGAAGGAGAACCCCCACCTTCAACAATTCCAATCATAGAATATTCAGAATCCTCGGCTAGCGAAGATGACACTAAACCTCTCATAGCTCTCACCATTCAGGATTATCGGGCAACAAATTATGAGAAACCGTTTACAAAGGGCTGGGTTCGCGAATTATGCTATCGCCACACTGTCCAACCCGGAAAAGTGAATATGGACGTATACTACTACCCACCAGGAGTAGTACATAAATGCCGATCCCAAAACAGTACAGTGGAAGGCAGGGGAGGAGTGAGGAGTGAGGAGGAGGGTGAGGAGTGAGGAGGAGGGTGAGGAGTGAGGATTGGGGGATGGGAAAACAAGATGATGGGGGAGACTTTGTACGTAAGCCTTTTGATTGACTCACCCCTCTCTCAGTCCTACAAGAGGGCGTTTTTGATTGACAGGTCAATGAAGCGTGTTCGATTCTCGGATGTAGAAGTACGTACATTGGAGTATGAAGATAGGGTGAATTATGATTTAAGAAATAAACAGTATTTTAATATGTTAATTAGATTAAAATTTGAACCATTAATTTCTCCCGTATTAATCAAATGGTTAAGGGGGTATGAAACTCCAGATGACGTTGGGGGAAAATAAAGAATCCCCGTAAAAACCCAGCTCTACCGATTATTCTAGATCATTCTAGAAAAATTAAAATACCCCGTAAAACGCAGGCTAACGTTGTTTAAGGTCATGACGTAAAATGTACAAAGTTGTAGATTGTTCTAGAATAATCTTCCCTAAAAAACCCACGGTGTAAACACCATTAATGTACAGTCAAAGCTAGGATGATGATCTTATTAAATAGTATAAATAGCCAGGACCCTGAGTTAAACCACCATCACAATCTCTCTAAAGTCCGACGAGGAAGGAAGGACCATCCAACAAGTACAATGTAAGTATAACTTTTGTGGACTTTGTGTTTTTTAAAGTTAAAGTTTGAAACGTAAATATCAGTGTTAATGGGATATTTTTTTTACCCTCACCAAGGCTTAAGAAATCCGTGGTCGTTGACTTTGATTTTCTTACCGGGCGAATTGTTGGAGTTGAACGGGAACAAATCGCGAAGGAGGTGGCCGTTACCACCGTAGAGAAAACCCCGAGGGTTGGCTCATGGTCTTTCGCGCCCCCATACAGTGAAAAAGAACTTACATACGACACTGTGCGTCAGAACAGGTGGCTTCTAAACAACCTGCATGGTCTGGAATGGGATTATGGTGTAACCTCATACGAAAAACTCGGGGAGTGCCTCCGATCTGCAGTACAAAGCTGTGACCGCGTATTTTGTAAGGGAGAGGAAAAGTGTTTATTTTTGTTGAACATTATTAGTCGGGAAGTTATAGACTTGAATGGAGTGGGATGTCCCAAAGCCAACGAAATAGACGATGATGGACCCATGATTACATGTATGCTTAACCATAAAACTGTCCGTAATAATAAGAAGTATTTGTGTGCACTCTCAAAATGTATATTATTTTCCGAGTGGATTTATAACCACCAGGAAATTGTAAGTAATCATTTAGGAGACGAATAAAACAAAATATATTCAAATTAAGTGATACATATATTTATTTAGCTTTTATTTTATTTATTTTTTTTTATTTTTATATTTGAAATGCGATTTCAAAATTCTCCAGCATGCTAGAATTTATAGCAGCGCCAACTTGCTGTATAAGCGCCCGTTCCAACTGCGAGATCATCGCGCGTTCCTCCACGTCCATTTCGGCCATGTTGCGGCAATCCCGCCTCCTCACAAACAATGAATATAACGCGTTTTGTACGCTGTTAATAAATAAGAAGAAGAAAAAAAAATAAAAAGTTTTTTAGTGAAACTATGTACATTGTATATAACGTAAGTAGGATTGAAAGGGTTAATGAATCATACCCATATCCATCACAGTTAGGGGATGGTGATCCCCCGTCCGGGGTGGGAAAAACCCCGTTTTCGTCCCTTGCCGGACTAAGCGGAGGGGTAGAAAAATATATTAATAAATAAATGAAATACTAGTAATAATTAATAATAAATCAAAATATTTTCTATATCTTCAATACACACCTGGGACGAATATACCCCGCAATTAAATTTTCCAACGCGGTTAAAAGCTCCCGCACATCTTCCGAGCCCATACTCGGCAAGAGCAGCATTCTTACGGTGTCTAACACCCTAAACGAAATTAATTAGCACTACTTATGGTAGGGTGTATAAATTTGGATGTATTTACCGGTATCCATCACAGTTTATGTTTAACACTACTTCTTCGTTAAAATCATCGAAATCGCCGAGATCGGCGCTAATTATATAGAAGCTGACTTAATTATTGATACTAAAAAACAATAATGGGGAAAAAAATTCACTTACATATCCCCGGGTTGATTTATGGGGAACGTTACCATGGAGTCACCCCCATCATCATCATCACCATCGTTTTCGACAATGAAATTAACAATTTCATCTTCTATCTCATCCTCCATTTCAATTAAAACTGGTGGATTTTGATCATCCGGTGCGCATATCCACGACATGTCCCCCATAGGGACGCGACCCAGAACCATTTTTTTTTAATTTAATTTCAAAGTTTTTAAATATAATCTCACTCGACTTGCGTCTTGGACAGAAAAAATCGTTGTGACCAAATTTTCAAAAATGGCCCATGCCCCTGGGTCCAACATGTAGTATGAAAAACTCTAACCCTTCCACGGATTTTCACCAAATCACAATAGAACTTCAAACAGTTAGTATGAATTGTAGGATTAAAAACCATACACACACATGAATCACTGGTTTCATTCGGGATTCCCCCAAAAAACCCAAAAAGCGCGAAGAAATTACTGGGTGGTCGGTTACCAGTTTGAAATATACTGATAACTCAAAAGATATAGTGTATAGAATAAGATGTATCCGACCCCTCGTTTCGAACCATCTAGAAGGCGATAACACGTGCGTCTTAACCTAACATGTCAACTTGACGTCTCGACAAACCCCTCGTGTACGAATGTACCTGCTACTATAGTTTAAGATGCCGTTTGGTTTTTTCATCATAGGAGTAAATTTCTCAGACTCGAGGGAGTCTTCAAATCAAAGCGTCATTGTTGACTTTTCAATACCTACAATATAAGCCGAATTCGGATGTACAATGAAGTGTCGATCACCTCGGACCATCTAGAATATTCTTTCCGATTCCAGAACATTCCATTGTTTCTAGAAGGTTCTTTTTGGGTCTTCCATATTGCACCTTCTTAAACCAGGCGCAATTGGATTTCTGTACGTTGATGGGGAAACCCCGGAAAATCCAAGAAAAAGACACTGTTTAAGGCTGACAATATTTTTATCCAATGGTAATCACGGGAAAGGGTGAAACAATATATACGTAGGCCTAAAAATTGAATAAAAGGGAAGGGAAATGGGTTCTATGGTCACATTCGATTTCAAGATGTACTCCTGCTCTACTTGCGCCGATGTCTTCACGAACCAGCGGAACCTCAACCGTCTTATGCGGACCAAACATGGTAATATTTCTTTTGCGTGTCCAGTTTGCGATAGGTCATTTTCGCGTAGAGATAATTTAAACCGCCATCAACGGCAAATGCATCGCGGTCACCCCGTGGAAAATAATGTTGTGGAAAACCACGTCGCGGAAAACAATACGCGTCCATTATCCCCGCAACCAGGACCATCTCACCGCGTCACCCCTCCCAATTCACCCGTTAAGAGAAAGGCGGCACCGATTCCGACAAACGGAGGAAAGAAAAGAAAAGTTGAAAATGGTAAATATTTGGATTATTGATTTCCCCTGTAAAGTGTCTTACCCGCCGCAAATTGATTTACAGGGTGTAGGTACCCACCAGGGGTTTAGTTGCGCTAGTCGTAAAACTCGACATTTGAATTGGTGTGTGAATTAATTCCTAATTTATATGTAGAAAATGCGCCAATGCCAGATGAGACGTTATCTACCCAAGATATCGAAGGACTTGATGCGTTTATAAAGATGTGGGAGGATAGACAAAATCTAGATGGGAGGGGTAGGGAATATGAAGATGGTGATGTTTTGCTCTCGCAAGATGACGTCGGGTTAAATGAATTTTTGGACAATTGGGAGGCCGAACAAAACGCGGTAGAACAACCCGGGAGTCAACAACCGGACATTGAGGTGATTAACGCGCTCGATAACGCGATTTTCTCGGCCAGAATTACCGCCCCAGAAGGTGTGACGGACCCCGTTTTGTTCATAAACAAACACCGGGAAAAACTAGAAACTTACCTCAGAAACAAACTAAGCGTGAAAAAGGGGATTAAATGGTACTTGGTGGTACAAGCGCGGTACACTCGGGAGTTGGCTAATACTGCCACTGAGGCAGAAACATTACCATTCTTTCGAGGATTTATGCATGTAACAATGACACCGGAAGTTATTCCGGGGCAAATTAACTCGAGTCGGGATAAGATCGCCGAAAGTATGAGCACTTTCGAGGCTATGGGGAGCGGCTGGGTGTTGGATCGAATTATATATTTACAAATTAATATCATCCAATATTTACCCCTCGTTGGTGGTACGTACTTCGAATTGCCGCGTGTGATTGCGAATAAACGGGCTACGGTAAACGTTAACCTAGAAGACCCTCTGGATAATAAGTGCTTCCTGTGGTCTGTTTTAGCAAACACCCAACTTTAATGAACCCAAGTTGCATAGCGCATTATAAACAATAAGAGAATGAACTCGATTTATGTGGTATTAAGTTCCCCTTTGAACTAGACGCGTTTAAATTAAAACGATTCGAGGAGAAAAACAATTTATCAATTAATACTATCGCGTACGAAAAAGGATATTTCCCGCGACATGTAAGCGGAAATAAAGTGCACCAGTCTAGGGAAGTTGACCTACTTTTGGTGTCTAATGGACAGTCAAAACATTTCGTATTAATTCGTCACCTAAGTCGACTGTTTAGTGGTTTCACCAAGCACGGTCATGAATCGTATTACTGTCGGTATTGTTTAAAAAGAAACGCGTCAATTCATACCCACGAAGAACACGTGCGTGAGTGTAACGTGCACGACCCGCAGCGAGTTATAATGCCGCACGATGAGCCTATTTTGAAATTCAAAAATTACGGGTGGAATCAAATGGAAATTTATTAACAATATAATAGTTTGTTAGAATTCTATAATAGTAACACGTTTATTTATAGGTTCCATACATCATAATTGCTGATTTTGAATCGATGTTGACAAAGGTGACAACGTGTCTCCCGGAAGCATCATTATCTTCCACAACAACTTTGGCGCTTCATACAGCATGTGGGTTCTCATACACGATTATTGGTCCTACTGGTAAGTTAAAGCCTGTGTGTACAGATATTACAGTCATCTAACGATATACAATTTTCAGGAAAACTTGTTAAACACAAGACATATAGAGGGTGCGATGGTGGGATAAAATTTCTAAAAATGCTAATGGATAAATCCAAAACTATAATGGAAAAATTTAAGGAAAACATTCCAATGCAGTTAACGGCGGAAGAGGAGGCCTCCTTCCAATCCTCAAGTCGCTGCTACGTATGCGAAGAACCATTCCTTCTAACATCGGTCAAAACTCAAAACACGTGACCATGACTGGAGCGTATAGGGGAAGCGCTTGTCAAAGCTGTAATTTGAAGCTAAAAGCGCCAAAATTCATCCCAGTTGTGATGCATAATTTAAGCAGGTAATATAGATTATTCATCATTTACCATAAGGGGAGGTGTTTACCGAACATTTTAATCAACAGATACGATGCCCATCTCATTATGCAACTATCGCTACCGTGAAAAACACGAGGATAGACTGCATAGCGTCTAATAGCGAGACATATATTTCTTTCTCGCTGGGAAATCTCCGCTTTATAGATAGCATCCGTTTTCTTCCGGCGTCACTTGAAACATTGGTTTCAAATTTGGCTAAGGGGGTGCTCAAAAATTCCCTATATTGGGCTCGGTTTTTAAACCGGAGGAAGTAAAACTACTTCTACGGAAGGGTGTATACCCATATTCATACATGGATTCCGAGGAGCGATTTAAGGAGGCGCAATTACCACCAATCGAAAGCTTCCATAATGACTTAAAGGTTGAGCGGCTGAGCTCCGACGACTATACGCATGCCCAGAATGTGTGTGACTCGTTTAAAATTCGAAATTTAGGTAAATATATATATATATATAAATAAACATATTCAAATAGGTGAAATTAATTATTCCATATATTAGGCGGGTATCACGACTTGTACGTGCTATCAGACACACTCCTCCTACGGACGTGTTTCAAAACTTCCGCAAAATGTGCATGACGTATTACCGTCTAGATCCCGCCCATGCCTATACACTACCTGGTTACGCCTGGAACGCCGCTTTGTGTATGACCAAGGTGTGCTATTCCTAGACGAGGACATGCACCTTTTTATCGAAAAGGGAATTCGGGGTGGGGTGTCGATGATTAGTCATCGATTCGCAGAGGCTAATAACAAATATCTGGAGACGTACGACAACACAAAATCAGATAGCTACATATGTTATCTAGGTATGAATTTTGAGACAATTCTGTACATCATGGTATTAACGACTAGTATCAATAGATTGCAACAACCTCTACGGCACTGTAATGTGCGACGCCCTGCCAATGAAGCAATTTCGATGGGTTGAACCAAGCCTGAACTCAGAGCGGGAAATATTGGACTGTCCCGACACTGCACCGGAGGGTTTTATAGTTTAGGTTGATTTGGAGTACCTTGAGGACCTCCATGATAACCACAACTGCTACCCACAAGCCCCGGAATCAATGACAATAAAACCGGAATTCCTCTCCGAATATTCTAAACAACAGATGACGGCTCTTAACATCCCAATCAAGGAATCACTACCCAAACTTGTCCCCAACTATTTCAAAAAGGAACGATATGTGGTGCACTGAAATATTACGTAGCAAAAGGCTTAAAAATCACCCATATTCACCGGATATTGAAATTTGAACAAGGGGCGTGGTTAAAACGGAGAAGAGAACCAAGGCGACGGACGATTTTGAAAAGGATCTCTTTAAACTGATGAACAACGCTGTATTCGGTGTGTAGTAAAATTAATCACTACTATATTAAGCTCTCTTATAATATTTCCTCTCTCTCTCTTTTCCAGGCAAAACCATGGAGAACCTTAGAAATCGTCAAGATTTCAAATTCGTAACCACTCCCGAGAAGGCAGTTAAGAAAGTCAGCTCACCCGCCTTTGAAAAATTCACAATTTTTCATAATGAACTGGTCGGTATTCATTCCGCCAAGAAGAAGTTGGTGTTAAACCGTCCAATATACACGGGGTTTGCCATCTTGGATCTGTCAAAACTACTCATGTACGAAATTCATTATGACGTCATCCGGAGACAATATGGAGATAGGGCAAAACTCCTCTTTACCGATACCGGTATGTTTTAGGTCGAAATGCAAGGCTTACGTGTACTAACCTTTTGTAAAATTATAGACAGTCTCACCTACCACATCCAGACAGAGGATCTATACGCTGACTTCGCCGCTCAAGCGGACAAATATGATTTCTCGGGGTACCCACGTGACCATCCACTTCACAGTGACATTAACAAGAAAAGACTGGGGAAGTTTAAAGATGAGCTGGACGGCACCCCAATTCAAGAGTTCTGCGGGTTGAGACCCAAAATGTACAGCATAATATCGGCCAGGGGGGAGAAAAAGACGTGCAAGGGCGTGTGCAAGCGCGTCGTGAAGAAACGCGTCCGGCACGCGCATTACCGCGAGTGTCTTTTAAATCGCGAGCTGACCACCGCGGAGATGGTCCGAATAGTCAGTGACAAGCACATCTTAAAAACTGTTAAACAAACTAAACTGTGTTTAAACCCTTGCGATGATAAGAGACATATTTTAAATGATGGTTTTACCACACTAGCCCACGGGCATAAAAATGCAAAATAAAATCAAAAATTATGACAAATTTATTGAGTAATTCTTATACATATAATCCTCAATCATACGATCATTGACATTTTTATTTTTAGAAAATCGTTTTATTATATCAAACATTTTAACTCCCCTACACCGATACAATGAAAAGTAAACGCAATAACCGCCGCAGGTTTGACTTAATTCACCCTGCAGTTGACGCGAATTAAACGTAATAGTTAGTCTGTTTCGCTCTACAAAATCATTAAATTTAAATAAATCCGGAGGATTTCCATAGCTTTCAAAGAATTCAGTGTTCTTTTTCCTCGAAATGTATATAACCGTCCAATGTTTGCCTTTCCCTTTAGACGTATCAGTGTTCACAATAAATAGCGATGGAAATGTTTTAACAGTTAGTGGTAGTTTATCCGCCGGAATTATTCCCCGGAACAAATTCCTAGTGTATGGGTCACGCCTTAATATTCTCTCAAGTTGTCGAGAGTCCATTATGAGCTTTGATCGAATAAAACGGCTCGGTTTTTGTCAATTTCAATCAAAGATTGGAATTCGGAATAGTAAACGACGGCAATTGTAGCCGATAGCGCTTCGGCAAATATTAACTCCAATCGGACACTACCGTTCTTTACAAAGTTTGAAACTTTCAGTCGAACTACCATTCAGGTCGGGGGTCAAGTCGAATACGAAAAGAGCATTACCATTGGCGAACTCGTCACGGTCAATGAAATTACCCTCATCGATATTCCATAGTCCGGTTTGAAAGTTGGGGTTTAAGGGTCTATGGGGTACGCTAACCCCATCAACGGATAAGGTGATTTGTGTCACCGCTTCATTTTTAAAATTAAAAGGCGACATTTTATAATCACCCAAAAACGCGTTCTGGTGCACAAATCCAATTACAACTTTATTCGGTTGTTGACCGATAAATAAATTGTCTTTGACTGCCATCTTACTTCCTTGAGATTTGGAAAACGTATTACATTCCGTACGTGTTATGGGGTATTTCATCGTGGCCAATTCCAGGGTTTTGGCGTGTGATATCATAATCTTGGGGGTTAGTTTAACTCTTCTTATGAATAACGAAGCGTGGGTAAATATAACTTTCGCTTTAATTCCATCCGCATGTAAGCAGAATTCGTTGGGACTTTTGATAAATTTAAAATTCACATCGACCAGATTGGGGATGAAGCGATTTTGCTGACATATATCGGCTTGTACGACACCAATCAAGTCTATAACCCCATTTTGGGCGAATTTACTCCGTTTCTCAAACCCTTCATTTTCGGAAAAGTCGTCAAAATGTCCCGCCGTATCTTTGTAGAATAGTGCCCCGGTCAAAAAACTCTTTTTCGCTGGACCACCAAATGTCAATAGCGTTTGAATCATGCTCTTGAATGCGTATTGTTGAGGACATGATGTAACTGATCTATCATTCAATGATACGTGTAGTTCACTAAAAAGACCGGAGAGTAATAGGTTTTCCGGTCCAACTTTATCCGCCTGAGTAGTTATATCACCACTCGCATCGTACACAGCGGCTTTAGGTAGAGACCCATCCGCTTTAACCACTTTTACTTGTACTTGTAGGAGCGTGTTTTTCAAGTCCATGTATGTCTCGGAGTTTCCGGTGATGGGAAATATAATAGCCTGATTTTCATCTACGTTGGAGGTAGAGTTATACTCCACCCATTGACTTCCTATTATCCCAGTTGTGTATAGGGTACGTGAAAAACATTTAGTTCCGAGCTGACGCTGTTCATAGAGTTTGGGTGTGCCAGCGACATTATGAAAATATATCCGGGTGTAAAGATGACGACCTTCTCTTCTTCTTAGTTCGAACAGAACTGATGCGTTTCCTTTTACGTCCGATTCCAGTTAGCTTGGTCACTTCTTCGACCGCCCTTCTCAATGTTTCCTTACCCGCTTTCTTTACCCCTAGTTCTCAATGATTGTTTAATGGGTACACCGCTTGTATAATCCGTCGCAATTTTCGCACCAGTGTTTAAAAACTTCCGTCCTAGGAACGTGACACCCCTTTTAAGTAATGGCATGGCTGATCTGAACGCCGAGGAGATAATACTCCCCAGACCATAACCGAGTTGCACGGCCAAACCTCTATATACTGGGCTGGATCCATGTCCAATTTGATTTAGATAATAGTCCTCATAATCCTTAACCGAAACGTGACCCGTATTATATGGAGACATCCTTACACTTTGACAATCACGTCATAAATGGGGCGGAGATTGGATTCAACGTAGTCCTTATAGCAAGTGACAAGTTCTTCTGGGTCTGAAATGTAGAGTGACGTGAACTTTCCCACGTTCGAACTTAACTGGTTAACTCATAATGTTTATTTCAATTGTCTGGAACTTGTTTTTCGCTATGGGCATATAATGAGGTTTGGCAAACTCTTTTTCCACCGTGTCTCCATCCTTCCCGTTGATACTTATAATTTTTAAGAGAGGGACGTCAGAGTCTCCTACTGATCGAGACTGAATTATATCAGAGTATACGAATAAGGAGTGCATTCCAGCATCCATATCACAACTGAATGGGGCTGTCATGGAAATGACCACGGTAACATCTTTCTTCGGTTTCCTAGTGAACCCCAATATAACGGCAATTTCGCTTGGGATATAAAGTTGGTTCGTCCCTTTTAATTCAACCATCACCCGGCGATTTGGTTTGTATGAAAACTCAACCCTAGATTTTATTTTTTCAGTAGCACCAGCATCGTCGATTGACAATATTTCTAGTAATTCCTCTACGGAACCGTAATATCCGGGAGGTATAACTATATCCCGGTTTTCATTCACTCCGTTAATTATCTCTTCGGATTCACCTAAGCCGAAACCTTCCTCTGGGAATTCATCCATTGCATCCGAAGCAACACCTTCAAACGAATTATCCCAAATGCGAGCTATGCACTCCCTTTTACACTATTCCATGTTCTGGGATAGCTTATTTCAGCCAGAACAACCTCGTGAGATCCCTCTAGTATTATAGATTCTGAACTTGCTTATAGTATTTCCTTTGAAATATTACTTTGACGAATCGGAGGTTAGTGTGATGTAGAAACTCATTTTACGTCGATTTCTTTCACACAGGAATCAAATTCGGAACTATATAACTTATGAAGATTGAGTGGTTAGCTAAAATGAGCATTAATTCCATGTACTTTGTAAAATATTAAGCAAAATTTCTTGTTTACAAGATCTAAATATTTCTAAATCGAAGAAATCTACTTTTACAAAGCGATTTGCTAATATTTATTTTTAATTCATACGGATTAGGTAACACTGCATTGAAGTTTGAACATAGAATGAGTACCCAGAATAAATTTTCTAATGTATAGTGCCTATAAAAAACGACATTAGCTAATATTTTCTTTTTAAACGCTGGCAGCGATGAAAGTATGTAATTATTGAATATATGAATACATGCAGACGTCTACTATTAAGAGGTACAATGCTTATAATTTGGAACCGTAGGTCTCAAAGACACCTAAACTAACCTAAGCCTTTCCTAACCCTAACCTAACCTGACCTATAAAACATACATTATTCTACAAAAGGCATGTGTTTATTGTTTAGAAACTTTAATAAATAAAGCCTTTATTGTTCAAGGACCTTGAAAAAAATACAGCATTTATTGAAAAAGGCCCCGGGTTTATTATTCAATGACTAAATATTAATCTCGGTTCGTACAATAAAAATAACAAATCTTATGCTATGGAATATTTGCAAATGAGCAATAATGTATTGGTAAATTTTTTAAAAATTGTGCAAACAGGCTTCAGAAAGGTTTTAAAGTGGTTCGTTGAAAAGTAAAACATGCTCTTTGTTAACACAATCTGAATCGACCAATAGAGTTATTTTGGATAATTTGAACAGCATTAACTTGTAGTCTTATTCATTCGGGTTAGATATAATCGGAAAGCCTTTAAGGTGTACATACATAACAGGAAAGGTAGTGAAGTTCCACTAAACACGACTATAATATTCATGTAAATCAGGCATTATGGTCCTGAAATAGGATGAATAGCTTGAAACAGTGGAAAATAATGGGTTTGATATGAGATGAAATGGTAAATAGTAACTTGAAATGGCGTAAATACGAACTTGAAATGAGGGTAAACAGGCACTTCAAATGGGTAAATTGGGTTTGAAAAATGATAATTAGGAGTTTGAAATTGAGCAAATAGGAAATTTAATTGGGGTAAATAAGGATTTGAAATGGAGTAAATAAGGATTTTAAATGGGTTAAATAAAGGTTTGCAATGGTGTTTATATTTGTAAACGGAGTGAACCGATGCACTATTTAAATTTCATATAACAATTGGTGGCTTCTTTCCACCTTTTATTTAATCTAATGGCATTTAAAAATACAGCTTCATTTTCAAGTTAGTTTAGCACTTTTTATTGTGGTATTCGAAGGTGTTATTTTATTTAATTTAGATTTCATTTGCCCACCTTCTAACAAATAGAGTTTTTTGAGTCATTGTTCCACCTTATATGGAAGTGTATGGTTTTTTTAAAAATTAAACACCAACGGTGTTATTTAAAGACATTTAGGTATAATTTTAGCACCTTTTATCGAATGATGTTTGTGGAACCCTTTTTTAAAAAACTCATTTTAGCTAAAGGTGTTAATAAAATATCGCTCTATTTTCACTTCATTTCAACACTCTGTCAAGGTGCACAAACAGTGAAGACTAAATTTTACACCACTACAACACCATTTTTGGTACCATAATGTTTTAGAGTGCATGTTAATTGCCATCAACAATGTGCTAGTTCCATGTTATTATAAACACAGTTAAAAGTAGGATTTATATTTTGCTCCATGAGTAAGTGCAATTACATTACCCCAGATATATGGATTGCAAAAGCTGCTGTGGCCGCTGAAACACAACGTAAAATACATTTTAGAAAGTCGGTCTCTCAATATTCCTTGTATTTTATCTTTAACATGAATGCCTTGTTTTCGAGATTTTCAAAAGCGATTTATATTTTTGCAATTATTCCCACCACGAAAAATATGCATCATAACATTGTGAAATTAAACTATATCGACCGTTGTAACACAATTTAAACTGCTTTGAGGCAAAGGACAAGCGAACGCGTTCGATATTTCCTCCATCTTACTGACAACGGACGCAAGCTCATAGTTCAGCTCTACGAAAACTTCGAAAAACTTCCTCCGTCATTAAGGTAACATGAGAAGTAGTCTATAATGCACAGTCACAGATGTTGAATTTAACGTTTATTTTTCCAATATTTTGATAAAGAGTACCGTACCGCTAATCGCGAAAGAATATTAAGCTGATTCAAAGATGTAAATGTTAGTTAAACCGTTTCAAAACATCCATTTTGACGAAGCCAAAAAATTTCGTTCGCCAATACGATAAGTTCAAACACATCTTCAACTAAAACTTACTTTATTTGTCAATAATTGAAAATCGGAACATACTTCAAAAATTGCTAAGCTTTTTTTTCTTTTGCCATACGTTATCAAACGAAAGTTTTCACAATAACTGGGGGAAAACTCTTTAAGCACTAGCGCCGCATACCTGGTATTGATAAGTGGAATGTGAATTCGTAAAATAACGGTTCTTAAATGACAACTACAGCTATATTTTTCCTTGCGTTTTCATGCTCTATTATTTCTCTTATTAGACGCTGGCTGTCATATATAGCTTTTAGTGCTGATATGAAGTTATATTCAAATAGAATGTTCTTAAATTTACATTATACAATTAATAATGTCAATTAAAGATTAATAAACTTGATAACCAATTAAAAATTAATAAACTAGATTACAGATTAACAAGTTGGGAAACCCAAAATATCTCTCCGAGTGCAAGCAACTAAATATATTACCCTATCCTTCCATTTCTAACTTGTAACAGAATTCCTTTTCAATTTCCTCTTTTCCTACATTCAGGACTTCAGAAAAGAAGTTAGAATTAGATATTCCGAATTTAAGGGCTGTTTAACTAGACGCCTCAAGGAGATAAGCCGAAAGACGGCGAGGTAGAGGAAAAGTTGAAGGAAACGTGTTTTAACAGACGACGACCGTTAACCCATTTGCATCACCCTTCTAGATTTCATCTTCACTTAAAACCAGAACGCTTTGCAAAAGCCCTTCTATTAAGTTAGAAGAGTAACTGTTTAGAAGGTTTTAGGGTCTTTCTAAAGAGGATGTAGAATAATTACCAACCCCTAAAAATAAAAATAAAATTGTAAAGAAAACGGGTCAAAGGGCGAGCAAGACAAAATTCAATCTTATCTAAATAAAAAATCACCCCTTTCTACCTTGCTCGACCTTCCCAAAAATCACCGAAAGAAAAAACTACCCATGCTGGAAAAATTTAGAATCCCAGTGACGATGGACATTGAAAAAGCCCCAAAACTTAAAAATACTCCCCTTCATTGGTCACACAAAAGGATTGAAAAATTCATAAGAAGTTTCTTGTACAATAAATCGCCTGTAAGAAGTCGCTTGCTTTTGGATCTCAGAGGAGAAAACACCCAAAACTCGTCTTAAAAATAAAATTTAAACTTTTAAATAACTTAGAAGAATTAAGTCTTCATTTTAAAAAACTTAGAAGAATTTAAAACGTAATCTAAGAATTAGCTTAGGACTTTAACAATCAAATAGAAATCGATCAACTGAAAAACAAATTCTTTAAATACTTTCAAAAACGACAGATTTTTTCAGTCGGTTTCGCGTTTATAAAAAACAAACTGCACCACTCTCCCGAAAACCGAACTATTCCGCTTTTGAGGATTAACGTCAGCAAAACTCTACGATAAAACTTTGATTCAAAAACATTCACTGATTCTATCTTTACATTTATATCCATTTTAGTACAAGTATTCCCCGCATCCTCCATTTTTCTATCACTGCCTCGGTCAAAACAAAGATGACACCCCTTTAAATTAGTTGTTTTTTTCGGAGGACAGGAGTGACCGTCACGCGCTGTGTAACAATCTAAATATCATAATGAAAATTTAAGAGCATCAATCACGCAAAATTCTCAAAAACCCTTAAAATCATTGTCGCATTTACTTTAAATTTACTTCCCTTTTATATATTTCAATATTTCCCTAGAAAATGCCCAAAGATATTTCCCAAGAAAATACCAAAGATATTTCCCAAGAAAATACCAAAGATATTTCCCTAGAAAATTCCAGAGATTATTTCCCTAGAAAATTCCCAAGATATTTCCCAAGAGAATTCCAAAAGATTTTTCCCTAGAAAATTCCAAATATGTTTCCCGGGAAAATTCCAAAGATATTTCGCGAGGAAATTCCAAAGATATTGCCACTATTGAGAGACACTAGAGTTTTGCTCAAATCCTTGCAGTAATAGCTATCCATCACAAAAATCTTTAGAACTCTTTAAAAAATTCCTTGGGAAATTGGGGAATATTGGCATCTTTTTCTTTTAAATTGCTTTGGAAATATCTTTGTAATATCCTTGTAAAATAACTTTGGAGCTTTCTTGGGAAATATATAGGGAAAATTATGGGACGAATTAATTTAGCCCTCTAGCAACGAGGGTGAGACTACTTATTAGGTCAGACATTTAATCGACTTACAAACATCCGAAAACGGCACAAAGTTTTAACCTTGAGCAAATGTATGGGGTACTAAGTGGGGTATGGAGGCTTCAATTGCCAAGCCGTAGATATAGACGTTGTTGTTAAATTTAATTATGTATTTTCACTTTGAGTTTTACGAGTACCAGATAAGTGTTTTACCTAACATAATCTACAATATTTTTTAAAAAAATATTCTGTAATTGCGCTCGAAATAAGGATAAAACATGCCACAAGGGAATAACTTTTATGTTAATCTTACTTTTCAAAAGTGAAAGTTCGTAGATGATGAAAGTTCGTATAAGCAAAAGTTTCGACTGCCAGCTTATATTCCCTGTAAATCTAAACATAACGATTTTAATTACGCATATTTTACTTTTAATCTATTTTATTCTTTGCATAAACCCCTAACGGATTATTATAGGCAAAAAAGGTAAATATAATAAACCATTTCAGCACTTGCTGAGCCCTAGCTACGGGACAAGCCTTTGTGAAACGTTTTTAATTTTTTAACCATCAAGTCAATGTCGGTGTAGGAAATCTTTAGCTAAACCATTTGGGTAAAAATATTTTAGCTAGTTATTTTTAAAGCATATAATTGCAAATATATCTGTCCTTTTGAAATTCATCTCTAGCATTCCTAACGAATTTCATTCGGAGAAATGGATGAGAAGATTCTTTTGGCCAAAATATATTTTTCAAGTAACTAATTATGTTTTTTTTTTTAGCGCCGACTCTCAAAACCGAAAAGCCGCCCAATGAGACAGAGTGGACTCCTCTAACGAATTTCACCGCTTTACGCACCGTTGCAACGAATTGGAATTGATTATTTCGTAGTATCAGAAGGTGGAAACCGGTATATTATTGTTGGGATAGATTATTATAGTAAATGGGTGGGATTCCTGGCAACACCAGACGTCATTACCCTATTGGCAGGAAAAGCCCCATTCATAAATTTTCACAAACTTTTATAGGGGTAAAAAAAAATTGAACAAGACACTTAAACTTACATCTAAGGGAGGTTTGCAATTTATAACCTCTTTAAAATGGCTCCTCAATAGGATTACCTCCTATAGCCGTTAAGATTTTAAAAATTAAATTTAGAGGGTTTGTTAGGTTTAAAGCGTGCAATTATGCACTAAAAAAATAATGTTCAAAAATAGAAATATAAGATTTTTTTAAAATGAATCAATCCGTCAACCATAATCCAAGTTCTTTAACAATAGTTTCAAGTTTTTTAATTTCTTACGCCAAGTAGCTCCTCTTCCACATTCTTCATAGGGGTTCAGGATCTTTTTTTCTTCTTCCTCGATTTAAGGGTTACCAGGATAGTGACTCAAGGTCTTGTTGCTTGGTGGTCTAAATAAGCGTAGTATTTCTCTGGTTTCTTGGAAAAAGTTTTCGTTGCTAGGTGTTTCATTTTCCACTGTGGATACTGTGGTATAGGATAGATCTAGAAAGTTCGCTGTCAATTTTGATGGGCTATTTCCTCTTTCATTGCAGTTATTTTTGGAAACCGTGAATTTCTTTTCAGTTTGTTTTAAAGGGATAGGTTTAAGTTTAAAGGGCTAATATTATCTTTATAGCGTTAATTTAAGGTATTTCGTTATTAATTAATGATTAATTGTAAAATTAATTCGATTTTTGTGTCATGATGGTTATAGCCTTAGCAACGAAACTCGCGTGTTATAGGTTTATCGTGGTTTTAGGTGTTATGTTTTGGTATTTATTTTTATTAAGTTTGATGTTATCAAATATTTAGAGTATGGCAGATAAAAATCAACACCACTGTCACTAAAAAGACCAAAAAAAATTGAAAAAACCTAAAGAAACAAGACATTTTGGAGACGTCCTTGCAAGTATAAGAAGCATTTCAGAAGAAGATTTAAGCACAAATGTAAAAGTAAAGTTGATGGTGTAAAACCTCTACAATGGAACTTGTGCAGTTTGGACTTGGCCCTGAGGGTTCTGTTTCTTTCTCAACACTAGTCATTAAATTAAGGATGCTCTTCGAAAAACATTTTAAAGATGTTGGAGATGATATAATGGTTAATGACGATGATTAACATATGCAGATGGAAAAAACTATGGTTTACTTCTCTTGGATTAATCTGCCAAGGTTTGGTGATTAATATTGACAAATCATTGTGCCAAAATGAAATTGAAGAGACCATTACTGAGATACTGAAAATGCATTGGTTAGAAGTATCTGGCACCTCAAAAAGCGATATTATCTCTATTTTCCACTCTATTGCTTATGCTACTTTTGATACTTTGATGAGAAAAGTCATTGAAATAAAAACGAGAGATATATCTTCCATATCCGCGACTTCCTATTCATAGAGCACAAGCCCATCATGTTTTAGTGACGGAGAGCAAGAAGTAAGACTGATATCGCTAGCAGGTGGATGTCTGGGCCAAATTTTCAATAGTTTTAAAGAAGTCTGGAATGGAAGAAATAAGCCAAACAATAAAATTATCAACTTCATTACATCCATCACCATGAATCAAGAGGAAAGGAAGGAACTGCAAGAGGCCCTTAGAGAAAGACATCGTGGTGGAATGTTTTTCCCAAAAAACTATTTAAATCCTTTTCTTTTTAGGTTTGAAAATGAGCTCATGAAAATAACTCAGAAAGATACTATGAAAGCGTATGGATCAAATGCAGTTAAAGTTATTTGTTCTCACATGAAAAATATTGTTAATTTACAAGAATTATTTGAAAATTACATTAAGAACATGGAAAATGAAGATCGCCGCTTATTCGAGATTGATGATAGGGAAGCATTTTACAAAATGTTAATTAGAAAAATGGTACATGCAAGAGTAGAGGCCTTTTCACATCATATAACTAATTAAAGGTAGATGCAAGGAAAGGGCTTTCAAAAGGAGGAACAATGCTTCGAGATGATATTTATAGAATTGAACTCAGCCAGAAAAAGAAATCTGAAGACGCTTAAAAAAAAAACGCTTAAAACTAATAAGAGCGGTCCAAAGCCTAACAGTTCCTATCAAAACAAAAATTCCAAGAAGAAACTAGAAAACATGGAAGATTCTAAGTCAAAAACTGTGATCAAAAGTTCAAAAACAAAACGTTTAAATCCCAAATACAAACTTAACCAAAGTAAACCATGTGATACTATGGAATTTGCTCCCTCTAGTCCCATTCGTCCTAAATGGGTTATCAAACCAAGAAAGCTTTTAAGTTTATAAAAAGTTTAATTGTATTCAAAATTGTGATAGCTAGAACATGACACAATAAAATCTCATTTTAAATTTTAATTCAATTATTTTTCTGTAAAACCATGTCTGCAACCGCTAATGGAGCTGTTCGGTAATCACCATGAGAAAAATGTTTACCATGAACGTCATTTTTTAACAAAAATGCCCGTCTTGCCGTTGCAAAGTTAATTCCCGATAGCTTTCCGGCTGCACTAAACTTAATTTGGCTGAAAAGCGTCTCAACGGCACTGCCATTTATCCTACCAGGACACAAGAAATAACCTGGATTATCTGTCAAATAATCTGTACAGAGGTTTCGGAAGCCAAAGTACATAATGCGCAACAAATCCCACGTCTAAACAGTTAAATAATTACACGATTAATTAATTTTATCATAGACATGTTAAAAAACATTTAAATACCAAATCCTCTATCTGCCACGATAAGAAATTCGACTGTTTGAAGTCAGGGTCATCTAAAATGCACATTTTAGAAATAATTTTGATTAAGATCGTGGTGAGAACTAGGCTTACCTTCAATCCAGTCAAGCCAAGAAGAAAAGTTATTTAAGCCATGATCAATTCTTTCTAAAACAGGGTGGTCTAAACGCCATAAGCTAAACCTTTGAAGGATTCCTCTTTCGAATATTTCGTTGCAAGCTTTAAGATAATCGTGTACTGCTAAAACTTCCGGAGCATCAACAGGCGCCTTGATTAATATATTCTTGCCATCTGAATCTCTTTTGCTGCTAGTTGGTTTCGCATACAACGAAAGAGCCATTATCATTTCCTCTTGCTGGAACAATTTATATATTCCAAATTTAATTATCGATTGACCAATTTTGTTTAACGTTTGAATTTGCATACCTGCATTATCTTGGCAGGTTTAACGTTTAATTTCGTCCAGGAGTCCCTCTCAACAGGACTCTTTTGTAGACCCTTGACTAGCTTTGGCAAATTCTTTTTCATCCGTTCAACCTCCCTCTTATAGTGCTTTTCAATGACATTCCAGCCGAAACACACCTCAGATGCAGTTTTAAAAGTTCGCGCTCCTTCACGATAACGATCGGCCCTCTCCTTCTCCCGAAATTCAGGCCCTTGCCTTCGCTGCACCATACTGGTACTCCCCTTTTCCCTAAACCCCCTGATAGTTTTACAAGCGTATGCTCGTTCCACTGCCACCCCAAGCTCGCTAATGTTAACGTTATGAGGAGCAACGGCCTACCAGAAGTAACGCCATTTCGCTGGGAAGAAAAGGTCTTCCTCCTCCTCTAGTAATGGCGAAAAGTCCAACGCGACTGAGAAACCGGACGGGATCGATTTGTGGGCCTCCGCCATATTGGCCCTCTCTTTCTCCCGAAATTGAGAGTCTTTCCTTCGTTCCGCCATATTGGCCCTCTCTTTCTCCCGAAATTGAGATACTTCCCATCGTTCCGAAATATTGGCCCTGTTCACGACCATGTTTTTTAACTAATGTTTTTAGCAAGCTATGTAAAAAAGGCGATTTCCTTGTAATCTAATAATAGGCTAACATGTTTTTTACTATTGAAAATTTATTGTATAAATAAGCAAACCTTTGGAAGAAAAAGTCAGTTGTTATTGTTGTTTTATCGGAATTAGACGATGTAGTAAAATACGTGAATAAAACTGTTATTATATTTAAATTATTTAGTTAGAGTACTTCGTATGTCGTATTTCGGATTGTATGCGCGTTCATTTTCTGGTCCGTCGAGCCGGATCTCGTAAACATCAGTGAGCAGCTACAACTCATCTGGGAGAACTGGCCGCAATTCATGCGTATAGAAGCAGTCTGATTGGAACATAAGTACTGAACTCAAGCACGAGTCATGGACGTCTTATAGAATAAACGTCGGGCTATCAACGGGCAAATAACCAGGTTAGAAGGTATCCGCGTCACTCATACAACTCAACCGCTTGGGGATCTTGCTGTCAAGACATAGGACGGACAAGGTCTTAACCGAATTAGAAAACGTACAAGAGGTCGTCGTAGAAATATGTACAGTGATGCAAATGAAAAGGAATACAACGACCTTATTACACGGGCGGAAGAGCTAAGCATGTTCTTCACTGGACTACTTATCGCACATCAGAGAGTAGCTCCACAACCCATAACAGCACAAACAACAGCGGACATAAAAATTCCGAAAATGGAGCTTCCAGCATTCAGTGGTAATTATACAGAGTGGTTTACATTCCATGACCTCTTTACGGCCACAGTTCACAATTCATCGTTGTCGGGAGCTCAAAAACTACAATACTTGAAATCGTCCCTCCGTGGTGAGGCAGCCGTCCTCGTTCAATCATTTTTGACAACCGATGCCAATTACAACGAAGCATGGAGCATTTTATTGGGTCGATACAACAACACCAGAGAGATCATCGATGCACAGATCAAGAGACTGTTTCACCAACCCAGTATCAAGGACGAGTCGGCAACAGCGATTCGGGGTCTACTTGACACCACGACCGAGTGCATCCGCTCTCTACGAGTACTCAATGAGCTGGTCCAACATTGGGATGTCATACTTCTTCATATAGTCAAAGAGAAACTCGACTCAGAATCAAGGAAGCAGTGGAAATTGTCTCTTACAACTACCACAAGACCAACCTTCAATGAGCTTACAATTTTTCTCGAGCAACGAGCCCGGGCACTATTGGCCTCAGCCTCTACCCCTGCGCATAAGTCCAAGGCCGTCCCAATAAGCAACCAACGGAAGAGCACAATCACACATCATGGCGCAGTTAAAGATACTTGTATCATATGCGGAGGATCACATGCCATTTATAGATGTGAGTCATTGATCAAATCGACTATCGACGACAGATGGAAAATTGTTAAGGAGCATTCGTTGTGCTACAATTGCCTGCGAAACGATCATCAGTTCCAGAATTGTAAATCCGGAAATTGTCGAAAATGCCTGATGAAACACAACACGCTCCTGCATCGAACCATTAATTCGTCACAAGAATCTGAACGACCAACAACTGAAGTTAAAAGCCACACCTCTTTTGCTAGACTATCACACCCGAATTGGAACGTCTTCCTTCTTAAATCTGAAACCCAAACGTCACCAAGAAGAGAATCTCAAATGGAGGCATTTGAGAAAAAAGGGTCAGAGAGCACTTTTCTCATTTACATGCTGTAACTAGATGTGGTTATGATAAGGCGGCGTTTAAAGTAATTACAGAGAATCAACATCTTACAAATACGTTGAGAGTTTTTAAAGAAAATATTAAGTCACAAATAGCTGGGAAACGATTTAATCCCGAACAGTGGCGATGGGTTCACTATCGCTAAAGTGAAAGACCCATTCACACCACTTTGCTTTCCTTTTTTTCAGATTTTAGGATAGTAATCTTTCAGTGACCATTTTTAAAGATGGGGTCGATAACTTGGAAATAATTATTTTTATGGTGTTTAATACGTTCATGAAAATCTTTTACTCAGTAATGAAATATTGAAAAAATTTATATATCGGTAACATATTTGCATTTCACGCAGTTATTTCCCAAGATGGCGCCCAAACTATCAGCAGCACGTCTTCAATGTTCAAGTGTGATGTTTAGACGGTCTTCAACAATAAATTTACCAATTTTCATAATTTTTGAAAAGTATTCTGTATCTAAATGACATTCCCAGCGGCCATTTTCCAACATGGCGGCCAGACTATCTTATGATATTTTACTATGAGGTTCACACAGCGTTCATTATAATATCTATAATTTTCCAACAACGTGGTGAAATAAACTATACCTAGCATTCACGGCGGCCATTTACCAATATGACGACCAAACTATCAAACAAAGAGCTGTGAAATTTTACTATGATGTTCACGTGGTAACATTCATAATATGAACCAATTTTCGTAATTTTTGAAGAAGAATGTGGAATACATTGATGCTGGCATTCCTGGCGGCCATTTTCCAAGATGGCGGCGAAAGCTCGCGCTCTACAGCAGGGGACTTTTAGTATATTTTTTGTTGGGACAAATGTTCTAGGTCAAGCCTTTTTTAGCCTATCTGTCCTGGCCTATAAAAGGAAAGCACTATTTCAGTGACTAAGCTCGCCAGCCGGCTCGCGAGTCAGAGTGGCTCGATGCCTGTCGGCTCGTCTCGACAATAAAAACGCTCGCTCGTTAATTGATCGAGCCGCCAAATTGGTGGCTCGGCTTGAACTCGGCTCGCTCGTCACGAGCCCGAGCTGGCTCAAGCTCGTGAACAGTAAGATTGAAGCAATTTTTAGTAACGTAGGCTTGCGTGCAAGAGACATTTATCTCCAATATTTTCAGAAACTTTGACTTCTTTGAGAAGCCATAGTAGCAGAACAACTGAACAGTGTGCTATTTAACATAAACCAAAATTAATATCATTTAAAAAAAATCGTGTTATAAACACCTTTAAAAAACTCAGCCTCAATTTACAATTGCTACGTAGTCAAAAATTAAGAAAACATGTTATTGATCCAATGACTAGCAATGGGTTTCATCTTTCATATGGAATTTGAATTTAAAAAATGGAAATGTAAAATGATTTTGAATGAAAGAATCTATACAGTTCTGTTCGTTATTATTTCCCTTGAAAAGTTTTCGCTAACGTTAAATCAGCGGATGTTTCATCATTAACGTGTAAAAATTATCTCTACAGCTTAATGGTATGAACCAGCTAAAGATAACAATGTAGTATTTGATTGATCTACTAGTAAGATTATAATTAATTTGATTACAGAGATAGTTTATGGAGCAAAATAGGTGGCATGACTAAAATACAGGTGTAACAGAGAAAGTTTATTGAGCAAAATAGTTGGCATGACTAAAATACAGGTGTAACAGAGATAGTTTATGGAGCAAAATAGGTGGCATGACTAAAATACAGGTGTAACAGAGAAAGTTTATGGAGCAAAATAGGTGGCATGACTAAAATACAGGTGTAACAGAGATAGTTTATTGAACAAAATAGGTGGCATGACTAAAATACAGGTGTAACAGAGATAGTTTATTGAGCAAAATAGGTGGCATGACTAAAATACAGGTGTAACAGAGATAGTTTATTGAACAAAATAGGTGGCATGACTAAAATACAGGTGTAACAGAGATAGTTTATGGAGCAAAATAGGTGGCATGACTAAAATACAGGTGTAACAGAGAAAGTTTATGGAGCAAAATAGGTGGCATGACTAAAATACAGGTGTAACAGAGAAAGTTTATTGAGCAAAATAGGTGGCATGACTAAAATACAGGTGTAACAGAGATAGTTTATTGAGCAAAATAGGTGGCATGACTAAAATACAGGTGTAACAGAGAAAGTTTATGGAGCAAAATAGGTGGCATGACTAAAATACAGGTGTAACAGAGAAAGTTTATTGAGCAAAATAGGTGGCATGACTAAAATACAGGTGTAACAGAGATAGTTTATTGAGCAAAATAGGTGGCATGACTAAAATACAGGTGTAACAGAGAACGTTTATGGAGCAAAATAGGTGGCATGACTAAAATACAGTTGTAACAGAGATAGTTTATGGAGCAATATAGGTGGCATGACTAAAATACAGGTGTAAGTTGCAGATATAGTTCATGGAGCAAAATAGGTGGCATGACTAAAATTCAGGGGTAACAGAACTTATTTGACGTTCGGTAATTAATGTTTGGACGCTTGAGAATTGGATGTTGAGAAATGCTCTGAAAATAATATTGTGGGAAGACATATAGTTCAATTCAAAGTGGATATTTATATCCGATGAGAATGGTTTGAATTATAATAATATATATATACAGGTTAAATTAATCGCAAGTTCTTATGACATGAAAATATTTTACGACGTGGATAATTTTAACGTATTTCCCTCTTTCTCGGCTTTACACTGCAATAATAATTGGATTGATATTGGGAATGTACGGAAACTTATTTCGTTTTACTTTAATGTTATAAAAACACAATATATAAATTAACTAATAATAATAAACTAAATTAACTAATAATAATAAACTAAATAAACTAATAATAATAAACTAAATAAACTAATAATAATAAACTAAATAAACTAATAATAAACTAAATAAACTAATAATAAACTAAATACTTTGTTCCACGTGTTATTATGTTCGATATGATATTGAGTCTTACAGAAACTTTGTGAAAATACACATGTACACTATGCATTACGTGATATAGGGAATATTTACAAAAAAGGATTTTTAAATTACACGGGAACTGGGGGTAAAGTTTAAATTTATACGTTAAAAGTAATATTACAAGCGAGGGTATTTTAAGATTTTGAATTCAACGTCTGTTTCACCGAATATTAGGGGACGTTTAACGGCGTGGTAAATATTTTTAAATGTTTCTTTACAAATGGTTTCCGTAAAAATAGTGAATAAGGGGGTAGTGTAACAATTGTTACACCAATTGTTACCCTTATCCAGAACGATATTGTCGTAAATATCGTCCCTGTCTATAATTGAATGATATTTCACACGGGCCACTTGATCAAAGTCTTTCTCAATATTCATATCGATATCATAATAACACGTGGAACAAAGTTTTAATATACGTTTTGAATCGTTTTCGTGACACCTTAAACAATGTGGGTTTTTTTTGGGGCATGAAAAAACATTTTCTAATTTAAAATAGTCTTTTACAACGTGATTACCGTTACACCAATCGGGAATATTGTACGGTAATTGTGAGGGGCGCGTCATAACATAATTGTATTGTAGAAATGAAAGTTTATAATGTGCTTTAACTTGAGTATCGAAAACATCTTGTGCCGAAAGATAGTTTAAAATGTTTGAATCGAGACACTGACCGGCGGTAGCGAGTGAATCTTCAAGTGCTGTAGCGATATGACTGGGCAAACAACCCGAATAAAGATCATGCCGAGAAGCGAGTTCATACTCGTATAGTATATTAAAAGTTTCGCGCGACGCTACTTTAGCCAAGGTATACAGAGAAGGTACATTCGATAAAGACATGACTATTGTTATGGCGGGGAGAATTTAATAGTTTGTAGATCTGAATACAGTAACTTATTGCTAGTAGTGAACTTGGTTATCCAGCAGATATACTTTTCGTAACGGGGGAAAGAATCATATTATATTAATAAATCCACGGTACTATAGTCATCAACCGAATATACCGTCAAGTATCATTGGTTCGCTCGTTAACGTATCTGCCTTTAAACTCGTTGTTCTATGAAGTACGAGTTCGAATCCCCTTATCGAGAGTCCTTAACAAGCGAACCAACGTTACTTTTGTAAAGGATATATTTTGCTCCTTTATAACAGTTGTTTTTATAAAACAAGGACAAGGTTGGTTGATGTCAAAGATAATTCGAAATATACGTATAACGAATAGGTTGGTTCGCTATACCTCAAGGTGAATAATATAGCGCCTATACCTAGTTGAAAAATATATTTTGCTCCTTTATAACTAACAGTTGTTTTTATAAAGCAAAGACAAGGTTGTTTGGCGTTAAATATAACAATTTGCGATAACATATTTCTATAAAAAGGTGAGTATCTTATATTTTTAAAATGGACTAAAAAATTTAGTAAAAGGGAAATAGTTATTTTATACAGCGAATCAAAGTAAGAGACACGCTCTTGTGACCGAAATGGAAGAAGAAAATATAATAGAATCTCCGAGAAAAAAAAACAAAAAATAGAAGACGTTAAAGTAACGTCTTTACAAGATACCGCTATAAAAAATTTGATGCATGTTTTTAAATAATACACTACAATGGCGGTAATGGCTGGTAATGGACTATATTTTTCTTGGTGTTGTTGACTAAATTATTGTTTTAAATGCTGTTCGTTTACAAAATATAAGGGTATGCATTGTTATAATTTAAAAAATATGCCTTTGTTTTGTGGGAAAATGAAGTCGAACTGTGCCCGAAGTCGAAAAGGATTTACACCGAGGCTTATGACGAAGAAAGTCCTCTGTAGACTGTAGTAAGTAGTAAAGAAAGATTTTATTGTTTCTGTTATTTACTTATTGTTTGGTTCTGTAAGATAAGTATCAGGCAACAGAGGCACGCTAGTAAATGATTGGAACATGAAATGAGGCACCATCCCATAGCGAAGGTATTTCGTCATTCATTGGCCATGACCAAGATAATTGGGTTTTCATACAAATATGATTGCCTAATCCTTATGGGTCATGAAAGCCTGATTCGATATGCTTATAATATATATTCCATGACTGTCACAGCCATCTTCCCTGGCACTTGGTACCATGAACTGTAACTATTTTATAATCAAAGCACCAACAGCGAAATAAATACTTCTACCTTTTAATAAGCAACTATTGCATTAATGTTCAACTGGTAAATAATGTTGCACACATGTCTAACAAATAGAAATATTCATATGCTCTTCTTTTATTATAGATTTGTGGTAATGACAATGGAGAATTATCTAGGGTGGGCACTTCCTATAAGGATATCTGCCAACATTGAAGTGTTGTAATCAACTTGCATATTAAGGTATTAACACTTTTTTTAGTTGAGCATGCTTTACTCTAAGGCATCCCTTTAAAGAAAAGGCTGGCATAGTTGTTGCAAGTATAAACTACCAACGAGTATGTGATTTGCGCCTATACAAATATGAGGTGAGCTCTTTAAAGGTTTGGATAAGATAAACAAATCAAACTTAACTAATTATTATTATGGTAATAAAGAATCAATTATAGGAAAATAAGTAATGGAGAGGAACCAATGTCGAGACTGAACGATGAGCTGTTACTAAAAACAGTTTAGCAACATTATTTAAATAAAACTTGAGTTTATTTTGACTTTATCACATAGGATTCTCGATGTAAATTAGTTTCTTATTTTCAATATCTATAAGACCATTTTATTAGACGGCCACTAAATGCACATCTATGGTATTATTATCTGATGTAGGCAAATGTATGAGTCTGTTGGAATGGTATTTGGATGAAGGAGGACTGGCATTCATGTGCTTATTTTCTTGAGCATTATTGTTTATGAATTACCATTATAAGATTGTATTAATGGAAATCATGTATCGAACCTAAAATCCTATAAAAGGGAAAAAGGCTTATTGATCATCTTTGTTGCAGTTTTAAAAGAAGATTCTCCATATTTGTATTTCCAATTGCACATTTCAGCAATTCAAGAAGCATTACTGAAACAAATGATTTAAAATGACCTTCATTTTGCATATTCTATTCTAAAAACGTACGTGTTTCAAATTAAACTTTAATTATTGATTTATTCGCTACTACCCCTTTATTGTTAATTCACAATTAAACGTAGTAAAATGTGTTATGTCCACTGCGTCATTTAACGAAGAGTCAATTAAAACATGTGCCACTATAGGAACTAGTAAGCCTATTGGTGATTCTATGGCTATTTTTTTTATCTTTATTTGAAGTGATCCGTCTTTAATGTTTCGAGCACCCCTATGTATTTAAGGGAAGATGCCACGCAAAAATGAATTAAGACAATAAAACTGTAACATTTGAGTGGGTAGGAAACAGGGAGTCAACATATTCTTGTGTTTCATTATTATTTCTCCCACAGTTCCTTAAAAGTTGGACATTTACTAACTACATATTTACATACATTGCAGGAGAATATCCGAATTCGAGTATAAGATAGCTAACAATTTATGGCATGCTGACAAATGTCCAGTTTAAAACTGGGAATAAAGGTACATTTTAGGAGTTCATGGACGTAACTGTTTCGGCCTCCAGTTTTACCGCTCACCATTGTAGACGCAGTCTTCTTTCATATATCGCCTTTCAAGATGCTCAATATCTTCTTGATCTCTTCCAACCAACAATCTTCCTCATTGACATCATTTAAACTATCTGTGTTCCCTGATGTTTTATCCAGTTATCCTTCCTCTGCTGTGTGGTGTTTTGACAGTGAATGAAGTTATTAAAGTACATTGTCCCTGTATTGCTATCTTTAATTTGCTAAAATAAACCTGTTAGTAACAGAAGAAAATGAAGAGAAATTCTTACTATAGAGGTCAAAAATAGTTCCCATTCGGGTTAATGTCAAACACGTCATTACCACAAATCTATAATAAAAGAATAGCATATGAATATTTCTATTTGTTAGACATGTGTGCAACATTATTTACCAGTTGAACATTACATGCAATAGTTGCTTTCTAAAAGGTACAAGAATTGCTTTCGCTGTTGGTGATTTGGTTATAAAATAGGTACGGTTGCCAAGTGCAAGGGAAGATGGCTGTGACAGTCATGGAATATATACTATAAGTATAACGAATCAGGCTTTCATGACCCATAAGGATTAGGCAATCATATTTGTATAAAAACACAATTATCTTGGTCAATGACGAAATACCTTCGCTATGGGATGGTGCCTCATTTCATGTTCCAATCGTTTACTAGCGTGTCTCTGTTGCTTGAGACTTATCTAACAGAACCAAACAATAAGTAAATAACAGAAACAATAAAATCTTTCTTTACTACTTACTAAAGTCTACAGAGGACTTTCTTCGTCATAAGCCTCGGTGTAAATCCTTTTCGACTTCAGGCAGAGTTAGACTTAATTTTCCCACAAAACAAAGGCATATTTTTTAAATTATAACAACGCAAACCCTTATATTTTGTAAACTAAAAGTATTTAAAACAATAATTAAGTTGTTTTTCTTTCTAAATTCAACAACACCAAGAACAATATAGTCCATTACCTGACATTACCGCCATTAGCAACGACGAAGTGTAGTCTGCTAAGTTCCGGTGGAAAAAGAAAGCGAAAAAAAACCGGTCAATTTACCGATTCATGATACTGAACGGTTTGCTGAATTCTAAAATTACTACTTTGAATTTGGTGTATATTTTGACACGTGTCAATGTCGTCTGCTCGAAAATTTCAACCTCTCACAAGTCTTAAATGAGTTTTGCCCCAAAACCGCCACCGCCAATGAAAAGCCCTAAGTTCGATCCTGACCGACCAATCAGCGAGCTTAAGTCTGGAGGAGGAGCATACTTTTTCTGCAGAATACGGCCCCAGAACGCTCTCTGAAGACACGAAATTACTATAAAATTGTTGTGAGCCCCATTGTCCACACACTTGATAAGACCTGGTTAGCGGAGCGGACGGACGAGACGGAACGGACTATGATGAGTTTTCAGCCGGAGCTGTACGGAGGAAAGGAAGACCACGAGGAGACTTACGAGCCCTGACCCTACTCCGGGAAGTAGTCCTGATACTTAGCCGAACAAGACACCTAAGCGATCGGCGTCACCGAACCAAAACCCGTCGTGCCACCTGAATACCCCTCGTCCCTCGACGCTAAAATTACCAAGTCCGGCCGTTACCAGATCCGGAGCGCCTCCCGTCCATCGGCGCCCATTATCAAGTTCGTTTGATATAAACAACGGTTGCCGCGGTATTAATTAGTAATCCGGCCGTGTTATATGTGCCCCGTTGTTGGTGCGCGTAAACTATCGCGCGCGCGTTTGAACAATCACGTTCAGCGTCCAAAACTAAAAGAAAAGGAACTGACGCGAAGAACAATAGATCCAGTTGAAAAGGACGTCTCTCTGTGACAAAGTTCGATAAGTACTTTTAAACCATTTGGTATCTACACTAAGCGTTAAATTAACGCCCTCGTATCCATTATGTTTAAGTTGCATGTTTTAAATTATTCGGCAATCTGTATAAATAGTAGTGTTTGATTATTATTAGTTTATCTAAATATTAGTAGTGTTTAAGTAACTTTAGTTAGTAGTTTACCTAACGTTAGGAGGTAGTATGAGTGTTAAATGATTAATAGAATATTATTAAATTATTTGTTTCTTGGCCAATCTCAATAACCTCTATTACTTTAAACCTACGTTCGTATAATTTTCCCCTAGACAGTATTTCGGACCTTAAGTTAAATAGTAAAATTCCCCTAGACACCTTTCGTATGTATCTCGCAACCCCCAATAGTGCACGATTAGCGAGTGCCCGGACAGTTTTAATTCTTTTGTAATGGGGATAATGGTTAACTAGTAAGAAAGTAGTGCATATCCTTATATCCATTAGCCCTAGTACCATTAGTATATTTTCCCTCTTTACAACATATTCGGCAGCCAGCTGCTAATATTTTGTTAGTGGAAAAAATGTCAAATTAACTTTAAAAAAATGAAAAACGATAGCGAAAAACGAGACTTGGCAGGAATGTAAATTTACTACTTTTTACCTCTCCGAGTGACGTATGTCACGGAGAGGTTCTAATTTCGACGTGTCTGTGTGTGTGTGTGTGTGTGTGTGGGTGGGGGTGTGTGTGTGTGTGTCTGTCTGTTGTTACACCCACGTGACCGCGTTCGCAGTTTGCAAATCGGAGCAAACGTGTTCTCAATTTCCGGAAATTTCGAAAATTGTATTACACTTACAGGCTATTACTCCATTGCCTGTCTAACATCACCAGCCTCTGGTCTTTGTCCATCCCACATGGACACCAGTCTGTACACACTGGCTTCTAATCACAATCATCTGCTGCTCTTTGTCCATCCCACATGGACACCAGTCTGTACACACTGGCTTCTAATCCCCACCCTCTTGTGGTCTTTGTCCATCCCACATGGACACCAGTCTGTACACCTGGCTTCTAACACCACCATCTTCTGGTCTTTGTTTTTGTCCATCCCACATGGACACCAGTCTGTACACATTGGTTTCTACACACCACCATCTTCTGGTCATTGTTTTTGTCCATCCCACATGGACACCAGTCTGCACACCTGGCTTCTACTCCATCATCATCGTTAAGGTTAAGACATACGCGGCGATCGGCCAGGGTTACGAGAAACGTCCGGCCTCCCTAAGGTGGGGCTTCCACCAAAGGTTCACGCAATTGCGCTGTTCTTATCCATGGCTGCGATTCGAAACCCTTATATACTACCTATTTTAGTAAGGCGAAGCAACCGGCGTATGCTTCATTTCAAACGCCAATATTAGTCAAGTCTCTCAAGAATGTTTAATTGTTCTTTTTTAAAACGATGTAACGTTCAATAAGGCGAATAACTAACGAAGAAAATATTAAATATTAATTATATTTATTTTAATATTTAAGATAATCTTGTTTCTCAATTCAAAATTAATACGGAAAGAGTTAAAAGCAGTCTATGTTTTTGTCTGTATGTGTCCGTCCGTTGTTACAGTAGTGCGCTGCGTTAGAAGTTCGTTTTGTTTTGATGTGTAAAGAAATCCAACACAACCATAATATTCCCTTTATCCTTAATATAAACTGAATATGTGGAAATATTTTTCGTAATTATGATGCATTTAGTACTTTTGTAGCTTTAAAGCTCTATTTCATTTTGATATTCCAAAGATTTTTTTTAATATTATTATTTAAAATGGATGTTTATATATTACTTAAGCTATACTACATCTGTTTATAGCATAATCCTTTCTAAAATCATAGTGAATACAAGCATAACGCTGCTATGTTGGTCAAATGACCTCTTATTTGTCAATAGGCCTAGTGAACCAAAAAGTAAAAGTTAGGGTTTGGTTTTCGTTTCTGTATGCAGAGACATTAACGGTTCAGAGTGAGCCGAAAGTTAAATACACTTTTAAATAATTAGGCTTAGATTTATAATCATGGTGGAAATCTGGGTCGCGTTCAGCAGAGCCTCGCGTTGCTGAACGCGGCCCAGGGATTTTGTTTTAGAATTTTGACGTCACGGTGCTTAGCGCTGAACTAGCGCTGTCTTCAAAGAAAATAGTCTGCTTTTTTGATAACGTGACGTAAAACGCGTAGTTCTCAGCTTGGCGAAAAAACCATGGAGGAATTAATACAAATAGCTCTATGGGACTATAGCTATTTAATTGGCGTGAAACCAGTTGATCACGCGAGAATTTTAAGAGATATGTTAGTTTCTAATTTTAATTATAAAAGTTGTTATCTATCTCTATAAATATGTTATCCTACAATTTTTGTTAAGCCTTGGTACCTTGCACGCTTTATTGCGCTAGCGTCATTTATAAAACGCCGATGACCCGTTTTTCCCCCATCGGATGATTTTAATGTGTACAAGTATATCATTATTGGATGTAAAATGTCGTCTGATTTACAGTAAATTTGCTATGCTTTGTATACTGCTTTAATATTTCATAAATTTTAACTTAAGAAACATTTCCATATCTGGGTAAATAAGTTTGTAAGTAGTCGTCTTGACTCGGAGAGGTAATATTTTGGTTTTCCCAACTTGTTCTAACTCAAGTCTACGAATAAATTAGTTTTATTTTCATTGAATAATTACCTTTAAATTAACGCTATGTCGAAAATAAAATTTACGGTTAAATATTCCCTAAAATAAACAGTTACCATGTACTTAGTTTTAAATTTTTAATATATTTAATTTTAATGGGTCCAGTAAATTTGAATGTGCCCAAAACGTAAACTTCGCATCTATGCAACATTTTGTATTCCATAACACCTTAAGCTAAAATCCTTTCGCCCGTAATAATCACATTAGTATAACATTTGGTTTTCGACGACCCCGTAATAACAAAAATTATTTACTAGTAAAATTCGCGTTTATACCCAAAGAACTCCAAAACCAAGTACCCTTGGTTTTTGTCCAATTAGACCTGAAATACCCGTACACAGTGAGAATATTCAAAAAATTATGACTTCGTCCGATCCGACCTAGTGACTACGGCAATAAAGTTACGGTCACGATGTTCTTGGCATTTGTAAATGAAACAGCTTTATTGTTATACAACTACAAAAGGGATTGATATGCCAAGGATCATATCCCATATCTTCAATTTATTAATATAAAAAGTGCCTTTGATAACAAAGCCTTGAAATCTAAATGATTAGTGGTCAAAATTGTTTGGCTGAAGTGATAAATATTCAAATTCTCAGTTTTAAAGGTATAAAAGATTTTTTATTTAAAAGCATTGCTTATATTCTTTATTCACCAAAATTTCATTTAGAAATAATATTTTCCTTATAACTTTATGCGGTTCCGTGTCCTCCCATTGAATCGAATCCCATTCGACCGAATTCCCAATCGACCGATTTTATCTGAAATATGATTTTAAATCCCGCCGTTTGTGCGGTTTCTGTCTATTGGGATTTTTATTAGGAATATTATTATTACTTATGAGGCTATATTAGTTAATTTAGTGATAGGAACTTTCGTCTCACGGTGGCGCAGTGGAAGAGTATCGGACTACCGTGCGACAGTCCTTGGATCGATTCCCCGAAAGAAAAAGTAAACTACGTAATAATAGTTTCATGCAATTGATTATTAATTTCATTTGAACTTAATTTCAGTTACGTTAGACAGTGTGGGAAACTATAAAGTAATAAAAAATACAATTGCAATAATGGCCTTTGAGTTTTTGAAATATTTTGCGTAAATTTTATTAAAATTAAGGTAATATTTTAGAGGGTTAAGGTTAGGTCAAATCAGATTAGATTGGGTTGGGTTAAGTTAGGTTGGGTTTGGTTAGGTTTGGTTTGGTTAGGTTAGGTTAGGTTAGGTTAGGTTAGGTTAGGGTTAGGGTTAGGTTGGGTTAGGTTGGTTTAGGTTGGTTTAGGTTAGGTTTGGTTAGGTTAGGATTGGAAATGGTAGTATAACCGATTTTCCATAATATTTTTATTTTCATTGAGGTCCTTGCATAATAAAAGCGTGCCTTTTCCAACAATTTATTTTTATAAAGATTCTGGAGAAATTAACGCTGCCTTTTTAAGTTCCTTGAACAATAAATATATGCCTTTTCCAAAATATTGATTGTTACCTCTCCGAGTGACGTATGTCACGGAGAGGTTCTAAAATCGACAGGCCTGTCTGTGTGTGTGTGAGGGTGGGTGTGGGGGTGTGTGTGTCTGTGTGTCTGTCCGTTGTTACACCCACGTGACCGCGTTCGCAGTTTGCGTATCGGAGCAAACGTGTTCCCAATTTCCGGACCGCATTGACAGGTCACAGAAAAATGGAAAGTTGCATTTCTCTCCGTTGGGTACTCTATACTTGAGTTCTCACACTACCATGTTTGGTCTTCGTCCATCCCACATGGACACCAGTCTGTACATACTGGCTTCTAAACACCACCATCTTTTGGTCTTCGTCCATTCCAGTTGGACACTAGTCTGTACTTACTGGCTACTAATCACCACCATCTTCTGGTCTTCGTCCATTCCACTTGGACACCAGTCTGTACATACTGGCTACTAATCACCACCATCTTCTGGTCTTAGTCCAACCCACTTGGACACCAGTCTGTACATACTGGCTCCTAAACACCACCATCCACTGGTCTTCCGTCTACTCCACATATACACCAATCTGTATCATTGGCTTCTAACACCACCATCCACTGGTCTTCCGTCTACTCCACATAGACACCAATCTGTATCATTGGCTTCTAACACCACCATCCACTGGTCTTCCGTCTATTCCACATAGACACCAATCTCTATCATTGGCTTCTACTCCATTATCATCGTTTGGTTTTAGGATATACGCGGCGATCAGCTAGGGTTACGAGAAACGTCTAGCCTCCCTAAGGTGGGATCGCCACCAAAGGTTTTCGCAATTGCGCTTTTTCCTTACTATTATAATGGAAACGAATCGTATATATACTCCAAAATTTGAAGAAAGCGGGCTAGAGGGGAACCCTTCACTTTAAACGTCAATATTTGCAAAGTTTGAGATGATAATGGGTATAACTTTATTTTAAACGATTTAACTATTATTATTGTTAATTATTGAAGATTAAAATAATGAAAAATAATTATATTTATTTAAATATTAAAGATAATCTTGTTTCTCAACTCAAAATTAATACGGAAAGAGTTAAAAAGCAGTCTATGTTTTTGTCTCTGTGTGTCCGTCCATTGTTACACTAGTGCGTCGCGTTAGCAGTTAGCTTTGTGTTGATGTGTTAAGAAATCATACAGAACCTTAATATTCCCTTTTTCCATAATATAAAGTGAATATTTGGAAGTATTTTTCGTAATTATGATGCATTTAGTACTTTTGTAGCTTTAAAGCTCTGTTTCTTTTTGATATTCCAAAGAATTTTTTTAATATTGTTATTTGAAATGGCTGTTTATATATTACTTAAGCTATACTACATCTGTATATAGAATAATCCTTGGTTTAGTGATTTCATGAAGAAAACTAAGACCTATACTCCGGCGGGTATATTAAGTAACCAGTGGCGGCGCCAGGATATTCTTTGGTGGCAATTAGCTAGCTTAATCGTCATTATAACTTTTGAGCGTCCAACCAATTTAGTTGCGAAGTACAGATTAAACTTAATTAAACAAAATAACCAATTAAAGACAATTACCAATTATAGGTAATTAAATTTTTACACGAGTCTAAACTATAACATCTGTTTGTGTACAAGTCTACGGAATCTGTTTAAGCGCAGACCTACAGGATATTTTTGTGCAAAGGGGTATAAAATCTCTTTGTGCAGAGGCCTATGCAATCTTTTTGTACACAGGCCTATGGAATGTTTTTGTGCAAATCTGCATCGAATCCTTTTGAGTATAGGAGTATGGAATCTTCTGTGCACAGATCTCTGGAATTTTTTGTTCATGGGTCTATGGTATGTTAATGTGCACAAGTTTGAAGAATCTTTATGTGCACAAGTTTGAAGAATCTTTATGTGCACAAGTTTGAAGAATCTTTATGTGCACAAGTTTGAAGAATCTTTATGTGCACAAGTCTGAAGATTCTTTATGTGCACAAGTTTGAAGAATCTTTATGTGCACACAAGTCTGAAGAATCTTTATGTGCACACAAGTCTGAAGAATCTTTATGTGCACACAAGTCTGAAGAATCTTTATGTGCACACAAGTCTGAAGAATCTTTATGTGCCCAAGTGAAAAATCTTTATTTGCACAGGTCTACGACTTCTGTTTGTGCACAGGTCTACGACTTCTGTTTGTGCACAGGCCTACGACTAATGTTTGTGCACAGGCCTTTGGAATCTGATTTGCTCATTTCTATGACATCTCTTTTTGCGCAAGTCAATAACATTTGTTTATGAACAAGTCTAAAGCATCTGTTTGTACACAAGACTAAAACATCTGTTTGTACACAAGACTAAAACATCAGTTTGTGCACAGGTCTAAAACATCTGTTTGTACACAAGACTAAAATATCTGTTTGTGCACAAGTCTAAAACATCTGTTTGTGCACAAGTCTAAATCATTTGTTTGTGCACAAGTCTAAATCATCTGTTTGTGAACAAGTCTAAATCATCTGTTTGTGAACAAGTCTATAACACGTGTTTGTGAGCTATTCTATAACACCTGTTTATTATTATTATTATTATTATTTATTTCGCAACCAAAGTTACTGGCAACCACAGAGGCAGAAGAGCCTATTTAAGGTGGTTACCCGGACGTACAATACAAATATAGAAAACAATAAATATCAAGTATACAAAAATATAAAAAAATAATGGAAAGTTTAACAATTTTTAGAGAGCCAAGTGTCCAAGAAAAATTTTGAGATATTAGTCTTAGATACGGGTAGAGAAAGGTCGTTTGCTATTTCCCTAAGACATACGGGAAGATTATTCCATAACCGTACAGACCGAAAGAAAAATGACTCCTTTAACGCGAGGCATCTGGCGTAGTGTAAGGAATACGTTAGTACGGAGTGTCTTGGATTCTCCGTCAGTATATCGTCCAATTGAAAGTATTGGCAGTCGCGCAGTCGTAATAGGGTGAGGACATCAGACACAGCTCGACGAACACAGTGCGGTTGAAACCCCAAGGCCTGTAGGCGCATATCATAGGAAATATGTCCAGCGAAATGTGGGCGAGGAGACCGTAGGTAAAACCGCGTAAACCCCCTCTGTACCGACTCCAGCAAGGCAACATCTTTGGTAAGGTTAGGGTTCCAAACTGGAGAAGCATATTCGAGAATAGGTAGACACAGAGACCGGTACAGGGTCAACGAACCACGGGTATGGTTTGTCGTACGACGAATCAAACCACAAATGCGCTTAGCCTTGTTAGTGACCGTTCGAACCTGCGAGGTCCAAGTCAGATCACACGCTAAAATGACTCCTAGGAGGCGCATAGTGTACACCCTGGTTAAAGGTGTTGCGTGTAAGTGGTAGAAGGTGTCATCAGTACCTCTACGGCGAGACAGCACCATGAAGTTGCATTTCTTGACGTTAAGGGCGATGTTGTTATTAACTCCCCATTCGAAAACCCGGGTTATGTTGGCTTGTAGTGAAGATCGATCGGAAGCAGACCGTATAGGCTGGGAGATATAGGAATCATCCGCGTATTGATATACTGAACAGTCACCAGTAATCACAGTTGGAAGGTCAGCAACGAAAATATTAAATAACAAAGGGCCCAAGATTGAACCTTGGGGTACTCCGGACCGTACCGGAAGATAACTGCTACACTCTCCACGGTAAAGAACTCGTTGGTAGCGATTTGCTAAGAAACTTTCAAGCCATAGCAGGATGGTCCCAGAAACAAGAACGCGGGCCCAATTGTTAAAGGATCGCAGAAGTTGGTGGGTGCAAGAACGGTTGCGTCGAAAACCGAATTGGGATGGCGGTATTATGTCGTTATCTTCAAAGAAAGTGGTTAGCTTCTCAGAAATGATGGACTCTAATAGTTTCCCAACAACCGAAGTAAGGGAAATTGGACGATAGTTAGATATGTCGTTCCTCTTTCCACCATTCTTGTAAATAGGTACGACGTTCGCCAGTTTCCAAGCCGACGGTACAGTCGAAGTAGAGAGCGAAATGTTGAATAGCCGAACTAAAGGACCTATTATTGCCGGCGCCATCGTCAAAAGTAATCTAGGTGTAATACCGTCTGGACCACATGCCGACCCAGGCTTTAGACGCTTCAAAGCAGCTGCTACATCCGAAGGTGTGATGGACTCCAAAACTAATTCAGGTCCAGACTTCCCCATAGTTGGTAGGGTCAAATTGGGATCAGGGAGGCTGAAGCTCTTGTAGAAGAAATCCCCAAACGTACGTGCCACTGCTAATGGATCGGATATCTCTCCAAATTCACCCTTGAACGAAGAAGGTGGCGGCAATTTACTCTTCGAACGAATGAAAGACCAGAAGCGCTTTGGATAAGTTGCGAGCGTATCATGAAGGCCCGAGACATAATCGTCGTAGGCCATACGAGTTTTACGCCGCAAAATATTGCTGAACCTCTTATAAGCGTTCCAGTCAGCTTCACGTTGCCTCTTCTTTGCCTTATTGAAGAGCGAGTGCTTTACATGACTTTGATGGACAAGGTCAGCGGTAATCCAAGGGGATCGTTTTTTGCCCTTAAGAGTCGTGTGCGGAATGTTGTCCTTAACGCAGGCCCAAAACACGTCCAAAAAGTTTTCCCAGGTACTCTCAATGTCCATAGAGAACACCATCTCCCAAGGAGCGTAGGAAACAGAGTTGAGCAGTTCTTCAACGACGATATTTCGGTAATTGAGGATAGAGCGCGCTAAACGTTGACGAAAGCTCCGTGGTAGATCCAAAGTACCATACACAGCCAAATGATCACACCCAGGAATATTATCTCGGACAGAAGTCGCACTCATGAAACGAAGATCGTTAACGAAGACCAAATCAAGATGACTCGAACCTCGAGTAGGTGACAACACAGTCTCGTGAAGCCCAAACCAGCGACGGTGTCAAAGAAAACCTGTTCTTCTGCCGATTTCCGTGACGGGTGTTGCCAATCTATAGCCATATTGAAGTCCCCCATCAATATAAAGAGATCGTGAGGAGGAAGAGTTTCATGAAGGTGACCAAGTAATTCACAAATCGTGATTGTATTTGCCAGTGAAGATCTAGGTGGTCTATAAACACAACCAACAACAGCAGAACGACTACCACACGTGAAAGATGCGAAAACAGCTTCTGTTTGAGTACCATCGGAAGATACTAGGAATTCCTCAGGGACCTCAATAGGAAGCGGACGAAGTGAATCGTGTAAAGCAAGTAGGACACCACCACCCCTTGATGGTCGGTCACGACGAAAGGTAATGTAGGCTTCAGAAAAAATTTCTGAGTCCGAAACCGAATCATCCAGCCAAGTCTCGGTGAGAGCATAAATGTCAGTTTGTGAGCAATTCTATAACACCTGCTTGTGAACAAGTCTATAAAATCTCTTTGAGCACAAGTCTAAAACATCTGTTTATTCACAAGTCTATAACCTCTGTTTGTGCACACGCGAGTGACTTCTGTCTGAGCAAGGGTCTACGGAATATTTTTGAGCACGGGTCTACGGATTATTTTTGTGCAAATGGGTATGGAATCTTTTTGAGCATAAGGGTATTGAAAATGTTTGTGCATAACTCTATGGAATCTGATGTGCAAATGTCTATAACATCTCTTTTTGCGCGAGTCCACGACATTTCTTTGTGCACAAGCCTGTGATTTCTATTTGTGCACAAGTGTACGAAATATTTTTATGCTTAGGTGTACGGAATATTTTTATGCTCAATTGTACGGAATATTTTTATGCATAGGTGTACGGAATATTTTTATGCACAATTGTACGGAATATTTTTGTGCACAGGTTTACGAACTGTTTTTGTTCACAGGCGTACGGAATATTATAGGTGAAAATGGATTTGGAATATTTTTGTGCACAGGTGTACGAACTGTTTTTGTTCACAGGCGTACGGAATATTATGGTGAAAATGGATTTGGAATATTTTTGTTCACAGGTGAACGGAATATTATGGTGAAAATGGATTTGGAATATTTTTATGCACAGATGTACGGAATACTTTCGCAAAAATGGATACCGAATATTTTTGTACACAGGTGTACGGGATATTTTTGTGCACGGGTCTAGGACATCAGTGTGTGCGTAAGTATATGACATCAGTGTGTGCGCGAGTCTATGACATCAGTGTGTGCGCAATTCTATGACATCAGTTTGTGTTCAAGTCTATGATATCAGTTTGTGTGCAAGTCTATGACATCAGTTTGTGCTCAATTCTAAGGGATCTGTTTGTGCACAAGTCTACGGGCTCTGTGTACTAAATATTTGTGAAATCGGTTGAAACGCGCGGACTTTCTTACAAAGAGAAGATTCGCTACATTTCTGGGCGCCATTTATTAAGATGGTGGCGGATTGGAAAAATCTTTCTTAGTACGCGCCTACTACTTACGAGTAACGTTCCTACAAATTTTCAGCCTTCTGGGGCCAGCGGTTTGGGCTGGGCGATGATTATCAGTCAGTCTGTCAGTCAGTCAGGACTTTGATTTATATCATGAGTGAATCATATACTAGCTCCTTATAAGTTACTCAGCCACAAAAGCCTAATGTATCCAGCGTTCTTCCCGCCAAAAAAGTGTTACCTATATGCGACCTACAGTGAGAGAAAATAACACTTCTACCGGCGCTTACGTATTTCCGGTAAAAAACCGGAAAAGGAGATCAACCAATGTGTGATTGTTTGCGAACGGTTCACAGTCGTATTCTATCTTTGAAATTATTTTAATGGGTTAGGGTTGGCGCAATAGGAAGTTTTATTTTTTTCGCATTAAAATGGCAGAATTTTGGATATTTTTTGACAAAGCCCAAATGATAGAAACTCATTTAAATTCAGACTTCAGAGCGTTGCCTACGGAATAAAAATTTTATTCCGTAGGCAACATTCAGATGCAGGAACTATTTATGGTGAGAGAACCAAACTTTATCAAAAAATAAGAGCTAAACAACAACTTAATAGCCATCTAGAAAACCTTACTATACTTTTTAATAATGCGTCTAAAGAACTAATAGAAAAACTTAAGCCTGTTAACGAAGCCTGTTGTGAAACCAAAATTATTTTTCAATAAGCAAATGAATGAATGTGACGCAAAGAAGTCAAACCTCCAAAACCGTTAATACCATTTGGAACTATCGTCACATTCAAGTTCTCGATATATTAATTTCAAAGCCCTAAGAGAGGGCGTCGTCTACTATCACTTTCACCCGCCTCCCCTCCTCTCGACTACTATTCGGAAGAAAATGCTGGATACATTAGGCCAGTGTGACTGAGTAACTTATAGGGAGATAGTATATGATTCACTCATGTTTATATAGATAAACTTAAACTTAAAACACGATCGGAATATCTGAATCACAGAAGTGTTAGCCTGTATTGTAAATCCACGGTGGCTGATTGCTAGTAGCTAGTGGAAATCGGCATTATTTTCTGTCAAAATTCTGTTTTGAGTGATATGTAACAAAACCAAAAGTGAGAGCGCGCAAAATATCTACAATTTCAAAAAATAGGAAAATATAGGAAAATTATCGAAATTATAGGAACTAATAGGAAGACATCCGAAAATCGGTCCGTGACATTTAGGCGCCGCCACTTAGGCGCTGGTTATTTAGGCGCCGCAATTTAGCCGCCAAGACATTTAGGCGCCGTGACATTTAGGCGCCGTGACATTTAGGCGCCGCGACATTTAGGCGCCGTGACATTTAGGCGCCGCGACATTTAGGCGCCGTGACATTTAGGCGCCGCGACATTTAGGCACCGTGTCATTTAGACTCCGCGACATATAGGCGTCGAGACATTTACATGCCAATAATATTTCCATTATTTCTTCTAAAAATCCGTAATGACCTCTCAATTTGGCAACCCGTGTTTTGTCCCTGTGCGTCACTGCATGTTCGCAATCTTCATTAAAGGACACGAAAACTTACTTGTTTTTACAAAACAATCCTAAAATAATAAAAAAACAAACATAACCTAACCTAACCTAACCTAAGTTGGGAAGTCAATGAAAATAAACAACAATATTTTGGAAAAGGCATATTCCTTTGGAAAGTCAACGAACATGAACAACAATATTTTGGAAAAGGTATATTATTTTAGGAAGTCAAAGAACATAAACAACAATAATTTGGAAAAGGGATATTATTTTGGGAAGTCAATGAAGATAAAATCAATATTTAGGAAAAGGCATATTATTCTGGGAAGTCAAAGAAGATAAACAATAATTTGGAAAAGGCATATTATTTTGGGAAGTCAAAGAAGATAAACAATAATTTGGAAAAGGCATATTATTTTGGAAAGCCAATGAAGATGAACAACAATATTTTGGAAAAGGCATATTATTTTGCGAAATCAATGAAGATAAACAACAATATTTTGGAAAAGGCATATTATTTTGGGAAGTCAATGAAGATAAACAACAATATTTTGGAAAAGGCATATTATTTTGCGAAATCAATGAAGATAAACAACAATATTTTGGAAAAGGCATATTATTCTGGGAAGTCTAAGAAGATAAACAATAATTTGGAAAAGGCATATTATTTTGGGAAGTCAATGAAGATAAACAACAATATCTTGGAAAAGGCATATTATTCTGGGAAGTCAATGAAGATAAACAACAATATTTTGGAAAAGGCATATTATTTTGGGAAGTCAATGAAGATAAACAACAATATTTTGGAAAAGGCATATTATTCTGGGAAGTCAAGGATGATAAACAACAATATCTTGGAAAAGGCATATAAAGAAGATAAACAATAATTTGGAAAAGGCATATTATTTTGGGAAGTCAATGAAGATAAGCAACAGTATTTTGGAGAAGGCATATTATTTTGAAAGTCAACAACATGGTTGAACTCTGATGTCAGTTGAATAAAAAGAATATAAGCCTAAAAGTACTTGTCATGTTCCTTTATTAAATATCTCAAATCTTTCGAGAAAATTTTACGGCAATGTCGCGGCGCCTAATTGTCTCGGCGCCTAAATGTCTCGGTGCCAAATTGTCGCGGGGCCTAAATGTCTCGGTGCCAAATTGTCGCGGAGCCTAAATGTCGCGGCGCCAAATTGTCGCGGAGCCTAAATGTCGCGGCGCCTAACTGTCCCGGCGCCTAAGTGGCGGTGCCTAAATGACCGGCGCCTAAATGTCGGCGCCCAAATGTCCCGATCCGTCCGAAAATAGAAAAAATTATAAAATTTAGGAAATGTGGTCACCCAGCACAGGTCTATGGAATATGTTTGTGCACAGGTGTATAGATTGTTTTTGTTCACAGGTCTACGTAATAATTCTTTAGCCTAAGTCTTCGGAATCTATTTGTATTATTGCATCCACTGTGCTTTGCACGTGAAAACGACGGGAAGGCAATTTGAGTTGGACTGGGCGTTGAAGCAATCAAGATTAATACTTCTATAATAGATGGTTAGGGCCTTGTTAGTTCAAACGCGGTAATTAATAAACGAGCAACACCACAAGACTTAAATGGAGCGCCTGCTTTGCAGTATAAGTTCTAAAATACTAGTTTCTAAACAGTTTTAATTCATATTAAGACTGAAGTGACAGATATTAATAAAAACTGTCTTTGAACACAAAGACGCATAAAGGTAAGAGATAAGTGTAGAAAATTAATTGTTTCAAGTAACAGATATTCAAATTTTCGTTTTTGAAGACGTGATTATAAAACATCAATTATTTGAGAAAATTTCTTATCTTAGTTTTTTTCACAAAAATTTCAAAGAAACTACCTTGATACTACTGTTTGAATTCTAGAAACATTTGCTTCGAGGAAGTTCCAATACTCGGATATCTGAAAAATAGAGCTAGAACAATTTATTTTTATATTTTAAAATTTAAAATATTGCGAACCGAAAACTACATTCGCCCTTTGATTGTGATGTAGTTATTAGAGTCAAAAGGACATGTAGCTTGATCGTGATCTTTTGAGAGAGATACAACACGTCAATTTTTGAAAACTCGAAAACTTTAAAATTAACGAACACGTTTTGTTAAGTTTTCATGCTTGTTTTATTTTGTCTGCTATCAAAAATTTTCTGCCCATTTTATTCTCCTTATAGGCCCGAATACTCAAACTAACTCTAAATTTTAAAAAGAAAAGAAAATGCATACGTGTTCTATTTTTACACATCGTGAACCAATGAAACTAACAACCCTTGAGTCTGTCGCCTTAGACCGCTCGGCCATCCTGAAGTGCGTTTGTGTAATTTGAACGTTTTAAAATTACATCTCATCCATTTATTTTCATAAAAAATTTCGTGTCAGAAGTGGGATTCGAACCCACGCCCTCATACGAGGACCAGAATACACAGATTCACATCGTGAACGAAGGAAGCTAAGCCCCTTGAGTCTGGCGCCTTAGACCGCTCGGCCATCCTGACGTGCTTTTGTGTAATTTGGACGTTTTAAAATTACATCTCATCCATTTATTTTCATAAAAAATATCGTGTCAGAAGTGGGATTCGAACCCACGCCCTCATACGAGGACTAGAATACACAGATTCACATCGTGAACGAAGGAAGCTAAGCCCCTTGAGTCTGGCGCCTTAGACCTCTTGGTCATTCTGACGTTGTTTTCTGTAATATGGACGTTTTAAAATTACATCTCATCCAGTTATTTTCATAAAAAATATCGTGTTCGAAGTGATATTCGATCCCGCGCCCTCAAAGGAGGACTAGAATACACTGATTCACATCGTGAACGATGAAGCAAAGCCCCTTGAGTCTAGCGCCTAAGACCGCTCGGCCATTCTGACGTGGTTTTATGTAATTTGGGCGTTTAAAATTACATCTCCTCCAGTTATTTTCATAAAACATATCGTGTCAGAAGTGGGATTCGAACCCACGCCCTCATACGAGGACCAGAATACACAGATTCACATCGTGAACGAAGGAAGCTAAGCCCCTTGAGTCTGGCGCCTTAGACTGCTCGGCCATCCTGACGTGGTTTTATGTAAGTTGGACGTTTAAAATTACATCTCCTCCAGTTATTTTCATAAAACATATCGTGTCAGAAGTGGGATTCGAACCCACGCCCTCATACGAGGACCAGAATACACAGATTCACATCGTGAACGAAGGAAGCCAAGCCCGTTCAGTCTGGCGCCTTAGACCGCTCGGCCATCCTGACGTTGTTTTTCGTAATTTGGACGTTTTAAAATTACATCTCATCCAGTTATTTTCATAAAAAATATCGTGTTCGAAGTGGGATTCGAACCCACGCCCTCATACAAGGACCAGAATAAACAGATCCACATCGTGAACGAAGGAAGCTAAGCCCCTTGAGTCTGGCGCCTTAGACCGCTCGGCCATCCTGACGTGGTTTTGTGTAATTTGGACGTTTTAAAATTACATCTCATCCAGTTATTTTCCAAAAAAATATCGTGTCAGAAGTGGGATTCGAACCCACGCCCTCATACGAGGACCAGAATACACAGATTCACTTCGTGAACGAAGGAAGCTAAGCCCGTTCAGTCTGGCGCCTTAGACCGCTCGGCCATCCTGACGTGGATTTAAGTAATTTAGACGTTTAAAATTACATCTCCTCCAGTTATTTTCATAAAAAATATCGTGTCAGAAGTGGGATTCGAACCCTCGCCCTCATACACAGATTCACATCGTGAACCAATGAAGCTAACCCCTTGAGTCTGGCGCCTTAGACCGCTCGGCCAACCTGACGTGGTTTTCAGTAATCTGGACGTTTTAAAATTACATCGCATCCAGTTATTTTCATAAAAAATATCGTGTTCGAAGTGATATTCGATCCCGCGCCCTCAAAGGAGGACTAGAATACACCGATTCACATCGTCAACGATTAAGCAAAGCCCCTTGAGTCTAGCGCCTAAGACCGCTCGGCAATCCTGACGTGGTGTTATGCAATTTGGACGTTTTAAAATTACATCTCACCCAGTTATTTTCATAAAAAATAACGTGGCAGAAGTGGGATTCGAACCCACGCCCTCATACGAGGACCAGAATACACAGATTCACATCGTGAACCAATGAAACTAACAACCCTTGAGTCTGTCGCCTTAGACCACTCGGGCAACCTGACGTGCTTTTGTGTAATTTGGACGTTTTAAAATTACATCTCATCCAGTTATTTTCGAACCCACGCCCTCATACGAGGACCAGAATACACAGATTCACATCGTGAACGAAGGAAGCTAAGCCCCTTGAGTCTGGCGCCTTAGACCGCTCGGCCATCCTGACTTGGTTTTGTGTAATTTGGACGTTTTAAAATTACATCTCATCCAGTTATTTTCCAAAATAATATCGTGTCAGAAGTGGGATTCGAACCCACGCCCTCATACGAGGACCAGAATACACAGATTCACACCGTGAACGAAGGAAGCTAAGCCCCTTGAGTCTGGCGCCTTAGACCGCTCGGCCATCCTGACGTGGTTTTCTGTAATTTGGACGATTTAAAATTACATCTCATCCAGTTATTTTTTAAAAAAATATCGTGTTAGAAGTGGGATTCGAACCCACGCCCTCATTCAAGGACCAGAATAAACAGATTCACATCGTGAACGAAGGAAGCTAAGCCCCTTGAGTGTGGCGCCTTAGACCGCTCGGCCATCCTGACGTGCTTTTGTGTAATTTGGACGTTTTAAAATTACATCTCATCCAGTTATTTTCCTAAAAAATATCGTGGCAGAAGAGGGATTCGAACCCACGCCCTCATACGAGGACCAGAATACACAGATTCACTTCGTGAACGAAGGAAGCTAAGCCTGTTCAGTCTGGCACCTTAGACTGCTCGACCAACCTGACGCGGTTTTGTGTAATTTAGACGTTTAAAATTACATCTCATCCAGTTATTTTCATAAAAAATATCGTGTCAGAAGTGGGATTCGAACCCTCGCCCTCATACACAGATTCACATCGTGAACCAATGAAGCTAACCCCTTGAGTCTGGCGCCTTAGACCGCTCGGCCAACCTGACGTGGTTTTCAGTAATCTGGACGTTTTAAAATTACATCGCATCCAGTTATTTTCATAAAAAATATCGTGTTCGAAGTGATATTCGATCCCGCGCCCTCAAAGGAGGACTAGAATACACCGATTCACATCGTCAACGATTAAGCAAAGCCCCTTGAGTCTAGCGCCTAAGACCGCTCGGCAATCCTGACGTGGTGTTATGCAATTTGGACGTTTTAAAATTACATCTCACCCAGTTATTTTCATAAAAAATAACGTGGCAGAAGTGGGATTCGAACCCACGCCCTCATACGAGGACCAGAATACACAGATTCACATCGTGAACCAATGAAACTAACAACCCTTGAGTCTGTCGCCTTAGACCACTCGGGCAACCTGACGTGCTTTTGTGTAATTTGGACGTTTTAAAATTACATCTCATCCAGTTATTTTCGAACCCACGCCCTCATACGAGGACCAGAATACACAGATTCACATCGTGAACGAAGGAAGCTAAGCCCCTTGAGTCTGGCGCCTTAGACCGCTCGGCCATCCTGACGTGCTTTTGTGTAATTTGGACGTTTTAAAATTACATCTCATCCAGTTATTTTCAAAAAAATATCTTGTCAGAAGTGGGATTCGACCCCACGCCCTCATACGAGGACCAGAATACACAGATTCACATCGTGAACGAAGGAAGCTAAGCCCCTTGAGTCTGGCGCCTTAGACCGCTCGGCCATCCTGACGTGGTTTTGTGTGATTTGGACGTTTTAAAATTACATCTCCTCCAGTTATTTTCATAAAAAATATCGTGTCAGAAGTGGGATTCGAACCCTCGCCCTCATACACAGATTCACATCGTGAACCAATGAAGCTAACCCCTTGAGTCTGGCGCCTTAGACCGCTCGGCCAACCTGACGTGGTTTTCAGTAATCTGGACGTTTTAAAATTACATCGCATCCAGTTATTTTCATAAAAAATATCGTGTTCGAAGTGATATTCGATCCCGCGCCCTCAAAGGAGGACTAGAATACACCGATTCACATCGTCAACGATTAAGCAAAGCCCCTTGAGTCTAGCGCCTAAGACCGCTCGGCAATCCTGACGTGGTGTTATGCAATTTGGACGTTTTAAAATTACATCTCACCCAGTTATTTTCATAAAAAATAACGTGGCAGAAGTGGGATTCGAACCCACGCCCTCATACGAGGACCAGAATACACAGATTCACATCGTGAACCAATGAAACTAACAACCCTTGAGTCTGTCGCCTTAGACCACTCGGGCAACCTGACGTGCTTTTGTGTAATTTGGACGTTTTAAAATTACATCTCATCCAGTTATTTTCGAACCCACGCCCTCATACGAGGACCAGAATACACAGATTCACATCGTGAACGAAGGAAGCTAAGCCCCTTGAGTCTGGCGCCTTAGACCGCTCGGCCATCCTGACGTGCTTTTGTGTAATTTGGACGTTTTAAAATTACATCTCATCCAGTTATTTTCAAAAAAATATCTTGTCAGAAGTGGGATTCGACCCCACGCCCTCATACGAGGACCAGAATACACAGATTCACATCGTGAACGAAGGAAGCTAAGCCCCTTGAGTCTGGCGCCTTAGACCGCTCGGCCATCCTGACGTGGTTTTGTGTGATTTGGACGTTTTAAAATTACATCTCCTCCAGTTATTTTCATAAAAAATATCGTGTCAGAAGTGGGATTCGAACCCTCGCCCTCATACACAGATTCACATCGTGAACCAATGAAGCTAACCCCTTGAGTCTGGCGCCTTAGACCGCTCGGCCAACCTGACGTGGTTTTCAGTAATCTGGACGTTTTAAAATTACATCGCATCCAGTTATTTTCATAAAAAATATCGTGTTCGAAGTGATATTCGATCCCGCGCCCTCAAAGGAGGACTAGAATACACCGATTCACATCGTCAACGATTAAGCAAAGCCCCTTGAGTCTAGCGCCTAAGACCGCTCGGCAATCCTGACGTGGTGTTATGCAATTTGGACGTTTTAAAATTACATCTCACCCAGTTATTTTCATAAAATATAACGTGGCAGAAGTGGGATTCGAACCCACGCCCTCATACGAGGACCAGAATACACAGATTCACATCGTGAACCAATGAAACTAACAACCCTTGAGTCTGTCGCCTTAGACCACTCGGGCAACCTGACGTGCTTTTGTGTAATTTGGACGTTTTAAAATTACATCTCATCCAGTTATTTTCGAACCCACGCCCTCATACGAGGACCAGAATACACAGATTCACATCGTGAACGAAGGAAGCTAAGCCCCTTGAGTCTGGCGCCTTAGACCGCTCGGCCATCCTGACGTGGTTTTGTGTAATTTGGACGTTTTAAAATTACATCTCATCCAGTTATTTTCCAAAATAATATCGTGTCAGAAGTGGGATTCGAACCCACGCCCTCATACGAGGACCAGAATACACAGATTCACACCGTGAACGAAGGAAGCTAAGCCCCTTGAGTCTGGCGCCTTAGACCGCTCGGCCATCCTGACGTGGTTTTCTGTAATTTGGACGATTTAAAATTACATCTCATCCAGTTATTTTTTAAAAAAATATCGTGTTAGAAGTGGGATTCGAACCCACGCCCTCATTCAAGGACCAGAATAAACAGATTCACATCGTGAACGAAGGAAGCTAAGCCCCTTGAGTCTGGCGCCTTAGACCGCTCGGCCATCCTGACGTGCTTTTGTGTAATTTGGACGTTTTAAAATTACATCTCATCCAGTTATTTTTTAAAAAAATATCGTGTTAGAAGTGGGATTCGAACCCACGCCCTCATTCAAGGACCAGAATAAACAGATTCACATCGTGAACGAAGGAAGCTAAGCCCCTTGAGTCTGGCGCCTTAGACCGCTCGGCCATCCTGACGTGGTTTTGTGTAATTTGGACGTTTTAAAATTACATCTCATCCAGTTATTTTCCAAAAAAATATCGTGTCAGAAGTGGGATTCGAACCCACGCCCTCATTCAAGGACCAGAATACACAGATTCACACCGTGAACGAAGGAGGCTAAGCCCCTTGAGTCTGGCGCCTTAGACCGCTCGGCCATCCTGACGTGGTTTTCTTTAATTTGGACGATTTAAAATTACATCTCATCCAGTTATTTTTTAAAAACATATCGTGTTAGAAGTGGGATTCGAACCCACGCCCTCATTCAAGGACCAGAATAAACAGATTCACATCGTGAACGAAGGAAGCTAAGCCCCTTGAGTCTGGCGCCTTAGACCGCTCGGCCATCCTGACGTGGTTTTGTGTAATTTGGACGTTTTAAAATTACATCTCATCCAGTTATTTTCCTAAAAAATATCGTGGCAGTAGAGGGACTCGAACCCACGCTCTCATACGAGGACCAGAATACACAGATTCACTTCGTGAACGAAGGAAGCTAAGCCTGTTCAGTCTGGCGCCTTAGACTGCTCGACCAACCTGACGCGGTTTTGTGTAATTTGGACGTTTTAAAATTACATCTCATCCAGTTATTTTCATAAAAAATATCGTGTCAGAAGTGGGATTCGAACCCACGCCCTTATACGAGGACCAGAATACACTGATTCACATCGTGAACCAATGAAACTAACAACCCTTGAGTCTGTCGCCTTAGACCGCTCGGCCATCCTGACGTGCTTTTGTGTAATTTGGACGTTTAAAAATTACATCTCATCCAGTTATTTTCAAAAAAATATCTTGTCAGAAGTGGGATTCGAACCCACGCCCTCATACGACGACCAGAATACACAGATTCACATCGTGAACGAAGGAAGCTAAGCCCCTTGAGTCTGGCGCCTTAGACCGCTCGGCCATCCTGACGAGGTTTTCTGTAATTTGGACGTTTTAAAATTACATCTCATCCAGTTATTTTAAAAAAAAATATCGTGTCAGAAGTGGGACTCGAACCCACGTCCTCATTCAAGGACCAGAATAAACAGATTCACATCGTGAACGAAGGAAGCTAAGCCCCTTGAGTCTGGCGCCTTATACCGCTCGGCCATCCTGACGTGGTTTTGTGTAATTTGGACGTTTTAAAATTACATCTCATCCAGTTATTTTCATAAAAAATATCGTGTCAGAAGTGGGATTCCAACCCACGCCCTTATACGAGGACCAGAATACACAGATTCACATCGTGAACCAATGAAACTAACAACCCTTGAGTCTGTCGCCTTAGACCGCTCGGCCATCCTAACGTGCTTTTGTGTAATTTGGACGTTTAAAAATTACATCTCATCCAGTTATTTTCAAAAAAATATCGTGTCAGAAGTGGGATTCGAACCCACGCCCTCATTCAAGGACCAGATTAAACAGATTCACATCGTGAACGAAGGAAGCTAAGCCCCTTGAGTCTGGCGCCTTAGACCGCTCGGCCATCCTGACGTGGTTTTCTGTAATTTGGACGATTTAAAATTACATCTCATCCAGTTATTTTCCAAAAAAATATCGTGTCAGAAGTGGGATTCGAACCCACGCCCTCATACGAGGACCAGAATACACAGATTCACATCGTGAACGAAGGAAGCTAAGCCCCTTGAGTCTGGCGCCTTAGACCGCTCGGCCATCCTGACGTGGTTTTCTGTAATTTGGACGATTTAAAATTACATCTCATCCAGTTATTTTCAAAAAAAAATATGGTGTCAGAAGTGGGATTCGAACCCACGCCCTCATACGAGGACCAGAATACACAGATTCACATCGTGAACGAAGGAAGCTAAGCCCCTTGAGTCTGGCGCCTTAGACCGCTCGGCCATCCTGACGTGGTTTTCTGTAATTTGGACGATTTAAAATTACATCTCATCTAGTTATTTTCTTAAAAAATATCGTGGCAGAAGTGGGATTTGAACCCTCGCCCTCATACAAGGACCAGAATAAACAGATTCACCTCTTGAACGAAGAAAGCTAAGCCCCTTGAGTCTGGCGCCTTAGACCGCTCGGCCATCCTGACGTGGTTTTGTGTAATTTGGACGTTTTAAAATTACATCTCATCCAGTTATTTTCATAAAAAATAACGTGTTCGAAGTGATATTCGATCCCGCGCCCTCAAAGGAGGACCAGATTACACAGATTTACATCGTGAACGAAGGAAGCTAAGCCCCTTGAGTCTGGCGCCTTAGACCGATCGGCCATCCTGACGTGGTTTTGTGTAATTTGGACGTTTTAAAATTACATCTCATCCAGTTATTTTCATAAAAAATATCGTGTTCGAAGTGATATTCGATCCCGCGCCCCCAAGGGAGGACTAGAATACACTGATTCACATCGTGAACGATGAAGCAAAGCCCCTTGAGTCTAGCGCCTAAGACCGCTCGGCCATTCTGACGTGGTTTTATGTAATTTGGGCGTTTAAAATTACATCTCCTCCAGTTATTTTCATAAAACATATCGTGTCAGAAGTGGGATTCGAACCCACGCCCTCATACGAGGACCAGAATACACAGATTCACATCGTGAACGAAGGAAGCTAAGCCCCTTGAGTCTGGCGCCTTAGACTGCTCGGCCATCCTGACGTGGTTTTATGTAAGTTGGACGTTTAAAATTACATCTCCTCCAGTTATTTTCATAAAACATATCGTGTCAGAAGTGGGATTCGAACCCACGCCCTCATACGAGGACCAGAATACACAGATTCACATCGTGAACGAAGGAAGCCAAGCCCGTTCAGTCTGGCGCCTTAGACCGCTCGGCCATCCTGACGTTGTTTTTCGTAATTTGGACGTTTTAAAATTACATCTCATCCAGTTATTTTCATAAAAAATATCGTGTTCGAAGTGGGATTCGAACCCACGCCCTCATACAAGGACCAGAATAAACAGATCCACATCGTGAACGAAGGAAGCTAAGCCCCTTGAGTCTGGCGCCTTAGACCGCTCGGCCATCCTGACGTGGTTTTGTGTAATTTGGACGTTTTAAAATTACATCTCATCCAGTTATTTTCCAAAAAAATATCGTGTCAGAAGTGGGATTCGAACCCACGCCCTCATACGAGGACCAGAATACACAGATTCACTTCGTGAACGAAGGAAGCTAAGCCCGTTCAGTCTGGCGCCTTAGACCGCTCGGCCATCCTGACGTGGATTTAAGTAATTTAGACGTTTAAAATTACATCTCCTCCAGTTATTTTCATAAAAAATATCGTGTCAGAAGTGGGATTCGAACCCTCGCCCTCATACACAGATTCACATCGTGAACCAATGAAGCTAACCCCTTGAGTCTGGCGCCTTAGACCGCTCGGCCAACCTGACGTGGTTTTCAGTAATCTGGACGTTTTAAAATTACATCGCATCCAGTTATTTTCATAAAAAATATCGTGTTCGAAGTGATATTCGATCCCGCGCCCTCAAAGGAGGACTAGAATACACCGATTCACATCGTCAACGATTAAGCAAAGCCCCTTGAGTCTAGCGCCTAAGACCGCTCGGCAATCCTGACGTGGTGTTATGCAATTTGGACGTTTTAAAATTACATCTCACCCAGTTATTTTCATAAAAAATAACGTGGCAGAAGTGGGATTCGAACCCACGCCCTCATACGAGGACCAGAATACACAGATTCACATCGTGAACCAATGAAACTAACAACCCTTGAGTCTGTCGCCTTAGACCACTCGGGCAACCTGACGTGCTTTTGTGTAATTTGGACGTTTTAAAATTACATCTCATCCAGTTATTTTCGAACCCACGCCCTCATACGAGGACCAGAATACACAGATTCACATCGTGAACGAAGGAAGCTAAGCCCCTTGAGTCTGGCGCCTTAGACCGCTCGGCCATCCTGACTTGGTTTTGTGTAATTTGGACGTTTTAAAATTACATCTCATCCAGTTATTTTCCAAAATAATATCGTGTCAGAAGTGGGATTCGAACCCACGCCCTCATACGATGACCAGAATACACAGATTCACACCGTGAACGAAGGAAGCTAAGCCCCTTGAGTCTGGCGCCTTAGACCGCTCGGCCATCCTGACGTGGTTTTCTGTAATTTGGACGATTTAAAATTACATCTCATCCAGTTATTTTTTAAAAAAATATCGTGTTAGAAGTGGGATTCGAACCCACGCCCTCATTCAAGGACCAGAATAAACAGATTCACATCGTGAACGAAGGAAGCTAAGCCCCTTGAGTGTGGCGCCTTAGACCGCTCGGCCATCCTGACGTGCTTTTGTGTAATTTGGACGTTTTAAAATTACATCTCATCCAGTTATTTTCCTAAAAAATATCGTGGCAGAAGAGGGATTCGAACCCACGCCCTCATACGAGGACCAGAATACACAGATTCACTTCGTGAACGAAGGAAGCTAAGCCTGTTCAGTCTGGCGCCTTAGACTGCTCGACCAACCTGACGCGGTTTTGTGTAATTTAGACGTTTAAAATTACATCTCATCCAGTTATTTTCATAAAAAATATCGTGTCAGAAGTGGGATTCGAACCCTCGCCCTCATACACAGATTCACATCGTGAACCAATGAAGCTAACCCCTTGAGTCTGGCGCCTTAGACCGCTCGGCCAACCTGACGTGGTTTTCAGTAATCTGGACGTTTTAAAATTACATCGCATCCAGTTATTTTCATAAAAAATATCGTGTTCGAAGTGATATTCGATCCCGCGCCCTCAAAGGAGGACTAGAATACACCGATTCACATCGTCAACGATTAAGCAAAGCCCCTTGAGTCTAGCGCCTAAGACCGCTCGGCAATCCTGACGTGGTGTTATGCAATTTGGACGTTTTAAAATTACATCTCACCCAGTTATTTTCATAAAAAATAACGTGGCAGAAGTGGGATTCGAACCCACGCCCTCATACGAGGACCAGAATACACAGATTCACATCGTGAACCAATGAAACTAACAACCCTTGAGTCTGTCGCCTTAGACCACTCGGGCAACCTGACGTGCTTTTGTGTAATTTGGACGTTTTAAAATTACAACTCATCCAGTTATTTTCGAACCCACGCCCTCATACGAGGACCAGAATACACAGATTCACATCGTGAACGAAGGAAGCTAAGCCCCTTGAGTCTGGCGTCTTAGACCGCTCGGCCATCCTGACGTGCTTTTGTGTAATTTGGACGTTTTAAAATTACATCTCATCCAGTTATTTTCAAAAAAATATCTTGTCAGAAGTGGGATTCGACCCCACGCCCTCATACGAGGACCAGAATACACAGATTCACATCGTGAACGAAGGAAGCTAAGCCCCTTGAGTCTGGCGCCTTAGACCGCTCGGCCATCCTGACGTGGTTTTGTGTGATTTGGACGTTTTAAAATTACATCTCCTCCAGTTATTTTCATAAAAAATATCGTGTCAGAAGTGGGATTCGAACCCTCGCCCTCATACACAGATTCACATCGTGAACCAATGAAGCTAACCCCTTGAGTCTGGCGCCTTAGACCGCTCGGCCAACCTGACGTGGTTTTCAGTAATCTGGACGTTTTAAAATTACATCGCATCCAGTTATTTTCATAAAAAATATCGTGTTCGAAGTGATATTCGATCCCGCGCCCTCAAAGGAGGACTAGAATACACCGATTCACATCGTCAACGATTAAGCAAAGCCCCTTGAGTCTAGCGCCTAAGACCGCTCGGCAATCCTGACGTGGTGTTATGCAATTTGGACGTTTTAAAATTACATCTCACCCAGTTATTTTCATAAAATATAACGTGGCAGAAGTGGGATTCGAACCCACGCCCTCATACGAGGACCAGAATACACAGATTCACATCGTGAACCAATGAAACTAACAACCCTTGAGTCTGTCGCCTTAGACCACTCGGGCAACCTGACGTGCTTTTGTGTAATTTGGACGTTTGAAAATTACATCTCATCCAGTTATTTTCGAACCCACGCCCTCATACGAGGACCAGAATACACAGATTCACATCGTGAACGAAGGAAGCTAAGCCCCTTGAGTCTGGCGCCTTAGACCGCTCGGCCATCCTGACGTGGTTTTGTGTAATTTGGACGTTTTAAAATTACATCTCATCCAGTTATTTTCCAAAATAATATCGTGTCAGAAGTGGGATTCGAACCCACGCCCTCATACGAGGACCAGAATACACAGATTCACACCGTGAACGAAGGAAGCTAAGCCCCTTGAGTCTGGCGCCTTAGACCGCTCGGCCATCCTGACGTGGTTTTCTGTAATTTGGACGATTTAAAATTACATCTCATCCAGTTATTTTTTAAAAAAATATCGTGTTAGAAGTGGGATTCGAACCCACGCCCTCATTCAAGGACCAGAATAAACAGATTCACATCGTGAACGAAGGAAGCTAAGCCCCTTGAGTCTGGCGCCTTAGACCGCTCGGCCATCCTGACGTGCTTTTGTGTAATTTGGACGTTTTAAAATTACATCTCATCCAGTTATTTTTTAAAAAAATATCGTGTTAGAAGTGGGATTCGAACCCACGCCCTCATTCAAGGACCAGAATAAACAGATTCACATCGTGAACGAAGGAAGCTAAGCCCCTTGAGTCTGGCGCCTTAGACCGCTCGGCCATCCTGACGTGGTTTTGTGTAATTTGGACGTTTTAAAATTACATCTCATCCAGTTATTTTCCAAAAAAATATCGTGTCAGAAGTGGGATTCGAACCCACGCCCTCAAACGAGGACCAGAATACACAGATTCACACCGTGAACGAAGGAGGCTAAGCCCCTTGAGTCTGGCGCCTTAGACCGCTCGGCCATCCTGACGTGGTTTTCTTTAATTTGGACGATTTAAAATTACATCTCATCCAGTTATTTTTTAAAAACATATCGTGTTAGAAGTGGGATTCGACCCCACGCCCTCATTCAAGGACCAGAATAAACAGATTCACATCGTGAACGAAGGAAGCTAAGCCCCTTGAGTCTGGCGCCTTAGACCGCTCGGCCATCCTGACGTGGTTTTGTGTAATTTGGACGTTTTAAAATTACATCTCATCCAGTTATTTTCCTAAAAAATATCGTGGCAGTAGAGGGACTCGAACCCACGCTCTCATACGAGGACCAGAATACACAGATTCACTTCGTGAACGAAGGAAGCTAAGCCTGTTCAGTCTGGCGCCTTAGACTGCTCGACCAACCTGACGCGGTTTTGTGTAATTTGGACGTTTTAAAATTACATCTCATCCAGTTATTTTCATAAAAAATATCGTGTCAGAAGTGGGATTCGAACCCACGCCCTTATACGAGGACCAGAATACACTGATTCACATCGTGAACCAATGAAACTAACAACCCTTGAGTCTGTCGCCTTAGACCGCTCGGCCATCCTGACGTGCTTTTGTGTAATTTGGACGTTTAAAAATTACATCTCATCCAGTTATTTTCAAAAAAATATCTTGTCAGAAGTGGGATTCGAACCCACGCCCTCATACGACGACCAGAATACACAGATTCACATCGTGAACGAAGGAAGCTAAGCCCCTTGAGTCTGGCGCCTTAGACCGCTCGGCCATCCTGACGAGGTTTTCTGTAATTTGGACGTTTTAAAATTACATCTCATCCAGTTATTTTAAAAAAAAATATCGTGTCAGAAGTGGGACTCGAACCCACGTCCTCATTCAAGGACCAGAATAAACAGATTCACATCGTGAACGAAGGAAGCTAAGCCCCTTGAGTCTGGCGCCTTATACCGCTCGGCCATCCTGACGTGGTTTTGTGTAATTTGGACGTTTTAAAATTACATCTCATCCAGTTATTTTCATAAAAAATATCGTGTCAGAAGTGGGATTCCAACCCACGCCCTTATACGAGGACCAGAATACACAGATTCACATCGTGAACCAATGAAACTAACAACCCTTGAGTCTGTCGCCTTAGACCGCTCGGCCATCCTAACGTGCTTTTGTGTAATTTGGACGTTTAAAAATTACATCTCATCCAGTTATTTTCAAAAAAATATCGTGTCAGAAGTGGGATTCGAACCCACGCCCTCATTCAAGGACCAGAATAAACAGATTCACATCGTGAACGAAGGAAGCTAAGCCCCTTGAGTCTGGCGCCTTAGACCGCTCGGCCATCCTGACGTGGTTTTCTGTAATTTGGACGATTTAAAATTACATCTCATCCAGTTATTTTCCAAAAAAATATCGTGTCAGAAGTGGGATTCGAACCCACGCCCTCATACGAGGACCAGAATACACAGATTCACATCGTGAACGAAGGAAGCTAAGCCCCTTGAGTCTGGCGCCTTAGACCGCTCGGCCATCCTGACGTGGTTTTCTGTAATTTGGACGATTTAAAATTACATCTCATCCAGTTATTTTCAAAAAAAAATATCGTGTCAGAAGTGGGATTCGAACCCACGCCCTCATACGAGGACCAGAATACACAGATTCACCTCTTGAACGAAGAAAGCTAAGCCCCTTGAGTCTGGCGCCTTAGACCGCTCGGCCATCCTGACGTGGTTTTGTGTAATTTGGACGTTTTAAAATTACATCTCATCCAGTTATTTTCATAAAAAATAACGTGTTCGAAGTGATATTCGATCCCGCGCCCTCAAAGGAGGACCAGATTACACAGATTTACATCGTGAACGAAGGAAGCTAAGCCCCTTGAGTCTGGCGCCTTAGACCGCTCGGCCATCCTGACGTGGTTTTGTGTAATTTGGACGTTTTAAAATTACATCTCATCCAGTTATTTTCATAAAAAATAACGTGTTCGAAGTGATATTCGATCCCACGCCGTCAAACGAGGAACAGAATACACAGATGTACATCGTAAACCAATGAAACTAACAACCCTTGAGTCTTTCGCTTTTGACCGCTCGGCCATCCTGACGTGGTTGTGTGTAATTTGGACGTTTTAAAATTACATCTCATCCAGTTATTTTCCTAAAAAATATCGTGTCAGAAGTGGGATTCGAACCCACGCCCTCATTCAAGGACCAGAATAAACAGATTCACATCGTGAACGAAGGAAGCTAAGCCCCTTGAGTCTGGCGCCTTAGACCGCTCGGCCATCCTGACGTGGTTTTGTGTAATTTGGACGTTTTAAAATTACATCTCATCCAGTTATTTTCATAAAAAATATCGTGTCAGAAGTGGGATTCCAACCCACGCCCTTATACGAGGACCAGAATACACAGATTCACATAGTCAACCAATGAAACTAACAACCCTTGAGTCTGTCGCCTTAGACCGCTCGGCCATCCTGACGTGCTTTTGTGTAATTTGGACGTTTAAAAATTACATCTCATCCAGTTATTTTCAAAAAAATATCGTGTCAGAAGTGGGATTCGAACCCACGCCCTCATACGAGGACCAGAATACACAGATTCACATCGTGAACGAAGGAAGCTAAGCCCCTTGAGTCTGGCGCCTTAGACCGCTCGGCCATCCTGACGAGGTTTTCTGTAATTTGGACGTTTTAAAATTACATCTCATCCAGTTATTTTAAAAAAAAATATCGTGTCAGAAGTGGGATTCGAACCCACGTCCTCATTCAAGGACCAGAATAAACAGATTCACATCGTGAACGAAGGAAGCTAAGCCCCTTGAGTCTGGCGCCTTAGACCGCTTGGCCATCCTGACGTGGTTTTCTGTAATTTGGACGTTTTAAAATTACATCTCATCCAGTTATTTTAAAAAAATATCGTGTCAGAAGTGGGATTCGAACCCACGCCCTCATTCAAGGACCAGAATAAACAGATTCACATCGTGAACGAAGGAAGCTAAGCCCCTTGAGTCTGGCGCCTTAGACCGCTCGGCCATCCTGACGTATTTTTCTGTAATTTGGACGATTTAAAATTACATCTCATCCAGATATTTTCCAAAAAAATATCGTGTCAGAAGTGGGATTCGAACCCTCGCCCTCATACGAGGACCAGAATACACAGATTCACGTCGTGAACGAAGGAAGCTAAGCCCCTTGAGTCTGGCGCCTTAGACCGCTCGGCTATCCTGACGTGGTTTTCTGTAATTTGGACGATTTAAAATTACATCTCATCCAGTTATTTTCAAAAAAAATATCGTGTCAGAAGTGGGATTCGAACCCACGCCCTCATACGAGGACTAGAATACACAGATTCACATCGTGAACGAAGGAAGCTAAGCCCCTTGAGTCTGGCGCCTTAGACCTCTTGGTCATTCTGACGTTGTTTTCTGTAATATGGACGTTTTAAAATTACATCTCATCCAGTTATTTTCATAAAAAATATCGTGTTCGAAGTGATATTCGATCCCGCGCCCTCAAAGGAGGACTAGAATACACTGATTCACATCGTGAACGATGAAAGCTAAGCCCCTTGAGTCTGGCGCCTTAGACCGCTCGGCCATCCTGACGTGGTTTTGTGTAATTTGGACGTTTTAAAATTACATCTCATCCAGTTATTTTCATATAAAATAACGTGTTCGAAGTGATATTCGATCCCGCGCCCTCAAAGGAGGACCAGATTACACAGATTTACATCGTGAACGAAGGAAGCTAAGCCCCTTGAGTCTGGCGCCTTAGACCGATCGGCCATCCTGACGTGGTTTTGTGTAATTTGGACGTTTTAAAATTACATCTCATCCAGTTATTTTCATAAAAAATAACGTGTTCGAAGTGATATTCGATCCCGCGCCCTCAAAGGAGGACCAGATTACACAGATTTACATCGTGAACGAAGGAAGCTAAGCCCCTTGAGTCTGGCGCCTTAGACCGATCGGCCATCCTGACGTGGTTTTGTGTAATTTGGACGTTTTAAAATTACATCTCATCCAGTTATTTTCATAAAAAATATCGTGTTCGAAGTGATATTCGATCCCGCGCCCCCAAAGGAGGACTAGAATACACTGATTCACATCGTTAACGATGAAGCAAAGCCCCTTGAGTCTAGCGCCTAAGACCGCTCGGCCATCCTGACGTGGTCTTATGTAATTTGGACGTTTAAAA